>NC_059107.1:152809570-154009570 GCF_020740685.1 Jaculus jaculus
TGTCTTCCCTGCTAGACTCGGTCTTCTTGACTGGGAGCCCCAGATACCAGCTCTGGGAAATTTCTACTCAGCACTCCCTTTTTCATTTCTTCAGCTTGAATAGCATCCCAAGAAGGGTAGTATGAGGACAACCATTGACTACTGACACCCCAACAACCCACACTCAGTCTTAGGGACGTGGACTTACAGGCTGGGCATTTGCAACCCAGCCCCCATCACCCCACTAGCATGAATTCTAGTCATCTTCTGGATTCTGGGAGGGGTCACTAAGAGGATTGGATATGACATCATTATTGTCATCATCACCTCTTAAAAACGAATGCTTATCCTGAGCATTTTTTTTATTTTTTTTTTATTATTTATTTATTTGAGAGTGACAGACACAGAGAGAAAGACAGATAGAGGGGGGGAGAGAAAATGGGCGTGCCAGGGCTTCCAGCCTCTGCAAACGAACTCCAGACGCGTGCGCCCCCTTGTGCATCTGGCTAACGTGGGACCTGGGGAACCGAGCCTCGAACCGGGGTCCTTAGGCTTCACAGGCAAGCGCTTAACCTCTAAGCCATCTCCCCAGCCCATCCTGAGCATTTTTAATCACAACTAATTGGCTAGGAAATCCCTCTGCATGAAGTCATAAGGTCAGGTTTTCATGCAGAACAGGGTTTAGGGCCTTCCCTCCCTCCTGCTACCCCCAATGCTGCTCGTCCAGGCAGCTGGCAATAGGGAAAGCCATGTGTTATAATCTTGGGGGTCGTAGAGCACACGGGGACCACACTTGAGTGGTGCAGCTGTGAGATGAGTCAGTCATGCGTAGGGGCGAAAGTTCCCAACGTTACAGCTTCCCAAGAGCTCCTGTAAGTAAACTCATTGGTCACCAAGCTGGACTTGGATGGGGTCCTTTCTATCTGTGTCTAATCTGGGGTAAGTAGATGTTTCCTTTTTAAAAAAATTTTTTTGTTTATTTTTATTTATTTATTTGGGAGCAAAAGACAGAGAGAGAAAGAGGCAGAGAGAGAGAGAGAAAATGGGTACGCCAGGGCCTCCAGCCACTGCAAACGAACTCCAGATGCGTGTGCCCCCTTGTGCATCTGGCTAACGTGGGTCCTGGGGAATCAAGCCTCGAACCAGGGTCCTTAGGCTTCATAGGCAAGCACTTAACCACAAAGCCATCTCTCCAGGCCTGGGTTAAGTAGATGTTTCTTTACGCCTCCCCAGAAAAAGAAAGAGAACAATTCCATTCCTAAACACACTACCAATTCTAAACATTATAATAAACATCTCTTTTAAAAATTAATACATGGAACTGGGCATGGTGGCGCACGCATTTAATCCCAGCACTCGGGAAGCATGGGTAGGAAGATCGCCGTGAGTTCGAGGCCACCCATAAGACTGCCCCCAACAGTACACTGCCTGTAGGAGGCGTTAGTTCCCAAATCTACAGCAGCTGGGAACCTAGCTTCAGAACACCTAATTTTATGGGGGACACCTGAATCAAATCACCACCTGCCCCCATAAACTGATAACCACACATGATGTAAAATACAATGCATTCAGTCCAACTTTAAAAGTCCCCATAGTTTCATCAATTCCAATGATATTCAAACATCCCCATAGTCCAAGAACTTTATATATATATATATAAAGTTCTTGGATATGGGGAGATATATATATATTTTTTTTTTAATTGACAACTTCTATACCTACAGACAACAAACCATGGTATTTCCCTCCCCTCCCCCGCTTTCCCCTTCATAACTATTTTCCGTCATGTCCCCCTGCCTTTCCATTTCCATTAGTCTCTCTTTTAATTTGATGTCATCTTTCTCTGCTATTATGAGGGTCTTGTGTAGGTACTGCTAGGCACTGCGAGGTCTTGGATATCAAACCCAATTTCTATCTGAACAGTTGTATGTAAGGAGTGATGCCCTTCCTTTGGGTCTTACATTCTTCCTGCCACCTCTTCAGCAATGGACCCTGAGCCTTAGCCCAGATCTTTTAACTGAACCATAATACCAAAATCAAATCCCCAAAAAAACTAAAATGGCACAGAGTAAACATTCATACTGCCAAAGATGGCACTGGGCATAGCAAAGAAACATTCAGCCAATACAAGATTTAAAACAACCAGGGCAAACAACAAACTCTGTCGCTCCAAGTTCAACAACTCTAGTCAGTGACAAATCTCCAAGTCCAATCATTCTAACCAGCAACAAGTCTCTGGCATTCCAATTCCACCCCTCCAGCTAGGCTACTCACAGTCCTGGAAAACTTCATCTGGGGCCAGAAGCTCTCCTTAGCAGCCATCTTGCAGTCCCGGCATCTCCACTGGGTCTCCACTGCTATCCACGGTTCATCCTCAGGGCCCCATGGGGTTTCCATGCAGGCATCCAGCAAACCTGCTTCACACTGCCCGTGGCCATTTCCAAAACTCAAGACCATATTGCAAATTCAATGATGCTCTCTTTCCTGCATTTCTTATGCTTCATAATACCAGGTAGTGTGCCAATTTGTTAATCCAGCAGGGGAATAAAGCAGACTTTGAAGAACAGGACACTCCTTTAGCATTCAGCCTCCTTCTTTTTTTTTAAATATTTTATTTATTTATTTATTTATTTATTTATTTAGAGACAGAGGGAGAGAGAAAGAGAATGGGCATACCAGAGCCTCTATCCACTGCAAACGAACTCCAGATGTATGTGCCACTATTGTGCATCTGGTTAACATGGGATCTGAAGAATCAAACCTGGGTCCTTAGACTTCACAGGCCTTAACTGCTAAGCCATCTCCCCAGCCCAAGACTGCATTCTTTCTGCTGTCTCAATGCAGGTCAGCTGGCCCAATCTCAATGGTTAGAATCTCTCAATTGCAGGTGAATGGGCAGCAGTTTCAGCCAAAGATTTCTTTTTTTCTGGGCCACAGCCCTCTGCTCACATCAGTCTGTTTCTGTGCAAAGCAACCGGCACAAGTTCTCATGGCATGGGCATAACAGCAAGTCTCTCACACACACTTTTTCTAGCCCAGACCAGGCAAAGCTCTTTCTCACCCTCACAAGCCAAATCTCGTAGTCTGTAGCTCTCACTGCATTCAGGTCTTTCAACTCTGACCAGAATAGTCCATCAAGCTGTACTTACAGCACTGCAAAGAGTCTCTAGGCCAAGGTTTCAAGTCCTTCCACATTCCTCTTGAAAATCAGCTCCAAAAGGCCAAAGCCACACAGTCAGGTGTCCAGCAGCAATGCCTCTCCTCTGGCACCAATATTACTGTTGCAGTCAGGTTCGCATTGCTGGGAGAAATCACCGGGCCGAGAGCAGCTTGTGGGGACAAAAGGTTTATTTTGGCTTACGGACTCAAAGTAAGCTCCATGATGGCAGGAGAAGACGAGGGCATGAGCAGAGGGTGGCCATCACCTCCTGGCCAACATTAGATGGACAATAGCAACTGGAGAGTGTATCCAACACTGGCAAGAGGAAACTGGCTATAATACCCATAAGCCCACCCCCAAAAATACACTCCCCCCAGGAGGCATTAATTCCCAAATCTCCATCACCTGGGAACCTAGAATTCAGAACACCTGAGTTTATGGAGAACACCTGACTCAAACCACCACAGTTAGCAAGGAGTGAGACCAAAAGCCGACTGTGCAATCTTATTTTTACAACAGAAGAAACAGACTGGTAGATTTTGAAAAGGAAAAGCTCCCCTCTTTGGCCTTCTTTTTCCCCAAAATTGTCCTGCGGCCAGACAAGGCAAGACATTTTAAGCCATCCAGACTCCTCGGAGAGAAAGCGGATTGCACAAGTTCAGAATGGATTTGGCCTAAGCCACCTGACCAGTCAATCTTTCTCTCCTACACCCTTTCCCAGATGGGAAACTAACGCTCAGAGAGTGAATAATGACCCAAGTTGTAGAGTCAAGCCAAGATAGAGCTCAGGTCCAATGAGGTTCCTTTAAAAAAAAAAAAACACTTTTTTAATATTTATTTATTTATCAGAGAAAGAAGGAAAGAGAGAGAGAGAATAGGCACGCCAGGGCTTCCAGCCACTGTAAACAAACTCCAGACGCTTGCGCCCCTTGTGCATCTGGCTAACATAGGTCCTGGGGAATTGAACCTGGGCCCTTTGGCTTTACAAGCAAATGCCTCAACCGTTAAGCCATCCCTCCAGCTCCCAATGAGGTTCTTATTTCTGCTATCCAGTGACAGCAGGATCAATGTTAAGGACCAAAAAGAAAAGACAAGTTAGCTGGTCTTTCGAGTTGTTAACCCGTCACCATGTCTCATGGAGTGACTGCTTGGCTTTGGCGCTCCGAGTCCATCCCTCCTTCCAGGCAGCTTTAGCACTCCCTCGCCAGTCGTCCTGCCTGACACATAACATCTGATATCATACAAATTTTCAGGCACGTTATGTGAACATGCCAGATTTGATGACGCTTCCCCTCGGTTTGGATCACTCAGATGGTCTAGGATCCACTCCTGCCCTGCAGAGGTGCACAGTGAAGAGTGACAAGGCAATGGGCAAGTGTGGAGTGCCTCCCCCAGAGGCTCTGTGTCCTCTGAGTGTGTGAGTCACCCTACGACGAGAGGAACGTAGGCTCTGTGTCATCAACTTGGGTAGTTCACCCTCCAGCTGCGCTGCCTGTAGCCTTTCTTATGGGTAGGATCCATCCCAGACCTGCAGCTTTCCTTGGTGGATGTCCTATGGCTTTGGCATCTCTAGCACCCTGGGGTCCTTCCCTGAAATGTCACAGCTTCATGAAGTGGCCTCGCGGGGTCTTCTTGACCTTCCTCTCTGACTCTGCCTCACACTGCTTGGCCTCAGCAACTCTCTGAACCGCAATGCCATCCGTGACTCTCCTCAAAGTCGTCATGTGGGCAATACTGCTTCCAGATGGGGAGCAAGTCTGCCTGGCCTTTGCTCACGGTGGTAGCAGCCGCCTGTATGCTGACCTTGGGAAGCAAAGACCCACCCCCTTCAGCATTGTCCCTTCAGGACTTTTCCTTTCACAAGAATTTGTATCCTTCCTGCCTTGAGCCTTCAAGGTGTAGGGTCGTGCATCACATGGCATTTTTCCCATCATCCCAGTGCAGAGCAGTTGACTTACCTTAATGGCGGTAATCAATTTGGCAATTATAACTAAAGCAGCTGCAGGGTCTGGGCCAGGGATTTTTTATTATTATTAGTTTTGTCCTCAGTGAATACAGTCAAGTTGGTACCAGCGTTAGCCTCCTCCCTGTCCTTCCCCCTCCACAGGGACCTTCCTTGTTGCAGAATATGGGCTGTGCATTGTGGAGTTAGCCATCAGTTATGGGTAAGAGGCAATGTCTCTGTGCATAATGACCCAGCGTGTGGCTCTAACAATTGTTCCTCCCCCTCTTCCACAAATTTCCCTGAACCATGTTGTGTTCACTTTAGGTCTGCTTCAGTGATGAGGTCTTAGGAGCCTCTGTGTCTCTGGATATCTGGTTTGGTAGGATTTGAGTGTTCTCTGTGTCTATCTCCTTCACCCTTGTACTGGTACCAGGTTCATCAAGAAAATAGCATTCTTGCTCATTTCCCCAATTATTCTTAGTTTCAGCTGGGGCCCTTTTGAGTTGTGATGGGCTGGTTCTCTCCTTAGAATCTGTGTCCATCTGGAAAAGAGCAGCAAATTCTCCAATGGGGAGTGAAGTTAGTGCCAGATACATGGGATAACCTTTGTTTTTTAGAGAATTTACTAGGTGTAGGCCCTCTTGTACCCTGCAATTGGCAGGAGCTTGAGAATGAAGAGCGGGCTCATTTTGGATATGGTTTAGACTTGTTTCCCAGCTCCAGGTTTGGGATCCGTTCCACTGAGCAGATCAGTTAGCCAAATCAGGAGCAGTTGGTTTCCCACCATGGTTGTGTCAGGTTGTTTGCTACTGAGTAGCTTAGTAGCTTAGACCATGAGTTGCTTGGATAGATGTTGGTCACTTTCTCCCAGTCGCTCATGTAGCACCTTCTGGCACTAGACGCACTGACTGTCTGGGGATTGACTGACTCTCTTCCAGATTCCAGCCATGTCACTCCATATTCCATACCAATAGCCTATGGTGTCTTCAGCAGTAGGGTCTTACCACTAACTTTTGGTGGGTCATCAAGTTCTCTGACAGAAATATGTCTTCTTTTGGGAAACCTTGTAGGTTTCTCTGATCAAGAGTTCATTGTGGATGATAACCACCTGCTGGTACTGGGAGTTACAGGTCAGCTGGGCCAGGAATTTTTAGTTTGCTTACATTTCTTTCTGTGACAAATTTTACATTTTAAATATCTCTCTTTTCTACATCTTGTTCTTTTCATTTAGATGTAAATTGGGGCAGCTTTAGGAACTATGCCACAAATTCAATACCATTCTACCTCAAAATTTCCACCACCTAATACCTCAGCCCATTACTTTTGAATCCAACCTTGCTCAAGTCTCAGGAATGCAGCCAGTTTCTTTGCCAGGATGTCATATGAACTTCCTCTAGCCCAGTTCCTGATAGATTCATTTTCTCCCCTCTGAACTTCTTGAGTCAAGTGCGCATTGTCCACATTGCTCTTGGCCTTCTGGTCTTTCAAATTTCTATCAGAATGGCCAGTTCAGCTCTGCCTATAGCATTGCAAGGCTTCTCCAGTCCAAAGTTCCAAATATAGCCACGTTCCTTCTGTAAACCAGCTCCAAAAGACAAACAACCACACACTCACATTTAACACAGCAACGGCCCCACTCCTCAGCACCAATTCTCTGTGTCAATTACTTCCTTGTTGCTAAGACAAAGAACCCTACCAGAAACAGCTTAAGGAAGGAAAGGGTTCATTTTCAGCTTACAGTTTCAAGGGCAAGTCCATCATGGCAGGAGCAGGAAGGCGCATTGTCACATCCACAGAGAAGAAGTAGAGAGAGAAAGAGAGGGCAGGTTATAAAACCTCAAGGCCAGGAACACAATTCCTCTAGCAAGGAGCAAGGTTCAACTTCCTAGAGGTTCCACATGAGTATGATGTCACCAATTAGGGGTTAAACATTCAAAATATTCAAACACATGAATCTATGGGGGTCATTTTATTCATTCAAACCACCATGTATAACTTCCTTTAAATAGCCAGTAGGCATCACAAACTAACTTGTATAAAATGAATATCTGACTTCCCTCCACATTCATTCACATTCATTGTCATTCTCTCTCTCTCTCCAAGCCAAACTTGAACAGCTATCCCTTCCATTATCAGCATGCCATGAAAGCTTCCATCCCTCCAAAATATCCTATAGCTAGATCCACATTCCCTCCTGAAAACAACTTCAGGAGAATGAGAAGAGAGGCAGAGGGCTGGAGAGATGGCTTAGCAGTTAAGACACTTGCCTGCGAAGCCTACAGACACATGTTTGACTCTCCAGACCCCATGTAAGCCAGACTCACAAAGGTGAGGCAAGCACAAAGCATGCCCACTAGGTAGTGAAAGCATCTGTGATTTGATTGCAGTGGCTGAGACCCTAATGTACCAATTCTCTCTCTCTCTCTCTCTCTCTCTCTCTCTCTCTCTCTCTCTCTCTCTCTCCAAAAAGAAAAAAGAGAGGCAGAATAAGACTCAGGTCCCAGTCCTACCACCATTAGAAGAGTCTTGGTCTCTTTCCATTTTGAATGAATGAAAATTCGGATAGTGCACTTCATATTCAGACCAAACCAGACCACTACTTACATATCAAAATTATATTTTTTAGAAAAATAAAAGGAGTTCTTGGCCCAGAAGAGATGTATACTGGGCAGAAATCAAAACCAGTGCCCACCTCACTCTAATGGAGCAGGGATCACTGTGTAGCCTTAGTCACATGCAAATCTGTCTGTAGCTCCCATCTTGTCCAGGACTGGACAGAGTAGGAAAGAATGTTCTGAGATTATAAGAATGATTTTAGGTCTGTGGATAACGGCTCAGTGGCAGACTGTTCACTGGGTTTATATAGAACCCCCTATGTTTTATGTATAGGTTTGTATATATTTATAAATATATATTAGGTTTCTATATATAATATATAGAAACCTAAATTTAGTCTCTCTTTATATACACACACATTATATACATATGTATATATGTACATATATAGAATGAATGACATATATATAGTGTGTGTGTATATATGTGTTTATATATAATTGTGTATATATTTATAAATATATATATTAGGTTTATATATAAACCTAAATTCAGTCTCTCTCTCTCTCTCTCTCTCTCTCTCTCTCCATATATATATATATATATATATATATATATATACTATATATTGTATAGCATTGAAGAGCCAGGAGAAATTAGAATTCCAGACAAGAGAAGGGATCAGTCCCAGAAACATGAGATTGTTGGAGGAAAACAGGAGAGATGAACACGTACCCCGTGTGTTTCCGAGCCAGTCATTCCACCAGCTTCAGCAAGGCTGGGAGCACACAGGTGGACAGAGTGAGGAAAGTGGGCCTGGCTTTGTAGCTATATATGTGCCCACCCCAGTTCCGCAGAGCCCTGTGCCCAGAGGGTAGCCCCACAAATGAATGCATATGGCCACCCCCTTGGAATTCTTGGTCCTTTTCTGTTGGAATCTGTGTTTTGTAAGTGAAGTGCAATGGCACAGTGAAGCAGGAGCAGGAGGTTGGGAGGTGGAGCCTCAGCACACGGGCAGTGTCCTGTCCCCACTGCCTACTGCCCCGGCCCGCCGTGCCCTACCCTCATCCAGTTCCGCTGTGCCCTACCCTCATCCAGTTCCGCTGTGCCCTACCCTCATCCAGTTCCGCTGTGCCCTACCCTCATCAACTTCCACTGTGCCCTACCCTCATCCAGTTCCGCTGTGCCCTACCCTCATCCAGTTCCGCCGTGCCCTACCCTCATCCAGTTCCGCCGTGCCCTACCCTCATCCAGTTCCGCCGTGCCCTACCCTCATCCAGTTCCATTGTGCCCTACCCTCATCCAGTTCCGCCGTGCCCTACCCTCATCCAGTTCCGCCTTAGAGAGAAGCTAGCTGGCATTATTTCCACAAGGATCAAGATCAGGTGCTGCATTGCAAGATGTGGCCAAGTGTCTTCACTAGATACCTACATCCCAAAGACTTTGGATAGCCCCCAGGACATTGGGAAGGAAGGTCAGCAGACCACATGAGAATCCTTGTGCTTATACAACGGAACATGAAATTAAGTAGAAAATTAAAAGTCCACCACAACAGGTATAAAGAGAGAAACTGTGAACAGAGGCTCCACATTTTCATGTTTTCCTGGGCCCCATAAATGGCATAGCCAGCCCTAAGTAGAACTGAGGCTGGACAGGTGGGTGGAAGACAGGCTGGCAAGGACCTAGCCGCCACAGATATCAGTCTTCACTCTGTAGGCCAAGGTTGGCACACTTTTTCTGTAAAGGGCCAGATGGTAATTATTTTCGTCTTTATAGCCATATGGTCTCAGAGGCAGTGACTCAACACTGCTGTTAAAATGCAAAAACAGTCTGAGATAATACAGAAGGCAATGGCTAGGACTATGCTTTAATAAAACTTTATTTAAAGCCAGGCGTGGTGCGCATGCCTTTAATCCCAGCACTTGGGAGGCAGAGGTAGGAGAATGGCCATGAGTTCAAGGCCACCCAGAGACTACATAGTAAATTCCAGGTCAGCCTGAGCTAGAGTGAGACCCTACCTCAAAAAAAAAAAAAAAAAAAAAAACTTTATTTAAAAACAGATAAGGGACCAGGTGTGATGGCTCATGTCTTTAATCCCAGCACTCGGGAGGCAGAGGTAGGAGAATCACTGAGAATTCAAGGCCACCCCGAGACTACATAGTGAATTCCAGGTCAACCTGAGCTAGAGTGAGACCCTACCTCAGGGAAAAAAAAAGAAAAGACAGATAAGGACAGGGCTATGGAGATAGTCCAGTGAAGACTTGAGTTCAATCCCCAAACCCATGTAAAAATGGTGAGTGTGGGCTGGAGAGATGGCTTAGCGGTTCAGCGCTTGCCTGTGAAGCCTAAGGACCCTGGTTCGAGGCTCGATTTCCCAGGACCCAAGTTAGCCAGATGCACAAAGGGGGCGCACACGTCTGGAGTTCGTTTGCAGTGTCTGGAGGCCCTGGCGTGCCCATTCTCTCTCTCTCTCTCTCTCTGTCTATCTGCCTCTTTCTCTGTCTGTCACTTTCAAATAATAACAATAAACAAAAAATATTTTTTAAAAGGTGAAAGGTATTTTTAAGTAACAACACCCAAGGTTGTCCTATGGCCTTCACAGGCATGAGCACACTCGTGCATGCATACGCACCATGCACACACTTAAAAACATACCAGGCCCTACCCAGTGATTTTTCTGCCATTCTCACAGTTCATAACCCACACCCCATGGGGAATACCAGCAACCCCACTGAGGAGGACCCTAAGCAGAATGGGGGCAGGGAGGAAGGAAATGATGGTACCAACACGTGATATGTCCATACAAAGTGTATTCATAATTAAAACAGGGGGCTGAAGAGATGGCTTAGCAGTTAAGGTGCTTGCCTGCAAAGCCAAAGGATCAAGGTTCAATTCCCCAGTACCCACATAAAGCCAGATGCACAAGGTGGCACATGTATTTGGAATTCCTTTGCAGTGGGTAGAGGCCCTGGTGCACCCATTCTCTCTCTCTCCTTCTCTCTCTTTCTCCCTCTCTCAAATAAGTAACCTAAATTAAATATGTTTTGAAGGCAAAAAAAAAAAAAAAAAAAAAAAGCCATACTGGAAAGATAGCTCAGTGTGTAAAGGTGTCTGCTATGCAAGCTTGGTGACTTAAATTCAGACCCCAGAACCCAAGTAAGTTCGGATTCACTTCAAGGAAGGCCAGGCACAGTACCGAGCATCTCCAATCCCAGACCTCCTGCAATGAGATGGGAGGGGGAGTCAGGAACCCCAGAAACTCATGGGCCAGCCTCCAGCATATGCAATAGTAAACAACGGACCTCAGAGAAGGTGGGAGATGAAGATGAACATCTGAAGTTGTCTTCTGACCTGCACATACACACGCACACACACACAAACACACCAAAACACAGTGGGTTGCACTTGGTCTTCAGACCATCATTTTTTTGCTACCTCCTCCTGTAGACAAGGAGTACCCTACCCAAAACCCGAGAGAAATTTCTAGAAGGCTGACTTGGCTTCACTGTCTAGGATGCATGAGAGGGAGTCAACCTAGAAAGCGTTCAGGAAGTGAAGGTTGCAAAGCTCCAACTCCCAGGAGCCAGGGACCAAGACTCAGTTGCAGCAGGCAGAGGAAGGGAAAATGCAAAAGTCTCCCAGAGACGTCACTGAGCTAGCTCGCGTGCTCCCTCCCCGCAGAAGAGAGGAAAGGCAAGCGGAGAGTCCGAACCACCTTCACCACGGAGCAGCTGCAAGAGCTGGAGAGGCTCTTCCGCTTCACCCACTACCCAGACGTCCACGTCCGCACCCAGCTGGCTGCCAGGATCAACCTGCCTGAAGCCCGGGTTCAGGTACAGCACCCAACCTCACCCCAGCCTCAGTGCAGTGGGAACGTGTAAGGCACCCTGCGTGTTCAGCCCTCCAGGGTTGCCCTGTGAGATATTCCCATGGGCTTCATCTCACGAATACAGTCACCACAGCCAAACATGACTTTCCAAGAAATGGGATCATTGTCACCCTAAGGATCCTTTCCCCTGTGGGTAGCACTGGAGAGAGGAACACTGGCAATCCCCATCGTTCTCTGTCCCCGTGCTTTTTCTCCCTCCTCATTTGTGATGCCAAAATGCCATTCACAAGGGAAGCCAAAACACTTGAGAACAGGGTCAACAAACTTCCCCTGTGAAGGGTAAAACACTTGATTTGTCGGCACATAGTCACCGTCAGAGCTGCCATGCGCCTTTCCACAGTAGCGTGAATAAAGCAGTTCCAGATAATGTGGAAACAGGTGATCGTGGTGCTTCTCCAGTGAAATTGCATCTATGAATGTTGAAATGTAAATTTGGGGGCAGGAGAGATGGTTCAGTGGTTAAATATGCTCGCTTGCAAAGCCTGACAGCCTGGTTTTGATTCCCCAGTACCCATGTTAAGCCAGATGCACAAAGTGGGCGTATGCATCTGAGATTTGTTTCAAGTGGCAAGAGAACTTGATGCACCCATTTACCCTCACATTCTCTCTCTCTCTCCCTCTCTCTACTTACAACAAAAATATAGGACTGAAGCCGGGTGTGGTGGCTCACACCTTTAATCCCAGCACTCAGGAGGCAGAGGTGGGAGGATTGCCATGAGTTCGAGGCCACCCTGAGACTCCCTACTGAATTCCAGGTCAGCCTGGGCTAGAGTGAGACCCTACCTCGAAAAACCAAAAAAAAAAAAAAAATAGAACTAGAGATAGGTTTAGTGGTTAAGGCACTTGCCTGGGAGGCCTAAGGATCCAGATTCAATTCCAAACTACCCACATAAAGCTAGATGCATAAGGTGGCACACGCATCTAGAGTTCATTGCAGTTTGGCTAAAGGCCCTGACACACCCATTTCCCCACCCCTCTTTCTTTCTCTCTCTCTCTTTCAAATGAATAAAATATTAAAAAATATATATTTTTAAAAACAAAAACTAGGGTTGGAGAGATGGCTTTGAGACTAAGGCACATGCCTGCAAAGCCTAAGGACCCAGGTTCAATTCTCCAGGTCCCATGTAAGCCAGATGCACATGGTAGCACATGCATCTGGAGTTCATTTGCAGTGGCAAGAGGTCCTGGTGTGCCCATTCTCTCTATCCCTCTCCCTGTCTCTAATAAAATAAATAAATAATAAAATATTTTTTAAAAAGTAAATTTTGTATAATGTGCAGGTGTTATTAAAATATTGTTTTTCTTGAACCTGGCATGGTGGTGCAAGCCTTTAATCCCAGCACTTGGGAGGCAGAGGTAGGAGGATCGCTGTGAGTTCGAGCCCACCCTGAGACTACATAGTGAATTCCAGGTCAGCCTGGGCTAGAGTGAGACCCTAACTCAAAAAACAAGAAAAAAAAAATATATATATATATGTATATATTGTTTTTCTTTAAAATACTTTAAAATGTGGGAACCACTCTTAGATCATAGGCCATTTGAAAGCATGTAGAAGAGCTAGAGAGATGGCTTAGCAGTTAAGGCTCTTGCCTGCAAAGCCTGAGGACCCATGTTCCACTCCCCAGATCCTGCATAAGCCAGACGCACAAGGTGATGCATGTGCCAGGATGCAAGTGTGCACAAGGTGGCGCACGCGTGGGGAGTTCGATTGCAGGGGCTAGAGGCCCTGGCTCACCACTTCTCTCTCAGACACTCTCTCTGTCTCTCCCAGAAAAGTAAATAAATAAATAAAAACAAAGGGCTGGAGAGATGGCTTAGCAGTTAAGGAGCTTGCCTGTTAAGCCTAAGGACCCATGTTCGACTCTCCAGATCCCACATAAGCCAGATGCACAAAGGTGAGGCACGTGCAAGGTCGCACATGACCACTAGATGGCACAAGTATCTGGCGTTTGATTTCAGTGGCTGAGGCCCTGGAGCACCAGTTCCCCCCCCCCTTCTCTCTGTATCATTTTCTTTCTCTCCCTCTAGCAAATAAAAATAAAGACAAAAACAAGTGGAAGGGAAAATTCAGATTGTAGGATGCCATTAGCCAACCTGGATCTAGACCACATTTCTTTCCGTTTGGAGGAAGCTGGGCCCCCCGTCGGAGGGTGGGAGACCAGTTTAAGCCCCAAGAGCCTTGCCTGCCATCTGTCATGGCTTCACCCCAGAGTGCCTCCTGCTTTGCCCAGGTTCAGAAACATGGTCGCTGCTCATGGCCCCAGCCCTCTTGGCACATGTTCCATTTTGCAGAAGGCTGGCATGGGGAGTCGTGCCAGATCCAGCTGCAGCATGGTGGGCACTCTCTCTAAACAGCTTACCACCTCATTCTCCTTTGAAAATGAAAGTGCAGCCGTCTTGCTCTCACGCAAACTCCAAACACAGACACAGGCCAACATGCCACTTTTTACTCTATCCCAACCTCCTTTCCTTCTGGCTGAAGTCCAGTCCTGCCTGGCCCAGCCCCCTTGCCCTCCTACATGGAAGCTCGCACCAGCTGAGCGTTTAACACCTGCGTCTGCCATCAAGCCTAGAATCCCGCACCTGCCCCCGCAGACTCACCAAGTACAAATGGCCGCGTGTCAGCAACCATCAGGGCGCTCGCGAATGCAGGGAGCTGCCAATGTTCAACCTAGAGATGCCAAGAGGCCCACAGGGGTTGCAAGCCAGGGGCCTGCTCGTGGCAAACAGCCCGCAGATGGGTTTTATTTGGCCTGTACAAGCTTTTGAAAATCAAGATGTACACGATGGAAATTGGACGAGTGTAAAACATGGGCTCACATGTCCGGGCAGTAGCTGTTGACGGGAGCTGAGACCCACTTGAAGCTCTGTTCTCCACAGACCCCACCCTTCCCAGTCACCACTCCTGGGTGGACCCCTTCCTCAGTCCTGTAGGTGCTGATGGTTGTGACCTCAGTCCCCTCTTATAAGGCTGACCTCCAGATATAAAGAAACCCTGCATGATACAGCTTTGTAAACTGGGAAGTACCCGTCCTGTGGGTACTCACGGGTGCTAAATGGAGTAGACTTCCTTGACGTAGTTCTATCCTCTTTTCCTAACCACAGATCTGGTTCCAGAACCAGCGAGCCAAGTGGCGGAAGCAGGAAAAGATGGGCAGCCTCGGTGCCCCGCAGCAGCTGGCTGAGGCTGGCTTGGCCCTGCCCTCGGCTCTGGATGTAGCTGTGAGTGGCCCAGTGATCAAGGGGAACTGGAGAGACCATCTTCTGGGAAGATGCCAGCCAGACCCAGAGGTGAGGAAGCCCCCCGGGCTGTGTCTACAGTACTAAGTGCAAGGGCAGTCTAGTCAGTGTGGACTAGTTGCTACCTGGAGGCTTGATTAGGACCTGGGACAAGTGGATGGTTCTCTGTCCCCTTGTCTTCATCCTTGAGTGACGATCGCAGGGCATCACCTCCTTGGTCCCAGAAGTGTTGGTTTTTGTTTTTTGTTTGTTTGTTTGTTTTGTTTTGTTTTTCTTGGTAGAGTCTCACTCTGGTCCAGGCTGACCTGGAATTCACTCTGTAGTCTCAGGGAGGCCTTGAACTCATGGCGATCCTCCTACCTCTGCCTCCCGAGTGCTGGGATTAAAGGCGTGCGCCACCACGCCCGGCAGAAGTGTTGGTTTTTTTGTTTTGTTTTGTTTTGTCTTGTTTTCACTTGTGCAAACTTCACAGTTCACGAAGCAGAGTCACAGGTATGGACAAGGAGGTTGGGCAATCAGCTCTAGAGTAGGCTTCCTGTGTTCAAATCCCCACTCTGAGCTTGTCACAGTGTGACCCAGAAAAGCCACCTTGTCCCTCAGAGGCCAGTACTAGAATTCACGTGTGCGTGCGCACACACGTCCACACACACATGGAGGCCAGAGGACAACCTCGGGTGCTGTTCCTCAGGGACACTGGCCATCTCCTTCTGGAGACAGGGTCTCTCATTGGCCTGTATCTCCCAATTCACCTGGATGGGCTGGCCACTGAACCCAAGGGGTTCTCTTGTTTCTGCCTCCCCAGCACTGGAATTACAAGCAGGCTATAGCACACCTACGATTTTAGGCACTGGGGATAGAACTCAGTTCCCCATGCATGTGAGGCAGGCACTTTACCAACTGAGCTATCTCCCAGGCCCAAGTACTATAGTGGGGTTTTTGTTTGGTTGGTTGGTTTGGTTTGATTTTTCGAGGCAGGGTCTCACTCTAGCCCAGGCTGACCTGTAATTCACTACGTAGTCTCAGGGTGGCCTCGAACTCACGGAAATCCTCCTACCTGTGCCTCCCGAGTGCCGGGAGTAAAGGCGTGCGCCGCCACGCCCAGCCCCAAGTACTAAGGACTATACTATAGCTTTGATAAAGGATGAAATGACTGAGGCCTAGAGAACAATGGGCACCTTGGAAGTGCCTCCCAAACACCAGCACCCATGGCAGCCAGGCACAGTGAGGACGGCAGCCGGAAGAGCGGTGAGAGGAAGTCAGTCCTGCCCTGCCCCGGAGTCACAGAATTTACACCCCACCACCGTGAGGCCCTGAAGTAGAGGTTCTTGGTTATTCTTTTTTTTTTTTTTTTTTTTTTTTTTACTACTTGCAGAAACAGGGTTATGAAAAGCAAAGTGACTTTTCAGTTACATAGTTGTGACACCTGCTGTGAGAATTAGAACAGCCTCCAGCCCCAGGGTCATGTCCCTCCTACAGTGACCACCTGTCAAGTTTTGCATGAGTTCACGCAGGGCCTTCAGCACTAACGTGGGAAACTACAGACAAGGCAAGACTAGTGGTCCCATGACCCGCCTCCAGCTAACCCACCCATGGGACATCTGGGGGACTGCGGAAGGTTCCTAGATGGAAGCAGAGGACTCACCTGTCCCCTCTAAATCTATCCCCACAGGGCCCCCTGCTGCTACCCACTGCTCTGCCCATGCTGAGTCCTCCCACTGGGTGCTACCCACTGGCTCAGACTCAGCTGACCTCGCCCTGCTTCCCTGCCCAGATCACCCTCATCCCACAGCACCCATGGGAGCCGCAGCCCCACCCAGGCCCACTCAGCCAACAGGCCTATGTGTCTGCGCTCTACCTCCTACGGCCTCCACACCCCAAGTGGGGCAGCAGCTGTGCCACTTCATCATAAGGACTGGACAGTCGCCCCACCTCAAGCAAGCCACCCTCCTCTCCCCGGTGATGGCAGGTGGTGTCCTGGGCCTCAGGAGGAAAAGAAAAAATCACTCCACAATCCAGTGATGGCTCACAGCCCAGAAAGGAAGCTGCCCGGAAAAGACCATTGACAGGCTGTACTGGCTACAGCAGCCCTTGAACGGCCAAGGATAGAGTTCGGCTTACTCTCTCTGCGTTCAGAAGATTGGTCGCCTGGGCGCTCAGGAGGAGCTCCGGAATGGGATGTTCTCGGCCCACCCCCGTGCTTCCTCTAACCACGTGCCCCTCGGGACCTCATCTGTAACACAGCAGCTGGACAGCTGGTTTCTGAGGACCCTTCTCTCCCTTACTTTGGGGAGGTCAGCCCTGGGCGGCACTGTGGCGTGGGGGAGAGAGCAAGAGGGCTTGCGCCCATGTATTCATTCATGGGGCACACTCACAGGTGACAGGATGTAAAGCTGGACAACTCGGCTCTAGCCGGGCCGGCGGGAAGGTGGCGCCGACCTTGCCCCAAGCAGATGTCAGTGGCCTTGCACTCAGCTTGAGTCTAGCATGTTCTTTGTGCCTTTGAAATGAAAGTCGCAGAATGAGAGAAAAAAAAAAATAGAGGAAAAGTTGTTTTGTTTTGTTTCTTTTTTAATTTAAAACAGAACTTGGTGCCTCTGGCTATTTTGCTGGGTTGGGAAGGGATATCGTCCTGGCTGGGTATGAATGAAGAGAAAGATAACGGGCTCTTTATAAGGTTTATCTTTCTAGGATGTGTGCAAGGGGTCCAGCTTCACCCTATGCTGCAAAATCTGAGGTGCCCCTGGTCTTTGTCTCCTTGTGGGAGACCGCCCCCACAACCCAGAAGATCCCCTATCCTGTTTAAGACTTGGTTTTCCTGTCTGTAGGATGGAGACAGTCGGAGGCTCTGGGAGGAGGGGAGAGTGCCTTTCAAAGTGTGAGGGAGTGCTGTGAGCATCCAATGCCATAACTAGCCCACAGCAGCAAAACAATAAAGTGTTAGCTGGGCGGGGTGGGAGAAGAGTTACCCATGGTTTTGTCTTACCAAGGATATTTGACTGACTCAGGTCAGGATGTAGCTGGCTGGGTTATGAGTAGGGCAAGGCTTTTTATTCTTTTCAGCTTAGAATGTAAGGTGTTTGCAAGACACTGCTCAGCACAGAAAGAGAAGGGCTTTAGTTGATTAAAAAAAAAAAATCTCGTGGTGCACACCAGCACTCGGGAGGCAGAGGTAGGAGGATCACTGTGAATTCAAGGCCACCCTGAGTCTACATAGTAAATTCCAGGTCAGCCTGGGCTAGAGTGAGACCCTGCCTCAAAAAAAAAAGAAAAATCTCTACCACTGCAGTAAGTGCCACAGGCCAGCAACCAAGCCTTTAACATGTGGTCCTTTGGGTATATTGAAGATCAAGCTTATGTGGCACAGGTGCCCATTTCATGGCCCTGAAATGCAACGTGCCCAGTGGAACTTGCATCATTTTGCTCCCACTGGATTTACTTCCTACATTGTTGGCAGGAAATTTACGCTAGCCACTTTTAAGTGCCAACTGTCTCAGGCGCGGTTTCCACGTGGTCACACTCAGTTTGTTTTTCCCATGGGGGCTTGACAGGGCTGAGGGTGACAGCTAGAGAAGTGCTTCATAATGACACTGTCTCTGGAGTGAGGGGATCGCTTCCCAGCCTGTATTCTCAGCCTCCCAGTGGCATCCACTGATGCCTATCTATTCTGCCCTTGATCTTGATCCCACATGACCTCCCTCCCCGCTCACTCCATCCCCCTGCTGGGCATCCCTGGCCCAGCTGTCCAGCTGTGAGCCCTCCCTGGTTTCTCCCTTTCTGTTTTTCTTTCCTTCTTCCTTTCTTCCTTTCTTTCTCCTCCCTCCCTTCCTCTGTCTCTCTTTCTCTTTCTTTCTCTCTCTGTCCTAAAGATGACAGCTGTGGGCTGGAGAGATGGTTTGCAGTGAAGGCACTTGCCTGCAAAGCCAAAGAAGCCAGGTTCAATTCTCCAGGACCCATGTAAACCAGATGCGTGAGGTGACACATGCGTCTAGAGTTCATTTGCAGCAACTAGAGGCCGTGGTGCACCCACTTTCTCTCTTTCTCTCCATCTCTCAAATAAATAAATCAAATATTTTTTTAAAAGATGACAGCTTAGCAGGGTGTGTTTAATCCCAGCACTAGGGTGGCAGAGGTAGGAGGATTGCCATGAGTTCAAGGCCACCCTGAGACTCCATAGTGAATTCCAGGTCAGCCTGAGCTAGAGTGAGACCCTACCTCGAAAAACCAGGAAAAAAAAAAAAAGATGACAGCTGTCCCATCCTCACCCCTGGCCTTCTAGACTTCTGGGCCCACCCCGCTGGTGGCAGTGCTCATGAGTAAGGCTTCACATCCCCAAGCCCCCACCCAGACTGCGAGATGCCCAGGACCCTCCGCTCTGGGGCCCTTCCGTTCCCAGTCACACGTTCTTCTCCCAAACTTCCCTGGAAACATTTGCCCAACCATAAGAGGCTCCAGTGGATGTCTCAGCTTCCCTGTGACAGGAGACATTGACCTTGGGGGAACACTTCTTCCTCCCTAAGGGTCTGCCCAGCAAGAACTATGCTTCTTTCCCCTTATATCCGTGAGACTGAGGAGCCGCTTTGGAACCCTTACCCGCTGTGCAGCCTCAGGTAAGGCGCACATGCCCCGCTGTGTACATCTTCCCCGGATAACACGTTTCTTGCCTCCTAGGGTGACTGTGACAATTCAATCAGTACCTTGGGCACATGGCAAGAACTAAATATGCATTAAGAAAAAAATCACTTTCCCAAAAGCCCTTTCAACTTCTCTGTAGATCATGAGAAGCTATTGTGATCCCAGGCGCTATCCCAGGAGCTCTTGACTCCATCTGGGGGAAGCCAAGGAATGCTCAAGAGAGTGTTCAAAATTATGTGTGGCGGTGTTTCTTTTTCCCAGGAAAAGGAGTCCCTGCTTCCATTAACTTCTCAAATGAGCTCTGAGGTTTATGTTTGACTTCTGACAGTCTCTGACAGACACCCCAAGGTGAATTGTGACAGGCTCCAATTCTAGCATGAAGACTAGAGAATTTTTGCCTTCTTTTTTTTTTTAATTTTTTTTTTTTTAATTTCAGAGCGACAGACACAGAAAGAAAGACAGATAGAGGGAGAGAGAGAGAGAATGGGCGCGCCAGGGCTTCCAGCCTCTGCAAACGAACTCCAGACGCGTGCGCCCCCTTGTGCATCTGGCTAATGTGGGACCTGGGGAACTGAGCCTGGAACCGGGGTCCTTAGGCTTCACAGGCAAGCGCTTAACCGCTAAGCCATCTCTCCAGCCCAGTTTTTGCCTTCTTAAAGGTAACATCATATAAATATAATTTCCCTGTGTACCCCCCAAAAGCCTGTGTTGGAAACATAATTACCATTGAAATGGTATTAAAAGGGATCATAGAACTCTGTCCTCAAAGATAGGTTAATACCAGAGTGGTTTCAAGTCCAGATCTCTTTCTCTGTGTGTGTCTCTCTAGCTCCCTTCCTCTCTCACTTTCCTTCCTCATCCTTGCCTTTCCACCATGAGATAATATAGAAAGAAGGAATTCCTGACCTTGAAATTCTCAGCCTCCATAATTATAAGCCAATGAATTTATGTTCATTATAAAACACCCAGTTAGTTTTCTAATAGAGCAGCAGAAAAATGTCCAAGTTGTATTTATCTCACTGTGAATGAGGGCACTATGAAGATGTAACCAGTTCAAAGGAGAACATGCATGTTCAAAGAACAGATACAGGGCCAGCTGGGAGACTGGAGAGATGGACTAGTGGTTAAGGGCACTTGCCTGTGAAGCCTAAGGACCCATGTTCAACTCTCCAGATCCCACATAAGTCAGACACACAATGGTGAGGCAAGCTCAAGGTTGCACATGCCCTCTAGGTGGAGCAAGAATCTGGTGTTCAATTGCAGTGGCTTAGGCTCTGGTGCACCTGTTCTCTCCCCCTCTCTCTGTTTCTCTCTCTCTCTCTCATGTTCTTTCTCTCTAAAATAAAAAAAAAAAAAAAATGCTGGACGTGGTGGCACACACCTTTAATCCCAGCACTCTGGAGGCAGAGGTAGAGGATCACCTTGAGTTCAAGGCCACCCTGAGAGTACATAGTGCACTCCAGGTCAGCCTGGGCTAGTGAGACCCTACCTCAAAAAAAAAAAAAAAAGAAAAATACGCTGGGCTACATAGTGAGTGAGTTGTTGCCTTAACAAACAAGAAAAATAAGTGAATAAATAAATTAATTAAATAATTTTAAGAAAACAAACACACATGGGTAGTTAGTGATGCTGAGATGAGGACCAAAACAAGTCCAGAGCCACAGGGAAATAAGCAAGGTCACCCCCATTGAGCAAGGCTTGTTTGCACTGCGATTGACGAGAGTCCTTTGCACTATCAACAGCTTTCTGGTGCTTGGAGGGGGGGGGAATAGATCAATGAAAGAGGTGGCTATCCTGGAAGAGTGTGCCAACAGCCCCCCAGTAATTCCTGTATGTCATGTCTCTGACTCTCACTTTCCTCCCTTAAATGAGGTGAAGAAGTGCAGCTTCAGACAGTGCCTGCGATGATTTCATGGGGTGGAAGGTGCAGAGTTTGGTACATGGATGCAGGAAGTTAATATTTACTGCTTTTCAAATTCCCCCAGTAAATCAGGTTTTAAAGTCTGCATCTGTGAGGGATTTAGAAATATAGTAACATTGTTTTACTATCTATTGACCTTCTATAGTTCAAGTTTTTTTTAAGCAATAGAAAATGGGGGAAAGGTCCAAAATAAGAGATTTTTAGGAAATGCGTATAAATGAATATTAGCATATGAAAACATTGTTAACCTCATACATAATTACACATGGAAGTAAAGGGCTGGGGGTATTGCTCAGTGGCAGAGTACTTGTCTAGCGAGTGAGAAGCCCTGGGTTCCCCTCTACACAAAAGCAAGTAAATAAGCAGTAATGAAATGCATTGGTGGTTTCCTTTCAAATTGGCCAACGCAAGGGGCTGGGTGACGGTGCTGTGAAACAGGCAGAGCGTGCGTAAGAAAGTATGAGTCAGTGCATCATCACGGGCGTGAGGGGTGGTCTGTCACCCGTTATTAGTGTTCTAAATGTCTGCCTCCATCAGAATTGAGCAGATAAGTCATAGGCAGAGCACACGACGGCGTTTCAGTCACCAGCAGGTACATATACCAGGCTGGTCTCCCAACAGCATATCTCCCAGTGACACCGCGGCCATCTTAGTGCGTGTGTGTGTCACTCTATGATGTCTGAACGGCAACCAAATCACGTAAAGACACGTCTCACAAAATGCGCCCCCCTGTTACGCACATGTAACAGCACATAAGACTGCATGTAAGAACACACACCAGGCGGGCGTGGTGGCGCACGCCTTTAATCCCAGCACTCGGGAGTTCGAGGCCACCCTGAGACTGCATCGTGAATTCCAGGTCAGCCTGGGCTAGAATGAAACCCTACCTTGAGAAACCAAAAATAAAATAAAATAAAATAATGCTCACTGAAGGCTTTGTGTTACCAATAACTTAAAACCATCTAAAGAGGGCCACATGGTCAGCCTGAGCTAGAGTGAGACCCTACCTCGAAAAACCAAAAAAAAAAAAAAAAAAAAAGAGAGAGCCACAGGTGAGCCTGCTGTAATAAATGTATCCGGCTGTTAAAAACAATGAAAGAGACAGAGACATGCCTGATGGGCAGTTCTCACTGTATATGTCCTTAAGTGGGAAAAGCAAGTTGCAGAAGAATTCTTTGATTTTTGTTCAAGTAATGAAAAGATAAAGAAAATGTTTCCGTATAAAAATATCATGGGGGGAGGGGAGAGGCTGGAGCGATGGCTCAGTGGTTAAGGTGCTTGATTAGAAAGCCTAATGACCTGGGTTCTGCTTCCCAGTATCCACATAAAGCCTGATACACAAAGTGACGCCTGCATCTGGAGTTCATTTGCAGCCACTGGAGGCCCTGGCACACCCATTCTTTCTCTCTCTGTGTCTCTCTTCTATATCTCTCTGCTTGAAATAAATGAACAAATTATAGATAGATAGATAGATAGATAGATAGATAGATAGATAGATAGATAGATAGATAGATGGCTAGGGAAATGGCTTAGCAGTTAAGGTGCTTGCCTGAGGAGCCTAAAGACCCAGGTTCGATTCCCCAGGACCCACCTAAGCCAGACGCAAAAGGGTCATATATGTCTGGAGTTTGTTTGCAGTGGCTAGAGTCCCTGGCATGTACATTCTCTCTTTCTCTCTATCTGCCTCTTTCTCTGTCTCTCTCCAATAAATAAATAAATAAAATATTTTTAGAAAAGAAAAAAAAATATATATATATGTATATATATGTATAATATAGGAGCTGGAGAGATGAGTCGGCAAGACTGTTTGCCATGCAACATATAACGGCCTCAATTCAATCCTTAGCACCCATGTGAAAGCCAGACATAGCCGAACACATCTGTAACCCCAGTGCTGAGGGAGGTAGAGACAGGAGAGTCACTGGGGCTCACTGTTTAGCCAGTCTGGCCAAAAAAGGGCAGCTCCAGTTTCAGTGAGCAACCCTGTCTCAAGGAAGCAGTGCAGAAGAGGGAGAGAGAAGGACGCCTGGCGCTCCCCTCTGCCTCCACATGTGTACACACATGTAACTGCACACACCATGCATGCACATGCCACGCAAACCATGCCACACATACACAAATAATAAATATATGAGTGAATGAAGTTCTTTTTTTACTATTTTTTAACTTTATTTTTATTTATTTATTTTAGAGAAAGAGGCAGAGAAGGGGAGAGAGAGAATGAGTGTGCCAGGGCCTCCAGCCACTGCAAAGGAACTCCAGATGCATGTGCTACCTTGTGCATCTGGTTTTTCTAGATCCTGAGGAATCGAACCGAGGTCCTTTGGCTTTGCAGGCAAATGCTAAGCCATCTCTGCAGCCCCATGAATAAAGGTCTTTTATCATCTATATGCTGGAGTTCCGGGCATGCTAGCTTTTACTCTACTACAAATCAGTCTAAAATGTAATTGTTTGAAGCAACAGCCTCTGTGGGTCTATGCCTGGTCAGACCCACTTGTCCGCTCTCAGCTGGGCTTGCTTCCACGTCTACAGTCAGCTTGTCAGTTGATTCTGCTGAGTGACCTACAGTGGCATCGCTCTCAGATCTAAGCTTGGCAGGCTGTTAGCCAGGGTGGCGGGGTGACTGGACCATGTGTCCCGCACTAAGTTTCTTCACGCAGATGTCACAGGACTCCAACAGCATAAAGGCCATAGCTACAGGGCCCCAGAACCAGGCTAGGACCCCATCCATGACTCCCGCTGCGTGCTGTGGTTAAAGCAGGTGGCCCAGCAGCTCAGATTCCAGAGGGAAAGCAGAACTCTCGTGGCTGGGAAGGGTGTTGGGCCAGCTTCCACCACCCATGACCAGACCACTCCCCAGTACTCATGACATCTCCCTCAAATGACTCATAGGCATCTCAAGCTTAATGTACCTCCAAACTACCTACCGCCCACCCCAAACCTGCTCCTTCGTCAGCCTTCCTCCTCTCAGAAAATCTGCCTTGTTACTGCTCAAGCTAAAATTCTGAGCACTTCCTCCATAAAACTCTGCTGTCAGCCACTGAGTGGCAAATCCAGCATCTGACCCCACCTGATGACCGCAGCTGCTCTCCCCACTGTTCTCCTAGCTTCCACCTCGCCCCAGCCGGGCCCTGTTCCCCTCCGGACATCCAGAGAGGTGCTGAGAGCTTGTGAGTCACATCGTGACCCTCAGAACTGTCAGGTTCTGCTCTGTCGGAATGGGAGTAAAGTCGAGGTCCTTCCAAAGCCAAGGCAGGAAGCCCTGGCACTCCTTCCACTTTTCCCAGGGCTGCATGCCCTGGCCACACTGGTTGTCCACCTGCTGACCCAATCCCAAGCACAAGCCCACCCCCAGGGGGGGCCTTACACTTCTGTGGATCCACTGGGCCTGAAACAGCTTTCTCTAGTGTTTGGCCTGGCTCACTCTCTCACTTCCTCTCCGTCTCCCCATCTTCCCTGCAGACCTCCTCCCCCACACCTCCTTACCTGCAACAGCGTGCGTACAAACCTCCTGTCCCTCTCTCGTCCCACCCATTGCATTATTTTATAGCAGTTATCAACACCTGGCACATTGTACATTTTATTTGCTCACTGTCTGTCTTCCAACACTAAAATGCAAGCTCTGTGAGGAAAGGATTGAACCTGATCTGTACAGTTTGTTGTTCACTGTGACGGAGGCAGATCCTGGCACATAGTTCAATATCTTCTTTTTTAATTTCAAAAAACTTTTTATTGACAACCTCCATACATATAGAAAATACAACATAATGATAATTCTTTCCCCCCCTCTCCCTTTTTCCTCTCTCAAATCTACCCTCTAATGAATCCTTTCTTCTTTCCACCTGGTCTCTCTTCTATTTCTTTTTTGTTTTTTTGTTTTTCGAGGTAGGGTCTCACTCTAGCCCAGGCTCACCTGGAATTCACTATGGAGTCTCAGGGTGGCCTCAAACTCATGGCAATCCTCCTACTTCTGCCTCCCGAGTGCTGGGATTAAAGGCATGTGCCACCATGCCCGGCTCTTCTATCTCTTTTTATTTTATTTATTATTTTTTTTAATTTTTTTTTTAATTTGAGAGCGACAGACACAGAGAGAGACAGATAGAGAGAGAGAGAGAATGGGTGTGCCAGGGCTTCCGGCCACTGCAAACAAACTCCAGACGCATGCGCCCCCTTGTGCATCTGGCTAACGTGGGACCTGGGGAACCGAGCCTCGAACCAGGGTCCTTAGGCTTCACAGGCAAGCACTTAACCGCTAAGCCATCTCTCCAGCCCATCTTTTTATTTTATTTTTTGAGAGAGAGAGAGAGACAGAGAATGGATGGGTGCGCCAGGACCCTTCAGCCACTGTGAACATAATTCAATATCATTTATACTCAAATGTGCAGTATATGCATATACCTCTATACACAGAACATTCTAGATGGATTAACAACAGCAAAAAACCATGATAACATGACTTCTGTAGTAATCAAGAAGCAAGGGGTTTTGTTGTTGTTTTTTGTTTTTTGTGTTTTGTTTTTTCCTGTAACACAAAAAACCACTTAATGAAAAGATAACAACCCCCAATCCGATGCAGCACGTGAGTGGCTGGTCGCCTGTCCTGGGACCCCCATGCAGAAGAGCCTCCTGTGCCATCTGCTCCTCAGCTGAGCAGCTAGGCTCCTACAGCTGGTGCAGAAGGACAGAGCCTTCTCCCCCAGCCCTTTTCCCTCCCCTGCCTCGGGTTGGGGCAGGGAAAAGGTAAGACCCGGTAGCTCCATCACCCAGCCCTGAGAGGGGCATCTGAGGGGGTGGGGAGCACCACAGGAGGTAAGCACCTCCTCCAGATGCCAGTTTATAGATGCAGAAGTGGGCAGCTCGTGAGTGCTATGGACCACCCCACAGACTTGACACATATTATTGAAAGACATCCTCATGCTCTTATTAAAATTTTTATGTCTCTATTTGTGTATATGGGGAGTGCACGTGCACACTAGGCCTTCTTACTGCTACAAACAAAACACTAGATGCTTGTGCCACTTTTTTGTACCTGGTTTACATGGGTGGCTTGGGAACCAAATCCAGGACACCAGACTTTGCAAGCAAGTGACTTGAACCATTGAGCCATCTTCCCAGCCCCAATTTTTTGTGGAGGAGGTTTAATATTTTATTTTATTTCATTTTATTTATTAGAAAGAGAGGCAGATAGGGAGAGAACGGGTAAACCAAGGCCTCCAGCCATTGCAAACAAATTCCAGATGCATGGGCTACCATGTGCATCTGGCTCACATGGGTTCTGAGGCATTGAACCTGGTCCTTAGCCTTTGTAGGCAAGCGCCTTGACCACTAAGCCGTCTCTCCAGCCCCAGATTTGTTTTGTGTGTGTTTTTTTTTAATAGACTTCTTCTTTAAAACAAAAATCTGCCTGGAAAACCAACATCACATCTTGCCCAACCAGAATGGCTCAGAGCTGTGTGGTAGCCCTCCTTAGACAGATGTGTGCCACTTTCAGCTAGATTTCCCAACAACCCCTTTCACTCACCTCCAACATGACAGTTGCTCTCACGCCTCTGGACTGTGGGCCCACTAGAAGTTGCCAGTCTTGGAAGTGTAATCCATTCCAAAACCTGCCACTGGCCATGGCCTTGCAAGGCCGGAAGCTAGGTGTAGTCTGGTACCCCATCAGTAGGAGCATTAAGTATAGACTAGGGGAAGTAATGCTCCTTTTCTATAATCCACAGAGACAAGCGTAGACAAATGGGGACTATGTTCAGAAGAGCGAGCCTGGGGAGACACCTGGCTGACACCCTTAGTCTGCGTATAAGTGGGACATCCCACCAGTGCATGCACATGACAATGGGGCGACTTGCAGAGGGCTGTTACCCCAAACACTGAGCGTGACTCCAACCACCCTCAACCACCTAGCTCCAGGAACCATAGACGAAAGCAGAAAAATTAAACACCGTGATGAAGCAATTGGCCCTCCTCAAAATATGGGATTATCAACAGGGAAAATGATTCTGTTTTTCTAATAATGACAGATAAAGTACAGCCAGAAGCCAAATTAAGGAAACTTAGGAGACATGACGAGCAAATGTGACATGAGCTCAGCTGCTTGGTTTTCTGAGGATCTTTATTTTTAAAAAGATGAAAAGCAGTGATGCAAGCATCTCTGAATGCAGACTGAGCCACGGGGACACTGACTGTGTTCGTCGTCATAATTACATGGGCCTTTTATAAGTATATTTTACTTATTTATTTGAAAGAGAAAAAGAGGGGGGGGAGAGAGAGAATGGGTTGGCAGCTACTGCAAATGAACTCTGGATGCATGCGCCCCCTTGTGCATCTGGCTTACATGGGTCCTAGAGAATTGAACCAGGATCCTTTGGCTTTGCTGGCAAACGCCTTAACCGCTAAGCCATCCCTCCAGCCCCATGCTCTGGCTTTTTAATGTCCTTCTTTGTTAGAGATGCAGACCAAGGACTATGGAAGGACATACTATTAGAGTTTCCAGCAGGAGGTGGGAGAGATGGCTCAGAGGATAAGGTGCTTGCATGAGCCAGAGTTCAAGTCCTCAGCACGCATGTAAATGTCAGGTGGGCATGGTGACCTACCTGTAATCACAGCACTCAAGGCAGACAGGAGCCGGGCGTGGTGGTGCACACCTTCCATCCCAGCACTTGCGAGGCAGAGGTAGGAGGATCGCCATGAGTTTGAGGCCACCCTGAGACTACATAGTGAATTTCAGGTCAGCCTGGGCTACAATAAAACCCTACCTCAAAAAAAAAAAAAAAAATAAGGGCTGAAGTGATGGCTTGGCAGTTAAGGCACTTGCCTGAGAAGCCTAAGGACCCATGTTCTACTCTCCAGATCCCACATAAGTCAGACACACAAAGGTGAGGCAAGTTCAAGGTTGCATCTGCCCACTAGGTGTCACAAGCATCTGGCATTTGATTTCAGTGGCTGAGGCCCTGGCACACCAATTCTCTCTCTCTCTCTCTCTCACTTTGTCTCAAAACTCAATAAATAAATAAATAAGACAGAGATTCCCGGGGAAAGCTGGCCAGCTAGACTAGCTGAATCGGTGAGCTCTGGGCTCAAATGAGAGATCCTGTCTCAGTAAGTACAGTAGAGAGCAATTGAGAAAGACATCTGATATCATCCTCTGGCCTACGCACACACACACGCACACACACACGCACACACACACGCACACACGCACTCCTTCACACTCAAACATGCACACACATGAACACACATACACATGCAAAAATTATGTAACTAATCCTGCAAACAAGCACACAGTGGAAAGAGGGGAGAAAGGAACAGTGAAAATTTTGATAAATGTAGGAACTTGCTGGAGAGCACATGGGGATCTCTGCTTTTCTATATGCTGAATTTTTTCCATAATAAATAAATACATGTACCTGGGCGTGGTAACATAGGTCTTATAATCATGGAACGCAGGAGGCAGAGGCCAAAAGATCTTGGCACGTTTGAGGCCAGCCAGAGCAGCAGCAAGAGACCCTCTCAAAAACAAAACAAAGAAAAAAGGGGGGTAGTAATTAACACAGGAATAATTTATTGAAAGGCAGGAAGGAAAGAAGGAGAGAGGGAGAAAGGAAGAAATGAAGGAAAGAAGGGAGGGAGGGAGGGAGGGAAAAAACAAGAACCCCTGAGGGTTACATGAGGAACCCAGGGGTTCTAGGGAAGACACATGGCCATTCCCAGATACAGCCCAAGTTCCAAGGTTGAAATGTGTGTCTGGAATAAGACTTGCTCTGCTCAGCCACACAGGCCAACACCAGGGTCAATATGGAAAGGGCAGGAGACAGGCTCAGCCCACAGAACTATCAGAGAAGTTCCGAAGGCCTCTTTCTGCTTCTCACCGACTTGCATTTCAAACACACAGGATGACCAAAGCCCCTGGACAGCATGGGGACACTCCCATCTCCTGCCCTTTGGCCTCTGTTCCTTAGCCAGGAATGTCCATCCCTCTGAGTGACTATTGTCATTCTACTCCTAGGTCAAGCCACCTCCTCAAACAACACCCCCCCACACACCCAGGGGTCTTCGATCTCTGTTTGGAACTTAAAATGTCTTTGAAAGATTATAAGTGCTTAGGAATGTGTTGCTGGCTGTAATACACAGGTGACTTTGTAGCTTGGATAAAGTGTTATCTCCATAGATAGAAATCATAGATACGTTATACATTATCTTTTATAACGATTCTTCCTTTTCACTCCCACAGTACCATGTGCCCTTTTATGATGATAGTTGTCCATGTACTAAAGTCCTACTGCCTACTAAGGACTTTGATTCTCACACTGACCCTATGACACCCTATGACATAGGGTACATAAGTGTCAGAGAAGGGGTGCAACCTGCCTGAAATCACCCAGCAATGGTCTGATCAGAATTCACGTTTGCCGATACCAAAGTTTTGAGCCATCATAAATAGATGATAGATGTAGGTAGGTAGGTAGATAGATAGATAGATAGATAGATAGATAGATAGATATTAAAGTGATGCTATGTAATAATACATAAGATATATACATGATTTATGAGCACATGTATGGTATGCATGAGTATTATATCATATACACATAGCCTCCCATTATTCACTGTATCTGTTCTCCTTTCTAGCCTGTGCAAAGTGCTCAGGAAACATTAGATGACTGGCTAAGTTCTACACAGATGGGTCACCTTGCTCCGTCCCCTCCAGGTCTCACCATGCCCACTAACGTAAATTTCTGCACAACTGGAATAAGTAAACAGGACTCGGCGCCGCAGCTCCACACAGGATAGGAGAGACGGCACAGAGCGTCAGGGGCTGGCCAAGGTTCTGTGAGGGCCTTCGAGGGAGGCGGGGAGTCCACAAGGGTCCCCGTGTTGCCACCTCTGCAGCCCAGGCCACTCCAGGCATCCCTTTCTTTTCTCACCCCTCCCCCAGCTGCCAGGGCCCTGACCGCTGTGTGACCCCTGGGTGGGGACCTGTACTCCGGAGGGGGGGAGGGGTTATAGCCCTGTTATCAGCAGAAAGCAATAAAGTCATTTCGTGGCAATTAGAATCCTAACCAATTTAAGTCATTTAGAGCTCCCAAATAATTACAGGAGGCTTCTTATCAGCCAAGAATCCCGAGATGTTGTTTGAAGTGGGACTGAGTGGGACCGGGGCCAGGGGGGAGTAGTCAGGGAGCCCGGGGCAGGAAGAGACAGGAGTTAAGGATGAGATTCCTGGAGCTGCCTCAGCTTTCTACTCCCCCCGAGACACGGGCCCCTGGGGGGGGGTGTCCCCATGGATGTCTGGTGACAAGTGATGGTCCAGCCGGGTGGGGAATTTGTAAGCTATAGCTTCCCCTTGGACGATCAGCAAACCTGTCAAATATCCCAGGTTCTAGCAAGGTCTACAGGACAGAGACCAGACTTCGTAAGACAGCTGAACTTGAGGACACTTCATGGGCCTCTGGCTGGGACCACAGAGCCTGTCACTCCACTGGAAGTCCATCAGTATCACAGCGAAGCTTCCGGAGTGTGGATCTAATTGTCGCTTCGGTCTCGGGCTGAAGCTGAACTGAGTGGGCTCCTCAGTTCCATGGCCCCACAGGATCCCCAGGAGTCAGTCAGAAATCTGGGGTCACCTTTGAAAGATGAGGAGAAAGATTTGTGTATCTTACCTGAGAGGACCAACGGAGGCAGAAAAGAAAGGACAAAGGAATCTTTTGACAAGCCAGAACTGGATCCCTAGCTGAAGGGCAAGTGGGGCTCACCGCCAGAGGTGACGTGAAGAGACTTTTTCTGTGGGGATCAACGAGTCAGGAAAGATCTAGTTCACTTCAGAAGTGCAGCAGAGACGCCTGAGAAGAGACCCAGAGGCTCCCTGACAGGTGGCATGAGAGAGGGTCCCTCAGCGGGTGAGGAGCGTTTGGTCCGTTAGCAAATATTAGGGTACCTATATGTTCAAGACACCATGGAGGGGAGCCCGGGAAATTCTCTGTGCTGCTGAGTTTATACGTTGACCGGGAGGGGCAGGGCGCTTCACTTCAGAGACCTATGAAGGTTTGGAGTGGGCAATGCGTTTTGACAAGAGTGGCTCCAAAGAAGTCAGGAGAAGCAGAAAGTGCCAGGAGAATCACAGCCCTTGAGCTCAGGCTGAAGGGACAGGAGGAAGCCAGGCTCAGAAGCTCAGGGACAACATCCCAGGCTGCCAGCTCTCCAGGTACAAAGGCTCTGCTATGAGGTGGCTGTGGCAGGTCCATTGCACAGCCTTTTGTTATCCCCAAAACATCTCTCGTGGGAGTCCTTCTCCCCTGACAATGTCATCCCCACCTTGGTCCTCGGTTTCCCCACCTGCAGGGTAAAAGTCATGCCAAACAGTAAAAGCCATCACAAAGATGCGGCACTGGTAAGGAAGTCAAGTGAGCGCTTTATAGACATGTCCCCATGGGGACACGCTACTGGTGTTCCTATGGTACCAATGGGAAGCCAGGGACAGAGTCTCCTGGCATTTCCAGCACCTGGAACGTGCCGTTGTGGTTTGAATGTGAAATATACCCCCATGGGCTCGTGTATTTGAACACTCGGTCCCCAGCTGGCGGGACTGTTCTGGAAGGTTGTGGCACCTTTAAGAGGTAGAGCCTCAGTAGAGATAATGTGTCCCTCCCACTTCAGAGCTCTCCGCCTGGGGGGGGGGGGAGTGTACACATCTGTGTTGATCCTCAGCACGAGCCAAGTGCATAAGGCCCATCGCAGGCTCTGCTTCCGAGGCAGGAAAGTGTCTAGCCCCAAGTGCACTCAGGGCACCATACAGTTAAGCAGGTTTCACACAGTGTGTAGAGCCTCGAGGAAACCGATCTCTGTCACTTCGAACTCTTCCATCCTCATCACATGGCTGTAGGGTCTGAATTTGAACCCCAGCTATCAGATTGTGAAAAATGGAACTCAAGGAGAAGTCTACAGCCACCCGGAGCAGATTTCCATTATCTGCTGCCTATAGGGTCATATTAACCTCTAACCTTCAAGAGATCATTTCCTTATACAGATATAATCATCATGATTTAATGCACCTTGGCTTGGTTATGAGAACCAGGCAATATGTATACACCTTCACTGTGGCTTAGCTGAAGAAATATAGTTTCCTCCTACATTTAAAAAAAAAGTCATCTTTAAAGCCAGGCATAGTGGTGCACGCCTTTAATCCCAACACTCGGGAGGCAGAGATGGGAGGGTCACAGTGAGTTCGAGGCCACCCTGAGACTCCATAGTGAATTCCATGTCAGCCTGGGCTAGAGTGAGACCTTACCTCGAAAAAACAAAAAAAAAAAAGTCATTTTTTTAAAAGTTTTATATATTTGCATACCAGTGGGAGGTAGGACCTTCTTTTCACTAGAAAAGAACATCAGACACTTTCATCTGGCTTATTAGCTTGGGCGAGAACTCAGGCCAACAGGCTTCGCAAGCAAGTGCCTTTAACCACTGAGTCATCTTCTCAGCTCTCACACAAACACACACAAAAAAGGTCATCTTTAAGGTAAACAAGGGGGCACTGGGAAGATGGCCCAGTGGGTAAGACCATTTGAGATGCTAGCATGAGGGCCTGAGTTCAATACCCAGCGCCCACATTAAAAAAAAAAAATAGGGCTGGAGAGATGGCTTAGCGGTTAAGCACTTGCCTGTGAAGCCTAAGGACACCGGTTCGAGGCTCGGTTCCCCAGGTCCCACGTTAGCCAGATGCACAAGGGGGCGCACGCGTCTGGAGTTCGTTTGCAGAGGCTGGAAGCCCTGGCGCGCCCATTCTCTCTCTCTCCCTCTATCTGTCTTTCTCTCTGTGTCTGTCGCTCTCAAATAAATAAATAAATAATTTAAAAAAAAAATAGACAAGGGCATGCATGTCTGTTTCCCCAGCCCTGTGGAGGGCAGAGACAGGAGAATCAGTGGGACTCTCTGGACAGCCAGTCTGACCAAAAATAGCAGCTCCAAGTTCAGTGACAGACTCTTTCTCAAAGCAATAAACAGGAGAGCATGGAGGAAGACACCAGACTCCAGCCTCCACACACATGCGCATGGAATGCGCACAGCTTTCTACTCTAGCCTAGGTGGGCCTGGAACTCACTCTATAGTCCCAGGCTGGCCTCGAAGTCATTGTGATTTTCCTACCCCAGCCTCCCCCGGGCTGAGATTAAAGGCATGTGCCACCACATCCAGCTTTTGCAAGCCTTTTGGACTTTAGTGTGTCTCTACTACAACTCCAATACATGGGCATGTGCACGTGTGTGTGTGTGTGTGTGTGTGTGTGTGTGTGTGTGTGTGTGTTCTCCATTCATTTCTTGCTAGGATGTAGCATTTGCTTCCCGAGTACACACCACAGTCAAGCAATGGCATTAAGCATTGAGACTTTAGGGGCTGGAAAGATTGCTCAGTGGTTAAGGCACTTGCCTTCAAGGCCTAAAAACCTGGGATTACTGGGCGTGGTGATGCACACCTTTAACTCTAGAACTTGAAAGGCAGAGGTAGGAGGATTGCCCGTGAATTTGAGGCCAAACGGAGACTAAATAGTGAATTCCAGGTCAGCCAGGGCTAGAGTGAGACCCTAACTTGAAAAAATTTTAAAAAGAAAGAAAGAGAGAAAGGGAGGGGGAGGGAGAGGAGAGGAGAGGAGAGGAGGGGAGGGGAGGGGAGGGGAGGGGAGGGGAGGGGAGGGGAGGGGAGGGGAGGGGAGGGGAGAGGAGAGGAGAGGAGAGGAGAGGAGAGGAGAGGAGAGGAGAGGAGAGGAGAGGAGAGGAGAGAAGAGAAGAGAAGAGAAGAGAAGAGAAGAGAAGAGAAGAGAAGAGAAGAGAAGAGAAGAGAAGAGAAGAGAAGAGAAGAGAAGAGAAGAGAAGAAGAGAGGAGAGAAGAAGACATCCTGGATTTGATTCCCCAGCACCCATGTAAAGCCAGATGCACAAGGGGGCACATGCACCCTGGTGCACCCATTCTCTCTCCCTCCCTCCCTCTCTCTCTCTCTCTCTCTCTCTCTCTCTCTCTCTCTCTCTCTCTCTCTCTGCTTGAAAATAAATAAGTAAAATGTTGTTTTTTAAAAACAAAGTTGTGGCTTTGTCGCCACACGTTTTTCTCTCTATAAAGTGATTTCAGACATCACAAAAACATTTTAAGTGCTAATACCCTCCTAGTACTACAAATGCTTCTTTGCTGATGGCTAGAGTTCAATGGAGCTCATTTCCTTTAAAATTTGTATGTGATTCCATTGGCTTATGAAGCAGTATTGAGGCTGGGAAATGGCTCACTGGTTGAAAACACTTGCTTGCAAAGCCTACCAGCTTGAGTTCAATTCTCTGATGCTCACATAAAACCAGGTTAGTTTGCAATGACAAGAGACCCTGGCGTGCGCACAAACACACACACAGAGAGAGAGAGAGAGAGAGAGACAGAGAGTTAGGATAGTTAGTTAGTTAGTTAGTTAGTTAGTTAGTTAGTTAGTTAGTTAGCAAGCATTGTTAGTTGGGCTGGGGAGTAAAGTATTTGTTACACAAGCATGAAGACTTAAGTTCAGATCCTCAGCACCTACATAAAAATGATGAGTACCGTGTTATGCACCTGTCATCCCAGTGCCAGGGACAGACAGACAGATCCCTAGGGTTTATGGCTAGCAAGTTTAGTGGGATCAGTGAGCACCAGGTTCAGTGAGAGACCCTGCCACAAAAAAGTGAAATTGAGAGTGACTGAGGTAAACACCTGACACTGACCTCCACGCGCAGACACACAGAAGCACATACAGCGCGCACACACACACGGGGTGGCGCTTTCTCCTCCTGTGGCTTCTCGCCTAGCGCCCGACGGAGTTGCACACCACAGCCTAGGTCGGGTGCTATCTGCAGGGCTGCAATAGCAAAGAAGCCCTGCTCACCGATCATGCCTAAAGCAGGCGTTTTCCACAGAGAAGTGCATATTCCCCTCACTGTGGAAAATGCTGACCCAGAGCTCTATGACCAGAAGTCTAGAAGTAAAGTTCTGCTCCTGACTCACACACAGGCAAGCACTCTACCACCAACTTACATCCCCAGCCCTACAGTCTTTCTCTTGAGGTCCTGGGGACCCTATCAAAACCAACAACGGGGGCTTGGGAGGTAGCTCAATGAAGACCAGAGTTCAAACTTTAGCACCCCTTTAAAAATCGGATGTAGGGCTGGAGAGATGGCTTAGCTGTTGAGCGCTTGCCTATGAAACCTAAGGACACTGGTTCGAGGCTTGATTCCCCAGGACCCATGTTAGCCAGATGCACAAGGGGGCGCACACGTCTGGAGTTCGTTTGCAGTGGCTGGAGGCCCTGGCACGCCCATTCTCTCTCTCTCTCTCTCTCTATCTGCCTCTTTCTCTCTCTATCTATCACTCTCAAATAAATAAATACAAATTTTTAAAAATCGGGTGTAGCCACACATGCCTGCAACCCCAGCTCTGAGGTAGGAAGATCCCCGGGGCTTGTCAGCCAAGTTAACTGAAAAAGCACTGTGATCCAGGTTGAGTAAGAGACCCCGTCTCAAGGAGACAAGGTGGAGGAATGATAGAGAGGGCACTCGGCCTCCCCCGCTGGCTTCCACATATGTGTGCAACAGGTACACACGACCGCATACTTGTGAAAGTATCACACATGCACACGCCACATAGTACACACACACCAAGGCAAAAGAGAAAAGGAGGAAGGGAAAGGGGGGAGGGGAAGAGAACGGAGGAGAGGAGGGGAAGGGAAGGGAGGAAGGAGGAGGGGGGAAGGGGAAGGGAAGGGAAGGGGAGGGGAGTGGAGGGAAGGGAAAGGAAGAAAAAATGAAAGACTCCCCAGAGAGGGTCTGTCTATGAGGAGCACTGCCTGGCATCTCTCTGGCTTTGGCCACACAGACAGCCCTGTTAATTAAAATATTTTATTTTTATTTATTTATTTGAGAAAGACAGAAAGAAACAGAGAGAGAAGAAAGAGGCAGATAGAGAGAGAATGGGCATGTCAGGGCCTCCAGGCACTGCAAATGAATTCCAGGCGCATGTGCCACCTTGTGCTTACATGGGTCCTGGAGAATGGAACCTGGGTCATTTGACTTCACAGGCAAGCACCTTAACCATTAAGCAATCTCTTCAGCACCCTCCCCCCCATTTTTTTTTTTTTTTTTTTTTGAGATAGGGTTGGTTCTGGCCTGGAACTCACCAAATAATCTACACTGACTGACCAGCAAACCTTAGGGATCCACCTGTCTCCCCGACCCCATCACTGGGATTATACGTGCACGCTCCCATACCCAGCTTTTTTTTTTTAACATGGGTTCTGAGGATCGAAGTCAGGTCCTCTTGGCACTTTACCAACTGAGCTATCTCCTGAGACCCTCATTTTTCTTTTAACTACAAAAAGGCCACAGGCCCACTGTGACTAACAGTACGCAATGATGCGTGAAGGCCCCTCGCCCTCGCCCCACAACCTCACAAGGAGTAAGCACTGTGTGCCTGCGCTCCTGTCCGGGTGGGCCCAGAGAAAGGACAGAGTTGCTTCCATCTCCCCAGCTAGCCTCTGAAGTGCCCAGGAGGGAACCAGCACAGCGCAGCCCACGGAAGCCTCATGTCCCCACCCCAGCCTGAGCCACCCTGGAAGCGAAGAGCCCATCGACCTCTTCTAGGGTGGGATCCAGTGGGGTGGGGTGCAGACTCTGCCCACCCCACATGAAAGGATGCCTTCCTGACCACCTGCCTCCACCTGGCTTCAAGTTCTATCACCTCTACCCTTGTGCCTGGTGTCCCCACATCCGTCCGTAACCTCCCATCCAGTCCCTCTCCACAGCACCACTGACAAGGGCCTCAAACATGCCGCTGCCATGAACCTGCCAGCTCATGCCCCTTGACCCCACTCACTGTCAGGATATTCATGAAAGGGCCCCAGCCCTTGTGATCTGCCCCCAAGACACCTCTCCAAGCCCACCTCTATAAGCCCCCCCAAACTCACTCCATCTAGTTTCCACCACTTGAAATTACAATGCTTGCAACAGATTGTGGCTTTTATTTTTTTAATCTTGTATTGTATTCATTTTGTTTTATTTATTTGACAGAGAAAGAGGCAGGGAGAGAGAGACTGGGCACTCCAGGGCTTCTATTCGCTGTCAACGAATTCCAGATGCATGCGCCACCTTGTGCACCTGGCTTATGTGGGTCCTGGGGAATCAAACCTGGGTCCTTAGACTTCTCAGGCAAATGTCTTAACTGTTAAGCCATCTCTCCGGCCCTCTTTTCTTTTTTGGTCTTTTGAGGTAGGGTCTCACTCTAGTCCAGGCTGACCTGGAATTCACTATGTAGTCTCAGGGTGGCCTTGAACTCATGGCAATCCTCCTACCTCTGCTTCCCAAGGGCTGGGCTTAAAGGCATGAGCCACCATGCCCGGCCCAGGTTGTGGTTTTTTACTATAATTTTCCATTCTGTGTAGCTGTAAGAAGAAGCACACAAGCCCATGTGTCCTGTATACCGCTTCTCCTTCCTGGGAGTATCTTACAAAACCATGCTATACCAGCACCAAGACACTCCAGCCATGAGACAGTTGACCTCTGAGCTAGAAGCCCAGAGGATGAGAAAATGAATGTGGCAAAAAATAAATAAATAAATAAGCAGAAGCTAGAAGAGGGAGACTGAGGTTCTGAGGGACCTGAAAGTCTCCTAAGGGTAGGGTAGATTCCCAACTCCAAGAGAAAGAGAGAGAGACAGAAAAGACAGACGAAAGGAATGGATGGATGGATGGATGGATGGACAGATGGCTTTCTAGGACAGTGAGAGCCAGGACAGGGATACAGGGGGAGGAAAGTGGGACAAGACAGCAGGAGCCGGTCCCAGCAGCAGGAAGAGCAGGCTGGCAGCAAGGCAGGGTGGTCCTGGCCTAATAGAGTCAGGAGCCTCTGGTGCACGCAGTCCAACCATTCTCGCTCCCCATCCTTGGGCCCCTCATTGAATCTTTGCTAATGACGCAATCCAGCCGGGACAAAGTTGTTCCCTCATCCACCATGAGGTCTCTGAAGGTACATTCAGGGCCCTAAAGCAAAGTTCAGTTTCAACTTCCACACGACTCTCAGGGGCGAGACGGTGATTCCTCTGGTTCTCACACGTTGTGCGCCTACTATGCGCTGGGCACAGGCCTGAGGCTGGAGGTTCCGCAGCAAGACACAGAAGTGCTGGGCTCCGTGCTTGCTTAGGTGAAAGGTCATGGGGGCACAACCACCTTAGCGGCCCTGGTCATTGCCTGTCACCGTGATGTGCGCAGTGGTGAGTTGTGATGGGGAAAGAGTGGCTGATGCATCCTGGGGTTCAGGAATGGTGTAAGAGATCTTTAGAAAAACCAGGGCAGAGTTCAAATGTAGTGGCTGGAGGCCCTGGTGCACCAGTTCTCTCTCTCTCTCTCTCTCTCTCTCTCTCTCTCTCTCTCTCTTTCTCTCTCTATCTCTATCTCTATCTTTCTCATAAAAAAAAAAAAGTAAAGCACTCTGGCTCTGAATACACCCATTGTCATGAGAAAACAAAGCAAATTTCTTCAGTTCTTTTTTTCTTCAGGATTTCTCAGAATATTGGATTTGCTGGTGGGCCATGTCACTTCCTAAGATGAGTCATGGTATCCCACGGTACCCATGGTATCCAGCACTTCCTAATCTCATTTGCAACACATTTTTCTAGGAACTCACATCTCTGCTCTCACATAATTAGCAAGCTCCAAGCCCAGGGTTACCCTTTCTGGCTAAGTCAAGCCCGTAAGCCTCAACAAAATGGTTTGTCTCCGTGTCGGAAAGAACATTTGGTGTGAGTCACTGCAAACTCTCATTCCTCGGCCCCTGCTTGAATGCCTGCAGCCATGAGATGTTCATTTCCGGTCAGAGCAATCCACTCTCACCATTTCAAGTGGGATTTCATGCCAAGACCACCCTTAAACCAAGCTGAATTTCACCTCCCTTGCCCACACATGTAGTGAGCAGAGTATATGGAATACGTTTTAGGAACCAGACCGTGATCTCAACAAAACCGCTCAAGCCCTCCATGAAATCAGCCAGTGCCTTGTCCATAGCCGAGAAAGCAAAGCAGAGACTCCACCCTCGACAGTGTAACTCGAAGGTCAAGAACCTGATATCCACAGCCACTTCTCTGCCCTGCCTCCACACCTAGCTCCAGCTTCTAGAACCCTCGGGATGGCACCACCTGCACGGTAACCGCTTCCTACCTGTTCTGAGGGACAGACACACCTGAGCCTGGCAACAGCCCATAGGACAGCACGCTCCCGGCCCCAACAAGGATTGCACACGCCCCAGGTGGCAGGTGGGACCTACAGCTCCCTGTGCTGGGTGACACCACCTAGCATTTTGCCTGTCATCTTCTCCATACCCTCAACCGTACTCCCCAACTGAAGACACCATGTACCCTGCGACCCTCAACCTCCCAAATCCCACAGTCCTCATTCCTGGGTCCCCAGACTCTCCTCTATCGCATGGCCCCCACCCAGAAGTCCGCACAAAGAGACATGTGTAGAACACCAGAATAGGTGAAGATTGAGGGCTGAGGTCAAAAGTAAGAGTCAAAGCGGCTGTGCAATGGGAGTTGGCTGATCCAAGGCCCTGGCGGGAATTATTGTACTAAACCCAGCCAGCAACTGCAAGATGCCACAAGACATGGTAGTTGAATGGTTAGGGCCAGCCTCGTTCTCTTATTTCCACAGAAGAGGGAGGAGATGCCCATAGGGCCTGACAAGAGGCTCGAAGGCCTGCAGTGGGTGACAAATGGCCCAGACCCTTTCCCCCCTGCACCAGCCCTGGTAGACCTGTTCTCCCTCTACAGTCCAGAGAACAGAGCCTCACTCTATCTCTGTCCCAAACTGCTTTGCTGATGGAGCCTTTCTGTGGAGACCTCCAGCAGATCTTTAGGGCTCCTTTGGGAGTGGGGAGGGTTCTCCCTGCCTTGATGGGCATATGAGCAAGGAACAATGGACCTTGGGGGGTCTCTGTGACTGGCCGCTTTTCCTGACCGCTCCACCATAATGGACTCACCAAGGACGCTCGCTTCTGCTCTCCACCCAGTAGGGTTTCACTCTAGTCCAGACTGACCTGGAATCCGCTATGTGGTCTCAGGGTGGCCTCGAACTAACGGTGATCCTCCCACCTCTGCCTTCCGAGTGCTGGGATTAAAGGCATGCGCCACCACGCCCGGCTTCAATACTTCCATTCTTAAGACAGAGCTGGGGCTGAAGAGATGGCTCAGCAGTTAAGGTACTTGCTTGCAAAGCCTAACGACCTGAGTTTGATTCCCCAGTCCCCACATAAAGGCAGATACACACACAATGAGGTACATGCATCTGGAATTCATTTGCAGCAGCTGGAGGCCCTGGTGCACCCATTCTCTCTGTCTATCTCTCTTCTCTCTATCTTTCTCTGCCTGCAAATAAAATTTTTTTATTTTCTTTTTTCAAAGACAGAGCTGGCTGGGTGGCATCAGAGAAGCTTCCTCCCCTCTGAGCCACACTGTCGCCATCTGTAGATGCTCACATTGAGAGCCAGGGCAGCCACCAGCAGGATGCCACATCAGCAGCCCCAGAGCACTGTTCTGGTTGGGATCTGAAACGTCCCTCCAGGGCTCACAGGGTGAACCCTTCAGCCCGAATCCCCACTGCTGGTGATGCTTTGGGAGGTTCTGGAAACTTGAAGAGATGGGCCTGCTGGCGGAAGTAGGTCCCCAGGGACAGGTCTTCGGAAGGCACACCCGTCCCTGTGCCTGCTGCTCATGACGTTGGTCCGCAGTGAAGTGAACAGTCTTCACAACACTCCAGCTGTCAGGAAAGGAGCTGCTGCCCCGCGCCTTCCCCACCAGGACTGACTGGAACCATGAGAGCAAAGAAAGGGAGTCTTCTCTCCATGAAACAATCACAGGTGCCCAGGTCCTGCTCCTACGAAAGTGGACAGAGCTCAGAAAGGTTGAGCAACTTACCTCGGGCCACGGAGCTTGGAACTGGGCCTAGAACCCCGTTCCTTGACATCCCGAAGTCAAAGCCCTTGCCTCTATACCCTTCACGTCCTAGAAGAGGAAGGAGAAAGGAAGACCACCGAGCTTCCCTGCCAGGTTGCAGACTCTGAGCTCAGGGCTGGGGAGGACAACACTTTCTGGAATTCAACTCGCGGTGACACTGCCCAGAGAGGTAGAGAAGAGTTGTGTAAGGTCACACAGCAAGCCGGTGAGGACTCAGAGCTGGAAGTTAGAGCCGTCGGACTCCATAGGACACAGCTCCGTGATTCTTTCAGCATGCTCCTCCCCTCCCTTTACGTGTCCAGAATGAAACAGGGGCCAGAAGCACTCCTGCCTTCGTCACAGGGGGTGAAAGCCTAGCAGATGACCCCACCCCACTCCCAGTGCTCCGTCTTGGGGGCACCCTTGAATGCACAGATGGACGGATGGATGGATGGGTGGATGGTCAGCCCGGCTTGAGCACCATAGACAGCAGCCCTTTGCAGACTGGTGAAGCCCTCGGCGCTGGCACCTGGGTGATCTGCCCATCCAGGAAATGATGCCTGAGGGCTTGAACTTCTGAACTCCTGGCTCACCTCTGCCTGAACCCAATGAAACAGCCTCTTTGCTGATAGGACTTTATAGCCAAGATTGTAAATTCACACACACACGCACACACACACACACCCCGTCCCACTTTATGGCTGCTGGATAAAAACATCTGCCTGGAGCGAGGCTCTGGAGGAGACCACGGGAGTGCGAGATGGAGCTGCGGCGGCTCTGAGGGGACAGAGCTGCGCTCGGGGGTGTGACGAGGGGAAGCTCTCCAGACCCTGCAAAGCCGCGAGAGGAGCACACACAGATTCAAATCTTTCATAGAGCTCGCCCACGCACACTCCACACTCGACACAGAATTCAGCCGGGTTCTGTGGCCCTCTGTATCCCACAGACCGGAGCTGGCACCCAGAGAGACTCTTGTCCAAGGTCACACAGGCCTCCCAGCCAGGCTGGACCATGGGCCTGGTCACCATTCCCTCCTGACAAGCTCCACCATGACTGCAAATAGCAGATGGCGGGGCTGTCAGAGGTCCCCGGAGAGCAAGTGCCTGTAAACACCCTGCCCTCTTACCACATAGGTTAGGATGATCCAATCCATGCCCTCAGAACCCAGGTAGGCCCTTGGGCCCTGGTACCCATGGATGGGTAGATGGGAGGGAAAAAATGGGATTTCCACCGCTTGGCCACATTCTCATTCTCTTCTCTCAGAAGTCACTCTCACTGCGATCCAGCCTACCCCTCCTCCGAGTGCAGAGGAGAGTGGAGGGCTGAGGCTGCCCAGGCCAGCAGCACCCCAGGGGGCTCTCCAGCTCCACCCTCCATGTCCAAACCCTATGCTCCATGCCTAACTCCATCAGGTCTGGTCACCCGTGCTCTCTGGGTCGGTCTGCCCTCGTCTGTGGTCCTTCTACTAGGTCCACCAGGAGACAAGCGCTGGTGTGTTGGGGCGATAGTGAGCTCCAGCTAGAGTGAGGGCCTCACTCCCTCACCATTATGACCCATGACAGGCCCTTTCTGCCCCTCCTTCCACTATAATTTGCACAATTCTTTGATCGGTGTGATTGGCCTCGTGTCACCTTATTTCCTCGACGCCCTGCTCTGGGATGGCAAGGGTCCCAGAGATCTCCCGGGACATCCCCCTCCCCCACCTCCAACACAAACACGCACTCGATACTCAACACCTGGGAATGAAGCCATCCTGTCCTAAGACCAAGGAACATGTTCCCAGCCTGACTCATTCATTGTTCAGTGTGGCCGGACGTAAGTGCCTCTACGTGGAGTTCTTTTAATCTTTCCTCGCAAATCAATAACTGCTTACCTTGGAGCAGTCTTAATTAGTTACGGCCCGCTGGGCGCTCTGCTGATAAACTGGCCTGCTACTCATGCTAAGTGTGGGGTGCCTGCGCGCTTTATCACTGCCGTGGGCATGAGCCCCTCCTTCCTGGGCCGCACAGCTGGGCTCTCTGGGCAAAGATGAGTCTTGAGTCTCATTCCCTGATGGCAGGAGAAAGGGACCCTTCTAAATAGCTGGGCCCACCCCCCAGAGTACAAAACCCTTAGCACAGCCTGTTTAAAGGGGCTTCTTTGGGGGTGGGGAAGGAATCCCACACACATCTTTGGATCTCTGTCTTCCACTGCAATGGACACCCTACCTCCAACAGTTTTCTGAGCTTCAGGTTAGGACTGTCTTCCCAAATCAGCCACCAGCAGGGAGAGCCGGAGAGGCTGTTTCTGCAGTTTCTGCTGTGTGCCTGCAGCCTGTGGTCCACTTAACAGTAGGGATCCCATCCAGTCTGCTCAGTGAAGTCACTGCAAAGAGGCCAAGGCACCTGCCCAAGGTCATAGCACCAGCAAGCATCAACATATGGGTCTCTGGGCTGGAGGAATGGCTCAGCAGTTAAAGGGGCTTGCTTGCAAAGCCTGACAGCCCAAGGTTGATTCCCCAGCACCCACATGAAGTGGCACATGCATCTGGAATTCGCTTGCAGTGGCAAGTGCCCATTCCTTCTCTCTCTCATTCTCTCTCTGCTTACAAATAAGTGTGTGTGTGTGTGTGTGTTTGTGTGTGTGTGTGTGTGTGTGTGTGTGTGTTCTATTCCCTCTTCTTAGTTCTATGGTGAGCTAGCTCCTCGGCGGGGGGGTGGGGGGGTTCCCACCAAGTCAGTGTGTCTCCTCCTTTGATCCCCTTTACCGCAGGCTCATGGCCCTGCCCACCTGTTTATCTAGTTCTCTTTCAAACTCCTGCCAGCCACTGGGTCCCTCAACACAAACCACTTGGTGTTATTTCTCTTGGGTTTCTCACTTGCTGGTGGAGAAGTCTGGAGTATGAGGCAGGGTCTCTCCAAGACAAAGGCCATCCCATAGACCTTGGGCAATCACTATCCCATGAAGAAAAACAAAAGTAATTCCTTCGTGGAGGAAGGACCAGTGTCTGGAAAAGTTGACAACATGCTTCAGATGCGGAGCTGACAGGACAGGAAGGTCTGGGTTCAAATTCCACGCTTGTCTCTCCGCAGCATTGTGTCCTCGACCAATAGTCTAGGCTCCGGTCTTCTTATTCGTAAAACAGCCTTCCTAGAAATATCTGCCTGCCAAGTATTTCTTTGGAAATATATTTGGGTTAAGTGAGAAAACTCTATGCTGAGGGTTTCGTGAGCTGCCCCACGGTTTAGCCCCGTTTTGTTGCTCCTGGGAATTACTGTGAACACACAGCAAGCAGCTACCCCATGTCAGGGGCTACTGAGATTGCCTCGTGGTAGCTCATTTCCTTGCTATGGCATTCTCGGGCTTTTCCCTCTCACTTGTCTCACTTCGGGGATCTTTGTTCTCCACTTTAGACATGGAAAACCTAAGGCTGAGAAAAGTGCCTTTGAGTAACTTGCCTGAGGTCATGCATATCTTGAACTTGTGATTTCGAGATAAATAAATTAGGAAGTTCTGATGCCACGTGGAGAAACCCTCTATATGCTTTATCCTATTGTGCCCATTAGTAACATCTTGCAAAATCGCAGCACAGGCTCACAGACGTTAGCACTGACAGAAGGGCCCTCCCCGTGAAGATCCCCTCAGGTCGCCCTTTGCTGCTCATCCACATCCCCCATGGACACATTTGGAGAGCTTCCTCTGCCCATGGTTTCAGTTCAGGTCTACTGCTAACAGACCCTGCTGGCCCCTTACCCGGGCAGGCAGACTGAGCCAAGGAGTCCAGAAGGAGCTTCCTGGGACTGCGTCATTTCCCAGGTCCCAGGGCCCCCACGAGTTTATCTTCTCTACCTCTCAGAATCATGTTTATTGGATCGTTATTTGCCAGGCTTTTCAGGCGTACTTACCAGGAAGAAAGGAGACCTGTGTCTATTCTATTTTTCAAAGCAGATGTCCTGCAACTCACATTTTCATAAGGCATAGTTAGTTTCTTCTCTCATTACTGTGACAAAATACCAGACAAAGCAGCCTGAGGGAGGAAGGGGTCGTTTGGACTCACATTTTGAGGGTGCAGTCCTTCATTGCGGGGAAGGCGTGATGGCAGGGGCGTGAGGTAGCGGGCCATAGTGTGTCCACAGATCGACATTGGCTCTCAGCTCACTTTCTCCCCTTTATTCAATGCAAGAGCTCAACCCACTGAATAGTGCCACCCTCAGTTAGGGTGGGTCTCCCCACGTCAGCTAACCCAACGTAGAAACTTCCTCACTGACATGCTGAGAGGTTCGTATCATTGGAAATTCTAGCTGTTCGTCAAGACGTCGAGCCGTCCATCTGTGTGAGCCATCACAGAGCATGGGGCCATAACCAGCAGCCTGTGCCACCTGGGCCACCTGGGTTCATTTCAAGCATGTTCCTCAGGGGAGTGGCCTCCTACTTTGATGTCACCACCACTGGGAAACCCTCAGAGGTTATAAGTCAAAAATCTCTTCTGGGGCTGGAGAAATAGCTTAGCGGATAGATGCTTGCCTGTGAAGCCTAAGGACCCCGGTTTGAGGCTCGATTCCCCAGGACCCACATAAAGCCAGATGCACAAGGGGGCACATGCAACTGGAGTTCGTTTGCAGTGGCTGGAGGCCCTGGTGGGCCCATTCTCTCTCCCTCTCTCTCTCTCCCTCTCTCTCTCTCCTTCCCTCCCTCCTTCTCTCTGTCGTTCTCAAATGAATAAATAAAAATAAACAAAAAAATTTTTTTTAATCTCTTCTGAAGAAAGCTGGCTTAAAAGCCCACTAGACCAGCACAGCCCTATGTAGAATGTATCCAGAGACCACTCCGAGGCCCCACGCTCGCATCCCATTAGTGTGTGAGCTAAGCCATTTAAATATGCATGAGACCCACTTATAAAAGGCCAGCTCGCGGTCTTCCCTTTCATTCATCCATTATTTATTGAATGCAACTAACTGGGGATACAAACTCATAACAGCTTTTTAAATTGTGCTCTTATTTTGTACCAGGCACTTGGCAAAGTACTTTGTATACTGGACATCATTATGAACCTTATCAGCCTCAAGTCTATTCTAGTCACTTCTGTTAGAACAGGACTGTGTATGCCGGCTTTGGCCAATTTTGTGAACTTGCATCTGAGCCCCATCGTGATGTTTTGCTTTGTTTTTGTGAGGTAAGCGCTCACTCTAGTCCAGGCTGACCTGGAACTCACCCTATAGTCCCAGGCTGGCCTCAAACTCAGTGATTTTTCTACCTCTGCCTCCCGAGTGCCAAGATTAAAGGTGTGCGCCACCACCACCCTCCAAAGCCCGTCTTAAAATTGTTATGAATCTCACACTTCCTGTCCCCTAGGATCTGGAGGAACTCAGCACCCACTGACAGGTGAACTAGACACGCAGGACATTCTTGACCAGAGGGATGACAAGAGCGTGTGGACAGCTATTTCCTCGTCCTTTCCTTGAGAAGATGACCTTCAAACCTAATCCTGAAGCCTTCTAGACGGGGCTTCGGAATTGATAACCAGCCCTCCTCAGAGGTAGTCAAACTCTTACCAGAACGATAACGAAGTCTTTGGACTATCTTCCCTTTGTCCCTCTGTTTGTTCCCCCTGGTCTTCACTCCATCTCCGTACCCACAAATAAGCCTTTAAGGGGAACACAGACTAGCACATTGAGCGAGTCTGCAAGTGGCCCTACGAAGTAGCCCTAAGGCCAATGCTTCAGAACTACGAATAACTCCTGTGGCTCAGCCATCATCCTGGGGCTGACCACGGTGAGGTACCGATGACGGGAGTCTGAACCATGAGTGCCAGTGGAATAGGCCAGCCTGAGGTAATGATAATTATAATTGTGGAGTAAGCTGGCTTTTTTGATTTTTAGGTTTTTATGGGGGGGGGGGGATTTTTTTATATTTCGAGGTGATGTCTTGCTCTAGCCCAGGCTGACCTGGAATTTACTATGTAGTCTTAGAGTGGTCTCAAAATCATGGCGATCCTCCTACTTCTGCCTCCCAAGTGCTGGGATTAAAGGTGTGCACCACCATGTGCCTGGCTGATCTTTTTCATTATTGTTATTATTAGAGAGAGAGAATGAGCACACCAGGGCCTCTAGCCGCTGCAAATGAACTCCAGACACATGCTCCACCATGTACATCTGGCTGACGTGGGTTATGGGAAATCAAACCTGGGTCCTTAGGCTTCACAGGCAAGCACCTTAACCACTAAGCCATTTCTCCAGCCCTAGGCTGGCTTTTCTGAACTGCTTGAGAAGCCTCGGCAACAATGAATGGTATGCCCCGGTCAGCCAAAGGTCACTGTATAGCAAAGGTGTGCTCTACCTGCAGATTATTTAAAGGGACCTTCATTGCTTACATCTGCCAGGCAGAATATGCTGAAAATCAGACCCGTGATGTTAGAAGTCCTCCAGAAGAAACTGAATGCACAGCCACCATCTCCTCTGACAAGCAGGGACCTCAAAGAAAATTAGTAAGCCTAAGACCCAGAAGGGGGACATTTGGGTAAAGAAAGCAGCCTGAACATATCAAGCTGTCAGGCTATCACCTCCTCTCCTCTTTCTGGAGGGCAGAGACGGCCCCTCACCGAGACACCCTGCAAAGAGTGTCCCAGAGCCAGGCCTCCCGCACGACGGTGCTTGTCCTCCCCAGGACAGCCTCACTGCCTTCAGAACAGCCAACAGCCTCAGGTCTGTGAGCAGCCCAAGCAGTGAAATGTGGTTGCTCTGGGACAAAGCAGCTCACACAGAGGAAGTTGCAAAAGCAAACTAAACATCAGCCTCTCACAGGACATCACCAGTGAAATGCAAAGATGGAAAGGAAAGGCTGTATGAACATGAAGATCTGGTCCTGTGAGGCTCCTTGGCCACCGTGCTTCGTGCCACCGTGGTGGGTGATGGAGATGCTGGTCCCCTGGGTGACACAGTACTGGTGATGGACGGACACCAAGGGAAGTAGGAGGGAGGCCGAGTTCATAGTGAAATGGGCAAGTTTGACCCTCCCCAGAAACAGTTAGCAGCATACTGTGGAGACAGAACAGGACAGAGGGAGAGAGGGCCCACATCTTTGAGAGCTTGAGGCAGGGGTCCTCAGTAAGCCATGACATCCTGATTGCTTCCTAGGGCCACTGCCAGTTTCCAGTGTCTCAGCCTAGATTCTCCTAAAAGTTTGTACATAGATATTTTATTTGGAAATGTGACCCCAAGAGAGAAAAGTGAAGACAGGGGTAGGCAGGAGGATAAAAATGGTAAAGAAGGGTGGCTAGTACAGAGACTTGCCATCCTTTAGGCAAGATTGGCAGATGCTGCTGTGGGCCAGGGATGTTGTGGAGGTTCGAATTACGTGACGCCCATAAACTCATGTGTGCTGAATGCTTGAGCTGGTGGCAATTTGGGAGGTGGAGCCTTGCTGGAGGAGGTGTGTGGCTGGGTGTGGCTTTGGGTTGTGATAACCCAGACTCCCCCTGGCCAGAGCTCAGCTCATTCTCTTGCTGCTATTTTTCGCCTACTATGGCAAGAAGTGATGTCCAGCCTCTGCTCGACTACCTTTTCCTGCCATCACAAAGCTTCCTCTGGAGACCGTCAGCCAAAACAAACCCTTTCCTTCCATCCGCTGCTTTAGGTCAGGTGTTTTGCCCCAGGAATGCAAAGAAAATTACAGCAGAGGGCCAGTGTCCATGAGGTGGGAACTCCGAGGCATATGACAGCATCTCATTGTTCAAAAGCCCCAGTGGGGCTGAAGAGATGACTTAGCAGTTAAGGCGCTTGCCTGAGAAGCCTGAGGACCCAGATTTGATTCTCCAGATCCCTCGTAAGCCAGGTGCACATGGTGGCACATGCATCTGGGGTTCATTTGCAGTGGTTAGAGGCCCTGGTGTGCCCAGTCTCTCTCTCTCTCTCTCTCTCTCTCTCTCTCTCTCTTTCAAATAAATAAATAAATAATAAAATATTTTTTTGAAAGCCCCAGTGGATGAGCTTGCTATGAGGCATAAGGAGGCTCTGCTTTGGGGGAACGCAGGTTAGGAGCTAACATTATTTAACTTTAGTATCACTGATGCCCACTAAGGTTAGATGGTCCACTCCATACACCACATAAAGGTGCAGAAAATTACCTGAGTAAGGATTGAGGACATGCCCTCCAGCTCTTTTCTGGCCTTTCTCACCATTGGATTTTGCAGAGCAAGGCGCAGGAAGTTCCAAGGTCCTCTGTCCTTCATGACTATACGATCCCTTTGCAGTTTTAAATTCCACTGCTCCCTGACAGACTTGTCACCTGTCATAAAGTGCAGAATCCATTATTATTATCAATAGTGGTGATGGATAATTAAACAACAAATGCACTAATCTCATTACGACACTTTTTTAATTAATTTATTTTAATTCGTGTAATTACTTAGTATGATAATGCTCTCTTTCATGCAAAGACAGCCTGCAGGCTCTCCAAGCTCTCTATTATTATCAATGGATTTTTCCCACATTGGGAAGGAAGGAGTTTGGAGGAATCGCTCACAGCCATGGAGTCGCCTGTAGGGGCTGACTTGGCACATGGGAAGCCCTTTCCTCTTAGCTGTGGACTTCATTCCCTCTCCCCCGGACACTGTTTCTGCCTGGATTTCTGGCCTTGTCTTTGCTGGACTCCAACTTAAAAAGCCCTGTACCATTGTCTCCATGAGTAGCCAGGCCACCCTTCCTTCAAGACTCAACTTGGGGCTCAAAAGCCACGGCTGTGTGTCTCTGCTGAGGTAGGAACCTTTCACAGCGCGTCTCACATGAGTGGAGTGGGTAACAACTACATCAACAACCACAAGCACAGCCGTGACCTCCACGAACGATGTGTGTGTTGTGTTTGTATGTGGACATGAGAGGTGCATGCATGCACGTGTGTGTGTGTCCGTGTGTGCATACACGTAGAGGCCCGAAGCCAACATCCTCCTCAACTGCTCTGCATCTTGTTTCCTTGAGGCATGCTCTCTCAGCTGAACCTGGAGCTTAATGATTGAGCTTAACTAGGTGGCCAGCGAGCCCCAAGCATCCGCCGTCTCTACCTCCTGAGCACTGACTGGGCTGATGGGCACGCACTGCCGCTGCCCACTTTTGTATGGGTGCTGGGGATCTGAACTTGGATCCTCAGACTTGTGGGGCTTGTACCCACTGAGCCATCTCCCCAAACTCAAAGACCATAACTTTTTGTTTGTTTTTTATTTTATTCATTTGAGAACAATAGAGAGAGAAAAAGAGAGAGAGAGAATGGGCACACAAGGGCCTCCAGCCACTGCAAACGAACTCCAGCCGCGTGCGCCCCCTTGTGCATCTGGCTAACGTGGGTCCTGGGAAGTTGAGCCTAGAACCTGGGTCCTTAGGCTTCACAGGCAAGCGCTTAACCGCTAAGCCATCTCTCCAGCCTGACCATCACTTTTTTAAAAATATTTTTGTTATTTATTTGAGAGACAGAATGGGCATACCAAGGCCTCTAGCTGCTACAAACAAATTCTGGCTTCATGTGGATATTGAGAAATTAAACCTGGGCCATCACGTTTGGCAAGCACATGCCTTTAACCACTGAGCCATCTTTCCAGCCCAAAGACCATCACTTTTTAATGTTTTAGAATATTTTATTTATTTGCATGCAGGGAGAGACAGAGAGAGGGGGGAGAGAGAGAAAGAGAAAAAATGGGCACACCAGGGCCTCCAGCCACTGAAAACAAACTCCAGACGCGTGCGCTACTTTGTGCATCTGGCTTTATCTGGGTACTGGGGAATGTGCCATGGGTCATTAGGCTTTGCAGGCAAGCGCCTTAACTACTGAGCAACCTCTCCAGCCCCACTGTTAATCCTCACCCCAACAACGGAACCACAATGTGGAATTGTTTAATGCGTATTCTGGAAGAAGGAAACAGAAGCTTCAAGCAGTTAGGCAACTTGCCCTGGGCCACTCACCACAAGTGGGATTCAGATGCACATTTGAGTATTCCCCAAGTCTGCACCTCAACTATGCCTGAAGTCTTGTCCATCTTTGTCCCGCCCCAGGCCCCCCACAACAAGGCCTGCTCACTAAGTGTTTCTCTGTAATGGATACTTGCCTCAAGCCCTCCTTGAACAAATTTGGATCTTGTACTAAGAGAAACAAAAAGACCCCAGAAAGAGGAGTGGCAACGATGGACTTAGTGGGATTCTGTTATTGTACTGGTCCTTCAAGGTAAGGTTTAAGAACATTACAGAGTCTAATACTGTTGATGGGATTACATTGTAGTCTAAGGCTTAAAACCCACAAACAAACAAAAATTATAATTCCATTAGTTTCTGAAAATGGTAATCATCCTGTTGAGTATGAATTTTATTGCTATGGTAACCAATAAAGCCCAGAGCAAATAAATAAAAAGGCCCCCTGCATGTTGTGGGAAGTACACTCTGGTGCCGGTCCTCCGTCAAACACCATCATTCCATTAGTCGTTAAAAACTGTAATAATACCCTTGACGATGATTTTTATTGCTGTACCTGTAAAAACACAAGGGTAGGAAATAATATTGTCAACTGCAAAGTTGAGATAATAACTCAGCTGCATTAGTGAAGGGGCCTGAGGTTTGTGTTCTCAGTTGGGGGGGGGGACTGCTGAAATGGGGCAGCGAATGCTGTTTAAGTTTAAGCCATTTCCTCTATTTCTAGAGTTTTCAAGGCAGAGGAAAATGCACTCCGACGCAAGTGGATGGCAGCTTTGCCACTGTCTTGTGACCTGTACAGGGTCTCAGTCTGCTGCTAGGTGTGACACCATAGATTCAATTTCAGTTCTGTCTCCTATGTGGCAATGCAAACACGACTGGGGACAGATGGTGGTCCTGACCACATGGGACTTGGGGCTGGGAGGACCTCACACTGAATGTCTGTGTCCATGAAGGATCTATGGAGAAAGTGGAAGCTGTTTGCTGAAGCTAGGATCAGGGATGTCCACCCCAAAGGCCGCTGTGTTGAAAGCTTGGTCCCCAGCCTGGCGCTGTTGGGAAGGGGTGGAACCTTTAAGAGTGTAGTGGGCACTCTCAGGTCATGGAGGGGAGGGGGGCGTGCCCTCAAAGAGGATTGTGGGATTGGATCCTGTCCTCTGCCTCTCACATCCCAGCCAAGAGTGCTTTGCCATGCCATGAGCTTCTGCCATGATGTGTCACCTTGCCATGGGCCCGGCTGATTAAGGCCTGGAACCTGTGAAGCCTGGAGCTGGCACAAACCCCTTCCCTTTATAAACTGCTTATCTCTGGTGCCTGTTGCCATGACTGAAAGCGAACTAACATGCTATTCTGCACATTCCAAGTGTGAAGGTTAATACAGGGGACCCAGAGTATGCACAACCATTGAAAGTGGAGGTTGTGAAGGCAGCTAAGCTAGCCCTGATGGGCACTGGTGGAGGGATGGGGCACTTAAGATCTCAGCCAGAGGCCCCTGGGAAGTTCCCGTGCTCCACGTCAGCCTGCAAGCCTGATTACAGGAGACACTCATGTGGCGGTTTGATTCAGGTGTCCCCCATAAACTCAGGTGTTCTGAATGCTAGGTTCCAGCTGATGGAGATTTGGGAATTAGCGCCTCCTGGAGGCAGTATACGGTTGGGGGCGGGCTTATGGGTGTTATAGCGAGTTTCCCCTTGCCAGTGTTTGGCACACTCTCCTGTTGCTATTGTCCTCCTTATGTGGGCCCAGGAGGTGATGTCCACCCTCTGCTCATGCCATCGTTTTCCCCTGCCATCGTGGAGCTTCCCCCTTGAGCCTGTAAGCCAAAATAACCCTCTTTTTCCCACAGGCTGCTTTTGGTTGGATGATTTCTACCAGCAATGCAAACCTGACTGCAACAACTCAGGAAGCTCCCAGAAGCTATTTCCCAGCACACATCTGCACACCAGATGGCCACAGTGCCTCCCAGAGCAATGGCTGTCTTGCTGCCTCATAGTTCTTATCTCCCATGGACTTGCAACCAAAGCCATCCTGACAGAGCCCCTAGGAGATTTCCTGGAGGAAGTGACTTTCTTTTTTTTAATTTTTTTTGTTCATTCTTATTTATTTATTTGAGAGTGACAGAGAGAAAGAGGCAGACAGAGAGAGAGAGAGAGAGAGAATGGGCGCGCCAGGGCATCCAGCCACTGCAAATGAACTCCAGACGCATGTGCCCCCTTGTGCATCTGGCTAACGTGGGTCCTGGGAAACCAAGCCTCAAACCGGGGTTCTTAAGCTTCACAGGCAAGCGCTTTACCGCTAAGCCATCTCTCCAGCCCGGAAGTGTATTTTTTCATTTGAGAAACAAAGGATGAATAAGACTTTGTCTGGTGAAGAGGATGAGAGCTGGAAAGAAAGGGAAAGAACTCTGGGCTATGGAAACAGCATATGCAAAGTGGGGGAGGCTTCAGGCTCACTGGCGCCGTCTGGTGGCGGGGGGCGGCATCTCTACTGAAACTCGGTTGCAGGGCTTGGGTGCTGGCTGGAGGGAATGACGCCGAGGTTTCCCAGAAGCAGTGATGGTGTATGCTCCACTAGATGTTGTCAAGAACTGCCAGCAACAGAGCTTATCATTTTTAATGAAAAGTTCGCCGCGAATATAGCATCTCAGGGTGAGCAGAGCAGTGACTCAACGTTTCACAACTTCTCTTCCTCGCTTAATTTATTTTTTGACAGTCTTGTCATATTTATGACAACTGAACAATTTCCCCCACTCCTTGAGAGTTAAGGTCACGCAGCTCCCACGAATCCTATCGCCTATGCTGCGCACATATTCTCCCACATAATCTGGCTCTTGAGTAGAAATAGCCTCAGCCGGAAGGACACTGGAGCGGGTGTTTTGGGGTGGTGTGGGGAGAAGCAACGTGGAACGAGCTCATGAGTTTTGGTTGTGGTAACCTGGAGACAGCTAAGCAGGGTGGCAAGTGACAGTGTGTACTAGAACTCACTAGAAGTCATGAGTCACAAGTGGAGGCACGACAGCGGGTGAGGATGAAGATGGGGAAGGATAGAAGAGGAGGAACAGCAGCATTCAGGGCCAAAAAAGATTTTTTTCGGTGTCAGTGGGGGCAGGGCCTTGCAGGAGACACAGTTGCACACTGACACCCACAGCAGGCGGGGGAGCTGTTTTTAGAGACACCCAGTCAGGTATAGCCAGATCTTTGGCTTTCCCACAGGAAGGAATATGAAGCAATATGAAGCAGTGTTGGAGTTTCTTAAAGGGATTTTTTTATTATTATTAAGTAGAAATTTGTGTGGACACGTCATATGTTGGTACCGTCATTTCCTTCCTCCCGGCCCCCACTCCACTGAGGGCCGTCCTTAGTGGCACTGCTGGTATTTGTCATGGAGTCGTAGGTGATGAGTTGTGAGATCAGCAGTCTGTCCTTGTGGGGAGGGTTATGCCTCTGGATACTCCTTCCCACCCTGTGGCTCTTTCTTTCCCAAACTTTACTAAAGGGAATTTTTAATGTAGATTTAAGCATAGGGATTAAAAGGCAGAGGCACTCAGGCTTTTCATCCCTTGAAAATCTGATCCAGTTCGGGAAGCAGCCTCCAGGTGTCCCAAGAGCCAGTAGTATCTACCAACTCCTCTCTTCTAGAACGTTCTCAGTCCTGAGACACAAATGCCAAGGCCATCTCAAAAACAGATTATGCAACTCAGCCCTTCCTGGTGTACTGACAGGCTGGAGTCTGAGTGGCACAGGAGCAAGTTGCCAGGTCTGAAGGCTCCCCCCCACCCCCTCCCCGCCGCCTCTTTGTTCTGATCCCAGAAACTCACCCCAGGAGCCTGGGATCTGAACTTGATTTCCTAAATCCACTCTCTCTTCTAGGAAGTGATGTTTCCCATTTCCGAGTACTTATTCATTAATTTCTTTATTCATCAAACATTTATCACATGTCTGATATATGTCACTTCCACTAACTCTCACAAGCCAGCCTCCTGGGGAAGGTAGAGACAGGTGATCATTGCCGCTTAACAGACGGGGACTGCTGGGGCCTAGGGAAGCTCAGCGGCTGCTCTGGGTTCCACAGCTAGCGAGCCGCAGAGCCAGATCCGTGTGGCTCGTGAGCCTGGCCTGGAGCCCTGTGATCCGAGTCACGGAATCAGCTGAGCTGAGCTCAAGGCTGAGCATCCAATCATATCCCCGCCCAGCTCAACATCCCAGAGTCAAGGCGCCCAGACCTGGGTACCTAGAGGCTTGCAGGAGCTGAAAGGGCAGCTGAAGATCATGGGAGCAGAAGTCGTGTCCCGGGCTGGAGAGTTGGCTTAGCAGTTAAGGCGCTTGCCTGCAAAGCCAAAGGACTTCGGTTCGATTCCCCAGAACCCATGTAAGCCAGATGCACAAGGGGGCGCATGCTTCTGGAGTTCGTTTGCAGTGGCTGGAGGCCCTGGAGTGCCCATTCTCTCTCTCTCCCTCTCCCTCTGCCTCTTTCTCTCTCTCTCTCTCTCAAGTAAATTTTTAAAAAACAGAATTAGTGTCCTTATGCAAAATTCACGCAACTTTCTGGGCTGAAGATTCACCTGTAAAATCTGGCTGAGACGAGGGAGTGGCGCAGGTGACTCATGGGAGCCTCTGTCTGTCTGGCTGTGACAGCGTGTCTCTGAGTCCCGGTACTTACAAGCCTGCCAACAGAAACAGCAGGGCAGGCTCCATGAAGAGACATCTAGAGAGGCCAATAGATCAGTTCTGGGTGTTTCCCTGGGCCACGCTGCGGCTGCGCTGCCCTGCTTGTCCTGCTTCTGGGGACTCAGGAGAGTGGACAAGGATGACTACGGGGCGGAAGTCTCTGCCTGCGGACTGTGCGGAGGGACCATAAACGCCTCTGGGCCCAGGTTGTCCTCCTGCCACAGGGCGGGTTGGTGCCGTGTGGAGGGTAATGAGATAAGAATGTCCCGTAGCTGTGGGGGAGATAGGCGGCCCATAAACCGGGTTCACCAGCGGGCCATGGGGTGAAAAGGTAAAGGGAGGAGGCTGGCCCGCCCTGCAGGGGGAGGGGCAATCTCCCTCTGGAATTCTGACCTGGGTGGGGGAAGGGTGCCAGCATCAGGGGCCTGGGGGTGATGGGGGGAACTCTGCCAAGATCTAGGCAAAGAGGCCAAGTGGGTGGGCACTCCAGCTCAGCCCATTTTCACCAGGTGGGAAGTTAGCTGGAGGCCTGCACATGATCAACAGAATAACGTCTGTCTCTGCCCCCACTCCTTCATCCCCAGGACCTGGATACCCTGCTTTTCACTGTACAGGGACATGCCAGCTCTTACTGGACGTGCCCGGGGCCGCCAGCGGTCACACATCCTGAGCACCCCACTAACCAGCAGCACTGGTGCCCGCGCTTGCCTCAGCGTCTCGGGGGAGAATGGCCCCTCTGTGCCGGGACGTGGTAGCCATGGGGGGGCGGGGCAGAGAAAGGGGAAAGTCCTGGAGGCGGTTCACAGGCCGAAGCCTCAGCTGTCACTGGAGAAAAGGAACCCACCGAGGTGCCACCTCAGGGTCCTGCCACCTGGGTAAGGCTCCAGGGTGGGGACAGGCGAACTGAGGCTGTAGCCTGGGCCACGGGCTCATGAGCTGAGCTTCTCTTTGTGACTCAGGATGTGACCTTTGCCGTGACTGCCACCTCCTGGCCACCTCCTTCCTTCCTCTGTAGAACTGGACTGCAATCTGATGACTGCATTCCGGGCCTGTGGTTGTCACTTGGGAAGTGCTGGTGGACACCCGAGAGAAAGGGTGAAGGCTGTCTCAAAGAGTCGGGCCAGCCAGCTGTCAGTGGTGGTCCCCAGCCGGGGGAGGGGAAAGGGGAGCTCCTGTCAGCCGCCGCTCTTGTTAGCAGCATCACCCGCGTGAGAGTCAGTGCGTCTACAGAAGCCTCAGTTTCCTGATCTGCAAAATAGGGTGGCACGGACCCAGACACGGCAGAAGGACCCAGTTGAGTGATGCACAAGCTGGCATGTGGCAGGTGGCGTCACTTTAGGCACTTTCCCATAAACCCCAAACCCCAGCTGGTGAGCTGCCAGGAACAAGTTACTGTCGCTGCAATTATTCGGCCTTTTAAAGCCATCTGCCTCGTTTTCTCTCTGTCTTGCAACAGGTATCCCAGCCAAGGTCAACACAGAGTCTGAGGCATACTGCAGGTGAGATAGTTAACGAGCGCGGTAGCCAGGGATGCAACTCTCTTGAGGGCCAAGGAACTCTGAAAAATCAACACTCACCCTCATCCCTGAAGGCTAGGCACTGAGGACATGGGTCAAGCCAGTTAATCTGGACCCTCGGCCTGAAAGAATACTCCAGGGGCCAACTGGACCATCCTGCGGCCCTAGGCTTTGGGTCTTAGCTCTCAGGCATCTAGAAACCCAACCCTCTCACACCTGCCAATCATTCCACCCTCCCTGAGAGGTGAGCCTAAGAGACACGTCCTGTATTGGTTACTTTCCCATCGCCATAGCAAAATACCCTGATAGGAGGAACTTAAAGAAGGGAGGTTTTATTCCAGTTTACAGTATGAGGGATACAGTCGTCCAGGTGGGGAAGGCGTGGTGGGTGGAGAGCTGGCTGCACACATCACACCCACAGTCAGGAAGCAGAAAGCAATGAGCGCCAATGCTCAGTTCGCTTCCTCCTTTCATTCAGTTCCAGGCCCCCTCCCCACATAACATGATGCCACCCACATTCTGGGTGGATCTTCCCACCTCAGCCTAATGTGGAAACTTCCTCACAAGCATGCCCAGAACTTTTTCTCCTAGATGATTCTCGATTCAACCAGGTTGACGATGAAGATTTACCATCATGCCACCACTAGGAATCCCTCTGTGACCAAGACTTCTGGGACACATCAACGTTACCAGCTGTGTCCATGCCCCTGTGAGCTCTTCAAGGTAGCCCCCCGCACAGTGGAGTGAGTCGGAAGCTGCACAATTGTGACAGCCATATGACCATGCTCGCTCTCTAATACCCCTCCTCTGACCCACACGAGGCTCCAGTTATGGACAGGGGCCCTGGCCAGCAGAAGGCTCCCAGAAGCCAGTGCACCATTTCTTCCATGAGATGATTTGAGATTATGCCATTAAGAGTACCACTGACATTGATTTGGGATGAGCAGAGGCCTGCAAATCTTTGCCCCAGCTTCTGAATACCCTCAAAGCAGACTTTACCATATGTCTCTAGATATTTAAAGGTTGAGGCTCGGGAGATGGCTCAGTGGGTAAGCACATTAGCTGTGCACGCCTAAGGATCTGAGTTCAACCTCTATTGCCCACATAAGAAGCCAGGCATTGCCACGTACATCCGCAACTCCAGTCCTGTAGGGAGGGGAGACAGGAGGTTCACTGGGGATTGCTGATCAGCCACTCTGACCAAAAACAAAAGCTCAAGGTTCCATGAGAGATTCCATCTTGTGGAAAGAAGCATGAAAGTGACAGAGGGCACCTCATATCCTCTGACTTCTTCATACGTGCCCATATTATGCACATCTGCACACATATATACACTCTACATACACACAACACACATACACACACCATGTAAGGAAAATCTAAGAGAAAGTGAAAGAGAAACCAGACTTGATCTCTGCACACAGACTGTTTATTGAGAGAAGCAGCGAGGGGCCCCAGGTCTCCCACAGAATGGAGGCTGAAACACTGAGCCAGGCTGGGGTTCAAACATATATGGAGGAGCCTAAGAAACAGACTGAACCAAGTGCAGTTGATAAGAAAATTGTAGCTGTTTGTGTCCTTATTCAGAACAGGCTTCTTCAGCCAGGAATGTCTAAGGGAGGAGATGGTCCTGGTCCTTCAAGGCCATCTAGGCTAAGGGGAGCACATCCATCAAGGAAGGTGTCAAACTTCTTTATTGCCTGCAATCTTTAGGGATAGCTAGTTCCCTTTAGTTTTCAGGGAAGGCTATTAACTCTTCACACCAAAAGAAAAAAAAAAATCACTCTCAGAGCAGGCTGGACAGAGAGAGGTTGATCAATGTAGTTTACATTACAGCTAGACAGGAGGGAGAAGCTCTGCTATGTGGCTGTGCCATTGGTAACTAAGGGACCCAATGCCCCTGGGTCTTAAAAGCTGAAAGAAACCTGAAAGTTTTCCCCATGGACAGTTTTTGAGGAGGTGCATACAATTGCACCTGGTTTAAACGCCACATGGTATGGAGGGAAAGGAGATGGCTCCAAAGTGAAGAGCTTGCCTCACAGGTGAAGTGCTTGGCTCACAGGCATGAGAACCTGAGTTCTGTCCTCTGTCCACATGTGCATATGCCACACACACACACAAATGCAAACACACACACACTCACACACACTCAGAGAAATGGGATGGCTTACAGGAACATGAGGATGGCAGGTTGCTCAGGAATGAGCGAGAGAGCAAACCACACCTGTGCGTCGGTCAGAGCCAAGGTGGACACCCAGGTCGCAGACCGTGAGGTAGATGAGCAGCCAACACTGAGAGGAGACCAAAGAGATCAGTGGAAGAGAAAAAATAAACAAGCAAGCAAGCACATCACTTCTCAGCCTTTTGGCCACAATCAAGTAATCAATGGACACAAGAAATGATACCAGTCTGACGTCTCTCTAGCCCTGATGCTATGGAACGTCTCCCAAGGTCATGAGCCCAACCGGGAGGCTGACCACTAGACATGTTCATGTCCTCCCGAAAAAGGCTCATCACGTGGTTTTATCAGGTAAAGTGAATGATTGCCAGTCTTGGAGCCTAAACCACTTCGACCTATTCTCAGACTTTGAATGGATAGTATTCAAAGCTAGTTTTTAAAACCCACAACTAGGATGGTAATGGCTGCAAGTGCATGCCATATTTTGCCAAATGTTTGTGTGTGTGTGTGTGTGTATATGTATCCCCATAGACTTTGGGGGTTATGTATTATATGCAAGGAGAGAGCAGATGAGAATGAATGGGCATGCCAGAGCTGCTCGCTGCTGCAAATGTACTCCAGATGCCTGCACCACTTTGTGCATCTGACTTTACATGAGTGCTGAGTTACTGAGCCTCAATGACAGGCTTTGTAAGGAACACCTTTAACAACTGAGCCATTTCCCCAGGCCCAGATTTGTGTTTTCTTTCCTCTATTTCTTACACACCGTGAAATATCAGTAGTTACACGTTGATAAATCTATAGAATCCTATTTAATTTATAGGACGCTAAAAGATTTAAGTATTCCTCAAAGGACTTTGCCATCTGTTTAGGGGCAAGAATAGTCCATTTCTGAATGTCCATGGACTAGTTATGTGATGTTAGGTGGAATTATGACCTTGCTGTCACCACTTAGAAATTAAGCAAGACAGGGCTTGAAAGATGGCTTAGCAGTTAAGGCACTTGCCTGCGAAGCCAAAAGACCCAGGTTCAATTCCCCAGGACCCATGTTAGCCAGATGCACAAGGGGGCGCATGCGTCTGGAGTTCTTTTGCAGTGGCTGGAGGCACCCATTTTCTCTCTGCCTCTCACTGTCTGCTTCTTCCTCTCTCTCAAATAAATAAATAAAAATAAAAGTATTTAAAAAAAAAAAAAGAACTGGAGAAATGGCTCAGTAGTTAAGGCACTTTCCTGCAAAACCAAAGGACCAAGGTTAGATTTCCCAGGACCCATGTTAGCCAGATGCACAAGTGTGTGTCGCATGCATCTGGAGTTCATCTGCAGTGGCTGGAGGCTTTGGTGCACCCATTCTCCCTCTCTCTCTCTCTTTCTCCTTCTTTTCCTTTTTCACCTCCTTCTCTTCCTCCTCCTCCTTCTTCTTCTCTTTCTATCTCAAATAAATAATTATATTTTTAAAGCCAGGTGTGGTGGCTCCTTCCTTTAATCCCAGCACACAGGAGGCAGAGGTAGGAGGATCACCATGAGTTGGAGGACACCCTGAGACGACATAGTGAATTCTAGGCCAGCCTGAGCTAGAGTGAGACCCTGCCTGGATAAACCAAAACTAAAAAATAAAAATAAATATGTTTAACTACTCTTTTAAAAAGAGAAGAAATTAAGCAAGACAAAGTGAGATGAAGTTGGGTGTCAAGTTGACCAAGGGTGGACTTGTGATGGTTAATTTCAGTTGTCAAGGATCAACTGAGAGCGGGAACCCCTCCCCGAGGGGACAGCCGAATAGAAAGAAATCTGCTTCGGCCTGGTCCTTTCTGCTCTGTGCTGCTGACTGCAGCTTCCTCGTTGCTGCCTTCCTTTGCCTGCATCAGAACCCTGCCTGCCAGGGTGGCTGAAGACCAGCCGCTCTCCAGGGCTCCTCCAGGCCGTCAGTGCCAGATTGGGACTGCTGGGGCATCCAGCCTCATGGACTGAGCAGCTACCAGGCTTTCAGCATCTCCAGCCATGACTCAATGACCCAGCCTGTACCCTGTAAAACCAGTCTACTAAATCCCTTTATAACATGCACTCGTCCCATTGTCCTGTTCCTCTGGAGAACCCGGATTAATACCCTCCCAAAATCTCTTGGCTCGTGGGGATCTGGGTTCAAACCTGCCGCTGAGAGGGCATGGCACGAGGTTGGGAATGGGGAAGTGAAGGAACAGCCCTCATTTTCTAAGAACAGCCATTCCAGGGATCTCTCCTGCCCACTGAGGCAGCCAGGTGCGGCTGCTAGAGACCCTCGGTGGCTGAGGCAGCTTCTTGCAAGACGAGGATGCCTGCTCCTGCTCCTCAGGCCAGGGGCCTGGCAGAGGTCAACATCCAGGGCTTTCGCAGCAGCTACTCCCACCTCCATCCCTTCCCCCCAGATCTTGCAGGCACCATGTAACCCCCACTGCAGCATGAAGTCTTTGTGCCCAGAGTGCGAATGCCACTTCCAGTGTTTCTCACCAGACTCTGACCTATATGAAGTTGATGTCAAAAGAGAACATTGGGCTGGGCATGGTGGCGCACGCCTTTAATCCCAGCACTCGGGAGGCAGAGGTAGGAGGATCGCTGTGAGTTCAAGGCCACCCTGAAACTCCATAGTGAATTCGTGAATTCCAAGTCAGCCTGGGCTAGAGACCCTACCTCAGGAAAAAAAAAAAAAAAAAAAAAGGAGAGAGAGAAAGAGAGAGAGAAAATATTGATGTTCACCTGGATTACTGGTTTATGAAAAGTGTTGAAATTTTAGAAAGGTTTCTTTATGTTCCATTAAGTTCCCAGTAGGGCTGTGATCTAAAAATAAGATGAATTTACAAATCTGTGTGAACAAAAGAAGCTGGGCTTTGGGGACAGATTTGCAAGTGGCCTTGACCAGTAGGTAAATGATGACTCTCGGACCATTTTGTCTACAGAACACACACACACTGGGGAAGTTTAGGGAAGCACTGGCCAGCTCTTCCTCAGAGCCAGGGAGGAGAAGGGGAGGGGGAAGGAAAGGAAGACAGGACTCACCCTGGACAGACAGGCGGACTCCACGTGGCTGCATGCAGCTCGCTGCTGCTTTGTCCTCCACAAACCGTGTGACCTCCCTAGAGCCACAGCCTCCGTCCCTCCTGGGTGTGGCAGGCTGAGAACAACGTTCCACAGCAGGTGACAGATTGCTGGAACCTGTGACGGTCACCTCACTTGGGAAAGGGTCTTTGCAGATGTTAAAAGTTAAGAATCCAAGCCAGGCATGGTGGCGCACGCCTTTAATTCCAGCACTCAGGAGGCAGAGGTAGGAGGATTGCCAGGAGTTCAAGGCCACCCTGAGACTACATAGTGAATTCCAGGTCAGCCTGGGCTAGAGTGAGACCCTACCTCAAACCCCCTCCCCACAAAAAAAATAAGAACCCACTGGAAAGTTGGCTTAGCAGTTTAAAGCACTTGGTTTTGAAGCCTGATCGCCTGGGTTGGTTTCCCCCATACACACATAAAACCAGATACACAAAGTGATGCATGCACCTGGAATTTGTTTGCAGTGGCTAGAAGCCCTGGAGTGCCCATTCGCTCTCTTTCACTCACTTTCCCTCTCCTCTCCCCCACCCCATAAATAAATATTATTTTTTGTTCTTTTTTTTTTTTTTTTTTTTTGGTTTTTCAAGGAAGGGTCTCACTCTAGCCCAGGCTGACCTGGAATTCACTATGGAGTCTCAGGATGGCCTTCAGCTCGCGGCAGTCCTCCTACCTCTGCCTCCCAAGAGTTGGGATTAAAGGCGTGCACCACCACGCCCAGCATAAAAAATAAATAAATAAAAAATAATAAAACATTTTTTAAAGTTAGGAATCTTGCTGTGCAGGAAAATCCATGCCTTTAATCCCAGAATTCAGTAGGCCTCTGAGATAGGAGGCTCACCATGAGTTCAAAGCCAGCCTTGGGCTACAGTGAGACCCTGGCTCAAAAACAAACAAAAGTAAGGGACCTCGAGAAAAGGATCTCACCCTGGTTTATTGTAAATCCGAGGCCCAGAGCCCTAAGGAGGTCTGAATGGGCACACAGAAGAGACTGCATGGGGACAGAGGCAGATGCGGTATCACAGCTGCAAGCCAAGGATACAAGGGAGGCTACAGCCATCCACACCAGAAGCCCAGGGGTGCTTGGGAGCAAGCCCTTGCCAACCTTGAGTCCAAACTCTGGCTTCCCAAAGGCTGGTAGAATTCATGTGCTATTTGAAGCCACCGAGTGTATGGTCACTTGTCTCTTAGGAAAGTAACACGGAGTGCCAAGCTTCCACGGCAGCGCCCAGCTCCGCAGTGCACAGTTCACAGCTCTAAGGAGCTAGACCTGGAAGGGAGCGAGAGAGATTGTGTCCTCTGTCCCCTGCCATCTGAGTAGGTGGTTACAAGGTTGTAACATAGGTGAACTGAAACCATGATGTCTGCTGACCAGCTGCCGTGACCCTTTGCAGTAAGCCTGGGCCTCCTCTCCTGACTGGCTGCGCAGCCAGACCAGCTGATCTTGAGGGTGTGTGACCAGGAAGTGGTCAAAGGAACAAAGGTGGCCTAGGTCACTGACATGGACCAACCAACTTCTTCAAGTCTGAGATGGATGTGTGGATGCCTGGCAGGGCACGCAAGGCCGGGCAGAGGAAAAGGAGCCACGCTGCTATGCTAGTAGATAGCTGGACACTCTCAAGACCATTCTAAATTCTACTGCTGAATGGCCCAGTCTCTGAACGCAGGAGTCGCTCAAGGAAAGGGGACCCTGAGCCACAACTGTCCGCTCAATGCACTTCCAGGAAAGGGACTGTAAGCCATCAGCAACTCGGGTAAGGAAATGAAAACCTCAGTCCTGGGGACAGAGCAGAACGGCATGCTGCAGCCCACCAAAGCCCTTCTTCCCACCACCAACAGAAAGAGAGCTCTTGAGGCTGGAGAGATGGCTAAGCAGGTAAGGCCCATGCCTGAGAAGCCTAAGGACCCAGGTCCGATTCTCCAGATCCCACGTAAGCCGCATGCCCATGGTGGCACAGGTGTCTGGAGTTAGTTTGCAGTGGCTAGAGGCCCTGGCGTGCCCATTTTCTCTCTCTCTCTCTCTGTTTCTCCCTCTTTCTGTCTCAAATAAATAAATAAAAATAAAATCTTTGAAAGGAGGAAGGAAGAAAAAGCTCTTGAAGAGTGTGGTAAGAAGCCACAAGGAGAACAGCACGGTGCTCCGTTCCCAGCCTGACTGGCCGTAGGATTTAATAAGATATCGGAGCTGGAACAAACCCACGTCGCCCAGACATGTCAATGCGTGGTATTTATTCGTCACCTCCCACGCCAGGCGACACTAGTCAAGCCAAGCATGGCCTTTGTTCTCTGAGGACGCTGTGGTCCCAGTCCTCCTGAGCATGACCCTCAGGCACCTAGTCAAGCAAAGTGGATCTCTTAAGACAAAAGCCACTGTCTCTCCTTGCCACCATTCTCCCTTGCGGTTCCCTAGAGTGTCATTACAGGCAGAGCTGGGGTGGACCGCCCGGCGCTCTCTCCCTGTACCTGTCCCCAGGAGGTCGCAGTGGGTTTCAACCGCTCATCCTTTGTGAATCCCTGCCTGCCAGAGCTCAGGCACAGCTGCAAAGCCTGGCAAGCCTCGGGCCCCCTGGCAGACACCTCGGGGTGCCGGGAGGGGGAGAAGCCCGCGCTGATCTTCCCCATCGCCTCGGCGTGGTTAGCAAAGGCTTAAGTTAAGCTGAGCTGTGCGGGCACCAGGAGGCCCTTCATTAAGCATTACCGGATAATCCCGATGGTATCAAGGACTCTTTTCCCCAACTTGGGGAAAAGAAAGTCACGTGCACAAGAAAGGGGGAGGGGGAGGGGAGGCACACAAACAAGCCATGGTCATCGTGCTGCCATTTTCAGTTTTCTTGACAGCTGGGGGTGACAGCCAGAGGTGGGACTCCACACCCCCACCCCCAGAGTGCCAGAGCTGGAAAGTAGCTGGGGAGAAAGAGGGGGGCAGAGCCCTCAGTTCCACGCATAAGTGGCTCAGAATGACAAGCCTCAAAACACCCATGGAGTCCTCCACCTGCTACAGGTTGAGTGTCCCCTTTAAAGCCCATGTCGACACTTGAACACCATGGTGACCCTATGGTATGGAGAGGTGGGACTGGCTGCTGGAAAAGCAAGAATCCCCTTGTCCCTCCACCTCTCTGTCCCCTCCGTGTTCATTTGCCCCCTGTCTTCTTGTGAAGCCCCATGCCCTCAGGCATCCCCATCTCCACAGCCCCTGAGCCCAGAGCACTTCCATGGTTCATAACTCACCCCAGGCTAAGGCATTCTGTTACAGCAACAGAGAGCAGATGAGACATCACAACACCACCCAGGACGCATGACCTGAACTCCAGGGCTTCTTCTGTCCACACTCTGCTGCCTCCTACACCGGGGTCCCAGGCTTGAGGTTGGTGACAGGGTGCGATAGCCCTTACTGTAACCACAGGCAGGCTGGCCTCCTGTAGTGGAGTTGGTGCAGAGGACTCTGTCTCCCCCTAGTGGCATAAATAGGGATGCACTCAGAATAATTGTACTGTGTTACAAATTGGCAGAATTAGAAGGAGGGTGGCCTCTGGGAAAGGAGTCATTACCACCAATCCCCTAGCCATTCAACCCTAAGGCCTGTTCCTCTTTTAATCTCTTGGTCCAGTCCCCACCCCATCATAGTAATAAAATGTGCCTTTGACCCTTTATGGGCTCAACTGTGTCCCATAAAAAGGCGCGAGTTGCTGGGCATGATGGCGCACGCCTTTAACCCCAGCACTCGGGAGGCAGAAGTAGAAGGATCGTTGTGAGTTCAAGGCCACCCTGAGACTACACAATGAATTCCAGGTCAGCCTGGGCTAGTCCAAGACCCTACCTCAAAAAAAAACAAAAAAAGAAAGAAAAAAGCCATGTGTTCAAGTTCTGATGCCTCAGCATGGGTCTGTATTCTAAAATAGGGTCACTGACGTTAATGAAGGTTAAACAAAGTTTTTAGATGAACACGAATCCAGCCTCGTGTCGTTACGAGAGATGAGGACACAGGCACATGAAAAGACCTCGCCAAGGCTCAAGGAAAAGAGGGTCCCGGGCGAGCCAAGAAGAGAGGCTCGGAAGACATGCCCCTGCCTCACCTCTGAGGGGGCTTTGGACACAGTATAACGCAAAGCGCAAAGGGTATGAGCCCCCAGCCTCCCCATCCGGTCGCTAAGACGGACCCCAGCCCTCCTTTCTCTTTCTGGCCTCCACGTCTGCCTGTCTCCTCCCTCTGCCCTGCTTCCTCCTTCCATCTTTAATTTTTTTAATTTTTTTGGTTTTTCAAGGTAGCGTCTCACTCTAGCCCAGGCTGACCTGGAATTCATTATGGAGTCTCAGGGTGGCCTCGAACTCACGGCGATCCTCCTACCTCTGCCTCCAGAGTGTTGGGATTAAAGGCGTGCGCCACCACGCCCAGCCTCCTTCCACCTTTAAAGCCCCCTCCTGTTCAATCATTCTGCAGATACTTAATGAGGTCAAAACCCCTCGGTACTGGAGACAAAAATGAATGGGGGGCTGGAGAGATGGCTTAGCGGTTAAGCGCTTGCCTGTGAAGCCTAAGTACCCTGGTTTGAGGCTCAATTCCCCAGGACCCACGTTAGCCAGATGCACAAGGGGGCGCACGCGTCTGGAGTTCGCTTGCAGTGGCTGGAGGCCCTGGCGCGCCCATTCTCTCTCTCTTTCTCTCTCTCTCCCTCTTTCTCTGTCTGTCACTCTCAAATAAATAAATAATAAACAAAAAAAAAGTTTTTTTAATGAATGGGAATGCTCCCTCACCCAACAAATGACTATTGAGCAATGCAAGGCCCTGTCCGGGTTGCAATGCTGAGCAGGGCACGTGATCTCCCTGGTGCAGTGTGTGGCAGTCAACCAAGCACTTAGAACACAATTTTCTAAAAAGTATGGACTCCTCTCTTGGGCCCACAAAGACACTAAAGCTCCGGGGAAGGCTGACACCTGTGCCTTCCTTGTTTTAACTTGACGATTGACAATCTTCATGCATGTGCATAATGCACTTTGATCATAATCCCCTCCCACTACCTTCTTTGTGTTTTCCCTCCCACCCCTCCTGCTGAACCCCTTCTTTCCAACAAATTGCCTTGCTATTTTTTAAATATCTTTATTTACTTCTTTGCCAGCAGAGAGAGAGAATGAGAATGGGCCCACCAGGGTCTAGTGCTGCTGCAAACGAACACCAGACACACGCGCCACTTTGTGCATCTGGCTTTACTTGGGTACTGGGGAACTGAACCCAAGCCGTCAGGCTTTGCAAGCAAATGTCTTTAACCACTGAGCCATCTCTCTAGCTCCCTTCTTCTATTCTGATGACTTTTTTCCACTCCTCCATCTTCTGTAATAGAATGTTGTTGGGCCCAATGTGCGTGCATCTTCATTTTCTGTCTGTTTTCTTTACTTTGCATGGAGGCACAGGGATCGGTCACCATCCTCAACTTTCCCTCCCGAGTCATTTTGGATTCCCGAAATAGCAGAACCTCACAGAGCTGCCCTTTACCTCAGAAAAGAGTATTTACCTATAAGACAGGGCTGCTCCCTGCAACAGAACTGATCATCTTTTTTATTGACTGATTTATTCTTATCTTTCTAAACTTTTTAAAGGTTTTATCTCTAGGGAAGGATGTTTTGTTTTGGGTGGTACTGGGGATTGAACCCAGGTTGTCATACATGCTAAGCAAGCACACTACCACTGAGCCACAGTTCCAAGCTTTCTAAAAACTTCACACACACACACACACACACACACACACACACACACACACACATATAATTTATTTATTTATTTATTTGAGGAAGAGGGGGAGAGAGAGAGAATGGGTGCAGCAGGGCCTCCAGCCACTGCAAACGAACTCCAGATGCATGTACCCCCTTGTGCATCTGGATAACATGGGTCCTGGGGCATCAAATTTGGGTCCTTTGGCTTTGCAGGCAAATGCCTTAACCGCTAAGCCATCTCTCCAGCCCCTAAAAACCTTTTAAATAGAAAACCTCCATACATATACACAATGAACCCCAATTATAATCTCCCACTATTCTTCTTTGTCCATCCCCCCCACCCCCTTCCACTGCACCCCTCTGCCTTCCAAAAAGTCCCTTTTCTACTTTTAGGTCTTTCTTGCCCTCTTCCGTCATCCACGACAACATGTTGATGGGCCCAGTATTCTGCGGGTAATGGCAGCCACCGTGACATCGTGAACGCAGCCACCACTTGTGTCTGGAACCCAGCCTTCCAGGGCGCTCCTCCCCAGCCTCGGCTCCTACGCTCTTCCCACCACCCCTCTTCCACAGTGGTCCCCGCGCCTCACGTGGCGTGGTGGAGACGTCTCACTGAGTGAGAACACTTTGTAGAAACCAGCCTGATGTCAATCCACAACCTCGATAAGGACCTCTTTGGAACAGCTTACAGAACCGTAACTGACATAGTGATGGACCAGGCACATCTTGACCAGGTCTGCATAATAGTGCTTTCTTCTTGCCCTAGTTCTCCCTATATTTGAACCTAAAGTTTACATAAGTATTCCAAAGACAGGCTTGGGGGGTGGAGAACTGGACTCCTTTATCTGTCCCTCTGTCCCCAACTCAGCCTGTTGGGGATGCTGATGCCCAGGCTTTGGCCCTAAAACGCCAGTAACAGTGGGGAACTTGACGTGCATTCACAAGTTGCCATTGTGTGTGAGACGCAGCCTCCATATGCAACCTGCACCAGTTGGCAGCTACTCTGGGGAGGAAGTACTGGCTCCCCTGGAAGAGGAAGGGATCCCTGGAGCTAGGGGAGCCAGGGGAGGCTGTACTATTTTTTGAAGGATGCACAGGGATCCTTGTTCCCTCTCATTCTCCATAAACCTTCCATCACTAGGGTGCTCAGTGAATCATCCTGTGTGGACCCATGAGCAAGGGGGTGTGGGGTGGGCATCAGTGGGCAGGGGGAAGAGGGATGGGCAGGAAGCAGCAGAAAGGAGAAAGGGAAACTTGATCCCCAGAGGCAATCTGAAAGTTAATTATGGCATCTGCATTTTTTATTTTCCGTCCTACTCAATAATTACAAAGGAACCCAAAGTGTGAGATAACACCAAGCCATTAGAAAATAGGATTTAATTAGCCTCCCAGCTTGCAGAAATGAATGGGCTTGGGAGAAAACACGTGCTTTCACATAGCCATTTGGCAAGCAGGTGTCTTCCTCCTAATCCCTCCAACTCCTCCCCAGAGGGGTGTGAGGGGCTGAAGCAACAGTGGAGTCTCCACAACACATGGCAGGGTGTCTCTGAGAAATGGTCCAGGTGCTCCAGAGTCAGGACTGCAGAGTCCTTCATCCACCCAGCCGAAATGCCCAGAATGCCCACTGTGGGGCAAGCGTGGGTCACTCTAGATCTCGGAAAGACTAGGTGAGCCAGGAAGCAAGATATCCTCTCAAGGAAGGGAGCTGAGCACCAGCGTTCATGTCTCTCTGCTTCCGGACTGTGTGTGCCACATGCCCAGCTGCTTCCTGCCCCTGTTTTCATGCCTTCCCCAACTATGATGGTCTGAATCACTTTGAACTGCAAGCAGAAATGAACCCTTCCTCCCTTAAGTAGCTTCTTGTCAGGTATTTTATCACAGCAATTAAAAAAAATGCATACCCGTGTTAGATCCTCTGAATACCCCCAGAGTCCCAGTCACACCCCATTTAGTGCAGCCAGCACACTGTGGCTTTCAGAACATCTTTGCATCAAAATGACATTTGATTTTGATCTTCATAAGTAACATGGAACATGAATCATCCCTGTCTCTGGGCTCAGAGAGGCCGAGTGACTGCCCAGAGCTGAAGACTAGAAGAACATCAGTGTCTCACCAGAAAGACAGCTAACACGGAGCTTTGGGAGACAGCAATGCCTAGTTCACACCACCAAGTGATCAGGGGTTTTGTTGCTTTGTTTTGCTTTGTCTTGTCTTGTTTATGTTTTTGTTTTTCAAGGCAGGGTCTTGCTCTAGCTCAGGCTGTTCTGGAATTCACTGCCCCAGCCAGCAGGGAGTTGAACAAGGACCCGAGGGGAAGTTAACCTGAATGGGAGAAGACAAACAGACAAAAGAAGGAGACCATGCTAGGTGCCTGTCAAGGCCTCGAGATTTATTCAGGCAGACATAGCTTATATATAGAAGACAGAACTTTTTTGACAATGCTTACATGCCTAAGGTCAGTTTCACCAGGGTCATATGTTAATCCCTCTATCAGGCACTCACTCTGCCTAGGCTGTATACTAAATAATGCCTTGGAATCAGGTGCTTACTTTATCTAGGCTATACACTAAACAATGCTTTAGGATCAAGAGATTAGGAGATTAGAGATCACTCTAGCTCCCAAATTCAAAGAGCAGCTGCGGCTCCCGACAATTCACTATGTCGTCTCAGGGTGGCCTCAAACTCATGGCGACCCTCCTACATCTGCCTCCTGAGTGCTGGGATTAAAGGCGTGTGCCACCACACCTGGCTGATAAAATTTTTGGACTTCTGTTGGGCAGAAGTATCCTAGAGAGCTAGGGTAATATTGTGCCCAGAAGCCATACATTGTTATTAGAAAACTTTCAGTGCCAGGGGTGGGATATCTTCCAGCACATTGTTGGTCAGGGAGGTCTCTGGTGCCTCTAGAACATTACAGGCTCTTGCCAAGGCTCTTGGTTGCCCACCAGAAATAAAGACCCTAAAGCTTGAGCTGCAGGTCACTGAAAAATCAAGCTGGAGCTGGGTGTGGATGTGCATGCCTTCAATCCAAACACTCCGGAGGCAGAAGGAGGAGGACCACTGCAAGTTTAAGGCCAGCTTCAGACTACATAGTGAATTTCAGGTCAGCCTAAGCTAGAGCAAGACACTACCTCAAACAAAACTATAATATAAAATAAATAAATATAAAATATATAAATATATATATAATAAATATATATAAAATAAATAAATGTATATATATTTTATATATATTATATATATACATATATATATACATATATATATATATATGGGCTGGAGAGATGGCTTAGTGGTTAAGCACTTGCCTGTGAAGCCTAAGGACCCCAGTTTGAGGCTCGATTCTCAGGACCAACATCAGCCAGATATACAAGGGAGCGCACACATCTGGAGTTCGTTTGCAGTGGCTGGAGGCCCTGGCACATCCATTCTCTCTCTCTCTCTCTCTCTCTCTGCCTCTTTCTCTCACTGTCTGTTGCTCTCAAATAAATCAATAAAAATACCAAAAAAAAAAATTTTAAGTAAATATAAAATAAAAATCAAGCTGGAGCTGAGCTAGAAGCTTCCTTCCTGTTGTCAGGATGTTGGAAAGAGAAACTCAGTGTGTTGAGGGAGAAAAGTCATCAATGGTCAACAGCAGACCCTGCAAGCTTTATGACTGACCAGCCAGGCCAAATGTACCAACTGATGCAATGGTGTCACATCTGTTATAGGGGAAACCAACTGCTATGTGGACTTGAGGCCCATTCCATGGGAGGGAATTCATGCCCAGTACTAAAAACCTAATGAAAAGCCTATGTCCTGGGAGGTCAAAAGCCCTAGGGAGGAGCTGAAGATATAGGTTAGCATTTAAGGCATTTGCCTACAAAGCCAAAGGATCCAGGTTCAATTCCCCAGGACCCATGTAAGCCGGATGCTCAGGTGGCGCATGTGTCTGGAGTTTGTTTGTAGTAGCGAGAGGCCTGGTGCACCCATATTCTCACTCTCTCTCTCCAATAAGTAACTAAAAAAATATAGATAGATAGAAATATTTTCAAAGCTGTAGGGAGGTAACTATTACTGTTGTTTGGCTAAATAGACGTATTATGCCCACTAGACTGGCCTCTAAAGACTTGTGTTTATGCCCATATACTAATACTACCCTCACGCTCAATTAGAGAAGCGCCTCTTTTCAGATGGCTACCGGTGTGACTCAACTCGCCGCCGTGCTGAGGGGTGATGGTGGTTTGTTCGGTACTAAGTGAGACATCCCTATCACCCCAGCTCAGGGGCCATTGTGGAAGAGGTGGAAGAAAAGATGTAACAGCCCAAGGAAGGGGAGGGCTGCTTACAATGTGCTCTTCCAGACCCAAAGTGGCCTTCCAGGGGCTGACACTGTCTACACATGACATACATCATAGGATGGGGGGAATGAAGACATCAAAATAAAAGAGAGACTAGTTGGAAAGAAGAAGAGACTCAGTGGAGGGGGCATTTGGCAGGGTGAAAAGGGAAGGTGGTAGGTAGATTATGATCATGGTATATTGTCTGTATTTATAGAAGTTGTCAATAAAAAGGTTAATTAAAAAACATTTCTAGAGCCAGGATGAGGGGCAGAATGAGCAGAAATTAGGAGCCAGCCGTTTTCAGCGGGATTTCAGGGCAGGAGTTCTCCCACTGCTGCCCCCACCACCTCCTTCAGCCACAGGGTGGAGTTGTCCTGGCTCTGGGGACACCACAGCGCCCGCTGCATCTTCTTTGAATCTTCTCCATGGGGGACATCTCTATCCTTAAGATTACTCTGAAGTTTTGAAATAACCCTGAGTGACTGCTGGGAGGTGGGGGGGGGGGGAGAGCATGGGCAGCCGGACGCTGGAGTTCAAAACATTTTTGTTCCACCAGCACCTCAAGATGAAGGCTGAGGCCCCTCCTCCCAGCCCTTGGGATCCCAGGTTCCGAAGCCAACACTGCCACCCAATGACCACTTTCCCCAGCTATCTCTAGGACCACCGAAGACCAGTGACCACTAGGCCTTCTCCCCTGCCATGCGTCCAGCATCCCCTGGGGATCCAGGAGACTCTGGTAATGCAGGACCTGGGAGCCAGCTCTGCAAGGACAAGAAAATGGTTCTCCTGATCAAGGCTGAGGGCAGCCAACACACGGGGACTCTTGCTCCCAGCTTCTGTCCGACCAGAGACCCAGGCCCCCTGAGTAGCGATTAAAAAAAAGTTAGGGAGAATCTGGAGAGATGGCTCAGCAGTTATGGCGATTCCTATAAATCCTGACAACCCTGATTCGATTCCCCAGGACCCATGTAAAGCCAGATGCACATAGTGGCACATGTGTCTGGAGTTCTTTTGCAGTGGCTAGAGCCCCTGACACGCCCATTCTCATTCATTCTCTCTCACCTTGCAAATAAATTAATAACAGGGCTGGAGAGGTGGCTTAGCGGTTAAGCGCTCGCCTGTGAAGCCTAAGGACCCCGGTTCAAGGCTCGGTTCCCCAGGTCCCACGTTAGCCAGATGCACAAGGGGGCGCATGCGTCTGGAGTTCGTTTGCAGAGGCTGGAAGCCCTGGCGCGCCCATTCTGTCTCTCCCTCTATCTGTCTTTCTCTCTGTGTCTGTCGCTCTCAAATAAATAAATAAAAAATGAACAAAAAATATTTAAAAAAATAAATAAATAAAAATAAATTAATAACATATTTGAAAAAAAATAAGAGGAGGCCTGGAGAGATGACTCAAAGGTCAAGGTGCTTGCCTATAAAGCCTAAGAACCAAGGTTCAATTCCCCAATACCTATGTAAGCCAGATGTGCAAGGTGCCACATGCATCTGGAGTTTGTTTGCAGTGACTAGAGGCCCCAGTGCGCCCATTCTTTCTATCTCTAATAAACAAATTAATAATTATTTTAAGAGGAGGGCTGAAGAGATGGCTTAGTAGTCAAGGTGCTTGCCTATGAAGCCTAAGGACCCAGGTTCAATTCCCCAGGATCCACATAAGCCAGCTGCATAAGGTAGCTTATGCATCTGGAGTTCGTTTGCAGTGGCTGGAAGCCCTGGCTGCCCATTCTCTTTCTCGCTCTCTCTCTCTTTCAAATAAATAAATAAATAAAAATAAAAATAAAAAATTAAGAGGGAGCCAGGCATGGTGGCATACGCCTTTAATCCCAGCACTCAGGAGGCAGAGGTAGGAGGATCATCATGAGTTTGAGGCCACCCTGAGACTACATAGTGAATTCCAGATTAGCCTGAGCTAGAGTGAGACCCTACCTTGAAAAAAAAAAAAAATTAAGAGGATATGAAAAAGTAAACAATCCCCTCACCCTGGGATCTAGTGTGCCTTCCTATTGGCTAAGGGTCAGAAATGTCAACATGTTGATCGATCCGAATTTGCCAGCCAACGATACCTCTTCCAAGAACCAACCCAAATAAGGACATTAAAAAGAGGGCTGGGGAGATGACTCTGGATAAAGTGCTTGGTGCACAAGGCCGAGCATCTGAGGTCACATCCCCAGAACCCGCGCAAAGCTGAAAGCAGGGCGTGCATGATCTGAAATCCCCGTGCACCTCGAAGCAGGAGAGGCCCGAAGCTCACGGCCAGCTATCCCCGGGAGCGCAGCCGCAGACAACGAGGGAGACCCTGCCTCAAAACAAAGTGGAAGACGTGGGCCAATGTTTTTTTCTGGTAACAGAGAAGCTTTACGGAGAAATCCCAACCCACTCCGACTTAACAGTTAACACACTCAGTTTCCAAGCGTCTAGATGAGCTCCATTTTTTTAATCTTTTCACAATTTTTATTAACATTTTTCCATGATTATAAAAAATAGCCCATGGTAATACCCTCCCCCCCCCCCGCACTTTTCCCTTTGAAATTCCATTCTCCATCATATTACCTCCCCATCTCAATCACTGACGAGCTCCATTTTTAGGCCCACTGATTGGCTCAGGAATGGAAACATGACTGTAGACAGGCCAATCAAAGGAAAGATTCTAGATAAGACCCGCCTCCTCTTTTCTCCTCGGAGCAGCCACAGCAAGGCCACTGCCTGAGCCTGGGGCCAGTACCTAGGAAAGCTGATGCAAAAGATGGGATGAGACAGGGACCTTCACCATTACTGAGCTTGCTAAAAATCCCCCACTCTTCACATGGGCCGGCGCATGCCCAGTGGGTAATGAAATCATAGAAGGAAAGCTGGGAATGACTTGGCCTTTGTCTGAGCTTGCCTCTGGCGGTCACCTCAGATCCCAGGAACAACAGCTCTGAAGGGTCAAGTTATCCCCCCCCCCCCAGGGTACACCTGACCATTGTGAGCTATGCCATCCAGACCATGGATGACCAAAATTGGGAGATATGCAAGCAAGCCTCTGACCCATGCCATGGTACCCCAGTACTGTTGTTAACCACATAGAGATGACTTTCAGGCGCTGGACCACTGTTGGTCTCCCCAGTGTGGCCATATTGAGAATAAACTCTTTTTCCTGTCTTCACCTTGTGTGTCTCTTCACTTGGCCTTTTGGGAGGAGTGGTTTACAGGGACCTCCCTCCCACCCCCCAGAGCTGAGCACAGGGCCTAGGACTCAGGTTTCCCGAGGTGATCCCTGGAATTTCTGACTCTGGGCATATCTGGCTATAGGCACCCAAATTTCTGAGTTACATAGTGTTGCTGTCAGGTTTGCACTGCCTGTAGACATCACTCCAGCAAGAGCAACTCGTAAGGGGAAAAAAGAGATTTATTTTGGTTTACAAGCTGGAGGGGGAAGCTCCATGATGGCAGGGGGAAACGATGGCATGAGCAGAGGGTGGACATCACCTCCCTGGCCAACATAAAATGGACAATAGCAACAGGAGAGTGTGCCAAACACTGGCAAGGGGAAACTCTCTATAACACCCATAAGCCCGCCCCCAACAACACACTCCCTTCAGGAGGCATTAATCCCAAATCTCCATCAGCTGGGAACCCAGCATTCAGAACACCTGAGATTATGGGGGACACCTGAATCAAACTACCACACATGGGAATGATCATTTCTATCCACTTGCTTTTTTCCTTCTGTAAGTTTTTTTTTTGTTGTTTTTTTTTTTTCCTTTGAAAGAGAGTCTCAAATATCCCAGGCTGGCCTCCGACTTAGTGGAGGATGACCTTGCACTGCTGAACCTCATGCCCGCCACCTGGCCTGACAGGCATGTGCTTGGTTTATGTGGCGCTGGAAACCAAATCCAGAACTCTGTGCATGCTAGACAAGTATACTGCCAACTGACCTGCATCCCCAGCCCCTATTAATTTATTTATGCTTATAAACTTTTTTATAGCACACAAAACAGGAGACTTCATTAAGACATTTTCATCTGTGTACATCAGTGTACTTGGCTCACATTGGCTCCGTTTCCCTCTCCTGCCCCCCTTCCACTAGCTGCTTTCTCCCCTCAAACAGTCCCCCAACTCCCTTCATGTCTTTTGCTTTACTCTAGATTAAATCTAGAAAACACCCAGTTGTTGACATATCACTTAACATGGTAGCTTCAAGTTCTATCCACTTTCCTGCACGCGACATACTTTCCTTTTTCCTTACAGCTGAATGAAGCTCACTCAGTTGGAGGCCCTTTCTTCTCCCTTTGGGAAAACTGGTCACCTTCTGGAAGGTGAGGGTCTCCAAAGGGAGGCCTCTTTTTCCCTGTAAAAAAAAAAAAAAAAGAGCAACCACGTCTTCCTTCAGCCCAACTCTCGGCACTTTGAAGACTTCTTAGGTCCGGAGGGAAGGTCCTGAGGGAATGGTGAGGGGCGACCAGTGGTGCCAGGCGATCTGGAGCGTGGGGTATTTGTGGAAGGCGGATCCAGAGTGGCTCAGGCTTCAGACAAGGGACCGAGGCTGTGCCCATTTCCCTGAGATCCTGCTTTCTTCCTAAGAGTTATGGGGTGTCCTTTGTCTCCGCTCAATGACTCTCTGGAGTTACAGAGCCATTTAGAAACAAACTGCCTCATTTTTCTCCCTTCTCCTGGCTCATGGTGCCGAGTGGCCCTGGCCAAACAGTTGTCAAAGGGACAGACGGGACACTCTGCTCATTTCACCTGCATGTGTCTGGCTTCCCCAGCCTGCCTCTGTCACCAGCAGGTCCCAGAACTTCAAAGCCATATCAGAATATTGCAGGGGGGAAAAGCAAAGGAAAAGTTGAAAAAACGAGGCATTTTATTTTATTCCAAGAGTCCCCGATGTCTTGGAGAAAGAACATAGTATTTTTTTCTTAAATTTTTCCAAATTTTCCTTACTTCTAAATATGCCATACCTAATGACTTCATTGCAAGCAACAATCCAGAGTTTATTTTCCCCATCATTAGCAAAACCACCTCCTCATGTTAAGACAGTTTCTTTGAGCTGAGCGTGATGGCACACACCTTTAATCCCAGCGCTCTGGAGGCAGAGATAGGAGTATCGCAGTGAGTTCGAGGCCACCTTGAGACTACATATTGAATTCCAGGTTAGCCTGAGCTAGAGCAAAACCCTACCTCAAAAAAAAAAAAAGACAGTTTCTCTGCCTAATTGTTTGCTAACTCCTATTCATCCCACAAAACCCAACCGAAATATCACCTCTCTGACAAGGCACAAACAAAAACAATAGATGGCTTTCGTCTTTCGGCTCGGAGGAGGCTAAGGTGCAACTTTCTTCGGTCGTCCCGAATCCGGGTTCATCCGACACCAGCCGCCTCCACCATGCCGCCTAAGTTCGACCCCAACGAGATCAAAGTGGTGTACCTCAGATGCACCGGAGGCGAGGTCGGCGCCACATCTGCTCTGGCCCCCAAGATCGGTCCCCTGGGTCTGTCTCCAAAAAAAACTGGTGATGACATCGCCAAGGTAACCGGTGATTGGAAGGGTCTGAGGATTACAGTGAAGCTGACCATTCAGAACAGACAGGCTCAGGTTGAAGTGGTGCCTTCTGCTTCTGCCCTGATCATCAAAGCCCTCAAGGAGCCACCAAGAGACAGAAAGAAGCAGAAAAACATTAAACACAGTGGCAATATTTCTTTTGATGAGATTGTCAACATTGCCCGACAGATGCGCCACCGGTCTTTGGCCAGAGAACTTTCTGGAACCATCAAAGAGATCCTGGGCACTGCACAGTCTGTGGGATGCAATGTGGATGGCCGCCATCCACACGATATCATAGACAACATCAACAGTGGTGCAGTGGAATGCCCAGCTAGCTAAGAAGCATAAGAAAGAATATATTTCAATAAAAGATCAAGAGAAAAAAAAAAAACAATAGATGGGCTGGAGAGATGGCTTGGAGGTTAAGGCGCTTGCCTTGCAGAGCCTGAGAACCCATGTTCAACTCTCCAGATCCCACGTAAGCCAGACACACAAGGTGATGCAAGCTCACAAGTTGGTGCATGTGTCTGGAGTTCAATTGCAGTGGCTGGAGACCCTGGTGCACCAATTCATTCTCTCTCTCTCTCTCTCTCTCTCTCTTTCTCTCTCTCTATCACTCTCTCATTTACAAAGAAAAACAGTAGTCGCCCCCTTCTATAGCATCAGCTGCCAACCTAGAAGCATCACACCCTAGGTGCCCTGGAGTGTGTCCTTCAAACGTGTACCTCGTGTCCTGTAGAGGTCGAATAAGTAAAATGCTTGAGATGCACGCACAGCTGCTACACTACTGTGTGCCCTCAAGTGATGATCAAGCACTACAAAAACAGTAACACAAAAAAGCTACTGAATTTATGTCATTTGTCAGTGCATGTCCTCAACAGTGTGTCACAAAGACGCCACCTGGGAGATCGTGCGTGTGCGTGTGTGTGCACGGCAGTTGTGTGTGTTACGGGGGAACTGGGGTTCCAGGGTGTCTCCTGGAACCCCAAGCCCTGAGTTCATATCTGCAAACTAACCAAAGAATTGGTAATTCCAGATTCAAGGAAGTGACTTTTAAAATACCACATTTTATTCAGATATCACAAAGATGTGGGGAAGGGAGAAAACTGGGGAGGAAGGAAGGGACGGTAAAGTGGGGAGAAGAGAGATGCAACATGTGGAGCCCAGGGCACGTGTCAACGAGCATGGGTCTCAGGGGAAAAAAAATGAAAAGGAATTTTTAAAAACGTGTGCTTCCAAAAAAAAGTAAAAGTGAAGACGGTAATAAAAGATAAAAAGTGTCTCTTCCCACCCCGGCATGCTGCCAGGATGGGAGAGAGATCTTACCCAGCCAAAGACCCAAAAAACATGGTTGCCAGTTGCAGAAGGAGAGAGAAAATGGCCCAAGGGGAATATACTTTAGGATTTGTGCCACCGCATTTGGACACATCTACACCAGGTGGCCCAGCCAATCAGCCTGGGCTTAGGGGGAAAAGCCATCCATGCCTGGGCAGGGCGCATGCTCAAGAGAGAGCTCCAGTTAGATAAGATGGGCAAGCACTCAATCCCACGAGCGACGGGGCAAGGCGAGCCGAGATGGACGAGGAGAGCTGGGGTAGGTATGGTGAGGGTGAGGTGAGATTTCTCTAAGGGCTTTCCTGACTGCCTAGTTCAAGAAACTGCCTACTCTGGAGCCCTGTGTGCAGATGCCATGGCGGGCATGTGGGAGCCTGAGGACAATTTCAGGTGCCAGTCCTCACCCTCCACCTCCTTTGAGACAGGGTCTCCGTTGCCTGCTCTTGAGCGCTCCGGGCTAGTCAGCCCTGCAGCTTACAGGAATGCTCCGGTCTCTGCCTCTCCTCTCACTGTGGCTAGGCTGGGATCACAGGCTCTGGTGACCAAGTCTGGCTTTTACATGGTGTAGTAGTCAGCTTTACTTTGCTGGGATGAACCTCCAAACCAGACGCAGTTTATGGGAGAAAGGGATTTATTTGAAGCTTACAGATCCAGAGGAAATTCCATAATGGCAGAAGAAGCTGGCCCCCTTTCACAGGTCCATGCAGAGAGAAATACCACCACCACACGCAGGCACTGCTCCAGGACCCCCAGGCAGAGCTCAAGCACTCTGCACACCCTTAAGCTGGAGTTTCTGATCCGCCCCCACATACACCTGGACCCCAGTATCCACCCACAATCACACTTCCTCCAGCCAGGCTGGAGATCAAAGTTACAAGCTTTAATAAATTCTTGAATCTATTGGGAACGTTCATTCAAACTACAACATGTGGCAAACACTATATTCAGTGACCCTTCTCATAGACTCCATCTTGGCGATCTTAATTTATTTATTTTTATTTATTTACTTGAGAGAGAGAGAGAAAAAAAAAACAAGACAGAGAGAATGGGCACGCCAGGGCCTTCAGCCGCTGCAAATGAACTCCAGATGCATGTGCCACCTTGTGCATTTCTGGTTTATGTGGGCACTGGGAAATCGAACCTGGGTCCTTTGGCTTAGCAGGCAAGTGCCTTAATGGCTAGGCCATCTCTCCAGCCCTTAATTTGTTTCTTGTCACTTAGCGTGTATATGTGTGTGTGTGCGTGTGTGTACATGAGCAGACATTTTCCTATGGAAAGGGGCCTATAGGACCCTGCTCCCCCTGAAGAGTGTAGGCAGAGCAGCTGCAGGCAACGAAGTGATGCTTGTGTTGAGTCTTGGTAGATGAATGGCTCGCCAGGCAGACAGAGCAAGGACCCAGGAGACACGACCCGTGTGTCAGGAACGCCGGTTCAGACCTTACAGGCAACTGTGACACACTTACAAAAGCGGGCACAAGCCGGGCGTGGTAGCGCACGCCTTTAATCCAGCACTCAGGAGGCAGAGGTAGGAGGATCACCATGAGTTCGAGGCCACCCTGAGACTACAAAGTAAATTCCAGGTCAGCCTGAGCTAGAGTGAGACCCTGCCTTGAAAAGAAAGAAAAAGGAAGAAAGAAAGAAGACCGAGCACAGGCCCAAGGCCAAGGCAAGAGAGGCAAAGCTAGGGAAGAAGCTGACCCCTCATAGCATGGCCCACGTGTCCCAGAAGCTACGGCTAGAATGGTGAGATGGCAGCCCACAGGCGTATGCCCTTAATCCTGCCAGGCTTGCTCTACAGAAGTACTCAGGGCCCGAGAGCTGGCTTAGCAGTGAGGGCGCTTGCCTGTGAAGCTTAAGGACCCATGCTCAACTCTCTAGATTCCACGAAAGCCTGAGTCATGTGCAAGATACACAAGGTGGCACACATGTCTGGAGTTCAATTACAGTGGCTGGAGGCCCTGGTACACCAATTCTCTCTCACTCACTCACTCACTCTCTCTGTTTCACTCTCTCATTTTAAAAATGGCCAGTCTGTTGGGCTTGCTTCAAAAAAAAAAAAAAAAAAAAGGCTGGGGGAGGCTGGAGAAAAGGCTTAATGGTTAAGGCACTTGCCCACACCAAAGGACAAAAGTTCAGAACCCACGTAAAACCAGATGCACAAAGTGGCACATGCATCTGGAGTTTGTTTTCAGTAGCTAGAGGCCCTGGAGTACCAGTTCTCTCCCTCTCCTTATTTCTCTCTCTCTCTCTCTCTTTGTTTCTTTCTCTCTCTAAAATAAGTTAATCAATTAATTTGAAAAAAAAAAAAAAAACTAGTTCCCAGTGGAACCAGGATTTGAACTGAAGTGAGTCAAACTCCGAAGCCAACAAGCGCTACCAGGAGCCCTGTCTCTGCTCACAATGGAAGGTCCCAGGATAGGAAACCATGCAGGAAGCCCCGAAACCTTCAGGGTCCTTTACTGTGGAGGTTGGAGACTAAGCCCAGAGGCCTTCTTTGCAGGACTGCAACTGCAGTGTGCTTGCCGGTACTGTAAGAGCTATGGAGAGAGAAAGGTGCTGAATTCTCTGTGAAAGGGTTGAAAAGCTAGAGAAACGCAATTCTAGAAGGACTCCATTCTGTGAGAGTCCCCCTTCCTGAATCAGCCATCCTTGAGACAAGAGTCAACAGTCCTTGAAACCAATGCTTCTATTTCAGCATTTGATTTTTTAAAAAAAGGCTGGAGAAATGGCTTAGCAGTTTAAGCGCTTGCCTGTGAAGCCTAAGGATCCTAGTTCAAGGCTCCAATCCCCAGGACCCACGTTAGGCAGATGCACAAGGGGGTGCACACATCTGGAGTTCGTTTGCAGTAGCTGGAGGCCCTGGTGTGCCCATTCTCTCCCTCCCTCTCTCTCTCTCTCTCTCTCTCTCTCTCTCTCTCTCCCTTTCTCTCTGTCTGTCATTCTCAAATAAATAAAAATAAACAAAAAAAGATTTTTAATCCCAAGCCAGGTGTGGTGGCGCACGCCTTTAATCCCAGCACTTGGGAGGCAGAGGTAGAAGGATCACTGTGAGTTCAAGGCCACCCTGAGACTACAGACTGAATTCCAGATCAGCCTGGACTAGAGTAAGACCCTACCTCGAAAAACCAAAAAAAGGAAAAGAAAAAGAAAAAAAAAGTCCCTAAATCTTCCATTGCTTTAGGTTTCCCCTAGGAACCACGTGGTTTCACTATTTTAGCCAATCACGTGAGATTGTGAGGCCAGACTGACTCAGAGTGTAGCCAGGAACCTGTGTTAGGATAAAAGACTCACTGCACCCCAGTGGGTATACTGGCCTCTCTGAACTCTGTGGCTGTACCCTTTTCTGCAGAAGTAAACATTGACTTGCCAATGCACTTTGGGTTGTATGGTCACTCTTGGACCCCTGACCTTCCTTTTTTCTATTTTCTTTTTTGGAATTTATTTATTTATTTGTTTGTTTGTTTGTTTGAGAGAGAAAGTGCACATGGGCATGCCAGGGCCTCCAGCCACTGCAAATGAGCTCCAGATGTATGCGCCACCTTGTGCATCTAGCTTACATGGGTCCTGGGGAATTGGAGCTGGGTCCTTTGGCTTTGCAGGAAAGCACGTTAACTGCTAAGCCATCTCTCCAACCCATTCTTTCTTTTTTTTTTTTTTTTTAACTGTTGGAAATTCTGTAATTATTAGTTAGATTAACAGTAGTTTACAATAATATATATCACTTTACAGTTTACAAAGTTTTAAAATGTACATCCATTTTGATGGTTTGCAATAAAAAGATTTAATTTTTTTGCCCTTCCACTTCCCTACATCAAGTGCCAAGAAGCACTTAATCAGGAAAGGTGATATAAACGCATCAGTTTGTATGACACATAAAGAGTCAAGGACAGGAAGGCAAGACCTTGAAGGAAGAGAACCATGTCAGACGTGAGGAAGTGCATGGGTCACAGGAGAGTAAGGCACACAAAGGGGTGGTCGTGCTCACTACTGAAAAGGAGAGCACACAGAATGTGTTCGCTGCTCTAAAATATCATGAAAAGACCAGAACTAAAGAGACAGGTTTAACTGTGGATTCTCAGAACACAAATAACTGACCAACAATCAGTGTGATTTATGAATGGATGCAAAAATGCTTATTTTAAGCTAGGCTTCATAGGCCCCCCGTGTTAGAACTTTAACAAAGGTTATTTGGAGAGCTGCAGTTTTACACAGTGGCGGCATCCCAAGGAACATCTATTCCATTAACCAAGTTTAATATCTTACAATCGTGGAAAAGGAGTTTCCGAGCAGGGACGAGCACTAGCGATGGAAAGCCGATACTTGGGCCATCTCTTGGAGATTCCTGCTGTAAGGACTGCAAGTGTTTCTCCAGAGAAAGCACTTGCCTGGGTATGACTCAGGGCTGGGCAGGAATTCACACAATGAATCCGGGTGGTGGGAAGACGGAGAAGTATGCCCCCATTGAGGCCCTGCTCCATTTCGGTGTCCTGCAGAAACTGATGGTCTGCGGAAAGACATTCAGATTGGCTCTCCAAAGACTGAAACTGGACCCTTGGTGATCCTGCTGCTTCCTGGGACACTTCCTCCATCCCTGTTCAGGACAATGACCATCCCGCGAGGTCTTCGGCGGCCCCGCCGGGCTTCGGGGCGACGAGGGAGCGACGCGAAAACAAGGCCTGGCGCCGGCACTCGGCGCACGCTCCGCGGGGACGCCCAGGGCAGTCGGCCCGGGCCGGGCGCCTCCTCCGCTGCCGCCGCTGCTGGGGGAGACGAAAACAAGCGGCAGCCTCCACAGCGACGCTCGAACGGCCCTCCACTGGATCCCTTCTTTCCAGCCAGGCTCCCTGCTATTTTGATATCAACTTGTCCTCCTAGTACCCAGCCAAGACTCGTTTCTAATTTTTTTTAATTTATTTATTTGAGAGCGACAGACACAGAGAGAAAGACAGAGGGAGAGAGAGAGAATGGGCACACCAGGGCCACCAGCCTCTGCAAACGAACTCCAGACGCGTGCGCCCCCTTGTGCATCTGGCTAACGTGGGACCTGGGGAACCAAGCCTCGAACCGGGGTCCTTAGGCTTCACAGGCAAGCGCTTAACCGCTAAGCCATCTCTCCAGCCCAACCAAGACTCATTTCTAACAACACGAACATGCTTCCATCTCCACAGCCTGCCGCCTTCTCCAGGGTGGGGACAGTATGGGTGGGAGTCTTGGTACCGTCTCCGGATCTTTGTCTTCCCACACCCAAGTGATCAGATTTGAACCAGGTGAAAGGGCATCATCAGCATCCATTCTCTTCCCAAAAGCTTCCAGACCATCACAAACCTTCCCACAGCCCTTTGCAAAGGGGGAACAGAAATGTGGAAAATATTACCCTTTCCCTGCTGAGCCAGGAAGGGCTTGTTAAGTGTTCTAACAACTCCAGGCGTGGTGGCACACTCCTTTAATCCCAGCACTTGGGAGGCAGAGGTAGGAGGATCGCCATGAGTTCAAGGCCACCCTGAGGCTACCTAATAAGTTCCAGGTCAGCCTGGGCTAGAGTGAGACCCTACCTCGTAAAACAAAACAAAACAAAACCCTCAGGTAAGTGTTCTAATATCTAAGTCAACAACAACAACAAAAGCCTCATAACTGCCAAGAATTGTTGGTGGGGAATGGTAGACAGAAGAGAAATAGAGGAAATGAAAGACCTCAAGTCTACAAAGTGGTGTTGCTCCCAGGGGGCCCAAGGAAAGGCTTGAAGTTCAATTCTCATGAAGGCAAGATGAAATATTCTTGAGGCAGGAGCTGGGGGCCAGCCTCCCACCCTGAGGAAACTGGGTGAGGTTAAATGAATTTTACCAGACCCCAGGACCTATTTGAAAAGAAGTCTTCAAAGTGAAGCAAAAATGTTACCAGAAATATTAAATTCTATAGTCAAAGGGCTGGGGAGACGGCTCAGCAGTTAAAAGCATTTGCCTGTGAAGCCTGACGGCCCAGGTTCGAATCCCCAGTGCCCATGCACAAATGGCACATGCGTCTGGAGTTCATTCTGAAGCACATCTCTATGTGGGTGTGTGTCTCTTTTCAACTAAATATAAATAAATAAATAAATAAATAAATAAATAAATAAATATTTTTAAAAATTTTTTTATTTGAGAGCGACAGACAGAGAAAAAAGAGGCAAAGAGAGAGAGAGAGAATGGGTGCACCAGGGTCTCCAGCCACTGTAAACGAACTCCAGATGCATGCACCACCTTGTGTATCTGGCTTACGTGGGTCCTGGAGAATCAAGCCTCAAACCAGGGTCCTTAGGCTTCACAGGCAAGCACTTAACCACTAAGCCATCTCTCCAGCCCAAATATTTTTTTAAGATACGATATAAACAAGCAGCTCACAAAAGAAGAAAAAGAAGCCGTTAATAATAGAAAACTACAAATATTCATGGGTATAGTTTTAATGTGAAAAGTTCCCCCACAAGTTCATATGTAAAAGCCTAGGTCTGTAGCCGGTGGCACTCTTTTGGGAGATGCTAAGAACTCGAGGAGGGGGGGCCTAGTTGGAGGAAACAGGTCATGATGGGGAGGTTGTCCTTGGAGCAACAGCTTGCCCTGACCCTCTCTGAATCTGTCTTTTGTCTGTCATGAGGTGAGAATGTCCGCCACCCCCTCCCACCACCACTGATGTCCCACCTCAGTGCGGCCCCAGAGTCGAGACAGCCAAGAACTATGGGTAGGAACTTCCGAAACCAGAGCCAAAGTACTTCTCTCCTCCTTTTAAGTTCTTTGTGTCAGAAATTTTTTTTTAATTTTTATTTATTTATTTGAGAGTGACAGAGACAGACAGAAAGACAGATAGAGGGAGAGAGAGAGAATGGGCGCACCAGGGCTTCCAGCCTCTGCAAATGAACTCCAGACGCATGCGCCCCCTTGTGCATCTGGCTAACGTGGGACCTGGGCAACCGAGCCTCGAACCGGGGTCCTTAGGCTTCACAGGCAAGCGCTTAACCGCTACGCCATCTCTCCAGCCCTGTGTCAGAAATTTTTGTCACAGCAATGAAAAACCTAACCCTTATTGGCATGTAGATTAAAATGATAGGCATAAAGAAGAATGATTATTACCGGGTAACCAACTGCTCATTGATTGGATTTGAAGGAATTCATGCCTAGTACAGAAAACCAGTTAAAAGCCTAAAGCCGGGCTGGAGAGAGATGGCTTGGTGGTTAAGGCATTTGTCTATGAAGCCTAAGAATCGTGGGTCGATTCCCCAGGACCCACGTAAGCCAGATGCACAAGGGGACGCATGCATCTGGAGTTCGTTCATAGTGGCTGGGGCCCCTGGCGTGCCTATTCTCTTTCTCTATCTGTCTCTCTCTCTCTCACTCTCAAATAAATAAATAAAATTTTTAAGCCTAAAGCTGAAATGCTCACAGCAAGGTCAAAACCAAGATGTACTTTCAGGATTCTGAATCTGTGCTGTCTTACCCCTCCAATCGAAGGGAATGCTGGCCCAGGGCATCGCCATCCAGTCAAATGCTACAACTGTGGGGACAGCAGATGCCAGGCCAGGAAGATTGAGTCTTGGCCACTGAAATCCCCTGACTGCCCTGGCTGGACTCTAGAGTCCCCGGGGGCGGGGGGGGGGGGGGAACGGGAGGAGTTTCAGAAATACAGGTAAAGTGGGCAGCTTTGGTGAAAGGCTTTTACTATCTGGTCCCACCAAGAACACCCCTGAATGCGACATTAGAAGGTGACTTCTTCCTTCCCTCACAGGCCCATGAAACTATTAATAAAACCCTCTGTTTCCAGTCTATAGGAGAAAATGCTTCTAAATCCATTAAGTTGCTAATGCGTGCACTCTAAGTCCAGAAAGAAAGGTGCGGGACTGATGGATGTACCTGTCATATTTATGGTTGATAGCCGCGTGATTAATAGGTTCTGCAGTTTATAATGCAATCTTACTTCCCTGTCCTCTTTAAGCCTGAGGTGATTTATAGGAGCCGATGTTGCTGTCGCATTTCAATGGAATGACAATGGTGATCACACTTTATCAGCCTGGATTATCAATGAATTGCCTATGAGGAAAGGATGTCCCAGGCTCAGGGTTGGGTGCAGGCTGAGTTGAGGAGACGCGTCTTGGGAACATTTGTGCTGGACCACTTGAGACTCACGGTGTTCTTCTCTGAGAACTGCCTTCCTGATCCTCTTGGGGGAGACTGCACGTTTGTGGGGAACAAAGAAAGAGCTAGGTTCCTTCCACGCCAGAGCCCGATCTCATCATTCACCAGGCTGTGTGCAGCTGTCCATAGTCCTTACTCCTCCGGGCCTCTGACTCAGCTTCAACAGACAGCCTTCCAAGCCATCACTTTCACGTAAGTTGCATAGATATTTCCTCCAAAATGAAACATTCCCTACAGAGAGAAATGAGGCAGGCTCATAAGACTCAGGAAGCAACTGAAACATACAAAGCCCAGGTGGCAAAAGTCTCTAGAAGCTCCTGAAAGCTACAAAATTAGCAAGACCCCTCCCAAGGTTATATAAAACAGTAACATCAGCTGGTGAGGGGACTGCAGAAAAAGAGAGAGAGAGAGAGAGAGAGAGACAGGCCAGCTGAACTGCCAACAAGTGGTGCAGAGAGCTCCAGGGAAGGAGAACAGGAGAGGCGTGTAACTACAACTGTGCCTTCCCCACACCCGACTATAAGCCAGAATACATCCTTTCTCCCCTGCGATGTTTCTTTTGAATTTCTTTTTTCAAGGTAGGGTCTTGCTCTAGCCCAGGCTGACCTGGAATTCACTAAGTACTCTCAGGGTGGCCTCGAACTCACAGCGATCCTCCTACCTCTGCCTCCTGAGTGCTGGGGTTAAAGGTACGCTCCACCACACCCGGCTTCTGTGGAATATTTTATCATAGCAATGAGAAAAGTCCAACACATCGTCTTTCCTGAACCTCCACAGCTCCTCTGCTTTCACACTGGTTAGCCTCTGAGCCAGTCTCTTCCTATAGAACTAACATATCAACAACCTTAGAGTTGTTTCAGGCATTATCTTATTTAGCAGGGCACCTGAGCTGCATACCCTATGTTGCAGCTACCAAAAACACTGCTCACTATCCAGCCGCCCGCCTGCTGTGCCTGGGACCAGAATGCCCTTCCCCAGATTACATTCCACCTTCAAGGTCCTGCTCAGAATAGCTATCATCAAGAAAACAAGGGACAACAAATGCGGCAAGGATGCAGACACTTTTATACATCATCAGTGATGTGGTAGGAAAAATAAAAACAACTTTACAGAAAAATCAAACCCAGTTGATGCTGTGAAACGCAGCGCGCTCAACCCAGACCCCAGCTGAGACCACAGAGCAATTGGGGAAATGAGCAAGAATGCTGCTCTCAGTTAAGCTGATATCAGCACAAGGGTGATGGAGAGAGACACTGAGGACACTCAACCCCTACCAAACCAGACATCCAGAGGCTGCTAAGAGCCCATCACTGAAGTAGACTTCAAATGTTCCCAGCATGGCTCAGGGAATCTTGCGGAAGAGGGGCGGAAAGATTGTTAGAACCACAAGTTGGGAGATTTTTGCACAGAGATATTGCCTCTCCCCCATAACTGACTGCTGCCCCATAATGCATGACCCACAATCCCCACGGGGTTGTCCTGCATCCCCAATAAGGAAGGCCTCTTCAGAAAACGGGCAGGGAGGAGGGAAAGGATGGTACCAACATGTGATGTTTACATGCAAAATATGTCCATGTCTAATACAAATAAATTCCCCTGAACTTCTGTTATTTTCCACTTGTGGTCCCCAGTCACATAGACCAGAACTTTAACCCACCAATAGTAGAAAGAAATCAAGGGGCTGGAAAGATGGTTAAGGCGTTTGCCTGCAAAGCCTATGGACTCAGGTTAAATTCCCCAGTACCCACATAAGCCAGACGCACAAGTGGCTCATGCATCTGTGCATCTGGAGTTCGTCTGCAGAGGCAGGAGGCCCTATTCTCTCTCTCTCTCCCTCCTTCCCTCCTTCCCTTTCTCTCTCTCTCTCTCCCTCCCTCCCTCCTTCCCTTTCTCTCTCTCTCATAAAAAAATAAAAATAAATATTTCTTAAAAGGAATGCAACGTGGGCTGGAGAGATGGCTTAGCAGTTAAGTGCTTGCCTGTGAAGCCTAAGAACCCCGGTTCAAGGCTCGATTCCCCAGGACCCATGTTAGCCAGATGCACAAGGGGGTGCATGAATCTGGAGTTTGTCTGCAGTGGCTGGAGGCCCTGGTGTGCTCATTCTCTCTCTCTATCTGCCTCTTTCTCTCTGTTTGTCGCTCTCAAATAAGTAAATAAAAAAATAAACAAAAAAATTAAAATAAAAAAGAATGCAAGGTATCAAACTGCTTGTCATACTGTCTATAAAACTCTGGGGGCTGGAGAGATACCTTAGTAGTTAAGGAACTTGCCTGTGAAGCCTTATGACCCAGGTTCTAGTACCCAGTGCCCACATAAAGCCAGATGCACCAAGTGGCACATGCATCTGGAGTTCGTTTACACTGTCTATGTGCGTGTCCCTGCTTGCAAATAAAACCTCTGGATTCTACATGCACCTGCACGTGCGCACACACACACACACACACACACACACACACACACACACATACAGATAATAAAAAAAAAAATGAAACCATGACATTTACAGGAAAATGGATGGAATTGGACATTGTGTTAAGTGAAATAAGCGAGACTTGTAAAGACAAATATTACGTGCTTGTTCTCATATCTGGTGAGATAGTTTGAATTAGATTTCTCTCATAAACTCATGTATTTTTCAATGCCTGGTCCCCAGCTCATAGCAATTTTGGAAATGAAGTCTTGCTGGAGGAGGTGTGTTTCTGAGAGTGGGCTTTGGGGTTTTTTGTTTGTTTTGTTTTGTTTTTTTCAAGGTAGGGTCTCACTGTAGCCCAGACTGACCTGAAACTCTGAAGCTCCAGGTTGCCCTTGAAATCACAGCGATCCTCCGACCTGTGCTTCCCAACGTGCTGGGATTAAAGGCGTGTGCCGCCACACCCGGCCACAGCTTTGGGGTTTCACAGCCAGCTCACTCACCTGGGCCAGAACTCAGCTCACTCTTGCTGCCACCTTACACATGCTGTGGCAGGAGTGACACCCAGCTTCTGCTCTACCTCCTTCCCCTGCCATGATGAAGCTTCCCCTGGAGGCTGTACGCCAAAAGTAACCTCTTTCCTCCCATCGGCTCCTTCTTGTCAGGTGTTTTATCCTAGCAATGTGATGCTAACTACAACAGAAAATTGGCCCGAGAAATGGTAGAAAACCTGACCTTGTGGCTTTTGACCTTTGGAGACTAATTGGCAGGAGGAATGTAGAAGAAGAATTTGAAACGTTGGACTGAGAGATCCTCCCAGACCCTCAAGTTTCCATGGGAAGTGTACTTCATGGCTGAGCCATCTCCCTAGCGCCCATGGCTTATCTTTTTAATTTTTGGGGGGGGATTTTTCTTTTTTTTATTTTGTTTTTTATTAGCAACTTCTATAATTATAAACAATAACCCATGGTAATTCCCTCTTCCCCACCCCACTTTCCCCTTTGCAACTCCACTCTCCATCATAGTCCTTCCCCTCCTCAGTGAGTCTTAAATCAATTGATTTTAGTTTTTTGAGGTAGGGTCTCACTCTAGCTCAGGCTGAGCTGGAATTCAGGATGTAGTCTCAGGACGGCCTTGAACTCATAAAGATCCTCCTGCCTCTGCCTCTCATGTGCTAGGATTAAAGGTGTGCATCACCACACCTGGCTCTCTCTTTTATTTGGATGTCATCATCTTTTCCTCCTAATATGATCATCTTGTGTAGGTAGTGTCAGGCACTGCAAGGTCATGGATATCCAGACCATTTTGTGCCTGGAGGAGCACATTGTAAGGAGTCCTACCTTCCTTTGGCTCTTACATTCTTTCCACCACCTCTTCCGCAATGAACCCTGAGCCTTGGAAGGTGTGATAGAGATGTTTCAGTGCTGAGCACTCCTCTGTCACTTCTCAGCACCATGGTGACTTCTGAGTCATCCCAAGTTCACCACCATCTGAAAAGAGAAGCTTCTCTAACCAAAAATGAGAGTAGCATTAATATACCCCCATGGCTTATCTTTATCACAAGTAGGCACAAGAGGTCCACATACCTGGAGAAGAAATTAACAAAGATTTCAACAATGATAGAAGCAAAGCCTATCGTTTCTCTTACATCCAATTAACTTCTGAAAGCGTGTATAAAGTCCCACTCCATGCTTTATTGACTCGACCTGGAAACAAGCCTCTCTGTCTCTTTCCCTCTCTCTCTCCCTCTCCCTCTCTCTTTTTTTTCTCTCTCTCTCAACAAAATAAAATAAAAATTAAAGTTGGCTGTGATGACACATACCTGTGACCCAGCACTTGGAAGGCTGAAGTGCGAGACTTACAGGCTCCTGGAGGCCAGCCTAAGGCTACCTAGTGGTTTTGACCACAAAGCAAAGCCCTGTCTGAGTTCCCTACCACAGCAAAGTGAAACCCTGTCTCAAAAAAAGAAAGAGAGAGGAGTAAGGGGGGAAAGGAGAGAGGGAGGGAGGGAGAGAACGAGGAAGGGAGGGAGGGAGGGAAGGAAGGAAGGAAGGAAGGAAGGAGGGAGGGAGGGAGGGAGGGAGGGAGAGAGAGAGAGAGAGAGAGAGAGAGAGAGAGAGAAGAGGGGAGGGGAGGGGAGGGGAGGGGAGGGGAGGGGAGGGGAGGGGAGGAGAGGAGAGGAGAGGAGAGGAGAGGAGAGGAGAGGAGAGGAGAGGAGAGGAGAGGAGAGGAGAGGAGAGGAGAGGAGAGGAGAGGAGAGGAGAGGAGAGGAGAGGAGAAAGGAGAATCACAAGGGAAAGAAACTCAGTTTCAGAGAATCTGTCTCTCTAAGCAGCTGAGCAGAGATAGAAGAAACTAGAAACGTGAAGATCAGTGGGAGTGGACACTGGACAGCCATGAAGTGATGGAGAAAGGTTTCTAGAATCCAAATTAGCTCATCCCTTTAATCCCAGCCCTCAGGAGGCAGAGGTAGGAGGATCACTCTGAGTTTGAGGCCACCCAGAGACTACATAGTGAATTCCAGGTCAGCCTAGACTAAAACAATACCTACCTCAAAAGAAAAAAGAAAGAAAGAAAAGAAAAAAGAATTTAAATTGAGGGGCTAGGGAGATAGCTCATTCAGCAAAGTACTTTCCACACAAGCGGAGTTAGTTCCCAGCACCTAGGTGAAAGCCAGGCACTTGCCTGTAATTCCAGAGCTGGGAAGGCTAAAGGATCCCTGAGACTCACTGACTAGTCCCACCTGATTGGTGAGTACCAGGTTTAATGAGAGACCCTGTCTCCAAAAATAAGGTGGAGAGTGACGGAATAAGACACTGACAGTTGATCTGTTTTCCACAGGCACATGCATGCATGGACACCCACCACTCCCCCCACACACACCCACATGTGTGAATCTGTATACACGCATACATACACACCATACACACACACATGCAATATAAATACATAAATGATAGATGATGACAGATGATACATAGATAGATAGAAAGATAGATGATAGATATATAGATAATAGATAAAGAGATGATAGATAGATAGATAGATAGATAGATAGATAGATAGATAGATAGATAGATAGATGATAGATAAATGAAAGAGTCAAAAGTATCAGAAAAAATTGATGAAAGATGAGGGTGAAGTTAAATATAGGTGTCCTTGTCCACGTTGCTTTCTCTTGTTTGTAATACAAGGCAGCCGCCACCCACTTGCTGATTCCTGATGATAAGAGCTGGTGCTCCGAAGGGAAGCAGTACAATAGCGGCGGTGTTGTGCATGTTGATTGATTTAAGTCGCTGGCCTTGAGATGAGACAAGAGCCTTCTACCACAGAAGGAAGACCAAATTGCAATCACTGTGGATTTGCTGTTGAGTGTGTTTTTCCTTCATTCATCAAGAAGTCGTAGAAGGGCTATCAAGAATCCGACACTGCACTGGGGGTCCTGAGATAAGGCCACAGTGCCTGGTCCAGGGACACCCCAAACCTCTCCTGGAAGACAAGCACTTGAGGAGCAGTGGACACACAACGTGGATGAGCTGTCTGAGCGTGAATATGGACTTTGGGGACTTGGAGGTGGTTCAAGGGGAGTTCAGGGGAGGCTCAGCAACTATTTCAAAGCAGGTGGGTCACAGGAAACCCTGTGAAGACAATTACCTTCTCTTTAAAAACAAAAAGTTAAATCTTAAAGCCTTATTAAAGGGCTGGAGAGCTGGCTTAGTGATTAAGGCGTTTGCCTTCAAAGCCAAAGGACCTTGGTTCGATTCCCCAGGACCCACATCAGCCAGATGCACAAAGGGGCATTCGCATCTAGAGTTCATTTGCAGTGGCTGGAGCCTTGGTGTGCCCATTCTCTGTCTCCATTTCTCTGCCTCTTTCTCTCTCTCTCTCTCCATATATATGTATGTATATATATATATATAGTTGGGAGGCAGAAGTAAGAGGATTAAAGTGAGTTCAAAGGCCACCCTGAGACTATACAGCCTGGGCTAGAGTGAGACCCTGCATCAAACACCACCACCCCCAAAAACAAGGTGGAAGCCAGGCGTGGTGGCACACACCTTTAATCCCAGCACTCGCGAGGCAGAAGTAAGAGGATTGAAATGAGTTCAAAGCCACCCTGAGACTAGTGAATTCCAGGTCAGCCTGGACTAGAGTGAGACCCTACCTTGAAAAAAAAAAGATGGAGATAAATTGAGGAAGACACCCAACACCGACCTCCTGCTTCCAAGCATGCATGTACACACGTGCACCTGCACACACCTTTGCACACATACATGCGCTCACACTCATTTGAACATGCATATACACATGCATATGTACCATACACATGCCAAAAACTACCAGGATTCTTAGCAATTTTTTATAGTTTATCTCCCAGCAGACTGAGCCGGAATTCACTATGTAGTCTCAGGGTGGCCTCGAATTCACGGCAATCCTCCTACCTCTGCCTCCCTAGTGCTGGGATTAAAGGCGTGCGGCACCATGCCCAACCACACTTTTTTTTTAATTAAGTAGAAAGGCGTATGGGCGCATCACATGTTAGAACCATCATTTCCCTCCTCCCTGCCCCCAATCCATCGAGGGCCCTCATCAGTGGATGGCTGGTAGTCCCCCCTTGGTGTGCAGGTTGTGAGGTGTGAGATCATCAGTGAGTCATTGTAACTGGGGTGAGGGCGGTGTCTCTGGGCATTCCCTTCCACTCTGTGGCTCTTACAAGCTTTCTTCCCAGGCTACACCATTCCCTGGGCCGTGGGGGTGGGTTTTAAGTCTACTTCAGTGTTGAGCTCTCAGCAGGTTCTGCATTTCTGCCTTGCTGTGATTAGTATCCTCAGTGTCTGTCTCACTATTGAAGCAACACTCTTGCTCATCTGCCTTTTGATCGATCATTTTCATCTAGGTATATAATGTATTTTGATCATAACTCCCTCCCACTACCTTCTCTTGTCCCCCGCCCCCGCCCCCATTCCACTGAACTCCCTCTTTCTAATTAGTCCCTCTTCTACTTGGCATCTTTTTTGTTTCCGGGTGGGGGGGTCTGTTTTGCTCTCTTCCACCATCCACAATAGAATGTCGATAGGCCAATATTGTGCAGTTCTTATACAAGTAATGGCAGCTGCCAAAACACAAACTTTTGTCAAAAAACAAAAAAATGGCCGGGCATGGTGGCACACGTCTTCAATCCCAGCACTCAGGAGGCAGAGGTAGGAGGATTGCCATGAGTTCAAGGCCACCCTGAGACTACATAGTGAATTCCAGGTCAGCCTGGACCACAATGAGATCCTACCAAAAAAAAAAGAAAGAAAGAAAAAGAACCAACTTACAGATAAGATGGTGGTGTAATTGAAGGACTCAGGAACCAGATGGACGCCATGACAGGCTTCAGAGTCCTCAGTAGGCCTAAGTTTTGTTTCCCAGCAAGATCTAAGTCTTTTATCTTCTGGTAAGGATGGGCTTAACAGATACTGGAAACTGATCATGCCATGCATTCCTGAAGTCATAAAGTTCAGTTCCCCTAGCTCCAGCCCGCCGACCTTGCCATAACGGTAGGCTTAACAGTTAAACAGGTTATGCCATACATTATGCCATACAGTCCTGAAGTCATGAGACATTCCTGTAGTCATGGATGAGCTCAATTCCCCTAGCTCCTGCCCGCCAACTTTGCCCACCAAAATCCTAAGCCAACCAGAAGAGTACACTGTTTAAATCAACCAATCATGTGCCCATCCCCTTCTTCTCTGTTCAAGTCCATGCGCCCATTCCCTTCTTCTCTGTTCAAATCCATGCGCCCATTCCCTTCTTCTCTGTTCAAATACACGTGCCCATCCCCTTCTTCTCTGTTCAAGTCCATGTGCCCATCCCCTTCTTCTCTGTTCAAATCCATGCGCCCATTCCCTTCTTCTCTGTTCAAATACACGTGCCCATCCCCTTCTTCTCTGTTCAAATACATGTGCCCATCCGCTTCTTCTCTGTTCAAATACATGTGCCCATCCCTTCTTCTCTGTTCAAATACATGTGCCCATCCCTTCTTCTCTGTTCAAATCCCTATAAAAACCCTACCCTCCCACTACTTGGGGCTCTTGTATGGATCCACTGCGTTGGTGAAGTCAAGAGACTGAGCCTAAGGCCAAATTACAGCTCCTTGTCCTTGAGTACGTGTTTGGTTCTCCTTGGTGGTCACTGGGGGTGCCCAGAACTGGGCATAAGAGTAATAACCACGCCAAAGCAGCCTGGGGGGAAGTGATAAAAAAAATAATAATAAAACAGCAAAAATGCACTCTTCTACCAAAAAGTGAAGGTCTCTGAGGAATTATGAACCTCAGCAGAGAAGCAGGAGAGCTCCAGATCTTCTAGCAAACAGGCAACCAGCAAGAATCAGCTCCTGCCATGGTGCTGGTCTAAGTGGCCACCAGTGCCTGAGCTGCAGCAGAGTCCAGACGAGGGGGTTTTCCACGCACACCAGCCTCCTCATGAAGTCAAGAAGCCTGCAGGGGAAGACGCGCGGACCAGCTGAGCAGCTGCTGATGGAAAACACAAAGGGGTCAAGCTGACCAGCTCTGGAATAACTCCAGGCACCCTGCACAGCCTCCCTTGCCCCAACTGCCAGCGTTGTGAACCACCGAGAGCCACCCCTCAGCCACTCAGCGTCCAGCACAGCCCGTCACAACACGAGATCCAGCGACCCAAATAGCCTAACCAAGTCCACAGCGCAGAGAGGGACTGAGGTGGGCACTCAGCATAGGTGAGGTTGGAAGCCATGCCAAGAAGTAACAGGGCCTGCTTGCACAAAGCCAGGTACGGAGGCCTGCCCTGGAAGTGCTTAGTAATCTCACCTTCCATGTCAGGAAAGGTTATGTGTGAGATTTGATTGATGTAATCTTGGTCAGCTTTATCAATCTCAAATAAGATGTATTTTGGTGTTGAGTCTTGTTGCCTGTGACATCTCCTGATTTTTAAGGGCCTTTGACTTTTTCTTTGTCATTTATATGTCATTACTGGGGGCAGGGTCTCACTGGGCCCCAGGCTGACCTGGAACCTATTTCAGACCAGAAATCTCAGCTTCCCACTTGACAGGATTAAGGGTGTGGGACAACACAAATCCTTAGGGACTTTGACTTTATTAGATTATTATTAGGAGGATCACCATGAGTTTAAGGCTACCTTGAGAATACAAAGTGAATTCCAGGTCAGCCTGGACTAGAGTGAGACCCAACCTAAAAAAAAAAAAAAAAAAAAAAAAAGGCTATAGTACTAACTAGAGAGTACTCAAAAGAAGTACATGGGGCTGGAGAGATGGCTTAGCGGTTAAGTGCTTGCTTGTGAAGCCCAAGGATCCTAGTTCAAGCTCGATTCCCCAGGACCCACGTAAGCCAAATGCACAAAGTGGTACATGCATCTGCAGTTCATTTGCAGTGGCTAGAGGCCCTGGTGTGCCCATTCTATCTATCTCTCTGCCTCTTTCTCTGTCTGTCACTCTCAAATAAATAAAAATAAACAAAAATATCATTTATTTAAAAAAAGAAATACATTCCTGATACTGAAAACTTAAAACAGGGGTAGTCATGAGCCCTAGGGGTATAACATCTGCTAATGTCTGGATAAATGTATATACTATGCTTATCAAACTGACCAGTAAGCACTTCTCTTAATATTTATACCCTTATATTAATGCTACTCTCACTTTGGGTAGAGAATCTTCTCTTTTCAGATGGCAGTGACTTTGGGATGACTCAGAAGGTATCATTGTGCTGGAAAGAAGTGACTGGAGTACTGAGTAACATCTCGATCACACCTTCCAAGGCTCAGCATCTGATGCGGAAGAGGTGGCAGAAAGAATGTAAGATCCAAAGGAAGGGTAGGACTCCTTACAACGTGCTCCCTCCAGACACATTTTTAGCCTCAGTCTCCATGACCTCACAGAGCCTGACACTACCTACACAAGCCCCTCACAATGGCAGGAAAAGACGATGACATCAAAATAAGAGAGAGACTAATTGAGGGGGGATATGATGGAAAGTGGATTTGTGAAAGGAAAAGTGGGAGCGGGAGGGAATTATCATGACTTATTATCTATAATTATGGAAGTTGTCAATAAAAAATAGTATTTAAAAAAAAAAACAGAAAAAGTAGCCGGGCGTGGTAGCGCACGCCTTTAATCCCAGCACTCGGGAGGCCGAGGTAGGAGGATCACCGTGAATTCGAGGCCAGCCTGAGACTAGAGAGTAAATTCCAAAATCCCTGTATGTCCTGGAGGCCTAGTGGGGCAGGAAGAACAGTGGACAGCGACTTTGGTCTGTCCTGAGCAAGTCATGGTGGCTCCTTGGAGGTCAATTCGTCTGTACAAGGTAGCTGAAGGCCTCTCGGTGCCCTTCTCTGGGGCACTTCAGAGCTTCCATTCACTGAAGCGCTGCGATGAGGCAGGCGCTCCTCTCCGACATGTTCGGGCTTTAGCATCTCTGTTCCCCTTTGCAACAATGGAGGCAGCTACAACCAAGGCCACGGAGGCCTGACACGACTTTCTGAAGTCCAAAGGGCTTGTGAGTTGGAGCCGCCATTCAGCACCCAGCATTGCTGTGCTCCAAAATCCAGGCAGAGGAAGCCGTCTTTGGATAGCTGGAGCCCTGAGACGATAAACTTAGCAGAACAGTGAGGAAGGAACCGTCTGATGCTGTCCCCTCCTTTCAACAATGTCCTCCCCAGACCCAGGCAGCTGCGCCACCATGTTAAGTAAGGCTCACGGGGTCTGAGGAAACGCAGAGTTTCTGAGTTCCCAAAGGTCAGTTGGCAAGTGCCTTCGCAAAGAGTCACGGTGGATGGGGTCTGGTAAGGCCTTGCCTGCCCCTTCCTTCCTCTGCCCTCCTCTCTCCTGCCTCGGCCCCCATCACAGAGCGGGGACCTTGCCACCTCCTTCTCCATCAACATCCGGCCAAGCTCGCAGGCAGGCCCACACAGGAATCCCAAATTAGCTCAACCTGCCTCCCAGCTGCTGGGTGAGCCTAATTAGACCAAATTAATAATTTATTCAAGCAAAATGAGACATGCCAAGAATCTCCAGGGAGGCTGTGAAATGATAATGCCTTCTTATTAGAGAAATGTGTCAACACCCCACGCAAACTCTTTGCATCTGGGATAGAAGTGGGAGGCCAGCCAGTCTGACATGACACACCTCCCGAAACCAGCACCCAGGCCTTCCCACCTGGCTGGCCCCATGTAGGACACCTCTGTCATCCCACATGTCCCTTCTGCTCCTCTCCCTTTGGTCTCCTCCTGCTGCTGCTCCTTCTCCCCGCCCCCACCACGTCATTAACCTCACTTGCAAGATCATTCTCCCCCACCAGAAAGAAAAGCTGATGACAAGCTAATATTTCCATGTCACACACTTAGAGATTCTTACATAAAAATTAACAGGCGCCTGACAAAGTCATAATTACTAACTAATGATGCATTATGCAATTTCCATAATTAGTCATGCTATTGATATTTTCTTCCAAGCGCTGAGCTGAGGGGGGACACCTTTATTTACAGGGACAGAACGTCTGCGTGCAGGTTGTCCAGACACAAGCTCAGGAAAGACAGTCCTCTTCTGACACATAGGCCAAGCCACGCCGGCCCTGCATACCAGACACCCCTGGGATTCGCTCCTCTCCTCAGAGCAACAGACACAGGCCAGAAGAGGAGGCACAAGGACCCACAGGGACACTGAGGCTGAGCGCTGTGGCAGGTTTCGCATAGGAGCCAGGCTCTCGAGGCATCCACGAAGCAGAGAAGGAAGCTGGGAACATCACGGGGACTCTACCGTCATCTCCTCCTGTGTGGAGCAGGTCTCCTGGAGGCCATGTCTGTCTGTCCATGTACACGTGGGAGGCTGCCCAAAGCTGGGGCGTGAATGCATGCCTTGCGGTTGGCAGCCTGGCCGGCTGTGCACGCGGCGACTCATGCCACGAGCTCCGCCGCAGCCGTCACTGACGTGGGCAAGGTGCTTGAGCTCAACCTGCGTGTCCTCATCTAAAAAAAAAATTATTTATTTGACAGAGAGAGAGAGAGACACATAGAGATAATGGGCACACTAAGGTCTCCAGCTGCTGCAAACGGACTCCAGACACATGCGCCACCTTGTGCATCTGGCTTACATGGGTCCTGGAGAGTCGAACGTGGATCCTTTGACTTTGCAGGCAAACACCTTAACCGCTAAGCCATCCCTTCAGCCCGTTTTTGTTCCCCCCCCCCCTTTCAAGACAGGGTCTCACTCTAGCCCAGGCTGACCTGTGATTCGCTATGTAGTCTCAGGCTGGCCTCAAACTCCTACCTCAGCCTCCACAACTGGCATCATGTCCTCGCCTTTACCATGACAACACCATGGTAAAGCTCTCTGTGGTGTTCTACATTACATCACCCTGTGTTACCAGCATATCTTTATCACATTACAGTAGTAGTATCTTTCCATTTTGTTGTTCATTGCTTATCTCTTCCTTACGAGAGGAAAGCCCTTGTGAGCAAGTACACTGTGGGCTCTACATCTGGGGATTCAACCAACTGCCAATCAGAAATATTCAGGGAGGGCTGGAGGGATGGCTTAGCAGTTAAGACATTTACCTGCAAGGCCAAAGGGCCCAGGTTTGATTCCCCAGGACCCACGTTAGCCAGATGCACAAGCGGACGCATGTGTCTGGATTTCTTTTGCAGTGCCTGGAGGCCCTGGTGTGCCCATTCTCTCTCTCTCTCTCTCTCTCTGTCTATCTATCTATCTCTGTCTTTCTTCTATCACTAATCTCTCTCTGCTTGAAAATATTCAGGGCAAAATGTGTATGCACTAAACATACGAAGACATGTTTGCTCTTGTAATTGTACCCTAAACAAGGCAGTGAGGCAGCCGTGGACATAGCACTTGCAGTCCATTGGGTATTAGAGTCTGCAATGGTTTAAAGTGTGTGCATACATGAAGACCTTATTTCCACCTCCAGCACTGCACAAAAGTGAATAAATGACCCGAAGCTGTCTGCAACAAACACCAAAGATCTCGACCTGTCTTTGCACAGGCACGGGGTTTAAAGGTCCCCATGAGGGTAGGGCAAGAAGTCAGCCACGTACAAGCCAGAGAGACGGGCCCCCACTGGAAACCGAATCAGCAGGAGCCTTGATCCTGGACTTCCAGGTTCCTGAACTGTGAGGGAAAAAAATCCCTCAGCCCGCGTGGTATTTTGTTATGGAATATTTCCAATGCCCTGCCCAATTTGCCCCACTCTGAACTTTGCCCACTTTCTGGGCACTTAAATCCCTTTCAAAACTTAAATGCACATATGTGCCGGTGCGGCCCGAGCCCGTCAACAGCGGAAAGTGCGCGGGCGCCCCGGGGATGTCTTAGGAGCCGAGCTGGACCGCGCACATGCCCGCCGCCCTCAACGCCGCAGGAAGCGTCCATCGCCTGCCACTAGCAAGGCGACATCCTCCCAGGACCGTCAACACCGCCAGCTGCTGAGTGACTATGGGCCACCATCGCTAGGCTGTACCCAGGGAACCCGGAACAGCCAGGTGCCTCGGAGCAAATATGCCCAGCTGCTAGCCATCACTGAGGAACTGGGAAAGGAGATCAGACCCACATTTGCAGGGAGCAAGAGTGCCATGGAGCCGCTCAAACAAGGCGTCCTCCACGCTGGTTCGGGAGTGCTTGGCTGAGACAGAACGCAATGCCAGATCCTAGTCTCATTAGATCTGAAGGTCCCGTCTTTCTACAAGATGGGAGGTCACAGTTCATCTCTCCTGCTGAGACAGAACTCTTTGGTTTCAAAATGCTAACAGTTTAGTCTTTTCTACCGTGGTTCACTAAGCTCTATACCTACACCCTCAAAGATTGGGAAAATATTTTGCAGTAAAATTTGCATTTTAAGTCTTTAGGATGATCCAAGGTTTTTTTTTAAATTTTATTATTTTTAACATTGACTTAAAGATGCATGTGACAGTGTCTCCCTTTAACCTTTTTTTAAACACCTTTGCATCACCTGAATTGGTCTGCTCCTTTTCATAAGCTTGTCTGACTCTCAGGACTTCACTGCTAGCTGGCTCACCTGCCACACCGTAGCTTCTGCTCAACAGAGCTTTGCTTAAGCATTTGCATGACTGAGTGCTTTGAAGTCAATCTTAAAGATACACAAGTTATAAATTCGAAGAAAGAACAATCTACCAAACCTAACATGCACCCTGAACATTTTCATACTGAGTGGAGATTTCAGTTCTATGTTTATTGTAAGTTGATCAAAACATCTGGAAGAAAGTGACTAAATTGTTTGCATCTTTGTATGTATTTATTACTTGATGTAATAAAACTTATTGTCATTTAAAAAAAAAAAAAAACTTAAATGCCCCAGCGTGCTCCAAATCTCTGAAGAGCATTGCCTCCTCCATCAAAGCATCCCTGGCCCTTCCTACACCGAGCTCAGTGCTCACATGTCAAAAATAAGGACTCAACAACGAGTGCAATAGTGGCACTTCTGTCATGGTGGAAATCAACTGCCCTCTAACTGGACTGGAGGCCCGCTCCATGGGAGGGAATACATCCCTGATACTGAAAACTTAAAACAGGGGTAGTCATGAGCCCTAGGGGTGTAACGTCTGCTGCTGTCTGGCTAAATGTATATACTATGCTTATCAAACTGCCCAGTAAGCACTTCTGTTAATGTTCATACCCTTATATTAATGCTACTCTCACTTTTGGTAGGGAATCTTCTCTTTTCAGATGGCAGCGACCTTGGGACAACTCAGAAGGTATCATGGTGATGGAAAGAAGTGACCGGAGTGCTCAGTACTGTAATATCTCTGTCACACCTTCCAAGGTTCAGGGTCTAATACGAAAGAGGTGGCAGAAAGAATGTAAGATCCAAAGGAAGGGTAGGACTCCTTACAATGTGCTCCCTCCAGACACAAAATGGCCTGGATATCCATGACCCCACAGTGCCTGACACTACCTACACAAAACCATCATAAGAGGAGGAAAAGATCATGACATCAAAATTAAAAGAGAGACTGATTGAGATGGGGAGGGGACATGATGGAGAATGGAGTTTCAAAGGGGAAAGTGGGAGGAGGGAGGGTATTACCATGGGATATTTTTTATAATCATGGAAGTTGTTAATAAAAATTTGAAAAAAATAAGGGTTCCAACAAGTAATATTCACTGAAACTCGGTATGCTCTGCACTGAGCACCTGTCCATATAAACACTGTGCTACAGATCTTACACTGTATCACACAGTCCTTGCACTCACTCTAAGGAAGACAGTACTTCCTAACCCCATTTTACAGATAAAGAAACTAAGGTAGCATCTTGTCTGAGTAACAGGACTGGAGTGATGCTAAAAACCAGGGCCTCTGACCTTGTCCACACTCATGGTATGTTAACAGTTCATTCCCTGTTCTGATCCTTCTCTTTCTCCCCTACCAGACTTCCAGGGATTGAAGACATTGTCTGATTCATTTCTGTATGTGAGCCTTTCAATGCGTAGCATGATGTCTGGCACACACTGGATGTAAAAAGGCTTAAGGAATGAACAAATGCCTCAACATTATACTGCTAGCCACTTGTCATAGTGATAAAAAAAAAAAACAGTCCCTTTCACTGAGGACATTAACAAAGCATCTCAGTGTGGGATAATGAAAGTTACAGCATGCACAGTCTGTCCACACAACTCCACAGTCTCCACGTATGCCCCATCCGAGTGAGCAGATAACTCACGCTGAGATTTACTTAAAAGGCATTTAACTCAGCTCACACGTCTGTAGGCTGAGCCTATTACTTGCAATCCATGCATTTCCATTTTGATTGCCAGCACTGACAGTCAGTGGTAGGTTGGTAGGATCTTCCGCCCACCCCACCATCACCACCAACCAGTTGAGTTACTGTCTGCTTTTGTGGAATAAATTGCTATAAATTGAGTCACCAACACTCTAAAACGAGCAAATATATTCTCGGTGCTATATGTGCAGCTGACAACATTATGGAAATACACAAAGTGTGTGTCAAAGTTTATGCAGACGCTGATGAGCTGTGATGGGTGGAGGATGGTGATTCTGGGGTGGCGGATGGAGAGGGCCCCAGGCAAGGCAATCTCTGCATACTTTTCACAGTGCTCCTGCATGCTCTTCCCAGTGCTCTCTGCATGCTCTTCCCAGTGCTCTCTGCATGCTCTCCCCAGTGCTCTCTGCATACTCTTCCCAGTGCTCTCTGCATACTCTTCCCAGTGCTCTCTGCATACTCTTCCCAGTGCTCTCTGCATGCTCTTCCCAGTGCTCTCTGCATGCTCTTCCCAGTGCTCTCTGCATGCTCTCCCCAGTGCTCTCTGCATACTCTGCCCAGTGCTCTCTGCATGCTCTCCCCAGTGCTCTCTGCATGCTCTCCCCAGTGCTCTCTGCATGCTCTCCCCAGTGCTCTCTGCATGCTCTCCCCAGTGCTCTCTGCATACTTTTCACAGTGCTCCTGCATGCTCTTCCCAGTGCTCTCTGCATGCTCTCCCCAATGCTCTCTGCATGCTCTCCCCAGTGCTCTCTGCATGCTCTTCCCAGTGCACTCTGCATGCTCTCCCCAGTGCTCTCTGCATAATCTTCCCAGTGCTCTCTGCATGCTCTCCCCAGTGCTCTCTGCATGCTCTCCCCAGTGCTCTCTGCATGCTCTCCCCAGTGCTCTCTGCATACTCTGCCCAGTGCTCTCTGCATGCTCTTCCAAGTGCTCTCTGCATACCCTTCCCAGTGCTCTCTGCATGCTCTCCCCAGTGCTCTCTGCATGCTCTCCCCAGTGCTCTCTGCATACTCTCCCCAGTGCTCTCTGCATGCTCTCCCCAGTACTCTCTGCATGCTCTTCCCAGTGCTCTCTGCATGCTCTCCCCAGTGCTCTCTGCATAATCTTCCCAGTGCTCTCTGCATGCTCTCCCCAGTGCTCTCTGCATACTCTCCCCAGTGCTCTCTGCATACTCTCCCCAGTGCTCTCTGCATGCTCTCCCCAGTGCTCTCTGCATACTCTCCCCAGTGCTCTCTGCATACTCTCCCCAGTGCTCTCTGCATGCTCTCCCCAGTGCTCTCTGCATGCTCTCCCCAGTGCTCTCTGCATACTCTCCCCAGTGCTCTCTGCATACTCTCCCCAGTGCTCTCTGCATACTCTCCCCAGTGCTCTCTGCATGCTCTCCCCAGTGCTCTCTGCATACTCTCCCCAGTGCTCTCTGCATACTCTCCCCAGTGCTCTCTGCATGCTCTCCCCAGTGCTCTCTGCATACTCTCCCCAGTGCTCTCTGCATGCTCTTCCCAGTGCTCTCTGCATGCTCTCCCCAGTGCTCTCTGCATGCTCTCCCCAGTGCTCTCTGCATACTCTCCCCAGTGCTCTCTGCATGCTCTCCCCAGTGCTCTCTGCATGCTCTCCCCAGTGCTCTCTACATGCTCTTCCCAGTGCTCTCTGCATGCTCTCCCCAGTGCTCTCTGCATAATCTTCCCAGTGCTCTCTGCATGCTCTCCCCAGTGCTCTCTGCATGCTCTCCCCAGTGCTCTCTGCATGCTCTCCCCAGTGCTCTCTGCATACTCTGCCCAGTGCTCTCTGCATGCTCTTCCAAGTGCTCTCTGCATACCCTTCCCAGTGCTCTCTGCATGCTCTCCCCAGTGCTCTCTGCATGCTCTCCCCAGTGCTCTCTGCATACTCTCCCCAGTGCTCTCTGCATGCTCTCCCCAGTGCTCTCTGCATGCTCTTCCCAGTGCTCTCTGCATGCTCTCCCCAGTGCTCTCTGCATAATCTTCCCAGTGCTCTCTGCATGCTCTCCCCAGTGCTCTCTGCATACTCTCCCCAGTGCTCTCTGCATACTCTCCCCAGTGCTCTCTGCATGCTCTCCCCAGTGCTCTCTGCATACTCTCCCCAGTGCTCTCTGCATACTCTCCCCAGTGCTCTCTGCATGCTCTCCCCAGTGCTCTCTGCATACTCTCCCCAGTGCTCTCTGCATACTCTCCCCAGTGCTCTCTGCATGCTCTCCCCAGTGCTCTCTGCATGCTCTCCCCAGTGCTCTCTGCATACTCTCCCCAGTGCTCTCTGCATGCTCTTCCCAGTGCTCTCTGCATGCTCTCCCCAGTGCTCTCTGCATGCTCTCCCCAGTGCTCTCTGCATACTCTCCCCAGTGCTCTCTGCATGCTCTCCCCAGTGCTCTCTGCATGCTCTTCCCAGTGCTCTCTGCATGCTCTCCCCAGTGCTCTCTGCATAATCTTCCCAGTGCTCTCTGCATGCTCTCCCCAGTGCTCTCTGCATACTCTCCCCATTGCTCTCTGCATACTCTCCCCAGTGCTCTCTGCATGCTCTCCCCAGTGCTCTCTGCATACTCTCCCCAGTGCTCTCTGTATGCTCTCCCCAGTGCTCTCTGCATACTCTCCCCAGTGCTCTCTGCATGCTCTCCCCAGTGCTCTCTGCATGCTCTCCCCAGTGCTCTCTGCATACTCTCCCCAGTGCTCTCTGCATGCTCTCCCCAGTGCTCTCTGCATGCTCTCCCCAGTGCTCTCTGCATGCTCTCCCCAGTGCTCTCTGTATGCCCTTCCCAGTGCTCTCTGCATGCTCTCCCCAGTGCTCTCTGTATGCCCTTCCCAGTGCTCTCTGCATACTCTTCCCAGTGCTCTCTGCATGCTCTCCCCAGTGCTCTCTGCATGCTCTCCCCAGTGCTCTCTGCATAATCTTCCCAGTGCTCTCTGCATACTCTCCCCAGTGCTCTCTGCATACTCTCCCCGGTGCTCTCTGCATACTCTCCCCGGTGCTCTCTGCATACTCTCCCCGGTGCTCTCTGAATACTCTCCCCAGTGCTCTCTGCATACTCTCCCCAGTGCTCTCTGCATACTCTCCCCAGTGCTCTCTGCATGCTCTCCCCAGTGCTCTCTGCATGCTCTCCCCAGTGCTCTCTGCATGCTCTCCCCAGTGCTCTCTGCATACTCTCCCCAGTGCTCTCTGCATACTCTCCCCAGTGCTCTCTGCATGCTCTCCCCAGTGCTCTCTGCATGCTCTCCCCAGTGCTCTCTGCATGCTCTCCCCAGTGCTCTCTGCATACTCTCCCCTGTGCTCTCTGCATGCTCTCCCCAGTGCTCTCTGCATGCTCTCCCCAGTGCTCTCTGCATACTCTCCCCAGTGCTCTCTGCATGCTCTCCCCAGTGCTCTCTGCATGCTCTCCCCAGTGCTCTCTGCATACTCTCCCCAGTGCTCTCTGCATACTCTCCCCAGTGCTCTCTGCATACTCTCCCCAGTGCTCTCTGCATACTCTCCCCAGTGCTCTCTGCATACTCTCCCCAGTGCTCTCTGCATGCTCTCCCCAGTGCTCTCTGCATGCTCTCCCGAGTGCTCTCTGCATGCTCTCCCCAGTGCTCTCTGCATGCTCTCCCCAGTGCTCTCTGCATACTCTCCCCAGTGCTCTCTGTATGCTCTTCCCAGTGCTCTCTGCATGCTCTCCCCAGTGCTCTCTGCTTATCCTTCCCAGTGCTCTCTGCATGCTCTCCCCAGTGCTCTCTGCATACTCTCCCCAGTGCTCTCTGCATGCTCTTCCCAGTGCTCTCTGCATACTCTCCCCAGTGCTCTCTGCATACTCTCCCCAGTGCTCTCTGCATACTCTCCCCAGTGCTCTTTGCATACTCTCCCCAGTGCTCTCTGCATGCTCTCCCCAGTGCTCTCTGCATACTCTCCCCAGTGCTCTCTGCATGCTCTTCCCAGTGCTCTCTGCATACTCTCCCCAGTGCTCTCTGTATGCTCTTCCCAGTGCTCTCTGCATGCTCTCCCCAGTGCTCTCTGCATATCCTTCCCAGTGCTCTCTGCATGCTCTCCCCAGTGCTCTCTGCATACTCTCCCCAGTGCTCTCTGCATGCTCTCCCCAGTGCTCTCTGCATACTCTCCCCAGTGCTCTCTGCATGCTCTCCCCAGTGCTCTCTGTATGCTCTCCCCAGTGCTCTCTGCATGCTCTCCCCAGTGCTCTCTGTATGCCTCTCCCAGTGCTCTCTGCATGCTCTTCCACAGTGCTCTCTGCATACTCTCCCCAGTGCTCTCTGCATACTCTCCCCAGTGCTCTCTGCATACCTCTCCCAGTGCTCTCTGCATATTCTTCCCCAGTGCTCTCTGCATGCTCTCCCCAGTGCTCTCTGCATGCTCTCCCCAGTGCTCTCTGCATGCTCTCCCCAGTGCTCTCTGTATGCTCTTCCCAGTGCTCTCTGCATGCTCTCCCCAGTGCTCTCTGCATGCTCTCCCCAGTGCTCTCTGTATGCCCTTCCCAGTGCTCTCTGCATGCTCTCCCCAGTGCTCTCTGCATGCTCTCCCCAGTGCTCTCTGTATGCTCTTCCCAGTGCTCTCTGCATGCTCTCCCCAGTGCTCTCTGCATGCTCTCCCCAGTGCTCTCTGTATGCTCTCCCCAGTGCTCTCTGCATGCTCTCCCCAGTGCTCTCTGTATGCCCTTCCCAGTGCTTTCTGCATGCTCTTCCCAGTGCTCTCTGCATACTCTCCCCAGTGCTCTCTGCATACTCTCCCCAGTGCTCTCTGCATACTCTCCCCAGTGCTCTCTGCATGCTCTCCCCAGTGCTCTCTGCATACTCTCCCCAGTGCTCTCTGCATGCTCTCCCCAGTGCTCTCTGCATGCTCTCCCCAGTGCTCTCTGCATACCCTTCCCAGTGCTCTCTGCATATTCTTCCCAGTGCTCGGTGCATACTCTCCCCAGTGCTCTCTGCATACTCTCCCCAGTGCTCTCTGCATACCCTTCCCAGTGCTCTCTGCATATTCTTCCCAGTGCTCTGTGCATACTCTCCCCAGTGCTCTCTGCATGCTCTCCCCAGTGCTCTCTGCATACCCTTCCCAGTGCTCTCTGCATGCTCTCCCCAGTGCTCTCTGCATACTCTCCCCAGTGCTCTCTGCATACTCTCCCCAGTGCTCTCTGCATGCTCTCCCCAGTGCTCTCTGCATACCCTTCCCAGTGCTCTCTGCATATTCTTCCCAGTGCTCTGTGCATACTCTCCCCAGTGCTCTCTGCATGCTCTCCCCAGTGCTCTCTGCATACCCTTCCCAGTGCTCTCTGCATGCTCTTCCCAGTGCTCTCTGCATACTCTCCCCAGTGCTCTCTGCATACTCTCCCCAGTGCTCTCTGCATACCCTTCCCAGTGCTCTCTGCATATTCTTCCCAGTGCTCTCTGCATGCTCTCCCCAGTGCTCTCTGCATGCTCTCCCCAGTGCTCTCTGCATGCTCTCCCCAGTGCTCTCTGTATGCTCTTCCCAGTGCTCTCTGCATGCTCTCCCCAGTGCTCTCTGCATGCTCTCCCCAGTGCTCTCTGTATGCTCTTCCCAGTGCTCTCTGCATGCTCTCCCCAGTGCTCTCTGCATGCTCTCCCCAGTGCTCTCTGTATGCCCTTCCCAGTGCTCTCTGCATGCTCTCCCCAGTGCTCTCTGCATGCTCTCCCCAGTGCTCTCTGCATGCTCTCCCCAGTGCTCTCTGTATGCTCTTCCCAGTGCTCTCTGCATGCTCTCCCCAGTGCTCTCTGCATGCTCTCCCCAGTGCTCTCTGTATGCTCTCCCCAGTGCTCTCTGCATGCTCTCCCCAGTGCTCTCTGTATGCCCTTCCCAGTGCTCTCTGCATGCTCTTCCCAGTGCTCTCTGCATACTCTCCCCAGTGCTCTCTGCATACTCTCCCCAGTGCTCTCTGCATACTCTCCCCAGTGCTCTCTGCATGCTCTCCCCAGTGCTCTCTGCATACTCTCCCCAGTGCTCTCTGCATGCTCTCCCCAGTGCTCTCTGTATGCTCTCCCCAGTGCTCTCTGCATGCTCTCCCCAGTGCTCTCTGTATGCCCTTCCCAGTGCTCTCTGCATGCTCTTCCCAGTGCTCTCTGCATACTCTCCCCAGTGCTCTCTGCATACTCTCCCCAGTGCTCTCTGCATACTCTCCCCAGTGCTCTCTGCATGCTCTCCCCAGTGCTCTCTGCATACCCTTCCCAGTGCTCTCTGCATATTCTTCCCAGTGCTCTGTGCATGCTCTCCCCAGTGCTCTCTGCATGCTCTCCCCAGTGCTCTCTGCATACCCTTCCCAGTGCTCTCTGCATGCTCTCCCCAGTGCTCTCTGCATACCCTTCCCAGTGCTCTCTGCATGCTCTCCCCAGTGCTCTCTGCATGCTCTCCCCAGTGCTCTCTGCATACCCTTCCCAGTGCTCTCTGCATGCTCTTCCCAGTGCTCTCTGCATGCTCTCCCCAGTGCTCTCTGCATACCCTTCCCAGTGCTCTCTGCATGCTCTCCCCAGTGCTCTCTGCATGCTCTCCCCAGTGCTCTCTGCATGCTCTCCCCAGTGCTCTCTGCATGCTCTTCCCAGTGCTCTCTGCATGCTCTCCCCAGTGCTCTCTGCATACTCTCCCCAGTGCTCTCTGCATGCTCTCCCCAGTGCTCTCTGCATACTCTCCCCAGTGCTCTCTGCATGCTCTTCCCAGTGCTCTCTGCATGCTCTCCCCAGTGCTCTCTGCATACTCTCCCCAGTGCTCTCTGCATGCTCTCCCCAGTGCTCTCTGCATGCTCTTCCCAGTGCTCTCTGCATGCTCTTCCCAGTGCTCTCTGCATGCTCTCCCCAGTGCTCTCTGCATACTCTCCCCAGTGCTCTCTGCATGCTCTCCCCAGTGCTCTCTGCATGCTCTCCCCAGTGCTCTTTGCATACTCTCCCCAGTGCTCTCTGCATGCTCTCCCCAGTGCTCTCTGCATGCTCTCCCCAGTGCTCTCTGCATGCTCTCCCCAGTGCTCTTTGCATACTCTCCCCAGTGCTCTCTGCATACTCTCCCCAGTGCTCTCTGCATACTCTCCCCAGTGCTCTCTGCATGCTCTCCCCAGTGCTCTTTGCATACTCTCCCCAGTGCTCTCTGCATGCTCTCCCCAGTGCTCTCTGCATGCTCTTCCCAGTGCTCTCTGCATGCTCTCCCCAGTGCTCTCTGCATGCTCTCCCCAGTGCTCTCTGCATACTCTCCCCAGTGCTCTCTGCATGCTCTCCCCAGTGCTCTCTGCATACTCTCCCCAGTGCTCTCTGCATGCTCTCCCCAGTGCTCTCTGCATGCTCTTCCCAGTGCTCTCTGCATGCTCTCCCCAGTGCTCTCTGCATGCTCTCCCCAGTGCTCTCTGCATGCTCTCCCCAGTGCTCTCTGCATGCTCTCCCCAGTGCTCTCTGCATGCTCTTCCCAGTGCTCTCTGCATGCTCTCCCCAGTGCTCTCTGCATGCTCTCCCCAGTGCTCTCTGCATACTCTCCCCAGTGCTCTCTGCATGCTCTTCCCAGTGCTCTCTGCATGCTCTCCCCAGTGCTCTCTGCACCTCTAACCCTGCACCATCTTCTCAGCCCCTCTAATGGGAATTTTGAGGGTGGAACACTAGTATCATAGTAAACAGGAGGCACCAATGGCTGAAGGGGGAAATCTGGACTGTTAACAAAAATAACAATAACAATAATAATAATAATAATAGTAATTCACCTCAAGTAATTAAGAACTAGTTTATTATGTAGTCTAATATAAATGACCATAACCTGAAACATAGATTTAATTTACCCCAATTCCATGTTCCAACATGGTGACAGCTTCATTAAGTTTTGTTTTGTTTTTGTTTGTTTGGGGATTTTTTTTAATGTTTTTTGAGGTAGGTCTCACTCTAGCCTAGGCTCACCTAGAATTCACTATGTAGTCTCAGGATGGCTTCAAACTCATGGTAATCCTCCTACCTCTGCCTCCCAAATCCTGGGATTAAAGGCGTGCGCCACCATGCTCTTCTTCTTTAAGATATATATATATATATATATATATATATATATATATATATATATATATATACATATACATATATATATATTACAAAACAAAGAGAATCACAAACCAAGATACTTTTCAAATACATTAGTGGAAATAGTAGGCAGGTGGGCTGGACAGAGTGAGAAAATCTCCAGCATAGGCTTCAGATGCTCTGATGACATTCTTAGTGTAGGTTGGTGGAAGCTGGGGGTCTATTAGTACATTCCAGAAAGGTCTCCCCTTACCCACTGATAGTCATCACGATGTTAGGTCAGACACAGAGGGGAGCAATTAATAGCTATTAAGGGGCTAAAAGTAACCCAAGATAGTTGGCTTTGAACCTTTGAACCATCTCTCCACAATCACAGAAGCTCTATCAGTTAGTCAGCCAGCCTTGTCTGAAACTGATATAGCCGCTTTCCAGGAACTTTAGTTCTCAATACAATAGAACCAACGTCTGCTAGCGCCCAATAAAGATGATATTGTGAGCCGGGAGTGATGGCGCATGCCTTTAATCCCAGCACTCGCGAGACAGAGGTAGGAGGAGCACTGTGAGTTCAAGGCCACCCTGAGACTACAGAATGAATTCCAGATCAGCCTGGGCTAGAGGAAAACTCTACCTTGAAAAAGAAAAAAAAAAAAAAAAATATATATATATATATATATATGTATGTATGTATGTATGTATATGTATATGTATATGTATATGTATATGTATATGTATATGTATATGTATATGTATATGTATATGTATATGCTGTGCCATGTCCTGTCCTGGGGTCTTCCAGGGCTTGTGTCTGTGCTTCAGCTTCCAGGCTGCACAGTGGGGTCTCTCTGGAAGCCTTCCTGGGTAGACCTTGGTCAGCGACCCCATGATGTGGAAAATGGAATTCCAACCAGTGTCCAGGTTAGAGGAACTCTGAGGGAAAAGGCTGCAGAGCTTCCTGTGGGCTAGGTCTCCTCAGAGGTGACAAGCCTGCTTGATTTCCCTCACCTCCTCCTCCTTCCCCAGCTTGCTGGAGGCTTTCTACAAGGACCCCTGTCCTAAGGTTCCATTGGATGTGAATCCTCATCTCAGGGCCTGACCTTGGGAAAGGGGACATGTGTTGACGTCTATCAACCAGGACAATCTATGTGAGAAAACTGTGGCTGCCATACTTGGGCTGCAAGGTCACTGAGAAATCCTACTGGAGCTGAGCTGAAAACTCCTCCTCCATGTAGACCAGTTGACAGAAAGCTAGAAAAAGCCACGCTGCATGCAGTTCAGTGGGAGAGAGAGAAATCACCAGTGAAGATACTCAACAGTGGACACTGCAAGCCTTAGATTTGGCCATTCAGGTCAAACGAACTAACTAGTGCAATAGTGGCATGTCTGTTATGGGGAAAACTAACCTTCCTCTAATTGGGCTGGAGGCCTGCTCCATGGGAGGGAATACATCCCTGATACTGAAAACCTACAACATGGGTAGTCATGAGCCCTAGGGGTATAACATCTGCTGATATCTGGCTAAATGTATATACTATGCTCACCAAGCTGCCCAATAAGCATTTCTCTTTATGTTCATACCCATATGTTAATGCTACTCTCACTTTTGGTTAGAGAAGCTTCTCTTTTCAGATAGCAGTGACCTTGGAATGACTCAGAAGGCACCATAGTGCTGAGAAGTGACAGAAGAGTGTTCACACTGAAATATCTCTATCAGACCTTCCAAGGCTCAAGGTCCATTGCGGAAGAGGTGGCAGAAAGAACGTAACCGCCAAAGGAAGGGTAGGACTCCTTACAACGTGCTTCTCCAGACACAAAATGGCCTGGATATGCATGACCTCACAGTGCCTGACACTACCTACACAAGACCATCATAATAGGAGCAAAAGATGGTGACATCAAAATGAAGGAGACTGATTGAGGGGGGAGGGGATATGATGGAGAGTAGAGTTTCAAAGGGGAAAGTGGGGGGAGGGAAGAAACTACCATGGGATATTGTTTACAGTTATGTAAGTTGTCAATTTAAAAAATAGATAAATAAATAAATAAATAAAACCAAAGGAGACAAAAATGTATTTAAAAAAAAAAAAAAGGAAAGAAAATGGTGCCTGCATACTCAGGGGAGTGGGTGGGACTGAGGCAGCAGCAGGAAACATACCATGTGGCAGAGTGACTGAGTCACCAGAACCTCACACCAGGCCAAAGGCCATGAAGCCATGTGACATTAGCAGACATAGAAAGACTTCCCTGACCCCTTTTCTTCCCTCCAGATCTCCCTGTCAGTGTTCCACAGCTCGCAGAGGAGTCAGACATAGAAGCTCTGGGAGAGGAAAAGAGCTGTCCCCTCCGAAAGGCCAGCATTGGCCTTCACTGGAGAGGGCCACTGCTAAGATAGGCATTCTTGGGAAATCCCAGCCTGCGACAGCTGCTGAAGGTGTCCTGACTGCCACACGGAGAAATTTGAGGTGTATTGGTTACCTTCTCATTGCTGAGACAAAGCACCTGGAAAAAAAAATTAGCTGAAATGCAGGGCATGGTAGTACATGCCTTTAATCCCAGCATTTGGGAGGCTTGGATAGGAGGATCACTGTGATTTGGAGGCCAGCCTGGGACTACAGAGTGAGCTCCAGGTCAGGCTGCACTGGAGTTGGTTGAAGGGAGGAAGGGTTTGTTTCAGCCTAGAGATCATCGTGGTGGGGAAGGTGTGACAAGAGTTTGAGGCAGCTGATCACTTAAAGCACAGTGAGGAAGCAAAGGGTGGTGAATGCCGCTGCTAAGCCAGCCCACTCCTTTATTTCTTTCTTTATTTAGTTAAGAGAGAGAGGGACAGAGAGAATGAGCACGCCAGGGCCTCTAGTCACTGCAATTGAACATGCATTCTCCACCTTGTGCATCTGTCTATTATATGGATACTGAGGAATCAAACCAGGGTCCTTAGGCTTTACCAGCAAGTACCTTAACCACTGAGCCACCTCTCCAGCCCCATCATTCCTTTTTATATAGTCCAGAACTCCACCCCATGAAATGGTGCCAATGAAAGTTAAGATGGGTCTTCCCAACACAATAAAATAAAATAAATCAAGATAATCCCTCATATAATCTATTGACTTCATTACAGGTGATTCCCAGCCCTGCTAAGTTGACAATCAATAAAAACCATCACACGGGGCTTTTGAGAGGCCAGGTTAATGGCTCAGGGTTTTTTTGTTAAAAAAAAAAAAAAAGAAAAGAAAAGAAAGAAAGCACTTGCTTGAGAGGCCAACAAGTCAGGAGTACTTTTTTTTCTTTATTTTTATTTGTTTATTTGAGAGTGACAGAGAGAGAGAGAGGGAGAGAGAGAATGGGCACACCAGGGCTTCCAGCCACTGCAAATAAACTCCAGACGCATGCACCCCCTTGTGCATCTGGCTAATGTGGGTCCTGGGTAATCAAGCCTCGAACCGGGGTCCTTAGGCTTCACAGGCAAGTGCTTAACCGCTAAGCCATCTCTCCAGCCCAGTCAGGAGTACTTTAATAGAGCCAAGGAAGAGGGTTGGGACATCCTTAGCATCTGCCCATGGCTGCCTGCTCTCTAGAGTCTAACAGAGCATAGACAGGAGTTGGGAGGGGCTGGGCTAGGGTGGGGGAGAAGCGGGGCTGGGGGCTTCTATCCCAGCACCGCAAGGAGGCCGGCGGGCCCCACAGGTGCAGCAAACACACACCAGGCCGAGGCATGGGCCGGTTCCACGTCCCCATGCCGGGCCCTCAAGCAGTGAAAAGCTGTAGATCCCCTGGCAGGGATGCGACTCAGATGTGGACAGAGTTCCCACTGGAGCCAAGCTCCCTTATAAGAGAGAACAACATGGAGGTCTCCACAGAGACACTGAGAACCCAGGCAGAAGCCTATCAAGAATTATTTAAAGGTTTAATGGATGACTTAGAAGTTAAGGCACTTGCCCACAAAGTGAAAGGACCCAGGTTCAATTCTCCAGGACCCATATAAGCCAGATGCACAAGGTGGCGAATGTGTCAGGCGTTCATTTGCAGTGGCTGGAGGCCCTGGAGTGTCCATTCTCTTTCTATCCACCTCTCTCTCCTTCTCTCTCTCTCTCTCTCTCTCTCTCTCTCTCTCTCTCTAAAATAAATATTTTTTAAATAAGGTATTTATTTGCCTCTTTATGGTATGTGTGTGTACGTATAGATAGGTAGGTAGGTAGGTAGGTAGATAGATACATACATAGATAGACAGACACACACAAATATATATATATAATGTTTGTGTGTATGTGCATGTGGAAGCCAGAGCTTGACATCAGGTGCCTTCTTCCATGCTTTCCGCCTTATTTATTTACTTTTAGTTGTATTTACTTATTTGAGAGAGGGAGAAAGAGGCACACACAGAGAGTGAGTATGAACACAGCAGGGCTTTCTGCCACTACAAACTCCAGATGCATGTGCCACTTAGTGCATCTGGCTTTACATGGGTACCGGATAATCAAACCTGGGTCCCTAGACTTTGCAGCCTTAGTACCTCAACCACTGAGCCACCTCTCCAGGCCACCCACCTTATTTGTTGAGATAGGAGCTTTCATTTGACCCCAGAGTTTGCTGCTTCAGCTAGTCTCATTAGCCATCTTACCCAGGGCATCTCCGATCTCCACCTCCCAAGCAACGGGATCACAGGCAGCCATCCACACCCACAAGGCCTTCATGTGAGAGCTGGCACTCTGAACTCAGGTCCCCATGCTTGCATGGCAAGCGTTTGATCCATTCATCCATCACCCCAGCCCTGTATTTGCCTTTTTCTCCCATTTTTCCCATCCTCCTACTGCTGCAGGCATAAGGACCATGGCCAAACCCTGCACCGTTAAATGGAATATGGAGCGGAAAGCCTTAGCTGCAATGGTCAAAGGGATCTGGGACTAGCCTACAGGATTATTAGAAGGCCAAGGTAGAGGATATCATCCCACCCAACACACCCGCAGCTTTAAAGTTGGAAAATGAGGCCCAAAGAGGAGATAAAAGGTCGTTGCAATTCTTTGCAGACTGCTAACTGATCATCATGTGGAAGGTCAAAGTCGAACCGGGCAGACTCCGGGCATTCCAGGAGCCCACAGCCCACAGGAAGGGACAAGCAATCACTCCGGGGCACTCCATGCTGCACCAAGGTTCAGCATACAGATTTGTGGAGCCTGAAGCTTGCTCCAAAAGACCAGCTGTAGGAAAATAAAGTCAGGTTACAAATGTGAGTTTGAACACAAAAGCAGAAGTTTCTGTGCAGGTGAGAGGCAGGGCAACTGAAGTTCTTCAGAAGCGGACGCGGAAACTTCAAGAGCAGGAAGCGTCTAAACTGGGCCAGCAGCGCCCTCTAGTGGTTTCCTGAAGACAGGACTTGGGGAGCCAGAGCCTCTGGAATACATCCTATCCCAGGTGTCCTAAAGCCCGATGTGGGCGTCCTAAAAAATTATCTCATTCGCTGTGGTCCTGCCCTCTCCCCCTCCCCAGAGGGTGTGAAGACAAGCTCAGATATCAGCAGCCAGATGTAGCTACGTCTGGTTGGTAGTCTCCCTACCTGTAAATAAATTGTAGCTTGATAGGATTAGGTACTTACCCCAGAGGGTGGCTGTAAGAACCAAAGACAATGATTTACAGGAAATACTTTCTATAAAGGGCACTTTGATATGCAAGTTATCTATTTTGAACGTGTGTGCATGCATGAGAAGACCAGAGGTCTTCCTCAGTCACTCTACACGTTTTTAAATTTTTTATTTGCAAACTGGGTGAGGTGGCACACGCCTTTAATCCCAACTCTCGTGAGGCAGAGGTAGGAGGGTCGCCATGAGTTCGAGGCCACCCTGAGACTACATAGTGAGTTCCAGGTCAGACTGAGCTACAGTGAGACCCTACTTTGAAACCCCACCAAAAAAAATAATAATTATTATTTGCACCAGGGTCTCTTTCCACTGCAAATGAATGCCAGGCACTTATACCACTTTTTTCATCTGGCTTGACATGGATGCTGGGTAATTGAATCCAGGTCAGAAGGCTTTGCAAGCAAGCATTTTTAACCACTGAGCCATCTCCCTAGCCCCCGCTTTCTTTTTTCGTTTTTATTTATTTATGTGTGTGTGTGTGTGTGTGTGTGTGTGTGTGTGTGCGCGCGCCCATGTCATGGCACACATGGAGGTCGGAGGACAACTTCAAAGTATCTATACTTTCTTTCTTTTTTTTTTTTTTTTTGCTGACATGTGAACTTGTAACACAGCACACTGGAATCACAGATGCATGCACCACCTTGCAGCAGGCTTTATGTGAGTGCTGGGGACCCAAGCCTGCAGGCTTTCCAAGCAAGTGCCTTTAAATGATGAGCTATCTCCCCATGGCATGTTACAGATCCAGAGACAAATCGCCTTGGGCCACCTTTAGTCCCTTTAATAACCACTCATTGCTAACCTGGGTGCGACCTAACATCCTTGTGACTACCAGGCAAAGCCTTCTGTAATATATTAACTTTACAGAGCACTGGCTTCCACCAGCTCAGAAGCCCAGAATGTCACCAGAAAGCATCTGAGACTTGGCCACATTGATATTTTCTTTTTTTAAATATTTTATTTTATTTATTTATTTATGTGACAGAGAAAGAGGGAGAGAGAATGGGCCTCCAGCCACTGCAAACAAACTCCAGATGTATGTGCTCCCTTGTGCATCTGGCTAACGTGGGTCCTGGGGAATCAAACCTGGGTCCTTCGGTTTGCAGGCAAATGCCTTAACCACTAAGCCACCCCTGCAGCCTGACATAGATACTTTTTGAGAGTGCAAGCCGCTCACATTGCAGGATGTCTCCAATTAAGAGTTTACCGGATGTTTCCTCAGGTTAGATTCAGATTATACACGTTCAGTAAAATATCACAGTGTGGTAATTTTCTTCTCAGTGAATTAATTATGTCAGGGAGTAGACGGTATTGATTCCCCATTATTGGTGGCATTAATATCAATTACTTGGGTGGCCAGGCATAGTGGCACACACCGGTAATCCCAGCACTGAGGAGGCAGAGGTAGGAGGACTGCTGTGAGTTCAAAGCCAGCCTGAGACCACATAGTGAATTCCACATCAGCCCAGGCTAGAGTGAGACTTTAGCTCAAAAAACAAAACAAACAAACAAAAAACTACTGATTATGTAGAAGCTGGGGAGATGGCTCAGTAGGTAAGGCGCTGGCTGCTCGTGCCTGGGCATTGAATCCTTGACCACGCATAAAACCCTGAGCGTGGGGGTGTGCACCTGGCTTCCCGGTGATGGGAAGGTGGAGACGGCTGGAGCCCCAGGGCTTTCCGGCCTGCCCGATCCAGCTCTAGGTTCACCTGTGAGAGCCCCTGTCTCAAAACAAAGCAAATCTGGGGAAACTGTTCAGTGAGCAAAGTACTTGCCACTTACATGTGAGGAACGGAGTTTGGATCCCCAGTATATTTGTACATGTATACACACACACACGCACATGTACATACACCCACACATATCACACATGTACATGTATATACATCTGCACACACGTGCACATGTACATACACCAAAAAAGGAAAAAAAAAAAGCAGGGTGTGGTGGCACACGTCTTTAATCCCAGCACTCAGGAGGCAGAGGCAGGAAGATTGCTGTAAATTCAAGGCCAGCCTGAGACTATATAGTGAATTCCAAGTCAGCCTGAGCTAGAGTGAGACCCTACTTTGAAAAAAAGAAAAGAAAAGAAAAAGAAACAAAAGGAAGGAAGATAAAGAGTTAAACTTGGATAAAAGAACATCTTCAAGGTAGCAGAAAAAATGTAAGAGCCTAAGAAAGCCTAAGTACTGCTTACAATGCTGTCTTCCAGACACAAAACGAACTTGACAGTGGTGACCTCACAGTTCCTGATACTACCTACACAAGACCTGCATAATAGGAGTTAAAAATGATGACATCAAGCCAGGATTGGTGGCGCACGCCTTTAATCCCAGCACTCAGGAGGCAGAGGTAGGAAGATCATTGTGAGTTCGAGGCCACCCTGAGACTACATAGTGAATTACAGGTCAGCCTGGGCTAGAGTGAGACCCTACCTCGAAAAACAAAAAAAAAAAAAAAAGATGACATCAAAACAGAAGCAAGACTAAGTAGAAAGAAGAAGGGATTCAATGGTGGGTGGATTTGGGAGGGGGAGTTGCGGGTGGCAATCATTAGTTTATTAATCTGTATTTGTGGAAGCTGTCAATAAAAAGTTTTAAAAAGCTGGGCATAGTGGTGCATGCCTTTAATCCCCAGCACTTGGGAAGGCCAAGGTAGGAGGATCACTATGAGTTTGAGGCCACCCAGAGACTATAGAGCCTGGGCTAGAGCAAGACTCTACCTCAAAAAAAGGGGGGGGGGGGCTGGAGAGCAGGGTTAGCAGTTAAGGCATTTGTCTGCAAAGCCAAAAGAGTTTGGTTTAATTCCCCAGAACCCACGTAAGTCAGATGGACAAGAGGACACATGCATCTGGAGTTTGTTTGCAGTGGCTGGAGGCCCTGGCATGCCCATTTTCTCTCTCTCTCTCTCTCTCTCTCTCTCTCAGTCTCTCTCTCTCTCTCCCTCTCTCTCTCTCTGTGTGTGTGTGTGTGTGTGTGTGTCTGCTACTTTCTCTCTCTATCAAATAAATAAAAATAAAATAAACCATCACATTAAAAAAAATATTAAACAAAAAAGAACATTTTCAAATCCAGGCATGTGGTTCATGCTTATAATACTGACACTCAGGATGCTGAGATAGGAGTATTACTGTGAGCTCGAGGCCAGCCTGGGCTACAGAATGAGTATCAACTAAACCCCGACCAGAGTGAGACATTACCTCAAAAAAAAAAAAAAAAAATTTTAGTTGTTCCACTCTTCTTTTCTTTTTCCTTCATTGTTAGTGTCTTGTGCAGAGCTAATGTGAAACCATATGACTGCTTACTAGCCCCAAACCTCCCCCCAGCAGCACTTGCCCACTTGCACCTGAATGATTTGTGATGCCTGACAAACAGTGGTTGTCTAATTCCATCACCCCACCCCAATTTATTAATTGTATTTCCTCTGTAAGGAAGAGCATTTCCTTCTATATTTATTTATGTTAGTGGGTGACTTTATCAAGTCCCCCTTGTCCAATATTTCACTTTCTGTGATTTTAGTCACCCAGGGTCAACCACAGTCTGAACATATTAAGTGGAAAATTAGAGAAAACAAGCAATTTTGTAAGTTTTAAATTCTGCACCATTCTAATATGATAAAATTCCACACATCCTTTTCTTCTTCTCTTATTGCAGGGGCTAGAATTTCTACCACTGTGATGATTAAGAAAAATGAGATCTGGGCTAGAGAGATGGCTTAGTGGTTAAGGTGCTTGCCTGCAAAGCCTAAGGATCCAGGTTTGATTTCCCAGAACCCACAAAAGACAGATGCACATAGTGGCACATGTAACTGGAGTTTATTTGCAGTGGCTAGAGGCCCTGGTGTGTCCATTCTCATTCTCTCTCTCTCTCTCTAAGAATTAAAGAAAATAAAAATGAGATCAGACATCTGTGCCTCACTCCCAATATAATGAGGAAAGCATTTAGTCCCTCATTGAGGCTGTGAGTTTTTCTGTTCTTGTATCAAGTTGAAATTTTCTTCTCTTTATGACAGTTGTTAGGTTTTATTAATTTTAATGGATGTTGAATTTCATCAAATGCTTTTCCTGAATTATTCTTATGAATATGTAAATTTACTTCTTTAGGCTATCATGATGAAATGTAGAATGATTTAGAAACCCTGATCCCAGGGCTTACTGTCAAAGCCAAAGGACTCAGGTTTGATTCCCCAGTACCATAAAGCCAGATGCACAAGGTGATGCATGCATCTGGACTGGAGTTCATTGCAGTGGCTGGAGGCCCTGGCACACCAATTCTCTTTCCTTGTCTCTATCTCTGTCTATCTAACTCTTTCTCTTCTCTCTCTCTCTCCCTCCCTCTGAAATAAATAAATAAATGCAAGAAAGAAAGAAAGAAGGAAGGAAGGAAGGAAGGAAGGGAGGGAGGGAGGAGGAGGGAGGGGAAGGGAAGGGAAGGGAAAGGAAAAGGGAAGGGGAAAGGGAAGGGAAAAGGAAAAGGGAAGGGAAGGGAAAGGGAAGGGAAAAGAGAAAGGGAAGGGGAGGGGAGGGGAAGGGAGGTGGGAAGGCCGGCGGCGGGCAGGCAGACAGGCAGAAAGGAAGGGAAGGAGAGAGAGAAAGAAAGAAATCCCAGTTACTTTGGAGAGCGGTGTGGCACTGAGCCCTAGATTTCGAGAGTAGTGATACTTCTGAAGCTGAAGAAACATGAAGAACATGCACAAGGTCGCGCATGCATCTGTTTGCAAGTAGCCTGGCGGAGGACAGTGTACCGGGGTACCTGACACGCCCTCCCAAATCTCCTCCAGTCACGGAGGGATGGAACGGCCACAGGTCGCAGGACAACGGGCAGTTTAGAGGTGGGGATAACGGACTGGGATGGCCAGGAGACAAGCGATCGAGTCAGAGGCATAGAAGATCACGGGGCAATCGTGACCCACAGCATAGACAAGAACCAAACTACCCGTGACAGCTTGGGCAACACGGTCACAACCAGCGGCCTCCACATGGCTACTGCTGAAATGTCAGCAGCTTTTGACTACTTTGTTATAACATGCTAAAAGCTGGTGTGTCTTCTTTGATCATGGTTTTATCATACTTTGAAAATGGTTAATTTTTAGAACTTGAGATTTTGTTGTTTTTTGTTGTTGTTGTTGTTGTTTGGTTGGTTGGTTTTTCGAGGTGGGGTCTCACTGTAGCCCAGGCTGACCTGGAATTCACTACATGGTCTCAGGGCGGCCTCGAACTCACTGCGATCCTCCTACCTCTGCCCCCCACCCAGTGCTGGGATTAAAGGCGTGCGCCACCACGCCCAGCTGTTGTTGGTTTTTTGAGTTAGGGTCTCACTCTGGCCCAGGCTGACCTGGAACTCACTATGTAGTATAGAACTTGAAATTTTAAAAAAAAATAAATAAATCTTGCTGAAGAGATGTGATTGTTTCTGGGAACAAATGCGCCCCTTCCCTTCCCCCTAACAAAAAGACGCACTGTATTCTTTGGACTTGTACCTTGTGTACTTCTTTGTTTCATGACTTAGCAGGGCTTTAAATTTGGCATATTTTCCTTGTTTGGCCTCTAGAAGTACTGTCTTTAACACATAAATAAAAATTTTTAAATAGAAAAAAAAAGCTGAACACGGTGGTGCATGCCTTTAATCCCAACACTCAAGAGGCAGAGAGGTAGGAGGATCGCCGTGAGTTTAAGGCCGCCTTGAGACTACACAGTGAATTCCAGGTCAGCCTGGGCTACAGTGAGACCCTACCTTGAAACCGCCCCCCCCCCAAAAAAAAGAAAGAAAAGAAATTCTGAGCCTACTTTACATGTCTCAAGAAATTGTGCAATTCTTTTATTTCTTGCATAATTTCCTTTAGTAACATTTTGCTAAAGATATTTGTGTCAGTGTTCACAAGGCATATTTTTTATTTATCCATCTGTTTATTTGTGTATGTGTCAGTGCCTGCACACATGCGTGTCGTGGTGCACGTGTGGAGGCCACAGGACGACGTTCAAGCACATCCTCACGGTTCCACCTCATCTGGGGCAGGCTTTCTCTAGTGTTGTTCATTCTGCTGTGGTCCCTGAGAGCTTCTGGAAAATTCTCATATCTCCACGTCTTCTCTCACCATCAGTGTGCTGGGATTACAAAAGCCCACGTAGCTTCTGGCCTTTTTACACGGGGTCTAAGGACCAAACTCCGGTCCTCGGGCTTGAGCAGGGCTTTCCCCTCCCCACCCCACCCCCAGCCACACACACACACACACACACACACACACACACACACACACACACACCGCCACCTCTCCAGCCCGTCATAGGGGATATCATTCTGTTTACACTATCCTCCAGGGCTGGAGAGATGGCTTAGTGGTTAAATGCTTGCCTGTGAAGCCTAAGGACCCCGGTTCAAGGCTTGATTCTCCAGGACCCATGTTAGCCAGATGCACAAGGGGGCGCACGCATCTGGAGTTTGTTTGCAGTGGCTGGAAGCCCTGGCGTGCCCATTTTCTCTCTCTATCAATCTGCCTCTTTCTGTCTCTGTCACTCTCAAATAAATAAAAATGAACAAAAAATAATAATAATCATATTATCAGAATAGTCATCATATTATCAGGATAATACTAGCATCACAAAATAAGTTGGAGAGTGTTCCCTCCTATTTTCTGGATGGGATTTTCAAGTTTGAATGATATGAAACATTTGGGATAATTCTTCTCTTAAACTATCTGGTGCTGAAGTTTGGTTGTTTGTTTGTTTTGTTTTTGTTTTGTTTTTTGATTTGCTTGTTTGTTTTTTGGAGGTAAGGTCTTGCTCTAGCCCAGGCTGACCTGGAATTCACTATGTCATCTCAGGGTGGTTTCCTACCTCTGCCTCCTGAGTGCTGGGATTAAAGGTATGCGCCACCATGCCCAGCCATTTTTATTTTTTGTTTTTTTTCCTTGAGTTTTAAGTTATACATTCAATTTATTTCATCATTATAGGGTTAGCAAAATGATTAATTTGTGATAATTTATGTTATTGAAAAGTTGGCTCAGTTCATCTAGACAGTCAAGTTCATGTGTGTGTAGCTGTTCTTTATTATTCTTCTGGTGTCTGCAATGTCTGCAGCAGTATCCTATCTCTTCCCGATAATGGCAAGGTGAACTCTTCTGTTCTGCTCTCCCTCCCTCTTCTATCTCCCTCTCCCTCCTCCCCTCTTTGTTACTGATCTTATTAAAAAAAAAAAAACCAGGGCTGGAGAGATGGCTTAGCGGTTAAGCGCTTGCCTGTGAAGCCTAAGGACCCCGGTTCGAGGCTCGGTACCCCAGGTCCCACGTTAGCCAGATGCACAAGGGGGCGCACGCGTCTGGAGTTCGTTTGCAGAGGCTGGAAGCCCTGGCGCGCCCATTCTCTCTCTCTCCCTCTACTTGTCTTTCTCTCTGTGTCTGTCGCTCTCAAATTAATTAATTAATTAAAAAAACCAGCTTCTCATTTCACTGATTTTCTCCATTGCTTACTGTTTTCAAATTTACTAATTTCTGAAAGCATTCCAATTCACCGTGACCAACCACATGTCCATGTTAGGCTGCCCAGCAGGTCCTTCTTCCCGCTCCATCTGTATTAGTCAGGTTTCTCTAGAGGAACAGAACTTTTGGATGAATTCTTTAAAAAAGAGAATTTGCTGGATTAGCAGTTGCATGCCCAAGAATCAAGGAACCTGGTAGCTGGTCAGTCCGCGTGGCCAGATGCCTCAGCAGTCCCAATCCAACCCTAAAGGCCTGGAAGCTTCCTAAGGAGCTGCTGGGTTTCGATCCACGCAGGTCTTCAATCCACGCTGGTCTTCAGTCCACGCTGGAAGGCAGCGAGCAGCTCCGGCAGCCAAGTGGGAAGAAGGAAGTGGCTCTTTTCACCCAGAGCTTCCTTATATGACGTCCCCCTCTGAGAGGGGCCATCGCTCCAGGAGAAGGACTTCCTCCTTCAGTTAATCCTTCCTGGAAACAACCTCAGAGACCCACCCAAAGGGATTTCTGTTGATTACTAAACAAATCAAGTTGATACCACCTTAATTATCACACCATCTTTCAGAGATAAAAAGTGATCCTTGACAGGACACCTGTAAACATTCTCACATCAAACTCAGGAAGAACAAAGAAGAGTTCTGGGAAGGGTGTGCAGAGACAGAGAACTGGGAAGGGTATGCAGAAAGCATTACCATAGGATATTGTTTGCAATCATGGAAGTTGTTAATAAAAAAAAAGAAAGAAAGAAAAAAGAAAAAGAAATAAAACAAAAAAAAAATCATACAAGGAGTTCAGCTGTCCTGGCTCCCAGCCACAAGCCCCTCTATTTAGCTAGTCTCCAGGAGGGTGCCTCATCAGAAAAGTTGTGGTGGTTTGATTCAGGTATACCATTAAACTCAAGTGTTCAGAATGCTAGGTCCCCAGCTGATGGCCATTAGGGAGTTGAGCCTACTGGAGACAATGCACTGTGGGGGCAGGATTAAGGTGGTTACAGCCAGCTTCCCCCTGCTAGTGTTTGGCACACTCTCTGGCTGCTGTTATCCCCCTGATGTTGGCCAGGGGGTGATATCCAGCCTCTGCCCATGCAACAGTTTCCCCACCGTCATGGAGCTGCCCCTCAGGTCTATAAGCGAAAATAAACCCTTTCCTCCCATAAGCTGCTTTTGGCCAAGTGTTTTCTACCAGAAATATACAGATGATTGCAACAGAAGCCAACCCTGAATATGACTTTAAAGAACAGTCCCTCTCCAGCTTTACCCACACCTGGCACTACTATTACCCTACCAGTATTTTTTTTTTTTACATCTCTGATCATCATCCAATGCTTTTATTACTTTTATTTTATTACAGTTTTCATTGTTACTTTCTGCCTAATAACCCAAATAAAATCGAAGCTCCAGGGTTCAACAACTCTAAATTTTGTCCACTGCTCTATTCCCAACACCTAGACAATGCTTGATTCATCCTATGTTTTTCTTTGTTTTGTTTCTTTTTTTTTTTTCATGGTAGAGTCTCATTCTAGCTCTGGCTGACCTGGAATTAACTGTATTCTCAGGGTGGCCTCCAACTCACGCCAATCCTCCTACCTCTGCCTCCTGAGTGCTGGGATTAAAGGCATGCGCCACCAAGCCCGGCTTCATCCTGTGTTTTTCATAAGGATTTATACAATGAATATATAGATTAATTAATGTGCAGTGGCCCAAGCTGAGGAACAAGTTCATAGAATTTTATGATCTGGAGTAGGCTGCGAAGCTACACTGACTTCAGGTCTATAAGAGCTTAAGTTGAGCTCTGGCTCTCTGATCACTTAGGAACTTTGAGCTGTGGGTGAGTTTTTCCCTCAGCTGGCCCTAGCCCAAGACTAGCTGGAAGGGCCCCCCAAACCCTTACTCTCCACATGGGTTCTTTATCTCCTCCAGCTCCCCCCATATCAGGAGTTCCTTGAACTTTCTTTTCTCTTTTCTTTCCATGCTTTTTGTCTCCAGATCTCTATGTGGTCGCATAGGCTTCTGAGCTGCATGTGGCCCACATGGGCTTTTGGGCTCCACGGGATGCGTTTCTCTTCTCCCCATTTTGTTTCTTACCTTTCAGCCTCCCCCTTTCTGCACTCCTTTGTAAAATCTGAATAAAATGTGATACTTAAAAAAAATTTTTTAAAAAGGGCTGGAGAGATGGCTTAGTGATTAAGGTATTTGCCTGCAAAATCAAAGGATACCAGTTCAATTCCCCAGAACCCACCTTAGCCAGATGCATAAGGGGGCACACACTTTTGGAGTTCGTTTGCAGTGGCTGGAGGCCATGGGGCACCCATTCTCTCTCACTCTTTCTCTGTCTCCCTCTTTCTCTGTCAAATAAGTAAATAAAAAATAAGATTAAAAAAAATTAAAAAAGAGCTTAAATTTAGCAAGAACTTGATATGCCCCATCCTCAGGTCAGAGAAAAGAAGAGAGCTGTAGCCAAGCATGGTGGCACATGCCTTTAATCCCAGCACTCGGGAGGCAGAAGTAGGAGGGTCGCTGTGAGTTCAAGGCCATGCTGAGACTACACAGTGAATTTTAGGTCAACCTGAGCTAGAATGAGACCCTGCCTTGCAAAACAAAAAAAGAGCTGGAGAGATTGCTCAGTGGTTAAGATGCTGCTATCTATCTATTCTTCTCTTTTTCTTTCTATCTTTCTCAAATAAATAAAGTATTTAAAAGGGAAAGAAAAAGACCGGACGTGGTGGCACGCACCAATAAATTCCCCTTTCCCTGTGGACTATTGTGAATGAGGTTTCTGTCATTTTACAGCTGAAAACATCCTGGCCAATATATTAAATATGAAAGTAAAATATTAAATATTATATTATTAAATATATCCTGGCTAGCATATTAAAGGAAACAACAGGGAAATACATTCATAAGGCTCTTACATACTTCAAAGGGAAGCCTAAATCATCCCACAAGGCATACCACAAGAGCAAGTTTTCACCTTTTGGTGAAAATCGTTGCCTATCTTTTTGTTTTTGTTTTTTAAATTTTTTGTTCTTGTTTTTGTTTTTCGTTGTTTGTTCAAGGTAGTGTCTCACTCTAGCCCAGGCTGACCTGGAATTCACTCTGGAGCCTGAGGGTGGCCTCAAACTCATGGCAATCCTCCTACCTCTGCCTCCAAAGTATTGAGATTAAAGGTGTGTGCCACCACACCCGGCTAACTTTTTTATTATTAAAAACTTCCATGATTATAGACAATTAAACATGATAATTACCTCCCCCTCCTCATTTTCCCCTTCACAACTCCACTATCCATCATATTCCCTTCCACCTCTCAGTCTCTTTTTTATTTTGATGTCATCATCTTTTCCCCCTATTGTGATGGTCTTGTGTAGGTAGTATCAGGCACTGTGAGGTCATGGACATCCAGGCCATTTTGTGTCTGGAGGAGCACGTTGTAAGGAGCCCTACCCTTCCTTTGGCTCTTACATTCTTCCCACCACCTCTTCCACAATGGCCCCTGAGCCTTGGAAAATGTGATAGAGATGTTTTAGTGCTGAACACTCCTCTGTCACTTCTCAGCATTATGGAGCCAGAGGTCACTGCCATCTGAAAAGAGAAGTTTCTCTAACCAAAAAGGAGAGTAGTATTAACATATGGGTATGAACATTAAGTAAAGGGCTTACCAGGCAGTTTGGTGCGCATAATATATGCATTTAGCCAGACACCAGCAGTGTTACTCCCCTAGGGCTCATGACCTTCCCCATCATAGGTTTTCATTATCTTTTTGGTGAGCAGGATGAGGGCTGGGGAAAATGAGGCACAATATTGGTTTTCATCATATTTGAGTTTATATTTGGGAATAAATTCAGCAATATAGTTTCAGATGCTTTACATCTCAGCACCTGACAGCTTTAAGAGCAATATCAGAATCCAATCTTCTACTCAGTAGAGAGGGAAAGAGAGCAGAACAAGGCAGAAAAGAATACTGTGCCAAGAGTCTGGTAATCTGGCCTCTAATCCTTATTTGATCCCTTGTGAGCAGTAAACTTTTTCTTCTGATCTTATGACCACATCATTTAAAAGCCGTCATCCAATTCTGGAATGGAAAGCCTGCTGGGAGAGAATTTCTTTGGGGCGTGGGAGGGGGTGAGCCTAAGCTCCAGGAAAACATATATGTGTAAAAAAAAAAAAGAAAAACAAAACAAAAAAAAAAAAATGAGCTGTGTGTGGTGGTGCACACCTTTAATCTCAGCACTTAGAAGACAGAGGTAGGAGGATCACTGTGAGTTCAAGGCCACCCTGAGACTCCATAGTGAATTCCAGGTCAGCCTGGACTGGTGAGACCCTACCTCAAAAAAAAAAAAAATTAACACCCGAAACATAATTTAGCATAGTTCCATGGGGCCCACGACCCTAGAAGTCAATCTATATTTCTAACATTTTTGCTCTACAGTAACTAGGATGCTGACTTCTGATTGGACTCCTTCTTTGACAGACAGCTCATGACTCATGTAGTAGCCCATTATTCTAGCAGTAGAAAAAAGGGGAGGGGGTTAGAGGAGGTTCCTTGTATTAAACCAAGTTCTGTACTTCTAATGTCCACTTATTGGCCTAAATCCTCCCCAGGAAATCGGAAAAGCTGGGTTCTTTCCTGCATAGGAATAGTAGCTCCGCATCTCTCTGAGAACTGTAACTCTGTTTTGTTTGTTTGTTTCATTGTATCTTTGGCAGCATGGTCATACTCTAGCCCAGGCTGGCCTTGAACTCACAACAACCCTTCTACTTCAGCCTCCTGAGTGCCGGGATGAAAAGTATGCATCACCACACAAGGTAGGGTCTAACTCTAGCCAAGGCTGACCTGGAATTTACTCTGTAGTTTCAGGCTGACCTCAAACTCACAGTGATCCTCCTACCTCTGCCTCCCAAATACTGGGATTAAAGGCGTGCCCCATCATGCCCACCAGATATGTTTTTCTACTTCACTTTACAGACCTAATATACAATATAGATGCTAAATTATGAATGAACACTACTGCTATTGATCTTGAGTTTTGCAAAGAGGGGAACTGCTGTATTAAAATGACTTGAAATAACAGCATAGTCTTCTGGGGAAGTCACTGCATTAAAAGTCACAAAACTTAGCCGTGTTGTGGTGGCCTCACGCCTTTAACCCCTGCATTCAGGAGGCAGAGGTAGGAAGATCATTGTGAGTTCAAGGCCATCCTTGAGACTATGTAGTGAATTCCAGGTCACCCTAGCAAAAATAATTAATTAAATTAAAAAATTTTTTTAATGTCATAAGAGTTGGGAAATGATGGCATGTTCAGAGCGGGAGAGCTTCTCTAGCTCAAACCTGGCACAAAGCAAATCCTCAATAAACGCCAGCATCAATGCTTATCAGATGGATTTTTTTTTTCGATGCACTCGGCGCTCTTTCTCCATCGGGCTTTCCCCCGCGACTCGAGCCCGGAGTCTGCGCTCTGCGCTCGACTGAGGCTCCCTGGCCGCTCGCGCTCTTCTCTCCTTCCCCAAGATGGCGGCGGTCGGCAGCGCTGAGGCGGGATCCGAGCGAGCCGAGTGAAGGTAGCGGCGAGCGGAACCCCCACGAGAGCGGGCCGGGACCCCACCCCGAGGCGGCAACAGCTCCGCCAGACCTCCTCCTTCCATTCCGGTGCTGCGACAGTCTCCCGGAGGCTCCCCAGGCCCACCGCGGCCTAGCCCGGGGGCTCAAGCCGGGGACTAGAGTAGCGGCCGTAGCCGCTCCCGGGCAGGGGCTGAAGCGGACCGGCAGTAGGAAGACGGCGGGAGCTGTTCAAATGGGGAAGGCGGGAAAGCTGCGGGGCCGGGAGGGGGCGTGCGGCCGCCCCGGGGGCCTGAGGACCGCCGCCGCCCCTCCCCCTGCCGGGCGGGCTGCGCTCTCGACGGCGTCCCGAGGCCGGCCGAGTGGCGGGCGGCGCGCGGGGAGCCCGGGGACCCCGGGGCGGGCGGAGAGCGCGGCGGGAAAGCTGCGGGGCGCGGGGCGTCTGCGGCTGTCAGGAGGCGGCGGGTGCGCGGCGGCCGGAGGATGCGCGGAGCTCCGCGCGCCGGCTCTGCACACAGCTTTGTTGCAACTAGCTGTTGCTTGCACGGCTGCCAGGGAAGATCCCACTGCCTTTCTTCACCGTGGGGACTCGGGAATGGTGGTCGTGGGGGCTGCTTGGATAAGTAGCCTGGTGGTGGTGGTGGAGCGCGCGCGCGCGTGTGGGTGCGCGTGTGTGTATGTGACTTCTTTGCGTGCGACCCTCTTTGAACATGCCTTTGGAGTGGGAGTCTCTTCCATACAGGCCCATCTTTTTTTTTTTTTTTTTTTACTCCCTCACCCCCCTCCACAACTACTTGTAGATTCACTTGATTTGATTGCATGCAAAAGCGGAGCATCCCGTCAGCCGCACACACACACACCACACACAACCCACCACCAACACCCCCTTTGACCTTTGGCTGAGATTGTGGCAGATTCGGTTCCACCCTAGCAGAATCACTTCCAAAAGAATAAAATAAAATAAATAAATATAAACTGCATCCGAAAGTAACGCCTGTTGATCTTACCCAGGCTTGTCCGAATCGGTATCACTGGTCTCGTGGAGTTGTGTGTTGTCGGCCGATCTGTGCGGTGGTCGTGGCCCCAGTGGCACTGCCAACCGAGGACTCCGGGGCGTGCAGAGCTGGCAGGGCTGTGAGTGCTGCTAGATAGGTCTTTGCAGAAGGGAGCGGCAAGGATGCCGAGTCGCTGTGAGGAGATTGGAGGAAACCTGTGAAAAACGAAAAGGCTTCACCTGCTGGTATCCAAGAAGTAACAGCAAGCATTTCAGCATCTTGGACACGTCTTCTTGTTACCTGCACCGACTGACACCTTGATTGAGTTCCTGAAAGGAGGAAAACGAACAATCATGGACAAGACCTCCTGGACTAGATCTGGATCTTAGGATTCCAGTTACTGCCCACTGTACAGGGCTTGTCTTTTTTTTTTTTTTTTTTTTTTTAGTTCTTTTTTTTATATATTCTGGGATGATTGCTGGAGCTCAGGTTACCTCCCAAAACAAACAAACAAAAAAAAAAAGATTTACAATTTGAATTTTTAAAAGAACAAAGTACTACATTTGATGAATTTAACTTTTCTTGTAGTTACTTTGGTCATGAAGGTTAACTTGTATTTTTATTTCCAAGTGGAAGAGCGACCCTGGCTCTCCTTTTTCATATCCTGAAAAGTCCCAGAAGAGACAACCAATTTGAACATTTTTACCGAAGGATACTTTTTACAGTGGCATAAACAATATTAAATAAACTTTTACTATGTTGTCATTTCTTAGCACATTGAGACAAACATAATTGCAAAACCATCCCTGCCTCTTGAAGTTAAACTCCAAAATTACGGAATTCAGGAGGATGGGTTTTAACACCTGTTTTATACTTGCCAACATTTAATGTATTGTTTTCTAATGTGAAAATCAAACCTAACTTTTTTCATCTTCATTAACCCAATCTGCTCTTTACCTCCGAACCCTGAATTTTTCATGGATAAATATTTCAGACTTAAACTTATGTAAATGTTGCCTGAGCTTTCCTTTCAAACTGTTGCTTGCAAATTCTTTATCTGGTACCATCTTTCTTTTATGAGTCAGCCACCACCACTCACCCCTGACTTGCAGTAATTCCAGGCATTCTGCTGCAGCTGTGAGTATACAGTCCATGGCACTTTTCAAGCTATTGGCTGCCCAGGTCTTTGGTGACTTGTGTTTAGAACTTTTATCCCCCTGCAGATACTTGGTCCTGTCACTTAAGCTCTTCAGTGCTTTTTAAACAGTTTAATCAATAGCAGGCCCAGTTTTAATACATAAAACCTGCCTCTGAGAAGCAGTCCCTAATGTTTCTGTTCCTTTTTTATCTATCTTATTTATTTATTAAAGAGAGAGGGGGGTTAGATAGAAAGAATGGGTGCACCAAGGCCTTTAGCCACTGCAAATGAACTCCAGAAGCATGTGCCACCTTGTGCGTCTGGCTTATGTGCGTCCTGGGGAATCGAACCTGGGTTCTTTGGCTTTGCAGGCTAGTGCCTTAGCTGCTAAGCCATCCCTTCAGCCCACTTTTTCATACCCAACAAGTCAAGTTGGTTATTTTTCTCAACATGCATTCCTATTCTGATGGCATTGCTTAATTCTGTTTTATATGAATATTCTCAAAGAGAAAGCTTGCTTACAAATCTTACATTCAAATGTAAGTGTAAGTAAATGTAAGTGTAAGTGTGCTGTGATGTTGGCCATAGATTGATGGCTGTATTTATGACATTAACTAAGGGGGGTTTTGTGTGTGTGATAGTGGGGGGTTGCCATCAGTTCTCAAATATTGTTTGCCAAGATTCATTTGATATAAAACGTATTTAACTGGAATCTCAAGCTATGCTACTTTTTGGTGTTAGCAGCCTAGGAAAATCAATGTTATCTGTATATATTTTTTCTTTTTAAAAAAATAATTTTTGTTTATTGATTTGAGAGAGATGAGAAAATGGGCATTCCAGGACCTCCTGCCATTGCAAATTATCTCCAGATGCATGTGCCACTTTGTGCATCTGGCTTTATGTGGGTACTGGGGAATTGAAACCAGGCCATCAGACATTGCATGCGAGCACCTTTAACCACTGAACAATCTCTCTAGCCCCATGTATATATTTTTCTAATGATATTTTAGTGCCGATGATATTGACATTTTTAGGTGAATGGATTTAATAATTCATGTGATCACCTTCACCCCTTTTTCGGTTAGCCCCACTTAAGTGGGAAGCAAACGGCTATAGTTTCCATTTGAGAGCTGACATAATAGACCAGGAAAACCTAGCTACATTATCTATCTTGTCTCCTCATGGTCTTGCCTGATTTTTATCCCCTTCATTTTCTACGGAAAGGTCCATATTTCCAGGGTTTTTTTTTTTCTTCCAGTTTTTCTTTAATGCAGTTTATTCAGTTTTTCTAGTTCACTCTAGCTTCTCCAACCTTGAGCGAGTCTATTCTTAATTTCACTTTTTGTGTTTCTTTGACTTGTAAAACATTCTTGACAATGCTTTTTTTCTTTCTCTTTTCAACTTAGGCAAGTCTATGTATTGTTTTTTTATCTGGTTATTTGATTTTTTTTTTATTTTTTATTTTTTGGCTATTTGATTTTTTAAAAAAGAATATTTTATTTATTAAGGAGAAAGACAGAACAGGTGCACCAAGGCCTCCAGCAAGGGCAAGCAAACTCTGGATGCATTTGCCTCCTATATATCTGGCTTATATGGGCACTGGGGAAACAAAAAACTTGCTCTTAAGGCTTCCCAGGCAAGCTCTTTAACTGCTAAGCCCTGATTTTTTTAAATGTTAAATTGTGAACCTTTTATCTTGTTAGTCGAATTCATATTTTCTTCCCCCAAAATTACATACTTCTCTTTTATCCATGCCTACCTGAAGGGCTTAATAATGTGCTAGAGGCTGGGCATGGTGGCATATGCCTTTAATCCCAGCAGAGGTAGGAGGATCACTGTGAGTTCAAGGCCACCCTGAGACTACATAAATTCCAGGACAGCCTGAGCTAGAGTGAGACCCTACTTCGAAAAACCAAAAAAAAAAAAAAAAAGTGCTAGAGAACTGTCCTTTAGTATTCCTCATAATTCGGAAGCTAAGATAAAATTTAATACATGACTGATCTGATCAACTTGTAAGCATTTGACTAGCTGGATTAAAACATTTACAAAATATTTGTACTGTTAAATTTCCTGCAAAGACTTTCTGCAGGACTTGTGGCTTTGCCAGTCCTTAAGGTATTTGAAGAACTTCACCTCACAGTGCAGTTATAGCATTGTTGTCTTTAGTCACTATGGACATCCAAGGTGAATGCCACAAAAAGCTTTAAATATGTAGTACTCAGAACAGGTAAGTCACAGTTTTTCTAGCTGGTATAAATCCTAAAGTCACCACCAGCAGATGAATGACAGTTCTCCTTACTTTTTCCTGGCCTTTAGGAAAGGCTTGGTGCTGGTGTTACTATAGCCAGTGAATGTAAGAAACATGCCTGTTGTGGTACTTAAATGAATTTGAGCAAATTCATACAGCTCAACAGAATGCAAACAAATTATTTGACATCCCTATAAATGTTATTTTTTTTCTTTTCACAGTTTTTTTGTTTATTATTTTTATTTACTTATTTGAGAGTGACAGACAGTGAGAGAAAGAGGCAGATAGAGAGAGAGAGAGAGAATGGACATGCCAGGGCCTCCAGCCACTGCAGATGAACTCCAGATGTGTGCACCCCCTTGTGCATCTGGCTAATGTGAGTCCTGGGGAATGGAGCCTCGAACCGCGGTCCTTAGTCTTCATAGGCAAGCGCTTAACCGCTAAGCCATCTCTCCAGCCCTTTTTTTTCACAATTTTTATTAACATTTTCATGATTATAAAAAATACCCCATGGTAATATCCTCCCTCCCCCCATTATTTTTGTTTAACTTACCGGATAACAGATTTTTCCAGTTTACTGGTCCAGTTGGTAGGATCTCATGGCCCTTGACTCTCTGGTGTAACCGTCCTCTTCCACATCTGGCTTTGTCTGTGTGTCCTTTAACCATGATTGAACTGACGCCTCTGACTTAACGTCAGTGTGGGCCCTGTCTCAGTGTCATCAGTCGTGTTGGCGTTCCAGAAATTCTCAGGAATCTTGGAAGTATTTTTTAATCTAAGAAGTATTTTATATACTTCTCTAATGACAACTTTAATTGATGATTTATTCTAAACCTAGAATCCTTCCTGCAGTTTCAATCCCAGTGTGTTGACAAGCAGAATGAGGAGGTGACAAGACACTCCTTGGTCTCTTGCTGCCCTTCCAGTCAGCCCTTGGATTCCTTCACATTCCACCTGGAAGGTTGCTTCTCCACAGTGATTTCGCATTACAAGAGGGTTTTCCTTCTTTGTTTCTCAGACCTGGTCCTGTAGACGGGAAGGAGCCTGGGCACAGTGACACATTCTCAAAGGCCGTGCAAGACCACCATGGCTTATGATGACTCCATGAAGAAAGAAGGTATGACCCCCTTACTCAGAAGCATTCCAAAGGGGGTAACCTCTTCAGTCCTTGCAGCCCATGGATGTAGAGACCAAGACTGGGCACCACAGCCTAGACTCCCAAGTGATGGTCCAGAGCACTGTTATGACACTCAGCCTCTACATCATCCCCAGACTGGGCCCATGGAAATGAAAACCAGGACAGGGTTCCAACACAAAGTCTGAAATGAGAGTCTCTTAGTTTGTTGGGGTGATCCCCTGCAGCACTCTAGGTCCTTGCCAGCTCCAGTGTACAGGAGTTTGGGGGTAGGAATCACATTGGACTCCCACAGACCAGCGCAGCACATGAATCGTTACTCTTCAGCCTTACCTCTGCAAGCCTCTGCATACCAATCACTACTAAGAAACCTTGTCTGAGGATGCATATTTCGCATTTGCATACTGTGGAAGCTATGCAAATGAAGTTTCTTTGTGTTTGACTTTTACGTTTGCAGCCAGGTCAACAAGTACTCTTGGCCCTGTATTTCAGTGGACTCACTGAAGTGTAACTTTAATTTGGAAATAGGACTGTTGCATTTGCTTGTTACTTTGCTGTTTCTGTTCCTAAAATGCACTTGTGCTTCCCAGATTGCTTTGATGGTGATCACAGCTTTGAGGACATAGGACTCGCAGCTGGCCGAAGCCAACGAGAAAAGAAACGTTCTTACAAAGATTTCTTAAGAGAAGAGGAAGAAATCGCAGCTCAGGTCAGGAATTCTTCCAAGAAGAAGTTAAAGGTCAGTTCCAAACATGTCTTCAAAGTCACATCATGAAAGAACAATAATGGTTCCAGACTTTGTGGCCTCATCTTCTCCCCCTTCAATTATAGGATAGTGAACTGTACTTCTTGGGGACGGACACACACAAGAACAAGAGAAAGCACTCCTCGGATGGTTACTACTATGGAGGTGAGGCTGGGAAAGGGCAGCAGGCGGGACATGCACATCACTGGTTCTTGGAGTCGGGGTAGGGGAAAGGGATCCAGATGTTGCTGACTCAGTGGCCTATTTAACAGGACAGTGGTTCTTGTTCTGAGTGCCGATAAACCAGTGTGAAGGAGGAGAGAGGTGGAGGGCTGGTATTTTGGAGGATTCAGCATAGAAGAACAGTCTTCATTTGTGATACACCAGGTACCAGGTTCCTTCTCCCCCCACTCATTCACTTATCTGTGCCATCGTTGCCTAGAATTCCCTTTGCCAAATGCAATGCAGTTCCTGGGCCCTCTGGCCGATATCTGTGGGTCATTTCTCAGCCAGTTTTCTTAGCTGTTTTGCACATAGCCGATGAAACTAACCTTTCACCAGAATGAGTATGCCCTCAACACACAAGTGACACTCTGTCCACAGTGTAATCTAGATTGTAACTGCCCTTGGTCCCACAGCTGTCGTCTCTTCTTCTGGGTATGCGCTTGCTGGTTGCTTTTGAAGACTTACTGAAGAGAATCAACTTTAGTGGCAAGAATGATCTTGAGGGTCAAAGGCAAAATCTCCCAAAAGCTCTCCAAACTTTAGGGACCAAAGGGTCTGTCTCCCCCATCAAATCGCTCCTGGTAGCTTCGTTCTCTTGCCAGTTGAGTATTTTTGGTGAGAGAAGAAACTTGCTAGAAGGGTCTCCCTCTCCTATTGATAGTGCCTCTCTTGATTATTTCTAGATATTTCGTCTTTGGAATCGTCACAGAAGAAAAAGAAAAGGTCCAGCCCACAGTCTGCTGATACAGCAATGGACCTGTTGAAAGCTATCACTTCCCCACTGGCAGCAGGCTCCAAGCCCTTTAAAAAGGCGGGGGAGAAGCCCTCCAGTTCTCCTAGCCACTCAGACAGCAAAAAGGAGCATCACCGGAAGAAAGGAAGCGGGAGCGGTGGGGAGCGCCCCCTGGAGGACGGCAGTGCCCACAAATCCAAAAAAATGAAGCCCCTCTACGTGAACACGGAGACGCTGACTCTTCGTGAGCCTGACGGCCTGAAGATGAAGCTTATTCTCTCCCCTAAGGAGAAGGGAAGCAGCTCAGTTGAGGAGGAGGCATTCCAGTACCCCTCCCCACAAGCAGCCGTGAAAAAGTCCTCGAAGAAATCCGCTCGGGACGAGCAGGGTGCTCTCCTCCTCGGACACGAGCTACAGAGCTTCCTGAAAGCAGCCCGGAAGAAGCACAAGGCATCCTCGGAGCCGCGCTCGTCCCCGGGCCCTGAGGGCTGCGGGTCCGAGGCGTCCCCGCACAGCGCCAGCCTCGACGTTTCAGGGCTTGAGCCCATTCTGGTAGAGTCAGACTCGTCCTCGGGTGTGGAGCTGGAGGCCGGGGAGCTGGTCATTGATGACTCGTACCGCGAAGTCAAGAAGAAGAAGAAATCCAAGAAGAGCAAGAAGAAGAAGGACAAGGAGAGGCACAAAGAGAGGCGACACTCCAAGGCCAAGAGGAGCTCCGCACTTTGTGCCGCAGCGACCGAAGAGGTCACAGGGACACCCGGCCCTCCGCCCAGCGCCCCCTATGCAGGAGCCCCGGGGCCTGCCGCGCCACTTCCTGCCCTCCACACGGATGGGCATGGGGAGAAAAAAAAGAAAAAAGAGGAGAAAGACCGAGAAAGAGAGAGAGGAGAAAAGGTAAACGTGGGAGTGAGTGTGTCATAGACAGAACTTGAGTGGAGCGGCTGAGGGGCACCATTGGGAATGTGGTACTGGGAGAGGCTGTTGAAGTGATGTACAGTATATGGGCTGGGCTACCTGGAACAAAATAGCATAATTTAGTTATTTATGACTCTTTTGCTTTTTTTTTTTTTTTTAAGGTAGATTCTTTCTTACTCCATAGCCCAGGCTGGCCTCAAACTCGTGGTGCTTTTCTACCTCACCCAGAGTGCTGGGGTGGATGAGTGATGTGAGCCACCACACCCGGCTTACAGCTCTTAAGTTATCCTTCCTTTGTGCCGACCAGGGGCTAGTGCTGCGGCCGACTCGGCCTGGCTCATAGAGCTCATAGAAGGAGCTGCTTCATCTGCTTTCCTTCCCTCCGCAGCCCTGTGCTGGAGCACTTGAGTCATGGGAGAGAGTATCCTGCAGATTCACTTAGGAGGCCAGAGGTCATCCTCATGTTAGCTTTAGGAAAATTGTTTATTTTTAAAAAAATTTTTTATTAACAACTTCCACACTTACAGACAATAAACAATGATATTTCCCTCCGCTCCCCCATTTCCCCCTTCACAACTCTCTCCATCATATCCCTTCCTTCTCTCCATTAGTCTCTTTTATTTTGATGTCATTGTCTTTTTCTCCTATTATGACATGATAATGGCACATCCAGAAGACATAGATTGCTACTAGAAAATTTTCAGTGCCAGGGCCTTGAGCTCACAATGAGCCTCCTACCTCTGCCTGCAAGTGCTGGGATTTCAGCCATTTGGTTGTGTATGGGTGTGTGTTTTATTTTTTTATTTTTTATTTTTTATTTATTTTTTTGAGGTATGGTCTCACTCTAGCTCAGGCTGACATGGAATTCACTATGTAGTTTCAGGCTGGCCTTGAACTCATAGCGATCCTCCTACCTCTGCCTCCCAAGTGCTGGGATTAAAGGCATGTACCACCATGCCTGGCCTGTGCTTTAATTTTTTAAATATATTTTATTTATTTATTTATTTGAGAAAGAGAAAGAGGTGGGGGTCAGGAAGGGAGAGAGAATGGGCGCTCCAGGGCCTCCAGCCATTGCAAATGAACTCCAGATGCATGTGCCCCTTTGTGCACCTGGCTTATATGGGTCCTGGAGAATCAAACTGGGATCCTTTGACTTTGCAGGCAGATGCCTTAATCACTAAGCCATCTCTCTGTCCCGTCCCGTCCCCCCCCCCCCCGTTTTAATTTTTTTTTTAACAAGGTCTGGCTATGTAGTCCAGGCTAGTCTGAAATTTGTGATCCTCTTGCCACAGCCTCCTGAATCCTGAGACTTCTAGCATGCACCATTACACTTGGCCTTCCCTTTTCGGCTTTACATGCACTGACTATGCAGAAATCAAATGCTTGACCGTATATCCTCATGTCAATTCGGTTTTTTGTTTTTGAGAGCAACAGACAGACAAAGAGAAAGAGGCAGAGAGAGAGAGAGAGAAAATGGGCGCACCAGAGCCTCCAGCCACTGCAAACGAACTCAGATGCATGCGCTACATTGTGCCTCTGGCTTACGTGGGCTCTGGGGAATAGAGCCTTGAACCAGGGTCGTTAGGCTTCACAGGCAAGCGCCTAACTGCTAAGCCATCTCTCAAGGCCAATTCTGTTGTTTTTGCAGTGACCTCCTCCTTTTCATCTATTGAAGCTCTGCCTTCCCTTCAGTGCCTTGTCACGTCACCCCTTCTGAGATATCCCAAACTCGTGTCAGAATTAGTTCCCTTACCTGTCTCTCTCAGTGTACTGATGGTCTTCCCACTGAAGCTATCTTTGTGCGTATTCCATTTCTCCTATTAAGCACTGTGCATTCCTTCTTGGTAGGGCTGTTTTAGTCCCTCAACTCTTTCATGTCCTTGGCAAGCAATTTTCTCTATATCAAACAAACAAATATGTAGATGAAAACAGTAATGAAAAAGAAGAATGGCTAGGCATTGTGACGCTCACCATTAATCCCAGCACTAGGGAGGCAGTTAGGAGGATCACTGTGAGTTCAAGGCCACCCTGCAACTTCATAGTGAATTCCAAGTCAGCCTGGGCTGGATTAAGACCCTACCTCGAAAAACAAATTATATATATATATGATAAAGCAGAATGGAATAAAATTGTAAAGAATCTTAACATCCAAAATAAGGGACTTGGCAATGGTTTATAAGGCAGGTTTTAATATGAAGGCAGTGATAGTTTGAAGGAGATGATAGAGAGGCACAAGATGAAGCAGATGTGACAGACCAGCCGCAGGTTATGACCGTGACTCCCAGACTGGAAGCATGAGGGAAAGAAATAAAGAATAGATTGAGGACAATGAAGGAAAGTGGGCAAGATCTGGCAATGGGGAAGCTGGAAACATGAGCATAAGGGACACCCTCCCCACCCCCAAGGCTTTGGGTCTGGGTGTTTTATGATATAGTAATATTAGGTTTAGGAACCTAGCTCTTCTGTAGCCTCTACATGACTAGTATTTGCTCATTAATTTTAGTTTATAACAAAAACCTTCATAGGTTAATACTTGATTATGACCACCCCCCAAAAAATATGAAGTAGTCTTACTCTGAATCTAAAATCTAATCATTTATTCAACATATACTATTGGTGTACAATGTTTTTTTAAACCCGACCTGAGAATAAAATTTTCCTGGTAAACCGGGCATGGTGGTGCATGCCTTTAATCCCAGCACTTGGGAGGCAGAGGTAGGAGGATCTCCATGAGTTCGAGGCCACCCTGAAACTACATAGTTAATTCCAGGTCAGAGTGGACCAGAGTGAGACCCTACCTCGAAAAACAAAAAACAAACAAAACAAAAAATCCTGGTAAGTGTAAAAATACATCCTTTGCAGGGCTTGGTGGTGCACGCCTTTAATCCCAGCACTCAGGAGGCAGAGGTAGGAGGATTGCTGTGAATTCAAGGCCATCCTGAGACTACATAGTGAATTCCAGGTCAGCGGGCTAGAAGAAGACCCTAACTCGAAAAACTTTAAAAAAAAAAATCCTTTCGTGAACTCACGGTGATCCTCCTACCTCTGGCTTCCAAATGCTGGGATTAAATTGTGCTCCATCACACCCAGCTTGGGTTTTTTTTTTTCTTTTTAATTTTTTTTAAATTTATTTATTTGCAAGCAGAGGGCAAGAGAAATAGAAGAGAGACAGACAGAAAGAGAATGGACATGCCAGGGCCTGTAGCCACTGTAAACAAACTCCAGACGCATGTGCCCTTTGTGCATCTGCCTTACATTGGCCATGAGGAATCGAACCTGGGTCCTTTGGTTTTGCAGGCAAATGCCTTAACCACTAAGTCATCTCTCCAGCCTGAGTTTTTCTTTTAATTGTTTAATTTATTTAGTTATAGCCGGGTGTGGTGACACACGCCTTTAATCCCAGCACTTGGGAGGCAGAGGTAGGAAGGATCGCTATGAGTTCGAGGCCACCCTGAGACTACATAGTGAATTGCAGGTCAGCCTGGGCTACAGCAAGACCCTACCTCAAACAAACAAAAGAATTTTATTTGTTTATTAGAGAAAATGGATGCTCCAGGGCCTCAAGCCACTGCAAACTAACTCCAGACACACGCACCATTTTCTGTATCTGGCTTATATGGGTACCAGAGAATTGAACCTGGAGCCTTAGGCTTTGCAGGCAAGCACCTTAACCACTAAGCCATCTCTCCAGCCCACTAAGGATGGTTTTTGTTTCATTGTGTGTGTGTGTGTGTGTGTATTTTTATTAAGTAGAAACTTAACATCATATGTTGGTACCATGATTTCCCTCCTCCCTGCCCCAACTCCACTGAGGGCCCTCCTTAATGGGATTTATTTTGGTTTTTGAGGGAGGGCCTCACTCTAACTCAGGCTGACCTGGAATTCTGTAGCCACTGCTGGTCGTGAGCCTGTACACCCTCCTTTACAGAATTTTGACTTTTTTCCCTGTCATATCAAGATCTTCATCTTGGAGTAGAGAATGCCTTGGCCTGGTGGCCCTGGCAGAATAATACAGAGCAATACAGTGATGGCCAGGTCTATGGTAACTGTGGGGCTACTGACATTCCTTACTACAGGAGGAGGGGTGGTCCTGCCCCTCCCCCAGCTGCTCTGATCATAGAAATGCTGAAAGAAGAAACTCCACGACGCAGCTTCCACTGGGTCATCATCTCTGAGGGGTGAAACTGGTGATGCAGCTGCTTTGGGGTCACCCCCCCTCCCATAAGTAACCCAATAAACTCACAATTATAGCTAGTCAGGCATTAGCAAGACCATATTAGCAAGTGGAGAACAGACCCCACCCCCTGTTTCCCTGGTAAAAGTTAAAGGAAGCATTACAATCATCCCTCCCTAGGATTCAAAATACCATATGAAGAGAGGAGTGTAGAGGTGTCTGAGCTTCTGCTTAGACCCCTGAAGGGAAAAGCTACTTCAGAGGTACAAAGTCCTCTGGCCCTGCCTGGGTAGAGACAAAACATTCAATTATGGTCCCCTCCCTTAATTGTTATTTTACCTGTCCATCACCTGATCTGGAGACCACTCCTCCCCACCTATAGACATGCTAAGGAGGTAGGAGGAATAATAATCCTCTAGTGAGATTAGATACAAATAACCCTCCCCGGCCCCTCAGGAAAACTGCTTACAGATCTTCACTGTAAACTTGCCTGGCTTTCTGGGTTCTGACTGAGAAAAAGGTAATCATTTATTTTTCCTCTTTCAACCTCCCTAGGTACTAGATGAAATTCTCTACATGTTAACCCTGATACTCTGCCCATTCTGCTTTTTGTTCTTTTTTTTTTTTTCTTAATATATGTGAGAGGGAGAAAAAAGCAGAGAGAGAGGGCACACCAGGGCCTCCAGCCACCTTAAATGAACTCTAGATGCATGCACTCCCTTGTGCATCTGGCTTACTTGAGTCCTGGAGAGTCGAACTGGGAATCCTCTGGCTTTGCAGGCAAGCACCTTTAACCACTAAGCCATCTCTCCAGCCCCATGCCCATTCTTTTATCAATAAAATCTCCTTTCCTTAACTTACTCCTCTTTCTGTGCCTAATTCATCCTGTTCAGGAGACAAGGGCCAGCCAGTAAGAAAATCTACACTAGCCGGGGTGAAGAGAGGGCCACCTCTCCCCAGAAAAAGTTACCAGAATAAACACAGTAGAGGAAAGTTAGACTTCCTACCTGGTGAAAGGTAACCTGCGGTGGTGTCTGGTTTGCAGGGTTTTAGTGTTTTTCAGTGTTTGCTCTGGTTGCTGTTTTGCCTTGGGTACTGCTTCCAAGAAGGAGTGAAGTACTAATGTCTTAATTTCTATCTAAAGATCCTCCCCTTGGAGTGGTTGACCAATGTGACCAATGAGGAGCAGGATGCAATTAACATTACATATTATTACAAATTAACATTACAAACACCCCTTACTTTTGGTCTTCCTCAAAGTAATGCCTGTGAGGTTGCCACTTCAGAGGCATTGTTTCCATGTTTGTCCTCTGGGCAACCTCAGGCAGGCTGGGAGCCAGAGCCTGTTATCTGCTAATGAACTAAATCTCAGGTAAAGCAGACTGTGCTCTCCCTCTGTCCGAACTGCTGGTTAATAACAGTACGGGTAGGAGTTAGATGCCACCGTGTGCTGCGTGCCTGCTATGTGCTATGCGCGCAGAAGTGTTTGATGTATCGGTGTCAGTGTTGATTGATTGGTATCGTTGCTTTATGTGACATGGGGGAAGCTGGGTAGTAGTGTGGAGCCAGAATTCTTTCTAGAACATGTAGACAAGGCTACTCAGCACCTTTTTGTTTTTAATGTCCTGGGGAAGCAAACCTTACTTATGCTGGGCAAGTGCCCTACATGGTAGATGGGTTGCTTAGTTGGCTTAAGAGACAGGTCTCTGTGTAGCCCTGCTGGGTTTGAAGTTGGGATCCTCATGGCTCAGCCTCCCAAGTGCTGGGATTACAAGTGTGCAACACCATATTTGGCTCATAAACTGTGACAGATTTAAAAGTACATTCTAGGGGCTGGAGAGATGACTTAACAGTTACGGCATTTGCCTGCAAAGCCAAAGGATCCCAGACCCGTGTAAGCCAGATGTACAAGGGGGCGCTTGCATCTGGAGTTCTTTCATAGTGGCTGGAGGCCCTGGCATGCCTATTTTCTCTCTCTTTCTTCCTGCCTCTTTCTCTCTCTCAAATATATTTACAAAAGTACATTCCAGCTGGGCATGGTGGCACACGCCTATAATCCCAGCACTAGCACTCAGGTGGCAAAGGTATGCCATGAATTTGAGGCCACCCTGAGACTGCATAATGAATTCAAGGTCAGCCAGGGCTAGAGGAAGAAAAAGAAAAGCTAGGTGTGGACACGCACACCTAACACTGAGGTGAGATAGGAGGATCTCCATGAGTTACAGGTCAACATGGGCTAGACCTTACCTCACAAATAACAGTAGTAGACAGGTTGGAGAGATGGTTTAGCAGTTAAGCACTTGATTATGAAGCCTAAGGACCCCGGTTCAAGGTTCAATTCCCCAGTTCCCACTTAAGCCAGATGCACAAGGTGGTGTTTGTTTGCTGGAGGCCCTAGTGCGCCCGTTCTGTGTCTGTTTGTCACTGTCAAATAAATAAAAATATATAGGGCTGGAGAGATGGCTTAGCAGTTAAGACGCATGCCTGCAAAGCCTAAGGACCCCGGTTCAATTCTCCAGGTCTCACATTACCCAGATGCACAAGGGGGCGCATGCTTCTGGAGTTCATTTGCCATGGCTAGAGGCCCTGACGCACCCATTCTCACTCTCTCTTCCTCCCTCCCTCTCTCTGTCTCTAATAAATAAATAAAACTCCGATTTTTAAAATAATTACATATGTATGTATGTATGTATATTAGAGTGTGGTGGTGCATGCCTTTACTCCCTTACTCCTTAAAGTGAGGTAAGAGGATCATCAGGAGTTAGAAGCCAGCCTGGGCTAGAGTGAGATTGCCTTTGTTGCAGTCAGGTTCACATTGCTGGTAGAAATCAACCAACCAAGAGTAGCTTCTGGGAAAAAGAGATTTATTTTGGCTGACAGGCTCGAGGGAAGCTTCATGATAGCAGGGGAAAACGATGGCATAAGCAGAGGGTGGACATCACCCCCTGGCCAACATAAGGCGGACCATAGCAACAGGAGGGTGTGCCAAACATTGGCATGGGGAAACTGGCTATAAAGCCCATAAGCCCACCCCCAACAATACACTCCCTCCAGGAGGCATTAATTCCCAAATATCCATCAGCTGAGAACCTAGCATTCAGAACACCTAAGTTTATGGGGGACATGTGAATCAAACCACAACAGCCTCCAAAAAGGGGAGTGGAATGTTCAGTGAGTTCATTGAAGACCTGTGCAGGTGCGGTAGGAGCCTGAGGTGATGAGAAGTAGTAAATGGGGATTGGGTCTGGAGAGATGGCTCAGAAATTAAAGGAATTTGCTGGCTGGCCTTGATCTCACAACAATCCTCCTACCTCAACTTAATCCAACTTCTAGGATTAAAGGTATGCACTAGCATGCCCAGCAGGCTTTTAATTTTAATGGCGTCTAACCTATTATTTTTTCTGCCATAGAATATCGAATGTTTGGTGTCAAATGTAAAAACTCATTCCCAGCCAGGTCATGAGATTTTCTTGAGAAGTTTTGTGTGTATGTTCTCTTTAACTCTCTGGTTCCATAGTCTGTCTACATCCTTTGTTGTGGTGGTGGTTGTGCTTTCCAGCTGGTGGATGTCAGTCGCAGCACCATTGTCACTAGACTTTACTCCATTGTATTGACTCTGCTCCTTTGTCAGGGAACAGCTGGCTACATTATGTGAGTCTGTTTCTAGGCTCGATTGTGTTCACAGATACATTTGTCTATTCTTTGCCAGTCCATGCTGACTTGATCACTGTGGCACTGTAGTGAATGTAAGTCAAGTGGTCCCTCCTGCAACTTCTTCAACACTAGGCTGGTTATTCTGGGTCTTTTGCCTCTAACAGATAAATTTGTTTTTGTTTTTTGAGGTAGGGTCTCACTGTACCTCAAGCTGACCTGGAGTTCACTCTGCATTCTCAGGGTGGCCTCGAAATCACGGCAGTCTTCCTACCTCTGCCTCCCGAGTGCTGGGATTAAAGGCCTGTGCCACCAAACCTGGCTCTAACAGATAAACTTTGAATTAGATGGTTGATATCTACAAAGTAACTTGCTGGACTTTCTTGTCTCTTTTAAGGACCCTGGTTCAGTTCCCCAGGACCCACGTTAGCCAGATGCACAAGGAGCACATGTGTCTGGAGTTCGTTTGCAGTGGCTGGAGGCCCTGGTGCATCCATTCTCTCTCTCTCTCTCTCTCTCTCTCTCTTTCTCTCCCTCTCCCTCCCTCTCTCCCTCCCTTCCTCTTTCTCTGTCAAATAAATAAAAATAAATATTTAATTAAAAAAAGAGAGTGATTGGGGGTGATAAGATTGAAATACATTATATAAATATATGAAAAATATCAAAATGGAAAAAGGAATAAAATTACCCTGGTTAGGGGATCTGGTTAGTTGTGTAGAATTCTTCTTTAAGTGGAAAGGTACTAAACGTGGATTCTATTAACCCTTGCACCATTCTCTTTTCTATTTGGTATTAGCCAAAAAAGAAGAACATGTCAGCCTACCAGGTGTTCTGTAAAGAGTATCGTGTGACCATTGTGGCTGACCATCCAGGTATAGGTATGAACCTCCTTTTTTAATTTCCACTTTTATCTCTGTGGCAGTGCAGTGAATTAATTCTGTAGGAGGCAGCTTCTTTCCCACATTATCAGAGATAAGTTACAAGCCAGGCATAGTGGCTCATGCCTGTAATCCCAGCAGTTGGGATGCTAAGGCAAAAGGATTACTGCAAATTCTGGACCAGCTTGGGCTGCATAGTGAGATCCTATCTTAAATGAACAAAAAGAACACAAATTAGCCAGGCATGGTGGCGCAGGCCTTTACTCCCAGCGCTCGGGAGACAGAGGTAGGAGGATCAATGTGAGTTTGAAGCCACCCTGAAACTAGATTCCAGGTCAGCCTAGGCTCATATTATAAGGTCAAATAAAAAGATAACAGCTCCTAGGCATATAGCCAAAGGACTCATCTCATTTCCTTAGAAGTACATGCTCAACCATGTTTATTGCTGCTCAATTTATAATAGCTGGGAAATGGAACCAGCCTAGATGTCCCTCAACAGATGAGTGGATAATGAAGATGTGGCACATTTATACAATGGAGTTCTACTCAGCGGTAAAGAAAAATGAAGTTATGAAATTTGCAGAAAAATGGATGGACCTAGAAAGTATTATACTAAGTGAGGTAACCCAGGCCCAGAAAGCCAAGTGCCACATGTTCTCCCTCATATGTGGATCCTAGCTACAGATGATTGGGCTTCTGCGTGAGAATGAAAATACTTAGTAGCAGAGGCCAGTAAGGTAAAAAGGAGACATAAAGGGTAGAGAAAGGAAGGGAGGAGGATACTTAATAGGTTGATATTGTATATATGTAATTACAATGATTGTAATGGGGAGGTAATATGATGGAGAATGGAATTTCAAATGGGAAAGTGTGGGGGTGGGGAGGGAGGGAATTACCATGGGATATATTTTATAATCGTGGAAAATGTTAATAAAAATTTAAAAAAAAAAGATAACAGGAAAATGGGCTAGAGAGATGGCTTAGTGGTTAAGGCACTTGCCTGTGACGCCTAAGGACCCCGGTTCGAGGCTCGGTTCTCCAGGTCCCACGTTAGCCAGATGCACAAGGGGGCGCACGTGTCTGGAATTTGTTTGCAGAGGCTGGAAGCCCTGGCGCGCCCATTCTCTCTCTCTCTCCCTCTATCTGTCTTTCTCTCTGTGTCTGTCGCTCTCAAATAAATAAATAAAATTTTTAAAAAAATGAATCTTGCATTAAAAAAAAAAAGAAAAATTTAAAAAAAAAGATAACAGGCAGGGCTAGAGAGATGGCTTAGTGGCTAAGGCACTTGCCTGCAAAGCCAAAGGACCTCAGTTCGATTCCCCAGGCTTCATGTAAGCCAGCTACACAAGATGGCGCATGCATCTGGAGTTTGTTTGCAGTGGCTAGAAGCCCTGGCGTACTCATTCTCTCTCTCTGTCTTTCTCAAATAAGTAAAAATAAAATATTTAAAAATTAAAGAAGAAAAAGATAGCAGGAAGATATCTAGGAGATAATCCCTGGGAAAGATATATGAGGATTTGAGCCCATCTCATGATGACCCAAACATGGTAGGGCCTCGTTCGGTTCTGAGTCTTATAATACTTAAATCTGATACTCCAGACTTATTTCAGTTTTCTTTTTACTCTTAAGGTTTTCTCTGTTTTTTGTTTTCTTAACTCTTTTATGACAGATTTTGGGGAACTTAGTAAAAAATTGGCTGAAGTATGGAAGCAGTTGCCAGAAAAAGACAAACTTGTAAGTATACTTCTTATATGCATATGCAATTTCTTACTGTTTTTTGCCTTCCAAAATATATAATTCTGTTTTTTTGGGTTTTGGTTTTTTTTTTTTTTTTTTTTTTTGGTTTTTCGAGGTAGGGTCTCACTCTAGCCCAGGCTGACCTGGAATTCACTATGGAGTCTCAGGGTGGCCTTGAACTCACAGCGATCCTCCTACCTCTGCCTCCCGAGTGCTGGGACTAAAGGTGTGCGCCACCACGCCCAGCTCAAAATATATAATTCTGATCAGCCAGACAATGCTGAAAAGAGTTGGTTGGGGATGGGGGGATTATCAAGCAATACGATGGTTTAGCAGAGGACATTAACATTGTCAGTATCAGTCTATTCTAGGTAAGGATTTAACTGTGATAAGTCTTGATTACAGTGCAAAAAGAGAATCCAGAGTCACAGCCCCCTACTGTAAATACTTCGTCAGCCATCATCTGAGGGTCACCACAGGTCCCATCTCACCAACTAGTAATAGTGTACCCTCCTACCAAGAAGCTAATAAAACAGCCAGGCGTTCCACCTTGAAGACCGAGGCAGGAAGATTGTGAATTTGAGGCCAACCTGAACTAAGAATCTTATCTGAAAAAATCATGCCCCTCCCACCACCGCCACCTCCCAAAAAAGGAGCGAATAAGGAAATGATAAATAGTCCCTTTTGAGTCATGTTCTGTCACCTTCCAATTGGGAAGGGCATTCCTATAATCCCAACACTGGGGAGGCGAAAACAAGAAAAATCCTAGCTAGTCTAGCTGAATCTGTGAGCTCCAGTTCAGTGAGAGGCTGGGCATAGTGGCACATGCCTATAATCCCAGCAGAGCATTGCCATGAGTTCAAGGCCAGCCTGGAGCTACCAAGTGAGTTCCAGGTCAGCCTGAGCTAAAGTGAGATCCTGTCTAGGGGGAAAAAAAAAGTGCATGCACATAGGAGTACACACAAGACAGGTAGCTCTTACATATGAAGCAGTCTTGTTCACCCAGACAGATTACCCATGATGGCTTGCTGCTTTCCATTGCCAACCACGGCACTGGAGGATATACTTAAAGCACATGGACATACTTGCTTTGTGACTATATTTCAACCTTAGTGTTCTGAAAGTTGGCACTGAGGTTGGCCTTAGCACTGAGGAGTGTTCATGTTCCTCCACCTAAGATAGCAGTTCAGGGGCTCAGCCCTCACCACCGCCACCACCATGTTGGTGTTTCTTTCTAGCTACTTTCCCTTTGCTGTGTCTCAAATGTTCTTGCACTGCTCTGTTGCAGATTTGGAAACAGAAGGCTCAGTACCTACAGCATAAACAGAACAAAGCCGAAGCTACAACTGTGAAAAGAAAAGCATCCAGCTCGGAAGGTTCCATGAAAGTCAGAGGTAGCAGTGAGCACTTCCTGCAGCACCGTGGGGTTGGCTTCTTTACTGGGTGGGAAAGTGAGCTGCTTATTGTAAAAGCCTTAAAATCATATTTTATGTTATTTACTACACATTAATAATTTATTATGTGCTTAATCTATTGCTGTTATTACTGAATAGGCTGAAAAAGAAAAACAAGGTGTTCAGATGTAGAAAATCTAAGTCAGAGGACAGCAAACATCTAGAAAGATCCTTGAAGCAAGCTAGGCACTAGGCATGGTGCCTGATGACCACACATCCCAGCACTCAGGAGACTGAGGCAGGAAGATTATGAGTTCAAAGCTAGCTTAGATCACATACCAAGTTCCAGGCCAATCTAGATGATGCATTGAGCTCTATCCAAAAAGTCAATATTTAAAAGGCCTTTGTGTGCCGTATGCATTCTCAGGTGTGCATACGTTCTTTGTCATTCCTACCACCCTTTAAAAAAGTAAAGCCAGGGGCTGGAGAGATGGCTTAGCAGTTAAGCGTTTGTCTGTGAAGCCTAAGGACCTTGGTTCAAGGCTGAATTCCCCAGGACCCATGTAAGCCAGATGTACAAGGTGGCGCATGCATCTGGAGTTCGCTTGCAGTGGCCTGGCATGGTGGCGCATGCCTTTAGTCCCAGTACTCAGGAGGCAGAGGTAGGAGGATCACTGTGAGTTTGAGGCCAGCCTGAGACGACATAATGAATTCCAGGTCAGCAAAACCCTACCTGGCGGGGGGTGAGGGGGGCTTTTTTTTTTAAACTGCATTTATTATTATTTGCAAGCAGGGAGAATATGAGAATGGATGTGCCGGGGCCTCTTGTCAGGGCAAATGTACCAATTTGTGCATCTGGCATTTTACGTGGGTACTAGGGATTCAAACCTGGGGCATCAGGCTTGCAAATATCTTAACTACTAAGCCATCTCTTCAGCCTGTAAAACTGTTCAGTTCACACAAAAAGAAGTCATAGGCTAGGCTTAACCCACAACATAGTTTTTGCTAATGGCTGCATGAATAGGGAAAATCAGAAATAACATTTTGTGATGTTCAAGGCCATAAGCAAACTTTCATTCCTCTCTTTCCAGCTTCTTCTGTGGGAGCACTGCCACCCCAAAAGAGGTCTCCACCTACCACAATGCTGCTACCAGCCTCACCAGCCAAAGCTCCTGAGACAGAGCCCATTGATGTTGCTGCTCATCTTCAGTTGCTGGGAGAGTCCCTCAGCCTCATTGGACACCGCCTACAGGAGACAGAGGTGGGTACAGCCCGCCTGCTTGGCTTCTGTTTGGGTTCATCCCACATTTGTTGAGCAGCTACTGTGTATTAAACTGTGCCAGGTACTTGATGAAATGAAGGGATAGTAGAGACATCGAGAAATTGAGAAGCTATCTTTTGGCTCTCAGAGTTCATGCTAATATCATCCTATAGAAACAGTGCACAAGAAGTTTAGTGCAACTGTTGCTTTAGTCTTTTTTTTTTTTTTCTTGGTTTTTCGAGGTAGGGTCTCACTGTAGCCCAGGCTAACCTGGAATTCACTGTGCAGTCTCAGGGTGGCCTTGAACTCTAGGCAATCCTCCTACCTCTGCCTCCTAAGTGCGGGGATGAAAGGCGTGCACCACCACGCCCAGTTTGTTTTAGTCTTTACACATTCAGAAGACAGGCATGGTGGCACACAGCTGAAATCCCAGCACTCAGGAGAATTGTCACAAGTCGGAATCCAGCCTGGTACTTGGTAAGTTTCAGGCCAGCCAGGGCTATCTAGCAAGACCCTGTCTCACAAAGCCAAGCAAAAAGAAACAAGCAGCAGCTGGAGAAGCTGAGGTTCTGAAGCCCTGTTACTGTGCACTATACAGTGTTACTCTAAATTATACAGCGTTCTGCCCAAGGGAGGTCTTTGTTCTCCTAAGCTTATTCAAAAGTCTCATCATGCTGTGAGCACCCAATCTGTTGTGGCCATGTGTGTCCAATATTCAGTTTCTGCCTATACTGTCTTTATAACTCAGTAATGGAGTGCTTCAATGCTCAGTTCTAGTAAGATAGTCCAGCAAAGAAATCATTTAAACAACTTTTAAGCTAAGCACTCTGGGTAGGAATGTAAAGCTAGTCACTTGTTTTTATGTGGAAACTAAATTACTATTCAGCAAAATACCAAACACTGCAAGAGATGAATCTATGCCTGAGTTCTTTGGCAAATGTCTAAAAATTCAGTAGATCTTGAAAGAACTTGGACAGCCAGGCATGATCGCACACTCCTTGGATCCCAGCACTTGGGAGGCAGAGGTAGGAGGATCGCCGTGAGTTTGAGGCCACCCTGAATTCCAGGTCAGCCTGGGCCTGAGTGAGACCCTACCTCAAAAACCAAAGGGAGAAAAACCCACCAACAACAAAGAGTAACTGAAAGCATGGCAAGGGCAATGACAGATCAGGGGTCACTCCTGTAACCAGGAAAGAGAAAGAGCTTGGCAGGTTCTACAGTGCTTTCTTCTGCAAGAACCTCGAGATTTAATTCATATCCATAAAATTCACTGTTAGAGTGCAGACCATTTCCATGACCCCCAAAAGAAACCCTGTATCCAGAAGCAGCTGTGTGCCATTCCCTCTTGTTCACTGCTCCCCAGAGTATAATCACCTGCATATAGCCTTGCTGTTTGTACTTTCCTTGTGCCACTTGTAATGTCCTTGTAGCACTTTATTTAAATAAATGTATCCACTTTTACAATATTCTTTTTGTTTGTTTGCTTTGGTTTTGGTTTTCCAAGGTAGGGTCTCACTCTAGTCTGGGCTGACTTGGAATTCACTATGTAGTCTCAGGGTGGCCTTGAACTCACAGCAATCCTTCTACCTGTGCCTCCTGAGTGCTAGGATTAAAGGAGTGCACCACCACACCCACCCTTCACTTTTATGATATTCTTTACATCACAAGGATGATGTTTGGATGGGGGGGGGTGATATTTATAGTGCCATAATGGCTGTATAACTATAAAAGCTAAAGTTCATATATATGTCACCTGAAATTAAGGAATAATGATTAAGATTGAATGTCTGGGACTGGAGAGATGGCTTAGCAGTTAAGACATTTGCCTGCAAAGCCGAAGGACCCAGGTCCCACATAAGCCAGATGCACAAGGGGCACATGCATCTGGAGTTCATTTGCAGTGGCTACAGGCCCTAATGTGCCCATTCTCTCCCTCCCTCTCACTTTCTCTCTCACTCTCTCTCTGGCTGTCTCTTTCTCTCTCTCTGCTTGCAAATAAATAAAAATTTAGTTGTGTTGTTTAAAAAAAAAAAAGATTGAATGTCTGAAGCCACATGAAGTTAATTGACAAGGTGTGCACTGTCAGCCTGAGAAGTAGAGCCCCGTCCAGCTGGCCCGCCAGCCCTCGTCCTGCTTTCTGTGCTCACCGAGCAGTTTGAAGACTCAAAAACCAGTGTCCCTTGGGCATGGCAGCACATAGCTGTGGTCCCAGGACCAGGAGACTGAGGCAGGATTGCTGAAAGTTAGAAATCAGCATGTACCACAACATGAATCTCTGTCTCAAAGTATAAGAAGGGGAAAGGGAGGGAACAGTGTCATTGATGGAATTGAGTCAGAAAGGTCTTGTGAAAGGGAAGCCCATAAGTTGAGGGGGAGACATTTCAAACAAAACAGGGACATCTGTGTCTCACCCTCAGAGGGTAAGAGGAGGCCTACTAGGCTTCTGGGCCTCCCACCCCCACTTGAGCCAGATTGGATTTTTTTGACAATTTTTATACACGTACATAATGAATTTTGATAATATTCACACACATACACGCAAGCGCACGCACACATACACATATCTGCCACCTTCTTAAGTGCCTTAACTGCTGAGCCATCTGGTGACCCTCTTCTTCCCACTCCTACTGTCATGTTGTTTTTGGGGGTGAGTGGCCCCTCAAGTTTCATTAAGGTTACTTGCATAAACATGGGTGGGGACTGTTACATGTATTGGGGTTTCATAGAAGATTTTATTGAAAGAGCAGCTGCCAAGATGCTGAAACAGAGGAGGAGCAAAGCAAATGGGGTACTTCGGGCACACAGCGTGCGGTGGTAGAAAGCCAGGCAGAGCACCTTCAGTGGACACTGTAGTGTTTGTAGTTTGCCGTTCTGCAACAAGAGGTTTTCAGCAGGACAAAGTGACTAGAATGTCCACTGGGTTCTCTCTCAGAAGGTCCCCCAACTCATGAGTGAAGAGAGGCCAGCAGACAGGAGATATTACAATGGCAACCCAGTGTAGCTGGGGCGACTATTTAAAGTTAATCCAGCAATTTTTCCTTTTTTTTTTCTCAGTTTTTATTAACATTTTCCATGATTATAAAAAGTATCCCATTGTAATAACCTTCTTCCCCCCCCCCCCCGCCCTTCCTCTTTGAAATTCCATTCTCCATCGTATCCCCTCCCCATCTCAATCAGTCTCTCTTTTACTTTGATGTCATGGTCTTTTCCTCCTCTTATGGTGGTCTTGTGTAGGTAGTGTCAGGCACTTTGAGGTCATGGATATCCAGGCCATTTCGTGTCTAGAGGAGCACGTTGTACAGAGTCCTGCCCTTCCTTAGGGTCTTACATTCTTTCTTCAGGAGAGGAAGTTGTTTGTTTTCAGGCAGGGTCTCACTCATGGTTTTCTTTTCTTTTTAATATTTTTTTTTTGTTTTTTTTTTTTTTTTTTGAGAGAGAGAAAATGGGCACACCAGGGCTTCAGCCATTGTAAATGAACTCCAGATGCATGTACCACCTTGTGTATCTGGCTTATGTGGGTCCTGGGGAATTGAATTTGGGTCCTTTGGTTTCACAGGCAAATGCCTTAACCACTAAGCCATCTCTCAAGCCCATGGTTATCTTTCTGCCTCAGCTTCCACAGTCCAGAATGACAGGCATGAGCCACTATACCTGACCTGAATTCACTATGGAGTCTCAGGATGCCCTCAAACTGACAGTGATCCTCCTATCTCTGCCTCTTGAGTGCTGGGATTAAAGGTGTTCACCACCATGCCCAGCATTTTTGGCTTTTAGGAGACAAGGTCTTTCTCTAGCCCAGGCTAGCCTTGTGTACACTCATGGTAATCTTCCTACTTCAGTTTCCCAAGTGCTGGGATTAAAAACATGAGCCACTTTAAGCGCTTGCCTGTGAAGCCTAAGGACCCCGGTTCGAGGTCCCACGTTAGCCAGATGCACAAGGGGGCGCACGCATCTGGAGTTCGTTTGCAGAGGCTGGAAGCCCTGGCGCGCCCATTCCCTCTCTCTCCCTCTATCTGTCTTTCTCTCTCTGTCTGTCACTCTCAAATAAATAAATAAATAAATAAATAAATAAATAAATAAATAAAAATAAATAAATCAGGAAAGAAAAAAAAAACATGAGCCACTATGCCTGACCAAGAGGTATATTAAGAGGACATAAAGGAACAGGACCTTAAAGACCACAGGGGAAGCCAGGCATGGTGGCAGCACACACGTTTAGCCAAAAGAAAAAAAGGTGGAATCATCGAGAAGATAGAGCACGCTTGAAGGAATGTGCTTTGAGTTGGTCTCCTCTGTGCAGGGCATGGTGGCAGTGTCTGGCAGTTTGTCAGTGCTTCTGGATTCCATTATCTGCGCTCTTGGCCCCTTGGCATGTCTGACTACACAACTGCCTGAATTGAATGGCTGTCCCAAACAAGTCTTGGTGAGTTTCCTTTGTTTTTTTTTTTTGTTGTTGTTGTTGTTGTTGTTGTTCTTGTTTGGTGGGGGGCAGTGGTCAGAGTCCTTGGGAGGCTGAGAGACCCTCCCTTAATGAGCACTGTCAAGTCCAGACTCCTGAGGCTTTAAGGTACATGGCGCTCCCTTCATGCATTGTCCCACAGAACATGGCACTGTTACAAATACGTACTGTGCTTTCAATGGCACTGGGAAACATCATTTCCAAAAGAACTCTTTGGGGTTTTTCTTTTTCTTTTTATTTTCTTTTTTAAAATTAATTTATTTATTAGAGATAGAGAGAGGGAGAGAGAGAGTATGGGTATGCCAGGGCCTCCAGCCACGGCAAACAAACTCCAGACACATGTGCCACCTTGTGCGTCTGGCTTACGTGGGACCTGGGTAATTGAATCTGGGTCCTTAGGCTTCGGAGGCATGTGCCTTAACTGCTAAGCCATCTCTCCAGCCCTTATTTGCAAGCATAGACAGTATGGGTGTGCCAAGGCCTCTTGCCATGGCTTACGGAATCCACATGTATGAGCCACTTTGTGCATTTGGTTTTATATTGCTACTGGAAAATTGAACCCCAGTCCATTAGGCTTTACAAGCAAGTGCTTTAAGTACTGAGCCATCTTCTCAGCTCACTTTTTGTTTTGTTTTGTTTTAAATACTTGTACTTAAGAGAAAGTGGATATGCCAGAGCCTCTTGCTGCTGTAAATGAACTCCAGATGCATGTGCCACTTCGTGCATCTGACTTTACATAGCTACTAGGGAATCAAACCCCAGGCTAGGAGGTTTTGCAGATAAGCACTTTTAACCACGGAGCCATCTCCCTGGCCCCAAAATAGTTCTTTGAAAGCTGTCGGACCCTTGAGGTGCTGCAACACGACAATGTAGAAGTTTCTGCTTCTTTGTTCTTAGAGTGAGTAAAGTGAGCAGAGATGCTCCTGACATATCTGACCACTGGTGCCTGACTGTCGCTCTTGTGGACAAGGAACCACAATAAAGTGCTCTTCAATTGAACCCTTTCTCCTTGTTTTGCAGTCAAACACACTAGACAACATTGCTTACATCATGCCTGGACTGTGACAGCAAAGACTCCTGGGACAGAAACCTCTTCTCCCTCTTTGCTGGTTTGTGTATATATAACTGACTGTTCCAGATCCCTTCGCTGGCCTCTGGGTATAGGTTTTAAATTTTTATATCTATACATACATATATATGTGTATATATAATGTACAGTATATACATAGGACTGTAACTACTTTGATTTTAATAATTTTATGACATGGCAAAGGTTTAGCTAAGAGGAAACTGGCATGAATATGGGCTTGTGATTCTTTATTCTTTTGTGGATAAATCTGCCTTAAAAACCAGTGTAACTCGGGGGCTGAGGGCTTGTTCTGGGTGCCACATGCATCTCCTTATGGATGGCTAAAATGTGATTTTTTTCCAAACTCAGTTGTACCTCCAGACCCATCACTGACCATTTGCCTTACCTGTCTTAAATGGGAAATATAATATAGATGATGGGAGGATGCCAGCCGAGCACAGTACAAACTTGACATGACCTGGGAGGCAATACGCTCTTTCCCACGGTAGCTGCTGAGAGGACTAAGCAGGGGTTTGTTCCAATCCCTACTACACAGGTGTCCATGTCTTACGTTCTGTTGTAATCATTGCTACCACTGGCAGCCTCAGTTACATGATTCCTGGCAGCAGGAAAATACCTTGGCATAGGACCAGCTGTCAATGCCACCAGCTGAGCCTGTGTATATTCTCAGCTGCCCAAGAACCTTTGGTCTAGCCAAGAGCTGGTTTCTCTCATTGGCAACATAAGTTGGCCACCAAATCCTCACACGTTCTGCTATTTAGCTGCTTGGTGGTTACAGAACTTTGTCCAGCAGGTTCTTGGATTCGTCTCACTGGTTCCCCTGGTGGGCAAATGCTGTTCTGCATTCCACATGTAAGAGAATTGCAAAAAAGTACTCAGTTCTCCTGTAGGTTTATTTATACGTGTGTGTGAATGTATATTTTAATTATGTGTATTTAACTCTTTAAAATTTTGATTTTAATTTATCCTGTAAATTTCTGTATATATAATTTAATAACAAAAGCCTCCACCAGCAATAGCATGTGGATCATACAGATTTGTCATTTCTTCCTTCTAGTCTCTTCTGAAAACTAATCTACATTCTAAGGTGTTGGAACTTAAACAGGAATCATGATGTTGGTATTCTAATTCTGTGTAAAGAAACTTCATGGCCTTCAATAATGTTAGGAAGCGGACTAAAGGGGAAGTTGCAACTCCCAGCCACCCTGACTCCCTAAGAACCAGACCTGCTTTCCAGTCAGGAAAATAGCTGAGCACTGCAGGGTTGCTTCTGAATTGGCCGTGAGATTCCCCACCAAAGCCAAGCCGAGGCGGCCATGCTTCCTTCCCCCAGCCTGCGTGGACCGGCATCTCGTGAAGCTCTAAGGACTGCAGCCAGCTTCAATCCTATTGCATCCCCGACTCCCCACTGGGCTGCCGGCTGCCGCAGGGTGGGCTTCTCAGAGGTGTTCTTGCTGCTGAATCCCTGTCCTAGCTCAGAGCAGTTTTAAGATTTAATCAGGTAAAGAAGGAAACTAAAATCAAGAAGAGTAGAGATTTTCACCTGACTTCATGTACGAGCGCCATGCCTCATTTGTACCCATGGGAGTTTCCTGTGTGAAACTGTTTTCCGGAGAGGCCAGAAGCCATGGAAGGTACAGGAAGCAGTCAGTACTTCCATTGTCATTTGTATACCGTAATGAAATCCTGATGAGGACCTGCGTTTTCATGTGCTTTCCTTTGAAACCTCATCCTGTTGTATTTGTACTAAAGCTTTGTACACATTTGTATAATAATCTGTACCTTGTGGTATTTGGTACTATTCGGGGAAAATCTTTCGATTCAGCCTTCTTGCAGCTTTTATATTATTATTTTTTGTTTTTTAAAATAAATCCTGGTGGTTTGATCCAAATCCCATTACAGTTGTATAAAGAAATAAGATTTTGTACTTATATTATTAAAGATCGCATTTTTAATATTTGTAGCCCAGTGTCAGCTGTCTTTTCCCTAATCAGGTTAGTCACAGTTGCTATGAAATTACAAGACCTATCTTTCACACTATTCAACCATGATTTTTCTTTCAAAAAAAAATCAACCTGAAATAGAGGTCAAGTTTCTAATCAGTTGTTTTTCTCATTTACTGTTTCTATAATTTTTCTGTTGTAGAGGCTCTCTTATCATTTGCAAATTGCAGAGAATCTGAGAGTTGTGGCTACACTCATTGTCAAGTGAAAATGTGTGTTGTGGTGTGGGCTTAATCCAACAAAGGGTCCCCACAGTGTGTCTATATCCTGTTCTGAAGACAGTGTGGCCCCTGCAGTTTCAACATGATTTAGGCGGTGATGTGAGTAAGCTTTTTCTGGAGCTTCCAAAGTCATCTGGAAGGTAGTGTGATGCCGCCTCCCTGTTCCAGACCTACAGCCAACCAGCCTAATGTGAATGTTTAGTGATAAGATAAACACTGAATATATAGAAATTTTAAGGTATAAACCTCAGTGGATATATGAGGTGTTAAAAGTTGTAAGTATTGCCTAGGGAGAGTTGGCTCAGTGGTTAAAGGTATTTGCTTTCAAAGCCTAGTGGCCTGAGGTTCAATTCCTAAGCACCCATAAAGCTGAGTGCAAAAACTGGTATGCATGCATGTGATGTAGATTTGCAGCTGCAAGACACCCTGGAATGCACATTCACATGCAAATAGATAGGTGTTTTTTTTTAAAGTTGTAAATAGTGAAATGATAGTATTTAAAAGGCTAACAGTTGATACACTCCTGCAATCCTAGCACTCCAGGGGTAGAAGCAGGGATCTGAGTTTAAGCCAACTTGAGGAAAACCTATCTCCGAAAGGGGTTGAAGTTACAGCTCAGTGGTAGTACGAGTTTAGCCTGCACAAGGTCCTGGGTATGAACCCAACACCAGGGAAAAGGGAAAAAAACAAAAAAACATTGAGCCAGGCATGGTGGCACACCTCTTTAATCCCAGCACTTGGGAGGCAGAAGTAGGAGGATCTCCATGAGTTCAAGGCCACCCTGAGACTCCACAGTGAATTGCAGGTCAGCCTGGACTAGAGTAAAACCCTACCTCAAAGAAAAAAAAAAAAGGGTGATTTATGGGCTGCAGAAATGGCTTAGTGATTAAAGGCACTTGCTTACAAAGCCTGACAGCCTGTTCCATTCCACAGTACCCACCTAAAGCCAGATGCACTAACTGACACATGCGTCTAGAGTTCCATTTGTAGTAGCAGAAAAACCCTGGCATGGCCAAACTCACCCACTCTGCCTCTTTCTCAAGAATTTTGTTTTGTTTTGTTTGTTTTCCAAGGTAGGGTCTCACTCTAGCTCAAACTGACCTGGAATTCACTACGGAATCTCAGGGTGGCCTCGAACTCTGCGATCCTCCTACTTCTGCCTCCCGAGTGCTGGGATTAAAGGCGTGCGCCACCACACCTAGCTTTGCAAACACATTTGTGAAGTAGAGTCTCACTCTAGTCCAGGCTGACCTGGAATTAATTCACTGTGTAGTATTAGGACAATCCTCCTACCTCTGCCTCCCAAGTGCTGGGATTAAAAGCATGTGCCACCAGGCTAGAATTTTTTTTTTTTAATTTGGTTTCTTTTTTTTTTTTGGTTTGGTTTGGTTTTGTTTTTCGAGGTAGGGTCTCACTCTACCCCAGGCTGACCTGGAATTCACTATGAAGTCTCAGGGTGGCCTCAAACAGCAATCCTCTACCTCTGCCTCCCAAGTGCTGGGATTAAAGGCATGCGCCACCACGCCCAGCTTTAACTTGGTTTCTTGAAGTAGTGTCTCACTCAAACTCAGGCTGACCTGCAATTCAATGTGTAATCTTGAGGTGGCTTTGTACTCACAGCGATTCTCATCCCTCTGCCTTCGAGTGCTGGGATTAAAGACTTGTGGCACCATGCCCTGCCCCATATTTTTTGTTGTTGTTAAATCAATCCACACAACACCTCTGGGAGCTGGAGGGATGGTTCACTGGTTAAGGCACTTGCCTGCAGAGCTTAACAATAAGAGTTCAATTCCCTAGTACCTATGTCGATACCATTCTCTCCTTTTTTTTTTTTTTTTTTTTTGAGATAGGGTCTCACTGTAGCCCAGGCTGACCTGGAATTCACTATGGAGTCTCAGGCTGGCCTCAAATTCATGGTAATCCTCCTACCTCTGCCTCCTGAGTGCTGGGATTAAAGGCGTACACCACCACATCCCCTATTACTGTCTTAAGTTTGGTAGCAACATATTTCAATTTCTGTCTGAAAATGCTTAAAGGAGGGATATAGTAGTCTTACAGTATATCAATCTCAAGGGACTTCTTACCTTTATTTACCCTTAGGCACGGTATTGGGGTGAGAGATGGTGCAGCAGTTAAAGGCTCTTGGTTGTAAGGCATGGTATTATTATTACTAAAACATTTACAGGGGAAAAAATAAAACATTGCTAATTAAGTTTGCTTCTTACTAGTGCATTTTAAAAATAATTTTAATGCTTTGTGCTGCGCTTAAAATGTTTGCCATATATATTCCTATCTACCGTTTTGGTAAAACTGACAAACTCATTTATGTATGAAGCTACATAGTATCCTGTTTGCATTCAGTATGATTGTACTTTCCGCTTGGGAATATTTAGGTTGTTTCTGATTTCCTACTATGAAGAATAAAGCTTTTAAGAACTTAACATAAATGGACACCTAATATGAGCATGTTAAAGGTTACTAATGGAGAATCCAAAAGTTTATGCTAACTAATACTGCATATAACCAGGCAGTATGCTTGTTAGAAAGAAAGACATGGAAATTACCTGACACAAAAGCATCTTAAATGTACATCCCCGTCCATCCATCCACCCAGCATAATCCAGATGCCATAACTGAATGGAAGACTGGTTCGTTTTAAATTTGCATACAGCTGGGTGTGGTGGCTTATGCCTTTAATCCCAACATTTGGGAGGCAGAGGTAAGAGGATCACTATGAGTTCAAGGCTACCCTGAGACTACAGACTGAATTCCAGGTCAGCCTGAGCTAGAGTGAGACCCTATCTCGAAAAACCAAAAATATAAAAATAAATTTGCATACATTCATAGTGTTAGACAAAAGTATCTTCACAGAACATCTAGATTACTGGGGAAAGATGCTTTTTTTTTTTTACTGTCTCATAAGTACTGTTGAAATATTTGAAGTAGGGTTTATATTGTGAAGATATCAGACTTCATAGCTGCTCAAACAAGTAAACTTTTTTTTTTTTTAAGATTTTTATTTATTTATTTGAGAGTGACACAGAGAGAAAGAGGCAGATGTAGAAAGAGAGAGAATGGGCGCGCCAGGGCTTCCAGCCACTGTGAACAAACTCCAGATGCATGCACCCCCTTGTGCATCTGGATAACATGGGTCCTGGGGAATCGAGCCTCGAAACGGGGCCCTTAGGCTTCACAGGCAAGTGCTTAACCGCTAAGCCATCTCTCCAGCCCTAAGTAAACTTTTTTTTTTTTTTTTACTTTTTTGTTGACATCTTCCATAATTATAGACAGAACACTATGGTAATTCCCTTTCTTACCTCCACTCACTGCCTTCAATTTGTCTTCTATTATGAAGGTCTTGTGTAGGTTCAGGCACTGCAAGGTCATGAATATCAAGGCCATTTTGTGTGAGGACAAATGCATTGAAAGCAATCCTACCCTTCCTCTGGCTCTTACATTCTTTCTGCCACCTCTTCTGCAATGGAAGTTGTGATGGAACTGTTTCAGTGAAACAAGTAAACTTCTAATCCCAGAAGCGATTTACTTCTTTGTTTCCTATTACAGTCAGATTTGCATTGCTCGTAGAAATCACCCAACCAAGAGCAGCTTGTGGGAAAAAAGAGGTTTATTTTGGCTTCTAGGCTCAAAGGGGGAAGTTCCATGATGGCAGGGGAAAACAATGGCATGAGCAGAGGGTTGACACATGATCTGGCCAACATCAGGTGTACAACAGGAACAGGAGAGTGTGCCAAACACTGGCAGAGGGAGACTGGCTATAATACCCATAAGCCCACCCCCAACAATATACTGCCTCCAGGAGGCATTAATTCCAAAACCTCCATCAGCTGGGGAACCTAGAGTTCAGAACACCTAAGTTTATGGGGGACACCTGAATCAAACCACCGCATTTCCCATCCTTCCAAATTTGTGCTTACTCAGTTTAGCCTTTGAGATCTGACATCACAAACACGATCAGTAAAGCTCCCCACAGAGGCCCATTATGTCTTGGTGGTCTGTGTGAAGAAAACCATAACCCACTGGTCAGGTATCATGTGGGTGTCATCTGACAGCACACAACCCAAAGACGGAAGATGTCTGAGTCACAAACCTGGGAAAGACCTTGGAGATTCTTAACCTGGGTGCACTCTTGTGATTCTGAAGCTCAAGAAACTCCCTGAGGTTGGCTTTTCCTTCAGAAAGGATCATGACTTCAAGTTTTCAAAGGAATCTGTGACCTTAAGGCACCATAGTGCTGAGAAGATGTGACAGAGGAGTACTGAGCGCTGAAACATCTCTATTACTCCTTCCAAGGCTCAGGGTCCACTGTGGAAGTAAGAGCCAGAGGAAGGGTAGGACTCCTGACAATGTGCTCCTCCAGACACAAAATGGCCTGGATACCCACGACCCTCTCAGTGCTTGACACTACATACCTCACCAAGACCATCATAATAGGAGGAAAAGATGATGACATCAAAATAAAAGAATGAGAGAGGGAGGGTATATGATAGAGTGTGGATTTGTGAAGCAGAGAATGGGAGAGGAACGATCATGGTTTATTGTAAGTATGAAGTTGTCAGTAAAATGTGGTTTAAAACGGGAGTGATGGCACACGCCTTTAATCCCAGCACTAGGGAGTCAGAAGTAGGAGGAGCTCTGTGAGATACAGAGTGAATTCCATGTCAGCCTGGGCTAGAGCGAGACCCTACCTCGAAAAATAAAACGAACATTAAAAGTGACTTAAGAGCCCTTGATTTAACTAGTATGGACAAAATGGGAGCCTGCAGTTTGCATCACAGGCAAGGTTCACGTACCACAATCACACTGCATGCTGTCCTCTGGGGTGCAGGCCGCAGTTACTTAAATTGCTCTCAGTCTTAAGGAAACAAACTCAGTCCCTTACCTCTCATTGGAGGCAAGCGAATTAGGACTGCAAGCAGGAACTCACTTTGGAGCAGGGAGACCTGACTTCAAGATTGAGCCCGGACACGACAGGGACAGTGTCACCCTCAGGCGGGTGTGTGGTCACGGAAGAGTCCCTCCCTCCTTCCCTCCCGAGGTCTAAAGGCTAAGGAGACGACCTCAGCTGGAGCTTCTGCGTAACCCTATTCCAGTCCTTTCCCGGGCCTGAGCCCCACTTTGCAGCAGTGCAGGTCTTTAGGCCACGCCCCCCGAGGGGTTTCAGCGAGAGCCTGGGCGTGGCCTGGAGGCCCGCGCTCCCAGGCCCCGCCCCCCGCCGCGCGTGACGTCCGCGCCCTCGGCGGGCCGGCAGCGAGCCTGGAGCGCCCGGACCTCGCGTCGGGGGGCGGGGCCTCGTGGCTGCGGTCCAGAGCCCCGGCTCCGCCCCACCGGCGCCTCCCCGCGGGCCGTCCCGCGGGTCACGTGACGGCTCGGCGGTGCTGGCGGTTGCTGTCAGCTGATCCCGGGGTCGGTGGCAGCGGCAGCCGCGGCGATGGACTTTCTCCTGGGGAACCCGTTCAGCTCTCCAGTGGGACAGCGCATCGGTGAGTCCCGGGAGCTCGGCGCCGCTCCACCCCTCTGCTCCGCACCGGCCTCGGCCCCCGGGGCTTCTCTAGATTCCCCGTGTCGGGCTCGGGGGAGGCCGGGAAGGCGGCGCCGCTGGCGTTTCGCTCCCGGTCGAGGTCCCGCCTGTCGTTCCCGCCCACCTTTGATTGACAGCAACGTGCACCAATGGGAGGTCTCCACTGGGGATGGATGCTCGCGATGGCCAGTAAACAAGGAGGGGAGGCGGGTCTTGGCGGCCAGGGTTCGGCCAATGTGCGCGTGCTGGGGTCCCAAGTGGAGGGAGAAAGTTTTGGGTTAAAGGGACTGGGAGGTGAGAGGGCGCCGAGTCGCGCCCCGATCCTGCTGGCGGTGCTCCCCCGGTACCGATACCTTGAGAAGGGCTGGACTCCCTTCTCCCGGGATCGGGGAAACCTGCGTCCACGGCGGCTCATAGAGACCCGGCAGCCGAGCACCTGCCGAGGCGCGCGGCCGCGGGGGAGCCCGGGTCTCCCGGCACGGAGGCTGAGCCGCTCCTCCCGCGCGCTGCGGTCTGGAGATGCGGAGCCAGTGTGACGCAGCCTCCGTGGCGTTCTGGCCCGTAATTAGGGCATGACGGCCCAGACCACCTTGGACTCGCTTGCAGACTAGAAACGATAATAAGCGAGAGTCAAAGGACACTGCCTGGCATATGGCCACGTTTTACAAGCCTAACACTGGCTATCATTGTCTCTGCGATACCACCTAGTGGGGCCAGGAATCCCTGGGAATGGCCAGACTGTAGTAGGTGTGTCCTGGGAAATCCAAATGGCTGCACTTCTCTGGGAATGGATGGTGGAGAAATCCGGCAGCACTGTGAATTCTCCTTTGGTTTGCTTTTTTGCCTTGGGCCCACATTGGGAAAGCTGGATCAATTGTTTTAATATAATTATTTTTTTTTAACTCCTGATCCTTCTGCCTCCACCTTCAGAGTGCTGGGATTACAGGCATGGGCCACCATACCCCATATATGCAGTACTTAGGGCCTTCAAACATTTCTATCCTCTGAGCTACATTACTCTGCTCCCAAAAGACTTTCCATTCTTTCTGTCTTGGAAGCCAAGCTTCCTAAGGTCAGTTGCCCAGTTCTGTTATATCTGCCACTGTGGCTGTCGGCGGTTCTTCTGAGGTGGTCGGTTATTCCGAGGGAGAGGTGGTGTCCAGAATTTACATACCAGGATGCCCCAGGAGCCCAGGTGCTGGCACACGCCCCACACTGAGTCATTGTTTGGGAGCTGAAAAGAAGGCAGCTCTATTTGAGACTTTCGACTCAAAAATATGTCAAGCAATCCGACTTAGAAAGCCAGCCACATATTCCTGAGACTTTCTGGAAAAGCTCGTCTGGGCTTAGGGTTTCAGCTAGTCAGAAAGCAGCTTCACTTCTTACCCTGAAGGTTGCCTTCCTTGGGCAAGGAATACTTTCGGCCAGAGAGAATGCTGCTGTGCGTCAGCACCACTGAGCCCTAAACCCAGTCTCACTTGTGGCCTCATTCTACCTTGGGAATCCCAAGCTACCCCCCCCCACACACACACACACCACTTCACATCAGAATAAATATCCAGGAGAGCTTGGCCCCACCTCAGAACTTCTAGCTGGTAGATCTGGGAGGATGCCAAGAATTTGCATTTCTAACAAGTTGCCAAGCGATGCTCTTGTAGCTGGAGACCACAAGTTAAACCTGTGGCTCACGCCTGTGATCTCAGTTCTAGGAAGGCTGAAGCAGGAGGATTGCCAAAAATTTGAGGCCAGCATGGAAGGAGCTTGTCTCCAAATACTGGCTTGACTGCATCTCCTTCTGATCCCAGGGAGTGGAAAGACAGACTTACCCAACACTCCAGTGGATTGGTAGCAAAGGGAAAATGTACTGCCCTGAGCTACTGAAACTTGACCCAGAGCTAGAGAGGGTGCGGAAGAGGCAGGCGTGGTGGTGCAGGTGGTACATGCCTGTGGTCCCAGCACTCAGCAGGCTGAAACGGAAGGACTGTGAGCTCAAGCCAGAGCGACATAGTGAGGTGGAGGAGCACTAATTTAGATGTCCAGGCAGAAGTACTACAAATTGGATGTGCTTTTTTTTTTTTGTTTTTTTTTGAGGTAGGTGTCTCACTCTAGCTCAGGCTGACCTGGAATTCACTATGTAGTCTCAGGGTGGCCTCAAACTCATGGAGATCCTCCTGCCTCTGCCTCCCGAGTGCTGGGATTGAAGGTGTGTGCCACCACGCCCGGGCTCTTTTTGAGACAGAGTTTCTATGTTATACAGGTTGGTTGGCCTCTTAACTCCTGGGATCCGGAGTTCCTCCCCCTCAGTTCCCAAGTAGCTGGGACCTCCAGCTTATGCCAGTGGAGCCTGACTGGCTGTGTTAACTGGTAACTGAGTTCTAGCTGTTTCTATTCCTGTAAAGCAGGCTCCTCTTTGCTGCAGGAGTAAATTGATGCCTTTTCAACATGTCCTTGTTGAGAGTGGAGCCTTAGAGGACAGACGTCCCAGAGGACAGTGAGCTCTAATGATGCTCAGTGTACAGTGTTGTCATGTCCACCGTTTGTCCACACGCACCCTGATGCGTGCTGCTCCTGTGTCCCCTAAGCCGAGCACCTGACATGATCACTCCCTCCCTGAAGCCTTCCCTAACCTTTTCTAACCCAATTTCTATTTTCTCTGTTCTGCTATCCTCTGCCTCCTGTCAATTCAAAACACAGCCTTCGCCTCACAGGGAATAAAAAAATAAAATGGTTTATTCTTGAGCCAAATATGAGTGACCATGGCCCAGAAACATGGGTTCAGGACCCCAAATAACATGCTCCAGTGTGGAAATGGTTTCATAAAGTTTTTTTTTCTTTTTCTTTTTTAACATATGTACTTACAGAGCAAGATCAAAAATCAAGAAATTCTTGAAATACATTGGTAGGAATATGAAGTATGCGTTACTGCACAGCAGGGAAGTCTCTAGCATAGGTTTCAGGTGATCTGATGACATTCTTATCTTTATCTTTTCTTATCTATCTGACCACATTCTTAGCTTTTGGGTTGGTGGAAGCCAGTGTCTGTTGATATATTTGAAAAGGCTTTATCTGATAGTCACAAGGTGGACAATGAATGGCTATTAAAGGTACTAACAGTAGCCCAGGGTAATGTAGCTCTGGATCTGCAGCATTCCGACTCTCTCCACAGTCCCGAAGCTGTAGCCAGTCAGCCTGTAGCAGCTTTAACATAGGGGTGCCCTGCCCGCCTCCCCCACTTCACATGCTTTGAGCTCCCTTTCTGAGAGCAGTTGTAAGCATGAAGCAGTCCAGTCCCCAGAAAGTGCCTGGCCTGGTGTGAGCGTGCTGGAAACTTCAGCTCTTGTGTGACTCTCCTCGTCACTCGTGCTAGATGCGCCACGGGCACACTCATACCTCCCCTTTGTCACTTTGTATCCTTCTCTCTCTAATCGGCTAGACAAACTGCCTGTCACTTACCTGACCCCTCAGCACCTAGCATGGTGCTGACACCCAGCAGCAGAGAGAGAGAGAAGAAAGGACATGAACATTATATGAACAAATACCATATGCCAGCCATGACTGCTGGAATAAATACCAGATGTCTTCATGGTGACCCTGAGAGTGTTAGGGAGAGTGACACTTGTCAGAGTCACTGCAGCCCTGGCTGTTTTCTTGTAACTTACCACACCCCCTCTGGCTGCTCAGAGCATATTTTTAAAAAACTATTTTATTTTTTTAATTTTAATTTTAATTTATTTGAGACAGATGGAGGGAAAGAGAGAGAGACACAGTAAGCATGCCAGGTCCTCTAGCTACTGCAAACTAATTCCAGCTACATGTGCCACCTTGTGCATCTGGCTTACATGGGACCTGGAGAATCAAACCTGGGTCCTTACGCTTCACAGGCAAGTGCCTTAACCACTAAGCCACCTCTGCAGCCCACAGAGTACATTTTAACTTTTCATTAGGTTCACATTATTGCTCTAGCCACATGGCAGGGGTTTGTGCACACTTCAGGTCGCTGCCCGATCGACTCATAGCCAAGTGGTGGTGACATAGTCCTCCTTTCTCAAGGCTTTTAGACCCCTCCCCAGGTATGCCCCGAGGACAAATGTTACGGAGACAGACTCCCACTTTCCACTTCTGGCTATTGACTTGAGGCTGGCACTTAGAATCTACTTGCGGACATCAGGACTGATGTAGTCATTCCCTGGGGACCATTCCACAGGCAGTCAGCTTGGTGGGGGTAGACATCGGCGCAGAACACAGAGCCTAAGGCTGGACCCAGGAGAGGAGAGTGAAGAAAAGCTCGGCACTGAGCCTGGAGTGTATAATCCCAGTACTCCGCAGGCTGAGGGCAAGCCAACTACTGTAAGTTTGAGGCTAGCCTGGCCTACATTGAGTTCCTGGCCAGCTTGGGCTACAGAGTGAGGTGTGAGATCCTGTCTCAAAAAAGACAGAGATAGGATTGCCGTGAGTTCGAGGCCACCCTGAGACGACATAGTGAATTCCAGGTCAGCCTGAGCTAGAGCGAGACCTTACCTCGGAAAAAAAAAAGAAAGAAAGAAAAGAAAATTAAAAAAGGATCAGTGCTGTCCTTGGGATCCTCCGGACTCCCAGGGAGCCACTCCAGACCCTGGGGACCTTTGAAGAAGGTGGGCTGGAAACCAGAGTGGATACTGGAGCCATAGTGTAGATACCAGACTGGTTTGTCAGGAAAGCTGGTTCCAGACCCCGTCTGCCCGTCACCCATCTCCCAGCCATGATGCAACACAGGTGCTTCCACACCCTCTTCTCCCCAGAGGTCTGGAGAGCAGGGCCAAGGGCGCCCGGGATGGGAAAGTATCGAAGGTAAAAGGCAAAAGCAACAGACTGTGAAGAGGAGCCAGAGCTCAGATGGCACAAGGCAGAGGGCAGAGTGTGACAACCCAGGGGGGTCAGCGCCGGGCACACAGCCATCCCTGGGTCTGTCCGAGATGGGTCAGCTGGCTATCTGTTTGGTAGAGAGCATCCCAGCACTGATGGTGGGAGGGAGGCTCAGAAGGACCTCTGTGCAGAGAGGATTAGACCAAGATCAGTCTACAAAGGACCGCTCAGTGTAAGTCCTTGTGGCTTTGTGGTCCATGTGATCTGTTGCAGTTATCCAACGAGGCCATTATTGCCTAAGAGCAGCCAGACTAAGGTAACGGAAAGAATGTGCTGTGCTTCAGGAAAAGCTTATTTAGCTGAGGGCCGTGGAGCACTCCTTTAGTCCCAGCACTCGGGAGGCTGAGATAGGAGGATTGCCATTAGTTGGAGGCCAACCTGGGGCTTCAGAGTAAGTTCCAGGTCAGCCTGGGCTAGAGTCAGACCCTGCCTTGAAAAAAAAAAAAAGAGAGAAAAAAAATACCTTACTATGGGGACTGGGATTTGAAGTTCATGTAATGCTCACATGCTGTTAATTATTATCCCTCTAGCTTTGATTCCAGCCTTTTTTAAAACGTCAAGATCATCAGTAGCTCTCGGTCCATAGAGAGATTGAATTTGGCCCGTTGGCTGCTAGAGGACTAACCTCTGGATCAGAGCCGCTGACCAGAGGCCGAATGAGGGGAGGTGATCTTTCCCAAAGTGGAGTTCCGCAGCACCACCCCAGATGTATGAGGTGCTGTGGCCAGGGGCGTGTCCATGGGCCAGACTTTTGGTCCCTACCCATGGGGGACCTGGGGAAGACTTCATAGCTTAAAGCCTCAGGTTCCTAGTCCATGAGTGCACACTCTACATTAGAAGCCAGCGCTCTGTCCTGGGGATGACACAGGGTAGTGTCTAGAGGGCTTTGCAGCAGCTGGACAAGTGCTAGTAAGGCCAGGGTGACCTCGAGTCAGAACGCCAGCTTCGTTACCTGGAGCCGGTTACTTAACCTCTCTCTGCTTCGGTTCCCGCATCTGTAAAATGAAGCTAATCATAGCACCTGGCAGGCGGGGTGGCCATGTCACAGTGTTGTGAGGTGCTTGGCCTGGTGTCCACCCCACCAGACAGATGTCCTCTTAGCCATGGGAATTTTCCCTAGTGTTGACATTGTTCCTGGACCACAAGGTAGTGGCAGAGTTAAGGTGCCATCCCAGGGCCCCAACTCCAAAGCAGTCTTTGTTTGCCTGGGATATGAGCAAACCCTGGTGGCCACATTCAGGCGGGTCAGGTTTCCGCTGTGGGGTGGAGCCCAGTCTCTTGGGAATTGAGGCCTTTGCCTGACTGCATGGATCTGGTGAACAGGTTTTCTTTCTGGAGCTCACAGAAATAAGAGTAAAGTCCTGTATTTCTGCTTGTCTAGCTTGTTGGGGTGGGGAGGACCCTCAGTGGCTAATTAGCTTGGGGCTATCAACAGGTGAGAAACAGGGAAAATCCAGAACACGTTAACTCTTCACCTGCTGACCAAGAGGGTGTTTTGTTTTGTTTTGTTTTAGTCTTTCAAGGTTGGGTCTCACTCTAGCCCAGGCTGATCTGGAATTCATTATGTAGTCTCAGGGTGGCCTCAAACTCAAGGCAATCCTCCTGTCTCAGTCTCCCAAGTGCTGGGATTAAAGGCGTGAGCCACCACGCCCAGCTGACCCAAGAGGTTTTTTTTGTTTTTTGTTTTTTTTAATTTTTATTAACATTTTCCACAATTATAAAATATATCCCATGGTAATTCCCTCCCTCCCCACCCCCACACTTTCCCATTTGAAATTCCATTCTCCATCATATTACCTCCCCATTACAATCATTGTAATTACATATATACAATATCAACCTATTAAGTATCCTCCTCCCTTCCTTTCTCTACCACCAAGAGGTTTTAATGAAAGCCAATGCTCTCCAGACTGCCATCTTTCTTATTATTTTCATGGCATTTTCCTCTGATCAGCTCACCTTCTCATTTGCCTCCTCTGATGTAATTAACCATGAAATTATAGCTTGATGCTCTGGTTCCTGTTTTATTTCTACTTGACATTAGAGGAGTGACAATATGGATGTCTCTGTTTGTCCTTGTGCCCACCTTACATGTTCTAAGGAAGCATGTTTGGACCTCTTAGACCTGAGCGGTCTACAGTAGAGTCTGCATGGGGACAGCTGGGTTCAGGTGCCAGCTCCACCCTCCAGGTATGTGACATACCTTCTGAGGGTCTCTCCCCTCAAGGGACATGGAAATTTGGCCATTGATAGAATACTGCAAAAGCACCCAGACACTGCTGCTCCACACCCTAAGTGGAGAACTGGGCTTTCCTCCACAGGGATGGAGGCACCACACAGGCCAAAGCTGACAGAATTTAAGGACAGACAGGGGTGTCCACTACAATTCGAACAATTTGGGTTGGTGCAGGATGACCTCTGTGGCAGTTCACTTCATATGTCAATTTGGCTAGGCCACACAGCTCCAAACCACTTGCTAGGATAATCTAGATGTGTCTGTGAAGGTACTTGGTCAATGTGATTAGTGTCGTAATCAGTAGACTTGGATGGGAGCAGATTGCCCTCCGTAATACGAGTGGGCCTCGTCCTCGTCCAGTCAACTGAAGCCTTAGTAGAAAAAGACTGACCTCCACAGAGCAAACAGGAAATCTGGCAGCACGCTTCCCTTGACTGGAATTGTGTGTGGCCCGGAGCCTCCACTCTGCTGGAGGCTGCATGTGCCAAGCCTCTATAGGCGTGGGCCTATTCCTTAAAGTTAAAACCAGTAAGCCCACTCACTGATCGCTCTGTCACTCCTGTCACTTGTCTGTCTGTCTCTGTCTCTCTCTCTCTCGATCTATCTATCTATGTATCTTTTTCTGTCCCATTGCTCTGGATTCTAACCCATCCCGGCCCTGGCTCCACCCCTGCTTCCCAGGTTGTCAGCACATCTTGTGCATAAGTTGGGGGTCGTCACACACTGGCCCCCTACCTCTGCTGTGTGGCTTTGCTCCCTACAGGGGCAGGGCAGGAAGCTGGAGGCCCTGCAGCTCCATGAGCTTCAATGGGGCTTCTCTTGTGGCCTGTGGTTAAAGAATGACAGGGCAGCGCTGCGGTTTTGAGGAAGGGCGGTCCAACAACTTAGGAAACCGATGGAATTTTCCAGGCTGACTCTGGAAAGAGTTGCTCATTTGGACAAATGGGCTTCAAGGCAACTTACTGACTCAAAGAAAGAAAAAGGAACGTTGGCCACCCCGTGGATGTGATTTTAAAGCATTTGCATGGGAAGGCTTGACGTGTTGAGAACATCCTTTGGTGTTACTTTCATAGTGGGCAGTATTTGTTTGGGGGCTTAGCCTGTGCTCGGTGGACGTAGCATGCTTGAAGCACATCTCATCTCCTCCTCACACAGCCTGGGAGGTTTCTCTTTGCTTCCCAGGAGCAGCTGAGGCACAGGGAGGCGAAGGAGTCCGCCCAGAGCCACGCAGCTGATGAGCGCTGAAGTCAGGGCCTGAACTAGGCCGAGTCTGTCCACGTTGCACACTTCGAATTTTCCCACATCTCTACTGCCCCTTGGGACTCAAAGGGAACCACCAGGTTTCTCTTTGAATCGATGCGCTTTACATATTGGCTTCCTCCTCCTGGCAGGGAGCTCAGCTGACAGTATCTCTCCAGGGAGCAGAAGCCTCCCAGGGACCACCCCAGAGACATCCACCTGTGTTCAGGTGGCCTGAGATGCTGCAAGGGGCTACCAAGAAAGTGAAATAGCATGAGCCAGAGGACGGAGTCTTTGAGGGCACAAGTTAGCTGGTGACAGCCCCACACCATGGACTTCATGAACAGTTTATAATCAAATGTCTACAGAATCCCAGGATCCAGTTTAGCAGCTTGTGAGAGCGCACACTGATGGCCTGAATTCCAGGGTGCCACTCACGAGGGGAGGTGACCACTGTCAGGGTCATGTCTAGTCAACTGGCTCCAGGTGAGGATGTTAGGGCTGAGTAAGGAAAGACTGGAACTTCCTGAAAATATTCCAGGGGTGGTCAGTAGGAAGAAAGATTGGGATTTCCACCCTAGCAGCTACCAGAGGATCCAGCAGTGCCAGAGCAGGGAGGAGCTTCTTGCAGTGCTGTCCAGGTGATCACGCGGCCTCCTCGTCATCTAGTCACTCAGCAAGCAGGTCCTGCAGGCTTCCCAGGGACAGGTCCCACCCCTGTAGAGAACAGAGGTGGCTCATGAGCTCTAATCTACCCCCTGGTGGGACAGATGGATACAGAAACCAGTATTATGGCATTGTTAAGTCCACTAGGCATTGCTAAGCGCTGTGGTCTGGGCAGAAAGCTGTTGGTCAGTGGAGTGCAGGAACAGGCAGGAGGACTCAGGGTGCCTGCGCAAGAAACCTGACCTTGATGTTGGCCTAGGAGTTGAGTTAAAAAAAAAAAAAAAAAACTAAACAAAACAGAGCCGGGCGTGCTGGCACATGCCTTTAATCCCAGCACTCGGGAGGCAGAGGTAGGAGGATTGCCATGAGTTCGAGGCCACCCTGAGACTCCATAGTGAATTCCAGGTCAGCCTGGGCTAGAGTGAGACCCTACCTCAAAAAACCAAAAAAAATAATAAAATAAAATAAACCAGGCACATTCTCAGAAGAATAGGCGTGTTCCGAAGTAGAGAGGCATCTGGGTGAGACCCAGCTGGCCCGGAGCCTCGCAGGAGGAAGCCGAGCTGTGGAAGAGGGGCCGGGCCCATCTTCACACCTGCATCCAATCTCCAAGCTCCAGGAAGCCCAGGGTTGCTCCAGCCCTCTCTGGGGAGGTCTCATGAAGAAGCTGGGCAGCAGCAGTTCTGGACAGACAAGAGACCTAACCCTGACGGACAAAAGTCTGAAGGGTGGCAGCTCCCAGGAGGCTTGCAGTTCAATCAGGTCTGACCCAGACTCTTTCTGTCTTTAGCATGCAGGCTGATCGGGGGAGAGCAATGAGTGCTTGGGAGGCCAGGGAGCTGCAGCCCTCAGCATGGAGTTGAGCACCTGGCAGCCTGGACACTGTGTCCACTGTCCCACAAGCATGCAGAGACTGCCCCTCTGTTGGCCAGAGGTGGCGGAGAGGATTCTGCTCCAGGCAGGTGGAGGTGGCCTTCACAGAGGGGCGAACACTCCCCAGCGCAGGCGGGCACAGCGCAGGGCGACGGGAGAGGAGGGTCATGCACAAGCTGACACTTGCTGGCTAGCTGGTCATTGTTTTCCAGTGAGGTTGTCACCTCGCAGAAGGAAGAGGAACACAGTCAGCCGGGAGGAGGCCCAGCTGAGGAGCAGGTTCAGGGCGGGGCGTGGGGGGGATTAGCCAACTCATTTCCTCTCTGCATCCCAACCCCACAGCTGTGCTGACTCAGCCCATGGTCTTTTTTTTTTTAATATAATTTTATTTATGAGAGAGAGAAATGGGCATGCCAGGGCCTGTTGTTGCTGCTATTGTGATCCAGTCACATGCACCAGTTCGTGTATCTGACTTTATGCAGGTGGCTGAGGAATCAAACCTAAGGCAGCAAGCGCCTTAACCACTGAGCCATCTCCAGTGGTCCATGGTTCTGTGAGTCAGCCTTACTTTCTGCATTGTATATCATAGTCTCCTCTGGGCCGCACATCTGCTGCAAGCAAGGTGGCGCTGGTTTTACTCACGCATAACTCCCAAAAGCCTGGATGTGCACGTAGCAGTGGTTAAGAGTGTGGGTTTATTAAGCAGGGCATGGTGGCTCATGCCTGGAATCCCAGCACTTGGGAGGCAGAGACAGAGGTAAATTCCAGGCCAGCCAGGCCTACATAGTCAGATTCTGTCTCAAAAAGAAAAAAATTAAGCCGGGCATGGTGGCACACACCTTTAATCCCAGCACTCAGGAGGCAGAGGTAGGAGGATTGCCGTGAGTTTGAGGCCACCCTGAGACTGCATAGTGAATTGCAGGTCAGCCTGGGCTAGAGCGAGACCCTACCTCGGGGGGGGGGGGGGGAGGAGAGAGCAAAATTAAGCTGGGTGTGGTGGTACATCCTTTAATCCCAGTACTCAGGAGGCTGGGGTAGGAAGATTGCTGTGAGTTCAATACTAGTCTGAGACTAATTCCAGGTAAGTCAGCCTGGGCTAGAGAAAGACCCTTCCTCGAAAAACTTTAAAAAAAAGTAAAAAGAATACTTGCTTTTTTTTTAATTTTCTTTTTATTTATTTGAGAGAACAAGCAAGAAGCAGAGAGAGAGAGAGAGAAGAGAATGGGTGCACTATGGCTTCCAACCACTGCAAACAAACTCCAGATGCCTGCGCCCCCTTGTGCATCTGGCTTACATGGGTCCTGAGGAATTAAATCAAGGTCCTTTGACTTTGCAGGCAAATGCCTTAATCAGTAAGCTATCTGTCCAGCCCAAGAGTGGTCGCTTTGACAACACATACTAAAATTGGAACAGTACGAGAAGATTAGCATGGCCCTTGCACAAGAATGACACACAAATTCACAAAGCATTACATATTTTACAAAAATGAAGGTTGACCAGGCATGGTGGCACACGCCTTTAATCCCAGCACTTGGGAGGCAGAGGTAGGAGGATTGCCATAAATTCAAGGCCATCCCGAGACTACATAGTGAAGTCCAGGTCAGCCTGGGCTAGAGTGAGACATTACCTCAAAAAAAAAAAAAATAAATAAATAAATAAAAATGAGGGTTGGAGAGATGGCTCAGTGGCTAAAGGCACTTGCTTGCAAAGCCTGCTAGCCAGGGCTTAATTCCCCAGTACCCACATAGAGCCAGATGCACAAAGTCGTGCATGCATCTAAGCTCATTTGCAGTGACAAGAGTCCCTAGCATACTCCTTCTCTCTCTCAAATAAAATATTTTTAAAGATTTTTTGTTTTTTCTTAATTTGTTTTTTATTAACAACTTCCATGGTTGTAAACAGTATCCCATGGTAATGCCCTTACTCCTCCACTTTCCCTTTGAAACTCCACTCTCCATCATATCCCCTCCCCTTCAATCAGTCTCTCTTTTGTTTTGATGTCATGATCTTTTCCTCCTTTTATGATGGTCTTGTGTAGGTAGTGGCAGGCACTGTGAAGTCATGGATATGCAGGCCATTTTGTATCTGGAGGAGCATGTTGTAGGGAGTCCTACTCTTCCTTTGGCTCTTACATTCTTTCTGCCACCTCTTCTACAATGGACCCTGAGCCTTGGAAGGTGTGATAGAGATATTGCAGTGCTGAGCACTCCGGTCACTTCTTTCCAGCACCATGATGCCTTGTGAGTAATCCCAAGGTCACTGCCATCTGAAAAGAGAAGATTCTCTACCAAAAGTGAGAGTAGCATTAATATGTGGGTATGAACATTAAGAGAAGTACTTACTGGACAGTTTGATGAGCATAGTGTATACATTTAGCCAGACAGCAGCAGACATTACAACCCTAGCGCTCATGACTACCCCTGTTTTAAGTTTTCAGTATCAGGAATATATTCCCTCCCATGGAGCGGGCCTCTAGTCCAGTTAGAGGGCAGTTGGTTTCCAGCATGACAGACGTGCCACGATTGCACCCATTGGCTCATTTGGCCTGGCTGGCCAAATATAAGGTTTGCAGTGTCCACTGTTGAGTGTCTTCACTGGTGATTTCTCTCTCTCCATTGAACTGCATGCAGCATAGCTTTTTCCAGCTTTCTGTCAGCTGGTCTACATGGGGGAGGTTTTCAGCTTAGCTCCATTAGGATTTCTCAGTGGCTTTGCAGCCCAAGTATGTGGAGTCTCCAGCAATAGGGTCTTACCATCTATTCCTGGTGGGAAACCAAGGGCCTCAGCAATGGCCTATAATGTTTTGGGGGCATCAGGGACCTCCCTCGCCAACAACTCACTGGAAAGCATCACATCCCTAGTACTGTCAACATTCTAGTAACAATCTATGGCTCCTGAGTGTTCCATTGTCCAAAAAAGTATGTTTCCTCCACCTTTTCTTTACTCAGTCTCTTCCCATGACCTCACTTGGGCCTTTTCACCCCCATTAATCTATTCTTCTACTTACATATGTACAATACCATCCTATTAAGTACCCCTCTCCCTTCCTTTCTCTTCCCTTTATATCTCTTTTCTAGTTTACTGGCCTTTGCTACTGAGTTTTCTTCCTACTCACATAGAAGTCTAATCATCTGTAGCTAGGATCCACATTTAAGAGAGAACATGTGACATTTGGCTTTCTGGGCCTGGGTTACCTAAAGAATTTTTTTAAAACAATGAAACAAGCCAGGCATGGTAGCACATACCTTTAATCCCAGCACTCGGGAGGCAGAGGTAGGAGGATCACTGTGGGTTCAAGGCTAAACTGAGACCACAGAGTGAGTTCTAGGTCAGTCGGGTCTAGAGTGAGACTTTACCTGGGGTTGGGGAGGGATGAAACAGACAGAGAGTAGGTGTGAGAGGCACACTTTTCTGGGTTCAGATCTCTGCTTGCGCTTACCAACCATGTGACCGTGGGCAGGTACAGACCTCTCTGTTGCCCGTTTTTTCCACCCTCTCCCTTGGGATTGTGTCACTAGGCGTGCAGAGGGTTCTGTCTGTGCTTGGTGCGCACTGCATACCCTGTGAGTGTGTCTGTATCCTGGACGCCTGGCTGCTTGAAGATGGCTTTCTAGGCAGAGCCCAGGACCTGAAAGAACCAGAGCTCAGAAGGTGGAGACTCCTCCATCCCGCAGCCCCTGAGGAGTTCAGGTTTATGGCCCGTGGCAGCAAGGAACTATGGACCCTTTGTTTTGTTTTGTTTTTGTTTTTGTTTTACAAAGTAGGGTCTCACTGTAGCCCAGGCTGACCTGGAATGCACTGTGTAGTCTCAGGGTAGCCTCGAACTCAGGGCGATCCTCCTACCTCTGCCTCCCGAGTGCTGGGATTAAAGACGTGTGTCACCACACCCAGTGACGATGGACCTTTTTAGCAGAGGAGAGTGCTAGTAAGATTTACTCTTGGGGAGGACATGGGGGTGCCGGCCCAGCTCTGGGCAGGTGACGGCACACCACAGAGCCGGCCCATCATGAAGCAGGTGAGAGACATGGTAGTGACTCACATCCGTGCGCTGCCATTAGCCCCGCTGAGCGCCTGCAAGACGGCCCGGGCCGCAGAGCAGAGCTCCTTGAGGCCACCATGGCCCGGGCTTGTGGTTACTTCTGGAAATAACAGCTGGGTCGAGACACGCAGCAGCTACCTGCGACATGGCTGAAGGCAGGTGTCTCGCCTTTGGTCACCACTCATTTCTTCCTTTTGGCCCAAATCCCAGGCACACCCCACAGTTGCTCATTTCCGCCTCTACCTGTCATTGGCCTATAGGCTTGGAGAAGCTGCGCCGCGATGGGACAGGCAGGCAGCCTGATCTGACCCGCAGACAGAGGGGAGTGAGGAGGATTCAACCTGCGCTGAACAGCACCAGAGTTAGGTGAGGCCAGCAGGCCTGGGCCACTGCCTGGTGTAAGTCTCTGAAGGAAGGGAAGCTTGCCCTTGTACCAGGCAGAGCCCTGGGGCCCAGTGGATAGGAGGTATCTACACCAGGCGCAAGACAGGGCAGAGAAACTACCGAACTGACAAATGTCTGGTGACCCACAATGGCAGGATTGCCGGCCTTAGGCATCAGCTAGCCCCTAGTGACAGCTCAGGGTTACAGGCCTGGTCCCTCAGGAGTGGGGAGACAGGAGCCAGCCACTGCCCAGCAGCCCTTAAAGGTCACTTCCAGCAGCTGCAGATTGAGAGTCAGTTATCATTCTCTGGGTGACTAGTAACCACTGTGTTTTTATTCCTCTTCTTAAAATAGCAAGCTGACTTGTTTTCCTAGTTAAAAACAAAACATGACAATATCCTCAAATTCTTGTGAGCTCAAAGTTCTATCCTTGCTGGGCACGCCTCCCCATGGGAAGTCAGCAGGGAGTCCGCAACTCCCCAGCCGTGCCAGCCACACCCCGACCCAGGGGACCTGAGCAAGGACCAAGGACTGATAGTCAGCGCAGATGTCACCCAGTCCTCACCTCATCTGGCTTCTACTTAAACTACTGACATGGGTCTTACCTCACCTATGCCGCCGCCTCTGCCTCTGCCTCTCCCCATTCCTGCTGATCCTCTGAAGGTTCTGCCCACCCCTGGCAACTACCGGCTGGCTTCAGACTTGCTCCCCGGGCCCTTCTGCACCACCGCCTCCCACTGTGATTTCCTGGCTTCTGCCTTTCCACGTGGCTGCAGTTCCTGGCTGGCTGTCCCCGGAGAGGCAGGGTGCTGTCATTCTCTGCGCGTGATAGGGGTCATTAGTGGTCATTAGGACTTGCAGGAGGCTGGCTCAGGAAGGGCAAAGTGCGCAGTTCCAGGAAGTTCCAGAAGGACATTAGCAATGCCAGCTCCTCATGGCACTGAGAGCCAGGCAGAACGTGAGGCGTCTGCCTTGCTGTAGCAGCTGCCCATCGCCACTGGAGAGGGTGTTTTGAAGGGCTGACCTCTGTCTTGGCTTCCTTACTAGTGAGATGAGGGCACGCCTTGCTGGCTGACGGTTAAATCTCTTGCTTTGTATGGCCAGGTAACGATGCTGGTGGTTACACAGTTTATAACTTGAGAGGTCCAAGTATGATGGAAGGGGTTGTAAGCCAGGCTGAGGCCTACGGAGCCCAGAAGGCTGTAGGCACAGGAAGAACGTGGTCACTTCCAGGTTTCAAGACGTGCCTCTGGGACAGCATGGGGAGCAGTCAGGGGAAGAAGGGAACATGGAGAGAATGGGTACGGTGTGGACTTGGGAGCTGGGACTGGCAGGACAGCTGTGGTCATTAGACATGGGCTGAAGGTCATGGATGACTTGACGCCTGCTGCCCATATGACAGCGGGCCGTGGCCTGTGCACTAGGAGCAGGCTGTCTTGCATGAGCAGCTCCAGGTCATGGCCTGCTAGAGGGTCCCTGGTCCTTCCTGACGAGTCCTGAAGTTAAGAAGCACGTGGGAGGGGGAGCCACACTCAGTAGACAGTTTGGGGAAGGAATAAGTTTTTCAACACTTCTTTTTTTTTTTCCTCCCAAGGCAAGGTCTCACTCCAGCTCAGGCTGACCTAGAACTCGCTCTGCAGCTCCAGGATGGCCTCAGAGTCATGACAACCCTCCTACCTCAGCCTCCCAAGTGTGCCTGGCTTCAGCACTTCAAAACAAACCCCTTCTTCATCTCTTCCCTGGCCATAACCCAGCAGTGAGGCCACCACCCTCCTGCCTTCGCTGCCCGGCAGCTGTGTGGCTCTAGGGCCCAAGGGTGGAGCTGAAGTCAAGCCCCACTCTCCTAACCAAGATCTTGGAAGGCTTGGTTCGAGCGTGAGAGCATTGCTGCAGGGCGGCCTGCTCCGGGTTGGTGGTACCAGGCTGGTTCTAGGCTTAGAATTCTCACCTAAGAATCGCCCCAGCGAGGAAATCTCACGGAGGACGTGGCGCTCATGCAGCCCTGTGACAGTGCAGTGTGTCCTGCATGGTCACGGTGGTTTCAAAGGAAGACCAGGGCGGGGTGATACTCCAGGGATAGGGTGCTTGTCTACCACGCATGCACCCCCCCCACACACACACCCCAACAAAAACAGAAGGAAAAGGAGGAATGGCCAGCACCCGCTGCTCACCTACTGTGTGTGAGTGTTGCCTGAATGATTGCCCCTCTTTGAGGCAGCTCTGGGTGTGGACAGAAACTGACTCAGAGGGACGCCAGGTCCCATGAAGAATGTCCCCAGGAGATTGTAGAGGAAACTGATTATAGTGGGTGCCTTTAGGAAGTTGAGACTGGGGCAGGGACACACATTTACACCTTTGGAACATTTTGCATTTGAACCATGTGACCATTACCAACTTAAAGGACAAAGTAAAACGGAGCTGACTTTAGCATCCCCGGTCTCTGTTACCATGTCGGATCCTCTGGGACTAGGCCTGCCCCAGTTGGTGGCCCCAGCCCAGTCCTCGCTGAGACACGGGTTCCCATTCTTTCAGGGGACAAGGCTACTCGCAGTGACAAGTGGGGTAGTGTGTGCAAAACTGGCGCATCTTGGGTGCCCAGAAAGCATCTGTTGGCTTCTGTCGTCTCGTTTCCTCCCCCCATGCACCTCCCTTCCCACCTCACCCCGCTCTTTTAAGTTTGCTCACAGGGGACTCCCCACACCTATGTGACTCCTGCTTTCTTCTCCTCAGAGAAAGCTACTGATGGCTCCCTGCAGAGCGAGGACTGGGCCCTCAACATGGAGATCTGTGACATCATCAACGAGACCGAGGAAGGGTGAGGACTCTCCAGGGTGCTGGGACAGCGGGCTACACTGCAGCACACATCAGGACTGACTGTGCCCCGCCAGAGAGCTCCACCCTCAGCCCACCACTACTGACCCACAGAGTCCAACCCCATCATGGCCCTCGGGTACAGGGTCTGGAGCCCCATTTGGACAGGAATGTAGAATCCTAAACCTTTTGCGACTGTGATCCAGTCTTGCCCCTTCATCAGGTGGATGAGAGGCCCAGAGATGCAAAGTTAAAAGCCAGCCGGGTGTGGTGGTGCACGCCTTTAATCCCAGCACTCTGGAGGCAGAGGTAGGAGGATTGCTCTGAGTTCGAGGCCACCCTGAGACTACATAGTGAATTCCGGGTCAGCCTGAGCTAGAGTGAGAGCCTACCTCGAAAAACCAAAAAAGACAAGTTAAAAGCCACAGTGAGTGGTCAGCTGGCCCCAAGTGCTGTGACCAATACCAATATAGCTTCCCTGAGCAGTGGCTCAGATGCCACGCAGATCTGGAACCTCCCCCGGGCCCTAGACTTGGTGTAGCACCTCCCTGGGCCAAAACGATCTGGAAACCTATAATGAGGAGGTGGTCCCAAGTGTCGCCCTGCCTTCCAAAGGCTGCACGTGTGAGCAAGAACATGTGCTACCTTAAGATTTGAAATGCCTGGGTCTATGGGTGACCTTCAAGATCCGGTGCCACCAGGAACTGAAGCCAGCCCCTCCTAGAAGTGGCTCAGTAAAGGCAGGGAGCTGTTTGAGGCTGCCTGGTTAACACTCACCCTTCTGGGCAGGCGCCCTTACCCGCCTCAGCTCCCCCACTGCGGCCCTTGCTGCCTCCAAGGCCCACAGTCACATGCAGGAGGCCTTGCCTCTGCCTTCACCCCTGTCCAGGACCTTGCCAGTGTGCCACACTATCCCTGTGTGGCCCTCCAAGGGTCAGCACTGACAAGCAGGTAGAGTCAAGACAGTCGCAATGGCCCTTTGCCAGCCCGCCAGTGTCCCTGGGACCTCTGCAGCAGGTTAGGCTCCCTGCTCTCTGGTCTGGTCTGTTCACGCATTTCAAATCTTAAGGTAGCACATGTTCTTGCTCACATGGCTGTCCCTAACACGTGCAGCCTTCGGAAGGCAGGGCGACACTTGGGGCCACCTCCTCATTATAGGTTTCCAGATCGTTTTGGCCCAGGGAGGTGCTACACCAAGACTGGGGCCTGGGGAAGGTTCCAGATCTGCGTGGCATCTGAGCCATTGAGAGATGCAAGCCCTGGGGCTGCTTCATCGTGGGCCTTCCGCTGAGGAGCATGGAGGGCTGGGGCAGGGCCTGGAGCAGTCCTGGAAGGGCCAAGCCCCAGGCTGGAGCTAGAGGTAGCCGAGTCAGCAGAGACTAAGAGCAGGAGACCCCAGGCTTTCACAGCCTCCCAGCGCACTGAGGTACAGCCATGCTCCAGTCTATGCCCCGGCTCTCCTGGCTCCCTTCCACCTCTCTTCTCTGCCCCCCAAAGACACCAGGCTTCTCACCAGGCCCCTGGCCCAGCCTCTCCTGCACCTGAACCACCCCTTCCTGCTTCTCCCTGCACCTTCCTGTCCTTCGGGGCTGGACTATAAGGCTGCCTCCTCAGAGGCCTTCTGGGCCCCACCGCCACTGCCCCTCAGGACCTACTTTGAGCGGATGATGCCTTAGGAGCAGCGTGGGGTGGGGGCCACTTGGTAAGACTTGAAGGATGGATGGCTGGTGGAGGAGCTGCTGGCCAGGCCACAGAACACTGTTTGCAGGATATTTAAAAAAAATTTTTTTTGTTTATTTTTTATTTATTTGAAAGCAGCAGACAGAGAGAAAGAGGCAGAGAGAGAGAGAGAGAGAGAGAGAATGGGCGCGCCAGGGCCTCCAGCCACTGCAAACAAACTCCTGATGTGTGTGTCCCCTTATGCATCTGGCTAACGTGGGTCCTGGGGAATTGAGCCTCGAACGGGGGTCCTTAGGCTTCACAGGCAAGCGCTTAACCGCTAAGCCATCTCTCCAGCCCAGGACGTTCGTTTTTAACATCAGTACCTACAAGTCCCTGGGGATGTGGGGAGCATAGACACTACAAACCTTGCGGGCCACTGTCTGAGAAGTTGGCTCCTGTGCTCCAGGGTGAGGCCTGAGATCCCGTTTGGTTTGGTTTGGTGTGCGTGTAGTATGTGGTGTGTGCAGATGTGGAGGCCAAAGGAGGACACCAGGTGTCTTTCTCTATTGTTTTTCCACCTTGTTTCCTTGAGATGAACCTGAAGCTCACCATTTTCAGTCAGACCAGCCGACCAGTGAGCCCTAGCGATTCTCCTGTCTCCCCTCCCCCAGCATTTGGAGTTCATGGTGTGCAGCCTCGCCCAGCTTTCCATGTGGATGCCAGGGATTAAAGTCAGGTCTGAGTGCCATCTCCCCGCCGGGCCATCTCCTAGTTCTTTATTTATTTATCTACCTACTTATTTATCAGCACACATATGGGTATGCGTGTGTCAGGACTTCTTGCCTCTACAAACAAGTGCTAAACTTTTGCATCTGGCTTACAAGGGTAGCTTTGGACTTGAACCCCCGGCGGGCAGGCTTTGCAAGGAAGCACCTTTCCTTGCTGAGCCATTTTCTTAGCCCCTCCTGTACTATATATTTTTTAATTTATTTTATTTATTTTGAGAGAGAGAGAGAATGTGTGTGCTAGGGCCTTCAGCCTCTGTAAACGAACTCCAGATGCATGTGCCACCTTTGTGCATCTGGCTTACATGGGTCCTGGGGAATTGAACCTAGGTCCTTTGGCTTTGCAGGCAAATGCCTTAATTGCTAAGCCATCTCTCCAGCCCTCAGTACTGTATGTCTTTTTGATTACTTTATTTTTATTTATTTATTTGGGAGAGAGAGAATAGGCATGCCAGGGCCTCCAGCTGCTTCAAATGAACTCCAGATGCATACGTCACCTTGTACATCTGGCTTACATGGGCCCTGGGTAATTGAACCTGGTCTTTTGGCTTTGCAGGCAAGTGCCTTGGCCACTAAGCCCTCTCTCCAGCCCCAATACTATATTTTTAACAAGCATCACAACTCCCCCAAAGTAAAACTGTGACAAGAAACCCAGGGACCACAGGCTGAGAGTTCCTGCTAGACTGTCAGGCTCTCCTGAGAAGGCCGTGGTGGAGCATTAGGATCCCACGTGATGGGAACCTGGACACAAGGCCTGGAGAGAGGGCTCATTGGATCAAGCTGAATGCCCAGACCCCACATAAAAAGACAGAAGTACCAGGCATGGTGGTGCACGCCTTTAGATAGGAGGATCGCCGTGAGTTCAAGGCCACCCTGAGACTACATAGTGAATTCCAAGTCAGCCTAGGCTACAGCAAGACCCTACCTTGAAAAACACACACATATATATATTTTTATTTATATATATATATATATATATATATATATATATATATATATATATATATATGTTTTGTTTTTTTTAAATAAAAAGGCTTGGTATGGTAGTGCATACCTTTAATCCCAGCATGTGGGATGCTGAGGTAGGAGAATCACTGTGAGTTCACATTCCAGCCTGAGACTACAGAGTGAATTTCAGGTCAGCCTGGGTTAGAGTGAGACCCTGCCTCAAAAAACAAACAGCAACAACAAAAGAAGCTATAGCAGGCTTCTGAAATCCCAGCACCCTGACGCTGACAGCAAGTTGGGAGGCAGAGACAAGAGAATTTTCTGGAAACTCGGGGTGCTGCACCAAAGCACACCCAAAGCAGAGCAAGGTCCAGAAAGAAGGTGCCTGACTTGGACAGATGAGAAAGGGCCCACTCGAAGGTTGTCATTTTACCTCCACACACGCTCTGCATTCACACGTACGCACACACATACAAACAAGTAATAAGAAATAAAGAACCTGGACACAGAGGTGCAAGGGGGCGGGCCAGATCCTAGCCTTTCTAACTTTGCAGGACTTGCTGAGTTTAGGCCCTTGACTTCCAGTTCTGAGGAAGGAGGTTCCCTGTCTAAGCCCATCCTTCCTTTTGTCCTTCTGCCCAGTCCCAAAGATGCCTTCCGAGCAGTGAAGAAGAGAATTGTGGGGAATAAGAACTTTCACGAGGTCATGCTGGCTCTCACGGTGAGTACCTGTCTGTCCTCTGTGACCATGACCATGCTGGAACATAATCTGCTGAAAGCCTCCTCCCTTGGGCCCAGTGGGATTCCTTTCCACCCTTGGGTTTTCTATCCAGATACTAGAAAGGACCATGGGCAAATGACCTTCTGATCCACACTGTAGGTAGATGTTGATAACAAGCAAGGGTAGCCAGAAAGGTCCTCTCAGCCCCCAGCATGGGGAGCAGACATACCAGGGCCACTTTCCTTCACCACCACTGGCAGACAAGAACTTAGTAAACCCAGGCCAGGGGAGGGGTTGTGGCTGACATATTGAGTGTCCCCAAAACAAACGCCAGTGTCCAGGAACAGGCCTGACCACCATACACCAGTGAGCCAGGCCAGGATAGGTGCCAGGCACAGCAAGCATCTGGGCTTCAGGGCAGTCTGCCTGGGGAGTGGGCAGGAATGCCCCCTACCCTGCCCTCCCCCGAGTAGCACATCTGGACAGTGTGATAAACCGTGATGCAAGGGCCATCCTGCTGGCCACAGGGAAGGAAGGCCGGTGCTTGGTCCGAAGGCCACTGCATCACCAATGGGGAAGCTCAGGGTGTGTGATTCCTCACGGAGAGCGACCTCGCTTCTAGAGCACATCAGCTTGGAAGTGGGGTCGGGGTGCACCTCAGGGTGCAGGAGGCCCTGACGCCGTCTTTCCTCAGGGACGGAGTCTCGGGCAGCCCACCACCCTCTCCGTGTCCCAGTTCCTCACACAGCACTGCCTGCCACCTCCACGTTCCCCACGCTCCCTTCAGGAAGTGCCCTCTCCTCTGCGATCTCGGAGGAGCCTCGAAGGGGCAGCTGGGTACTTCTCTGATGGGGGCACTCTTCCCGGCGTCTCTCGCGCTGCAGGTCTTGGAAACGTGCGTCAAGAACTGTGGGCACCGCTTCCACGTACTGGTGGCCAGCCAGGACTTTGTGGAGGGCGTGCTGGTGAGGACCATCCTGCCCAAGAACAACCCACCCACCGTCGTGCACGACAAGGTGCTGAGCCTCATCCAGGTACGCTCCGCAGCCGCCAGGGCCGAGATGCCTGGGGAGGGCGGCCGGGGCCCGGGCTCCCTTGCTGCCATCCACATCTGGCTCTCAGCCTCTGAGCAGCTACTCGTGAGTGTGGCGAAGCTTGTCCCTGGTGGTGTGCCACACGCGCGTAGTCAGAGAACCGAGAAGGAAACAGGGAAGCACTTCTGTCCCATCTGGAGGTCAGGGCGGGGCAGGCTCATGGGGAAGAAGGTGAACAGTGGTTACCGGCCATGTCCCCTTGTCCCCTCTCAGTCCTGGGCCGACGCGTTCCGCAGCTCGCCTGATTTGACAGGTGTTGTGGCCGTGTACGAGGACCTGCGGAGGAAGGGCCTGGAGTTCCCCATGACTGACTTGGACATGCTGTCACCCATTCACACGCCCCAGAGGGTGAGGAGAGCTGGGGGAGGGGTGGGGGGGCTCCCCCAAGGAATGGGCAGCACCTTTCTCACCTTGTCCTTTGTCCCCAGACTGTGTTCAACTCAGAGACGCCCTCAGGACAGGACTCCCTGAGCTCTGACACCAGTCAGCGAGGGGACCTGAGCCAGCAGGCCTCCCCTCTGCCCCCACCAGCCGTGCTTCCAGGTGACACACCCATCACGCCAACTCCTGAGCAGGTAAACAGACCAGCCTGTTGGCAGAGCCATCAGGTCAGGGCAGGTGTCAGGGAGAACCTGTCACTGGAAATTCCTTCCTCCTCCCCGCAGCCAGCCGGGTACCTCACACTTCCTGTCTTCAGCATAAGACTGGAGGAGGTAAATTTCACTCACCCAGAGTCACACAGCTCATCAGAGTCAACTGGGATTCAAGCTCAGGCCTGCCTAACTACTGGCAGTCCAGTCTAGTTCCTTTAGCCATTTTCTTTCTTTTTTTCCTTTTTTCTATTTTTAAAAAAATTTTATTTATTTATTTATTTGAGAGAGAGAGAGAGAGAGAGAATGGGTGTGCCATGTCCTCCAGCTACTACAAACAAACTCCAAACGCATGCGCCACCTTGTGTATCTGGCTTATGTGGGTCTTGGGGAATCAAACCAAGGTCCTTTGGCTTTGCAGGCAAATGCCTTAACTGCTAAGCCATCTCTCCAGCCCCTCCTTTATCCATTTTCCAAACTCTGCCCTCCATGGAGCCCCAGGGCATCATGACAAGTAAAGAAATGACCCGCAGGCAGCCCCCTCAACCAGAGCTGCTCTGCTTTATTTGGTGAATAATGTGGCTACATGAAGTTTCATCTGAAATGAGATTCTGGCTGAAGTCAAGAATTAAACATTTGCACCAAACTATAAAGTTCATGTACATTGCACTTTGATGCTTCCCACCAGGCCTCACGCAGTTGTTGAGGCCTGTGGCTGCCTCTGGAGGGTTACCTACCTGAGACCAGGTGGCTGTTCTCTGGGTGCTTGGTCATTTGAGATGTCGTGCTGAGCCAGGGTTGAGGCCTGCACAGTGGGGTGCTCACTTTTGAGGCATTCAAAAGCTTCACACCCATCGTGGGCTAAGTGTGAAGGCTTAGTGGCTGGGTGTGCTGGTGGTAAAGACAGAAGCGGGATGGAAATGGAGAAGGCAGCGCTCTGCAAAGGGCTGCCCCCACTGACAGCTTGTGTGCTCAGTCACTGTGTGTTCGCAGGAAAATGTCCATGCTATCTCACTGCAAATTATGACATCAATCCCCAGAATTACAAAGATTACTAGAGAAGATGTACACACTGCACAAAAGAATTAATGAAGTATAAAAAATTGTAAAACTGCCCTGTAATCAAAAAAAAAACAAAACTCTGCCATGATTCTAGCATCTATGTGAACCAACACTGGTCACTTCTAGTGCTAGAAGGTTCTTAAACAAAACTGAGTGTTGTTGTTAAATTTCGTAATCCCTTTTTGCCTCATGGGGCACATGAGGGAATGCCCAGGCTCCTTTGTGGTCGGGTCCCTTCAGTTTTGTATGTGTCAGGTTGACGATCCACAGCTTCTCCACTCACACCAAGCGTACCAAGCCAAGGACACCAAGCACTGTGGGTCATAGATGTGGGGTACCATAACGAACACTCTGTTTGCCTCTGAGTGCCCACTTCTTCATTTGTCCAAGCTAAGTGAGGGCATCTGAGGTCTACTGTGGCAGTATGTGTTCAGTGCTTGGCACTTTTTAAGATGGCAATTGTTGCAGTCAGGTTCACATTGCTGGTAGAAATCAACCAACCAAGAGCAGCTTGAGGGGAAAAAAAAAAAAGAGGTTTATTTTGGCTTACAGGCTTAAGGGGGAAGCTTCACGATAGCAGGAGAAAACAATGGCATGAGCAGAGGGCAGACATCACCCCCTGGTCAACACAAAGTAGACAATACAACAGAAGGGTGTGCCAAACACTGGCAAGGGGAAACTGGCTATATATAACACCCGTTAATTCTCAAATCTCCATCAGCTGGGGACCTAGCATTCAGACCACCTAAGTTTATGGGGAACACCTGAATCAAACCACCACAGCAATAAATGGTGAATTCAACAATTTAGGATAGACCTCCTAGCTGCCAGACCCATGAGTTATCCCCTGATAAAAGAGTTTTCAGCCAGACACACCTTGGGGGCCTTCATGTATTTCTTCACAGTGTAGGGTCCGTGAAGATACATAGGTCCCACCACAAAGACACCTATACCAGTGGCCCCCACGACCTCATCTGTTTGAGGACATTTGAGCACCTTTACTGGTAATATGTCCCCATGCCTCACAGCTTGGCTCCCTTTGATCACTGGAACAAGTACTGAATCTGAGTTTCAAGCTCAAGGCGGGTAGGAGGGCCAGGACTCACTCTTGGCTAAGCTTGGGGCACTAAAGCAGACCAGGAGCAAGACAGACTCTCAGTTCACCTTGGGGTGGAGAGATCCCTGTCCTCTCAGGCAGTCGGGGCCTGCAGCCTCCTAACTCCACTGGGGAGGCCACCATCCCCCAGGGCCTCGTTAGCTGCCAACCTTAGCCCAGGAGGTACAGGTGATCTCCCAGGCGGGCTCGGTGGCTCCTTCCCTCAGCTGGTCACACTCCTTTCTGCCTCTCCCTGGACTTAGCTCCTAGTTTGAAGATGGCAATGGTTGGTAGCATTTCTGTGAGGGGTCTGTCTGGTGGGTGTGCCCTCCGTGGGCCTCCGAGTGCAGGCTGTGCACAGGAGTCAGGAGGGAGGCTGCCCAGAGAGGGTGCTGCCAGGACACTCCTTTGGGAAACACCAGGGCCAAGTTCTGTCGCTGGGCGCAGCACAGGCTCCCGGCTTCTCTTCCCTCACAGTGGTGCCTTTCAGATTGGAAAGCTGCGCAGTGAGCTGGAGATGGTGAGTGGAAATGTACGGGTGATGTCAGAGATGCTGACGGAGCTGGTGCCCACCCAAGCAGAGCCTGAAGACCTGGAGCTGCTGCAGGTGAGCCCACGGCCCCCCGCCAGGCTCATCCTCCTCTGCCCCCCACTGGTGACTGCGTGCCGGCCAGCCTTCAGGTTTTGCTGGGGGCTCTCACTCAGTGGGGGACATAAACCAGACTGGACTTCATTTAGAGAGCCGCTGCGCTCCTTTGTAGTCCCTCTTCCTCCGTGTACTGCTTGACTACAAGTTGGACGTGAGATCAAACGAGGTACTGTATGTGAAGCACCCAGTGACGGTGACGGTGAGGAGGGGTGTGCTGCCATCATGGACGAGGGAGCAAGAGCAGGGACAGAGCAACTCTGAGATGGGTGACTGTTCTTGGGGAGTCAGGCAAGTGGGAGCTGTTGGATTTTACAGGACTCCTGGAGTGAAGGGAAATGCAGCGTCCCTGTGGTTGCCTCAGAGAGGTACCCAGAGGTACTGGGGCCCATGAGTCTCCAGAATTTTCAGTTATTATTTATTTGTTTATATCTATTTTATGAGAGAGAGAGAGAGAGAGGCAGATAGAGATAGAGAGATTGGGTGCACCAGGGCCTCCAGCCACTGCAAACGGACTCCAGCTGCATATGCCATCTTGTGTATCTGGCTTTATGTGGGTACTGGGTAATTGAACCAGGGTCCTTCAGCTTTGCAGACAGGCTCCTTAACTGCTGAGCCATCCCTCCAGCCCGTGTGATACGGTTCTTAATATGTTCCTCTGATTTCTCATCACTCTCCTACCAGTCCTCACAGCCCTTGAGAGCAAGTCTCACAGGCCAACTGTCCAGGGGTGGGGAATAAAACAGGAGTGTTCTTTATAAGTAGGGTCTCACTAGCCCAAGCTGGCCTCTGTCAGCCTCCAGAGTGCTGGGGTTAAAAGCATGTTCCACCATGCCCAGCAAAGTAGGAGTGTCTTCACTGAATGGACACGAAAGTGTGAGCACTAGTGAGAAAAGATGGAGTAAGGGTGGCTGTGGTGCCCTTAGCTTCATGCACGCTAAGCCACGGCCTGTGGCCTGTGAGCAACCCAGCCGGCAAGGAACCTGGGACAACTCCTATGTGACGGGTACTCCCAGCATGCCAGGCTCAGCATAGGCACTTTACATATGCTCCCTCGTATCTCTGATCGAGCCCAGGAAGCAAAGGCAAAGGGGGCTTGTCTACCATGGCCGGGGCCTGCCACTGGTAGATAGCAGTGCTGGCATTTCAGCCCAGGCGCCTGGAGAAGGGAGCCAGTTTCAAGCTCTGCTCTTCTGAAGCTCTCAAGGAGGTCAGTAAGGGAGTGGAAGCAGCCACGAATGTTCTTGATCGTGGAAGGAAGAAAGAGTAGGGCCCAGGATGTTGCAAGTCACCCCGAGCTTCCCAGCCGCGTGGTAACGAGAAATGAAGAAACCCCAGAGGGCCTCTCCCAGGAGGATGTGAGTAACAGGGCCCACCAGAAGCCAAAACAAACACTGGAGAAGAGCCTGGCCTTCCAGGATAGAAGGGCACTGGCCCCGAGCCACTGTCAGCCAGGCCAGCAGCTGTCTGAGCCACAAGTCCGTGATCAGGTGGCAGGTGCCTTAGAAAAGGGTCTTGTTTTTTATAGCTCAGGCAGGCCTGGAACTTTCCACACACACACACACACACCCGGCTTCAGTCTCCTGAGTGGTAGAGTTACAGGTGCATACCACCACATCTGCCTGTTTTCTTTTTTTTCTTTTTCCAAAATAAGTTTAAATGTGGTTAAAAGTCAATCAGTAACACAATCACTAAATGCAGTGTGGGATCCTGAAGGGGGGAGGGGCAGAAAAACTGGTGAAACCTGAGTAAAGTCCGAGTTTGGCGTGTGGGGTCCTACCACCCTTAAAGCCTTAGTGATGACAAGCGGTGACTGGGTGAAGGTGCCTGAGCACTCTGTCATCATTACAACTCTTCTGCAAACCTAAATTTATTCCAAGATGAGTTTGCGTATGTATCTGTATGTATGTTGAAGCACAGTCTCACTGTATAGCTCAGGCTGGCCTGGAACTTACCATGTGCCTGGCTCAGCTTCCCACGTACTAAGATTAAATTCATGTGTCATCCCTGCCCCAAAGTAAAATTTATCAAAAAAGGGGGGGAAAAAGTTGGGCCTGGTGGTGCACATCTTTAATCCCAGCACTCGGGAGGTATATACAGGAGGATCGCTGTGAGTTCAAAGCCAGCCTGGGACTACAGAGTGTCAAGTCAGTCTGAGCTAGTGTGAGACCCTACCTCAACAACAACAACAACAAAAGAAAGCGGGCTAGGGAGATGGCTCAGCAGTTAAAGCAAAGCCTGCTGGCCCAGATTCAATTCCCTGTCCACTCACGTAAAACCAGATAAGCATCCATTTGCAGCAGAAGATTCTAGCACACCCATACACAGACTCACACATACACACACGTATGTGCGCATGTTCACACACACACTCGAAATTTTTTTTTGTTTTTCGAGGTAGGGTCTCACTCTAGTCCAGACTGACCTGGAACTAACTATGTAGTCTCAGGGTGGCCTCAAACTCACAGCGATCCTCCTACCTCTGCCTCCCGAGTGCTGGGATTCAAGGCATGTGCCACCACACCTGGCTCAAATAATTTTTAAAAACAAAAACAAAAACAGGTATGGTAGTGCACACCTTGAATCCCAGCACTGGGGAAGCAGTGGTAGGTGGAGCACCAAGAGTTCGAGGCCACCCTGAGACTACATAGTGAATCCCAGCTCATCAAGACCCTATCTGGAAAAATTAAAAAAAAAAATTTTTTTTAAAAGGCAATGAGAATAATAAGGCAAAAACTCAGAATCAAAGTACATGCATGAGGGTTGGCGTCGTCTAGCTTACTGAGAATGCAGCGCAGAAAGTAGAGTATTTATTTATTTATCTATGAGAGAGCGAGAATAGGTGCACCAGGCCTTAGCCCCTGTAAACGAACTCCAGATGCATGTGTCACCTTGTGTGTGGTGCTGGGGAATTGAACCCTGGTCCTTAGGCTTCATAGTCAAGCACCTTAATTGCTAAGCCATCTCTTCAGCCCCACTTTTCTGCATTTAAATTTTAGTGCAACGCATGGTAGTCCCAGCTACTCAGGAAGCTGTGACTGGAGGGTCTCAGACTATGAGCAACACTTTGGCAACATAGCGAGACACACACACACACCCACACACCCCCCATCTATCTCACAATTAAGTAATCTAATTACAGTGTCACACCCTGAGAAGTGAAATTGAAATCAAGTTTATTAAACCCCAAAAGGCTGTTCCGCAGAGCATGGAAGCCCAGCATGGAGACCTGTCCCCCCTCCAGGGCAAGCGTAGCCTGAAGCGCATCTATCAGGGACCTCCGTGCCCTGCCGCGTGGCGCTGATGCCCCGCTTCCCTCCCGCAGGAGCTGAACCGCACTTGCCGCGCTATGCAGCAGCGGGTCCTGGAGCTCATCCCGCGCATCTCCAACGAGCAGCTCACCGAGGAGCTGCTCATGGTCAACGACAACCTCAACAACGTGTTTCTGCGTCACGAACGGTAGCCCTGCCCTTCCCCCGGCCCCTGTCCCCCGACCCCCTGCGCTGTCAGTGTACCTAGCGTCCCTCTCAAGCACAAGGCAAGCTGCCAAGGCCTCGTGCTCTCAACCGCCCTGCCCGTCACAGAGCTGGTCGGTAGCACCGCCTGGGAAGCGTGCGGCGTGCCTGGGGAGCAGTGATGGCGAGTGTCCCGGCCTCCCCCTGCCCCTCCTGCCTCTTCTGATGTCCATTCAGCGGACACTCACTGAGAGGTTTCTAGCCAGCTGAGGGGGGCTAGGGCCGCTGCCGGTCACATCTGGCTAGCCCCTTCCCCTTTCCCCAGTAAAGGGCAGCGTCCCCTCCCTGCTATCTCCGGGTGAGTTGTGCACCAGTCCCCAAAACCCCAACACTCGGGTCTCAGGCCTCCTGCCTGCCAGTGCGTCCCATCCACCAGTCCTCAGGGTCCTCGTTGATCCTCAGCCCAGCTGTCAGGCAGGTGCCCACAGACATGGCATGTGTCGCAGTGATGTCCCTTATGCAAAACCATGATTCTAAAAGGCCACAGATTAATGTCTTCTCCATCCACCTCCCCAGTCCTTTGGCCCCGAAGTGGTCAGGGTTGGGGACATGTCCTTTCCTATGCCACCATGAACAAACACACACACACACACGCCAGTGTAGAAGGAGGTAACTGAGACAGTTGGCAAAGCTACCCTCACCCGCTCTTGTGCTGAGTGACCGCGTTCCTCTTCTCGTCTGTGTGTTCCTCTCTCGAGTTTCTTGCCATCATTAGGGTGGCCTTATAACTGATGGTTTAAATTGGGATCCTTGTGCAAGTGAAAGAAGGCTCTGCTAATAATTGTGGGGATAGCAGGTGTACACTGGCTCTGTCCAGGACAGGCCAGGTCATCGTGTCCCTCTAATGGTGACTGATGTTGAGACCTACCGTGGATGGTTCTACTGGAGCTCAGCATCTCAGTGCTGCCCTTCAACTAGGATCTCTCCTGTCCTGTAGGTTTGAACGGTTCCGAACAGGCAAGGCCACCAAGGTGAGGAAATGATGTCTATCCTGAGACTGGATCATACTGGTTTTTGTTGTTGTTGTTGTTGTTGTTTTGGGGTTTTGGGGGGTTTTTTTCAAGGTAGGGTCTCACTCTAGCCCAGGCTGACCTGGATTTCACTATGTAGTCTCAGGGTGGCCTCAAATGCCCAGTGATCCTGCCACCTCTGCCTCCTGAGTACTGGGATTAAAGGCGAGCGCCACCATGCCTGGCTTGGATCATACTGTGTTGATGGAAAGTTATCCTTGTCCCTGATCTGCACATACTGCTGGTGCTTTCCCGGACTCATAGGAAGTCTCTTCTAACTTCTTGTATCACGGTCCCTTTAAAAGTGTTAAGGCTCCACCACCCAGTGGTGCTCCAGAGCCTCCCCAGCCTCCCAGAGGGACAGCAGAGTGGGAGCCCAAGGAGAGGCAGATGCAGTAGTGGAGAATGTGACCCCGGTGTGGCTGGCAGAGGATGAGGCTGCACACAAGGAGGATGACCGGGTGTCTCCCCTCTCCCCAGGCTCCCAGTGAGGCAGAGCCGACCACGGACCTGATTGACATGGGCCCCGACCCCGCAGCCGCCAGCAGCCTCTCATCCCAGCTGGCAGGAATGAGTAAGTGTGGCTGGGATGCTCCTAGGCCAGTCATCAACACCAGAACACTGCTCCAGACCTCACCTTGCGAGGGGCCCAAGCCAAATTTTGCTGCAAGGTTGGGCACTCAGGACAAAAGCACATGGAGCACCTGGGACCCCCGGGGGTCCTGCGCCCTGTGTGTGTACATATGTATGTGGGGGGGGGTGATGCGGGTAGGTAGGTGTGCATGTGCCATGACGTGTGTGGAGGTCAGAGAACACCAAGCACTTTGTCCACTGAGCCATCTCCCTTGGCGCCAGATCCCATTTTTGAACATTCAAATCAGATCACTGTCCTACTGCCCAGCCTGTGCTTCTAACAGATGAAACAGCAGCATTTTCCTGTTCTCTAATCTGCACCTGGAGAGGATGGCTGTGCCCCACCTTAGAGATGGCACAGTAAAGCAGAGAGGAAGTAGCTCGATGCCCCTTAGACAGCAGGCAGCTATCCCACCCGACACCCATACCCCCGGGGCTGTCACTGTGTCTGGTGTCCTCTGGGAACAGGAGCCCTGGCTGCCTTCCTTGACGCTGTGCTCTCCCCAAACCTCTGGCCGCTCCTCAGCACCCAGCCCTGAGCCCAGCAGGGAGACACGAGGACAGTGGGTTTCACGTGGCCATTCTGTCCCTTCAGACTTGGGCTCCAGCAGTGTGAGAGACGGCCTGCAGTCTCTGGGGGCCCCAGGCCACCTGGAAGACGACTTTGACATGTTTGCCCTGACACGGAGCAGCTCACTGGCTGAGCAGCGGAAAGGGTGAGTGGTGCCCGGCCCTGGCTTGGGGGTAGTCACACTGGAGAAAAGTCCAACCAGCGCAACGTAGCCCAGAGAGTCCCGTGTTCCAGAGACAGGCGGTGTGCCCCACGGGCAGGGATGGGTTGGAAAACGATGCCTTCATCTAACCAGAGTGGGTACTGAGGCTGGCCATGAGCCCCAGGCCAGCCACTGGCATTGGGCAGCCCTAAAGGAGTCTGTCCAAAACAGTATAGCTGGCCCGCCTCCCTCTGCACTACACAGCCTAGACCAGGCCCAGAGAAGCATTAGCGACTTCAGTTCAAGTCCACTGTTCCACAACCACCCTTAATATTCAGAAGAGTCCCTGTGGCCCTACACAGGTATTCCACTTTGCACGCAAGGTCAGGTTCTGCCTTCCCTGTGAGCTGTCCATCTTTAGGGACTTGCTATCAGCAGTCATAGCCTTTGATGGACTGGGCCTCCGAGGACCCCGCCCCTTGCCTTCTTCCACACAGACTGTGTACTTGCAGGTCCGAAGAAAGTTCGGTTGCTTTCTTCATCTCTTTGCTTTTAAGCCCAGGGCTGAGTTGTGGGCAGCCAGGGTTCTTAGAGCCAAGGAAAGAAACCTCCTAGGTACTCCCACTTGGCTTCTTTTTTGTTAATATTTTATTTATTTATTTATTTAAGAGATAGAGAATGAGAATGGGCGCACCAGGGCCTCTAACCATTGCAATGAACTCCAGATGCATGTGCCACCATGTGCATCTGGCTTACTTGGGTTCTGAGAAATCAAACCTGAGCCCTTAAGCTTCACAGGCAGGTGCATTAACTGCTAAGCTGTCTCTCCAGCCCCCACTTGGCTTCTTTAATATTTTTTGTTTATTTTTATTTATTTATCTGAGAGTGACAGACAGAGAGGAGGAAAGAGAGAGAGAATGGGCACGTCATGGCTTCCAGCCACTGCAAATGAACTCCAGATGTGTGCGCCCCTTGTGCATCTGGCTAACGTGGGTCCTGGGGAATCGAGTCTCAAACCGGGGTCCTTAGGCTTCACAGGCAAGCGCTTAACCGCTAAGCCATCTCTCCAGCGCCACACTTGGCTTCTTAATGGTTACTTGGGTGTCTTTGAGAACTCCGCCATGGCCAACAGAGAGTCTAGGGATTTGTAGCCCATATCTGCAGAGCCAAGTGCAATCTAGCAGGCAGAAGCTGGCCTGTGTCCATGAGACTGCTCCTGGCCCTGCCTCTGACCAGAGCCAATCTGATCTGTGAGCCAGGTTTTTCTTTACTTCAAGCAATCTGTACTCCCAAGCCCAGGGGCTCTGAGACCAACAGCTCCTGGCTGCCGTAGAGTTAGGGAAGTTGCCAAGAGTGTTATGCAGGTGGAAGCTAATGAGTCTGCTGGGACCTGCGGCCCTGTCCACCTAGGCCCCAGAAGGCAGCACTGCTGACTGCGCTGGACAGCACCTGCTGCTGGGCCGGGCCTGCCAGCCTGGCTGAGGCCCACGCCTGCACCATGATGCCTTGCCTCCACAGGGAAGGCACTTGCCCCCCAGGGCCTGCAGTTCCTCGCAGTGGAGTGCGCAGCCATTGCTGTGCGGCGCGGCTGTGCCTCAGGGACCGGCAGCCACGCAGAGGGTTTGGGGTGGGGGGGGGAGGCTGGAAGGATTTTAGGCATAGCATGCGCAAAGGCTCAGAGGGCCGGAGGGAGAAATGTGTTGTGGCCCCCCTCACAGCGTGCACGGATGGATTCAGATGCTGGAAGGTAGCAGGGCCATTGGCCGCACAAAGGTTTCTTGCTAACGTCGGCAGTAGGGAGCCAGAGGAAGATTTCCAGGCAGATGTGCATCATTGAAATTCCCTTTGCCTGGAGCAGCTGAGGAGGCATCCTTCTCAGGCCTGCCTAGGCACTGGTCCGCACGCCAGCAGAGTGCACCCGTGGAGGGAGGGCCCGAGCTCCGAGGCCCTCTTCCCTTGACTCTGGCTGGCTGGTGAGCCCCTCCTCCCACTGCCGGTGGATCGCCAGTCCTGCCTACCTGGCTGGCCTTTTCTGCCCAGACGGTGTCTAGCCGCCACCGCCTCCACCCTGCTGCAGCTGGTTCTGCCTGGGCCGGCAGGAAGCCGCCACCTGGTTTGCTGTCCACTGGGGTGCATTCAATGGGGCCCTCCCTGTGCATGCCATGCCGGGTACCTGAAGCACCTAGAAACATCACATCAGGTGCCCTCAGGCCCCAGGCCCTGCCCAGCAGCCTCACAGACCACACGAGTCAGGGCCCTCCTTGCTCTAAGCATAACTCCTAGCCCAGAGTCGACAGCCTTGCCAAGGTTGTGTGAGGGCTTCTTCCAGAGGGTCACACTGGTCCCCTGGGGCCAGACACGGGTGACAAGGAGCACTTTCAAGAGCAAAGGGCTCCTGTGAGTGACCCGGCTGGGCATGCTAGTCCCTCCCTTTGCCTGGACGTGCGTTCCCTGAATCCCAGGCCTCCTCAGGCCGAGCTGGAGATCTGAGGGGCTGAGCCCAACCTCAGCTCCGCCCCCGGCTTCAGGGCGGCTCTGGAGCAGCCCTGCAAGTACCACCAGCCTGCTGGCCATGTGACCCCAAGAAGGAACAGCCAGCACTCTTAGCTGGGCCTCCTGAGGGGGGAATAACCAGGTCCCTGGAATGGGGCTGTTACTCCAGAAGGTTCCTTTAATGGCAGCCTACCCCATCCCCAGGAAGGGAGCCCCGCATTGCACAAATCCAGTGTGACATGTTCTCCAGTTCTGAAGTCCCCAGCATTAGCACAGTGACAGATGCCTCCCCCCGCAGAAGACTCCACCTTGGCTGCACCTGGCCAGGAGCCCTGTGGCTGCCTTCCTTGCCTCCAGGCTGGATGGCAGGACTGATGTCTGCCCCCCCCCATTCAGTGAGAACAGCCATCTCCTCCCGGCACTGCACCCCCCCCACCCCACAGTAGCGGGTGGAGACACTGGGTGCCTCTCCTAAACCCAGCGACCTTGCTGCACCTCACTCTCAGCACATTTTCCTTCCCTGACCTCTTCTACCTGGCTGGCCGCCCTCTAGAGACATCTAGAAAAGCCGTCAGGGTAGTGAGAATGAGCCCTCTGCAGCCAGCACGCTCATTTCGGTAGCCGGAAAGGACTCCCCCATCCAAATGCAGCCTTACACCAAACCATAGTTGATGAAATTATAAGACGGCAACTGCTCTGAAAGGAAAAATCTCCGTGACTGGGGTCTCTATTTCGCAGTCCCTCAGCTTGGGCAAATGGGGTCACTGCTGTTGGTAATCTTGCCCCTGGTCTTGGGCCCAAGCCCTCCCTGAAGTTTCCAGCTCTTGCTGATGCATGTCACATGGTGTACACATCTGAGCTGAATTCCCAGAGGCAGGAAATGGACCCCTTTCTTCCCATCCCCGACAGGCCTAGAGGGGAGGAGCCTTGGCCCAAGCCATCCTGTGACCTGAGCCCCCCTGCCCAGGCCCACCCCCTCAATCCTTGGCATGCCCGCTCTGTGTTTCAGGGTCAAGTACGAAGCCCCCCAAGCCACAGACGGCCTGGCTGGAGCCCTGGACGCCCGACAGCAGAGCGCCGGATCGGTAAGCACAGGGGCCCTGTCCCACCCAGGGCCTTCCAGAAGGAAGGGAGAACAGGCCACCCCAGCTGTGGGCCCACCGTGGGCTGGGTCCCGCTCAACACACCCAGGGCCCTTCGTGGCTAACGCCATCATTCCCAGCTGACCGCTAAGGTGGCTGCTGGGAGCCTCAGTCACCGGCTAGTGTTCACCCAGCAAGGAGTCAGGCCCAAGCCTGAATTAGGAGCTGGTGTCCAGCGGCCCTTGGTTCACCTCCCACCCACCTCCCACTAGCTGTAGGTCCTCAAGCAGGTTCACTTTCTGACCCTGAGTCTCTTCTTCTCTACCTGTCCACCTGGGGCTTCCGGGGACAGTGGCAGCTCTCAGCACTGCACAATTGTCCCCCACCCCCCGCCTCTCCACACACCGTTCAGTAGCCGGAGCGTGGGCAGAAGACAGCAAGATAGAGACAGACCCCAGGACACGCAGGACTCACGGGCACTCTCAGATCCCGTTAGATGCTTGTCCAAGTGTCGTGTTGGAGCCATGTCTGGCACGGCGCGCTCCGTGGCCTCCCTCCCCGCAGCAGGGGCTCTGAGCCCAAGCCTGTACCTTTGAATAGCTGCGCCCTGTGAGAACTGCTGTCGCCTAAGAGCCGCGTTGCTCTGGGAGAGAGCCAGAAACCGCACATCCGCCCCGGAGCTGGGGTACCAGGGCAAGAAGCGGGCCCCAGAGATCAGGGACGTGGAAGATGAACTGAAGACCAGCGGGCCTCCGGGGAGGGAAATGAGGTCTGAGGGGTGGCTGGGAGGACCATGGACCTCGTCCTAGGTGAGGGGTAGAGCCCTGAGCACAGGAAGGACATTACCAAAACGGTGGCTAGCAGACCACCAAGAGGCTAGGGACGCTCTTACGAGGGCTGCAGTCTGGTGACGCCCAGGACTCCGTCTGCATTTCTGTGGCTCCCGGCTTCTTTGGGTCACTGTCAGGTCAGAGCGGGACATGGGGCAGCAGGCTTCATGAAGGAGTCTAGGGTTTCCTGTGTGCTGCTCCAGGCACCGGCCTCCAAGCAGAGCATAGCTCAGCTCCAAGAGGCCTGCTGACAGGTAAGGGACACCAGGTGCCAGGAGTCACACTGTCCCGAGGAGCCAGCTAAGCCAAATCTGTGTTCATGGCCTCCAGCCGGATTTTCCCCGTAGAAGCCATGAGACAGGAAGCCCTTGTGTTGGAACTGGCATGGCGGAGGCCGTGCCTTGGGGCCCATCTAGAGTGCCACCCACTACCCTGGCTTTCTGTCTACTCGCCATCTGCCTCTCCCCTCAGTGGCAAGCTGAGTCTGTGGAGGTGTCAGGAGATAGGGATCTGAGGAGCTGAGCATCTTCGGCCAGGCTTGTTCCTGTCCCATGCTACGGCACAAAGCCCCTGTCCAGGGTGTAGCCCGCAGGCATCTCAGAACACGGGGTCCATTCTGTCCATGTACGGTGGGCCGCTGACTCGTGGCCCTGCCTCCGCTGCTTCGAGCCCATTCCCCACTCTCTGTCCTGGCCCTGCATCTTCTTACCCCTGGCCGGGCACGTGTGGCACAGTGGCAGGTCCTAGGCAGCTAAAGGAGGGAATCCCTGGGTCTGTACCTTACCAGGAAGCAACTATATGAGGAGGAAGCTCAACGCAGGGGCAAATAACTACTGAAGCCTCCACCTAGTTAGCCAGGCTGCCACCTCTGCCTGCCTGACTCTTGTCTTCCTTCCAGACCCCTGCCACACAGGCCCGCATCATGGAGGACATTGAGCAGTGGCTGTCCACGGACGTGGTAAGTCGGGGACCACCCCCTCCCGTCCCACCCACCTACTGGCAAGGATTCCAGTTGTCTCACAGAGTTGGACTGTCCAAAGCAAGGCTTGGTAGCACAGGTGTGTAACCTCAGCCCTTGGGAGGTGGAGGCAGAAGATTCGGGAGCTCAGAGTCATCCTCAGCTACATAGTTGGAGGTCACACGGGGCTACACAAGACCTTGTCTCCGAAACCAGAGTTGGACGTACCAAGAAGGGCCCCATAGAAAGCTGGTGAGGAGAGGCGAGAGTCAGCGCCTTCATCTGCGCTCACTCAGCCCTCTGCCAGCACAGCAGCCCTCTCGGCCGTGTGCCAGAGCCCGCGCCCCAGCGTGAGGTTCCCGAGAGTGTCGGCCGCCACACAGGAGGTGAGCTTGATTAGAGACAAGGAGGGACTAAGCTGTGTCCCACAACCGCTCCTGGACACCTATGGCCACTGGGCGGGAGACGCCACGATCTCCCCACTTCATATCAGAAGAGGCAGCTGGCTGCAAGTGCACCCAGGCCGTGGCCACTGCTCCCTAAAGGGACAGGGCCCAGGAGACAGGGGCCCCAAGCCAAGCCTCAGAAAGCAGAAAGGGCAGCAGTCAACATTTGACTCTAATGTCCAGGATTCCTTCCCCAGCATCTCCATCCCTCTCCGGTATGGCCACCAAACTTGAGCTCTTCTGGACCAAAGGCTCCTGTCTTTAAGTGGCAAAACATAGCCAGGCCAGGGGTCAGGACCTGGGCTCTGGAGTCTGGAGCAGAACCCTCACCGTCTCCACCCCGCCATCACCATTAGCTTTCTCAAATGACCCGTGTCTCAATTCCAGCCTTCCTTCCGCGGGGCTGCTCAGTCCACCTCTGGACCCTGGAAGGAAAGGAATTTGCATGCACTGAAGGCCGCTGGGAGCATGTTCTGTGCCGAGGCCCACTTTGCTTCCAGCACCCGTCAAGTTAGCCACAGCCTTCTTGTTTCAAAGGGAGGAAAAGCCAAGGTTCAGAGAAGTTGGGACAGCCAAGGCCCTGTGGCTCGGGCAGGGGTCAGGCTGAGCTGGTCCCCTGCAGTGGCTCTGTGGAGCCTGCCCTGCCGTGCCCAGTGGACTATGTTCCAGCAGCCCATAACCTCTGCTCTTTCCCTCCGCATTCTCAGGGGCGCAGTGCTGAGGAGGCCTCTGGTGTCACCAGTGAAGGTAACAGTCTCAACATGTCCCCCCTCCCTGCCCAGCCCCCGGCCTCCGAACCCACACTCCCTGCTCTCCTGCTAGAATTTGACAAGTTCCTGGAAGAACGGGCCAAAGCTGCTGATCGGTTGCCTAACCTGGCGAGCCCCTCATCTGAGGGGCCCCCGGGGCCCCCTCCTGGCCCAACCCCCCGGAGGAAGACCCAGGAAAAGGACGACGACATGTTGTTTGCCTTATGAGTGTGTGGTCTGGTACCCACAGCCCAGGGCCCCCCCCCCTCCTGGTGTTAAGGCTGCTCGAGGGTGGTGGTCCCCTTCCCCTCTCTGGGCCATACTGCCTGGATGCTGGAGCCGTGGGATGAATTGAGGGAACGGACTGGCTCTCCACTGGGATCACGGCTGCTCCTGCTTCCTGTCCGCATCCCACCATCCACTGTCTGCTGCGACCGCAGGGCCCCAGACAGGCTGAGTGACCCGGTTGACCTGGTGTGATGCTGCTTCCCCGGGGCTTCCCTGGCCTTTCCCAGAGGAGCCCCTCAGAACCCACACTGCCACAGCTCACCCATCTCCTGCCCCTACCCAGTGGGTCCTGCCTAGAGGCTTTGGCTAACTGTTGGGGGTGTGCCGTGATGGCCTTGCTGGTGAGCCACTGCCCAGGTACGAAGCTGCAAGGGTGGGGCAACGTAGGTGTCAAGATGAAACATTGGGGGTGCTGGGTGCCCAGAGCCCCCCAGTCCTGCCACTGCCTTTTTCCCACCCTTACTCTGTTCCCCCATCAGGCCTCCACCCACTTGGGGTCCACCCATTGGTTGGTCCTCTGGTATAGGCAGAGGTGCCTTTTGTATCCCTCAATAAAGATAGAAAAACGCCCTGCCCGTGTTGTTCAGCCTCCTTGTGGACAATGACTTGGCCTCACAAGGTCGCGACTTGCTTTGGGTTGAAGACCTGAGAGGTGGGTGTCTACAAGAGGACACTCCTAGTGACAGGACCGGGCACCTGTCCACAGCCACACAGGTGCCATCCAGCCTCACCGTGCGCATCCAGTGCGAGAGTGTTCCTGCCTCCCTGGGCTTGCCCCTGCCACCGTCTCCTCCAGTGGCTCTGCCCGCCTGCAGCCGTGGCAGCACCTTGATGAAGAGAGGCAGTTCGCATGAATGATGTTGGCATGTTGGGACAGCAGGCCGTGGGGAGGGTGGTGGTGCCAGCGATGGCCCAGGTACCAGCCTGTGTGCTGCCACTCTAGAGCTGCTTGGCTGTCTTGGCACACAGGCACTGGGTCGTATAGGTCAGGTGCAGGGAGCTCAGGGAAGGAAGTGCCATCTTCCTGGTTCTGGACTCTCCATAGTAGGCATTGCTCTTGGCATGGATGCCTCCTGGCTCAGCCCTCAGTAGTGGGAAGACAGAGGGCCTGCTTGAAAGCCAAGGAAAGGGGTTGGAGAGAGGGCCCAGTGGTTAAGGCACTTGCCTGAAAAGCCTAAGGATCTGAGTTTGGTTCCCTAGTAATCATGTAAAGTCAGGTGCACAAAGTGGCGCATACGTCTGGAGTTCATCTGCAGTGGCTGGAGGCCCTGGTGTGCCCATTCTCTGTCCTCCCTCTCCTTCCCTCCCTCTCCCCCCCCTTTCTCTCTCTCTCTCTGCTTGCAAATAAATGATAGTTTTAAAATTTTTTTCTAATATTTATTTGAGAAAGAGAGAGAGAAAGAATGGGTGTGCCAGGGCCTTCAGCCACTGCAAATGAACTGCAGATAACGTGCTCCCCTTGTGCAGATGTGCGACATTGCATGCTTAGGCTTTGCAGGCAAGTGCCTTAACTGCCAAACCATCTCTCCATCCCTAAATAATACTTAAAAAAAATACAAGAAAGGCTGGAGAGATGGCTCAGTGGTTAAAAGCTATTGCTTGCAAAACCTGACAGCCCAGGTTCAATTCTTCAGCACTCACGTAAAGCCAAGCCCATGCATCCGGAGTTCATCTGCAGAGGCAGGAGGCCCTGGTGTGCCCATTCTCTCCCTCCCTCCCCACTCTCATATTTTTTTTAATGCACGGAAATAAAAGAGGGGGAAAGCAATGCCATGGCCAGCACCCCGAGGCCTCACCTGGACTCTCAGACCTGGCCCAGCCCTCCAGGGACAGTTGGGAAGCAGTGTGGGTACAAGCACCGTGGAACCTGGCTTGTCCCGTCCCCAAGCAGTGGAGGGTCTGCTGCTGCTGCAGGATGGCGCATATGTAGTCCACGTCGGAGCCTGCACGCTCCTGTGTACACCCCAGCAGCACCACGCAGTCCATGGTGTGGCCACCACTTACAGGTGAGGAAGCAGCGGTTTGTCTAGTTCACACCAAGTCACAGAGGGACCCCATTACCTCCCCTCACTGCAGCTTCCCTTCTGCCCACGCCTCAGGCTTCCCCCTTTCTCTCCTGTATCTGGGGGTCTTACTGGAGAATTGTGACTCTTAAGTATGAAAGCCCAAGCTGTCTCTTCCCTATGTCAGCTAGGAGGCCCAGAGAACTTTCTGTGGGTGACTTCCGGGGCCCAGGGCCCTGTCCGTGACTACAGCGTCAGCTTGTATATCCTGTCCTGGGTTTGGAGTTTTGGCTGAGTCGTACGCCAGGTATAAAGGGATAAAGGCAGGAATATGACCAAGTCCCCTACCCCAGAAAGGGATGGGAAAATTAGATAGATAGATAGATAGATAGATAGATAGATAGATAGATAGATAGACAGACAGACAGACAGACAGAGAAGGAAGGAAGGAAGGAAGGAAGGAAGGAAGGAAGGAAGGAAGGAAGGAAGGAAGGAGGGAAGGGAAGGGAAGGGAAGGGAAGGGAAGGGAAGGGAAGGGAAGGGAAGGGAAGGGAAGGGAAGGGAAGGGAAGGGAAGGGAAGGGAAGGGAAGGGAAGGGAAGGGAAGGGAAGGGAAGGGAAGGGAAGGGAAGGGAAGGGAGGAAGGAAGGAAGGAAGGAAGGAAGGAAGGAAGGAAGGAAGGAAGGAAGGAAGGGACCACTGGGCGTGACTGGGAGGGTATCTGTGAGGAGGCCTTGGCTGCAGGGAGAGTGGGGCGAAGCAAGAAGCTGGGGTGCAGGCAAGAGCCCTGTGGCACCCGAGAGGGCATTCCTGGACCTTCACCTGGACAGTGCTGGGCAACAGGGGTCTTCCCAGAGACCAGGCAAGAGAAGGCTGGCAGGAAGCCAGGTGCCGAGCTGAGGTGGGTTGACAGCTGCAGGAATCCTCACGGGGTCTCCACCCGACCCGAGAAACAGGACCGCCCTTCTCCGTGGCTCGCACTGGGAAGACAGCAGGCCCGGGGCCGGGGAGCAGGATGGGGAGCAGGGGGTAGCCAGGGCCAAGTGGAAGGAGGAGGCAGCCCTGAGCCTACACGGAGACACTGACCAAAGCTTCCTGAACGCCTCTTGGTGGCAGCACCTGTACCCCCCACTCCCCCTGACTTCCCAGGGCCACCAAAGCCCTGGGCCTTGACGATGCCATCCCAGCGACAGTTCTCACACCTCTCTACTGTCACTGTCCTGGGCAGTCACTCTGAGCAGTGTGCACGTAGGACAATTACCCAGCCTCTCCGTGCCTCTGTTCCCTCACTTGTAAAATGATCTGAAGACAGTCACTTGCATACAGCGTCGGGAGGCTGAACTGGGGCGGGGGGGGGGGGGGGGCAAGTGGCCACTGCGTCTGCCACACGGGCCGTGCTCCGCCTTCCTGCTGGCCTTTGGGCTCCCCAGCTCAGCCCTCAGTATTGCCTCCTGTGGTGGTTTTGAATCAGGTGTTCCCATAGACTCATGTGTTTGGCATGCTTGGTGCCCCGCTGGTGGCAGCTTGGGAGGTGGGGGAAGAATGTTGCCGGGAGGGCGGTTGGGGGTGCTACAGCCAGCTCCCCCTTCCAGAGCCCCACTCACCTTCTTGCCGCTGTTTGCCACCTGCTGTGGCAGAGGCCATGTGCAGCCTCTGCTCGTGCCATCCTTTTCCCCTGCCATCATGAAGCGTCCCCTTGAGACTGCAAGCCAAAATAAACCGTCTCCTCCCATCAGCTGCTTTTGGTCCAGTGCCTTGTCCCAGGACTGTGTAGGCAAATGCATCATCCTTGAGACTTTGAAGACAAGGCGGGGGATGGGGCTGGCTCCTCCTCTGCTACTGCACTTTGGGAAGCCCCTGCTAGTCCAGGTTCAAGGACAATGGCTCACGGTGGCCACAAGGTGGCAGCAGTGCTGCGTGCCCAGGCCTACTAGGCACACTGGATAGGGTCTCTCCTGCGCCTGGCCCTCTGCCCTTTGCTCCGTAGGCACACACAGCCACTTCTCATAGTCCGGGTGTGGGGCAGGGGCAGGAGCTGAAGCCTGAAGGATCTGATTCAAGGCCCGCCTTTGAAGCCAAGCTTGGGACTTCGTCTCCACGGGCGTCAATGCTTATACCTCCCTGCCCTCTCGGCCGGCATGCTCCCCACCACCCTCCTTACAGCACCTAGTGTGCTCACCGCTGCACCCCCTCCCCAGTTCTCCGAGGGTAGCTGCTGCTATTTCTATAGGTAGGAAAGCAAGAGTGACCGCTGTGCATGCACCAGGCGCAGCCCTGCACCTTCCTGCTCCAGGCTTCTGCGGACTCCCTTCTGCAGCAGTGAGAAACGTCCCTCCTGCTTTTTGTTTTAATTTAATGTTGTTATTTGTTTGTTTTCAAGCAGAGAGATAGAGGAGAGACAGAATGAGCACACCAGAGCCTCCAGCCACTGCAAACCAACTCCAGACACATGTGCCACTTTGTACCTCTGGCTTTACAGGGGTACTGGGCAATCAAACTGGGGTCGTTAGGCTTTGCAGGCAAGCGCCTTGACCACTGAGAAATCTCTCCGGCCCCTTGTTTTTGGTTTGGTTCCCCCCCCCCCAAAAAAATAGGGTCTCACTCTTACCCAGGCTGTGCAAGAATTCACTATGTCTCAGGGTAGCCTTGAACTCACAGTGATCCTCCTACCTCTGCTTCCCAAGTGCTGGGATTAAAAGTGTGCACCACCATGCCTAGGTTGTTTTTGACTTTTTAAAATTCATTTTAATTAATTAATTTATTTATTTGAGAGAGAAAGAGAGAAAGGCAGATAGCATGGGCACCTACCAGGACCTCTAGCCACTGCAAATGAACTCCAAATGCATGTGCCACCTTGCGCTTTCATGAGTACTGGAGAATTGAACCTGGGTCCTTACTCTTCTCAGGCAAGCACCATAACAGCTAAGCTATCTTGGCCGACCCCCCCCCTTTTTTTTTTTTTTTTGGTTTTTCAAGATAGGGTCTCACTCTGGCTCAGGCTGACCTGGAATTCACTATGTAACTATGTAGTCTCAGGGTGACCTCAAACTCATGGTGATCCTCCTACCTCTGCGTCCCTAGTGCTGGGATTAAAGGCATGTGCCACCATGCCTGGCTTTTTCTGTGTTTGTTTGTTTTTAGGTAGGGTTTCATTCTAGCCCAGGCTGACCTGGAATTCAGTATGTAGTCTCAGGGTGGCCTCGAACTCATAGCGATCCAACCAAGAGCACCTTGTGGGTGTGTTGATCTGTACCATGGGATCCCAGTGGCCTTGTTTGTTCCGGGGGCAGAGGTGGGGGCTTGGCACAAAAATGTTCAATTGGCCCAAATAAAGAGTAAATATGTTACTAGTACAGTTCACAATGGTACTTTCCATTGCTGCGCAAATAGAAATTGAGGAAAACTGGGCCATCAGACAGCACCTGACGGCACAGGCATCCAAGCTTAGGGAATAAGGTGGCCGTCAGCATGGTATTCTCATCTGAGAGGTAATTTGGTTTCAGCAAAACAGCATCATTCTTCTCATTAAATTAATGCTAAATGAAAAAAAAAAAAACTTTGGGAGCTGGGCATTTATTTATTTTTATCTATTTGTTTGATGATAATCTCATGTAGACCAGGCTGGCCTCAGATTTGCTCTGTAGCTAAGGAAGGATGGCCTGATTCTCCAGCCCCCACCTCCCAAGGGCTGGACTCAGGGGCATGCAGCACCACTCCCAGTTGAGGCTGAACTTTGTCATGCTTGAAAGGGACACGAAAGTAAATGACTGAACTGTGACAAAACGTGCAAAGGGGTGGGAACTGGCTGGGTGAAAACAGAACCAGGCTTGTCACATTCAAGTTGTGAAATGAAGTCTGTGTCGTGATGTCTGATTTACATGTTTGAGGACACCTGGCCTGGAAGGGGGTGATGACCACACCGCCCCGGTACAAAGCATAGAGCCTGAGGGGGAGGGGAGAGGAGACCCGGGAGGGTGAGCCCGGCGCCAGGCAAGGGGTCCTGAGGAAGGGAGAACAGCTGCTGGGTGGGGGAAGGGCAAGCAGACACGTTCAAGTCACCATGTCATATTGTTTTCCTGGTAACCTACTGTCATCCTTCTCCGCGGCCCCAGATGCTCTGCCCACAAAAAAATTTGTCAAGAGTAGCACTTTGTGGAAATGGAGAAGGAGTGAAGTTTCATGTTTGAGTCAGCACTGTACAGACAGAGTCGACTCAGGAAGGAGCTGGGCCACGGGGCTGGGGCTGACGTGGTGAGAACAAAGTGACCTCCCCACCCTGCCAGGGTCCCCAAAGACGTTGCACTGGAGTTAGGGGATGAAGTGTGAGCACGTCCCCTGTACACACACACACATCCACACAGGAGGGCCCTCACGCGCAGCCGGGAGGAGCTCTAAAGAGCAATTGTAATACTGTTTTACAAAGCCAGCACCTCCCCCAGCAAACCTCAGCACACAGCCAAAATCCCTCACTCAGGTTAAAGACCCACCCCCTGGCCTGGCCAAGGCCTTCAAGTCTGACCTTGCCACACCCGGGTACACAGACTGTGTTTCACACCTCCAAAGTCCCTTGCCCTGAATCCAAGGCCTCTGTACATCATGATGTTTGCTGTTCCCTACAGAACACGTGCCTTCTCCAAGTTAACACACTCATCATCCTTCAGGGCTCGGCGTAAGTGTCACCTCCCTGGACAAGCCACTCCTAACTCCTGACCTGCCTGTCATTCACCCATCATGGAATTCACCTCTGCGATTACATTGGCAACAAGGAATGGAATGATCACAGGGTGCCTTAGCGTCTACTCCTTAGACAACATAGCTCATTCCTGGCTCTGGGCCACCACCCGTGTGGAAACACGTTGGGGATTTGTCATCGAGGGGGTGGCTGTTGACAACAGTGCCTGTCACATTACCAAGTACTTCACACCTCTAACTCACATGTTTGCAGGGAGACGGGCTGTTGGATAGTCCTAGAAGAGCGTGCGGGGTGCTGGGCTTGAGACTGACGGCTGCCCCGCTGCCTTTCAACCCAGGGAGATTGCCTCACACCACCCATCCTTGGATCACAAGCCCAGTCCTTCTCACCGCCCCTCCCCCCAAGTGACTGGGCGCTCACCACCTGCCGGGGAGCCACAAAATAAACCACAAAGTCTAGCTAACACATTATTGAAGGAGGACAGAGTTGCAGGCTGGGGTGGCAGAGGCCATGGGGGCGGGCATGAGCCACAGAACCTGTTTCACCCTGTCACGTAGAATGGGAAGTCTTATGTGACATGTATTTCACCCCAAGTTCTTTTTTTTTTTTTCCTTTTGGTTTTTCAAGGTAGGGTCTCACTCTAGTCTAGGATGACCTGGAATTAACTATGTAGTCTCAGGGTGGCCTTGAACTCACAGTGATCCTCCTACCTCTGCCTCCCGAGTGCTGGAATTAAAGGCATGCACCACCATGCCCAGCTACACAAATTATTATTATTTCTTTTTTAGTATTTAATTAATTTATTTATTTGAGAGAGAGAAAGAGGGAGAGAGAGAAAGAATGGGCAGACTAGGGCCTCCGGCCACTGCAATCGAACTCCAGATGCGTGCGCCCTCTTGTGCATCTGACTTACATGGGTCCTGGAGAATTGAACCAGGATGCTTTGGCTTTGCAGGCAAATGCCTTAACCTCTAAGCCATCTCTCCAGCCCCATAAATTCTTTTTTATTTTGGGGGGCTGGAGAGATGGATTAGGGGTTAAGCACTTGCCTATGAAGCCTAAGGACCCCGGTTTGAAGCTTGATTTCCCAGGACCCACGTTAGCCAGAAGCACAAAGGGGCGCACGCACCTGGAGTTTGTTTGCAGTGGCTGGAGGCCCTGGTGTGCCCATCTGTCTATCTCTCTCTCTTTCTCTCTCCCTCTTTCTCTCTTTGTCTGTCGTTCTCAAATAAATAAAAATAAACAAAAACATTTTAAATATATATATATTGTTTTAGCCAGGTGTGGTGGCGCATGCCTTTAATCTTAGCGCTTGGGAGGCAGAGGTAGGAGGATCACCATGAGTTCGAGGCCACCCTGAGACTACATAGTGATTTCCAGGTCAGCCTGGACAAGAGTGAGACCCTACCTGGAAAAACAACAACAAAACAAAAAAAGGGAGGGAGAGAGAGAGAGAAATAGGGATGGATATTTTTATTTATTTATTTATTTATTTTTGGTTTTCTGAGACAGGGTCTCACCCTAGCTCAGGCTGACCTGGAATTCCCTGTGTAGTCTCAGGGTGCCCTCGAACTCACAGTGATCCTCCTACCTCTGCCTCCCGAGTGCTGAGGCTGGTCTGGGGCTGAGAGAGCTGAGAGAAGGCCAGGTGGGGTGGAAGAGGGTGGGCAGGTGAGTTTGCCCTCACCATCAATTAGCTTTTTCTTTTCTTTCATTCATATGCATATATATCATATACATATATATGATATATGATTCATTCAAATATATATATTTGATAACTTCTATACTTAACAGACAACAAACCATGGTATTGCCCTCCCTTCCCCCACTTTCCCCTCTTTTTTGTATTTTTTTTTTTTACAATTCTTTTATTTCCTTTCAAAAACATTTTTATTAACAACTTCCATGATTATAAAAAATATCCCATGGTAATACCCTTCCTCCCTCCTCCCACTTTCCCTTTGAAATTCCATTCTCCATCATATCCCCTCCCATCTCAATTAGTCTCTCTTTTATTTTGATGTCATGATCTTCTCTCTCTCTCTGCCTGTCATTCTCAAATAAATAGATAAAATAAAAAAATTAAATGCCTTATTTTAAATTTTTACTTAAAAGTCAAGGCTAGCCAGGCACACACCTTTAATCACAGCACTCAGGAGACAGAAGTAGGAGGATCGCCAGGAGCACAAGGCCACCCTGAGATGTTTTGGTTAATTCCAGGTCAGCCTGGGCTGATGTGAGCCCCTACCTTGAAAAACAAAAGTCAAAGATAGTAATAGACTCACAAAATATTGTTAAGTAGAAAGGAAATCATCTTTTTTTATTTTTTTCTTGTTTTTGTATTTCAAAGAAGGGTCTTACTCTGGCCCAGACAGTCTGGCTCAGACTGACCTGGAATTCATTATGTAGTTTCAGGGTGGCCTTGAACTCAGCGATCCTCCTACCTCTGCCTTGCAAGGGCTTGGATTAAAGGCCACACTCAGTGATTTTTTTTTTTTTTTGGTGGAAATCATCTTTGTTGATCTTTTTAAAAAATTTATTCACTTATTTATTTATGGGGGGGGGCGCAAATAGAAAAAGAATGGACATGCAAGGGCCTCCAGCAGCTGCAAACAAACTCCAGACACAGTTGCCACCTCGTTCATCTGGTTTACCTGTGTTCTGGGGAATTAAACCTTGGTCCTTTTTTGCAGGCGAGCACTTTAACCGCTAAACCACCTCTGGTAGGGTCTCACTCTGGCCTGGGCTGACCTGGAATTCACTATGTAGTCTCAGGGTGCTACTGAACTCACAGTGATCCTCCTACATCTGCCTCACTAGTGCTGAGATTAAAGGCATGTGCCACCACGCCCAGCTGTGTTTTTTTAAGTGTGTGTGTGTGTGTGTGTGTGTGTGTGTGAGAGAGAGTGCACCAGGGTCTCTTGTTGCTTTAAACGAAGGCCACTTAGGGGTCTGGCTTTATCTGGGTGTTGGGCAGTTTGCCTGGGTGTGGTGTTTGCAAGCAAGTGCCTTCATCCACTGAGCCATCTCCCCAGCACCCCTTCCCCCACCCTTGGTCGGTGCTGAACTGAGCTTCAGGCAATGGTGATTTCAGCTGGTGCCACGCTGCCCAGGATCTGAGCCCACCGGGCCCTAGGCCACGCTCCCCTGGGTCCCCCGGCCCGCTCTCCCACTTAGGCCTCCTCCCTGCAGCCTCGAAGGGCGCTAACCGCGCTCAGAGCAGAGGCCCGGGCAGGAAGAGGAGCTCGCCGTCCCCAGGGCAGAGCACCCCGGGCTCGTCCCCGCCCCGTCGCGGCCCCGCTGTGCTGAGCAATCCTTTCCGAGCCACGAGGCTGCGCCTTTCCTGCTGAGTCAAGGTTCCGGGCAGCGTGATGCTGAGTCACGGTCCCGAGGTCGGTTTTCGCTGAGTCACGGTTCCAGCTGCTTCAGGTTTAATCCCCAGAGGCAAAGTTGAGAGCGGAGCGACTGCGCAGACGTGCGGGGTCAGCACGTCCTCGGCCGGCCGAGCAGGCGCCCTGCCCGGTGCACCCGCTGCCCCTGGGCCTGTCATTGAGCTCAGCGTGGTGGGGGGGCAGAAGGTTCTGGGGAACTGCTCGGATGGAGGGACATCTGCCAAACAGCTGGCCTGTGCTTTTCAAAACGTAAAGGAGACAAAACAAAAACCTAGGAGAACAGACAGGAAACAGTGCAAAACAGACCCGTGTTGAAACTTGGACCAGAACACCAGCTACCCAGACAAGGTGTTAATTGGCTCGCTCGCGCTCTCTCTCTCTCTCTCTATGTATATGTGTGTGTGTGTGTGTGTGTGTGTGTGTGTGTGTGTGTGTGTATGTATATGTATATATATATATATACACACACATATATATATACATACATATATCTGTATATATGTATATATATACATATATAGGTGTATATGTTTTTTCAAGGTAGGGTCTTGCTTTAGCCCAAGCTGATCTGGAATTCACTGTTGTCTCAGGGTGGCCTCGAACTCACAGCGATCCTCCTACCTCTGCCTCCCAAGTGCTGAGATTAAAGGTGTGGGCCACCACGCCTGGCCCAATTGGTAATATTTGAACATGCTCAAGGCTTCGTATAATGTGTGGGTATAGTTCATTTTTGCATTAATTTTTCCCCAGTGCTGTGGATTGAACCCGGGGCCTCACGCATGGTAGGCAGGGACAGGATCACTGAGCTGTATTCCCCAGTCCCAGGCTTTCTGTTTGAAGAGGTTGAGGGCTGGGGTTGGAGCTCAGTTAATAAAGTAACAGCCTACCATACACCAGGCCTGTAGGTTAGAGCACTACATCGACTGGTCACCATGACCCTAATCTGTAATCCCAGCACTAGGTTAGAACACTACTTAAACTGGTCACGATGACCCTAATATGTAATCCCAGCACTCCGGAAGCAAAGGCAGGAGAATCAGAAGTTAGAAATCAGCCTAGATCACATGAGACCCTATGTCAAGAATAATAATAAATAAACCAGACATGGTGGTACACGCCTTTGATCCCAGCAATTGGGAGGCAGTGGTAGGAGGATCGCTATGAGTTCAAGGCCACCCTGAGACTACATAGTGAATTCCAGGTCAGCCTGAGCTAGAGTGAGAACCTACCTGGCGGGGGGGGGGGGGGGGGGAGGGGGAGGAGAGAAAGAAACAAAATTCTTAAACCCTAGTTTAAAAGCCTATACCGGGATGGAGAGATGGTTTAGCAGTTAAGCACTTGCCTGCCAAGCCTAAGAACCCTGGTTCGAGGCTTGATTCCCCTGGACCCACGTTAGTCAGATGCACAAGGGGGCGCATGTGTCTGGATTTCGAATTTGCAGTGGCTAGAGGCCCTGGTGCGCCCATTCTCTCTCTCTTTCTCTCTGCCTCTTCCTCTCTCTGTCTATAGCTCTCAAATAAATAAATAAAATGAAACAAATATATATATAAATATATATATATGCCTATACCTGCAGAATTTTGCCTTCTTTTACAATACAATGAATTTGTATCAGACAGATTTCCTGTTATTTACAATTGTATTGTTGTTCCAAGAAATACTCTTCTGGGAATAATCTCTGCTAAAGAATTTAGAGATAAAGGCATGTTTTCTGTAATTGACTTTTAAGTACGTGTGGGTGGGATCAGAGAGAGAGAGAACAAACATGATAAATGTGACACAATACTAAACTAGTAAATCAGGATCAACGTGTACAGAATTCTTTATCTTTCAAAGCTTTTCTGGAAATTTGAAATTACTTCTCTGTAGCCCAGAGAAGAGCTGGATATGATGGTGCATGCCTTTAGTGCCAGCACTCTGGGGAGGATGTGAGTTTGAGGCCAGCCCAGGGCCACAGAATGAGTTCCAGGTCTACCTGGGTTAGAGCCTCAAAAAAGGAGAGAGCTGGGTGTGGTGGTGCACACCTTGAATCCCAGCACTAGGGAGGCAGAGGTAAGAGAATTACTGTGAGTTCGTGGCCACCCTGAGACCCTAAGACTACATAGTGAATTCCAGGTCAGCCTGGGCTAAAGTGAGACCCTACCTCAAAACAACAAAAAAATGCCGGGCGTGGTGGTGCACGCCTTTAATCCCAGCACTTGAGAGGCAGAAGTAGGAGGAGAGCCATGAGTTCGAGGCCACCCTGAGACTACAGAGTGAATTCCAGGTCAGCCTGAGCTAGTGAGCCCCTACCTCAAAAAACAAAAACAAAAACAAAAAAGGGAGAAGTTACTTTTTTTTTTTTTTTTTTTTGGATACAGGGTTTTAGTAGGCCAGGCTGGCATTTAGCCAAGGAAGACCTTGAACTTCAGATCCCTCTGTCTCTACATCTCAAGTGCTAGAATTACGGATTACACTACATTGGTTTTATAAGAAATTAACTTTTTTTGTTTTTTTTTTTTTTTTAGTTTTTCAAGGTAGGGTCTCACTCTAGCCCAGGCTGACCTGGAATTCACTCTGTATTCTCAGGGTGGCCTCGAACTCACAGCGATCCTCCTACCTCTGCCTTCCAAGTGCTGAGATTAAAGGCGTGTGCCACCATGCCCTGCTCACTTTTTGTTTTTTAGCCTGTGTATACATGTGGTGTATGCATTTGTGTTTTCCTGTTCACATGTGTGTGGAGGTTCACGTGGAAATGTGTGCTCATGTGTGGAATCCGGAGGTTGAAGTCAGGTGTCTTCCTCAATGACTCTCTAAGACAGGGTCTCTCACTGACCTGGGGCTCACTAGGCTAGACTAATCAGCAAGCCCCAGGGATCCCCTGTTTCCACCTCTCCAGCAGGGGGATTACAGACACATGAGTACTGGGGATCTGAACTCAGGTCCTCACGTTTGTACATTTTATGCACTGAGCCATCTGCTTAGCCCAGAACTTTTCAAGAAAAAAATAAATAAGGACGTTAAGGAAGTTGAGATTCACAACTTATGATGGAGAAAAGGTTTGTCGGATGTCAGTGACACTCCCCACCCTTGTGCAGGACCCTTCAGAAATTTCTAGACTGGAAAAAGTCTTAGGCTGAATAAAGAAAGGGGAACTCACTGTCTCTCTGACCAAACATAACAGTGAACATGTCCCCATGTCCCTGAGTGAGGCCCAGTCCAGTCTCTGCTTCTCACAGATGCCCAACTAACTGATCTAACCCTTGCCACAACCCCTAGAGTCAATGCCATTTCTTTAAACTTTGATCTGAAGAGAGGGCTTAATAGTTAAGGCACTTGCCTGTGAAGCCTAAGGACCCAGGTTCGAATCCCCAATACCCATGTAAGCCAAATGCACAAAGTGGTGAATGTATCCGGAGTTCGTTTGCAGTGACTGGAAGCTCTGGTACACCCATTCTCCCTCTCTATCTGCTTCTTCCTTTCTGTCTCTCTCTCTCAAATAAATAAATATCATGTATTTATTTATTTATTTGAGAGAGAATGGGTGTGCCAGGGCCTCTAGCCATTGCAAACCAACCACCTTGTGCATCTGGATTTATGTGGATACTGGGCAATTGAACCTAGGTCCTTTGGCTTTGCAGGCAAGCGCCTTAACCACTAAGCCATTTCTCCAGTACCCTGGAATGCAATTTTTATTTATTTGTTTAATTTTATTAATTTAATGTTTTAGTTTTTAAGGTAGGGTTTCACTCTAACCCAGGCTGACCTGGAATTCACTATGTAGTCTGAGGGTAGCCTCGAACTCATGGCGGTCCTCTGACCTCTGCCTCCCAAGTGCTGGGATTAAAGGTGTGCACCACCACAACTGGCTAGAGATGCCATTTTTAATGCCATTTGTCAAAGGAGGAAATGGGAATTTGGGAGCCTCGTACTCATACATAGCTGACTAGTCAGGGTCCTGGTGTGAGCCAGCAGCTTTGCTGAAGTCCATGGCTTTTCCCAGTCTTTAGTGTCTTAGAGTCACTGAATCATGCAGGGCCAGAAAAAGCCAGGTGTCAGGGCTGTAGCCAGGCTCCATGTGGCTAGTCAGTGGTCTGGGTGTCCATAGGTAAGGTGTCCACCCTGCCTAGATGTTGGTCTTTGGACCAGGGACCTATGCTGATGGAGGCTGGATGACTTCTGAAAAGGATGTTGCTTTTTCTCTGCTCCTCAATGCCCAGGCCCAGGGGTTCCTAGAGAGTGTGTTGTAAATAAGAATGTGCTGAAGGGCTGGAGAGATGGTTTAGCAGTTAAGCGCTTGCCTGTGAAGCCTGAGGACCCCGGTTCGAGGCTCAATTCTCCAGGACCCACGTTAGCCAGATGCACAAGGGGGCGCACACGTCTGGAGTTCGGTTTGCAATGGCTGGAGGCCCTGGCACGCCCATTCTCTCTCTCTATCTGCCTCTTTCTTTCTCTCTCTGTTGCTCTCAAATAAGTAAAAATAAACAAAACAAAACAAAAAAAGAAAAGAATGTGCTGGAGCCGGGCATGGTGGCACACGCCTTTAACCACAGCAGAGGCAGGTGGATTTGAGTGAGTTCGAGGCCACTTGAGGCCACCCTGAGACTACATAGTGGGGTAGGGTGAGACCCTACCTCAGGTGTGTGTGTGGGGGAGAGAATGTTATGGAAACCAGTCATACCTGGTCTCAGATCACATGTGAGCAGTGTGGCCTGAGGCAAAGAACTGAACTCTGTTTGCCAAGCCTTCTTCATGTGTATGTGGAGAATGCCCAAGTGGTGCCAGCCTCTGGCATAGGAAGGTGACACCAATATTGTCTTGTGGTCAAGTTGCTCATAGCCACTATGAGCTGCTAGGACACAGGAAGCTGGGGGCGGAGCCCCCTAAGGTGAACAAGAACTAGGAAAGCCTGGGCTGGGACTGTTTAGTGGCCTCAGAGGCATGACTGGTACTCAGTAAACTCCGTACTTAAAGTAAATGGTGTGGTGAGTCTTGACAGCCCTCATAGTCCCTGAAGCCATCCGTGCCATCAAAGCCAAGAATTTATCCATCACTCCCAAAAGCATTTTCACTCTCTCTTTTGGTTTTTCAAGGCAGGGTCTCACTGTAGCCCAAGATGACTTGGAATTCACAAGGTGGCCTTGAACTCATGGAGCTCCTCCTACCTCTGTTTCCCAAATGTCCTTTTCTTTAAAAAAAAAAAAAAAAGTTTTATTTATTTATTTATTTGAGAGAGAGAGAGAGAGAGAGGCAGACAGGCAGAGAATGGAGAATGGGCACGCCAGGGCTTCCAGCCACTGCAAATGAAATCCAGATGCATAGACCACCTTGTGCATCTGGCTTATGTGGGTCCTATGGAGTTGAACCTAGGTCCTTTGGCTTTGTAGGCAAGTGTCTTAACTGATAAGCCATCTTTCCAGCCCATAATGTGTGTGTGTGCATGTATATTGTGTGCATGTGAGTGCCTTGGCATGTGTGTGGAGGTCAGAAGTCAACTTTTCTTTTTGAGGTAAGACCAACAAACTGGCCTTTTTTAAACAAACAAAAAAAAAATTTTTATTAACAACTTCCAAGATTATAAAAAAAATGCCCCATGGTGATACCCTCCCTCCCCCCACTTACCCCTTTGAAACTCCATTCTCCATCATACCCCCCGCCCCATCTCAATCAGTCTCTCTTTTACTTTTGATGTCATGATCTTTTCCTCCTCTTATAATGGTCTTGTGTAGGTAGTGTCAGGCACCATGAGGTCATGGATATCCAGGCCATTTTGTGTCTGGAGAGAGCACGTTGTAAGGAGTCCTACCCTTCCTTTGGCTCTTACATTCTTTCTGCCACCTCTTCTGCATGAGCCTTGGAAGGTGTGATCGAGATGTTACTCAGTACTCCAGTCACTTCTTTCCAGCACTATGATACCTTTTGAGTCATCCCAAGGTCACTGCCATCTGAAAAGAGAAGATTCTCTACCCAAAGTGAGAGTAGCATTACTATAAGGGTATAAATATTAAGAGAAGTTCTTACTGGGCAGTTTGATAAGCATAGTATATACATTTTTCCAGACATCAGCAGATGTTACACCCTTAGGGATCATGACTACCCCTGTTTTAAGTTTTCAATATTAAGGATGTGTTCTCCCCCATGGAGCAGGCCTCCAGTCCAATTGGAGGGCAGTTGGTTTCCACCATGACAGACATGCCACTATTGCACCCGTTGGCTCATTTGGCCTGGCTGGCCAATTATAAGGCTTGTAGTGTCCACTGTTGAGTATCTTCACTGGTGGTATCTCTTTCTCCCACTGAACTACATGTAGAATGGCTTCTTCCAGCTTTCTGTCAGCTGGTCTATATGGAGGAGGTTATCAGCTCAGTTCCAGCAGGATTTCTCAGAGAAACTGGCCTTTTTTTTTATGAGAGAGAGAGAGAGAGAATTGGCATGGTAGGTCCTCAGCCACTGCCATCTAACTCCACATGCATGTGTCCCTTGTGCGCATGAGCAACCTTGTGTGGTTGCATCACTTTGTACGTCTGGCTTATGTGGGACCTAGAGAGTCAAGCATGAGTGTCTAGGCTTTGCAGGCAAGTGCCTTAAGCCTCTTTTTAAAATATCTTATTTATATATTTTCAAGCAGAGAGATGGAGAGAAGACAAACAGACAGAGAGTGGGTGCACCAGGGTCTCCAGCCACTGCATATGAATTCCAGATGCATGTGCCACTTTGTGTATCTGGCATTACGTGGGTACTGGGGAATTGAACCTGGGTCCTTTGGCTTTGCAGGCAAGTGCCTTAACAGCTAAGCCATCTCTCTAGCCCTGGCTTGAATTCTTTTCTTTTTTCTTTTTTTTTTTTTTTTTGGTTTTTGAGGTAGGGTCTCACTCTAGCCCAGGCTGACCTGGAATTCATTCACTATGGAGTCTCAGGGTGGCCTCGAAATCGCGGCAATCCTCCTACCTCTGTCTCCCGAGTGCTGGGGTTAAAGGCGTGCGCCACCACGCCCGGCCTGGCTTGAATTCTATATCCTCCTGTCTCTACCTCCCAAATTCTGGGATTAGAGGTGTGTGTCCCCATACCCAGTTCTGGGCTTAGTCTTGGTCAGCAACAAAGGGACAAGAGTGGGTGTTCTAGGGGGGAAATACCCTGGCAGTGGCTCAGGAGGTTGAAAGCCTCTTTGGTGAAGTGAGCCGGGTGAGGTCCCTCTGCTGGATGGGTGGGCAGGGTAAGATGTGAGAGGGAACGCACGCTAGGACGAAGGCCTTGAACCTCTGTTGCCTTTCTGTGAAGTCGGGGGGCAAGAGGAGGAGAAAGTGAGACGAGGAACAGGAAGTTATTTCTCAGGGCCGTCTACCCAGTCCTGCTCTTGGGCACCAGGGTTTGACTTTGGACTCTCCATGAGGAATGGAGTAATGGAGGAGCAGAGGAGAGACGGAGTGTGCTGAGCAGCCAGCGCTAACTGCTGCTCCTGTCTTATTGCTTTGGGGAGCCCTTTTATTAGGGTGTTCATTCTGCCTCTCAGGCTTGGGGCTCCATCACGAGTGTGGCTAGCATGCATTTGCCTGTTTACATCTCATTTATGGGCTCTCTTGCCACCAGAAGTCTGGCAGGTGGTGATTTCCTTTATGTAGGGTCTCACTCTAGCCCACGCTGACCTGGAATTCACTATGTCTCTATGTTGTCTCAGCGTGGCCTCGAACTCAGGGCAATCCTCCTACCTCGCCCCCCCCCCCCCCCGAGTGCTGGGATTAAAGCTGTGCGCCACCACACCCGGTTTATGCTATGCAGCTGTTTTGAGTTACACTGGGCCGGGTGTAGATTGCAGATCCCCACTGGGGCCTCTTGCCCTGTGTAGGGGGAGGGGACACATCCTCTCTAGGACTGTGTGGGGTATTGTGTAGTCAGGGCATCCTCTGTGAGGCCCTCTGCTTGAAGATAGACAGAGAAACGTCCCTGCTTTCCTTCCTGCTTTCTAGCTGGGACAAAGACCCCCCTCCCCGGGTCCCCATCCCTGGCCCAGGTCCCCTGCCGGGGCCTGGACTTTGTTTTTCACGTTAGAGGTTTGGCTCTGGCTGCCCAACCACTGCTGGGCCTCTGGAATGCTGAGTCGCGATTTCCACACTGCTGGGAGCCAAGCAGCTGCGTTTCTGCTGTGTCATGGTTGGGAGGGGGACTGGAAACAAAAAAAAGGAGGATTTTTGCTGAGTCACTGGCTACTTCCTCAGGCTGTCTGTCGGTGAAAGGGCAGCTTTAACCTTAGGGAGAAGGAAGTGAAACTTCTAGAAAAGGGCAGAAGCCTGTCTCTAAATTCACAGTATGTTTATCTGCTGTTCTCCAACACCGACATGCCCCCCCCCCCAAGTGCTGTTGAGGTTCCCCCACACCTCCAGGTAGCAGGACACCAGACCCACAACCTTGCTCGGTTGCTGGACCAACAGGCTTTGGAGCTCCTCCCTCTTAAACCTGCTCTATTCTGAAAGTCCCCACGGCTCTACGTTAAAGCCCGATGCATATGTTCCACACAGTCTGTAGGCGCTGGGACGTGGATATTTGTCAGGGGCGTCATTTTGGCACCCTGGATTTACATCATGTCCTGGTGCAGTTTAAACAGGACAGCTGTGTGCTCAGCGTGTGTGAGCCCTGGGCATCTGGCTAAGAGCAGCCCTCCAGCACTGCTTCTTCTCTCTTACCCATCACGCCTCTGTGCCCTGTCCACTTCTGAGACCGTACCACTGCACCCCCGACTTCCTCCAGTAGGATCTGGAGGCTTGGGAGTGTGCCCCATCATGGGGCTCCCGTTCCCTCCAGCTCACCTGGAAGAGGCAGCGGGCTGCCAGGGTATGAAGCTTCCGTAGGGGTGTGCCAGGCATCATGCCAGCACATGGATCCTGGGGGGGGGAGGGGTGCAGAAGTAGTGAAGGATCCTGGGGTCCCCAAGGTCTCTGCTTGTCCCTCTTCTGCTTTCTGGAGTTAAGGAAATATCCCAGTGTAAAGAAGGCAGGTTTTAAGTAGGGGCAAAGGCCCTGTCAACTGCTTTCAGTGGCTTGAAAAAGCACAGTGAACAGTGGGTCTCTGGATTTCTGGAGAAGTCCTCAGGTTGCCATGTTTTCCTAGCTCCCTAAGGCCACCTGAGCTCCCAGGCTCGGGGCTGTGCCCTTGGTTCTCACAGACAAGAGGACAGTATGTCCCAGTCCTCCTGTGTCCCTCTCTTCCCTTGTCCGTCACCTTCTGTGACAAAAACCATTTAGGCTCTTCCCATCAGAGGCCCTTTGTGATGACCTTGGGCCCACAGGACTGATCCAGGATAGTCACCTCATCACTTAAGCACATCTACAGAATCCCTTGGTCACGTAGAGGACCTCTCCCCAAGTTCTGAGGTCAGTGTGTGGGCACCTTCCAGTGGCAGCTTCTCAACAAGCCACAGCAGGAGGAAGAAGGGCATTTAGACTGTGTGAAGGGAAGTCAGGGAGCTGAATCAGCATGGGCACAGGCTGTCCCTCTGGCCTGGCTGCCTCTCCCCCAGCATTGTGTGTAACCTATCTTTTGGCAAAGTCTGGGACTCCATGGAACAAGCCAAGATTAGATGACAGAAGCCCAGAATTAAAGCTGTCCCTAATGGGGCACAGCCTGGGCCAAAGCCTCCCCCTTTCATGGGTGTCTCTTGTTCTCCATGTAAAGAAAGGATCGGGGCTGGAGAGACTGCTTGGCTGTTAAGGAGCTTGCTTGTGAGGCCTAAGGACCCAAGTTCAATTCCCCAGTACCCATGTAAACCTGCATCTGGAGTTCCTTTACAGCGGCTTAGAGGCCCTGCTACACCTCCACCCTGTCTCTCTCTTTCATAAACAAACAACATATACATATAAAGAAAAGAGCAGGTCTCATAGACTTTACCTTCTGGGTGATAGGCCCTAGATATACAGACTTCCCACTCTTGCCCCCAAACTCCTATACCCTCTGTGGAAGGGCTTGAGGTGTGTTAGGAAGAGGCATCCGATTTCCAAGTGCTGTGGTTGGAATCTTGGCTCTGCTGTATTTCATTGTGTCCAGGGACAAAATGGATATAAAAAGTGGTGATTGGGCTGGAGAGATGGCTTAGCGGTTAAGCGCTTGCCTGTGAAGCCTAAGGACCCCGGTTCAAGGCTCGGTTCCCCAGGTCCCACGTTAGCCAGATGCACAAGGGGGCGCACGCGTCTGGAGTTCGTTTGCAGTGGCTGGAGGCCCTGGCGCGCCCATTCTCTCCCTCTCCCTCTATCTGTCTTTCTCTCTCTGTCTGTCGCTCTCAAATAAATAAAAAAAATGAACAAAAAGTGGTGATTGCCAGGCGTGGTGGTGCACGCTTTTAATCCCAGCACTTGGGAGGTGGAGGTTTGGAGGATCGCTGTGAGTTCGAGGCCACCTTGAGACTACCTAGTAAATTCCAGGTCAGCCTGGGCTATAGCCAAACCCTACCTTGAACCCCTGTCCACCCCCCCCCCAAAAAAATAAGTGGTGACTGCAAACTTCTCTCCAGCTGTTGTCAGGATTAGATGAGTGGCCGCACATAGCCAAACGCTCCATACAGGCTGGCTCTGATTGCACTGGAATTAGTTACAGCCTAACAGCCGCATCCTCTGGCCCAGCAAGAGCCCTTGTGTGTTCATTCATTCATTCGTGCAATTATTAACTGTCTGCAACCTGCCAGGCACTGGCCCAGCCCTGGGGATTTATGGAACAAGGTGGACAAGGGCTCCACCCTCCTGCTCTCTCCCTGGGCAAGGCGGTCCCATCCAGGTCACCTAAGGAACGTCTGCTGTTTGGCAGTGCCACTTCTCCTGTCCACTCTGCCACTCTCAGGGAGAGGATGTGCTACCCGCTTTCCAAGAAGTATGGAAGTTTAACTACCACATTGAGTACATACACACACACAGCTGTATAGTGAGGTTGGGTTTCACTCTAGTTCAGGCTGACCCGGAATACACTATGTGGTCTCATGGTGGCTTTGAACTCACAGCGATCCGCCGACCTCTGCCTCCTGAGTGCTAGGATTAAAGACGTGTTCCACTATGCTCGGTTCACACCCATGTCTTTTGCTTTTTGCCTCAGTTTCCTTATTTGTAAAGCTGCAATACCACCTGTACTGACCTTGTACAGTTCTTGTGAAGGTGAATTGAGTCAATGGCTGTAAGTGCTTGAACTGTCTCTCTCTCTCTCTCCCTCTTTCTCTGTCAAATATATATATATATATTTTAAAGTCATCATTTGCTGGCATGTGGTTGTGCATGCGTTAAACTCAGGAGGCGGGAGGCAGATAGGAGTTCAAGGCCAGCCTGAGACTACACAGTGTACTCCAGGTCAGCCTGGCTAGCGTGAGACTCTACCTTGAAAAAATTTTTTTCAATATTGTATTTTTATTTGAGAGAGGCAGAGAGAGAGAGAGAATGGGCGTGCCAGGGCTTCTAGCCACTGCAAACGAACTCTAGATGCATGCTCCACCTTGTGCATCTGGCCTACGTGGGTACTGGAGAATCGAACCAAGTTCCTTTGGCTTGGAAGTCCAACACCTTAGCCACTAAGCCATCTCTCTAGCCCCTGATTTTTTTTTTAAGTCACTTTTTGGGCTTGGGAGAAGGCTCAGTGGATGAAGCATTTGTGAGTACCTGAGTTTAGCTCCTCAGAACCCACATAAAGCCCCACACTGTAGGGGTAGTGTTTATAATGATCTCAGTGTGAGTTGGGTGAGAAGTGAGGCTGACAGGAGCTCATGGGCCAGTCAGCCTGGCAAATGCATCAGAGAAGGAGAGACCTTGCCTCAAACACAGAGGAAGGACCAATGCTGGAAGCTATCTTCTGACCTCCACTCACACACCATGGCCCACATGTTCCTGCTCCCTCCCTCCCTCCCTACCCCCCCCTTCTCTCTCTCTCTCACACACACACACACACACACACACACACACACAATAAAGCCCCTCCTCCCTTTTTTCTTTGAGGTAGGTTCTCACTCTAGCCCAGGCTAAACTTATACTATGTGGTTCCAGGCTGGCCTCTAACTCGCATCAATCCTCCTAGGTCTGCCTCCCAAGTTCTGGCATTAAAGGCGTTTGCTACCACACCTGGCTTCATCTTTTATGAAAAGAAAAAAAGGACCACTTGGCCATGGAATCAGGAAGGTGGTTTTTTTTTTTTTGTTGTTGTTGTTGTTTCTTTGTTTTTTTTTAGATAGAGTTTCACTGTAGCTCAGGCTGACCTGGAATTCACTCTGTAGTCCCAGGGTGGCCTCAAACTCAAGGCAATGCTCCTACCTCTGCCTCTCAAGTGCTGGGATTAAAGGCCTGTGCCACCACACCCGGCAGGAAGGAGTTTTTGAGCAGAGCATTCATTCCCTCTACTCAGTCCCCAATGACCCACTTCACAAAGAATCCAGCAAGTGATTGGCAGGACACTTGCTCAGTCCGCGTGGGCATCTGGGAGGAGATGAGAGGCAGAGCAAATGGCTTTGAAGTATGTCCCAGGCACCTAAGCATGCAGGGTGTCCCATGTGTAAAGAGAGTGTGGAGGAGACAGCCAGACACTGGGATGACAGGCTGTTGCTTTAAAGTGTGACTCAGCAGAGGTCATGACATCTCCCTGCCTCAGTTTCCCCATCTATAAAATGGGAGCTGTCTATCCTGGGGGACAGATGTAGGGCTGAGGCACCTCTAGGCTTAGTAAGACTAGCAGAGACCGGGCCTGAGGGAACCTGTGGGGTGTGAGGAGGCCGGCTGTGCTGAGGATTCTGGGAGGGGGACTGGCTAGGTGGGATCAGTTCTAGAACCTTCTAGATTCTTAGGAAGCTGAGCCCCATCACTAGGAGAGGGGGTGTTTCTGGACAGTGCAGTAAATCACTACTAGAACCCAGCAGAGCTCAGATTTCCTTTTTTTTTTTTTTTTTTTTAAGTCCTGTGGCCGGGCCTTGTTGTCCTGGGTCATATGACTTCTCCCCCTGCAGGCCCGGTGGGGCGGGGCTGGGGGGTGTTGCAACCCTCGGCGGCCACCACGTGACCGCCCAGCGCTTAAAAGGCGAGCGCGGGCCGCTCCGCTCGCCAGCCTGTCTTCTCCCGAGCTTCTGTCCACGGCCTCCGAGCAGACAAGGATCCTCCCGGGCAAGTCCAGCGTGAGCTGAGTCCTCCCGAGCCAGCCCAGCGTGAGCACAGCCCGCCCGAGCCAGCCCCGTCCGGCCATGGAGCACCAGGAGATCGACAGGCAAGCTCCTGGACGAGGATGGGGGACGGGGATGGGGGACGGGAAGTTTGGGGACCCGCTCCCTTCTTTCTGTCTGTCCTGCTCCGGAATGAGGGCTGTTGAGGTCAGAGGATGGGTTCTCGTCCTGCCTGCCTGCCTGCCAGGGAACAGTGGGCATTTGGAGGAAGGAAAGGCGACTCCCTCTCCCGGCTCCTTGGCACACTGTGGGTGACCCGGTGGCAGTGTCCCTGTGGTATCCGGCCTTTGAGACATTCTCTGTGGGCGTGTTGCTCAGCCTCTGATGGGTCAGTGGTGGGGCTCCCCAGCACCCCGCGAGTGAGTAGTGCTTGGCTGGCCCCATGGCAGCGCTCACCAGCTGCCAAGTGCCTGGGCTGGGCATGGCATGGGCACCTTGGCCGTGGTATTCCCACCTCACAAGCCCATGCCCTGCGCTCTCCCAGCGTGCCAGGGCGGCCCGGCCAGCAGGTGTTGGAGCTGGGATTTGAATCCCGCTCTCTGTGTCCAGGTCTGGGCCATGTGCTTCTCCCAAGAATTTGAGCACACAGACAGGCCAGGCCAGGAGAAGGGGGGTTTCTGGAGGGCTGCTGGAGAAAAGGGAGAAAGGACAAGGTGTGTTGAGGGGGAACAGGGACACAGTGGGGCGGGAGAGATATGGCTTAGCACTTAAGGCACTCGTCTGTGAAGGCCAAGGACGTAGGTTCGATTCCCCAGAACCCCACGTAAACGAGAGAGGCACATGGTGGCACATGCCTGTGGAGTTTGTAGTGGCTGGAGGCCCTGGCGCATCTATTATCTCTGGCAAATAAGTAAATAAATCCTATTTATTTATCTTGAGGTAGTGTTTTACTCTAGTCCACGCTGACCTGGAATTCACTACGTAGTTTCAGGGTGGCCTGGAACTCACGGTGATCCTCCTACCTCTGCCTCCCAACTGCTGGGAGTAAAGGTGTGCGCCACGTCGCCTGGCTAATAAAATATTTATAAAATGCTCCTAGTAAGGGACTTTTTCTTGCTTTTTTGTTTTGTTTTGTTTTGTTTTATTTTGTTTTGTCTTCCCCAGGGGTCTCTGTCTAAGCCCAGGCTGACTGGAATTCACTATCTAGTGTCAACTCACAGCAATCCTTTTACCTCTGCCTCCCAAGTGCTGGCATTAAAGGTGTGTGCCACCACGCACTGCTTTTTTTTTCTTTTTTTTTGTGGTAGTGATTGAACCCAGGGCCTCACAAGAACATACTAGGCAAGTGCTCTACTGCAGCCCTCTTTTCTTTTCTTAAAAGTTTTTATTTATTTGTGTGTGTGTGTGTAGTCGGGGAATTGAAGCCACCCCCTTTAATTTAACTACTGAGGAGCAGTCTTCTTAGCCCTTTTATTTTAAAACAGTTTTTTTTTTTTTTTTTGGCTTTTCTAGGTAGGGTCTCACTGTAGCTCAGGCTGACCTGCAATTCACTATTTAGTCTCAGGATGCCCTTGAACTCATGGCGATCCTCCTACCTCTGCCTCCCAGGTGCTGGGATTAAAGTGGTGCACCACCATGCCCAGCCTAAAACATGTTCTTGCTAAGTTGTCCAGGTTGGCCTCGAACTCTTCTGCCTCGATCTTTCCAACAGGCAGAGATTTTTGTCTCTGAGTAAAGCAGACTTTCTTAGTCTGTCTGATACAGACACTTTGATGAGCATAACCTTCTGGGGCTCATGAGGTTCACGTGTGAACTTTTGTTAAGAAATGCCTTACACACTGCATCTACCACGAAAGCATCTACCATTGAACAAGGCCTCACAGCTCCTCCTCTCCCCCTTTGCTCCGGACCTCCCTCCTCTTTACTTCAGTGGGGATAACAGCAGGGATTTCACCTGTGGTTTTGGGGACTACGTGCCATAGTATTTTGTGACTACCAGTGGTTTGCACATTTGGGACTCTGGCTGGACTTACTTCTGCAGGGCCAGTCTGAGAAAGTGAGGTCCGTGGGTGGGCTGCCTGCAGAAAGGCACCATCCTGGGCCTAGCTCTGGGAGAACCACCCATACCTTCCACTCCTTGCTAATGCTCCTCCTTTCCTCTGCAGCATGCCCCAGGATCTGTCTGAGGCCTTGAAGGAGGCCACCAAGGAGGTCCACATCCAAGCAGAGAATGCCGAGTTCATGAAGAACTTTCAGAAGGGCCAGGTGACCCGTGAAGGCTTCAAGGTGTGTGGCCTGGTAGGACCAGCCCTGGTGGAAGGTGTAGTAGATGGGCCCAAAGTTTAAAGGGGAGCTCGGAACCAGGGATGCTGAGGTTTTTATCCAAGGAAGTCATTTTACCAACCTAGACCCCGAGGCTCAGAGAGGAGACTTAACCCAGGTTCACAGAGCGAGTTCATGGCCTGCTAGGTAGTGCTGGGAGAAGACCTGGGCAGCAGGCAGGGCTGTTCCCTAAAGACCTGTGTTGGTCACTTTATACACTTGGCCTCAACCCTGATAAGACGAAGGAGTGACTCAGAGATTAAAGGCCATTCATATAGGTGGAGAAAGTCAGGAACAAAGAAAGGTTTCAGATCAGAGCTGTGCTCCTGATCTAATTCTTTTTGCAAGAAAATGCCTTTAAACCCCTGAGCCATCTCCCAAACCCTTGACCTCATTCTTTTTTGCCATGCTGGGGTGGAACCCAGGGCCTGGCACATGCTGGCAAGTTTTCTTCCACTGAGCCTATGGTTTGTTGGGTAGCATCTCACTAAATAGCCCAAGAACTTGCAATCCTCCTGCCTCACCCTCCTGAGAGCAGGAGCTATAGACTTTCATCACCATGCCTGGCTCTTCTGATCTAGTGTGTGTCTAAAGGCAAGGGGAAGTATGGCATTGAGTCTTAGCAGTTCCCTGACCTTACAGCGAGATCTCATGTAACCTTCTAAGCCACCTTTTGCTCATTTGAGACATGGCTTTCAAACAAAGGCCTTTCAGACCTTGGGGAGGGACTATCACACCTCACACCAGGTGTATGCACTGGCCCTGATTTTGCTGCTTCCTGGCATAGTTGTGAAATTCATGTCAGTTGGAAGGAGAGCAGTCAGCAAGGAACCAGACAGGGTATCAGGCGTTGGAATATCAGTGTCGGGAAATCCTGTATAGCCAGAGCATGGGGGCGGATGAGCTGGGTCCCACTCCTGATATCTGTCCCCTGTGCAACCCCAACCTGCCCCGAGCTCCATTTCCAGTGTGAGAGAGGCTTCAGCCAGGAGTGAGTGTAGCTCACAGATCAGGGGCCCTAGTTCTGTCTTGTGGACAGATGATCAGTTACTGTAATATGGCTGGGGCAGTGGGGGTGCAGAGGGTGACCTCTGGAATGTGTAATCCCAGCTGGACTTTGGATCCTGCCTGTAGGTCACAGAATTCAAAAAGTGAGCTCTAAGCTGAGGGAACCCAAGCACAAAATGGAATCTTTATTATTGCTATTATTTTTTCAAGGTAGGGTCTCATTGTACCCCAACCTAACCTAGAACTAATTTTATAATCCCAGGCTGGCCTCGAACTCACAGCAATCCTCCTACCTCTGTTGCCCAAGTGCTGGGACCAAAAGCATGCACCACCATGCCGGGCTAAGTGAGGCCATGTGTTTTATCTAGCAGAGTAAAAATTTTAAGCTGCGACAATGCAGGGGGCTGAATTTTCTCTTGTGACACTCTCAGTGGTTATTGCTGCTGGAAGGACAGGACTGAAGGCCAGCAGGGGCGAGAGGCCAGCCCCTTGTGGGGCATGGGCAGTTGGGGTCTTCCAGAGTTCTGACCTGCCTGCTCTGGTTACAGCTGGTCATGGCCTCCCTGTACCATGTCTACGTGGCCCTGGAGGAAGAGATTGAGCGCAACAAGCAGAACCCGGTCTATGCCCCCCTTTACTTTCCGGAGGAGCTGCACCGGAAGGCCGCCCTGGAGCAGGACATGGCCTTCTGGTATGGGCCCCGCTGGCAGGAGACCATCCCGTACACGCCGGCCACGCAGCACTATGTGAGGCGTCTCCACGAGGTGGGGCAAACACAGCCCAAGTTGCTGGTAGCCCACGCCTACACCCGCTACCTGGGTGACCTGTCTGGGGGCCAGGTCCTCAAGAAGATAGCACAGAAGGCCCTGGGACTGCCCAGCTCCGGAGAGGGTGTGGCCTTCTTCACTTTCCCCAACATTGGCAATGCCATCAAGTTCAAGCAGCTGTACCGGGCACGCATGAACACCCTGGAGATGACCCCCGAGGTTAAGCAGAAGGTGATCGAAGAGGCCAAGACTGCGTTCTTGCTCAACATCCAGGTGAGCTCTGTTGCTCCTGCAAGCTACGGCTACCGTCACTGAAAGAGAGGGCTGGGGTCGTGGCTAAGCATTGGCACTGGGGACCACGGGCTCTGGATTTTTTTTTTTTTTTTTTCAAGGTTAGGGTCTCTAGTCCAGAGTGACCTGGAATTCACTTTGTAGCCTCAGGCCAGCCTCGAACTCACTGAGATCCTCCTACCTCTGCCTCCCGAGTGCTGGGATTAAAGGCATAGATGCCTGGCTGGGGATAATCTCTTAATCTTTCCCGTGTTCTTCAGTTTCCCCATCTGCAAAATAGGGGTAATAATAGTACTGTGTTGTGAGTGAGTTGATCGCAGTGCAGCCCCTGCAGGAGGACTGGGCACAGGGTAAGCCCTGAGATGCCAGCTGCTGTTGTTTTGGGGAGTGACCGTCACAGTGTCACATTCTCTGACAACTGTATAGTATAACCATAGATAAGATGTATATGCCCTCATGCACAGGTGGCTTCTACTTTACCTGGTTGGCACTGTAAGGGTTTCAGGCTCTGAAAGGTCTAGTTTTGGGGGAGTTAGAGGGAAGGGTTATCTTCACCATAGACCCTGTTGCTGGGGTGCTGTGGGGTTGGGGGCTCCCAGACCATGTTCTCCTGACTCCCCACTCACAGTCTGGCTCCTAAAAGTGGCCCATCAGGCACCCGTTATGAAACAGCATCCCTGTCTCATCCCTCCCAAATCCAACTCCTCCCAGGACAGCAGTGTCCGTCTGTGGGTGTGGTGGAAAGAATGAGTTTGGACGCAGTCCCTGCTTGAGAGCTGGCTGTCCATTTTTTTTTGTGGTACTGGGGATGGATGGAACCCAGAGCCCAGAGCTTTGCACATGCTGGACAAGCACTGGACGTCTGAGGGATAGATACCCTTAGCCCTCTGGGCCTCCATCCTGACCGTCCCTTGGCCAGTCTCAGGAACAGCCCTTCTCCCTGAGGAGCTGCATGTTTCTCACCTGCAGATGTAGGCTAACACACACCGTGACACACACCTTCCCAAGGGTGAGCTCACCAGTGCACAGCTAGGAGGGCCCAGCGGGTGGCAGCCTGTACAAGCATGGCATACTCAAAACGTATTGTTTCAAGCAAACTAAATGGTGCTGCGCATGGAGCTATGAGTAGGGCTTGGAAGGGTGACAGTGAATTCTAGATTCTTTTTATTATTTATTTATTTATTCAATTTTTATTAACATTTTCTATGATTATAAAAAAAAATCCCATGGTAATACCCTTCCCCCCCCCCACTTTCCCCTTTGACATTCCATTCTCCATCATATCCCCTCCCCATCTCAATCATTGTACTTACATATATACAATATCAACCTATTAAGTACCCTCCTCCCTTCCTTTCTCTTCCCTTTATATCTCCTTTTTAACTTACTGGCCTCTGCTACTAAGTATTTTCCTTCTCACGCAGAAGCCCAATCATCTGTAGGATCCACATATGAGGGAGAACATGTGGCGCTTGGCTTTCTGGGCCTGGGTTACCTCACTTAGTATAATCCTTTCCAGGTCCATCCATTCTAGATTCTTGACAGCTGCTACTGATGGGGACCAGGTGGGGTGCTGGGTAGTATTGGGAAGAGAGGGTAGGGGAGCCAATGGATCTTCTCGTGTCAACTCATAACACAAGCTGGTGAAAGATGCATGTATTAATTTTTTAAAAATAATTTTCACTTCCAAAATAGTCCCTACCTAAACTTCAAGGCCCTGCCTTTAGCTGGGCTAGCAAGCAGGTTTCTCTAACATGGCTGTGTCTTGTTTTCTAGCTGTTTGAGGAGCTACAGGGACTGTTGAACCACAACGAAGAGGATCAGAGCTCCTCACAGACGTCGGGGCTTCGCCAGCGGGCCAGCAGCAAAGTGCAAGGTGAGGGCGTCTGGGAGGGCACTCGCTGCCGGGCTCCCGTCAGAAGGGCACAGCCCAGCTGTCTGCCTCTGATATTTCCTTCTTCTTCCCTTTCCTTCTTCTGAAAAAAAAATTTTTTTTTAAGGTTTTCAAGACAGGGTCTCATGCTAGCCCAGGCTGACCTGGAATTCACTATGTAGTCTCAGGATGGCCTTGATCTCATGGTGAATCCTCCTACCTCTGCCTCCCAGAGTTCTGGGATTAAAGGCATGCTCCATTATGCCCAGCTTCTTCTGAATGTTTTGAGAAGTGGGGTGCAGTCAAAAGGTTACCAGGGTTAGTTTTCAGTGTGTGTGTGACCCTGGGTGAACTGTGAGGCTTCTCCATGCCTAAGTTTCTCAACATTGAAAAATCAGGGGAGATTGAGCTGAGCCTGTAGTCGTTGGCTTGGAGGTAGACGGAAACCCATTGGAAGTCAAGAGTAAGTCCCCTTCACTTAGACTCTGGCAAGGTCATGCTGTGTTGCCCAAGCTGGCTCGCACATGTGGACTCAAGCAGTCCTCCTGCCTTAGTCTCCCCAGTAGCTGAGATGAAGGTACCTCTGTAGATCTATCAAAGGGCCCCAAGTGAGCAGGGGGATTGCTTCTATTACTGACTTTTCAGGGGACACTAGGCAGACATGTACCCCTGGACCTCATGTGTCAGCCCCTGCCTCCTGTGCTGTGCTGTGGAGGAGGTTGTGGCTATAGTGAGAACCTCTGGCGAGCCCCAAAATGACCAGAGTGTACCACAGAATATGCACTCTCCAAGCCTGCCACCCCTGAGATGCGCGTGGCACTAGGAGTGGGTGGGTACCAGCAGAGAGGTCCAGCGAGGCAGGTTACCTGGGCCGTCTTTTGCTCAATACCATTCTAACCCACCTTGGGGCGGGACTACACAGCCTTGTTATTGGCATCATTGTGTCTGGAGGCTTGAAATAATGGCCAGTTCTCCATTTTATTTTATTTATTTATTTTAGGTTTTTTGTTTTTTTTTTTTGAGGTAGGGTCTCACTCTAGCCCAGGCTGACCTGGAATTCACTATGTAGTTTCAGGGTGGCCTCGAACTCACAGTGATCCTCCTATCTCTGCTTCCTGAATGCTGGGATTAAAGGCACGTGCCATCATGTCGGACTATTTTTATTTAGTTATTAGAGAGAGAGAGAAGGGGGAGGAGGGAGGGAGGGGAAATGAAGGGGTGTGCCAGGGCCTCTAGCCATTGCAAATGAACTCCAGACACATATGCCACCATGTGCCTCTGGCTTACGTGAGATCCGGGGAATCAAATCAAACCTGGGTCCTTAGGTTTCACAGGCACGCATCTTAACTGCTAAGCCATCCCTCCAGCCCCAGTGTGGCCAATTCTAATGGGATTAGCTACCTGATATGGTGAGGGGTCTTCGCCTTGACACGGCCCAGCTGAACAGGGAAGTATGGACAGCATAGAGAGGTAGTGAGCTACTGTCTTGGGAGCTGTTTAAGCAATAGCTAGTGGGATACCCTGTGTGCTGTAGCAGATTCCTGGCCTTCGACAGGACAGGACTGTACCGGAAATATACACTGTGGCCCCTCAGTGCCATGTACTCCGTGATGACATACCCTACTCTGCTTGACCTTGCCTGTCTTTCTCTTTCAGAGCCCACCCCTGCAGTGGTCCCCAGTGGGAAACCCCAGCTCAGCAGCCTGTCCCAGGCACCTCTCCTCCGATGGGTCCTCACATTTAGCTTTCTGGTGGCAACAGTGGCTGTGGGTCTCTACGCCATGTGAACGCGAGCCTGCCAGGCCCCCAGGGGCTGTGAACTCCGCAATGAAGGAAGGGCCTTCTCTCTGCTGAGGGGAATCTTGCCTAGCTCCCTTTTCTTGGACCGGGAGAACCTTCAGGCCTCCAAATCTCTCCCCATGTCCCTGTCTCTCTGGAATAGAGAGAGGTGCTCCAGGCATGGGTCCTTCACTGGAAGTCCATCCAGCTGGTGGCCTCAACTTCCCAAACCTGCAGCCGAGCCCGGAAGCCGTGGCCGGAAGAGGCAGCTGTCCTGAGCCCAGTGCCCTTGTGTCGTGGGCATCTGTACTGATGACTATGCCACGACTGCTTTTCCCAAGGGTCATGGCCAGTATTATATCAGTGTGCAGAGATGTGGTGTCTTTTGTCTTGTTTGTGTTCCTGATTCCACCTGAATGGTGGTATTATGTTGTGTGTGTTTTTTTCTAACTGGGGTGGGATGTATTTTGAAGGGTGGGTGGGAGGTACTTAACAACAATGTGGCCTTGGTCTCCAGCTTCAGTGTAAAATAATAAATGGCATTATCTGAAAGTCACTGAAAGTGTTCTTACTGTGCTCTGCTCTCTCTGAGGGAAAGGCCTTGTCCCTCACTTAGCTCTTCAGTGTCTGGTTTGGCAGGAAGGTGGGCAGTGGTGATGGTGGCAGGACCAGGTTTGAGGTGCTGGGCTGTGTTTGAGATCTTAGGAGGTGAGCTTTAAGCAGACAGATCCTCTTATTGAAACCTGCCTGAGGCTCACCCTCACTGAGGGGGTAAATTCTGGGGTAAAATTGATGTGCTCTGATGGCACCTTCGTACTGGAGGGAGCTCCCTGGGTTCTAATTCCTGCTCCTTTTGAAGTTGGTCATGTGACTTCTCTGGGGCTCAGATTTATTTTTATTTAAAAAAATTTAATTTTTTTATTAAATTTTTTTTTTAATTTATTTGAGAGAGACAGAGAGGGGGACAGAGAGAGAATGGGCGCACCAGGGCCTCCAGCCACTGCAAACGAACTCCAGACATGTGCGTCCCCTTGTGCATCTGGCTAACTTGGGTCCTGGGGAATTGAGCCTCGAACCGGGGTCCTTAGGCTTCACAGGCAAGCGCTTAACCACTAAGCCATCTCTCCAGCCCAAATATTTAAATACTTTGTTTTTATTTATTTGAGAGAAGAGAGGGAGAGAGAATGAGCGTGCCAGATGTGTACGCTGCCTTGCACACCTGGCTTTTTTGTGGGTCCTGGGAAATTAAACCTGGGTCTTTTGGCTTTGCAGATGAGCACATTAATTGCTAAGCCATCTCTCCAGCCCCAGGGACTCAGATTTATGACAGGAGTACAGCAATGCTTACCTCACCATCTATCCCATGAAGAGACTGAGAAATGTGGTGGCTTCTTGAATTAGTTACTCATTACTGTGACCAGATGCCTGACAGGGAGGAGTTTAGGGACGGAAAGAGCGTGTTGTGGCTTATAGCTTTGGGGAGATCCATTTCATCACAGTAGAGGAGGCAGGAGGCCAGCTGGTCACACTGTGGCCACCACCTGGAAGTAGAGAGTGAAAAGGAAATAAGGGGGCTTGGTTGCAAACCCACAAGGCCTGCCCTCAGTGACCCACTTCCCCTAACAAGGTTCCCCACCTCTTAAAGGTTCCACAACATGGGATGGAGAGATGGCACAATGGTTAAGGTGCTTGCTTGCAAAGCCTGATGACACAGTTAATTCCCCAGTGCCCACATAAAACCAGATGCACAGAGCGGTGCATGCATCTGGAGTTCCTTTGCAGTGGCAGAGGTGTGCCATTCTCATTCATTCATTCTCCCCCTCCCATGGGGAAGTGGTGGCTGCATCCCTTTAATCCTATGACTCAAGAGGTAGGAGGATCGCCATGAGTTCTAGGCCACCCCGAGACTACACAGTGAATTACAGGTCAGCCTGGACTGGAATGAGACCCTACCTTGAAAAAAACCAAAGGGCTGGAGAGATGGCTTAGCAGTTAGGGCACAAGCCTGAGAAGCTTAAAAAGACCTACCTTCCAGGTCCCACATAAGCCAGATGTACATGGTGGCATATGCATCTGGAGTTCGTTTGCAGTGGCTAGAGGCCTTGGCGTGCCCATTCTCTCTCTCTGTAATAAATAAAAATAAAACCTTAAAAGAAAACCCAACCAACCAACAAAATCCTTTGCTGAAGCATTAAGAATCCCAGCTGCGTAGAGAATCTTTTCAGATGGCAGTGACCTCAGGATGACTCAGAAGGTATCATAATGCTGGAAAGAAGTGACTGGAGTACTGAGTAACATCTCGATCACACCTTCCAAGGCTCAGGGTCTAATGCGAAAGAGGTGGTAGAAAGAATGTAAGAGCCAAAGGAAGGCTAGGACTCCTTACAACGTGCTCCTTCCAGACATAAAATGGCCTGGATATCCATGACCTCATAATGCCTGACACTACCTACACAAGACCATCATAAGAGGAGGAAAAGATTATGACATCAAAATAAAAGAGAGACTGATTGAGATGGGGAGGGGATATGATGGAGAATGGAATTTCAAAGGGAAAGTGGGGGTGGGGGAGGGAGGGTATTACCATGGGATTTTTTTTATAATCATGGAAAATGTTAATAAAAATTGAGAAAAAAGCCGGGCGTGGTGGCTCACGGCTTTAATCCCAGCAATCAGGAGGCAGAGGTAGGAGGATCGCAGTGAATTCGAGGCCACCCTGAGACTACATAGTGAATTCCAGGTCAGCCTGGGCTAGAGTGAGACCCTACCTTGAAAAACCAAAAAAAAAAAAAAGGTAAAGAAAAAAAAAAAAAAAGAGTCCCAGTTGCACCTGAGTGGAGGCTCCTGACACGTGAGGAGGACCCCTCAAGTTGCAGAGCCAAAAATGTGAAGTTGTACCCCAACTGCCACTAACAAAGACTGAGGCCTAGTGATCAGGACTCAGAGAAACCAGGTTGGAATTTGGAATCTTTGCCATCATACTGTCAGTGGTGAGGGGGGAAAGAAATAACTCCAAACTAGTGGGGTGTGGTGGCGCAGGCCTTTAATCCCAGCACTCAGGAGGCAGAAGTAGGAGAATCACCGTAAGTTCGAGGCCAGCCTGAGACCACAGAGTGAATTCCAGGGCAGCCTGGGCTAGAGTGAGACTCCACCTCAAAACAAAAAGAAAAAGAAAAAAAGAAAGGAAAACTGCACAAAGGTGCCTGATATTCCTCACAGCCTTCGGCCATTTTTGCGCCTCTGGGGCGGGGGCGGGGGCGGGGGCGGGGGCGGCGTGGGGTGAGGGGCGGTGGGCACGCCACACCTTCCTTCTCAGTCAGAAATTTCGCGCCAAATTGGTCCGCGCACAAAATGGAGCCCGGAAAGAGGCGGGATGTGACGTCACGAGAGCCACAGCCAGTCATCTTCGACAGCCGGCCTTGGAGGCGGGACTTTGTGGAGTCAGAGCGGTCCAATCGTTGGCCGCGGGGCTCGGGCGAACCAATGGGAGCGCAGAGGCCGCGGCGTCCGAAAGCCGGGTCTCGTTTTTCCCGCGAAAGGCAGCGGCGGCACGGGAACGTGGAGGTTGGTGTCCCGAGGGCGTGTTTGGGGTCGTGGGACGGCGGCACGGAGTGAGGAGGGGACCCAGGCGTCCCGGGCAGGGTCGCGACCCGCTGCAGAGCTGTGTCTCCGCGCCAGGTGCAGTCATGTCGGGCTTCGACGATCCGGGCATCTTCTACAGCGACAGCTTCGGGGGCGACACCGGCGCCGATGAGGGGCAGGCCCGCAAGTCGCAGCTGCAGCGGCGCTTCAAGGAGTTCCTGCGGCAGTACCGAGTGGGCACCGACCGCACGGGCTTCACCTTCAAGTACAGGTGCGAGCGCGGGAGAGGAGCGCCTGTCACTCCCGACAGACACCGCACGGACGGGGAGACCCTAGAGGGGACCCTTTGTGGGTCACCCCAGGCCACAGCTTTTGTACATTTTGCACCTTAAATTAACCTCGCAGTGAGTCACCCGGTAGGTGGGCCACCAGTACTCCAGCCAGAGCTACTGCGCTCTTTGGTACTTTGTCCAGGTCTAGTCTCTTGTCTCCTGGGCTTCCGTGTGGTGGATGGCTTTCATAAGTTTCAAGAGAGTCAGGTTCCCTGTGGTGCAAATCCCTGAAGGTGCACTTAGGATTCCCTTTGCTTATTTCATGTTCTTACCCTTGTGCCTTCATTGATTGAGCACCTGCTGTGTGCCAGACCCCATGTGCAGTGCTGGCTTAGTCTCCGGGACGCCTGAGAGAGACATCATATGGAGTTCCGTGTTGTCCTTGTTTTTTCGAGGTAGGATCTCTTTCTAGCCCAGGCTGACCTGGAATTCGCTGTGTAGTCTCAGGGTGGCCTCGAGCTCATGGCAATCCACCTACCCCTGCCTCCCAAGTGCTGGCATTAAAGGCATGTGTGTGTCACCATGCCTGGCTTTGTCCCACTTTTTGCTGAGTGACTTTTAAATGCCAAATTTATCTGTGCTTCCGTTTCTTCATCAGAAAGTTGAGTAAACTACTGGGCATGGTGGCATACTCTAATCCCAGCACTTGAGAGGCAGAGGTAGGAAGATCATTGTGTGTTCGAGGCCACCCTGAGACTGCATAGTGAGCTCCAGGTCAGGCTGGGCTAGAGAGATACTATACCTTGCAAAACCAAAATAAAAAAAAAAAAAAGAAGAAGAAGAGAAAAAAGGATGAGTAAACTCATTTTTTCCTCTAGGATTTCATCCAGCAGGTGGTGGTATTCATTCCCCATGTGCCAGGTCCTAAGCCAGACACTGAGAGACAGACATGAATACAAACTTCTTGGGGCTGAGGATGTAGCTCGGTGGTAGAGTGTTTACCTAGCAGGAGGAAGGCAGGCCCTGGGCTCAATTGGCAACAAGACCACAAAAAAAAAAAAGGCAAGCTTTTTTGTTTTTAAAGAAATTCTCAAGGGCCCAGGAGGTAGCTAATTTGGTAAAATGCTTTCCATCAAGCAGTTGGCCTGAGTTTGATCCCTAACACTCAGGGACAGTACTGTGAGTGCCTGTGATCCTTCCGCTGGGGAGGTGGAAATGAAAGCCCCAGGGTTTGCTGGCTGGCAAGCTAGCGAGCTCCAGGTTCAGTGAGAGATGTCAAAAAATGTAGGGGCTGGGTCTGGTGGTGCACACCTTTAATCCCAGCACTTGGGAAGCAGAAGTAGTTTGCTGTGTGTTCGAGGTCACTCTGAGACTACGTAGTGAATTCCAGGTTACCCTGGGCCAGAGTGAGACCCTACCTCAAAAAACCAAAAAAGAAAAAAAAAAAAAAAAAAAAGGGAAGGGGCTGGGGAGATGGCTTAGTTCTTTTTTTTTTTTTTTTAAATTTATTTATTTGAGAGCGACAGACACAGAGAGAAAGACAGATAGAGGGAGAGAGAGAGAATGGGCGCGCCAGGGCTTCCAGCCTCTGCAAATGAACTCGACGCGTGCGCCCCCTTGTGCATCTGGCTAACGTGGGACCTGGGGAACCGAGCCTCGAACCGGGGTCCTTAGGGTTCACAGGCAAACGCTTAACCACTATGCCATCTCTCCAATAGCTTAGTTCTTAAAGGCACTTGCTTGCAAAGCCTGCTGGCCTGGGTTCAGTTCCCCAGCTCTCATGTAAAGCCAGCCATAAAAAGTGTCTCAAATGTCTGGTGTTTGTTTGCAGTGGCAAGAAACTGGTGCGCGCACACACACACCTCGTAAGTCAGGTGTGAGGCGTGAATACATTCCAAGTGGTAATCGCAGTGGGGATGGCGTTGGGGAGGACTCCAGCGGGGCTGCAGTGGGAGGTGAGGGGAATTTGAGGTGTGGAAGTGCCCATTGTGGAAGGTATTCTAGGTAGAGCAACTGCTTGGCAGAGGCACAGGGCACGCTCTTAACAGTGGGTGGCTTTCAAGGTTAGACTGGCATTGTGTTGGCTCCTGGACATAAATAAGGTCCCTTCAGGATTAGGGCGGATATAAGGGCATAGGGCCTGAGATGCACTGAGGCCTGGGAGCAGGTTGTGATCAGTGGTCCCCAAATACGTGCCATGGGATGTTCTGCATAAAGGGTTTGTGTGGTGGTTGACAAGTCATGGGGCTGTGCTGCCTCAGAGCATTGAAGGTTGAGGCTTCTTGTTCCCTTTTAGTCTGCACAGCGCTTCCCCCCAGACACCAAATGGCCTGTATATCCATGACCTCACGGTGCCTGACACTATACCTACACAAGACCATCATAATAGGAGGAAAAGATCATGACATCAGAATATAAAAGAGACAGATGGGGAGGGGATATGATGGAGAATGGAGTTTCAAAGGGGAAAGTGAGGGGAGGGAGGGTATTACCATGATGGAAGTTGTTAATAAAAAAAAAATTGAAAAAAAAAAGTACATTGAAGGCTCTGAGGTAACCTGAAGTGAAAAAAAAAGAAAAAAGAATTTTAGTTCTTCTACCATCTTAACACCGTGGACTCCTTCCATGGGCCCTTCTTGGCGATGCCTCTGTTGGCTGTCCCTCTGTGGTGCTCAATGAAATGGCCTGGAACAGTGGCCTGGGGATGTATGGGAATGTAATGCTGACCGTGTGGTTTCCTCCCCTGCACCGCCCCCCCACCCCCCATGCTACCCGCTGCAGGGATGAACTCAAGCGTCATTACAACCTGGGGGAATACTGGATCGAGGTGGAGATGGAGGACCTGGCAAGCTTTGACGAGGACTTGGCCGACTACCTGTACAAGCAGCCAGCCGAACACCTGCAGCTGGTGAGTGGACCCAGCCGTGAGAGCCCCCGAAGGCTGGACCTGTCTCTGCCCCATCTACAACAGCTTGTGGCCTTCTTCCTTCCCAGCTAGAGGAAGCTGCCAAAGAGGTGGCTGATGAGGTGACCCGGCCCCGGCCCGCTGGAGACGAGGCGCTCCAGGACGTTCAGGTTATGCTGAAGTCAGATGCCAGCCCTTCCAGCATTCGGAGTCTGAAGGTAGGTGTGCCGAGAGGCCGGTTGCAAAGGTGGCGTGGCTGCTGCATAGTGTAAAGGGCTTTTGAGACAGGCAGCCTGGGGCACTACTAGCTGTGTAATGCTCAGCAAGGCTCTTGAGCCCATTCACTTCCCCCTCTGCGTTAACTACCCCATTGGATCAGTGTCCTCGGCACACAGTAGAGTTGAGTCTTTGAGAAACGACAGGGAACTCCACCGGAACTATCCATGGAGACACTGAGAAACCTGTGAACCACTGTAATATTAGCACTTGGAAATGCAGCAAAGACACAAAGTGTGTAGGGGGCTGGAGAGGTGCTTGCTTGCAAGGCCAAAGGATCCAGGTTCGATTCCCCAGGACCCATGTAAGTCAGATGCTCAGGGTGGCACACGCATCTGAAGTCAGTTTGCAGCGGCTGAAGGCCCTGGTGCACCCATTCTCTTTCTCTCAGATAAATAAATTAAAAAAAAAAATTAAAATGTGGGCTGGGCATGGTGGCACATGCCTTTAATCCCAGCGCTCGGGAGGCAGAGGTAGGAGGATTGCCTTGAGTTCAAGGCCACCCTGAGACTACATAGTGAATTCTAGGTTGGCTTGGGATAAAGCGAGACCCTACTTTGGAAAAACCAAAACAAAAACTGGAATCTGGGTCCCTGCCCCGGGTCAGTTCTCGGTGGTGCTGTGCAGCTCCACAGAAGTTACTGTTGGCTGGGTTCCAGGTCTCCTGCCTCGTGCACTTTAGTGAAACACAGTTTCCTTTATGTCCCCCTCCACCCCACTGTACCACAAGGTCCTTGCAAGCCAGGGCTGTGTCTGAGGTGCCTCGACATGCCGTGTCCAGGTAGCCTGGCATTAGTGGATGTGCGGGAAAGCGAGCTGAACCAGAGAGCTGTGGCTCTTCCCCTGGCCCCGTGCTACCTCCCCCAGACCTTGCCCGGCCGTTCCTCGCCACCTTTCCCAGGTTCCCTGGCTCCCCTTGACCCCTCAGTCTCCCCTTGTTACAGTCGGATGTGATGTCACACCTGGTGAAGATCCCGGGCATCGTCATCGCTGCCTCCGCCGTTCGCGCCAAGGCCACTCGCATCTCCATCCAGTGCCGCAGCTGCGGCAACAGCCTCAACAACATCGCCATGCGTCCAGGCCTGGAGGGCTATGCCCTGCCCCGGAAGTGCAACACGTGAGTGTGCAGCCAGGCCCTGGAGGCCACCACCCGCACTGCTTGTTAGGCTCACTGGGAAGGGCCTGGTGGCAGGAACAGGCATGGGCTGTGGACTGAGCACAGTGTCCCTTCACACGAGTGAGCTTTGTCCCTCCTAAGATGCCCCAAGAGCCTGCATAGAGAACCACCCAGGCTTGTCCGGGAGGAAAGAGTCAAGGGCAGTGAATGTACCTGGACTCTTATAAGGATTAAAAACTAGGGCTGGAGGAATGGCTTAGTGGTTAAGGCATTTGCCTGCAAAGCCAAAGGACCCAGGTTTGATTCCCCAGGACCCACGTTAGCCAGATGCACAAGGGGGCGCACATATCTGGCAATGGTTTGTAGTGGCAGGAGGCCCTGACACGCCCATTCTCTCTCTCTCTCTCCCTCTTTCTGTCAAATAAATAAGTAAAAGCTAGTTTGCTGGTCCAGGTCAAGTGTGCCAGCCATACTGGACAAGAACATGGCTACACCCCTCCACTGAGTGTATTGTCCGGGGCTTCAAGGACAAGGAGTGTGGCCTTTACAGAACATCACATGTTTTCTGTTTAGTTCTTAGTAGGAAGTGCACACCCCGACCTTGAGGGCTCCATGTGCTCACCCTGCTGTTCCTGGTTCTCTCTTCTAGTTCTCTATCAGCCTCCACCCTGTCTGAGGCACATCCCGCTTGTCCATCCCTCCCCTGGAGCCACCTCCCTCCCTCCTGTCCACCTGCACCTCCCAGTTTGTTCACCCTGCAGCTTGGTGGCTGGCCCCTCTGTGGTCTGCCTTGGCTCTTGCTGACCCCACCACACTGCCTCCTTCCTAGTCCCGGGCTACACTGAGCACAGCCCAGCTTGGGCCTGTGCACTTACTGTCCTCATTGCCTAAAGACCCTTTCTTCAGCTGGGGAGGTGGCTCATTGGTTAAAGTAGCTTGCTTGCAAAGCCTGCTAGCCTGGGTTCAATTCCTCTCTTTTAAAAAAAAAAATTATTTTTTTAATTAAATTTTTTTTTGTTCATTATTTATTTATTTATTTGAGAGTGACAGAGATAGAAAAAGAGACAGAGAGAGAGAGATTGAGAACGGGCGTGCCAGGGTTTCCAGCCACTGCAAACGAACTCCAGACGCGTGCGCCCCCTTGTGCATCTGGCTAACGTGGGTCCTGGGGAACCGAGCCTCGAACCGGGGTCCTTAGGCTTCACGGGCAAGTGCTTAACCGCTAAGCCATCTCTCCAGCCCTCAGTTCGTGTCTTCTGGCGCCTCACATAGCTCACATGTGTCTTCCTCACCCTGTTGCCCATTTGATACACATACATCTGCTTACTCTGACCTGCCTGATAAACTTTCATAGCATTTACCTGCTAGTGTACTATGCAGATATTTGCTTATTTTTTATTTTTTAAGATTTTATTTATTTGAGAGCGAGAAAGAGGCAAAGAGAGAGAGAGAGAGAGAGAGAATAGGGCTTCCAGCCACTGCAAACGAACTTCAGATGCATGCATCTCCTTGTGCATCTGGCTTACATGGATACTGGGGAATCGAACTGAGGTCCTTTGGCTTTGCAGGCAAGTGCCTTAACCACTAAGCCATCTCTCCAGCCCCTATTTATTTATTTATCTTATTTTTGTTTTTATATTTTTATTTCATTAACAACTTCCATAATTGTTAACAATATCCCATGGTGGCACAGAATAAATACTTATATTGCAAAATATGGCACTGTGCATAGCAAAATTATTCAACCAATACAAGATTTAATCAGGGCAAACATCAAACTCTGTACAGTCCAACAACTCTAGTCAGTAAAAAAGTCTCAGATAATTCTGACCAACAGCAGGTCTCTGGAGTTCCAATTCTGCCCCTCTAGCTATTTTTTTATTTTTATTTTTTATTTGAGAGAGAAAAAGAGGCAACTAAAGAATGGCGAGCACCAGGGCCTCTAGTTATTGCAAATGAACTCCAGGTGCATGTGCCACCTTGTGCATTGGGCTTACATGGGTAGTAGGGAATCAAATCTGGACCCCTGGGCTTTGCAGACAAGTGCCTTAGCTGCTAAGCCATCACTCTAGCCCGATATTTGCTTATTTTGTGTTCTCCTGAGGAGAATTTGGCCCCATACAGGGACTTTTGGTCCTGTGTCTTCCCCTTAGGTCCTTCCCGTTGCTTATACCCAGCCCTGCTTTAAATCGCTGACTCCGGGGGTGGATGAGCCTCACCTTTGGGTTCTCAGAATACCTCTGGTGACTCCTTCCTCCCCTGCCCAGGGAGCAGGCTGGGCGCCCCAAGTGCCCGCTGGACCCATACTTCATCGTGCCGGACAAGTGCAAGTGCGTGGACTTCCAGACCCTGAAGCTGCAGGAGCTGCCTGGTGCAGTGCCCCATGGAGAGATGCCCAGACACGTGCAGCTGTACTGTGACAGGTGAGGTGCCATGGGCGGGGGGGGGGGGCGGTGGTGGTGGCTGCATGGTGGCACCTCGGAGGAGGCAGGGAGGCTTTGGGTCAGAGTCCCTGCCTTTCGCTCAGGTGCCGTGCGGGTGTCTTCTGGGGTGGGGTGAGGGGAGGACGGGACAGCTGGTGTGCAGACCTTGCTCTGCACCTGGTGCTGCTCTCCAAAGGCTTCCTCGTCCCTCAGTTCCTCATCTCCCCACAGTCTGCAGGGCACACCAACTCCCATGCTGTGTGGGGGAACCATAACCGGCAGAGGTTAGATCAGTGACCTAGTGCATGGAGGAGCTGGGCCTTGAGCCTGTGCGGAGGGCTGTGCTCATCTAGGGACTATTTCTGCAGTCCTTGGCAGGCCCAGCCAGCAAGTACACACATGAGCAACCAGCAGCGGAGATAGTTCCTGCCTGCTCCTCCCCACCCCTTCCAGGCTTCCTGCTGGACATTTCATACATGTGTGAGAGAGAGAGAGGTAGAGAGTGAGAGGAAATAGGTGCGCCAGGCCCTGTAGCCACTGCAGACGATCTCCAGACGCATGTGCCACCTTGTGCATCTGGCTTACATGGGTCCTAGGGATTTGAGCCTGGGTCCTTTGGCTTTTCAGGCAAGCGCCTTAACCACTAAGTCATCTCTCCAGCCCTCAGCATCTTAGTCTTTTTTTTAAAAAAATATTTTATTATTTATTTATTTGAGAGAGAGAGAGAGAGAGAGATACAGAAATAGGCAGAGAGAGAGAGGGTGGGCGGGTGGGCACGCCAGGTCATCCAGCCACTGCAGACGATCTCCGGATGCATGTGCCCCCTTGTGCATCTGGCTAACGTGGGTTCTGGGGAATCGAATCGAGGTCCTTCGGCTTTGCAGGCTAGCGCCTTAACCGCTAAGCTATCTCTCCAGCCCCAGCATCTTATTTTTTTAAAAAAAATATTTAAATTTTTATTCATTTATTTGAGAGTGACAGACAAAGAGAAAGAGGCAGAGAGAGAGAGAGAGAATGGGCATACCAGGGCCTCCAGCCACTGCAGACGAACTCCAGACACATGCGCCCCCTTGTGCATCTGGCTAACATGGGTCCTGGGGAATTGAGCCTTGAACCGGTGTCCTTAGGCTTCACAGGCAAGTGCTTAACTGCTAAGCCATCTCTCCAACCCTAGAATATTTTTTAAAAATAAGCCGGGCGTGGTGGCGCATGCCTTTAATCCCAGCACTAGGGAGGCAGCAATAGGAAGATTGCTGTAAATTAGAGGCCACCCTGAGACTCCATAGTGAATACTAGGTCGGCCTGGGCTAGAGTGAGACCCTACCTCGAAAAACCAAAAAAAAGAAAAAAAAACTTTAAAAAATCTGATAAATAAAATTTAAAAAGGGGCTACAGGGCTGGAGAAAAAGCTTAGCCTTTAAAGCACTTGCCTGCAAAGCCTAAGGATCCATGTTCGACTCTCCAGATCTCATGTAAACCAGACACACAAAGGTGAGGCAAGCGCAAGGTTGCACACCAGCATCTTATTTTTAACAGAGGAGAAATAAAAGCTAAGAGCCACATTGACTGGTCTGAGCTCAGGGAGCTTGTTGAGGCAGGAGTGGGGGCAGCTCTTGTAGAGAGTGGGCGAACATGAGGGGGAATCCTGAGGGGTAAGAGGAGTCACACCTTGAGCCAGCTGCGCTTAAGATGGAGATGGGGCTTCTGAAAGGTGGGGGCAGGCATTGAGCCTCCCTTCCAGTAGCAGAACACCCGCCCTCTTGAATTCAGTGAGGGTCAGTCCGCCACTAATGCTATGGTCCAGCAGCTCCAGTTGTGGGGTGGAGGGGTAATGGGGCGAGGGCCCGTCCTCTGGGCCCTGTGGGGATAAGGCCGGCTTGGGGGTGATTCTGGGGGGAGAAATGCTAAGACAGCGATGTTGTCCCCGCCGGGATTTCACTTGCTTTTGTTTCTTCCCCTGGGCTCCTCTCAGGTACCTGTGTGACAAGGTCGTTCCTGGAAACAGGGTCACCATCATGGGCATCTATTCAATCAAGAAGTTTGGCTTGAACTCCGGCAAGGGCCGGGACAGGGTGGGTGTGGGCATCCGGAGCTCCTACATCCGGGTCCTGGGTATCCAGGTGGACACAGATGGCTCTGGTGAGTTGGCTTTGGGATCCGGGCTTGACCTTGCCTAAATGCTGTGTTTGTATACCTCCCTTAAGGGAAGCTCATTACCTCATGAGGTAGCCAGGCATTTTTGAATTGTTCATATCTGTAATAGGATGTTCTGTTCCCTTCTTTCCTTCCTTCCTTCCTTCCTTCCTTCCTTCCTTCCTTCCTTCCTTCCTTCCTTCCCCCTTTTTCTGGTAGAGATGGAATCTGGAGTCTTGGGCATACTATGAGAACATTCTACTACCACTGAGCTATATCCCTGACTCCAGGGTGCTCATTTTTATAGTCAGCAAAACATCTATTGCCCCAGAGCTTCACCCACCGGCCCTAGTTGTGGCTCTGGCTCGGAGGGTGTAGTCTAAATGCAAGATCAAGAGTATAGGACTCACCCCCTGACAATGGGCAAAGAAACATCTCATCGGTGGTGTTATTCTTGTATCATTAGGGGGCATAAAAGATGGAAGTCCTTTGTTCATCCTAGCTTGATGCCTGGCTTGGTGGCCAAAGCTGTTTCATGCCTAGGGCACAATCCTGCCACTGCTGTATTCTGTTCGAGTCTTGGAGGGAAAGAATGAAGCACTAGACTCAGATCACTTCTTGAGGCTCAAGGAGTTAGTGGGTTTTTTTTTGTTTTTTTGTTTTTTTTTTGTTAATGCTGTGTTGCAAACCTTGTGATTATTCTGAAGCAAGCTCCTGAGTGATGTGCACGCACATTAGCATAGAAGTCATTGTAAGGTTCTTCATGTCCAAGGCATGCTTTTGTTTATTTGCTTTTAAAGAGTCAATAGTGAGCTGGGGCTCGGTGGAAGTCCTTGCTTGGCACACACAAGGCCTTGGGTTCTGTGAGGGGTGTGATAGGGCACGAGCATGCCAAGCAGTTCATTAAAAACCTGGCTGCCGTGGAGCTGGTCATGACTGATGACACCTGTCACCCCAGCCCTTGGTAGGCGGAGGCATGGGGATCTGCAGTAGCAATCCCTGCAGGGTTATAGCCAAACCCTGTCTGTCTCAAAGCCCAAAGACAGACTCCGGGAGCGCTGACTGAGCCACAACTGGCTTTCCGAAATGAGAAGCATGGATTACCCAGACTTCATCGTGCGTTCGTCCGTTCGTGTGTATTCAGGAGCCCAAAGTGGCTCCAGCTCACTTGCGGCAGGGGTGTTCTTGAGGGGATTAGTTGGCCCCTGTCTTGGCTTTTCACCTAAAGTTAAAAAGGAAAGGAAAATTCATAGCTCAGGGCTATTAGAACAAATACTTGGCAAGCATTGTAAAATCTGCCTGATATAGTAGAAGTTAGTAGATTGTTTTTTTCTGGGTTCAGGGGAAAAAAAAAAAGGTGCAGGTCTTATGCTGCATTTCAGTAGCCAGAAACAGAAGTAAAGTGGATGGAGGCTTGTAAGGCAGTCAGGAACTTAGGGTCTGGCTGGGGAAATAGCCCTGGGGATGGGTTGATGGTTTTCCTGAGTGAGGCTGTACTGTCCTGCTACTGAGGACCCTGCCTGTGGGGGTTACTGAGTGGGGGCCAGGCTGAACAGTGGGCTGAGGAAGGGCACCCTTCACTCACTCTGCCCTGCCTGCCCAGGGCGCAGCTTTGCCGGGTCCGTCAGCCCACAGGAGGAGGAGGAGTTCCGTCGTCTGGCCGCCCTCCCCAATGTCTACGAGCTCATCTCCAAGAGCATCGCCCCTTCCATCTTTGGGGGCATGGACATGAAGAAGGCCATCGCTTGCCTGCTCTTTGGGGGCTCCCGGAAGAGGTGAGGGGCCTGTTGTTGTGGGGAAACAGGCAGAGATTAGGAAGGTATTTGCTCTGGGCATGTGGGTGAGGCTTGCAGCTTGCCCCCATGCTACGCTCTGCAGTGTGCACGGCCTGTGGGCACCGCCTGCCCTTCCTTTCCAGCTGCAGAGAAGGCTTAGGCTGGGTTGCTTGAACACAGCCCCCGGTGCCGTTTCCTTACTTCGCTCTTTGAGGCACGCGCCGCCCTCCGGTCTTAGATCAGTCCTGCCATGGTCCCTGACTTCGGCCGGGCATGAGCACACAGGCCAGGGTCCCCATGTTCCCATGTGTTCTGAGACTCTTGGTTGGGCTAACTGCCAACCAGTCAGGCAGTGACCAGCCAGTGCCTCAGCCCTCGAGTGACATCTTAATCTTGTCTACCTGCCCGTCCTCCCCAGGCTCCCTGATGGGCTCACTCGCCGAGGGGACATCAACCTGCTGATGCTGGGGGACCCAGGAACAGCCAAGTCTCAGCTGTTGAAGTTTGTGGAGAAGTGCTCTCCAATTGGGGTGAGTAGTTGGGGACATCCTCTGTCCCACTGGGAAAGAGGGCTGCAGGGCTGAGCACCCATGGTTCTGGCTCTCCTGAAACTCTTCCTCATTCCTCTTGGCTGTGTCAGGTTTGGCAGGAGGAATGGGAGGAGGAAGGAACATGCATGTAGGTTGGGAGCGCGGGTCATAGACCTAGACAGAGAATCAGACTGGGTTTACATCTCCACCTGGCCCGTGGTCACCTGTGGACTTAGGACAGGTCCTTTAGCCTCCCTGAGTGTCAGCTTATCCACGTGCTAAATAATGACATTGATAGTGGTAATAGTCCAGGCCCAGGGAAGTGCTTGCGATATATCTACTCATTCAGTCCTCTGCTCAACTCTGGTAGGTGCTGTCACCTCATGAAACAGTGACGTGTCTCCCTCAAGATTCTGTTGTCAGGGAGCTAGATTTAGACCAGAGGGAGAGCCTGGGTGATGAGCCCAATCCCCTGGCATATTGACAAAGGGGTCTGGGACAGTCATAGTGGGGGAGGATGTGGCTGGCCAGTGAGCTGTGCAGGGTGTGTGTGGTTGTGTTTTGGATACAGAGAAGGCGTGCCTCGTCCACATTGGCACTGTCCCATAGAAAGAATACTTAAAACTTGATGCTGAGTAGAATGACTGGCACATGGTAGGCACTTAATACCTTAGCTAGGATGGGTGGATGGATGGTCCCAGTGGTTTTCTTTTTTCCTTTGCCTCAGGTTCCAATGACATTATAGTAGCACAGCTGGTCATTCACTTGTCAAAAGAAAAAGTTAATTTTGTAAACTTGTTTATTTGAGAAAGGGAGAAAAAGAGAATGGGCATATCAGGCCTCTAGCCACTGCAAATGAACTCCAGACACATGCATCACCTTATAAATCTGGCTATGTGGGCCTGGGGAATTGAACCTGAGTCCTTTGGCTTTGTAAGCAAGTGCCTTAACTGCTAAGCCATCTCTGCAGCCTTCACTTTAAAAAAAAAAAAATTATTTTTATTCAAGGAGAGAGAATGAGAATGAATGAGAGTAAGTGCTCCAGGGCCTAGCGCCATTGCAAACACACTCCAGACACATGCACTACTTTGTGCATTTGACTCTGGTGGGTGCTGGGGAACCCCAGCCAGGCATTCAGGCTTTGCAAACAAGCATCTTTAACCACTGAGCCATCTCTCCAGTCCAGTCATTCGCTTTTTAAAAAACTAGTTAGCTGAGCATGGTGATGCACACCTTTAATACTAGCACTTGAGAGGCTTAAATAGGAGCGCCATGAGTTCAAGGCCAGCCAGGGCTACAGAATAAATTCCAGGTCAGCCTGAGCTAGAGTGAGATTCACCCTGCCTCAGGGGTGTGTGTGTGTGTGTGTGTATGCGCACCAGGGTCTCTTGCCAGTGTAAACAAATACCAGATGCTTGTGCTGGGGTATTGAATCTGGGCCAGCAGTCTTTGCAATCAAATGCTTTTAACCAATCTCCCCCAGCCCAATATAAACAATTGTTGAAAGCTGGGTGTGGTTTCCGGTTAAGATGGCAGCATAGGTACCACGCCAAAGCAGCCAAGGGGGAAAAGCCAAAAAAAAAACAAACCAAAAACCAGCAAAATACACACCTTAACTAAAAAGTGAGGTGTATAGTAAATTGAAACTGCAGCAGAGAAGTAGGAGAAAAGCTGGATGTGGTGATGTCGTCCTTTAGTCCCCAGCACTTGGGAGGCAGAGTTGGGAGGGTCGCCATGAGTTCAAGGCCACCTTGAGATTATGTAGTGAATTCTAAGTCAGCCTGAGCTAGAGTGAGACCCTGCCTCCAAAAAATAAATCAGTAAAAATAAATGGACAATTGTTTGTGGAATGGAATTGTTAAAAGAATACTTGGCATGTCTGTTGTTAGTACTGTCTGTGATCTCTGTGTGTCATTCACTATGGGCATCTCAGCTCGGACTTGGTGCATGTCAAGGGTTCATTGTCAGCATGTGGCACACAGGTCTTCATAGATGACAATGGATTTGCAGCGGGGTTGGGGTGGGTGACAGCCAGGATTCCCACTTCAGCCCAGAAGCCAGCTTGAAGTATGTCCTCTCCTCTGGGGTGTCAGTGGTTCTGTTTACAGCGCTTGCTGAGGTTCTGGGGAGGCGTGCTTCTTCCCCAGAGGGAGGCGTTCTCCTAGAACTTTGGAGAGTTACTCTCCTGAGCCCTGCTTCCGTATCTACATATCCTAGAACACCTAGAGCAGACTGGGGCCCAGGGCAGCCTCTCCTTCCAGAGGAAAGAGCCCCTGGCTGGGCTTGAGTCCTGTGCTCTGCAGGCAGCTTTGAAGCCATGGCCCTGTGGATCTCTTGGCTTTGGGGTGGAAGCGTGGTATTGGGTGATGACGCCTCCCCGCCTCCGTCCCCAGGTGTACACGTCTGGAAAAGGCAGCAGCGCTGCAGGCCTGACAGCCTCTGTCACGCGGGACCCCTCCACCCGCAACTTCATCATGGAAGGTGGAGCCATGGTCCTGGCTGACGGCGGGGTTGTCTGCATTGATGAGTTTGACAAGGTGAGTCGGCCACATACCCTCAGCGGTAGCAGACACCACCTCTCACTTGGGATTTGTGTGCTGTCCCTGGGCTTACCATTGTGGGATAACTTTGGAGAGTTACCCTCCTGAGCCCTGATTCCATATCTACAGATCTGGGAGAGTGTCAGGTGTGGTACGGTGGTATAGGTGGTGTAATCCTAGTGCTTGGGAGGCAGAGGCCAGAAGGATTATCTCAAGTTCAAGGTCAGCCTGAGTTATATGGCAAGACCCTGTCCCCAAAAGAAAAACACCAGGGGGAGTGAACCAAACAAGCCATGTGGTCAGATTAGAAGTGACCTAGGCTGCTGGCTGACCCAGAGCCTGCCTGGAAACTGCCTGTACCTCTGCTGCCATTCTCCTTCACCTGGGCGAGGGGTCTGAGAGTCTGTCTCTCTGGCTCAGATGCGAGAAGATGACCGCGTGGCAATCCATGAGGCCATGGAGCAGCAGACCATCTCTATCGCCAAGGTGAGTGCCCAACCTGGCAGTCCTTAGGCTACTGTGGTGGGCTTCACCAATCCTGTGTGCCTAGGACTGTGCTGGCAGTGGCAGAATGCGTGTGTGTGTGTTGGGGGGGGTAGGTGGGTGTGGTGTGTACACGTGCACATGTGAGGAGGGAGAAGCCAGCCCAGGGTTCTTGGTCATCTCCCCCTGCTTCTCCCTCCTCAGGCCGGGATCACCACCACCCTGAACTCACGCTGCTCTGTTCTGGCTGCTGCCAACTCAGTGTTTGGCCGCTGGGATGAGACGAAGGGGGAGGACAACATTGACTTCATGCCCACCATCTTGTCCCGTTTTGACATGATCTTCATTGTCAAGGATGAGCATAATGAGGAGAGGGATGTGGTACGTTCAGGGCCGGGCGGGTCACTCTGGGCAGGCTCATGGTCCTGGGGGCGGGTGGCCAAGAGGCTTGGCCAGGAAGCTGCTGAGGGTCAGTTAGGCTGTTTGTGGGAAGCCTACTGTAAGATGGTGGTGGTAGTGGCCTGTGGGGTGTTGGAGGGGTTCTGAAGTCCTGTAGCCTGGCCCTGCTTCTGCCCAGAGGGAGATGCTGTGTGATTTGAGGCTGGGCTTCAGTCACGGATATCTAGAGCAAAAATGTTGGCATTTGGCTATAAGTTCGAGAACCTCAGCTTGGATTAAGTTTTGGTTGTGGTGCTGGCATTCAAACCCAGAACTTTGCATGTGCTGGTCGACCGCCTACCACTGAGCTTTTCATATTCACCCCCAGTGCTGCTTAGTAAATTTCAGAAAGAAAAGAGCTCAGTGGCCGATAGAAGTCCAGAGGTTCAAGGCCCAGGGGGACCGTGGTTGTTGGCCAGCCCTGTCTCTGCCTCTGCCTCTCGTCTTCCATGGGTGGAAGCTTTTTTCTTGGGCAGCTGCTCTCGTGCTGGTAAAGACAAAGCAAGCTTATGTCACCTGGTGGTGTAGGCCTGTCATCTCAGCTACTCAGGAGACTGAGGCAGAAGGATCACAACTTCAAGGGCAGCCTGGGCAATTTAGACCCTGTCTCAAAACATATAACTCAGTGGTAGAGCACTTAGCATAGCCTGGCTTCAATCTCTGCTGTCCCCAGAGCAAAAGGGAGATCACTGTTGTAGCTTAGCTAGTAAGTGAAACCCTCTTCAGTTGTAGCAGACATCCCAGGATAGCCTTAGGTGTGGGTGGACAGGCCTTGGGTTGGGGTAGCTGCTTAGAAAGGGCCAGGGCCCTATCAGTACTTCCCACTTGCCAAACCTTGCCTCGTGAGGGCCTGTGGCTGACCCAGCGTCTCCCCTTCTCCCCAGTTGCTGGCTAAACATGTGATCACTCTGCACGTGAGCGCGCTGACCCAGACACAGGCTGTGGAGGGCGAAATTGACCTGGCCAAGTTGAAGAAGTTCATTGCCTACTGTCGAGCGTGAGTGCCGGGGGAAGGCCGTGTGGGAGAGGTCACTGGCTTTCCTGGTTTGGTAGCCTGGTCCCCCGTTCCACTCCTGTCACTATGGCTCTTTGCTTCAATTTCCCCATCTCTGGGAGGGTAGTTTTCAGATGGTCTTGCAGACCCACCCCCTAAAGTCTGCATGCAAGGATATTGTGGATGTGAGCTCCGCTGTATGACCTTGGGCAACCTTTCTGAGCTTCAGTCTCCCTGGGATTTTCGTTTTTAACAATTGTTTTTTTGTTTTTTTGTTTTTTCTGAGGTAGAGTCTCATTCTAGCTCAGGCTGACCTGGAATTCCCTGTGTATTCTCAGGGTGGCCTCGAACTCTCGGTGATCCTCCTACCTCTGCCTCCCGAGTGCTGGGATTAAAGGCGTGTGCCACCACACCTGGCACTCTTTTTCTTTTTAAAATTAATTTATTTTTTATTAACAACTTCCATGATTGTAAACAATGTCCCATGGTAATGCCCTCCTTCCCCCCACTTTACCCTTTTATTTTCCTCTTTTTTTTTTTCCACTTTACCCTTTTAAAGTCCACTCTCCATCATATCCCCTCCTCCTGTCAATCAGTTTCTCTTTTATTTTGATGTCTTGATCTTTTTCCTCCTATTATGATGGTCTTGTGTAGGTAGTGTCAGGCACTGTGAAGTCATGGATATCCAGGCCATTTTGTATCTGGAGGAGCATGTTGTAAGGAGTCCTACCCTTCCTTTGGCTCTTACATTCTTTCTGCCACCTCTTCCTCAATGGACCCTGAGCCTTGGAAGGTGTGATAGAGATATTGCAGTGCTGAGTACTCCTCTGTCACTTCTTTCCAGCACCATGATTCCTTGTGAGTCTTCCCAAGGTCACTGCCATCTGAAGAGAAGGTTCTCTACCAAAAGTGAGAGTAGCATTAACATGGGTATGAACATTAAGAGAAGTATTTACTGGGCAGTTTGATGAACATAGTATATACACTTAGCCAGACAGCAGCAGACACTATACCCCTAGGGGTCATGACTACCCCTGTTGTAGGTTTTCAGTATCAGGGATGTATTCCCTCCCAGGAAGTGGGCCTCCAGTGCAATTCTCCCTGGGATTTTCTTAAGGACTACACACTATGATGAGGTGATTGGCACTTCCCTATACCATGTCAGTAGTATTTAGGACAGCAGCCATCACTCATTACAGTGGTAACCATACACATGGTGTTTCTCCATGTCCAGCCTTATTGAGTGTGTTGTACATAAATGGAGGTGAACTTCCTCAACACCCAGGAGACTAGACAGTTCTTTATAGGGGGATGCTGGATGCCGAGGCCCGTGAAAGTCAGGTAGCTTGGGGTGGGTTCAGCTTTGGGAGTAGTGGAGCCTAGCGCCTGCTCGGGAGGCTGCTCTTCACCACCATGCCAGATTCCAGGTTGTCTGTTGTCTTCTAAAGGTCCAAGCCCGGCCAGGCGTGGTGGTACACACTTTTAATCCCAGCCCTTAGGAGGCAGAGGTAGGAGAACCGCTGTGAGTTTGAGGCCAGTCTGGGACTAGAGTGAGTTCCGGCTCAGTCTGGGTTACAGTGAACACCTTACCTCAAAATAAATAAATAAATAAATAAATAAATAAATAAATAAATAAATAAATGGGCAAGCAAGCAAATAAATAAATATCCAAGTCTTGAGGAGAACTCTGATCTGATCCATGGCAGTTAAGCGGGTCTTGAATTTAGCCACCTCTGCCATGGTAAGTGGGCAGTTGTTGGGACCCAGCAGTCCCTGAATCTTTGTCAAGGTTTTCAACTTTTTTTTTTTTTTTTTCCTAGGTAGGGTCTCACTCTGGTCTAGGCTGACTGGAATTTTAACTATGTAGTCTTAGGGTGGCCTCATACTATCGGTGATCCTCCTACTTCTGCCTCCAACTCTTGAGTCCTCAGAGGCTTGGCCCATGGGTATGAGTTGGGGAGCCCTGGACTCCAGTGTCCCCGGTGCAGTAGTCCTTGGGAAGCCTTGGAGAGCTTTCTCGTCTCATCCTCAGCACCCCCCTTCACTTGGGGGTGGTCATCTGGCCAAGAGGTGGAGGAGCAGGTAGAGGCAGCTGCTGACCACACCTTCCTGCACCACCTGACTCGGGGTGATGTCTCCGTCCAGCTTGGGCTGTGTGCACATTTATGGGGTGGAGGACCTGGAGCAGGCTCAGAAGCCTGCCACCTGGTGGGCCACCTCCTGCTGTGTGCCATGGTTCGTAGTTTTTGGTGGGACAGTGTCCACCTAGTGGCCAGGTGCCACACTGCAGCCAGTAGCAGAGGCAGTTTTCGTCACCACACATGGTTGCTGAGAGGGGTAGGGGGTCTGGTCCATCCCCCCCCCCCCGCCCCATGTTGATGCCTGCTCCCTCCCTGCAGGCAGCTATGGTGTGGTGAGAAGATGCATTTCTGTAAGGCAGCGGAGGGCTGGGGGCAGTGTGGGTACTGCAGGATTCCCTCCTGGCCTCTTGTAACTGCTCCTCTGCCCCGCAGGAGGTGTGGCCCCCGGCTGTCAGCAGAGGCGGCCGAGAAGCTGAAGAGCCGCTATGTCATCATGCGGAGCGGGGCGCGTCAGCACGAGCGGGACATTGACCGCCGCTCCAGCATCCCTATCACCGTGCGGTGAGTGGGACGAGCCTTCTGGGAGTGTGCTCTGGGGGTGCCCAGTCCCCTCGCTTCTCGCTTTGGTCTGGCTTCCTCCACTGGGAGGCTGCCTGTGGGGAGGGGAGGATTGAGTGAAGGTCCAGGCCTTGGTCCCGGTCTGTGGCTCACTGCAGAGAAATTGTTCTTCTCTGGGTCTCACTTTTTCCTAGTGCTTAACCCCCCACTGCTAGGACCTTACAGAGACAGTACAGGGAGTAAGAGCTGGGGCCTTCCTGGGTTGAATCCTGCCTCCAGCACTGATTTGAAGTATATTTAGATGTATATAATGGAAAACACACATAAAGTAAGTTGGGGTCAGGTGTGGTAGTGCATACCTTTAAATCCAAGCACCAGGGAGGCAAAGGTAGGAAGATTGCCATAAGTTTGAGGCCAGCCTGAGATTGCATAGTGAGGTCAGCCTGGGCTAGAGCAAACCCTACCTCAAAAAGGAGGGGGGGGGGTTGGAGAGATGGTTTAGCGGTTAGGGTGTTTGCCTGCAAAGTCTAAGGACCCAGGTTCAATTCCCTAGGATTCATGTAAACCAGACACACAAGGGAGGTACATGCATCCTCAGTTCGTTTGCAATGGCTGGATGTCATGGCGTGCCTATTCTCTCTCAAAATGGATTTTTTAAAAAAGTAAATTGGAAGTTATTTCATTGTAAAACATCTGGAGGTAGGCAGCTTGTGGTTTCTCAGAGTTGTCGGCCTGAGGTCCATCTGGACTACCCCTACGCTTGTCCTCAGTCCCATGGGGCTGCTGGGATTCCAGCCATCACCTCTCTGTTCCAGGCAGCAGGTCAGGTGAGGCAGGGGGAAGGGCTAACTTTCTAAAGGCACTTCTGACATTCCCACCTATGCTGAGGTTTAGAACTTAGTGGACACACCTTGGTCATGCAGATACACCTGGACGCAAAAGAGGCTGGACATGTCCTAGCAGGCTGCCGGCACGAGCTGGGAAAACTGAGTCCCATCACTTTGAATGAAGGGTGATGGGGTAGGGGGACGGCCGAGAGTCTCCCTCTTGTCCTAACCACCGTGGTGTTGGGAAGGTCAGGAAGGAATCAGTACCCACTTCACTCACAGGCAGCTGGAGGCCATCGTGCGCATCGCCGAGTCCCTCAGCAAGATGAAGCTGCAGCCCTTTGCCACCGAGTCTGACGTGGAGGAGGCGCTGAGGCTCTTCCAGGTGTCCACGCTGGACGCTGCCTTGTCTGGCACGCTGTCAGGTGAGCAGCTGCTGGGCCGTGGCCTTGGGTGTGTTGGCAGCCCGTGCAGTGCTGCGGGTGGTAGCATCACCCCTCCCCCACCCCCCGCTTCTCCCTGGCTGTTTTTCCCCAAGGTGGAAGGAGGCAGCTCCTTTCCAAACTCGGTCCCGGTCCTCTCGGGAAAGTAACTGTGGCCCTGCCAGTGCAAGGAGCCCGGTGAGCCTGGGCTCAGGACCATTTCAGAGCTTCCGAGTCGTGGCTGTATTCTCCTCGGTGGTCACCTGTGCAGGGGATGTGGGCTGCTGTCCTCCCCTTTCCATCCTGGAGATGGGCCCCGCGCTTCCAGAGCCGCGTCCATGGTGTCTGATCACTAGTCTCCACAGGAGGCATCCTCCCAGCCCCTCCGCCTGGTTCCTGCCAGCCTTCCACACCTTCTTGTTTTTTTATTTTTTAAATTTTATTTTTCAAGGTACGGTCTCATCCTAGCCCAGGCTGACCTGGAATTCACTGTGTAGTCTCTGGGTGACTTCGAAGTCACGGCGATCCTCCTGCCTTTGCCTCGCGAGTGGTGGGATTAAAGGCGTGCGCCACTGCACCCGACTCTCCAGCAGCTTCTTGAGACGGGTAATGTGCCCGCCTCTTCCGGCAGGTGATCCAGGCTCCCCCTTTGCCAGTCAATCCCTGCCCTCTGGGTTCCCATTTCCTCATTGCTGAGGAGACAGGACAGGTACAGGTAGTGAAGGGGTGGTGATGGCAGAACCAGGTGTGCCAGAGAAGGAGCAACAGTGCTTCCCACTGGATTATGGCTGACCTGTGCGAGCTGAGGGAATGGCTGGCTGGGCATGCGGTCGGTGTCAGTTCGCGGGGCAAGCAGGGAGACCTGCCGCTGTGGGCATGGCTCTTGCTTTTCAGATTTCCCCCAAGATCTGGTTCCCAGGGAGGCCTGACTCTCCCCTCCCCCCCCCCCAGGTCCTGTGTACCTCTGTGGCAGAGATCTCCTTTAGGAAATTGCCCATGGCCTAAGCGGGCAGGACCTGTGTGTCAGATCTCACCTAGCTTTCTTGTAAGCAGCTATTGCCCAAAGCATGCACGTCCTTCAGCGCCCTCCAGTGGCTGTTCCTCTGGTCACAGTCAAAGCAAACCTGTGCAGAGGCACACAGGCCCGTTGCATCTGGCCTCTAGTTACTCCCCTGTGTCCCTGCCATCTGGCCCTGGCACCATTGCACGGGTCAGGTGCATTCTGCCTTTGTGCCCTTTCCCTGGGACATTCTCCCCATGTTTATCTGCTGTCTTCCTCGGGCATTCCCTCACTGCCCCCCAGCACACTGTTCCTTCTCTTAATTTTCTCTCCTGCCTCTGGCCACTCCTTGGGTCAGAGGCCGCCATCTCTGGGGTTCCCAGTGCCTGACCCCCATTGCCTTCTTGCCCACAGGCGTGGAGGGCTTTACCAGCCAGGAGGACCAGGAGATGCTGAGCCGCATCGAGAAACAGCTCAAGCGCCGCTTCGCCATTGGCTCTCAGGTGTCTGAGCATAGCATCATCCAGGACTTCACAAAGCAGGTGGGTCCTCCGTGCCCGTTGTCCTGTGCCCAGGAGGCCAGCACTGCGGTGGGTGGGATGGGGTGTGGCGCCTCCTTCCTTAGGGTCTTCAGGGGTGGGGTGTTTCGTGTGCTCCATGAAGGGAGGAGGGAAGTGGAGGCTGGGTTCTGGAAGGACCACTTCCCAGTTTCCCCAGCCCTTCTCTGATTCTCCCATGATTGGGTGGGAAGGACCAGAACTGGGTGGTGGGTCTGGCAGCTTGTGGGGTCGGGATTACTGAAACCACACAGAGGGGCTAGCCCTTCCAGATGCCTGGCGGAGCCTGTGGCTTCTGGTCTTGGCTCCCTGTCCTGGCACTGTGGTGGCTTCAGGCCTTCTTTGTAGGTAAGCAGACTGGGGCTTAAAGAGACTGAGAGATGGCAAGAACATGTGACTCTAGAGAGTCACAGGGACTTAAATCCCAGTTCATTTAATTGTTGTATGGCTTGAAGCAAGCGACTTAGCCTTTTGGTGCCCATTTCCTGTTTTTTTAATTAATATTTTTATTTATGTATTTATTTGAGAAAAAGGGGCAGATAAAGAGAGAATGGGCATGCCAGGGCCTCTAGCTACTGCAAACAAACTCCAGATGCATGCCCCCCCCCCCGTGCATCTGGGTCCTGAGGAATTGAACTGGGATCCTTAGGCTTTGCAGGCAAACGCCTTAACGGCCAAGCCATTTTCCCAGTCCCTATTTCCTGTTTTGTACAATGGGAATGAGGTGATGCCTTTGAAGACTGTACCTTCCTGGTATAAGTCATCGGGAGGTGGAAGCCTTTGTCCGTTGTAAGGGTCTTGGTGAGCAGAGGGTGTGGCGGCGCCTTGGTCCTGGCGGCCCCTCCTGCATCTCGCCTGTGCTCCCTCCCCTCCCGCAGAAGTACCCGGAGCACGCCATCCGCAAGGTGCTGCAGCTCATGCTGCGCCGGGGTGAGATCCAGCACCGCATGCAACGCAAGGTGCTCTATCGCCTCAAGTGAGCCGGTGCCCGTCGCCCTCCAGGAGCGGCACCACTGTCCCCGCACTTCCTGCGCCCCCACTGCTCTGGATGACAAGCTACCTGTTTGCCTCTGTGTCAGTGCTGCCTCCCTTGTGGCCTGTAGCTCAGTTGGCCTGACTGAAAGTGAGATGCATTTGTGTGCCCCTCCCCTGCCCCCTTGGCAGGGTGGCCTTGGGGCTTGGAGCAGGCTCAGGAGCAGATAGGGTCCCTGGCTGGTGCTCTGTGGGGGGCTCCTGGCTGTTTGGCTGTGCTCCAGCTTCTCATGTCAGGGAAATTAAACAAGTCCCTGTGATGTGTGTGGGGCTGACCTGCCTCAGCTGTCCTCCTGCAGCACCTGGGACACGTGAGAGCTGGACATTCACTGAGCGAATCTGCCTCAGTTTCCCAGTCAGCAAACAGTGACACTGCTTAAGGGTTGCAGCGGAGTGCATGAGACGAGGGGCTGAGATTCCCCAGGCCACTTGCTTCGGGTGCCGCACTCACGCTGAGCACTGGGCTTATCAGTGCAGTGGGGAGGACCAGAACCCAGCCCACACGCTGGGAGTTGCTGGGAGCAGCTGTGTTCGAGGAAAACACCAGCATATCCATCCTTGCTTTTCATAATACCAAAGTGCTACTGAGTTTTTGTTTGTTTTTAGAAAACTGAATCCAGGGCTGGGATGGCTTAGAGTTTAAGGCACTTGCCTACGAAGCCAAAGGACCCAGGTTCGATTCACCAGGTCCCATGTAAGCTAGATGCACATGGTGGCACATGCGTCTGGAGTTTGTTTGCAGTGGCTAGAGGCCCTGGCACACCCATTTCTCTCTCTCTCTGGCTCTAATAAATAAATAAAATCTTTATAATAAAAAAAAAGACTTCATAAAATTAAAGGGAAGTTAATGAAATAAAATATCCAGCATCTGCCGGTTGTGGTGGTGCACGCCTTTAATCCCAGCACTCGGGAGGCAGAGGTAGGAGGATCGCTGTGAGTTCAAGGCCACCCTGAGACTTCATAGTGAATTCCAGGTCAGCCGGGGCTAGAGTGAAACCCTACCTCAAAAAAAAAAAAAAAAAAAAAGAAAAGAAAGAAAATCCAGCATCTAAAGTATATTTAGAAATGCAAAGTCTCAAACATGAACAGAGATGTGTTAAAACATCTTCAGTTATTGATAAACTAAAAATAACGGTGTAGAATCAAAGGCAGGAAACACTTGAAGTATGACTGTTAGATCTCTCTAAACACAGCCACGTCAGCACCCTCACAGTTACCGCTCATCCTGATGTGGTGCAGAATTGCCTGCTGCTTGAAGTACCCCCTCCTGGACACTTCCAGGAAGTGGCAAGCCGAGAGGATCCAAAGCGTTCCTGACTCACTAGCGTTCAGAGATGTTTCTGTCTCCTTTTGGATTAGTTGGTAAACTCGGAACTGTGTGTGCTTGCGTTCCCAAAGGCAGTCCTGGTGAGGAGTGCCCGCGGTTCTTGCCGTCCAAAGAGGTACTTGGGGTTCCAGTAACCTTCCATCTTGTTCACACAGAGACCGGCTCTCCCTGACCTGCATCTGTTGAGAATATATGTGTAATATATATGTGTAATGTGTATGTGGTGCTATCTGGTATTGTTGGTGGCCCTTCCTCGTGAGTGGGGCCACTTTCGTCTGCCAAGTGGAACCTACAGGGTCAGACCTCAAGCTGGGCTGGTTCTGAGGCCTGCACCCTACACAGCTGCCTTGGTGTGGATGGACAGCTGTAGATGTTTATTTGCTTTAAAATGTACAATGGGGCTGGGGAGATGGCTCAGTGGTTAAGGCACTTGCCTGCAAAGCCTAATGACCCAGATTCGATTCCCCAGGACCCACATAAGCTCAATGCGTAAAAGGATTGCAATGTGGCCTGGCACACGTAAGTTCCAGACTCCACCCCTACACCATAAGCACGGTTAAAGAACATATTAGATAATTTCCAATATAACCAAAGTAGGGTTGTTTTTAAACAAACTGGCGGTAAGGTGTGGGGTTAAGTAAGAGGGGGATTCAGAGCTAGGTGGCCTGCCTTCAAATTGTGCCTTGGCCTCTTTATCTCTGAGTCTTCCTTTCCCTCTGGGGGCAAATAGGAATGTCCATTTAAGGGTGAGACAAGACCCCTGGGTGTGGCAAATCCTAACAGCACTGGAAATATCCCAGCTCAGTGTTGGAGTACAGGAGTCAGTTTGGGATCATTCTGACATGTTATTTGAGTACATGGAGCTGAGGGAATTTGGAGAGCCGGCTGTGAGGGCTGGTTGGTCAGCACCTCTCCCAGAATCCTGCACAAGGCCACTGTGGACGAGGTGGAGAAGGTCCTTTGGGGTAGAGGCCATGGTGGGGTGTGGTGTTTGCCAGGCTCCTGTATCACAACTCCCCTGGCTGAGATAACAGTTCTGGAAGCCGAAGACCAAGGTAAGGTTGGCAGCCTTGGTGTGTGAAGCCTCTAGCTTATGTTCTGACGTCTTATGAGGACACCAGTCAGGCTGGATCAGGCCCACTTTAATTACTATCCAAGGGACCTTTCTGGGGTGTAGGGCTTTGACCTGGTGTGATGAGAGAAGACAGCAGAGCTAGGACAGAAGGGAAGGGAGGCTTGGGTATGAGCAGGAAGTCAATCTTTGAGGGGTGAGTTTAGGCCTTTTTGAAACCTTCATCTGGGGGTGTGTGTGTGTGCGCGTGCGCACGCGTGCACGCGTTCGCGTGAGAGAAAATAGACTGTTTCTCTGGTCCCTCGGGTGTGAAGACAGTGTCCACCAGAGGGCACCAGAGTACCAGACAAAGCCCCGCCGACCTGCTTCAAGGGGGTTCCCAGGGGCTCCTCTGCAGCCAAGCCCCCTGAGATGATCCCCACTGTTTTTTTTGTGAACAAGGGTCTTGCCATGTGCTGGGCCCAGAGAGCACACGTGTACTGTCTCCATCAGGTTCCCAGCGCGTAAGGTATCCTTACTCCCCTTTACAGAACAGGAAACTGAGGCATAGCAAGGTGAAGTGACAACAATGAGTGAGGCTGGGGTCCAAACCAGGGGACCCTGACCTTCAATTCTTTACTGACTGCCTTGGGTACCCTAGTCTGAGAATGAACTTGGAATCTTTTTTTTTTTAGTTAGATTCTTATTCTAGTCCAGGCTGACCTGGAATTCACTCTGTAGTCTTAGGGTGGCCTCAAACTCACAGCGATTCTCCCACCTCTGCCTTCCAAGTGCTGGAATTAAAGGCGTGCGCCACCATGCCCAGCTGAACTTGTAATCTTAGAGGCTTAGAAGACTAGACTGTCAGGAATTTTGAATGCAGATCCAACACACACATTGTCAAATAAACAAAACATTAGATTTCTACGTTACATTTATATTCATCCTTTTATATAATGTATATAGAATTTATTTTTGTTAAAATAATGCATGGATGGAAAAACCAAGGTAGGACTCAGCTCTTTCTCCACAGACATCCCCAGTTTCCCCTCATTGGAGGTGACTCAGTTTCTGAGGTCTCTTGGTGTGGACTCATGTCATCTCGGAGCTGGGCAGTATTTCACAGGCCTGGTGTCCAAGGCCCAAATGCATCTAGAATGCAGCCCTCAGGTTCTCGCAGGCATCAGAGTCACGGCTTGGGAGAGTCTCACTTGGTTCCTCAGGCCCCTTGCATGAAAGCAACAGTAGGTAGGCTATTTTCAGTGATGGGGACTCTGGGCTGTATTTACCCTTCAGACCCTGTTCCCTCTCTGCCTCCGCCCTCTACAAGGGACCCTCATCCTGAAAGCCCAAAGCCCAGCCTGCCTCTGGGGACTCCCCCCCCCCTTTTTTTTTTTCGAGATAGGGTCTCACTCTAGCTCAGGCTGACCTGGAATTCACTCTGTAGTCTCAGGGTGGCCTTGAACTCACGGTGATCCACCTACCTCCGCCTCCTGAGTGCTGGGATTAAAGGCGTGCGTCACCACGCCTGACTCTGGGGACTCCCTTTTGTCACAGGAGCGATGGCAAGAAGGCCCCGAGATGTGTAGCCTCTTAGGTAGCTCCTATCAGACCTCTGACCTCCAAGCCATCATGGCCCCGGCAGGTCACTTTTTCAGGCCCCACCCAGCCTGGCTCACTGCGGTTTTCCTGGCCCTTTCCCAACAGAAGAGGGCGCTGTGGGAGGGACCACCTTACTGAATTTGCCCTCTCTTCCCAGTGCCTGGCACGAAGCAGACCCTCCACTGCTTAACAGCTTTCACCAAAATCCAATCCCCACTCCTGGACCTCTACTGAGCCAGTGACTCGGGCTGGCTGATGAAGAGGTGGGCGGGCAGCCTGTAAGAACCAGCCAGCATACTTCCTTCAGCTTCCAGTCCTGCTTAGTGACCAGGGACAGTCCCATGGGTTCCTGGAGAGCACAGTGCGAGAAGAGCCCTGTCCTTACTCATGCAACAAGTCATAGCTTTATGCCAAGTCGGGGCTCCTGTTAGTCAACTTAGTCTCATGTGCCTTGACAGCTACAGATCAGGGATGGGGGTGGGGTTATGACAGTATTTCTGTGCTGTTCCTCCCTGCCCCCTGGCAGCCATCAAAGATGTGTTTGGAGCCGGGTGTGGTGGCGCATGCCTTTAATCCCAGCACTGGGGATGCAGAGGTAGGAGGATCACTGAGTTCGAGGCCACTGGAGAGTGAATTCCAGGTCAGCCTGGGCAAGAGTGAGACCCTACCTGGAAAAACAAAAACAAACAACAAAAAAACAAAACAAAACAAAAAGATGTGTTTGGGGCTGGAGAGATGGCTTAGTGGTTAAGGTGCTTGCCTGCAAAACCAAAGAACACAGGTTCGATTCCCCAGGACCCACGTAAGCCAGATGCACAAGGTGGCACATGTGTCTGGAGTTCATTTGCAGCAGCTGAAGGCCCTGATGTGCTCATTCTCTCTCTCTTTCTCTGCCCCTCTCTCTCTCTCTCAAATCAATTAACACAACAACAAAAAAGGTGTGCACTACCATGCCCAACCACATCTAGGCTTTAAAAAAAAAGATGTGTTTGTACCAGGACCAGACGACTCCTTATCCCTCACCGTATTTGCACACTCTCATGCTCTAAGGCTGGGCATGGGTTTGATCTCCCTGGACCTGTGCCTTCCCAGGGAGAGAACACAGCATCCTTCCATCCATCCTCCCATCTGACCACACCTTGAGGACAGCACTGCCTACACCAGGGGAGTTGGGATTCGATGTGCCAATGCGTATATGGTTCTTAGAAGGCGCCGGCCCGGGGTGCATTCTGTGTAGGTGTGTGTGTTACCGTCGCTGGTGCTTTTTTGTTGGTTTAGCTAAGTCTGCCTGCCTGCCATGTGTTTCCTGGACGCTGGGAACACAGAACAAAGCTGGGGGGCGGGGAGAGGGAGAGAAAGAACCAGAGAGTGTTAGTGCTGGCTGGCACCAAGGGTCTGGTGAGAGAGTCTAAGGAGACGCCCCTGGGCTGTGGGTTCCGGGTGTCTCTGAGCTTTGAGACGCAGCCAAAGGGGCTTGGCTGGGGCGGGGGTGGCAGCCCCGCGTTACATAAGCTGGCAGCCAGGGAGCCAGGGTAGTGTTTTGACAGTTATGTTCACAGCCCCCACATGGACGCGCTCCTTAGCGGCGGAGCAGGGTGGGGAGGAGAGCACCCAGGAGTCTGGAAGCATCTTCCCCCAGGCCCCAGCGCCTGGTGTCTCTCTGGTCTGCGCCCAGGCCATCTGCTCAGCCCCTTGCCTAACTAAGCCTGGCCTCCTGTGACTGCACGGGGGAGGCGCCAGAGGGAAGGAGAAGGGCTGAGAGCCTCAGGCAGGCTGGGCTGCGTGGAGAGATGCCAGGGGTTCAGCTTGGGACAGTGCCTCAGGGTAACTCTGAAGTGGTCTGCCACCCAGCTCCCTTGACCTTTAAGGACCTGTGAAGGCCTGGTGTATGTGTGGCTACCAGGGACTTACATGCCTTTGGCATTATAGGAGAATCTTGACCCCTGGAGCTGAGAGGACTTTTTCAGATGGAGAGACTGAGGCCCAGAAAGAGCACGTGACTTCCTCTCAGACACACAGCCTGTTCAGACTTTCCCAGGACCGCAAAGCTTGAATGGAACCCCTTTGCTGCCTACATGACTCCATGTGGCCTTTTGGGGCCTCTGGGGTGCCCATTCTAGTGTCTGTCTCGTCGTCGTTCTGCTGGCGTGTGGAACCCCGCACCACTCACTGTGCCTCCACCCTCCTGCCCTCACAGGGAGTGGCACGTAGCGCCCAGCGAGCCTTCCTGCGAGCTTCTCCAGCGCCAGCACCAGGCTTGGGCACACTTTATGCAGTGAAGCTGGATCTGGCTGCTCTGCCCATCCTTCTGTCCCCCTGTGTCCATTTTTCCCTAGGGGCAGTGGCCTGGAGCTGCAGCCTGTGGTGGCTCCTCTTGGTCCTGGGTTTGGTTGGGGCTGGCCTGATCCCAGCTGCCCTTCCTCCTGGTCACTACACCCTCATGCTATCCTCCCTTGTATGTGTGACTGTTTGGTGACTGGAGTCTGGCAGTGTGGGAGCTCTGTGGAAGGGACAGGGGAAGTGACAGAGGCCCATCTGGGGCTCCCTCTCCTTCCCCTTCTCTGGATTCAGGCTTCCCTGTGGAGAGCTGCCTGGCTGTGCCCACAGGAACAAGAGCTGAGGCTCAGAAGCCAGGTGAGGGCTCTAGGCAGTGGTCTTTGTCCTGTCTAGCCTTCCTGGGACACTGCAACGCCAGTGCAACCTGGGATGGCCAGAGCCAGTGGTCCCAGCTAGTCCATGCCGAGCTGACCCCCAGAGACCAGGGACAGTGCATATCGGATGTTTCATATGTGTCATGCAGTCGTGGACACCTTCATGACACCCCCAGCACCTCCACCTCTCACAGCAGTGCTCCCTCCTGCTTCTCCGTCTGTCTGTCTCCCGTTGCTCGGGCACCTAAGCAGGACTCACAAGCTCAAGTTCTCCCCCTCCTCTTGGTGGCTGAAGAGCTGACTTTGGAGTTTGTGGTAGTCTGATTCAGGTGTCCCCCATAAACTCAGGTGTTCTGAATGCTGGGTTCGCAGCTGATGGAGATTTGGGAACTAACACCTCCTGGAGGCAGTGTATTGTTGGGGGTAGGCTTATGGGTATTATAGCCAGTGTCCCCTCATCAGTGTTTGACACATTCTCTTGCTATTGTCCACCTGATGTTGGCCAGGAGGTGATGTCCACCCTCTGCTCATGCCATTATTTTCCCTGCCATTATGGAGCATCCCCTCAAGTCTGTAAGCCAAGATACACCCCTCCTTTTTTTCCCCCAAAGCTACTCTTGGTCGGATGATTTCTGCCAGCAATGTGAACCTGACCGCAACAGAGAGGTATTACCTCACCACCCTGGTTGCCGGGTGCGTTTTCCTCTTGGGCAGAGCTGACTACTGAATAGTGATGAACTCCTACCTACTGTCTTTGCCTTGATCCTCACACCCACTCTGAGATGCCCAGGGAACAGATCTGAGCGTCCTCAAATGGCCATGGAACAGACCAGGGCCCCATGACAAGGGACTGTGTGACAGTCTGTGCTTCAGCATGAGAGATTGTGAGCGCCCTGCCTTGTGTGTGAGAGTTCAGCGGTGGAGACCTGAGGCCGGCCTGTGCCAGTGCAGAGGCCATGTTGCCTCACCTTGTACTTGGCATGCCTGCCTAAAAAACTTCCTGACTCAAGCCGGGCGTGGTGGCGCACGCCTTTAATTCCAGCACTTGGGAGGCAGAGGTAGGAGGATCGCCATGAGTTCGAGGCCACCTTGAGACTACAGAGTGAATTCCAGGTCAGCCTGGGCTAGAGTGAGACCCTACCTCGAAAAACCTTCCCAGGCTCACTTGACAGCTAACCTTCCAGGTGTCATGGAGTTCATGTGATCAGCTGTTCTGGCATAGGCCTGGCTGGACCTGAGCTCCAAGGGGAGAGGGGCAGGGTGCGGGTAGGTGGCGCTGGAGCTCAGGTTAACCCTGGATGTGGCAGCCTTGTCAATCTGGGTTTGCTGTGGCTTCCGGGTTGTTGATCCCAGAAGCCCAGCTACCTCACATCTTGTTCACCTCGGCAAAGTGGATGTAGTTGACTGACTGAACCCTGACTGAGCTCCCTTCTCCATAGTGTGTGGGACAAAGTCACTGGGAGTTTCAGGAAGCAGTCAGAATCCCCCAACACAGTTGGGGTGGGGGGTTCTTTCTCTCAGCATCCATCTATCTATTCCAGAGGAGCTCCCTGATTGGCTCTGCTTGGGTCAGCCATTGTCTCTTGGACCAATCATAGTTGCCAGAAAGATGAACTACAATATTCAATTGGTCAGGTCAGGATAATGTCTCACTACTGTGGTCAGCCAGGGTAGAATCTGTCTTTGGAAGCCAATGACAACACTTGGGTCACATAGAGGCATCAGCTTCCAGTCTGACACAGCCACCCCACAGGGGGAGTGAGTGACCAGTGGATGCCACGGGGGACATTACCCTAACTGAGGTAGAAGGCAAGGGGTCGTTATAGAAGCACAGCACCCCTGCTCATGAGTGAGCGTGCCTCATCTCCACCATGGCACCCTGGGCAGGATGCAGAACTGCCCGCCTCTACCTCAACAGCATCTTGGGTCAGGAGGGGAAAGTGAAATTTAGAGGCAATAGGGACAGAGTTGGAAGTGTGGATGCTGGCCTCCGGTAGCAGTTACTGTCTCATTGTTGGGATAAAACATCAATCAGAGAAGCAGCTTCTGGAAGGGAAGGATTGATTTCTAGCGAACAGGTTTTTTTTTTTTTAATTTTGTTTATTTTTATTTATTTATTTGAGAGCAACAAAGAGAGAAGGAGGCAGAGACAGAGAGAGAGAGAGACAGAGAGAGAGAATGGGCACATGAGGGCTTCCAGCCACTGCAAAGGAACTCCAGATGCTTCACCTTGTGCATCTGGCTTATGTGGGTCCTGGGAAATCGAGCCTTGAACTGGGGTCCTTAGGCTTCACAGGCAAGAGCTTAACCACTAAGCCATCTCTGCAGCTCCCAGCATACAATTTTGAGGGGAAGCATCATCATGGTAGAGAAAGCATGGCAGATAGTGGAGCCTCACATCTCCACATATGAGCAGGGAGGAGGGAGAGAGAAGGAATTCACTGAGTGTGGCAAGCAGGGCTGGACCTCCAAGGCCTTCTTCCATCCACACACCTTCTCCAGCAAGGCTCCACCTCTCAAAGTCTCCACAGGCCGGGGGATGACGTATGAGGCTTAACCACAAGCACATGAGACTATGGGGAACATTTTTTTTTGGCCGGGTTGGGTATTTTCGAGGAAGGATCTTATCCTAATCCTGGGCTGACCTGGAACTCACCCTGAAGTCCCAGGCTGGCCTCAAACTCACAGTGATTCTCCTGCCTTTGCCTCCCAAGAGTTGGCATGAAAGGGGTGCGCCATCAAGCTGGCTATGGGGGACATTTTCCATTCAAACCACCTACCCCCCGGGCGGAGCTGGGCTGTGACCCGGCCAGGACCTGAGTCTCAGAGCTGCGCTGCAGCCGTGCGTAGCTGAGGATGGTGGGGGCCGGCGTGCGGGACCCCGGCATGGACTCGGGGACAGAGTGTGTACAGCGCTCACGCCGGTGCCAGGCCGTCGCGCTCCTCACGGTGACGGTGGTTAGTCCCTGAAGGGGGACGAAGGCTTCGCTGGCCCTGACGGCAACTTTCCTGTTGCCATGGTGACCGCTCTCCACAAGTAGGGCTTATTTTGGAACTTGGTCTACAACAGCAGCGCCTTTGTCCCCCGGCCCTCCCGCTGCAGCTTTTGTCCTGCAGGCCTGTCCCCTGATGGCCGGGCACAGCCGTGTGCGCCAGACCCAGCCTGGATGAGAGAAGTAGCTCCTGACACCCCACAGGTCTCCCTGGGCCTCTCCTGCCAGCCTTCAGGACTCGACCTGTCCTGCCTGGCTTGGAGGCTTGAGGCCTGGGTTCCTGTCCTGCTCCTGCCATAGGCCTGCAGGGTCACCTCTCAAGTCTGTGTCCCTTCGAGTGGTCATACAGCATTAGCTGCTCCCAGCTCCCTGTGTCCATCAAAGAGCAGTGTGGGTATGCTGAAGTAAAAGGAAGGAGAGTCACTGGAACAGGCTTTTTTTTTTTTTTTTTTGAGGTAGGGTCTCGCTCTAGTACAGGCTGACCTGGAATTCACTATATAGTCTCATGGTTGTCTCGAACTCATGACAATCCACCTACCTCTGCCTCCCAAGTGCTGGGATTAAGGGCGTGTGCCACCATGCCCGGCTACCGGGTTGTTCTTAGATGTCACTGTCCGTTTCCCACGTGTCCTCCTGCCCAGTTCTCACCAGACAGCATGCATGCACCCTTGAGACCGTAGTGCAGAATGGAGCTGCCACTTTCCCAAACCTTGTGTCATGACAGGAGGACTTAAATTGGTGATAATGGTGTCAGTGGCAACTCAGGAGCAGCGGGGCCTTGGCATGGAGACAGAACACTGAGCTAGGCTGTGGCCTGGGAAGGCAAACCGGAGGGAATCACGTCAGCCAGGGCATTTCCTGGACCTGCACTTTCGACCTGGGACTTGGGAGCCCCGAACTGCCTGATTCCTGATGCCCACTCCAGGGACCTGTGGCCCCCAGTGTGACTGAGATAGCTCAGACATGCTGCTGCAGGAGTCAGAGGGGGGTGACAGCATCTCTCTAGGATGTCACTGGGCCGACTGGCCTGCACGTGTCTCTACCCTCAGGACCTTGCAGTCTTCACGGGGCCACAAAGCCTGGCTCAGAAACAGGGTGTCGAAAGGTGTGGTGGTTTGATTCAGGTGTCCCCCATAAACTTACGCGTTCTGAATGCTTGGTCTCCAACTGGCAATTTGAGAATTGAAGCCTTCTGGAGGCAGTGTGTTGTTGGGAGCAGGCCTGTGGGTATTAAAGCCAGCTTCCCCTTGCCAGTGTTTGGCACACTCTTGCTGCTGTTGTTCACCTGATGTTAGCCAGGAGGTGATGTCCACCCTCTGCTCATGCCATTGTTTCCTCCGCCATCATGGAGCTTCCCCTTGAGTCCGTAAGCCACGATAAAGCCTTTCTTCCCATAAACTGCTTGTGGTTGGGTGTTTTACTGCCAGCAACATGGATCTGACTGCAGCAGAAGTGAAGTTTAGAGTCCCGTGCAGCAGCGCAGGCAGTCACCTGGGCTCATGCTGTGTCCCAGGAGGCCAGAGCTGAGCTAGAGTTTTCCAAGAGCCCTGGGAGGCAGGAGCCAGCAGTTGGCTGGCAAGTGGACTCCCCCTCTTTGCCTTGGGGTCCTAGAGCTCAGCCTGGAGCAGGAGCCGAGGTCATGTGACCCGGGGCCAGGGAGAGAGTTTGTGGGGGTGGCAGGCGGAGGGACCAGGCTGTTGGGCCTATCAGCAGGACAACTCGGGGGACACGGCTGCTGTCTTGAAGTGCCCACTGTGCATCATCTGGAAGATGGGTTATCTGTGTCTTAAGTCTAGGAAGGAACAGTATCTTAGCAGCTGAAGTCAGCTTAGTCCAAGAAAGATTATTCCCAATAGCAGTGTCACCCCATTTTCTGGTTGCCTACAGCCCCCTTGTGGGAGTGGACCAGGGGTGTTTGTCTGGCAGATCTATTTATCATAATAGCCTTGCAGGCAAGTGAGCCTTCCCTGTGCCTATGTTACAGATGGGAAAATGGAGGCACGGGGAGGTCACACTGTATGCTGGGAAGCAGATGAGTCAGGAGTTGAACTCAACAGTGGGGCTGTGTGAGCGGAGGAGCGGTTGGGGCAGGTGGGCTCCTGAGGCCCCTCAGCTCTAGGGTCGCCAGGGGAGGCTCGGCTAGAAGAGCGGCACTTGGCTTGAGCTGAACCTTGGAGCCAGGAAGGATGGATGGAGAGGTCAGCAAGGGTGGCCCAGACCAGGGAACTGGTCAGTGCAAAGGCCCAGAGGTGGGACTGTGGCACGGGTGTTGAAGGTGGTGCCGGCACAAGTGGGCACGTGTAGACCTGGCTCAGAGTGTCACTGGGTGTTGCAGTCTGGTTCGCGTTGCTGGTAGAAATCACCCAACAAGCGTAGTTTCTGGGAAAAAGAGATTTATTTAGTTTACAGGCTCGAGAGGAAGCTCCACAATGGCAGGGGAAAACTATGGCATGAGCAGAGGGTGGACATCACCCCCTGGCTAACAGAAAGTGGACCACAGCAACAGGAGGGTGTGCCAAACACTGGCAAGGGGAAACTGGCTTTAATACCCATAAGCCTGCCCCCAACAATACACTCCCTCCAGGAGGCATTAATTCCCAAATATCCATCAGCTGGGAACCTAGCATTCAGAACACCTAAGTTTATGGGCGACACCTGAAGCAAACCACCACATTCTGCCCCTGGCCCCCATAAACTGATATCCATACATGATGTAAAATACAATGCTTTCATCTTATTTTAAAAGTCCCCATAGTTTTTATCAATCCCAAAGATGTTCATACATTCCCCATAGTCCAAGATCTTTCAACTGAGCCATAATACCAAAAAATAACCTCAAAAAACCCATAATGGCACAGAATAAACATTCACACTGCAAAAGATGGCATTGGGCATAGCAAAGAAACATTCAACCAATACAAGATTTAAAACAACCAGGGCAAACATCAAACTCTGTAGCTTCAAGTCCAGTAATTCTAGCCAGTGACAAATCTTCAAGTCTGATAATTCTAACCAGCAACAAGTCTCTGGCATTCCAATTCCGCCCCTCCAGCTAGGCTACTCACAGTCCTGGGAAACTTCATTGGGGCCGGCAGCTCCTTGGCAGCCATCTCATGGTCCCGGCATCTCCACTGGGTCTCCACTGCAAGCCACGGTTCATCCTCATGGCCCCATGGGGTCTCTATTGCAGGCAACCAGCAAACCTGCTTCACACTGCCCATGGCCATTTCCAAAACACAAGACCATGTTGCAAACTCAATGACCCTCTTTCCAGCATTTCTTATACTCCACGATACCAGGTCGGGTGCCAATTTGGTAATCCAGGGGGGAATAAAGCAGACTTTGAAGAACAGGACACTCCTTGAGCACTCAGACCCCTTCAAAAGAGTTGACATTCTTCTTGTTGCCCCAGCGCAGGTCAGCTAGCCCAGTCTCAAAGGTTGTAATCTCTCAGTTGCAGCTGAACGGGCAGCAGTTCACCCAAAGGTTTTTCTTTCTGTGCCATATCCCTCTGCACACACCAGTTCATTTCTAAGCAAAGCAACCCTGCACAACTTCTCAGGATACGGGCATAAGAGCAAGCTTCTCACACAAACTGCTAGCTCAGTCCAGGCAAAGCTCTTTCTCACCCTCATAAGCCAAACCTCACAGTCCATAGTTCTTACTGCATTCAGGTCTTACAGCTCAGACCAAAATAGTCCATCAAGCTGTACTTACAGCACTGCAAGGCATCTCTTAGGCCAAGGTTTCAACTCCTTCCACTTTCCTCTTGAAAATCAGATCCAAAAGGCCAAAGCCACCCAGTCAGGTGTCTAGCAGCAACCCCACTCCTGGTACCACTTTACTGTTGCAGTCCAGTTTGCATTGCTGGTAGAAATCACCCAACAAGCGTAGCTTCTGGGAAAAAGAGATTTATTTTGGCTTACAGGCTTGAGGGGAAGCTTCACAATGGCTGGGGAAAACGATGGCATGAGCAGAGGGTGGACAACACCCCCTGGCCAACAGAAGGTGGACCACAGCAACAGGAGGGTGTGCCAAACACTGGCAAGGGGAAACTGGCTATAAAGCCCATAAGCCCGCCCCCAACAATACACTCCCTCCAGGAGGCATTAATTCCCAAATATCCATCAGGTGGGAACCTAGCATTCAGAACACCTAAGTTTATGGGGGATACCTGAATCAAACCACCACACTGGGTCTTGCATTCTGAGGACCCTTTGTGTTAGGCAGTGACATGCTGCAATAGCCCCTGACTAGCTCCCTCCTGCCCTCCCAGCCTTCTCGGCTCTTGTTAAGTCCCTGCCAGGCTGAGCTGACCCCAGTCTGATGAAGCTGCTCCGGCTCAGGAGCCTCCCGAGCTCCCCAGGGCCCAAGAGTTGTTTTTGTTTGTTTGTTTGTTTTTGCTTTTAAGAGCAGGTTGCAGTGGTGCATGCCTTTAATCCCAGCATTTGGGAGGCAGAGGTAGGAGGATTTCTGTGAGTTTGAGACCAGCCTGAGACTACATAGTGAATTCCAGAGCAAGACCCTACCTTGGAAAAGAACAAACAAACAAAGAAAGTACAACTTCTCTGTTTTGTTCTGTCAAAAGGCCTTCCAGCCCCACCTGCCCCTGAGTGCCTTTTTTTTTCTTCTTTTTTTGGTTCCTAAAGTCCTACTACATACATTTCACAAACAGAAACCCTCTAACATCACACAATTCCTTATTTTTAAAAAATTGATTTAGTTATTTATTAGAGAGAGAATAGGTGCACCAGGGCCTCCGGCCACTGCAGATGGACTCCAGATGCATGTGTTGCTTTGTGCATCTGGCTTTACGTGGGTACTGGGGAATTGAACTTGGGTCCTTAGGCTCTGAAGGCAAGTGCCTTAAGGACTGAGCCATCTCTCCAGCCCCCCTTTTCTTTGTTCTTTTTCCCCCTGAGATTGACTTGGGCACAGTGGCAGTGAGATGATGGGAAGAGAGTGAGGCCGGGGTATGAGCCCCTGGCTCCACAGGCCACCATGGGTTGGTTACTTTCCTCCACTGAGGTCACAGCACATCCTGGCCACTGGACCATCCCTTCACACCTCTCTGGACAGCTGTGAGAATGGCTCTTCTGGTGTCGGGACCGTTACTGTCTTCCTCTGAGGTCCTTAGCCTGGCCCTGCAGTTTCATACACAACCCTCTTTAAACTCATTAGTCCCTGTTTGATCCACGGGGAGGATGGTAAGAATATGGCAGAGGGCTGGCGTGATGAGTCCAGGGTTACTCAGCCTGGCTGGGGTCCACCCCTCGCTGCTGTTTGACCCGTGCCTCGTTCTTCTTCTAGAAAGTGAGGACTATGGAGTGTCCTCTTGTTGGTCGCTGAGAACTCAATGTGGTGACTTGGAGACAGTCCAGCCAGCCCCCTGCAGGGCTGACACAGTCTTGGGTTGGTCATTATCCTTCTTGGATCTGTTGCTTCTTCCTCTTTTTCAAAATATTTTTATTTAGTTACTTGAGAAAAAGATATATATATATGGAGAGAGAGAGAGAGAGAATGGGCATGCCAGGGTCTCCAGCCACTGTAAACAAACTCCAAAAGCATGCACCACCATGTGCATCTGGCTTACATGGGTACTGGGGAATTGAACTCTCCGTGCCTGCCTGTCCCCCACACATTGCCCATCCCATGCCAACATGGTATTTCTCCTGGCCTGTAGGAGGGGCTCTTAGAGCCTACCTCAGCCACAGGGTACGGGGCCCAGTGTTCCTCAATGGGCTGAATTGGGCCTAGTGCCAAACGCATTTTGCAATCCTTAGGCTTCGCAGGAAGCACCTTAACTGCTAAGCTATCTCTCCAGACCTGTTGCTTCTTTTATCATTATAGATTGTGGCCACTATGGACTCCCTCGGCACGACATTAGTGATTGGCCCCCTGCAGAGGCCTCCCCATATCACCCATTTTATAGCCTCCAGGAATTTCTTCCTAAACCATGTCGGCCCTGCCACTGTTCTGTTGAAGACTTTGCCTGGCTTCATTCAACATTAGTGCTTTGCCGCACCCAGTCCGGTGTGGGGTCAGGCAACGGTCGCAGGACAGGCGGCACAGTGAATGCGTTCAGTGCTGTGTATCAGTCAGGTTTATCATAATGCTGCTTAACAAACAACCCCCAAACCTAGCAATGAAAGCTAATCATTTGGCCAGGTGTGGTGCTGCATGCCTTTAATCCCAGCACTTGGGAGGCAGAGTAGGAGGATTGCTGTGAGTTCAAGGCCACCCTGAGACTACATAGTGAAATCCAGGTCAGCCTGGGCTAGCTGTGAAACCCTACCTTGAAAAACCAAAAAAATAAAAAAAAGAAATCATTTATGCCAGTGTTGAAATCTACAGGACGGCAAAGGATCAGTGGACTGAGCCGGGCTCAGCTGGACAGAATTCCAGGCCCGCTTCAGGGACCACTTGTGCACGAACCACCTGGCTACTGGGATTTACTTGTCCCAGGATGACAATGAAGGGTGCTGAAGTCAGTTTCACGTTGCTGGGGTGAACCTCCAGAGCAAACACAGTTTATGGGAGGAAGAAGGGACTTATTCAGGCTTATAGGCAGATCCAGGGTAAGTTCCGTAATGGCGGAAGAAACTGGTTTCGTTTTCACAGATCCGTTTTCACAGAGAAAAACCACCACCAGCACCATGAAAAGCAAGAGCAGTGGCCTGGAGAGCTGGCTTAGCGGTTAAGGCACTTGCCTGCAAAGCCTAAAGACCCATGTTTGACTCTCCAGGTCCCACGTAAGCCAGATGCACAAGGTGGCACCAGTGTGTGAGGTTGCACATGCGCACAAGATGGTGCGCGCACCACGGAGGCCCTGGCACGCCAATTCTCTCTCTCTCATAAAAAATTTAAAAAACATTTAAAAAAAGCAAGAGCCGGGCTGGAGAGATGGCTTATTGGTTAAGCGCTTGCCTGTGAAGCGTAAGGAAGGACCCCGGTTCGAGGCTCAAACCCCTGGGACCCATGTTAGCCAGATGCACAAGAGGGCGCACACGTCTGGATTTGTTTGCAGTGGCTGGAAGCCCTGGCACACCCATTCTCTCTCTCTCTCCCTCTTTCTCTGTCACTCTCAAATAAATAAATAAAAATAAAAACTATAAAAAAAGCAAGAGCCAAACAGCAGTGAAACCAGACAGAACTCATTGCATTCCTTAGGCTAGAATTCAGGTGTGCCCCAAACAAACCTTTGGGCTGGACCTTAGGATCCACTGCCAGGGACATCTCTTCCAGCCAGGAGGCTGAAAATCCAAGTTACAAGGTTTAATAAAATTCCTGAGTCTACTGGGAGATATAAATTCAAACTACCACAAAGAGCATATGGAAGCCAATGATGCCTCCCAAGTACTGGCATTTGTGCCCAGAACTGGGATCCTCTGTTCCTGCCCACATTCCTTTGGCCAGGGCAAGTCTCTGGGTGAGGTCCAGCGTCAGTGCTGTGGGAAGTGCCGCTGCGGTGTGGTAGCTCTCTAGTGCCTTTGGTTGTGCCGGGACTCGGACCTAGAAAGTCCCTTTCTGTCCCTCTGACCATGCCCTAGTCATCTTGACCCTATCCGCACGGTGTCCCTTCTTCTAAACGCCCGCCACAGGAGGGGAGCCCCTTCAAGGGTCCCACAGGCCCAGGTGTGTCTCCACGGAGCCAGTGCAGGAGTCAACAAGCGCCGGTCCAGGGAGCAACTGGAGAATGCGTCCGTCTCTGAGTCCCACCCCTAGGACCGAGGCAGGATGTCCAAGGCCTCCCGGCACGCTCCTGGGATCCCACTTTCTGCGTCGGAGCCTTCCGCTGACTTAAGCCAGTGTTTATTAAACACCAGCTTTGTGCCAGGAGCAGCCTGGGGACACAGACGCAAGCCGAAGCCCCGCGTCTGTGGGAGCCGCCTACCGGTGGCCAAATAAATGCATATTGTCACGATGGAAGGAATGCTATTTTCTTTTCTGAAACAGGGTCTCATGTAGCCTAGGTGGGCCTCCAGCTCCCTATATAGTCAAGGGTGACCTGGAACCCTACCTCCCATGTGCTGGAATTACAGGTGTGCACAGCGGCCGCCCCTGATTTATGTGGTACTGGGGAGCGAAAGGCCTTCCTGTCCTTAGCCATGCCATCCTGAACGTACCCAGTCTCATCGGAAACACCTTCCTTTAGCAGAAACAGACCCAGGGGGGAGGGCGAGGTGGGCAGGATGAGTGCACAGGACGGCTAATGCCCACATTTTATTTATTTATTAGAGGAAGAGAGAGAGAGAGAGAAAATGAGAATGAGCACACCAGGGCTTCTAGCCACTGCCAATTAACTCCAGATGTATGTGCCACCATGTGCATCTAGCTTATATAGGTTCTGGGGAATCAAACCTGGGTCCTTAGGCATTGCAGGCAAGTGCCTTTACTGCCAAGCCATCCCTCCAGCCCATTGTGTTGAGTTTAAAAAAAAAAAATTATTTATTTATTTATTTATTTATTTAAAAGTTATTTATTTGAGAGCAACAGAGAGAGAGAGAGAGAGAGAGAATGTGGGCACGTCAGGGTTTCCAGCCACTGCAAACAAACTCCAGACACGTGCGCCCCCTTGTGCATCTGGCTAACGTGGGTCCTGGGGAATCGAGCCTCGAACCGGGGTCCTTAGACTTCACAGGCAAGCGCTTAACCTCTAAGCCATCTCTCCAGCCCTTAAAAAACATTTTACTTATTTATTTGAGAGAGAGAGAGAGAGAGAGGCAGATTGAGAGAGAGAATGGGCATGCCAGGGTGTCTAGCCACTGCAAACGAACTCCAGATGCATGTGCCACCTGTGTATCTGGTTTATGTGGGTCCTGGCCAGTTGAACCTGCATCCTTTGGCTTTGCAGGCAAGTGCCTCAACTGCTAAGCCATCTCTCCAGCCCTCATGTTGAGTTTCGACTATACCATTTAACATCCCAAACCGTGCATTTCTCTGGGAGCTGGCAGCTTCGAGGAGACTCTGCTCTCCACCCCCTAGGTCACATCTCTCCCACTGTTTTCAATCTTCCCAGAGGCCAGAAGGTCTGTTCTGTGTTGCCCTGATGTCTGGTATTGGCCATGCCATGGAAGGAAAGAGGGCTGGCTGCCTTGCACTGCCCATTCCATCCCTCAGCCCCACCCCTGTTCCTGTGGGCACCTTGACCAGAGGGCACGCCTGGTCCCAAGGAACCACATGGTAGACACGGGATGAACAGAGGTGACGAGCCGGGCCTGCTTCATTCTCCCCTCCCTCCTTTCCAACCTCCTCTCTCCCTCTCTCTCTCCCTCTCTCTCTCTCCTATCTTCCCTCCCTCCTCCCAGTGCCCACTTGGGCCTAAAAAGGGCCAACTGGTCCCAAGTTGAGGGCAGGCTGTGGGGGCAGGAAGCAGGGAGCAGTGCCGCAGGAGCTGCGTGCTCCCAGGTGAGCGAGCTATCTGAGCTCAGTTTGTTTTCCTCTCAGCAGAGGGGGATAATGCAGTCCGCCTCCTAGGATGCTGGGAGAATTAAATGAGGAAATCTGGAGAGAACCAGCCCACGGGTAGATTCCCATCAGCTGTGTGCTCCTGGGTGACCTTATTCCACCTCTGTGAACCCCAGTTTCCTGATTCTGGGGAAGGCATTGAGATTACCTAAACTGTACCAGGGAATGGGCAGGACAGGCCCTTAGACCTCCGGAACCCGAGGAGAAATGGTTCATGCTATAACCTCTCTGGCCCCTCCCTCCCCCCACCCTGCCATCCTTGGCTCCGTTTCCGTCTTGGTACTCTCACTGCCCACCCTGGGGACCAACCCTTTCACTCTCACAGGAGAATCAAGCAACGGCCTGGGTGGAGGGCCCAGCTCAGTGCAGGGGTGGGGTGACGAGGACCCCGGCCGTTAACCAGACCCTCTCCTCTGGCGTTCCCCAGATCTTCAGACGTGTTTCCTTTACAAATGAGCGAAGGGTCAGGAGTCTGGGTAGGAACCCAGCCTACCTGACTTCAAAGGAGAGGGCACTCTTTGGGCTCCTTCTCTTCTAGGTGAGGGGTCTGTGTGTGTATGTGTGTGTGTGTGTGTGTGTGTGTGTGTGTGTATGTGTGTGTGAAGGGGGCTTTTTACCTCTCCACTGATCCCCAGGTAGGCAGAATGGAAAGCTGCCTGACTGAGGGTGTCAGCAAGTGAATGAATGAAGGAAGGAAGGACAATCCTGTGAGGGAGAGAACGAACAAGAGCCAACCGACTTCTCCTTGCTGAAGCGCCTCTCTCACCCCTCACGCATGGCCCCAGGTGTTCATCTGACTCCACCACTGCCCAGGGTGGTGCCCCCTCCCTCCCATAGCCACCTTGGGCCAACAATAGACAGATCCTTCGCTCCTATCACCTGCAGCCCACCTGCGTCCTACCTGCATCCTGAGGATGCTTCAGAGGGGTTGCCTTGACAACGGCAAGTTTTCAATTGAAACACAAAGTTCCCACCGAGGTTTGTGATGGAGTATGACAGGGGAGAACAAGCGAAGAAGAAGGTTGCCAGGGCAACAGGAATATTTAAGTCGAACTTGGTGGGTCTTCGTGTGGGGAGATTAACTTTCGTGATGCAAATGCACTCAGCCCCCTTGCCGGGTGGCTTTGCCCAAGCCTGCTGCCCACGCCTGGGTAGGGAGGCAGCCCTGACTTCCACAGTGGTTGATGTACCTACTCTGATTGCCGAGGAGCCCAGGTTGGCCAGGTCAGGTGGACCCAGGGCCCAGAGAGCCACGCTGGGGTTGCAGGTTCTGTTACCTGTCGCTGTCTCACCTTGTCACCCCCCCCCCCCACCTTAACTGGTTGTCCCAATCCAGCAGAAGTAGACAATGGCCCTGGGCCTGTGGTGCAAGTGGCCCCTGTGGCCCAGCTTTGTCAATAACAACTGCTGAGAGGATGAAGAGACCAAGCTTGCCCAGGAAGAGAAGTGGGGGGACGTCAGACAGGAGCAGGGAGAAATGGAAGCTTGCGGCTGGGGGGAGAAAGTTGGCTATCCAATCCTGCCGAGACCATGCCGCCACTAAGGAACCAGGGTCCTCTGGCTATTGGTGATTATCAGGGCACCCCTGGACCAGGCCAGCATCCTTTCCCACGGGCCCGGTCCTGCACTGCGCCCTTGCAGCCTGGCCCTCCCCTTTCTCCGTTCTCTCCTTCCCGGTCTGACTTTGCCTGACAACCAGGTACGCAAGCAACAAGCTGGCTTCAGACTTAAACGGAGGGTGGCCTTGGCACCTGCCTTCACCTATGGGGGACCTTGGCTTGCACACTTCCGGGCTCTACTCTACCATGGCCCACTGACGACATGATGCCAGCCATTCCCTCTCCCAGATGCCCTCAGCCCTGGCTGGCTCCCAAGCCTTTGTCCCCACTGAGCCTCCCCCAGCCATTTCCCCCACTGGCATCTCCTTTATTCACTGCTGGCCTCACTGTCTGAGATGTTGTTGTTTTGTTGTCTTTCTGGCACTGTACAGGTGCCAAGTGGCGACTTGCTGCGCGCATGGATGGGCGACCACCTCAGGATCCTCTGTGGTCAGAGTACGCGCTGAGGCTTACGCTCGTCCCAAGTTCCATATGATGCCATCTGACTCCACTGGCCGGGCGGGGCTCCAGCGAAGATAGCCCCTTGCCATCCATGGGGCGTGCAGGCATTCAGGAGGGAGCCCCTGGTTTCTTGCAGGTTCTCTGGTTGTTGTGAGCTTTGTGCTTATGTTCAAGGACAGGCCTGTCGCCCTCCCTGTCCCGGAGCCAGCGCGACCAGTTCTTGTGCAAACAGAACGAGGTTGGAATAATTGTGCCTCCTCTGGAATTTGTTTCATGTTCAGCAAATATTTATGTGCCTGTCAAGTTCAGCCCCTGGGTGGAGGGACACGCACATGGCCCGGCTGCTTGACCCACGTGGTCCTGGTAGTGACATCCCTCGTGTCGCCTCTCTCAGCACTGACAGGGAGGCATTGCTGCATCCACTTGGCCGGTGTGTCAGCCGAGGCCGGGAGAAGCGAGGGTGGCTGCTCCAGGTAAACTGAGGGTCGGAAAGCGGAAGTGTGTGTGGCCATGGCATGCTCTCAGCAAGGGCTCCCTGAGGCCGGGGCATGCCATCCGTAATCACGAGCAGGGGTGAGTGACCAGCTCCTGACTTCCTGCCCAGCTCCTCCCTCCCTGGGCCCCCCTGCTTCTGGCCAGCAGCCCCAGACAGCAGCCCAGCCTGGCCTCCCCACAGCTGTGAAGACTGAGTTCCCAGTGCCTGCCGTCAGAGCTCCCTGAGTGTGCTGTGACTCAGTGCTGTCCTTCCAAGTGGGAGAGGGACAGAGACAGAAAGAGCACCTGAGACAGACAGAGCTGGACAGGGGTGGAGACAAAATTCCGAGGAGAGAATGAATCAGAGAGAGGGTCAGAGCCAGGAGGGAGGTAGCCATAGAGTGGAGAGGGGGAACCAGAGACGGACCAAGGCAGAGATGCAGTTGGTCCCTGAGGAAGGTCAGCCCCTCACACTAGGGCTGTCATTGTCCCCTGTTTCCCCTCACCCCTGAGGCTGCCTGACCCTTCCTAGAAACACCAAGCTTGCCCGTGGCTGGGGGTTACACAGAGGATGCTTTGAAAAGGCGGGGCCTTGGGGGCTCCCTAGTATCCTCTTCTGCCAAGTGCCACCCCATGGGACTGTGGGGGTGGGTGGGCTGGAGGCCTGGCTCCTCTCCCCACATGTTCCCGCCTCCCTCTTCCCTGTGGACTCCAGCCCGGGAACAGCCTTGGGCTTCACCTCAGTTCCTCCAGCTCTTGATGGGTAAATATTTACCCAACAAGGGTGTTCTGTGCAGTGTCCTCCCCACCATTCAACAAGCAGATGTCACCTACTCTCTCCTCTCTTTAAAATATTTTATTTGCCTTTATTTGTTTGAGAGAAAGAAATAGGCAGGGAAAGAGAGAGAGAGAGAGAGAGAGAATGGGCACACCAGGGACTCCAGCAACTGCAAACGAACTCCAGATGCATGTGCCTCCTTGTGCATCTCTGGTTAACATGGGTCCTGTGGGATCAAACCTGGGTCTTTTGGCTTTGCAGGCAAGTGCCTTAAACACTAAGCCATTTCTCCAGCTCCTTTCCTTTCCTTTCTACTGTCCTGGCCTGGAGAAAAACATGGGCAGAAAGGCGTGTGAGGGGCTGTGGGGAGAGCTCTGAAGGGTTAGATGACCCAGGGTACCAAGGGTTTCATCAGCAAGGAGTTCCTTTAAACACTGAGCCTGGCTGGGACAGCAGGGGTCACTGACGGTTAGGAGGAGCCCCGACCCCTAACTCTTGAGAATTCTGGTGGAGTTCCCCTTCGAAGATGTGTAACTTTGGACAAGTTCTTTGGCCTCTCTGAGCCCAACTTACCTTCTGCATGATGATGTAAATGTCACAGATGGGCTGTGTCTAGCTTTCCTGTGGGACCATCCCAGTAACCCCTGGTTTCTCAGCCTCTGCACCAACTGACAGAAAGTGCACCATTCTTTGAGCAGAATACTTAGCAGTGTGCCCAGCCTCTACCCACTAGATGCCAGGAACATCCCTCAGATGTGACAACCCAGAATGTCACTAGGCATTAACAAATGGACTCTTGCTAGAAAGCACTAGGCTAACCTCGGTCATCATCAAGAATGGGATGATCTTTATTTATTTATTTTTCTTTAGAGAGAAACAGTGAGAAAGAGAGTTGGTGCATCAGGGTCTCAGCCACTGCAATCGAACTCCAGACACTTGCTCCACCTAGTGGGCATGTGCGACCTTGCGCTAGCCTCACCTTTATGCTTCTGGCTTATGTGGGATCTTGGGTGTTGGACCTGGGTCCTTAGGCTTTGCAGGCAAGCACCTTAACCGCTTAGCTCTATCTCTACATCTGGAGAATGACCGTGTAGGAATGCCAGCCAGCTGCCTGTGGGGAATGGATCTTTCCCACCCAAGGATCACCAACACAGGGCTACACCAGGGGACTCTGGTGTGTAACTGGGAAGGAGAGCCTGGGGTTGTCCTTGGGTGAGTGAGCAGGTATCCCGCAGGTGTGGAGAGAGCTGTGGTCCCCTGCTTGACCTTCCCCAGCTCTCCTCCTATCCACATGGCGCCTGTTATGTCTCCTGTGCCCGTGGGGATTTTGACCAAGGAGTGTGTAGGGTGCACCCAAGGAACCAGGAAGGGGTGCTGGCCTTGGTGGTTTTCTCTGTGCAGGTGACCCAGGGTGCCAGGTTTTCAGGGACACACGCTTATGATTTGACAAGCAGTAATCAGAAATCTTGTGGGGACACAGGTGTGATCAGGCTGCCGTCCTGGGGGGCTCTCGAGGAGAGTTCTGTGCCTGGTGGCCCCTTCCACCTTCAGAGCCAACAATGGCTGGCCGCTTCTTTACACCGGCTCCCTCTTGAGCCTTTGGGACTGTCTTTCTCCTCTTAGAGCCCTTGTAATGACGCTGTCCCCTGCACCCAGATAATATCCAGGGTGCTTTCCCTGGCCATTTGATTGTTTGATTTGGTGCTGCGGTTGGAACACAGGGCTTCAATATTCTAGGCAAAAGCTCTGCCACTGAGCCACATGGCCAGTGCTGACTTCTCTTCCTTCTCCTTTCTTCCCTATCCCCTCGCCCTTCCTCCCTCTTTTCCCTTCCTTCCTTTCTTTCTTTCAGGCAGGATCTCATGTGTACCACCATGCCTTCTTTGTGCAGTGCTGGGGACGGAACACAGGGCTTCATGGGTGCTGGGCAAGTGGTCTCCTAACTGAGCCCCAGCTCCAGCCCCGATCCCCATGTCTTCAAGGCAGCTGATGAGTAAGCACGAGTCCCTCAACAGTCACAGGGGACAGGGTCAGGGCATGAGCTCCCCTGGGGAGTCCTGCTCTCGGCTGACCATGGGGCGGGTCCCATGGCATGAGACCACCATGGGCATGAGCAGATGGGCGTGCCTCGCAGAGGAAGGCTGACGCATCAGCCACCTGGAATGAGGGTCTGGGAGGGGAGGGGATACTCTCCAGTAAGCCAGAGAGATGCTTGGGAGGTCTCAGCCGATGGAGACTGAAGATTCCTGGTTGATCCTTAGAAGGCATAGGACCTCTCTCTCTCTCTCTCTCTCCCATCTTTCTTTGCTTGCAAATAAATAAATTAAATATTGAAAAGACTAAAAAAAAGAAAGGACTGGAGAGATGGCTCAGCAGTTAAAGCACTTGCCTGCAAAGCCTAATGACCTGGGCTTGATTCCCCAGTACCCACGTAAAGCTAGATGTACAAAGTGGCACATGCATCGGGAATTTGTTTGCAGTGGCTAGAAGCCCTGGCATGCCCATTCTCTCTTTCTCTTTCTCTCTCTCTCTGCTTGCAAATAAATTTAAAAAAAAATTAAAAAAAGAAGTTGTAGGGAGCCTAGCAGTTTTTTGAGCAGAAACAACACAAGCCTTCTATGGAAAAAGCACCTCTGTAGTGGGTCAAGATAGTGCCACGTGGCAGGACAATGGAGGCAGAGATCTGCCTTGCCGGGGAGTTGGTATCACAGAGGGCATCACTGGAAGGTGCCGACACCTCGTGCTTGTAATGGAACGAAGCCAGGTGCAGTCGAGCAAGGCTGGAGAGACACCTGCCATTCTTGCTCCGGGCCCAGGGCATGTTGAGCTTTCGTTCCCTGAGCCTCAGTTTCCCTTGGACACAGGCAGTGAGTGTGAGAATCCTCTGGGGCAGGCGCTGCCCCATTCATCCCCTTCTGGCTAGGGGCAGCCACATTTTAGCCTCGCTTTGCCATCTTCCCGGTTGAGTGGCACGTCATGGTTCACGTGGCGTTTGGCATGTCAGGTACGCTGACATCTCCTCTCTGCCCCCTCCGCCCCAGCATGTCACCGCACGTGGGTGGGGTGCTGGGGTGGGTGCCGGGTGCCAGTGGGGCAGATCCCAGGAGATGTATGATGACAGGTGAGGCACCCCCCGAGACCTGACGGGGGCTACTGTCCTTGCTGTCACCCTCTTGATCCCTGGGAGAGTGAAGATGGGACCCCCTCCCCAGGGGGCTGAGGATACCCTGCCAGGTTTGAAGCAGCCTGGGTGCCCTCGCTGTCAGGAGTTGTGGGAACTGCAGGAAGCTTGGCATGCAAGCTGCAGCTTCCCAGAGCTTCCTCAAGTTCATTATCTCGGCTCTGAGCTGACTTCAGCTGTCAGCCCCAAGGGTGCAAAACATGAGATTCAATTAGTCCCGGGATTGCCTGGCGAGTGTCCCTGCGGAGTCTCCTGGCCTGTGCGGTCATGCCCTCCACCTCCACTCAGTAGTGCCCTGGGATCGGCAGGGGCACCCAGCGAGGTGGGCCATTTGCTCAGGGTCTCATTTGTAGGAGGGAGCCGCCTGCCGGCCCTGATAGCTCAGCACGTGTCATTGAGGTACTGTGAGGGCCTCAGCCTGGGAAAGGACCAGAGTCCCTGACAGCCAGATGGGCTGAGAGGAGGGACTGAAAATTTGGAGGTTCCCAGAGGCAGTGACCACACCAGGCCAGGTAGCCCTTCCCCCAGGTGGCTCAGAGTCTCATAGGACATAGGACTCAGTGGCCACATTGTGGTTACACTTAGCTGCAAACCTCCTGGGAATTCACCCTGTGAGCCCCTGAGCTGCTGGGGAATCGACCCTGGGCAGGAACACAACCCTAATGTCTAATCCCTCCCTTCCCCATCCTATGGAGAAGCCCCAGGTCACAGATGGGCAAAGCCAAGTTTATGAGCCTGCGCTCAAGACCTCACACCTCTCTCCTATAGCTACCCTGGCATTCCTGTGGGGTAGGGTAAGGATGGCTCATTTTGTGGGGTGGGGTGTTTATGATATGTGTATATGTGTAGGGGAGTGTTTGTGTGTGTGAGTGTGGGTGTGTAAGTGCCACAGCACGAGTGTGAGGTCACTTTTATTGGATGTTTTCTTTTGTTTCATTTTGTTTTGCTTCATTCTGTTCTGTTTTGTTGACACAGGGTCTCACTCTAGCCAAGGCTGACATAACCTGAAGCTCACTCTATTTATCTATTTTATTTACTTAACTGAGACGGAGAGAGGGAGAGAGATAGAGAGCGAGAATGGGCACGTGAGGGCCTCCAGCCACTGCAAAGACGTACGCGCCACCTGGTGCATCTGACTTACGTGGAACCTGGAGAATCGAACCTTGGTCCTTAGGCTTCACAGGCATGCACCTTAACTGCTAAGCCATCTTCTCCAGCCCCTGAAGATCACTCTCTAGCCGAGGTTCACTTTGACCTCATGGAGACCCTCCTACTTCAGCCTGTTGAGAGCTGGAATTAAAGGCATGTGCCACCACTCCCAGCCAGAGGACGACTGCCAGAGGTTGGCCCTTACTTACACCTGGTTTGCAGCAGGGTCTCTTGTTCGCCGTCTACTTGCCAGGCTGGGCCAGGCTAAGCTGGCTTGTAAGCTTGGGGAAATTCTCCTGTCTCTGCCTTCCATCGCCCCAAAGGAGTGCTGGGGTGACGGCAGCCTGACAGCTTCTGGCTTTTACCTAGGCTCTGGGGATCTGAAGTCAAGTAGTCAAGCTTTTCAGCAAGTGCTGCATCTACTGAGCCATCTGCCCAGCACCCTTGATTCCACGTTTTATGCATGAGAAAAGGGATGCCTCAGAGAGGTAAAGGAGGGCGCCTAAGCCTGCACGGCCAGTGGGCAGCAGAGCCGAGCGCAGGTCTGTTCTCATCTAGTCCCCTGCACATGTTTCTCAGGGTTCCTCCATGGACAGCATTGACCACTGGGACCACCAGCCCGCCATCTCTGGTGGCAGACCTGGCCCTCTGCTGTGCCTGGTCATCAGTAGCCAGTCTCCTCCTGCTGCTGATGAGGAGGGCTTGCTAGCCTGTACCACTGCCTTGGGGTTCAGAGGGCACTTGCTATAATGTGAGAAGACGGGGCAAGAGCCAGGGCCTTTGATGCATTTGTTCTTGTGGCTGTGTCCTGGTCTTCTGTGAGCTGTGGCTTTACAATGAGGGGAAAGACTGGACCCAGGAAGATGCTGGCCACCGCGTAGCCTGGGCCCAGCCATTCCCAGAAGCCCAAGTCCTGTCCACGAAACCCCTTCGGCCTGAAGCAGGTCTGCCTGAGATCTAGAAAAGAAAAAGTCATCTTCCCTGGGAACAGTTCCTTGGCATTTTGGTAGCTGTTAGCCTTGGACTGCTGTGTGGAGACAATTCTGTCGCAGGACAGAGAGAATGACAGTTGAAAGCCTTGAATCAGCCAGGCCTGATGCTCACCCCTAAGCCCTCATTGAGATCTCTCCCAGACTTTCAGTTCCATGAGTTTGGGGAGTTAGGTGACTCTGCTGAGCTAGCTCCTGATGAGGGCATGCCAGTCACAACTGCACCCGGGATCACGGAGGGAAGGAAGGAAACGGGAGAGGGCCCAGAAGCACCCTCTTCTGGTGGCTGAATCCACAGGAGCACAAAGAAGGAAGATGCTGTGGTTTGGGGTTGAAATACCCCCAGATCTCAGGTGTTGAAGGTGTGAGGTCGCAGTGCGGTAGGTAGCATTGGGGGTGTGGCCCTGAGGCTGACCGGAGCACTGGGCTGAGACCCTGTGAGAAGACTTGCCAGTGGATGAGCTTATAGGTGAAGGAAAGGATGTTGGGAGGTTGTGGGAACTTGGAGGTAGAGCCTAGTGGAGGAGCGAGGTCACAGGGCACCTTCCCTTGAAGGAAGTATTTTGTCCCACCCCCTTTCTTTCTTGCTTCCCTGGCTTCCTCGTCACCATGATGCAGGCAGTTTTGTGATGCCAAGCTCCCTCCTCCCCAGTATGACCTCTCAGTCACACGCCTAAGTGGCCATGAACTGAAACCCCTGAAACTGAAGCTAAAAGGAACCTTTCCTCCCCTCCCTCCTTCCCTCCTTCCCTCTCTCCCTCCCTCCCTTCCTTCTCCCTCTCCCTTTCTCTTTTTAAAATTTTTATATTTTATTTGTTTATTTGGGAGACAGGGAGAAAGAGAAGAGAGAGAAAGAGAAAAGATGGGCATGACAGTCTCTAGCCACTGCAAACGAACTCCAGATGCCTGCGCCACCTTGTGCAGCTGGATCTATGTGGGTCCTGGAGAACTGAACCTGGGTTCTTTGGCTTTGCAGGCAAGCGCCTTAACTGCTAGGCCATCTCTCCAGCCCTCCCTCACTTTCTTTTTCTTTTTTTAAAAATTTATTTATGAGAGAGAAAGAGAGAGGGAGAATGGGTGTGCCAGGGTCTTCTGCCATGGCAAACAAACTCAGGACACATACTTTGTGCATCTGGCTTCACGTGGGTATGGGGGAATCGAAACCTGGTGTGGTGGTTTGAATAGATGGCCCCCAATATATTCAGTTCTTTATTGTTTGTGGTTTGCATCTGCTGGCTACCTGGCTGGAGGCAATGTCACTGGGTGATCTTAAGGTGTGGTGGTGGGGTTCAGATTTCAATCTAAAGATATGCAAAGTGTGCCTAGCTGGAGTTCCTGCAGTGTGCTGTGGCTTTTGATCTTTAGGCTTGTGCTTCTCTCTCCCTGTGTTTGGACCTGTGAAGGCAGGCCAGCTTCTTCTGCCATTATGCAACTTCCCCTGGATCTGTAAGCTTCAATAAATATCCCTTACTCCATAACTGTGCCTGGTCTGGAAGTTCATCTCAGCGAACCTGAATCTGTCTGCTACACCTGGGCTAGTAGGCTTTGTAAGCAAGCACCTTTAACCAGTAAGCCATCTCTCCAGCCCTCTTTCTTTTTTGTGTGCATGTGTGTATCGTATGGTGTGCATGAATATATGCACACATGCTCACATGTGTGTGGGGGTGCACACGTGTGTGCACAGGAAGGCCAGGGGTCAATGTCAGGGTGTCCTCCTTAGTAACTCTTCACCTTATTGAGACAGGATCTCTCACTGAACCTGGAGCTCGCCCATTTCGCTAGACTAGATAGTCAGCAAGCCCCACGGGTCCACCTGTCTCATTTTCCTGGCGCTGGGGTTACTGGTTGGCTGCCACGCCCACCTTGCATTTTCCACAGGGGCTGGGGTCTGAGCTCAGGGCCTCCCTAGACCTCATCTCGTCCTTTCAAGTTGATTGCCTTTGGTACCTTGTCAGCAGCACAGAAAGCCAACGGGCACAGCAGGTACTGGGCTGCCTCTGGGGTCTGAAGTGAGAGGTTGCCATGCTGGGCAGATGTCTGGCCTAGAGAGGCTGTTCCTGGGACCTGGCTGGGACCTGGCCAGCTGGGGCATTGGGCAGCAGGATGGTTTTCCGCAGTTCTGGAGGTTGGAGATCTGGGCACAGGGCGCGCGGGGGTGGGGGAAGGTTGGTGGCTCCTCCCTTCTGTGTCCTCATCTGGTCTCCCTCTTGCCTATGCCCTGTTCTCTCTCTCTTGCTATTAGGTATGGACATATTTAGTATGTAAACAACACACACTCTCACTTTTTGTTTTGGCTTTTTTTGTTGTTGTTTTGAGAATCAGAGTCTTACTCTAGTCCAGGCTGGTTTGGAATTCACTTTGTAACCCAGGCTGGCCTTGAACTCAAGGTAGGAACCTCAGCCTCCATTGTGCTGGGATTAAAGGCTTGAGCCACTGTGCCCAGCTTCTAGCTTCTCTCTCTGTATGCCTGAGCACAGGCGCGTGCCTGGCACAGGAGTGGCAGTTGGAGGGTAAGTTGGATGCTGGTCTTCTACCTTCTCTGAGGCAGGGTGTGTCTGGTGTTCACCATGGTGTGTGTTCGCCAGGTTCTCCGGCCCACAGCGTTGGGATCCTGTGTCTCCACCTCCCCTTTCATAGTAGGTGCTCCGGGGCTACAGACGTAAGCTACTGTATTTGGTTTTTATGTAGGTGCTGGAGACCCAAACTCTGGTCCCCGTGCTTGTGTGGGAAGTGTTTTATCCACTAAGTGATCCCCCAACCCTCCTAAATCTCTTATCACAGGCATGCTTAACTTGTTTGCTTCTCCCATCCAAATACTAACCAGGCCTGACCCTGCTTACCTTCCGAGATAAGGGTAAAATGACTGGTTTGTCTGGGCCACAAGAATTGTCTTGGGTCATAGACTGGGACACCAGTCCTGCTGTTTTAGATCGGCCCTAAAGATTGCTTTTTTTTTTTTTTTTGAGGCAGGGTCTCACTGTAGCTCAGGCTGACCTGGAATTCACCTTGTAGTCTCAGGGTGGCCTCGAACTGACGGCGAAGCTCCTACCTCTGCCTCCAGAGCGCTGGGATTAAAGGCGGGCGCCACCACGCCCATCTCCCTAAAGACCGCGTTGTGACTCGCTGTCCTCTTTAACTGTCACTGTCTGCAGCTGGATGGGAGCATGAGGGCTGGCACCCCCGGCCGAGGGAAGCCTGCTTGGCCTTCCGGAAACCTGGGCCGACAGAGGCCATGTGGGGAGGGGCACTGGTATGGGCTGTCTCCTGGGTGTCGCGAGCACTCTCAAAGATGATTGGTTGAGAGGATTCCACCCACGAAGGTCAATAATACTCAGACGCTGGTGTACTCGCAAAGGAGTTTACTGGGATGAAAGTCACACACAAGCAAGTCCAAACTATCACAACTAATATTATAGCTAATATAATATATAACCAAATTATATTCATCACTACTAACACAAGAATATTTCTAACGAGTCTAACATGTATACAACCTGATATCGCGAGACTTGGGATGCAGTATCGCGAGACTCGGTCTCAACGCGAGACTCGGTCTGCGAGATTTCTGACGTTTTACAACCTGGTGGCACGGGTCCGTGCTCCGACTTTTCTCTCGGTTCGCGGTGTTTCAAGGCGAGTCTCGGTCGTTCGGACAACATGTCGGGCAGATGAATTCGGATCGGTGATGCGTCTCGCGGAGGTCTCAGTCCGGACTGCTGAGCAGCCGTTCAGTCAGTCATAGTGTCGGGAGGACTGGGACAACGGCTGCTGAGCAGCTGGGGTTTTTGTATTTTCCACTACTTATCTAGGGTTCCACACACACCTTCTGCTAATCTCTTACTATGTCATTGTACTCAGCTTACTCTTAGTTTTTTGCTTACAAAGTTTGACTTTGCATTTTTACTCTCACACACAAAGAAAAACAAACTTATTTATCTAAACTGTCCCTGGACCATATGCTGGTCCTTACATGCTCATAACACTGAGTGCTTGCTCCAAGCCTCCTATCACCTGTGTTTACATGGCTCCTGCATGGGGGGGGGGCTGCCATCAAAGAGATGGTGAATGGAGGGCCACCGGCCATGCTCACAACTGCCCTCAGGTGGGCTTTGCTGGGCTATTCCTCGGGCACCCATTCCCCGTGCCCTGGACTCCACGGTCTGCTCCTGAGGGAGGCAGAACATTGAAGAGGCAACTCTTGTTGCCTCGCAGCCTGCTTGGAGGAGCCCTTCCATGTTGGCAGAAACCCCCACCAGTGGCCCTGGACACTGACACCCCAGTGGATCTGATTACCTCTCTTCAGGGAGGCAAAGGCGTCCACAAGTCCCCACATACCCCACGCTATGCAGGACCTGGGGCCAGGTCCCCTGGGTTCAAATCCTGCCCTTACCACCCACCTGGGGGTAAATCCGTGACTCACCCGAGACTTCCCATCTCTAAAATGGGAGTGACAAGGACCAGCCTGACTTTAGAGAGAGCAAATGCATACGGGACACATGGTGCGTGCCGGGGCATGGTGCTTTTTGTTTATATTCATGCATGCGTGTGGTGTGCATGTGTGCACATAGGTGTTTCTATGTGTAAATGTGCATGTGAAGGCTGGAGGTCGATGCTGAGTATCTTCCTAAGTCTCTTTCTACCCTGTTTTTGGAGACGATTGAGCCAGATCAGCTAGCAAGCAAGCCCCAGGGGCTCCCCATCCCTGCACCACCATGCCCGGCTTTTATGTGGGTGCTGTGGATCAAATTCAGGTCCTCATGACGACACAGCAAGCTCTTCACCCCCCCCAGCTGCCTCCTCAGCCCCGTTGCTGGCATTAACACGTGCACAGAAACTCAAGTTCTGCTCCTAGATCTGCCTGCACTGGCTTTTGGTCCTGGGCTAACTCTTGTCCCTCCTTTCCTGCAGTTAACCACGGCGGTGGTGACAGCGATATTTATAGACCTCTGTGCGCAGCGTGACCCGCGGGCTGTTAGATTGTTCCGGCTCATCTGCTACTCACAGGAAGTCTGTAAAGTCTGTCCCTCACCTCCGCAGGCCTGTGCGTTTCTGGGAGATCGCTCTGCCTCACTGTGGGCATGCTGGGATCATAGAGCTCACACCAACCGCGTCTGACTTTACGTGTGTCCTGGCAGTCTGTGGTGGTTTGAATCAGACGTCCCTCATACTCATGTGTTCTGAAGGCTTGGTCCCAAGCTGGTGACAGTTTGGGAGGTGGAGCCCTGGTGGAGGAGGTATGTCATGAGACGCAGGCTTAGGGGTGTTATAGCCAGCTCCCCCTTGCCAGAGTTCAGCTCGCTCTCCCGCTGCTGTTTCCCACCTACTGTGGCAGAGGCGATGTCCCGTCTCTGCTTGTGCCATGCTTTCCCCTGGCCTCATGAAGCTTCCCCTTGAGACTGTAAGCCAAAATAAAACCTTCCCTCCCACCAGCTGCTTTTGGTCTGGTGCTCTGTCCCAGAAACAAGAAGGCAAGTGCTCAGATATTTATGTTTATAGAGCAAGGACTTTATCCACTGTGTCATGTCCCCGTCCTGCATTAGTGGGTTTTTTTTTCTTTTCAATTTTTTAAATTAACAACTCCCATGATTATAAAAGTATCCCATGGTAATACCCTCCCTCTTCCCACTATCCCCGTTGAAACTCCACTCTCCATCCTATCACCTCCCGTTAGTAGGTTTTTCTGTTACTTGTTTTTTCAAGGTAGGGTCTCACTCTAGTTCAGGCTGACCTGGAATTCACTATGTACTCTCAGGGTGGCCCCGAACCCACGGCGCTCCTCCTATCTCCGCCTCCTGAGTCCCGCCACCACACCAGGCTGGTTTAGTGTCTTTGAGACAGGGTCTCTCTGCGTAGCCTAGGCTGGCCATCAACTGAAAGCTAGGATTGCAGATGTGTCATCATTGATTAAAAATAAGAGCCAATGACACCCTGACACCTAATGACTATCATAAGATGTAGCCGGAATTTGCCTTTCAATGGGTGTCTTGTTGCTTCACGGTCTCAAGATAGCTGCTAAGCATCATGTTCTCACACCGTCATCCCCATAAGGAAGGATGAATGGAGCAGCCAGCAGTGTGGGCGTGCGGTGTGGGGGAACAACACAAGTCTTTTCTAGAAGTTCCTCAGCAGACAGACCAATGGTCAAAATGAGGACACCGGATTGCTGACAGGCTAGAAGTTAGTCACAAATGACTTAGAATATTTGCAGCCTCTGGGAATGAGGGACATTCTGCCCTGCATGGGAGCTCTGTATTTACTGGAGGATAAGTGACACTCAGCTACAGAGGGGACCTTCAAACCTCAACCAGCTCCAAGTCCCACCAGGACATCACTGTCTTCACTTTTCCAGCATTCCCAGTAGGTGGCCACGTAGCCTCACCACAGACCGGGGACTCAGGGCTCGAGGTATTGGCGAACCCTGGTGGACCTCAGCCAAGTGCATCTCTTCCGGGGAGCCCTGGTTTTGGCCCTGGAACACTCCTAGGCTTAGCACCTCAGTTTTTCTTCTGTGGATCTCTCCTGACATACTATTCTTTTATTTTATTTATTTATTTTTCGAGGTAGGGTCTCCTATTCTTTAAAAAATTTTTATTATTTTCATTTATTTATTTATTTGAGATCAACAGACAGAGAGAGAAAGAGGCAGAGAGAGAGAGAGAGAGAGAGAGAGAGAGAGAGAATAGACGCACCAGGGCCTCCAGCCACTGCAAACCAACTCCAGATGCGTGCGCCCCCTTGTGCATCTGGCTAACATGGGTCCTGGGGAATGGAGCCTTGAACCGGGGTCCTCAGGCTTCACAGTCAAGCACTTAACCTCTAAGCCATCTCTCAAGCCCTAGTTTTTAAAATTTTATTTATTTACTTATTTACAGTCAGAGAGAGATAGAGAGAAGAGAGGCAGACAGAGAGAGATGGATGCAGCAGAGTCTATAGCCCCTACAAACCTAGTCCAGATGCATGGGCCACACTATGCATCTGGCTTATGTGGGTGTTGGGAAAATTGAACCTAGGTCCTTAGGCTTTGCGGATAAGCGCCTTAACCACTAAGCTATCTCTTCAGTCCCCCCCCCTTTTTTTTTCTTAAATAGAGTCTCACTCTAGCCTAGGCTAACCTGGGACTCATTCTGTAACCCAGATCAGCCTTGAACGTCCTGCCATCCTTCTATGTCAGCCTCCTGAGTGCTGGGATTAAAGGTGTTTGCCACCACGCCTGGCTGAACTCTTCATCATCCTGCTTCAGCAATCCAAACGCTGGGATCACAGGTGTGCGTCACCACGCCCAGCTAGTTTTTTTTTTTTTTTCCCCTTAAACTTTGTGAAACATTTGTTTGACCAAAATGCCTCATTTTTCACCCCCTTTCAAAAGTAACAAGTTAGAAATTCCACAGACCCAGCTGCTAGGGCCGTGGCTCACTGGGGAGAGCACTTGCCTAGCATGGCGCAAGTGCTGTGTTCATTTTGGGTGTGGTGGCTCATGCCTGAAATTTTAGCACTGGGGAGGTGGAGGCAGGAGGATCAGAAATTCAAAAGGTCATCTTCAGCTATTTAGTGAGTTCAAGGCCAACCTGGGCTACATAAGACCCTGCCTTAAAAAGAAAATTAAAAAAAAAGAAAAAGAAAAGGAAATTCCATAGACACAGTTATTTGAAAATAGGACAAGCATGTCTGTGTATCATGAAGAGGAAGAACCCTAGTCAGGCGCTATAGCAGTTCCCTTCTTGTTGCTGGGACTAAACACCCAACCAGAAGCAGCTTTCGAAAGGAAAGGACAGGGTTTATTTCAGCTGATGGTCTTGAGGGAAAGCATCATGATGGCATGAAGGCATGGCAAGAGCAGAGAGCGGGACATCACTTCTTGTCACATCAGCTGGGAGGAAGTAGCAACAGTGAGCTCTGAATGCCCAGTGTGGCTGGACTTAAAACTGCCAGGCCTAACCCAGCAACACACCTCCTCTAGCAAGGCTCCGCCTCCCACAGGCTCCACCGGCTGGGGATCAAGTAGGTTTAGTCACAAGCACATGAGGCGATGGCGGACATTTTACCACCACAGGCATATCCTGAAGAACTTGTCGCCTCAGCGCTGTTTGTGGGTGAATCTCAGAGAAGCCTGATTGTAGCAGCATTTCCTGGGCTCCTTGACTTCTGGAAGTTCTGTGCGTAGGCTCAGCCCTCCTGGCATCAGCTGGCATGGGTGTCACAAGGCTTTGGTCTTGTGGAGAGCTCTTGATCACACAGAATGTGGCCCACAGGGCTCTCAGGAAGACACATTCTCTTTTTTAAAATATATTTTTAAATTTTTATTTATTTATTTGAGAGTGAGAAAGAGAAAGAGAGAGAGAGAGAGCATGTCAGGGCCTCTAGCCACTGCAAACGAACTCCAGATGCATGTGCTACCTTGTGCATCTGACTTATGTGGGTCCTTTGGCTTTGCAGGCATGCACCTTAACCGCTAAGCCATCTCTCCGGCCCCCCTTTTTTTTGAAGCAGGATACTTATTTTTGGTATTATTTGGTGCTGTATTATGGAATTTACCAAACATACTAACATCCCCTTGCTTCCATCACCAGCTCCCAAGCTTGGCCCCACCCCTTCTCCTGCGTGTTCAACCTGAGGGGGCTGGCATCTCTCGGGCTCCTCCCACACTCCCATGGGCCTGTGGTGTAGGGACGTCTTTCCTCAGTTTATCTTCCTGAAGCCTCCAGGTAGGTCTGCACCACCAGAAGGGCAAAACTGTCACATTGAGATGACATTTTGCAGGTGTCCTTTGTCATCACAAACTCCTGACCTGAGGGGTATCCACCATCAGTGTGACCCTTCACTAGACGAGAGCACTGGGACCCAGGCTGTGGAACAGTTTTCTCCAGCCTAAGCATTAAGTCCGGTCAGAGACCCCGGGACCTCGTTGTCGGCTGCCTGGTGTACAAAGCGTTTATCGAACACCTGCTGCATACATGGTGTCCTTGGGAACTCAGTGGCTCTCAGAGCTATGCGGGACTCTGAGGGGCAATGCGGGTGTGGTGGTTTGATTCAGGTGTCCACCATAAACTTAGGTGTTCTGAATGCTAGGTTCCCAACTGATGGAGATTTGGGAATTAATGCCTCCTGGAGGGAGTGTATTGTTGGGGGCGGGCTTATGGGCTTTTTAGCCAGTTTCCCCATGCCAGTGTTTGGCACACCCTCCTGTTGCTGTGGTCCACCTTACGTTGGCCAGGGGGTGATGTCCACCCTCTGCTCATGCCATCATTTCCCCCTGCCATCGTGAAGCTTCCCCTCGAGCCTGTAAGCCAAAATAAATCTCTTTTTCCCAGAAGCTACTCTTGTTGGGTGATTTCTACCAGCAATGTGAACCGGACTGCAACAGTGGGCTGCTTGGCATATCTGTCTGGGGGTGGCCAGCAGAAATCTCCTCCCTGATCTGACACCCAATCTCAGGCACCCTCACCCTACAGGCTGGCTGAAGGCTTCCTGAGTCCTTCCTGGTAGAACACGTCTGCCTGGGCTGTCTTCTCTCGCACGCCCATGACCCAGGTGTCCCAGGTGGCTTTCCTAATGTCTCCCCAGCCCTCTCCAGCCCCGGCTCACCTCCCCGCTGCTCCTCCTCTCCTCCTACCCTGCCTCATAAATTCTCCCCTGGGGCTCCTGCCAAGGGCTTGAGTAAACAGGAAGGGGGAGGGTCTATAAATCATGGAGGTTCTGGGAAGGTTGGGAGGCTGGAGGTAATCACAGAGAAGCTGCCTGTGAGGGAAGGCTGGGTGACCTCCCTTGTAGCGGGAGGGTGCGGAGAGCTGGGCTGGGCCTCCCAGGCCATGGCTACTGGCTGAGCTCTACTGGGTTTCTTACTGTCATGGAGCCTCAGTGGCCCGTTATGTACTCGAAGGGCCTGATGGTTGGGAGGCTCTCTGCAGCCCATAGTGAGGGATAAGGAAGGGGTCTTCAGCAAGGGGCTCTAAGGGGCACCCTAATGGTGGGACCATGCTGACCCCTCAGACCTTAGCCCCAGCCCCAAGTGCCCTGGGATGGGGTTTCCTCGAGACTGGAGGAATGATTAATAATAAGGGGGTCATAGAGTCTCTCAACTCATGCTGCCCTAGTTTGCCAGGTGAGCTGGACAATGGCTATAACATCCATATGCCCACCCTCAACAATACACTGCTTCCAGGAGGCGTTAATTCCCACGTCTCCATCAGCTGGGAACCCAGCATTCAGAACACCTGAGTTTATGGGGCACACCTGAAACAAAGCACCACAGAGCCACGTTGCTGACTGGCCGGGCCATCCCTCGGTAAGCTGCAGCCCTTGTCAGGGCCTCTCTGTGTGGCATGTCCCAGGTCGCAGTTATTTGACCTTTGAAGGTCGAAACTGAGACCCTCACCCCAGCTGGCCTACCTGGCAAGTCAGTTCTGGATGCCCTGCTGGGAGCTCGATCCACAGGTCACCCAGTGTCCCCTGGGCGGTGAGGGCCCTCTGACCAGCAGCTAGACAGCCCAATCCCCCCTTCCTCCTCCCCTACGCTGCCCTGCTCAGCCAGAGGAGGTTGGGTGTGCTACTCATGTCCTGGGGGATCCCTGAGGCTCCCAATTTGAAACGCGCAGGTCGGAGTAATAAACGCCACAGGAGTGAGGTAGCCAGGCTGCGGAGGGAAGAACCAAGATGTTTCGGGCTGAATCACTCCTATCTTGGTGACCCCCGGAGTCACTTCAGCCTGAGAGCCCCAGAGCCATTTGCTATGCTGTCCCAGGTGGCGCAGGCTGCCCACTGGCCAGGACACAGCACTCACGAGGCGGCAAGGACCCTGCTTGCAGGTGGGGGTGCGGGATAACAGGGGTGGCCCTGCTGCTCTCTAAGGGAAGAAACACAGTCTTCTATCCCCCTTGCCTCTGTCCCTAGACAACCCTGCTGTTCTAGCAGGAGGAGGTGGAGGAGTAGGGGCAGCGATCAGGAAAGGGAAGTCCAGCCTGGTGACATTAACAGGCCCAGGCATGGTCATAAAGCTCTGAGCAAACCCAGACCTGGTACTGGCCCTGGAGGCCCCACCGGACCTGCCCGCCACTGTAGGAAGCAGGGTGCCGGCTGAGGAACGTGGCTCTGGCTTGAAGCCAGTCGCTGGCCCCCGGCTGTGGAGATCAGGCCGGGCTCTGCTCTAAGTTACTCCAAACTGCAAAGAACAGTGGCTTTCAGGCCGGGCCAGGCCTTGCCCTGAGTGACTCCATTTTACAGAGCAGTGATGGATCCATTTTGAGGGCAAGTGTGGACCCTGCATCTCCTTTGCTCACGTGGACAGCCACCATCTGCCCAGCACAAACTACAGATACCTTCTTGATGCAGATTACCTGTCAGCGGTGAGGGATTTAGCAGATTAAGTCAGGGGCACGTGGACACGTGGGTGTAGGGGAGCCACCTCGGCAGGGCTGGGAGAGGGCTCAGCTTGACTTGGTTTTCCTTGAATCAAGTCTGCCTTGACTCCGCTGGCCTGAGTGTCTCCAGCAGTGCTGTGACCTGGTGCTTTGACATCTTGTCCTCCCCCAGTCACTCCCTGCTTCTGTGTCACTGCGTGTGTGTGTGTGTGTGTGTGTGTGTGTGTGATTGTGTGGAGTGAAATGTGTGGCCTGAGAGTATTAATCATTGAGATTGGAATAAGGGCTTGTGGATGTGGCTCAGTGGGCAGAGTGTTTGCCTAGCATGCACATAGGCTGGGGTTCCCTACCCAGCATCACATATGCCAGGCATGGTGGCCATCCCATAATCCAGGAGGTGGAGAAAGGAGGATCAGAAAGTCACAGTCATCTCGGGCTACATAGCAAGTTTGAGGCCAGCCTGGGATACCCGAGACCCTGTGATGGTTCATTCTGGTGGTCTACTTGACAGGACCTAGAATCATCTGTGAGGGATTTCCTAGATTAGGGTAATTGAGGTGGGAAGACCCCTCTTCACTGTGGGCAGCACCCTTCCACGGGGGTCCTGGACTGTGTGAAAGAAGAGAGCTGGCTGAGCAGCCGCGTCACCACTTCCTCGCGGCGGGGCGAACGTGTCCAGCCCCCTTGGGCTCCTGCTGCGGCGCCTTCCCTACCTTGATGGACCCTGAACTGAAATAAACGTTTCCTCCCTTAAACTGACTTAGCAATAATAAGGTAACTAACACAAACCCTGTGCATAAATAAATAAGTAAAATAATTTTTAAAAAGGAAAATAAAATAAAGGGGAAAACAAAGGCTGGAATAAAGGCACACGTGATGGTCATGCCTATCAAGTGAAATCAACAATGTCTGGTGAATCATAGCCAGCAAAGCTGAGGTAGTGTGTGAATTTATTATTCAGTAAATGCTGACCTTGTGGGGAGATATCAACATGTTTCTGTTTCTGACATCGTTTGCTCAGGACACCAGCATGGTATGGGATCGGCGGGGGGTGGGGGGCGGTGGACAGGGATTTGCTGGTGCAGACTGCACCATGTGCTGGATGCTGAGGATGGAGAAGTAGGGGGCACAGTCCCACCCCCGGGAAGTCTGGTTCTGGGGGAGGCTGAAGCAGACATGCGCAGAGTGAGGATGGAGGTAAGGTAAGAGAGAGGCGGCCAGGGGAGCTGGGCACCCAGAAGAGGTTGGGGGACTTGGGGTGCCTATCTACCTCAGGTGGGGGGGTGTTTTCTTAAAGTAGAAATTAGGTCTGGAGAAGATGGCTTAGTGGTTAAGGCTTTTGCCTTCAAAGCCAAAGGACCTTGGTTCAATTCCCCAGGACCCCAGGTAAGCTAGATGCACAAGGAGGCGCATGCGTCTGGAATTCATTTGCAGTGGCTGGAGGCTCTGGCACACCCATTCTCTCTCTCTCTACCTTGTTCTCTCTCAAATAAATAAATAAATAAATTATATTTAAAAAAAATCAGGGCTGGAGAGATGGCTTAGCAGTTAAGCGCTTGCCTGTGAAGCCTAAGGACCCCAGTTCGAGGCTCGGTTCCCCAGGTCCCACGTTAGCCAGATGCACAAGGGGGCGCACGCGTCTGGAGTTCGTTTGCAGAGGCTGGAAGCCCTGGCGCGCCCATTCTCTCTCTCTCCCTCTATCTATCTTTCTCTCTGTGTCTGTCGCTCTCAAATAAACAAACAAAAAATTAAAAAAAAATCAGAAGTGATATTTCCAGGCTGAGCCCTCAAAGATCTGACCTGGACTCCTTGCTAACCCTGCAGCTGGTTCTGTCTTCTCTGCTCTTCATCCTCCTCTTCCTCCTCCTCCTTGTCCTGCTACTCCCTGTCTGGCCCCTCAGGCTCCTGTCAGCCCCTCAAATACACACTGTTTCCACCTTAAGACCTCCGCTTAGCTCGTGCTTGCTTCCTGGAAGCCTTCAGCCCCCTGTGCACTCCTTCGGGCCTCTGCTCCAACGCCGCCTCCTCAAAGAGGCCATCTGGCACTGCTCAACCCAAAGGGGCCCATGTACGATTTCAGCACCCACGGTTCACTGTAGAAAATGGATCATGATTTATCATTGGAGGTTCATTTGTTTGTGTAGCTTTTTGTTTAAACTTTTTTATAGTTATATTTTTTATTTATGAGAGAGAGAGAATGGGCATGCCAGGGCCTCCAGCCACTGCAAACAAACTCCAGACACATGAGCCACCTTGTGTGTCTGGCTAACATGGGTCCTGGGGAATGGAGCTTCGAACTGGGGTCCTTAGGCTTCACAGGTCCTTAGGCAAGCACTTAACTGCGATCTCTCCAGCCCCCAAAGTCAGCTTATTTTTGATTACTAACAAGTGCAGACTTTTCTGCTTTTTTTACTTTTAGGGGGCTGGTCACCCTAACTGCCTACTCCTTCTCCAAGTGAAGACCAAAGTAACTTGTCCAAGGTCATACAGCTAGCGAATCGGGGAGCCTGGACTCCTGTCCCTTCTCTTTTTTTTAAAAAATTTTTTTTTTATTTATTTGAGAGCGACAGACACAGAGAGAAGGACAGATAGAGGAAGAGAGAGAGAATGGGCACGCCAGGGCTTCCAGCCTCTGCAAACGAACTCCAGACGCGTGCGCCCCCTTGTGCATCTGGCTAACGTGGGACCTGGGGAACCGAGCCTCGAACTGGGGTCCTTAGGCTTCACAGGCAAGCGCTTAACCGCTAAGCCATCTCTCCAGCCCCTGTCCCTTCTCTTATCCCTTGGACCACACTCCTTTCACCATCTCTTGCTATATCAAAGGCTCTGAGCATTTGACCCTAGCACAGCCAGCACCTCTTTCCACGGTTCTGTGACTCAGAGCCCTCCTAGGGATTCTGTGATGCTCTCATACTCTGACACTGAGAGCTTGCAATGTCACCGTTATTGGTGACAGGCCAGCCTGGTCTTCCTTGTGATCTGCTATTTTGACTTAGATTAATGAAAACTTTCCAGCTTGCTTTGCTCTGGTGTGTGTGTGTGTGTGTGTCCTGTCCTTCTGCTTCCATCTGGTCACCTATCCTCCCCATTCCGCCCTCTCCCACCCCCGCCAGGTAGGACCAATGGGGAGGAAATTGCTCTTTAGGGGGAGGAGGAGAGAAGCCCAGAATAAGCAGCGGGGAAGAGGACGGTGGGCATTGCTGGCATGCGGCAATTTCATCCCCTGAGTTCTGGGAAGCCGGAGGAATCGTCACCAAGCCAGGCTCCTGGAGAGAAGTCTTCCCTACGTACCTCCCAGGCAGCAGATGGAAGAGCATTGGGAGCCTTTCCCATGGCCAGCTACTGGAACCTTTACGTGTGAGTGTGTGGGGGGTTGTTTTCTTTTTAATATTTTATTTATTTATTTGAGAGAGAAAAAGAGGCAGAGAGAGAGAGAGAATGGGCACACCAGGGCCTCTAGCCTCTGCAAAGGAGCTCCAGATGCACGTGCCACTTTGTGCATCTGGCTTATGTGGGTGTTAGTGAATGGAACCTGGGTCCTTTGGCTTCGTAGGCAAATGCCTTAACCCCTAAGCCATCTCTCCAGCCCCCGCTGAGTCTCCTCACCACCCCCTCCAAAGCAACCAGGCTCTTGGATATGCAGTGGGCTCCCTGCTTGCCTTCCCAAGGCATCCCCAGTGGCTCCTGCCTCCTTTTTTTTTTTTTTTCTCCTATTTTCTCTTGGAGGCAAGGTCTCACTCTATAGGCCAGGCTGACCTCAAATTCACAGTGATTCTTCTACTTCAGTTTCCCAAGTGCTAAATTAAAGATGTGTGCCATCACACCTGGTATTTATTTCTTCTCCAGGGGATCATTTCAAGAGTGAATGAGGGCTGGAGAGATGGCTCAGTGGCCAAGGTGCTTCCTGCAAAGCCTAACAGCTGCAGTTTGGTTTCCCAGCACCCACGTAAAGCCAGATGCACAAAGTGGCACGTGCATCTGGAGTCAGACTGCAGTGGCTGGAGGCCCTGGCACGTCCAGTCTCTTCGTCTGTCTCTCTTCTACTTCTCTCTGCTTACAAATAAATAAATAAAGTTTCTTTTTTCTTTTTCTTTTTTTTTTTTTTAAGTGAATGAAGGATTCCCGGTCTCCCCATTGGGCAGAGACAGAGAAACACAGACATGGCGAGCCAGAGTCTAGATTTTCCCCATCCTGTTCCCACAGGGGTTTATACGGGGAGCATGCTGGCTCTTGTCAGGGTGGTGGGATGCGGGGCTCCTGGAACCTCAGCAGGTCTGAGCATCTCTTCTCAACCTCTGGAGGCTCATGACGGTGGACCTGGTCGTGAGGTTATTAAGCCATTCCTAATCTCCGGGCTCTTGGGGACGGTCAGGCACCTCTGGGAGGTGTGACAACCTGAATGCTTTGCCAGCAGCTGTCCTGGTGAGCAGCCCTCCATTCCAAATAGCCCTTCTGTCACCAGACAGCTGCTGGACACCCTGGCGGCAGGCAGGGTCTTGGCTGGGATGTCTGCCTCCTCTGGGACCAGGGATGCCTCCAGGGATGGAACCGCCGGCAGAGTCTCTCCTGCAAGGGCAGGAGCTGCTGGTCTGGGTGGGCCAAGGAGGCTGGAGATGCTCAGAGATGCGTGGCTGTGGTTGTGGCTTCACTCCTTCCCTCCCGCTCCTGCCTGGGGTTGTAAGTAGGGCTATCCATCACACTCCCTAGGTGATGGTGGCTGGCAGCGAGGCCGCTGCTCCCTCCTCTGTATTTCATCAGCTTGAAGTGTGGGGGAAGATGCAGAGGGGTCAGAGCCCGAAGGAACATGCCCCCATCCCTGCTAGCTTTCCCCCAGCCAGGGGTCCTTCACGGGAGGCTCTGGGGCACTGGCCAAGCAAGTGAGGCACAGTGGACAGTGGTGTCAGAGGTGGTATCATTCTGAGCCTTGCCTGGGGCCTGTGTGCCTCTGAACCCTTACCACCCGTCCTATTTTCCCACTCCAGGCTTCCAGGTCCCTGCCAAAGACAGGGGTCACACCCTACTCCAAGGTGTGGACAGTCAAGGTGTCAACTCTCCTCAGGGGTGATCCCTGCCTCAGGTATGATCCTTACTCAGGTGTGATCTCTGCCCCAGGGATGATGATCTCTAACCCAGGTGTGATCTCTTCCTCAGGTATGATGATCTCTAACCCAGGTATGATCTCTATCCCAGCTGTGATTTCTTCCCCAGGTGTGATGACCTCTAACTCAGGTGCAATTACTGTCCTAGATGTGTTTCTTCCCCAAATGTCATCTGTATTTCTGTGTCCCAGTTTTGGTTTCTGCCCCAGGTGTGATCCCTGGTCCTTGGTTTGAACTCTATCCCAGTTTCTATCTGTGTTCCAGCTGTGGCCCATGCCCAGGCATGATCTCTGCCCAAGGTGTGTTCTCTTAGCTGGTTGTCATCCTGCCAAATGTGAGCCATGTCCGGGAGCGACGTGACCCAGGTATGCTTCCCGCCCAGGTGTGTGGTCTGTTCCCGGTGTCTGTGCTCCACCCAATTCTCAGAAACTTTGTCTGGCCTCCGGGCCTTAGCACACATGATCCCCTGCCTGTTGCAGTGGCTCTTGCCCTAGTCAATTGTTACTCCATGTCTGGACCCAAGTTGCCACCCCCTCCCCTACTTGAAGCTTCGTGAAGCTTCAGTTCAGTGCAACTTTCCTCACAGTGTCCAGTACTGTGGTTTTGGATCTTTCCTGAGTTTAAGAGTCTTGAGGGTGTGGAAGGAGAGGACAGGATAGGTAACATTATGTGTCCTGGTCCTTCAAAGTCCCATGTCCCAACTCTTCTGAGCCTCAGCTTTGTCTCCATCCTGAACAGAAGGGTGTAGGAGGGTCCCTTCCTCAGTTAGCTCACTGGGGGATGAAGGATTATGGTCTCACAGGGGGGGCTAAGCTGTCCGCAGAGGGCCTGTGGGGGCTGCTGGGTCTTGGCCCAGGCTGCATGCTGCCCTCGGATATAGGACAAGCCTCCTGTGCCTCAACCATGTCCTTCATTGTGTCCCTTAAGTCCTGGTCATGGGCACCGTGCCCCAAGGACGCCTCATGGTATTGGGGCCAGCTCTCTAACTTTCTGTCCTCCATAGATGAAGGGGGAGATGGACAACAGGCCACCTGTCCTCTCGGCTTCCTGTCCAGCCCCCGTGGTAAGTAGAAGCTGGTTCCTCTGCAGGCCTCATCTGACCCGAGCTGGCGGATCTTCCCTGAAGGTTCCACGTTCCCTTCCACACAGCCACAGTGACTTCCTGCCAAGGTCACCTCTGGTTCCCACTCAGCCCCTGCCCTGGCACTGGCACCAGCTTGCTGGTTCCTCTCAGCTCAGAAGCTGCTCTTGAGAAACCAGCTCATCCTGCATCTTCATACACAGGGCCCTCCATCCCTTCCTCCCTCCTAGGGGTCCTCCTCTCCGCCCTGGCACCCCCTTTAAAGGGAGAAGACATATTCTAGGGGTCCCAACAGGACACCTGATCCTAGGTCATAGTGTCAGGCAGAGCACCTGCTATCACGTGGGGCACAGTATGGCGGAGAAGAGAGAGGAACCTGGGTGAAATCCCAGCTCTGCCCTCTCCAGAGCTTTCCTGGAGGCCAGCTATGGTGCCACATTGATGGGCTCCAGAACCTTGGCTTTTTATGACTGTAGATCAACCTGCCCAGCCCACTCACTCCACTGGAGGCCACTCTGTCCTGGGCTTGGCAGTCCTGTCCTCCTCTCCAGGGAGGCTCACCCTCCTGGCCCAGTCTGGATTGGATGCTCTGGGCTCTGTTAGTCTTGACCACTTCACCGCCGTTCCTGGCCTGTTACCAAGCTCACAACATATTCTGATGCCCTCACTCCATAAGCATGACATCCCTCCCTCCCCTGCCTGGGAAATCTTCCATCTACCCACTGTTCACCCGCTTCCCTGACACGTCCCATCCATCATAGCGGTAACTGTGGTTCATGCGGAGGCGGTGGGTAGCATGTGCCCACCCCAGGAGGAAGCTTTCATCATTGTTTGCCTCCTGCTGAGGGAGAAACAGAGGCATGGAGATGTTAAACAGCCTGCCCAAGTCCCGTGATTCATAGGAGGGAGATCTGGAATTTCAATCTGGGCTGCTTGCCACCACCTCTCCTGCCTCGGCTTCTCTCCGTTCAGCACTCCTCGGCCCTGCGGCCGCTCGTGGGCTCCTCTTCCATGTGCCACGGTCCACTCGCCTGTGCCCATCAAGCACCAGCCCTGTCTGCACTTGCCTTGCTAACCACAACACTACGGGGACTAGCCGGGATCCCTGTGGCTACCCTGGTGGCCGGGACCCTGTCGATCTTCTTGGGGGCAGAGGTTTCCCAGTCTGAGTGCAGAGAGAGGAGCGTCGTCAGAGAATGACAGAGCACTGAGGCTCAGTGTGACAGTTTATAATGACAGGACCTCGAGTCACCTATGCGGGATTATGTGGGTTAGACCCCCTCTGAGCAGGCCTGTGAGGGATTATCTTTTATTTTATTTTTTTTTTATAATTAACAACTTCTGTGATTGTAAACAATATCCCATGGTAATTCCCTCCCTCTCCCCACTTTCCCCTTTGAAACTCCATTCTCCATCATATCCCCTCCCCCTCTCAATCAGCCTCTCTTTTATTTTGATGTCATCATCTTTTCCTCCTATTATGGTGGTATTGTGTAGGTAGTGTCAGACACTGTGAGGTCATGGATATCCAGGCCATTTTGTGTCTGGAGGAGCACGTTGTAAGGAGTCCTACCCTTCCTTTGGCTCTTACATTCTTTTGGCCACCTCTTCCACAATGGACCCTGAGCTTTAGAAGGTGTGATAGAGATATTTCAGTGCTGAGCACTCCTCTGTCACTTCTTCTCAGCATCATGGTGCCTTCTGAGCCATTCCAAGGTCACTGCCATCTGGGATTATCTTGATAAGATTAATTGAGGTGGCAAGACCCACCTTACCCGTGGCTGGCTTGGCACCATTCCATAGGTTGGAGTCTTGGACTAAATAAAAAGGAGAGAGAAGGATGAAGACTTACTTAGTGGTTAAGGTGCTTGCCTGCAAAGCCCAAGGACCCAAGTTCCATTCCCCGGGACCCATATAAAGTCAGATGCACATGGTGGCATGTGCATCCGGAGTTCGTTTGCAGTGGCTAGAGGCCCTGATATGCTCATTTTCTCTCTCTCTCTCTCTGTCTCTTTCTCCCTCTCAAATAAATACTTTTTTTTTTTTTTTTTTAAGGAGAGAGCGAGCTGAGCAGCATTCACCGTCCTCACTGTGGGGCTGCATGCATTTGTGCCAACTGCCTTGAGCTCCTGTTTCTATGCCCTCCCTGCCACGATGGACTGTAACCTCAAACTGTAAACCAAAATATATCTTTCCTCCCTGAAGTTGCTTCTGGTCAAGCATTTGGTCACAGCGACAAGAAAGTAACTAACACCTCAGCCTCCAGGGACATGGCGGTAGCTGTAGACATTCCCCAAAGTATCCCTTAGGGCTGAAAGTCTAAGAGGCTGGAGAGGAGACCAGAGGGAAGTCAAAGGCCAGATGGCACAGACTGATGGGTGGCCGGTGATGGTAGGAGCTTCCAAAGGGTGAGGGGCCAGTAAGACCATAGGACATGGCTGGCTTCAGAGTTCTGTGGCCACCACAGGGAGCAAGGCCAGGGCCAGCGGTGGACAGAAAGCAGGATCCTGTATGATGGACTTCTGAAGTGATGGGGCTCAGACCCAGATGGCCACAGCACAACTGAAGAGCGGCGCATAGACCCAGGGCGCAGATCTAAGCCCGTCACGGCCAGGACTGGAGTTTCAGCTCTGTAGATAGGAAGCCATGCCTTTGGGACTATCCTCTGAATCTCCTAGCCTAGGGTCTCACTCTGGCCCAGGCTGACCTGAATTCATCCTATCTCTGCCTCCTGAGCACTGGGATTAAAGGCGTGCACCACTAAAGCCGGCCAGAAGTTTTTGCTGTATCCAGAGTGGGAGCCTCTGCTGCTTGCGGTGGAAGAGAGGTGTGGTCAGGTGTGGCCTGGGGAAGCTCGGTGGACAGATGGCCAGGCCCAGGTGGGAGTTGGGCGATGGTGTGGAGACAGTGGGTGTTGTTGAGTCCCAAAGGAAGCGGGTCTTCCTCAGGACGTCCTTCCAGGCCCCATTCACCACCGACAAAGCCAAATTACGGGCGCTTCAGCCACTGGCGGTAGCTTGCAGTTTTGTTTTTTTTTTTAAATTAATTTATTTATTTGAGAGTGACAGACACAGAGAGAAGGACAGATAGAGGGAGAGAGAGAGAATGGGCACGCCAGGGCCTCCAGCCTCTGCAAACGAACTCCAGACGCGTGCGCCCCCTTGTGCATCTGGCTAACGTGGGATCTGGGGAACCGAGCCTCGAACCGGGGTCCTTAGGCTTCACAGGCAAGCGCTTAACCGCTAAGCCATCTCTCCAGCCCAAGCTTGCAGTTTTGTATCAGCATTTACGACTCCTTAGGAAGTGTGTGCATCTTACTCTTGGGTCATAGGCTCAGGGACTTGGGGGCCTCGTGGCGACAGCATGACAACACCAGGCCTTTTCCTGTCTCCACAGCATCTCATGTGTGCTTTGTGAATGCTCGACTGGGGGCTGGAGCGGTGGCCGAGTGGATGAAGGACTTGCTAGGCAAGCATGAGGTCTTGAGTTCAGATCCCCAGCACTCACGTAAAGCCGAGCATGGCAGAGGACATGCGTAGTCCCAGTGGACAGGAGGCTCCCGGGCTGTCTAGCAGTCTACATGGACTGGTGAGCTCCAGGTTCAGTGAGAGAGCCTGTCTCAAAAAAAAAAAAAAAAAAAGGGCTGGAGAGATGGCTTAGCGGTTAAGCGCTTGCCTGTGAAGCCTAAGGACCCCGGTTCGAGGCTCGGTTCCCCAGGTCCCACGTTAGCCAGATGCACAAGGGGGCGCACGCGTCTGGAGTTCGTTTGCAGAGGCTGGAAGCCCTGGTGCGCCCATTCTCTCTCTCTCCCTCTATCTGTCTTTCTCTCTGTGTCTGTCGCTCTCAAATAAATAAATAAAAATTAAAAAAAAAAAAAAAGAACAAGGTGAAGCAGGCTGTGGCGCTGCACGCCTTTAAAAAAAAAAAAAAAAAGGTGGGTGGCCTGGAGGGCTGGCTTAGTGGTTAAGGCAATTACCTACAAAGCCAAAGAACCCAGGTTCATTTCTCCTACGTAAAGCCAGATGCACAAAGTGGCACATGCGTCTGGAGTTCATTTGCAGTGTTTAGAGGGCCTGGTTCAGCCATTCTCTCTATTTATCTCTATCTGTCTCTTTCACACACTCTGTCAAATAAATAAATAATAAGATGTGAAGCCAGGTGTGGTGGCACATGCCTTTAATCCCAGCACTCTGGAGGCAGAGGTAGGAGGATCGCCAAGAGTTCAAGGCCACCCTGAGACTACACAGTGAATTCCAGGCCAGAGTGAGACCCTACCTCGAAAAACAAAAGAAAACAAAAACAAGCAAACAAATAAAAAGAACGAAAACCAAATTAAGGTGGAGAGTGACTGAGGAAGACATCAGTCTCTGGCTCTACACACATGTATACATATGTGCATGTGCACCTGCACACATGTGTGCCCCCACACATGGAAACATGTATACATGTGCACACACACACACACACATGTACACACACACAGAAAAATGCTCATCTGGCATCCCGGAACCTCATAGGTGCCTCAATAAATGTTGAGTGGATTTGGATGCCAGAAGCTAGGGGTGTGGGCAGCCCTTGGATCATAGGATGTAAGTTTCAAGAGGAGTTGTCAATGTGCAGGATTTAGAGGCCAAGTTTAGCAGTTTAGATCAGAGCCTTAATTCCCAATCATGCACTTTGAGGAATAGCCACAGGAAAAAAAAAATGATTTTTTGAGAAGTCTAAAATAGCTAAGCGACTGAACAAGACCCTCAGGTGGCAGACAGGGCCATGAGGCTGCCCATTTTCTGAGTTACTCATGCAGTGCTGGCAGGTCTCAGTTGGCATGGGGAGCTGAGACACAGCCCTGGCTGCTCAGTATACGGGGCCTGGATCCGAACCGCATGCTAAGCAAGAGTTGGAACAAAATGTGCCATTTTCAGTCCTGAGCGCATCTCAAAGTTAATGACATATATATCCGTGCTTTTTCAAAAACATTGACTCAAGCTGGTTATGGTGGCATACACCTTTAATCCCCAACACTTGGAAGGCTGAGGTAGGAAGATCCTTGTGAGTTTGAGGCCAGCCTGAGACTACAGAGTGAGTTCCAGGTCAGCCTAGGCTAGAGTTAGATTCTACCTCAAGAAATTTTTTTTTTTTTTTTTTGGCTCAAGTACAAAATGAATAGGCTTAGGCTTTCTCTTGGACCTCCACCCCATGAGACCAGAAGCCTATGATGGGAAGACTGGGCGGCACAGGGGAGGTTTGCTTTGGGCTCGCTTTGGTTAATTTGCTCTGCAAGTCCATATGCACAACGAGGCAGGTGACCTCTGTCCACTTGACTAGGTTTCTTGTCAGGGTCATGGTGGGATGTTGGGTGTGACGTGAGGGGATAAACAAACCAGGGATGTGGCTTCAATAGTCACACTCACCTGAGGCCGTGCACGTATTGTCTCTCTTCACTCTTTGTGCAGTCGAGTAGACGATGGTCTTTGTTCCTCTGTATCTCATTGTCTGCCCTTCCTCATTCCTGAAGGAATTCGATAGGCCCAGCCTGTCTTTTTAGCTCCTGGACAATGGGCTAGCAGTGTTGGGTACCCTTGTCCAAAGTACTGGGGGTACAGGGATCATGTTCAGACAGTTAGGCCTTGGAATGGTCCTGGATATGTATTATTATTATTATTATTATTATTATTATTATTATTATTTTGTTGTTGTTCATTTTATTTATTTATTTCAGAGTGACAGAGAGAAAGAGACAGATAGATAGATAGATAGAGAGAGAGAGAGAGAGAGAGAGAGAGAATGGGCGTGCCAGGGCTTCCAGCCACTGCAAACGAACTCCAGATGGGTGCGCCCCCTTGTGCATCTGGCTAACGTGGGTCCTGGAAAATCAAGCCTCTAACTGGTGTCCTTAGGTTTCACAGGCAAGCGCTTAACCACTAAGCCATCTTTCCAGCCCCTGAATAGGTATTATTATGATGCCCATTTTATCGGTGAGGAAACTGAGGCACAGTGTAGTGTAATAGCGCAGGGCTTGTAAAATGCGGAGCCATTATCCAAGCCGCGGCTTTGAGTCACTGAGTTCTGCTGCTTTGCTCATCTCTACCTCCAGGGCTCGTGCGAGGGCCTGACGTGTGACAAATGCTCTGCAGGCTTGCTAAGCGAGGGCTGGAGAATAATCACACTTATTCGATGGGCTTATTATGAAAATTAAATAAGTAAATGTGAGCGAAAGCAATCTGCCACAGACCCTGGGGGTGAGTAAACACTGGCTTAATTCATTCATGGATTCCGACACTTGTCCTCCCTTCTTGCTTGGGAACACTGCTCTGCAAACCAGAGAAACCCAGAAAGAAATCCCTCTATGCTCCTGGGCCCTGTATGTGCTGCAGGCCACTGGGGGCCTCAGCTCTTTCCTTCTTCTCCCCCGTCCCTGGTTGAGCGTTTGCAGCCCTTATCTGCTGTTGGCTGAACCAAGCCCCCGCTGAGCAGCTTCTGCAAGAAAGCCTCGCTCCTCTGTGGCCCCTGCCCACCGGGGTGGGTTGCTGCACTGCCTGCCCTGGCCCCACTCCTGTTGGGGCTTTTTGGCCACTCTGGGGGCTGAAGTGTAGGGAACGCTCCCTTTCCCTCCCAGCCAGGAGTCTCCTTGCTGCTCACTACTGTCTGGTCCTGATATTCTGTCCCCACCCCCTAATGCTGTTCGTTCTGGGGTGTCACTGATGTCCCTCAAAAGCACAGTGATGTTGGACTAGCCATGTCCCAGCAGACCCCACACATGTTGTATGTCTCAGGTACATGGCTTTGCCTCTCTTAGCCACATTTCCTGCATGTAACAATCAAGTTAGGGGCTGCAGGGGTGGCTTAGTGGTCAAGGCATTTGCCTGTCAAGCCAAAGGTCCTCGATTCGATTCCCCAGGACCCAAGTAAACCGGATGCACAAGGGGGCGCATGTGTCTGGAGTTCGTTTTCAGTAGCTGGAGGCCCTGCCATGCCAATTCTCTCTCTCCCTTTCTCTCTTTCTCCTTCTTTCTTTCTCTCTCTCTCTCTCTCTCACACACACACACATAAACAAATAATAATAATAAAAAAGAATCAAGTTAGAATCCCCACTTCATGGACTGTGGTGAGGGACTCAATGACATGACCCGAGAGAGAGAGAGAGAGAGAGAGAGAGAGAGAGAGAGAGAGAGAGAGGAAGTGAGGTCTATGCATTCCTCTCCCATTTCCCTAGGTTCGGCTCCAGTGGGTATTGAAATTGAAAGGGACTTCATCCATCCATCCATCCATCCATCCATCCATCCATCCATCCATCCATTCATTCATTCATACACAGAGTATCACTCTGCAGTCTAGGCTAATCTAGAACTGATGATATCCTACCTCCCAAGTGCTGGAATTATAGCCATGTACCATGTACCCCCCACCAAAAGGGGCTCTAAGGGAATGTCCCATTTGGTGGCTTCCATAATTCCTTTCAGCTGATGAAACCAGTTCCCAACAGGCAGGGCTGGGAGAGGCCTCCCTGTCATGGGAGCTCAAAGTTTCACCAGCAAACTTGTGCGGCCTTCACAGGTTAAGATAACTGAGTATGCTGGGCGTGGTGGCGCATGCTTTCAATCCCAGCACTCGGGAGGCAGAGGTAGGAGGATCGGCGTGAGTTCAAGGCCACCCTGAGACCACATAGTGAATTTCAGGTCAGCCTGAGCCAGAGTGAGAACCTACCTCAAAAAACAAAACAAAACAATGAAACGATAACCAAGTAAAGAACCTGGAGTAGTCGCTTTCAGAGTCTACTTTCTTGTGGTGTCATTCACATGTAGTGATTTTCACGCTATTTTTTATTTTTTTTAATTTAAAATATGTTATTTATTTATTTATTTGAGAGAGGGAGTGAGGGAGGAGGGCTAGGTGACAGGAACAGAGGAAGAGACTAGCATCTCAAAATCCCCTTCCAGGGCACACCCCCAGTGACTTAACTTTCTCCCTCCAGGCTCTGCTGCTTAAAACTTCTACCACCTCCTCTTCCACCAGGGGGAGGAATCAAGCCCACCTTGAACCTGTGGGCCTTTGGGAACATTCCAGATCCAAACTACAGCATGAATTTTAACCCCCTATATCATCTCTGCCAAGGACAGTTTTTCGATGTAGGCTCTTGTGCTGGCCCATGCTGACCTGGAATTCACTATGTAGTCTCAAGCTGGCTGGGAACTCACAGCGATCCTCCTACCTCTGTCTCCTGAAGGTCCAGCTGGCACTTTCATTTTAACCAGGAGTCAACTGTTCCATGCAACCAGCACTCCTTAGGCATCATGTCAGAGGGCTGGCTTTGTTCTCCAAGTGCAAATGATCCCCCTGAGCTGGAAGACAGAAGATGCTGAGCCCAGGCTGGGTGAGGCACTTGCCGCTTGGAGATACCAGAACCCCATGCGTTTGCCCACCGTTACAAGGGAGGTGGGTCCCCTAAGCGCCCCGACACAGAATTTTGCAAGGCGGTCGAGCAGCAGGGGGAGGAGAGGGGATGTGGCTGCCAGATCGGCTTCCCTGACTGTTCCTTGCACGTTTTGCTGGGTCCTGGGCTCTCTGCCTCGCTGTAGTGCCTCTCCAGGCAAAGGCACACTGGAGGAGGGCTCTCCAGGCACTGTCTCTCCCAGCTCCTCCATCAGACAGATCTGCAGGCTGAGTTTTCCATCCTGGCTGTCTTCCATTCTCTCATCTCTCTACCCTCACCTCCCCCAACCCCCCCCCCCAAGCTCTCCTCTTGTGCGATGATGACTCCATGACTCACGGCCCTGCTGACTCCACTCTCAGCCGTCAGCGGCTCTCTGCTCACAGCCCCTGGAGCCACTCGGTTGCTTATTTATTTAAATTGACAAACACATGGTTCTGAAGTGAAACTGTACAAGATGGTGGGTGATTGAAGACCCCCCCACAGACACTGCATTCCCCCCTCTCCCTTAGAAATGACTGGTATGTCCACTCTTCAGTTCTTCCAAAAGATTATATATAGATATACATACATACACATATATATAATATATGTATATATATGTATATATACATAGATGCTATTTTTTTTTTCCTGCTGTGTTACACACACATGGTAGCTGTTAGTCACTAGAACAAACGCCTGGCACAATCAATTTATAGAGAAGAGGTTCAGAGGCCAGGGAGATGGCTCAGGGGCAAGAGCACATGTTGTCAAACATGACGACCTGAGTTCGATCCAAGGCACCCACGTAAAAACGCCGCACTCACTCACACACGCACATAGTACATATTCTACACCACACATGTGCACACTTGCGCACGCACACGCAGACTGAGCTGAGTGTGCTGGCTCACATCCACCGTCCCATCACTTGAGAGGCGGAGGCAGGAGTTTCCAGGTCAGATCTAAATTGGGCTACCTGGCCCGTGCACGTGCCTCTGGAGACCCGAGGAGAATGTGGGATGTCCCCCGCTGTCACTCCACTCCTTCCCCCTGGAGATGGGGTCTCACTGATTCCAGGGCTCGCTGGTTTTTATAAGCCCCAGAGATTCTCCAGACTCTGCTCCCCACAGAACTGGGGTTACACACAGGTGTGTCCATGCTCATGTGTGGGTGCTGGGAACCAAACTCAGGAGTCCCAGGTCCCCCCAGGCCCTCGTGTTTGCATAGGAAGTGCTCTTGGCTATTGAACTATCTTTCTAGCCCCAAGGTTCTTAATTTTTAATTAATTTAGTTTTTGCTGTTTCATTTTTTTCAGACATGTTATCTGAAATTCGTGATCCTCCTGCCTCAGTCTTCTGAATGCTGAGATTATAGATATGCCTACCATCCCCTCCCTTATTTTTAAGTTTTAAGTTTTTTGGTGTTTTGAGGTAGGGTCTCACTAGTCCAGGCTGATCTGGAATTCACTATGGAGTCTCCGGGTGGTCTCAAATCCACGGTGATCCTCCTACCTCTGCCTCCCAAGTGCTGGGCTTAAAGGCATGTGCCACCACACCTGGCCCCTTCCTCTTATTTTTAAACAGTTCCATGTCTCCTGTTATGTGGGTGCACCATGGTTTGTTTACTTGGTCCTGAATATATGGGTGTCATTTCCAATCTTTTTGGAAATTTCTTCCTTCCTTTCCCCCCTTCCTTCCTTCCTTCCTTCCTTCCTTCTTTTTTTCTTTCTGTCTCTCTCTCTTTCTTTCTTTTTTAAGGTAGGGTTTCACTCTAGCCCAGGCCGACCTGGAATTCACTACGTAGTCTCAGGGTGGTCTTGAACTCCTACCTCTGCCTCCTAAGTACTGGAATTAAAGGCGTGAACCACCATGTCCAGCCAGAGATTTCTTTTTTGAAACCTAACAATGACCATGTGGCCCCTGAGCTTATAGCAACCCAGTGGTTTCTTGTGGCTTTGAGTTTGAAATGCAGAATCTGCAAGACTCCTCCGGGCCAGACCACACAACTGCCCCTGGTTCCTTTTCCTCTCTCAGAGCTGCAGAACCCAGGCCTACCTGCATCTTCCCAGCCTGCTGTGCATGCTGGCGATGGATCGGAGAAGGCCTCTGAACCCTCTTTATGTCAGGGTCTTGCTTCCCCCAGTTTGTACTCTTGAGTGGTCAAGGTGAGCTTTCAGATGGGTCCCAGTGGGAGGTCACTGGGTCGTTGGAGGCATGCCCTGAAGGAGGCTAGAGAGACCCTAACCCTCTTTTTTGTTCCCTGGCTCATGGTGAGAGAGGTTTTTGCTCCCACACTTGCTTCCTCCCAGCACCATTCTTCTTGGGGGCCCTAAAGCAGGTGGTACCCCTGATCCATCCAGGACTTGATGGCTTATGCCATGAGCCAGTCAACCCTTTTCTCCTCACAAGTTAGTCCCCTTGGGCTGTGAGGGTGATCTGAGCATGCCTCTCTCACCTCAGGTTTGCTGATAGGCTGGAAGGGCCCATATCTCAAGAGCCCTCTCCTTCTGGATATTGGCCTAAGAACTGCTTCCTTGGGGGGAACAACTTCTCGGGGAGAACTTTGGCAACCCTCACATGTGCCTACAGGGGTACCAGGCCCTGGGACCCTACCTCCAGCCTCTGCAGCCGTCATTGTGTTCCGAGCCGCTGTGGCTCGGTCTCTCTCCCACACTGCACCGGGTGCAGCGTGGTGGCAATGGTGCTGTGTCACTCGATGCCATCATGTCTCTGTGTCCTATCCAGTTCTGTGGGCCCGAGGGCTGGCATGGTCGCTGTTGTAAGTTCTTTTCATGTGGAGCACTCTTGTTATTTACCCAGCCATTTTTAGTTATCTGTGTGGTGTATGAACGTGTGTTTGCCGACAAGAGAGGAGAAGCCAGACGTCACATGTCTTCTCCCTGGATTTTTTGTTGTTGTTGTTGTTTTTTTGGTACAGATAGTTGACCAGTGAGCATCTGCCTCTACTCACTTCAGTGCTGGGGTTACAGGTGTGCACAGTCCTGATCACCATTTTTTAATTAAGTTAATTAATTAATTTATTTGGTTTTCCAAGGTAGGGTCTTGATTTAGCTCAGGCTGACCTGGAATTTACTATGTAGTCTCAGGGGTGGCCTTGAGCTCACAACAATCCTCCTACCTTTGCCTCCTGAGTGCTGGGGTTAAAAGCGTGTGCCATCACACCCGGTCTGATCAGCTTTTTATAAAAATTATTTTTATTTATTTATTTGAAGGAGAGAGACCAAGAAAGGGACAGATAGAAAGAAGGAACGCTCCTGGGCCTTTAGCCGCTGTAAACGAACTCCGGATGCATGTTTCACCTCGTGCACATGGCTTTATGTGGGGAAATCGAATCTGGGTCCTTTGGCTTTGCAGGCAAGCACCTTATCCACTAAGCTGTCTTTCCAGCCCTGATCAGCTTTTTTCTTGGGTACAGGGGGATCCAGCTCAGGTCCTCATGCTTGTGCTGGGGAGCAGAGGCTGGAGCATCTCTGGGGCTCATGGCAAACAGCAGGCCCTGGAATCAGTGTGACTCCATCCCCAGGGAAAAAGGAGGGTGAGTGACAGAGGAAGCACCCAGCCACCTTACTGCCGAGCCATCTGCTGAGCCCTGGAACATTCTTTTGGTTAGCATGCCGTGTCCATTGATGGTCTCCATTCCGACAGGCAGCTGGGTGCCACCTTGGCATGGTGAGCTGCTTCCCGGTGCTGGGCACACCACACCTGCCTGCAGCCCTTCTGCCTGGGCGAGTACATCTGTGTGTGTGTGTGTGTGTGTGTGTGTGTGTGTGTGTTTGTGTGTGTGTGCGCGCCTCCCCAGCCCAGGGCATTGGTGGGTGTAGGGGTGGTATGACAGTACCTCCTGCTGCCCTGATTCACCCCCCAACCATGTGACTCCCCATCACGAAGCCCTCAACAGCCCAGCTTGGCCTCCCTGGTTGTTGTCTCCCCCCAATCTCCAGAACTCCCCCCCAAGCTTTCCAAAGCCTGTACCATGATCCCCACCCACCCACCCGACACACATTAGAAACCAGCCAGCTCCTCCATTCCCAGCCTTCATGGCTCCAGACCCTCCCAGCTGACCCGTGTGGCCAGGCCCGAGCCAAGCCCCATCCTGTTCTTTTCCTCTTTCCACTCTCCGACTTGCTCCCATCTCCTCTCCCCACCACAGGGTCCCTGCGCGCTACTGGGAGTTCCCGCCTCAGAGCCATTCTACCAAAGACGGGCTGTGGGTGGCACAAGTGTCTCTCATCAGCCACTGCTCGGCCACACATCCTCACAGGACGCTCCATGCTCTCTCTTTACAGACTTCCCTCTCTGAGCGTCACAAGAATCACGCTCCCGCCTCACACTGGCACACTGCGCGTTTGTTCGGCCATGCTCACTGTGGGCATGTGTGGGAATGGACTGTCCCTATGCTACCAAGGAGGAGCTGCAGCAGATGGTGGCCAGTCTTCCAGAGGGGATCCTGCATTGTCTACATACTATGCCCTTGGCTGGTGATTGGCACAGGAGTAAGCATGTGACTTGGTTCTGGTCTTCGAGACATAAAGACAAAATTTCCTCTCTCATGGAAGAGAATACTGGCTACAGATACTAGATATGAGGACTTTATATCCAGAGCTGTGATAACCATATTGTGACAGGAGGCGAAGAGTTTGCCGACGAAGCGTCAAAATGCTCAGAGTGGAGAGAGCTGAGTCCTTCTCCCCCCCCCCCCACCCCGAGGTCTTGTGAAGGGAATACAGATGTTGTTAGAGTTGAAGAGTCATTGAAATGCCTTCTGTAGCTTGCAGCTGCAAACATGCTGTCCCGGCCCAGGGAGGCTGCTCTCCCGACCGTGGGGAGGGCGATGGGAGCTGCAGGCGCAAAGGACCAGGATGAGGAGCCAGACGTGGACACCAGGACCTTTCCGCCGCCCACCAGCAGCCTGACCCCAAGCCAAGCCACTTCTGCTTTGCTGTTTCCTCCTTACTCAAACAGGGGGTTGTGCGGTGTCAGGGGCCCCTCACAGCAATGACTGGCCAGCCCCCAGAGCCCTGGGGGGCCGCTCAGAGTGTGATTGGCGACAGCCCTGGGTAGAGGGGGTCCACGGCACCCAGCGGAGCGCGGGGAGGTGACTCAGCGCCGATCAGCGGCCTCGGCATCTTTGTTCATCCTCTTCCCGGTTTGTCAGCCATCCTTCATCGTGCCCCAGTTTCGTGGTGTATTTTTAGTGGAAGTAAACTCTCACAGCCCAGGGTTACACAATTCCTCCAGGAGCCACAGCGTCACCTGCTGAGGGAGGGAGGGGGCTGAGGAGGCACATGGAGGCGGCGGCTGCCCTGGCTGGCCTGGGGAAGCGGGAGGGCCCACTGACCCCAAGGGGCCAGGTGAGCAGGTCCTGTGGGAAAACATCTATTTTCTCAGACAGCCACGTATCTGAGAGGGAGCACTGTGGCCCTGGATCTGGAGCAGGTGCCTCCGTGAGGTGCCTAACCTTCTGCAGCTCACTGGTGGGAAGCAGCAGGGTGGCCCTCGGGGACCCCGGGGTCCTCCGAGTCAGCCATCTGTTGGTGCTTTGCTGTACCTTGGTAGAGTTGAGGAGCATGTTTGAGCCATGGGGGCTGTGGGGTGCTCTACCCGAGGAAGGGAGGAGAGGCAAGAGGACTGTCAGAGGCCTGGGAGAAGGCTACATGTCTGGGAAATGGAGGGTCACCCACCCTAGTCTCTGCCATGGGGAGGTTCACCAGGCCTCACCCACCAGAATGCTGGCTGGACCCTTCCCCTGACAATGGCCCACCCACTGGACTGCTATGCTCATTCTGCCCACCCTCAGCTGGTGACAGATGGACACAGGCATCTGGGGTCCTCTTCTGGTGGGTCAGAATACAGGAGTATTTAATGGTGTTGTGTAGATATTCCTCTGAATTAGAACATTCCCTCCGGGCTGGAGGAGGGGTGCTTGGGGGTGCGGGACCACCAGTGGTATAATTCTCCAGGGACTCAGGATGGGCGAAGGAAGTCCATGAGATCAGGAAGATAAAGAAACTGATTGCAGGGCCGGAGAGATGGCTTAACAGTGAAGGCACTGACCTGCAAAGCCAAAGGACCCCGGTTCAATTCCCTAGTACCCACGTTAAGCCAGATGCACAAGGTGGCATTTGCAGTGGCTGAAGGCCCTGGTGTGCCCATTCTCTCTCTCTAGTAAATAAAAATAAATATTAAAAAAAGGAACTGACTGGGGCTATAGAGATGGCTCGGTGGGTACATGTGCTGGTCTCACACACATGATGACCTCAGAACCCATGTATGAACACTGGCTGTGGGGAAGCAGAGATGGGAGGCACCCCAGGATGCACCGGCCGGCCAGTCTAGCCTACTTGGTGACCTCCAGGCCAATGGGAGAGACCCTGTCTCAAAAGTGGGTGGATGGGGGCTGGAGAGATGGTTTAGTGGTTAAGGCATTTGCCTGCAAAGCCAAAGGACCCAGGTTTGGCTCCCCAAACCCACATAAGCCAGATGCACAAGGGGGCACACGTGTCTGGAATTCATTTGCAGTGCCTAGAGCCCTGGTGTGCCCATCCTCTCTTTCTCTCTACCTGCCTATTTCGGTATCTCTCTCAAATAAATAAATAAAATATTTTTAAAAATAGGTAGATGGTGTTCCTAAGGAGTAACCCCCGAGGAACAACCCCAAGGTTGTCTTCTGACCGATACGCACGTGCGCGCGCACGCGCGCACACACACACACACACACACACACACACACACTTAAAGGAAAAGAAAGGAGAAAAAAAGGAAAGGAAAAAAGAAAGAAAGAAAAAATTTACCTTAGGAAGCTCAGAAAGTTGATTCCCAAGATCCCACCCAAAGGCTATAAGGCAGAAGCAACTGCTGGGGAGAGGAAACTCTTCAGTGGAGCTCAGTGATCTTTTCATTATTTATTTTGTGTATGTGTGTGTGTGTGAAAGACAGAAAGAGAGAGAGAGAGAGAGAGAGAGAGAGAGAGGATGGGGGGGAATTGGCACACCACGGCCTCAGCCACTGTGATTGAACTCCAAATGCTTGGGCCCCCTAGTGGTCATGTGCGACCTTGCTCTTGCCTCATCTTTGTGTGCCTGGCTAACGTGGGATCTGGAGAGAAGAACATGGGTCCTTAGGCTTCGCAGGCAAGGGCCTTAACCACTATGCCATCTCTCCAGCCTGAGCTCGGCAATCTTTAAGACCCGTGATTTTTAATGTGATGAGCATCAAATCTGCAGTGTGGTCGGGGAGTAAGAAGATGGAGGCCTGATGCTCTTCCCTGTGCAGTGATTGGTCTGCAGATTTTGGCTCAGCACTGATGTGAAAAGGCAGGTTCTTGCCCTTTGCTCTTGATAGGTGGGCCACACCCACAGTACCCTCTGCTAGAGTCCTCCTGAGGGTACTGGTATGAGGTGTGCTTGGGGGTGGGGGAACCACCCGTGGTACAATGCTCTGGGGACTCAGGATGGGGCAAGGAAGTCCAAGGTTTACAGCTGCCCCTGGTGGCTGCAATTGCCAAGGCTGGGGTTAACCTCTGTATGCCATTATTTCCTGTTGTTGTAATTAAAAGCTAGAGGTAGGGTACCTTATAAAGTCCATAATCGGGTGGCCCTATCTGCTTGGCGTCGGCTGGGGACCTGCTTGGCTCCTTTATAACATAGTGGACAAGGGGAAAGGGAGATGGCTGCATGCGGCAGGGGTCAAGACTGGGCTTGCCCTGCCCAGAAACAGCTCACACTTGTGAGAGCTAACCAAGGGTCTCATGCGAATGGCATTCATTTCTCCTACAGACCCAGTGGTCTCGTGACTTTCCACTAGGCCCCACCTCTTTTTTTTTTTTTTTTTTTTTCGAGGTAGGGTTTCACTCTAGCTCAGGCTTTCCTGGAACTCACTATGTAGTTTCAGGGTGGCCTCGAACTCAAGGCATCCTCCTACCTCTGCCTCCCAAGTGCTGGGATTAAAGGCGTGCGCCACCACGCCCGGCTTTAGGCCCCACCTCTTAAAGGTCCCAGCTCAACATCATTCCTTAAGGACCCTGGGAGACACAGGCAATCATACCCAAACCAGGGACTCTCCGCGTGCTTCCTCCACCCGGAAGCAGCAGCAGGCAGGACCAGGCAGCAGCCAGTGCGCACCAGACGCTCAGCTCGGCATCTGAAGCTTTGCCAACATGAACTCAGTTGTCTCGGTTAATTCCCTCAGCCCTGCAGATACTTCCCTTATACAAGTGCTCGCTAAGACACCGAGTACAGCCCCCGCCCACGGTCACCTTGCTCTTGGGGCTGGCCGATACTGTCCCCAGGACTGTCACCCAGGTACTGTGCTGAGTCTCACAGAGCTGACTGGGGCCTTCTGCAGAGGCCCAGCCCCTCACTTTATGGCTGGGAGACCCAGCCAAATGGGCCTCTCTCCTCCATGAAGCTTCCACTCTCTCACCGTGAAAGTTGGAACTGGAACCAGCTGGACACTCCTCTTTAGGCAGCACCTTGCAACCACCTCACTCACCATCTGTCTCTCCTGGGGCAGCTTGGCCCATGGTCCCTTCAAGGCTGGGCCAGCAGCTCGCCTGTTCCCCTCATCTCTGATGGGATATGGGGACATATGAGCCGCTAGGGACCACACGTGCTGATTGCTTGAGCAGCTTGTATGATATTTTGACCTTTAAAATTCTTCTTCAGTTCTTGTTTTTCTATTTTTTCTTGAGGCAGCCCAACAGACTTGCCCTTTGTGTGTGTGTGTGTGTGTGTGTGTGCACGCGAGAGAGAGAGAGAGAGAGACAGAGAGAGAGACAGAGAGAGAGACAGAGAGAGAGACAGAGAGAGAAAGAGAATTGGCATGCCAGGGCCTCAGCCACTGTAATGAAACCCCAGACGCATGCACCACCTTGTGCGCATGTGCAACCTTGTGCACTTTGGTCACCTTTTGTGCATCTGGCGCAGGTGGGACCTGGAGAGTCGAACATGGGTCCTCAGGCTTTGCAGGCAAGTGACTTAACCACTAAGCCATCTTTCCAGCCCCAGGTTCTTTTAAAATTTTTTTTTTTTAGTTTATATATAATTATGCACACACACACACACACACATAATTGTTTTTTTGTTTGTTTGTTTTTCTAGTTAGGGTCTCACTCTAGCCCAGGCTGACCTGGAATTCACTATGTAGTCTCAGAGTGGGGTGGCCTCGAACTCATGGCAATCCTCCTACCTCTGCCTCCCGAGTGCTGGGATTAAAGATGATTAATGGCATACACCCTAAGACTACATAGTGAATTCCAGGTCAGCCTGGGCTAGAGTGAGACACTACCTCAAAAAACAAAACAAAGCAAAACAAAACAAAAATCTCTTTCCTGGGCTGGGGAGAGGGCTCAGCAGTTAAAGGTGCTTGCTTGCAAAGCCTGCCAGCCCAGGTTTGATTCCCCAGCCCCACATAAAGCCAGATGCCCAACTTGTCACATGCATCTGGAATTCAGTTGCAGTGGCAAGAAGGCAGGGTGTCCCCATTCTCTCTCTCAAAAATAAATAAAAACATTAAAAAAAATCTCTTTCCTGTCAGTCATTTAAAAGACATGCATCTTCATTATAATGTGCGGTTTGTTCAGTTGAAAAATAATTGTGGAGTAGTGGCTAGTGCCAAGGCCAAGACCCCTGTCATCTGCACAGCTGACAGCCTGTGCATTAGAAGGACGGTGACAGATCCCTGGAGATGTGGCTCAGTCGGTAGAGTGCTTAGCATGCATGAAGACTTGGGTTTCATCCCAGCATTGCATAAACTTGGGATACTGTTGACTGTAACCCCAGCACTTGGGAGTTCAATTCTTGGTTACATCGTGAGTTCCAGATCAGCCTGTCAAAAGAAAGGAAGGAAGGAAGGAAGGAAGGAAGGAAAGAGGGCTGGGGAAATGGCTCAGCAGTTAAAGGGTTTTTGCTTACAAAACCTGCCAGGCCAGGTTCAATTCCCAAACCATCCATATAAACAGGATACAAAAAGTGGCCCAGATGTGTGGTGTTCACCGCAGCAGCAACACACACACACACACACACACACACACACACACACACACACACTCACACGTCAAAATAAATAAATAAAAACAAAATACAGTCTAGGGACAAGCAAGAGGTACAATAAACAGGGAGGGACAGAGGGTGAGGCAGATAGAGAGAGAGAGAATGGGCACGTCAGGGCCTCCAGCCGCTGCAAACAAACTCCAGACGCATGTGCCCCCTTGTTCATCTGGTTTTCATGGGTCCTGGGGAATCTAGCCTTGAGCTGGGGTCCTTAGGCTTCACAGGCAAGCACTTAACCACTAAGGCACCTCTCCATCTCCAGGGCTGACTTCTTGGAGAAGGGCTTTCCCAGCCAGCCAAAGCCCCGGGGGAGGAGGTGACACATGTCATGCATCAGGGGTCACCTGGGAGAGCCATCAGCCAGCTGAGCAGAGTTACCAAGCAGGAGCGAGGAAGGAAAAAAGGCCGAGAAGGTGGGTAGGTCAGCTGAGAGACTCAGGGCTCTGCTATGGTAGACGATGACCCGAGTGTCATGGGGGACTGCGTCACCATCTAGTTTCTAGTTTGAAAGGGGCACTCTGACTCCTGTGTGTAAGGGAATCTGGAAGCCAGGACATCAGCTGTGGCCAGGTGGTGGAGGTAGGGACACATTTTGGAGGACTTGCATGTGTGTAGGGAAGACAGGATCAGAGTCAAGGACAACTCTAGCTTTGGTTCCTCACCTGGGCCACCAGGTCAGCCACTCACAGGTACTGGTTAGGAAGGCGTGATAAGGCCATTTCCCACGGCCCCCAGCACACCACAGCCTAGAGACATGGACACTCACAGAAAGAGGGCACGGCAAGATGGCTCCCCCGGGGCGGGGAATCCTAACCGGGCCACCTTCTAGAAGCCTGTCGATCCCATCAGGGAGATCCCTTTCAGGGCTCCACTCGTGTAACAGGTGTCATGGGAGAAGTGGCTTGGCATCCAGGAGGCAGCAGCTAGGGTGTCCCCACAGGGTAGAGATCTCTGGCTTACAAACCGCTAGAATTGGAAGGTGACGAATAAATTAATGGAGCTCCCTCAAGAGAGCAGATGAACCTGACGTGTGCAAAGAACTTGGGACCACAGGGCTGACAGCCTTCTCTCTGCCACAGGGGTGGCACATGGGTGTCGCATGTTCCATAGACCCATGAGATCCTCACACCTGGGGCAGCAGATTTCACTCTTGACTGGCAGGTGAGGGGTGGGAATCTGGGATTTTCTTGGCATTTTTTTTTCCCTTAGGTTTCACAGGCAAGCTCCTTAACCACTAAGACATCTCCTCAGCCCTATTTTGCTGTTTTCTGTTTACAACTCCAAGGCTCTGATGCCCCTCACCTGTCAAACTTGCGAAACTTCCTCCAAAGTCTATTCCCTTCTTTTCAGCCTGTAGAGTCCTGTGGTTTTTGTTTTGAGATAGGGTCCCCAGGAGCCCAGGCTGTCCTGAGAATGACCTAGAACTTCTTCTTCTTCTTCTTCTTTTTTTTTGGTTTTCAAAGGTGGGGTCTCACTCTGGTCCAGGCTGACCTGGAATTCACTCTGTATTCTCAGGGTGGCCTTGAACTCATGGTGATCCTTCTACTTCTGCCTCCCGAGTGCTGTGATTAAAGGCGTGCGCCACCACGCCCGGCTAACGACTTAGAACTTCTGGTCCTCCTGTCCTCATCTCCCCAGTGCTGGAGTTACAGGGGTATGCCAACATACCCCATTTTTGAAAACTTAGATTATGTGCAATGGCCTCAGGCTTAAAGCACATACGTATACACGTGTTTGGGGACAGGGTGTCTTGGTGCTGCAAATGAGTCTGGTCCATGAAATGTTTTATGTGGTTGCTGGGGGATTGAACCCTGGACGGTAGGGCCCTTTAACCACTGAGCCATCGCCCCACTCCCCATGCTCCGTTTTATGCAGTGCTGGGATTTGAACTCAGGGTTTCATGTAGGCCAGACAAGTGTTACACCTATTGAGCTACATCCCAGTCTGCTTTCCTTCACATTTAAAAAATAATATTTATTAGAGACTAAGGAAGGGGGTGGGGGGAGGAAGAGGCAGGGCACACCAGGGCCTCTAGCCTCTGCAAACAAACTCCAGGTGCATGTGCCACCATGTGTACCTGGTTTATTTGGGACCTGGAAAATCGAACCTGGGTCCTTAGGCTTCGCACACCAACACCTTAATTGCTAAGCCATCTCTCCAGACCTCCTTCACATTTTTTGTTTTTCAAGGTAAGGTCTCATTCTAGCCCATGCAGACCTGGAATTCACTATGGAGTCTCAGGGCAGCCTCAAACTCACACCAGTCCTACTTCTGCCTTCCGAGTGCTAGGATTAAAGGCGTGTGCCGCCATGCCTGGTTCCACATATTTTTAAAAGAATTATTTATTTTTTTGAGAGAGCACAAGAGAGAAAGAGGCAGACACAGAGTGAGAGCAAGAATGAGAGAGAGAATGGGCACACCAGGGCCTCCAGCCACTGCAAATGAACTCCAGACACATGCGCCACCTTGTGCCACCTGGCTCACATGGGTCCTGAGGAATGGAGCGAGGTCCTTTGGCTTTGCAGGCAGACACCTTAACCGCTAAGCCATCCCTCCAGCCCTGATTGTTTCATTTCTGATCATTTAAAAATCACCAAGGCTGGGACTGTGGAGATGGCTCAGCAATTAAAGGCACTTGCTTGCAAACCTAACAGCCCAGGTTCCACTCGTACAGGAATGGAGCCTCCTCTCTGGCTCTCCACCACACACCCTTGGTTGGGGTAGGGCCTCGCAAAGGAACTGAGTCTCCGAAGGTGGGAGCCACATGGCCATTTTGTATCAGGCAGACCCTTGACCACGGTGACAGCCAACATCATCTCAGGGCAGTGGCTGTCCCTGAGCATCCACAGGGGTCAGCCTTTTACTGACAGCTTTCTCCTGGGATGGGGGTGTGGTGGCAGAGTTATCTCTCTTCCTACTCCCATCTCCTCCCTGACTCTCTTTCCTCTCCTCTTCTGTCCTGCATGAGGGTCACACACGGGCTGGGATACCATCAGACTGCTCGAATCCTTGATGGGTTCTTTCTTGCTCATGGAGTTCAGTTAAGCTGCCTGTTGGGTCAGAGGGTCCCCGGCCCCTCCCCCAAGTGTCATTGCCTGGGAGCCGCAAGGTGAAGTTGGGGGGGGGGCTTGGAGAGAGAGAGAGAGAGAGAGAGAGAGAAGAGAGCCCTGTCCAATGAGAGGGGCTGCCCCTATACAACCCAGGCTTGCTGTTTTATGTGCCTGGAATGAGAAACCTAGCGTTGCTATGGAAACTGCCATTCCTGGCTCCCTCAGTTATTCCTTCTTCAGGAAGTTTCCATGGGAGAGAGGGGTGGGGGATCTTCCTGCCCCACCAGGTGCTGGAATGCAAGGGTCAAGAGGGTGTCTGGGCCGGGGCGCCCTGCTCCTTAGCTTTTAGGCAGGCCTAGCCGCAGCCCCAGGGCAAGAGCCTTGTCTCTGGAACAATCCTGGAGGCCATTGCTCATCCCAGAAGGAAGGGCAGCCCCGTGGGCAGCGGGGAAGAGTGTGGATCTCCCAGCTGCCGAGACCCAGGCTGCACCCAGGTGCTCTGCCAGCCTCACTCTCTCCACTGGGCCATGTCCCCAGTGACAGCAACCTCTGGCAGAGGCTGCTCGGGACCGTGACTCCGTGCTCTTCAGTCGGTCTCGTGTTTCCATAGCAACCCACTAAAGAGCTGCTTCTCCCTCTCCCGTGCCCCAATGCCACGAAGGTAGGGGTAGGTGGGATGGGCCCGCCCTATAGCTGAGGGGCGGAGGGTGGGGAGGAGAGAGGGGCTCAAGGTGCAGGAGCCAGGCCTGGACCTCCCCGGCCACGCGCTGCGTCCGTCCCGAACCCCTGCGGCTCTGGCCTCTGCTGCCTGGAGCTGTAAACGTGACCGCGGGACTCTCTGCCTCCCCGGGCCATGCTGAGCCCTAACGCCACTCCATACTCATTAGTGGCCCCGGCCTGTGTCAGAAACAACTCTTTCGCCGTTTAGCATTAAAATAGAACAAAGTGCTGAGCTCCCTGTGGTGGTGGTGGTGGGGTGGGGGAGTTGAGGGCAAGGAGAACAGCCTTGCACACGGCCCCCCTCAGCTCCTAGACCCGAACACATCTTCCCAGGTGACCCGAGAGCTCTTTCTGGGCCAGAGGAAGGAAGAAGTCTAATTTTAACTTCTCAGGGAATGTAGATGTCAGGCGCCCCCACCACCCCTGTCCACTGAAACGGGGGTGGAGGGGAAGCTTTGTTGGTTTTGCCTCCACCAGGAAGGCCTTGCAAATCCCAAGTGAGTCAGGATGTTAAGGATGCAAGGGTCAATGCTCCTCTCTGTCACCCCCTCACCAAAGTTCCTGCCCCTTCTCCCCCAAATCCAGAGGAAAGGGGTCCCCTGGGGCCTGGGAGACTGCAGTCTGGGCTTTGGAGACCCCAAGCAAGGTGCAGACGTGCTGTGTGACTTTCCCCAAACCATATGTCTCTTTGCTTGCCTGACCTGGCACAGAGAGACAATACTTGGGAGTGTTGCCCGCTTTCTAGGGTAGCCATGGAGGCTAAGAGCATGTTGGGAGGCTCCTGGGACATAGCAAAGGTAGGGTGGGTCCCAAGGAGAGTGATCATAAGGGCTAGGGACCCCCCCCCCCCAGCCTGCTTGCTTCAGAGGGTGCTAGGAGTGGAGGCATGTGCCTATAATCCTTGTCCACCAGACGTAGAGGCAGGAGGATTCCGGTTCAGGCCAGTCTCAGCAGTGCTTTGACTACATAGCAAGCTCAAGGCTTTGTTCCCAGCAGGGTGCCAGGTCCACGGGGGACTTTCCTCACGTGTTTGTGAATGGTCCATCAGCATGGCTCCCACTGGGAGTCTGGGGACAATTAGCTTGAAGATGAGGTCCATGGGAAATCAGCTAATTGATCTCCAGGCAGTGGAGTGACTCTAGAAAGGCACAGGGGTTGTGATTAGAGACACTTCCTGGGGACAAATGAGTAGATGAGGACACATGAGGAAAAAGGTGAGCGGGAGATGCGCCTGGACCTGGAGTCCGCAGAGCATCCGTAAGAGAGGTGAGGGGAGATGCGCCTGGACCTGGAGTCCGCAGAGCATCCGTAAGAGAGGTGAGGGGACATGCGCCTGGACCTAATGGCTGTGCAATCCTGGGACAGTTCCCTCCCCTCTCTGGGCCTCAGCTTGCAGCTGTGTAAACTGAGGTAACAATGCTCCTTGACTTAGGCTTCATTTGCAGGATTTCGCCCCCACCCCCCACGTCCTGCCCACGGCTCTCCTAGCCCAGAGCCCGGCAGACAGTCAGCGTCAGTTAGTGCAGCGTGAGTGCTTGCCTGAACACAGCTTCCCCTTGACCTGGAGCCACGTGGTTCCCTTTCATCTTCACAGGAATCCTGGGAAAAGTGCTCTTATTGTTGTGTTCAGACGGGGAACTGAGGCTCATCTAGATGCAGCTGTGTGCCCAAGGTCACCTCTCCCGAACACGGAGGCGCCAGGACCCAGTCCGGTTTTGTTCTCTCTGAAGCCAGCATCTGCGTCCACCACGCGTTGAGTAACCGCTGCTCTCACCGTGTCTCCGTTTCCCAGCCCAGGTGACACAGGTCCAGAGAGGGCAAGTCCAGATCTAGTGACAAAGAGCTGTGGGAGATTAACTTGGGTTTGGCTCCAAAGCCCTCAGATGTACTTTCTAGCACCTTGACCAGACCATTGGTGCCACCCCAGAGCAAGTAGGGCGACCGAGAGAGCAGAGGCAGAGAGCGAGTCGCTGAGACTGGATGAGTGTGAAGCCCTTGGGCTAGAAAACCTGTCTTACAGGTGCATGCCACCTGTGACTACACTTAGTAACCCCCAGCTGGGGTCAGAAGCCTGGGTTTCTGCTAGTGAGGGGCTGGGAGTGCCTGGGAACCATTTCTTCCCTCCATGCTGCCTTGTCCCCTTGTCTGTCTCCCAAGTCCACTGGACCCTTCCCCTACCCGCACTCTGGGCGCTCAGCCAAGGAGAGTGAGCAAGTCCTTCAGCCCCGTCCTCCTCCTCCTCCTCCTCCGGCCCTCTCAGGTTTTGTTACTTTTGGCCCAGGGACTATTCAAAGAGGTGATAGCCAAGCTAGGTTACAGGCTGACGGGTTCCCTTGCACGGAAGTGTGCCACATTCTAAAGGTTGTCTTAGGAGAGGAATCGCTGGATCCATGTAGCGCCATGTCAGCTGAGCCAATACAAGGACCTGGCCAAGTAGATGATCTGAGAGCTACTTACCACCTGCCAGGCAGCCGTGAATTCTTCTCTGGAATTGAGTGAAAACTGCTCTGGGGCGGCCTGTCTGAGCCGCCCAGGGGAGGCTGGGAGAAGAGGAAGGAGACTGGGCAGACACATTGTATGAGGGTTTCTTAGACAGAAATCCAAGGAAGGGGAGGGGCTCCCACTTTCATTGTGGCAAAGATCGATCTGTCATTCGTTCTTTTTGTTGTTTCTGCTTTTGAGGCACAGTCACAACAGAGGCCCAGGCGGTCCTCTGTCAAGCTCCAAGTGTAGCTAAGGATGACCTTGAACTTCCAATTCTCTTGCCTCCACCTCCTGAGTGCCGGGGATTACAGGCATCTACTATGTACTGGGGAGCGAACCCAAAGCTTTGAGAATGCCTGGGCAGTGTTCTCCCAACTGAGCCACATCTCCAGCTATCATTTTTTTTTTTTTCCCTTTTTCTTTCATTTGGGATTGAGACTCATGCTCTTCTAGGCTCCAGGGATGCAAGAGGCGTGGAGACAGACGCTGGTGGGCGAAAGGGCACATGCCTGCCTTCCTGAGGCAGGGTGGCAGTAGGGTGGAGGGTGCGGGGGGGACCATCGGGCTTTTAGGGTGCTGCAGGGGCTGGTTCCAACTTGGGAAACGTAAGCCTGACCAGGTGGAAGGCTCCTCCCTGCTTGCCATCTGTTGAAGAAGGGTCACAGACATGCCACCTGGCTTCCTGAGGAGAGATAACATCTGGGAGACAGACTTGCTTCTCGGACGTGGCTTGGCTAGGCTCTGTCATGACTTATTCAGCGTCTTCAGACACCTGTCCTCCCCACCCCCACCCCGGGGCCGGTGCTGGCCTTGGTCCGTAGCCAGAACTTGGTTTTGAGTATATGCCCTTGTCTGTTTATCCGACCAGGGGATGGGAGGCAGGGTGGGGAAGGAGGCCACCTAGATGGGGTAGCGGGCCCCCCCCACACACCTGTAACTGCTTGGATGAGGGTGAGGAGGCAGCCTGAGCTAATTTAGGCATTGGGGGTTTGGCCCAGCCGCACTACCTGTTGAGGGTGGTGCCAGAAACATCATGGCTCTGAGTCCTGGCATCCCAGACTGCCTCCAGGAAGTTTCCTTTTCTGCTAGCCTCTAGTGATCCCAGGCAGGACCCATGTCACCAACCCCTGTAGTGCCCCCTCCCCCAAGCTGGCAGTATAACCCCCCCACACACACACACCCCTTCAGGCCTCAGTGCCTCTAGACTAGAGCAGGCTGCATTTCATGAATCTAAGCTAGCATCACGTCAACTTTGCTGACTAATAGAACATTGTCCCTGTAAAACACAGCAGCCCTCTGAAGACGCGTCACACTTCTACCATTAATCACACCCATGTTTTCAGAGTTGCCACCATAATCCTGATCCTGCGAGGTGGGGACAGCAAGGATTAGGTGGCCCCAGAGAAGGATCCCCAGAGTCATGGGTTGAGTAGGGGCATGCAAAATCTTCTGGACCCCATGCTTTTAGGTGGCTTGAAGACCAGAGCCCCTCCTCATCCTCCCCACCCCCCCGGGCTGGCCCGTTGAATCTTAGGTGGGGCATACCTGGCTCAAGACGCCCCAGCAGTTTGGGGTGTCGCCAATGGAAAGGCAGCTTTGCTTACAAACGGTCTGGATTTGGCTAAAGGCTTAACAGTAAGCGGGGAACTCAGCAGCCAGCGGTGTGAGGCTCAGCCGCCTCCAGTGAGTGATAGGAGCCGAGTTTTCAGTTCTCACCACAAGCTGGGCTGCTCCCTCCCTCCCCAGTAGCTAATGGCGTTTCCTTTCCCATCCCGTCCCTCTGGCTGTGTGGAGCCCCTCCCAGCTCACCCGCTGCAGTTTTCTTAATGACAACTTCATTTTGTTTTGGCTTTTGCTTCGTGTGTATGTGTGTGTGTGTGCACACGTGTTCATGTGCGTGAGTGTGGGCGCACGCGTGCCGTGGTGGTCAGAGGATTTTTTTCACGTGTCGGCCCTCGCTTTCTACCTTGTTTGAGGCAGGGACTCTCGGTGATGTTCAGTGTTGTTTACCAGTTTAGCTGGCCCAGGAGCTTCTGGGAAATTCTCCTGCCTGCACCTCTCTTCTTGCCACAGGTGTGCAGGGATGACAGACACTCTCCATGGCATGCCCGAACACAGGTTCTGGGGATTTGAACTCAGGTTCTTGTGCGTGTGCAGTGCAAATGATTTACATAATGAGCCATGTCTCCACCCAGCCCTCCTCTCGCTACCTTCCCCCCCGCCCCCCCCCCCCGCTAAGGTAGTGTCTCACTCTGGCCCAGGCTGACCTGAAGCTCGCCCTTTAGTCCCAGGCTGTCCTTGAACTCACAGTAATCCTCCTACCTCTGAGTGCTGGGATTAAAAGTGTGTGCCAACATGCCCGGCTATTTCTCTTGAGCAGGCTCTGAGCTAGGCACTTTGTATGCAGGATCCCAATAAGTCGTGACAGCAAAAGCCACCAAGTGGAGATCAGTATTATTCTCATTTTGCAGAGTGAAGAAACGGAGGCTCAGAGGGGCTCCATGTATACTCACAGTTTTACAATCAGGAAACAGGGGAAAGAGGCCACAGCAACCCTTGCCTCTGCTGCAGCCCCCCCCCCCATATAGACTCTTCTTTCACTGTCAAGACCCCAGCTGGTGGGACCATGGACTTGAGAGGCGGATGAGGAGGGAGGGCAAGCCTTTGGGTACAGCCAGAGCATCCAGCCAGGGCAGTGGGCGTCCGCTCACTTAGGCTTCCCATGGCTGCGCTTTCTGCCCGCAGCGCCATGTCACGATGCTTAATTATGAAGTCGCCGCAGTTCCCGCACCGAGGGGGGGTGGGGAAAGGTGGCAATGGGAGCGTCCAGATGGCCCCCTGGCAGGCACGGGTTTCACAGGGTCTTTATGTAAGAGCTGCCCTGCTTCCCAGATTGTCTGGGGAGGCAGACGTTTAAACACTTGTTTTGTGTTTATGATACAGAGCGAGAAGCTATGAGCCCCCGTTGGAGATGATCAAAGGGTTAAGAGAAACCAGGAGCACCTCCCAGGGCCTGTGGGGTGCAATGGGGGGAGAAGAACTGGCCCTGGGATTGGTTTCAAGATGAGGGAAAGCAGGTGGCTCTGCAGGGCTGATTCCATGACAGCAGAGAAGCGGGGGGGGGGGTGTCCCTTCCGTTGTGAAAGAGGATCCAGGCTCACCATGCAGTCACTCAGGCCCCCGGGCTCTATCCTCTATGCATCGCCTGTCCCCTTGGTTAGCCCTTTAGCAGCTCTGTTTTACAGATAGGGAAACTGAGGCACAGAGGCTAAGGAACTTGGCCAAAAACAGAGGCTCTCACATGCCTGGGATGTCTATTTGATCTACCTCCTGCATGAAGTCCCCAACAACCCAGCCATTCGCTGCTGTTCTTCTGGAACTGTTCTGTTCTAGGACTGTTCTGGGGTTTCTGGAACCTTCATTGGCCATTGTCCCTGTGGGTGGTTATTGACCTTTCTCCATGATATAATTTCTTTTTTTAAATTTAATTTATTCTTTTATTGACAGTGTCCATAATTGTAGACAATAACCCATGGTAATTCCCTCCCCCCCCCACACTTGCCCCTTTGAAACCATTCTCCATCATATCCCCTCCCCCTCTCAATCAGTCTCTCTTTTATTCTGATGTCATCATCTTTTCCTCCTATTATGATCGTCTTGTGTAGGTAGTGTCAGGCACTGTGAGGTCATGGATATCCAGGCCATTTTGTATCTGGAGGAGCATGTTGTAAGGAGTCCTACCCTTCCTTTGGCTCTTACATTCTTTCCGCCACCTCTTCTGCAATGGACCCTGAGCCTTGGAAGGTGTGATAGACATATTGCAGTACTGAGCACTCCTCTGTCACTTCTCAGCATCATGGTGTCTTCTGAGCCATCCCAAGGTCACTGCCATCTGAAAAGAGAAGCTTCTCTAACCAAAAATGAGAGTAGCATTAATATATGGGTGTGAACATTAAGAGCAGTTGTTACTGGACAGTTTGGTAAGCATAGCATATGCATTTATTCAGACACCAGCAGCAGATGTTACACCCCTAGGGCTCATGACTACCCCTGTTGTAGGTTTTCAGTATCAGGGATACATTCCCTCCCATGGAGCGGGCCTCCAGTCCAATTAGAGAAAGTGGTTGGTTTCCTGCATAACAGACATGACATTATTGCATCTGTTGGCTTATTTGGCCAGGTGGACCAAATTTAAGGCTTGCATTGTCCACTGTTGAGTATCTCCACTGGTGATTTCTCCCTTTACATTGAACTGCATAAAGTGTAGTTTTTTCCAGCTTTCTGTCAGCTGGTCTACATGGAGGAGGTTTTTAGCTCAGCTCCAGCAGGATTTCTCAGTGACCTTGCAGCCCAAGTATGCGGCATTTTCAGCAATAGGGTCTTACCATCTATTCCTGATGGAAACCAAGGGCCTCGGCAATGGCCTGTAATGTTTGGGGGACATCAGGGACCTCCCTGGCCAACAACTCACTGGAAGGTATCCCATCCCTGGCACTGAAAATTTTCTAGTAACAATTCATGGCTCCTGAGTATTCCATTGTTGAAAAAAGTAAGTTTCCATATGAATTATTTATATCCTCTTAGATTTTGATTAGCCCTCCCTCCAACTTTCCTTTACTCAGTCTCTTCCCAGGACCTCACTTAGGCCTTTTCACCCCCATTACTTACATATATACAGTACCATCCTATTAAGTTCATACCCGCCTCCCTTTCTATTCCCTTTATATCCCCTTTCTTACTGGCCCCTGCTACTGAGTTTTATTCCTACTCACATAATTCCTCTCTCTCTCTCTTTCTCTCTCTCTCTGTCACTGGGGATGAGCTTCGTGTATGTTAGACAGGCCTCTACAACGGAGTTACACCGTTGTTGCCCCTAGAATCTCCAAATGTAAGGTGCACAGGGGTGTCTTTTTCTACATCCTTAGCAGTGAGCGAGGGCTGGGCCCCCTAGGAGTGGACTGAAGTGCCCCCTGGGAGAACTGCAGAGCCATTGAGTGGCCCCTCTTTTTTTTTTGTAAACAGATGAGGAAACTAAGCCTGGTAAGTCCCTCTTGCCTAGGGTTGCACTGCTAGCTGGAGACAGAGCTGAGACTAGAACTTGATCCTCTCTTCCTAGCCCAGAGCCATCTCTACCCTGCAACCCTGGTCCTCGCTCCTCCCACAGGCTGAATGCTCCCTCCACGTGCGCCTGGGTGCCCTGCACTGCATTCTGTCCTCTTCATCTCTCCCCTTGACCAGAGCTCCTTGGAGCACACTTGTCTCTGGTTCACCCTTCTCTTTCCACCGGCAAGACCACTGTTTAAACAAGCCTGCACTGGGTGAGTAAGGGTGTTTACATTTATGAACAAGTGTGCACCTGTTACGCACCAGACCCTGCTCTGGAGTCCAGGAGTATACATGATGGCAGCGAACACCTGCCCCGAAGAGCTCACAGCACACAGACAAAAGTGGGGCACCAGGACAGGATGGTGAGCCAACTGGGGTCCCCAATAAGGTGGTTCACTCAGCCATGGACAGTCTAATGGGTAACTTCCATATTAACTGTTTTCAAAGCAGAGCGCTACTTTTATAGAATAAAGCTAGCCTCCCTTGTAGTCTGGTGTGACCATGTGCCTCAGTTCTTCCAGATAACTTCCAGGTAACTTACAGATACCTCCTTCTCTGTCCCTCCTCTGTGTATTAGACTGTGAAGTGATGGTCAGTCTTGGGGCAGCCATGTTGGGCCAGAAGGACAAGGCCACATGCCAGGGCTATGGAACAGAAGCTTGGGTGGACCTCTCTTTCCCTCTCTTTCTCTTTCTCTCTCTCTCTCCCCCTCTTCTCACTCTGAGACAGCCTCCCTAAGATTCCTGATACTGGCTTGGAACTCCCTATGTAGCCCATGCTGGCCTTCAACTCATAACTCTTCTGCCTCAGCCTCAAAAGTGAGCTCTATGTCCGGCAGAAGCCTTGGTCTCTGACCCCTATGGGGAGCTGCCCCCTCCATCTCCTCTAGAGTTCATTCATTTAAGTGAAAAAATAAACTCTCTGGTCCACCCCACTGTTATTTTGGGTGTTCTGTGGCTGAAAGAACCCAGTGGTAACAGCTACAGCTTTGGATGGGAAGAGGAGACAGCTCCCAGGAGATGTCTCCTACAGAGCACACTGGCCCCATCACCCCTTCGAGGTCAGGGCTGTGGCTGGAACCATACTGTGGACCGATTCAATCTTGTAGACCCTGTGGCAAAACTTGACTTCCACACACACAGCCATTCATCCTCTCACTCATTTACTCCTCATTCACGATTCAGCTGTCTCACTGTCTCAGAAAATTCATTCACCCAGCTGCCCATCCGTTCATCCATCAAGCTGCTCTTGGAGACGGGTGGTGCTGAGCTGGGGGTGTAGTCTGAGCCTGGCAAGAGGTAGTTTGCAATGAACCTCCACCGGTCAGCAGGAATCAGAAAGACTCCAGGACACCGGGGCTGAGGAAACCAACCCAATCCCTTGTTTGGAGGCACAGTGAGTGGCTAGATTTGTGAATAAACTTCCACAGGAACTGAGAAGGAACTAAGATGTGAATTGCCCCAAAGTGACCCGGGCACAGCTTCAGGGAAGCACGTTAGGTGCATGCCAAATGGGCATCTCCCCACACCCATGCAGGGCTCTGCCAGGCTCCTCTGCCTCGCTTCCCCTGTGCCACTTTCTTCCTGTTCAAACAATCCCAGCCGCGGGAGACCACTAACGGGGGAAAATATACACTAAGGCCACAGTCATTAGCATCCTGGAACATTGGATTCTATTTCTGGCAGACCTGAGGTTCCTGGCAAGGCTTGGTACCCACTCCCCAGCCCCTCTCAGGGCCATGAGCTCTCTGTAGCTGCACACCGCTGGAGAGCCAGGTGCCCACAAGGGAGGGATCGGCTCCAGGCGCCACCACACCTGACATGGAGGCTCAGCTCAAGGAAGGATGACTCATTTATTGAGCACCTCCTGTGTGCCCAGCAAGCGCTAGATCCCGGGCACCTGTGTCCCCTGCTCTCCTCCCACGCAGCCTCACCTTGCCATCTTTGGGCCTCGGGCCTTTTGCACACCCTGTCCCCTGCCTGTAGCCGTGTGATCCAAGCTCTCCTGCAGACCCTAGGCTCTCCTTTGCTGGACTGTGGACTCCCTAGGCTAGGCCACATCTTTTGAGCTTCTGCTTGGTTGCTGTTTTCTGACTGATTGAATGAGAGAGTGAGTGACTTCCACATCAGCCTGCTTAACCAGCGGGGCCACCGAGGCTCAGAGAGAATATGCCCACCCGAGGCCAAGACGGGGTAGGAGGAAAAGTCTAGATGGGAATCAGATGTCTGAGGACCGAGATGTGCCTTTCTTAGTATATTTGGCTCTTGAAGGTAAAAGAAGGGTTGGACAGCAGCAATGGGAAGCTGGGAACAGGTAACAGGAAAAAACCCCAAGGCCCAAAGTTCCGCTCTACCACCCTACTTATGGGTAGGGGTAGAGTGGAGCCTGGGGCTGGCCACCAAGGCACTCAGGGTTGTGGGGGGGGGGGTCCCAGTTGTGAACTGAGGGTTCACAGTGCTTGGTCTGCAAACAAGAGGGCCAGGGCAGCATCCTGGCTGGCAGGCAGAGTCAGCAAGGCCGTGCTAAGTCACAGACAATCAGTACCCTATGGGTAACGGGGTCCATTGCCCCTGAACAGCTGGAGGTGACTCCTTTAGCAAAGTGCTGGTTCGGAGCCCACCAGAGACAAGCTGAAAACCTCAGCCGCATCCAAGATGGCAGGTTGCTTTAGTTTCTCTGAAACTCAATCTCCTTGTCTGGATAATGGGGGGTGGTGGGGGTGGTGGTGAGAAAGCTCTTTTCCTAGGACTGTGACAGAGGTAAGTAAGTTAATGTGTGTGGTACATCTGCAGCAGGGCCCAGATCCCAGATCTGTACAGACACAAAGAAAGCAATCCGTAAATATCACGCTAGAAGCTTCCTGGTGCTCCACGCCAGCAAGCCTCGCTTGCCTGAGCTTCTCTCCTCACAAGGGCTTGCTCTGTAGGTTGCCTGGGGCTGTTGGGAGGATCTAAGGCAAGAGGTAACTGGAAAGATCTGCCCGAAGGCAAGGTTTAAGGAGGTTGCTGTTGCCCTTGTGTCTGTAACTGAACTACGTCAGGCCTGGAGGCCCAGTACATGCCTGGAGAGGAACAGATGTTCCATGGCCTGGGGAGATGGTGGTGGTGGTGATGATGATGGTGGTGGTGGTGGTGGTGATGATGATGGTGGTGGTGGTGGTGGTGCTGGTGGAGACTGTATAGGTGACTGTGAGGAGACGATGGAAGAGATTATGATGGTGATGATGGTGGTAGAGATGATGATGGTGAGATGAAAGAGAAGACTGTGCATATGAAGATGATGGGGCTATGGCAGAGCTGGGGACAGAGATCGTTTCAATGGTGATGATGACAGAGATGGTGGTGAAGATGATGATGATGAGAATGATGGAGGAGGAAATGAAGGACAATGACCACGGAGGTGCTATGCTGTAGAGAATGATGGTGGAGGAGAGGATGAGGAGGATGTTAATGGCGGTGATCGTGGAGATGCTGGTGAGACTGGTGGCGGTGAGGATGGGTAAGTGAAGGGCTGGGCGAATGACACAGCCTCTTAGGTAGCAGGTTCAGTGCGGGCCTTGTGATGGATGAGAACAACATCACCAAAAGATCCAAAGAACTAGATGGTCAAAGACCCAGCTATTGTTTCAGCTCGGGTTTTGCCCTTCATTAGCCAAGTGACTTTGGGAAGTCCCTGCGTCCATCTGAGTGTTCGTTCTGTCACTCATAAAACAGGAACCAGCCCTGCCCAGCTTGCTCCATGGAGCACCCACGGACGTCCTGCACGGGCCTTTTAGACGCAGCAGCTGTGTCTTGGAACACAGCAGAGCAGACAGTTCCAATGTGGGCTGTCACTTCCCTGCCTCCCCCAATCTCCCCGGCCCCCATGTCCCAGGACAGCTGTGTCTCCCAGCCTTAGTTTCCTCTTCTTTTGTTTACTTTTTATTGATGTATTTGAGAGTGACAGAGAGAAAGAGGGACAGAGAGAGAGAGAGAGAGAAAGAGAGGGAGGGAGAGAGAGAGAATGGGCGCACCAGGGCCTCCAGCCACTGCAAACCAACTCCAGATGTGTGTTCCCACTTGTGCATCTGGCTAACGTGGATCCTGGAGTATACAGCCTCGAACCAGGCTTCTTAGGCGTCACAGGCAAGCGCTTAATCACTAAGCCATCTCTCCAGCCCTCAGTTTCCTCTTTATCATTATATGAACTCTTCCCACACAGAGTTGTGGTCTGACTAAAAAACACTCAGGAAGTTATAGGAACCAGTCCAGTGGCTACATTGAGTGGGGGCTGGCTCCCTGTTCTCGTCATGAAGAAAAGCCTCTGGTTCACTCTGGAGGATTTTCTTCTGGCTGAACATGGTACAACTTGATGTGACGAGCAAACCCGCTTGGTCATCACTGTTCCTCACCTTCCTGTCCCGTGTGCATTGCAAGGAGCAGATGAGGGTGGCCACGGCCTATCACCGGTTGAGCTGTGCAGTATGCTCATGGCTCAAGGGCACTCAGCTAAGGAAATTGCTCTTCTACTTTTCCTCCCTCAGCTGTGAACCTTAAAGTGGGGCCGCCTCTCCCTGGAGAGGGTGCCTTTCTCTTATTTGCACAGAAATTCTTAGGGTCTGGGAAGCTCTTGTGTTATCCGATATGAGGTTCAGTCCTGATGACTCAGACAGGCCCAGAGCACGTGGTCTAACATGCTTGTTGGGCAGAGGAGGAAACTGACCAGTGTCCACCTGTTTGGTACATTTTCCCTGCACTGCTACCGGGTGACCCTTGAAAAGGTGAGGACATGTGACAGACTGGCCATCATCCCATGAGCTTTCCAGAGCTGTATGGACGGTGGCTCCTGACAAAGCCCGTTTGTCTCTAGTGATTGGGTGCTACATTTTGGGGATGAGCAGCAGGAGTTCAGACAGCGAGGGTGCACCCAAAGGGACGTCATCCTGTGCACAGTGGCCAAAGTTTCGCAGCACTGAGCAAGGAGGGAAAGAGAGGGCCTGCCAGTAGCTCCTGGACGGAGACCCCAGCTTGTACAGTGTGGAGAGCCCGGCAGGCTCAGGGGTTACATGTTCCCCCTTCTGTTGGCATCAGCATAGGCAATGAGGAGCAAAAACCCTGGGAAATGCGGGTCATAGATGTTGAATGGTCATTCAAGGGCCGCACAGCAATGTTCTGCCTGGCTGGGATTATGACCCAGGCTCCTGACTTGAGGCATGCAGTAACTATTAGGCTCATTGGCCAGTGTGTGTGTGTGTGTGTGTGTGTGTGTGTTCCTGTGTAGTTAGTGGGAACAGAAGCAGTGAGACAGTGCCGGACAAGAATGCGTCTGGTTGAACTGTGTTCTTGCTAACACCTGATGCTGGGCATTCTGTCCTTACCACTCCACCCCCGGGATGTGCGAAAGGACTATAAAGTCTGGTTCAGTCAGTCCACCCAGCCAGCTGTTCTGTCCTATTGCATGTGTCCCAGCTGGGACAGCACATGACCCACCTATCTTTATTGAAGTTCAAAGCCAACCCGGAAGTCCAGGCTGCCAGGCCTGTCCAGCAGGGGCACTGCACATGCAGCAGGCAATAGCATTGCATCGGGAATGAGCCCCAGGTTCCTGGGATCGCTCTCTCTAGCACACGCTGAACTTAAGCTGTACTAGGTCTTTATATACAAATAGGAAGGCTAGACCACCAAACCTCCAAAGTATTGCAACTCTGGTCTTCTGGCTAGAGGTTCTCAGACTTGGGCCTGAGTGGGTGGATAGGGGTACCCAGGAGGGCCAGAGCTTTCCATGCAACAGGCTGGCGGGACCGCGATTCTGCCTCTCCAACAAGCCGCAGAAACTCAGTTGGTCCGGGGCTCACATTTTGAGAACTGCTATTCTAGCAATCGTGGATGCACGCTGGGATCACTTGGGGAACTTGCCACAGCTAGGCTCCCAGGCCCAATGCCAGAGCAATTAAATCAGCTCAGAGGGAGCCCGGGTTCTGCTTCTTTTTAAAGCTCCCCAAGGTGATGTGAACGCTCTGCCAAGGTTAGGAAGCACAGCTCTGGAAAGACGGTGGGGAGAAGCCAGCGCGTTTCCCTTTGGGGGCATTGATCTTGCTTCCCAGCTCAGCCTCTTGTCAGCTCCTTGGCTGTAAGAGCCACCCTGAGCCTCAGTTTCCTTTTCTGTAAGTGGGGGCTATTGGAGAAACTAAATGAAATTGCCTCCCTGCATCTCCCTCTCTCTCCCTCCCTCCCTCTCTCCTTCCCTTGTCTCCAAGGAGAACTTGTGCGTTCAGCCGAGCACAATTCAATAAGTATTTATTAAAAACTTGCAATGGCAAGATTTGCCCTCAACTGTGTGAAATAGAGATGAATCAGGCTCCGTCCCCACTTCAAGGCGCTCACGTGCACGTGGGGAGGGGTGGGGTGGGGGGGAAGGATGGGTGAGACGTGTCCAGAACGTGAGGCTAGATGAAACACAGGCTACAGATGAAGTTGTCATGGAAAAGCTACTTTATGAAAGGCGCTCTGGAGTTTATTTTAATCCTCTCCGTAGCCCCATGAGGTGGCTACTATTGAAACACCCACTTTATAGGTGAAGAAGTGAAGTTTCACAAACCAGGCTTTTCAGAGTGGGTGACAAGACCCTGGGAAATGCTAGGAGAAAGCTTTGTGGGAGAAATGTCACCGTGACACTTTGAAGGATTGTAGGAGTTCAACAAGTAGAGAGGAAAAAAGAGGAACCGGAAGAGGAAAAGTCCAACTTCTTCGTGTGTATGCTCATGTGTGTCAGTGTGTATGTGTGGGTGCACATGTATATGTCATTGAATGTGTGTGCGTGCACACATGAGCACATGTGTGTGCCAGCCAGAGGGTGATGTCAGGGGACCTCTTATTCAGTTGCTTTCTGCCTTATTCTTTTTGTTTTGTTTTGTTTGTTTTTATTTATTTATTTGAGAGTGACAGACAGAGAGAGAAAAAAGCAGTTAGAGAGAGAATGGGCACGCCAGGGCCTTCAGCCACTGCAAACGAACTCCAGATGCATGTGCCCCCTTGTGCATCTGGCCAACATGGGCCCTGGGGAATTTGAGCCTTGAACCGGGGTCTTTAGGCTTCATACTGCCTAATTCTTCGAGACAGGGTCTCTCACTGTGGCAGACAGCTTCAGGTTTGCTGAGATGAACGTCCAGACCAGGCAGTTATGGAGGAAGAGATATTTACTGAAGCTTACAGATCCACCAAAAATTCCATAATGGCAGAAGAAGCTGGCCTGTTTTCACAGTACCAAATACACAGAGAGAAGCACAAGCCTAAAAGCCAAAAGCACACAGCACAGCACACTTCAGGAACTCCAGCTAGGCACACTTTGCTTGTCTTTATATTAAAATCTCAAACCCACCACCACACCTTAAGATCCGCCCAGTGACACCGCCTCCAGCCAGGTGGCTGCAGATGCAAATACAAACTAACAAAACACTGAATATATTGGGGGCCATCTATTCAAACTACCACATTCACTGAACCTAGAGCACACTGGTTTGGCTAGACTAGCTAGCTAGCAAGCCCAGTGAATCCCTCTGCCTCCCCTTCAGTTATTTGACACCATGCCTGGCTGTATGTGGGTGCTGGGGATTCAAACGCCAAGTCCTCATGCTTGCAAGAGGCAAGACTTTCCTTGCTAATCTATCTCCCGAGCCTGGAAGTCCAACTTCTTTAAGGGACCTGGAAGTGATTTGATTTGCTTTGTATGCCAGCCTGACTTAGCTTGTATATCTCAAGCAACAGGGAGTCATTGAAAGTTCTCCATCATGGGTAGCATTTTAAGAAAAGGATTAGGGGCTGGAGAGATGGCTTAGCGGTTAAGCGCTTGCCTGTGAAGCCTAAGGACCCCGGTTCGAGGCTCGGTTCCCCAGGACCCACGTTAGCCAGATGCACAAGGGAGTGCACACGTCTGGAGTTCGTTTGCAGTGGCTGGTGGCCCTGGCACGCCCATTCTCTCTCTCTCTCTCTCTCTGCCTCTTTCTCTCTCTCTCTGTCACTCTCAAATAAATAAATAAAAATGAACAAAGTAAAGGATTAGGGGAATCATGGTTTATGGAAGACACAGCCAGCCAGGTGAGGAGGAGCAAGGCAGCTATAGCCAGTGGTCCCCGTGAAGACACATGGGTGCAGGGGAGGTTGAGAAAATGAGTGCACATGGATGTGGCTCTGTTGCCACATGAAATAAATATTCCCTGGATGTGGATGACTTCTCTGCACCTGTCTGTTGACTGAGCCATTCTGCACCCAGCAGCAGGAGGCAGAAGCAGAGGCAGGTAAAACTGTCCAGGTCACCCAGGGCCACGTGCAGCCCCCTCACGATGGGGACCTGGTCAGTGGGGCGTGACCCACTCAGGGTGGAGGACTCTGCCGAGAGCGCAAGGATTGGGTTCCTGCGACAGCTCAAAGCTGGCTGCCTGCCACTTCTCCATGATGGGGGCTGGAGGACCTGGCCCAGTGGCCAGAGTCCTACCTTAGGCTTCCAGGTGGAGCATGCCGCCCGGCCTGTCTCCCACTGCTAGGAAAGGAGCCAGCTCAGGGCTCACGAGCTCTGTGCGCCAAGCCCAGTGTGAACCCTCTGGGCAGAAGCCAGTTCCTAGACGTCAAGTCTGGATGTGAAGAGAGTGCCACTGGGACTCTTGCTTCTGGCCTCTGCTGGCGACCCCGGAGCATCCTTTAGCCCTTTGGAAATCTACAGTGGGACCTTAAAACAGTCCAGTAATAACAAGAACAGGGCTGTCCAGTCCCTTGTCCTCATCATCACTTGGCATAGTTTCCATGGGGAAATCTCAAGGTTGCCCAAGGTCGGGCCCAGGCCCAGGAATACATTTTCTGTACTCACCATCCAAGTCTATTTTAGTTTTTTTTTTCCCCAGTATCATGCCCATTTTACAGACAACATAAACAAGGACTAGAGACCTCCTATGACTGGCTCAGGGTGGAACCTTTGAGTGGTTACCGAGGTAGGGCTAGAACAGATCTCCCACCCAGAGTTGTCTCCTAGTTTTGTGGATAGAGGCCCAGCGGAAGTGTGGGACACCCAGTAAAGCACCCCCTTCCCCAGGCCACACAAGCAAGTGGGAAGGAGGAAGTCTGTTGGGGGCGCATGGGCTTGGACCCTCTAGGAACCACCTTGCATGGTGGGCAGCCTGGTTGGGCTGGAGGGACTTGCTTTGTTTTCATGACGTCTGGTTTAACTCTCACCTATTTATGGCCAGAGACACAGGCTTCCCATGTAAGGCAGTGACATTAATGAGCCTGAAAAATGTGTTGGGGAGAGTGGGTCTTGAAGAAAAACATTTAAGTGGCCTGATGTGTGACCTGGTTCAAACCCTTTCCAACTGTGTGGTGGAACCTCACTGGGCATGGCATGGCTCTGGGCTCCGTCCCCGCCAGAAATAACCACTGCTCCGGGCCACCAGGAGGCCTGGGTCCTGAGACAGGGCTCTCAGACCTGCTTCCCCAGGCCAAGGTGACGGTGGTGCGCCGCCTGTGGTTGCACGTGCGCGGCCCATGTGTCCCGCAGGCCGAGAGACCTCGCGGAGGAAGGAAGGAAGGAAGGAAGGAAGGGGCGTATCGGGCCAGACCCCATCGGGCATCTAGGAGGGCATGGGGATTTCCGCAAGACCCGGGCTCGCGAAGCCAGTGGAGGGTCCCCTGCAGGCGTGCGGGCAAGATCGTGTTCCGACGTCAGCTTCCCGGGCCCGTGCCGTGCCGCCTTCCGGTCACGGTGCGCGCGCCCGGAGCCTCGGGCCGTCCGCCCGCACCCCCTCCCCCCAGCCCCAGCCCCAGCCCCAGCCCCAGCCCCACGCGCCCGGGCACGCGGAAGCCGCAGACTGCAGCGCTCGGGTGGGCGCGGGCGGGGCCGGGGGGCGTGGCCTGAGCGCTGGACCCGCCGCTCATTGGCTGCGCGGGGCTGGCGGGGCGGCGTGGGCGGGGCGCGGGCGGAGGGCAGAGGAGGGCGGGCGCCCGGCGGGACGCGCCGCTGGCTGGGTGGCTGGCTGGCGGGCTCCGCGGCAGGTGGGCGCGGGACGAAGCCGCCTCCGAGAGACAGTCGCTGGGGCGACGAGGGCGCCGGGATCGCTGTCGGGAGCCCGGGCTTGGGCCACTTTTGGGGAGAGAACCCTGACTTCTCCCCGCGTGGGGGTGGGGTGGGGCTGGGGGACAGCCGGGAGTTCGCCTGCGGGAGAGGGAGGAGCCGGCCCCCGAAGAAAGTTCTCCTCGCCCGGGGGGAGAGAGGAGGCGCGCGGCGAGGCGGCGCACTTGGAGCTGCGCTCGGAGCCTCGGCGCTGCGTTCGCGGCCCCGATCCCACTCGCGCGCCGAGCGGAGCGGAGGAAGGAGCGGTTCCTCTCCCGTGGGCCGAGCCGCAGAGCTGCGGGCAGCAGAGGAGGCCGGGGCCCCGGGCCGGCAGCTCCTAATTTTCCCCGCTCCCCGCGACCCCCTTTGGGTCTGGACGCGAAGGTAGCGTAGGCGGCCGGGAGCACTCGCCGGCTGGGGAGACGCACTCAGGGTCACCTCCAAAGGGCATCCTCCTGGGTCCGCTCCTCATCCTCGGAGTCGCATCCACATCCTTTTCCTCCCCCACCCACCCACCCACTCAGCTCGGAGCCCCCAACTGGGGACCTCCTACATCGGACGTCCCCAAGCCTCCGGGCACCTGGCTCAACCGGAGGCCTCCGGGTCTGGGCAGGGCAGGGCCGGCGACGGCGAGCCGGAGCCCGCCCAGCGCCCGGGCCCCGCCAAACCTTCGGAACCCATCCATGGGGTCCCGGCTCCACGCACCTCTTCGCCCGGCCGCGCCCAGCCGGGCTCGGGGCTCCGCGCACCCGAGGATCCGTGCGCAGTGACCACGGAGCCTCCGCAGACGCCGGGGAGCTCTGCGGCCGGAGCGGCAGGCGGTTCCCCACCCCTCCAGGCGCTTCCAGGCAGCCCTCCGAGCCGTGCCCGGGGCCCAGCCCGCCGTGCCCAGGTAGGAGAGATGCCCCAACAAAACCTTCGGGAAGCCGGGCAGCCTGGGAGAGAGGGGAAGGGACCCTGCGACACCTGCTTTTCATGAGGAGGGAAACTTAAAACTACGCATCTGTGGTGTGCGGGGACTGGTTGACAACTTTACCCACGCAGAGGGAATTAAAACCGCGGGGTGCCTAGCCTGCGTCAGTCCGGGTGCTCGCATTGTCCTTAAACCCAAGTAAAGGGTTTGTTGGGCTTGTGGGTCCTCCGTTTAGCTTAAGAGCTCTCCTTTCAGGAGGTCGAGAACCAGCCCACTTTAAAAGGGAGGAAACCGAGGCTCAGGGGGAAGAGGCACTTACCCCCCCCCTCAAAAAAAAAAACCCTTCTAACCCTGCTCTGGCAGGTCCTCATACAAGGAACGAATAGCCAAGATCCTTGCCCAACCCACAGTACCTTGAGCTTTAGAGGGATTCCCGTAGATTCCCTTCGCAGGAAGGGCTTCTGGGACCCAGCTGGCCAGTGTGTGTGGCGCCTCGGAGTCTCCTCTCCTCGCCTCTGCCACCAGACTAGGGAGGATGATGAAGGCCCTCCTGGGATATGGGACAGGGCTGGGAAGCAGTGGCCAGCCCAGGAGCTCCTGGCTTCTGATTCAGGCTTTCCCTAAGCCTCAGAGAGACCAGATTGAGTTCCGTGAAGGCCTCTGCTACTGCCGCCCAGGTTTCTCCTTAGACCTCAAGCCATTCTGGGGTTGGTTTCTGTCCTGCCGTTTAACAGAAGGGTGAACTGAGGCAGGCAGGCCAGTTCACTGTGTGAACTGGATTGGCCAGAGGCTGAACTGCTTGGTTGCACACTTAAGTCATCTGCTCTCTGCCCTCCGGAGCTGCTCAGGATGGGGAAGTGGGGGCGGGGGAGGGAGAGACGCTTTGCAAAGTCCCTAGAACTCTTTATGGTGCAAGGTTGGATTTATGGAACTGCAGTGTGTGTGTGTGTGTGTGTGTGTGTGTGTGTGTGTGTCTCCAAAGGGGTTCCAGGTGCACAGTCGGGCACTCTGAGGAACCAGACTCTGGGGGGGGGGGGAGTCCCCTGAGGGACTTGCCCAGGACTCTGGTCTCTCCGTCCTTGCCTATCTGGCCTGTAGCTTCCAGCAGGCGCTGGGGAAGATGCAAGGGTAGAAGGTAAAATGACCCTTCGGTGCATGCACTGCCCGCTGGCTGGCTGTTAGGGTCTGTGGAGAGTCCCGGGCAGTGCCCACCCCAGCTGCCTGCAGGAAGAAAGGGAAGGAGGATAGAATATACCCCTGGGGAGTCATACCCTGCCTGGTGCCAGCTGAGGCTTCACTGAGTCAGCTTTTGGAAAGGACTCCAGTTTGGACCAGTTGAAGGGTGGCTTTTCATGGAGGTAAAAGCCTAGTTTTTAGAGCCAGGCAGCCTGCTTGTAATCCCTGCCAGGTATCTGCTGGGTGAACTGGAGCGAATGACTCAGTCTCTTTGAGCATCAGCGTCCCCATCAGTTCCTTGGGGGGGGGGTGTCTCCTTGTGATGGGTGCTTGTGGTAGGTACTTTTCTTTTGGGACATCCCCATTCTGTTTCCCCTGGGATTTTTGCCTGGCCCTCCCTAACCCCCCCCCCCCCCCAGCTACCTGGGGAACAGCCCAGCGCTAGGGGCAGTAGGCTCAGAGCTTGCATTCAGGTGTCTTGTTCAGCCTCACACCTCTCTGAGCCACTGAGGTTGGAATCTGGGACCTGTCTCGCCCTGTAATGAGGTCAGCCCAGCAAGCAGGTCCCCGCGGGGTGCTGTGCCCACACGGGCTTCCCTCAGAGCCTCCTATGGGGGCGGAGCCACAGAGGCACTGTCACCTGGCGTCCAGGTGCCTGGATGCCTCACATAGTCCCAGTCCCACATGGCCTCAGCCATGTGAACACCCAGCTTTTTCTCAGAAAAGCCCTTGGGGTTCCTCCTCTGGCTTTGCCCCTCTCTGTTCCTCCATCTCTTGTTTCTAAAGGCCCTGCCTCCTGTCTCTGACTCCTTGCCTCTTTTCTCTTCTGTCTTATATGCTACCTCCTCTCTCTCCCACTCCCTCAAGGCCAGCCTGTGTGTACTGGGGTGGAGGCTAGGGCAAGGCAGTGATGAAGGCACACCCTGTCCCTGGCTGTCCCTGGGTGCTGTTGGCTCTCTCCCTATCCTGTTTAGACAGAGGTGGTCACCAGCAGTCTGCTCCTTGTCAAGGACCTGAGAGGGGCTCTCCCAGGTGAGGCACCCAGCCAGAGCCCCTGGGAGCTGAGGAATGCTTTCTGCCCTTGTACGTTTCCACCCCACTTCCCACAGCCAGGCCTCAGGACCTTCAGCAGGACCTGGGGGGGGGGCAGTGCTTCTCAGAACAGCCCTGGGCAATCCAGGAGGGCTAGAGGTGAGGGGAGAAGCTCCCAGAGCTGGGGCTTTGGGTGAGCCCAAAGGCAGAGCCATTTTCCTTTTCATCCATTCACTCAGGGATCATTTGCTGAGCACCTGCTGTGTGTGTGGTGTGCGGTGCTGTGGTCCTGTGGGGTCCACTCATAGACTGCTCTAGGAGTGACGTCAGACTTCACCAGGCTCTGTGTGAACCCAGTGGTCAACTGCCATGGCCCATGCGGACCTGACAAGAAGAGCCCACATGCGGATGGGGAGGTGGCATCCCGTAGGCAGAGCAGACAACCTAGGGTCAGACGCTCCTTGCCAGATACTCGGGTTCTTGGTATCTGAGTGTCCTTACCGCCTACCGTCCGGGTCACTGGAGGGATGGGGCAGGCGTATGTGTGGCACTTAGGACACTGTGACATATATTTACGGCCAACAAAACGTCCGTGGTGTTATTGTTCTCGTCTTTATTTTTTTATTATTGTTCTATTCTTAGCACATACTTGGCACACACCTAGGCTTGGCCTGGAACCCACATCATAGTGCCAGGCCCGGGGTCTGCCGTGTGCTGAGCTGGCTCCATTGTGTCTGTCTCTGCCATTCATTCTTGGAGGTCATGTTATGGGCTGGGAGCTGGGAACATTCACGCCATGGAAATTGGCAAGTGCTACCTGCCAGGCAGGGCTTTTCCGAGTGGTACTTACGAGAATGCTTGGGGGCGGGGCACAGATCAAGCCCTTGAGGCTGTCGGCCTGGGAGAGCCAGAGGCAGGCACCAGGCCTTAGCAAATGAAGCCCCTCTGTGTGAATTGCACAGGACCCATTCTTGGCAGAAGAGCTATACAAAGATGTCCCTTGCTCTGAGATGCAGCCTTTCCTTGCTCACCCATGGGCTGCCATGTGCAGTGGCCAACTTGTATAACCTATGGTGACTAGCCCTGGGGCTAGCAAGGTTCCCCTGGGAAGGTGGATCACTGCTTGGGTACGGTGATCAGGGAAGGCTTCAGAGAGGCAGCAATGCCGGATCCTGCAACAAGAGGACGAGTGTTTTGGAAAGGAGCCTTTGGGAGTGGGAGCAGAGGAACAGAGGCAGAGATCAAGTTGATTGGTCCTGGGGGCCTCTGGGGTGCTGAGACAGTGGGGAAAGTGGGCTGGATTAGGAACGGCCTTCTGGGGGGCCCCGAGGCACAGGGAGGTTTGTCAGTCCATTTAGTCTGCTTTAGCTTCTCCCATGATGCCAAGAGGCACCCATAGAAAGTTCTAGGTTTCCTCCAGAACCTTAGCCTTTAGGATTGCAAGAAAGCTTGCATTGCTCATGGGTATTCTCCTGTCCACATTCTGGAGCCCAGGTCCCCCAGAAGCAGGTGAACTCTGGGGGCCCGGGAGGCACAAGTCCTTGGGTGGAACACACAGGAGTCTTGTGGGCTGAGGGTGGGCGAGAGCCCTGTAGGTGTAAATTACAGATTTCGGGAGCACATCCTCGCTGTGGGTTTGATGGGGAGGTGGCCTGAGTTCCACCTGGGAGAGCTTTGAACCCCCACATCCTTGGGTATGAGAAGTGCAGGTCCACCAAGCCACATCCCAGGCTCATCAGAAGCTGCGGTGGGGTGAGGAGTGGACACTCCAGGGAAAGGCTGTGCCCTGGTAGTAGTTATTGCTGTAAGTCCCCACCTGTGCCAAGCAGAGCCGTCCATGGCAGCTGAGGAGCTGGAGAAAGTGGGCCTCAGAGGTGAAGCTGCCTGGCCCAGATGGGCAGTTGGTGTCAAGTAGAGCTGCTCTACTGTGCTCGAGTGAGCGAGGTTAGCCAAAGGAAGATGAACCAGTGAGACAGGGAGGGAAGGGGTAAAGCCAGAGGGCATGAGTGGATGAACAGGGGGTGGTTAGAGACCCAGGGCCCCCTGGAGAAGCCCACCAGCGTTCCTACTGTACAGACAGCCGAGACCTAGACGGGGCCCACAGAGAAGGTGGCAAAGACCAACAAGGCCCACGGTCAGGGGCCTTCTAATGCTTTCCCCTCTCCCTTGTGTCACAGCCCCGAGCCATGATGAAGACCTTGTCCAGTGGGAACTGCACGCTCAGCGTGCCGGCCAAGAACTCCTACCGCATGGTGGTGCTGGGCGCGTCCCGCGTGGGCAAGAGCGCCATCGTCTCTCGCTTCCTCAACGGCCGCTTTGAGGACCAGTACACGCCCACCATCGAGGACTTCCACCGCAAGGTGTACAACATCCGCGGTGACATGTACCAGCTGGACATCCTGGACACATCTGGCAATCACCCGTTTCCCGCCATGCGCCGGCTGTCCATCCTCACAGGTAAGCCGGGCTGTGGGCGTGTGTTGGCGCGGGAGGGCCTTGGGGCTGGGAGCAGGACAGCTGGCTCCACGCTCCTGTCCCCCATCCGAGCTGCCTGATGGGTGGCTGAGTCACAGCCCAGTGCCATTTCGACACTTGAGTCAGTTCCCCACAGCGGCTTGCCAGCTTCCAGATCAGGAACTGCAGTGGCTTTCCAGGAACCAGAAGCCCGGCCGGGGCTTAGCGCCTGGCACACATCTGTTTTACTCCTCACAAGGAACCTAAAAGACAATGGGGTCTGCCTCCATTTTACAATGGGGAAACTGAGGTAGAGAGATTCATTTGATTCAGTTGGAAGCACAGCTGTCACTGAGCTACCCTGTGGCCTCCCCACCTTCTGGGGACAATGGGGGGGAAGATGGAATTGTGTGAGATCAGAAGGCTTACAGTGACGTGGTTCAGGCCATCATCGTCATTCACGAGCTGTGGAGAGTGACAGCTGAGAGGATGGGTCCCAAAGCCCCACTGGGAACCCAGTCTTGAATTCACTGCCTCCTGGTCTGGGCCCTTGGGACAAGTGATTTTCTCATCTGTGAAACCAGCATCGTATTCACATGGGTCTCAGAGGTCCTGTGGGAATTAAATGAAGACCGTTTGTTGGGTTGGTTGTGCAGGGATGAGTGTTTGGCACACGTTGGTCGTCTGTCAAGCCAGAGTCTCTAGTACGGGCTACGCAGTCATGTCCCCCAGCCTTGTCCCTCTGAACATGATACTAGGGAAGGAAGGCTCAGGTAACTCTTAAGTCATCAAGAAAACAATCCCAAATGGAAACACTTCCGTGCCAAGAACCCCCACATCCTGCCCACCCTTCGTCTCACACTCTGGCCACGGTGGACCGGCCACAGGCCCCTGCTTGACTGCCTGGCCACGGGGTTCTGTCCTCCAGGTCACCCTCACTGACCCTATGGCCCAGGTTGCTCTCAAGGCCCATCTGAGATTTTGCAGAGGGAGTGTGTAGTTAGAGGAAACCCAAAGATGAGCCTGGGCTCAAATCTTACCTCCGTCATCTCATAGCTGATCTGTGCCCATCTGTTGGTCTCAGCCTTGCCAGGTGGATACAGGCATGGCCTGGTTTCCTCCCTGTGGCAGTGAGGAGAACAGAGCTGAGGGCACAGCTCTCCCAGCCTGGGTGGAGACTGGACACCCACTGATAGACACATAGAGCAGAACCTTGTGCGTATTCACAAAGCTAATTTGCAGTTATACAGGCAACACACTGTCAAACAGTACCAAGAGCCCTGGGACCCATGCCCTCCCCCCTCCCCCGTCCCAGGCCCCTGCCTCTCTGGTGGCATCATCGCCAGCCTGGCCCATGGGAGCGCATTGGCATTCATTCTGTATCCTGGGCTGGCGCCGGGTGAGGTCAGGCTGTTCTCCACATGCTGCATGCTGAGCACATCTGTCTGCCGCTTCCTCGGCTTGCTCACTGGCCCGGGCCACGTTTCCCAGCAAGCTCTCTCTGCAGCTGCCCAGCACCTGTAATCTCACATTTGAACATGTCAAGGCTGCTGGTGCTCAGGGGCCAAAATTAGCCTAACGGGACCAAATGGTGATTAGCAGCCGGGATGGAAGCCGTTGGCAGGCAGACACTGCCTTGCAGCGCCTTTAACACCGCCCCCCCCCCCCCGCCCCAGCCCTTTACCAGCCTCAGGAACACCAGTATGCATGGGCCCCAGAAGGCCAGGTGGATGGGTGAATGTCTTGAACCCTGTATCCAACTCAGGCCGGGAGTGTGCCATTTGGGGGTATCCACAGCGAGCTCTGGGGTCCAGGAGGAGACAGCCTTTCTGACCTACACTGAGATACTTAACCCGCTCTGAGCCTTGATTTCCCCACCTGCAAGTCAGTGACCTTTCGTCCACGCTGAGGGTTGTTCCGAGTTGGAGTGAAAGTGAGGGAGGGCCTGCAAGGATAACCCCTGTGGAATGTGACCTGGACACACGGAGAGGCTGGTCCACACACTGGACACCCGTCTTGGCTGCACCCCAGTTGTTTCAAGTTGAGCCCCCATCCCAAGTGCTGCGGTGGGTTACAGTGAAGGTAGCATGGACACATTCCTGTACTCTTCTCATGATTTGTTCTAGAGGCAGGGGATGCCAGGCATGGTGACAGTGAAGGTAGTGAGGGCACGCTCCTCTACTCTTCTCATGATTTGTTCTAGAAGCGGGGGGTGGGGGGGGAGCACCAGGCATGGGCCAGATGAGGACCAAGTAAAGTGGCGATCCTGACCTGGCCGCGTTTGAGCTGTGTGAGCTTGGGCAACAGAGCCTTGTTTGACTTGCCTAGAACAGGAAAGTAAGGACCCCTTCCCCGTGGAGGTGTTAGGGGACAGTGGGTGTGCGCTCGGCTTGGCTCTCAGTGGGCACCTGCTGTCCGGATCGTAAGCGATGCCCGAGGTGGCTGAGCCGCCCTGCAAGCCTTGGCTCTGACCAGCCTCCGAGCCGTCTGTGAGACAGGGCTTCATTCACGTGATGCGGAAGGGGAAACCGAGGCTTGGAGGGTTGTCGTGATTCCCTCGAGGCCACAGGGCTGGCGCTTGAAGGTAGGATGCAAACCCAGGGCCACCTGATGACAACATGCTCTGCTGTGCTGCAGCCACAGGTGCCTGCTTCGTTCCTGCTGCGTGTCAGGTGCGCTTGCAGGTCCTGGGGATGCACAGGCAACAGACCAGCCGTACCCCCACCCGCCTGGGAGGGAATTCTGTAATAATTACCCTAACACCATCTGTGCAAGTCTGTAGGGCTGACTGAGCCCTCCCCAGTACCAAGAAATGGGCGGGGAACTGAGCATACGTGAACCAAACTGTGCCATGCGTTTAGGTACGAACGAGGCACGTTGCTCCTCTGAGCTCAGTTCCCACCCTGGCAAGTGGAAGGGGATGGTAACGGTTGCCCTGGAGAACCACTGGCTCAGGGCTTGCTTGGGTCCCTGAGGCAGCTTGTGGGACCCCTCGTTCAGCAGGGCAGGAGCTGCGTGAGGCTCCAGGCCAGGCTGTCACTCACCGGGCGCCCCGCTTTGTCCTCAGGCGACGTCTTCATCCTGGTGTTCAGCCTGGACAACCGCGAGTCCTTCGACGAGGTCAAGCGCCTCCAGAAGCAGATTCTGGAGGTCAAGTCCTGCCTGAAGAACAAGACCAAGGAGACGGCCGAGCTGCCCATGGTCATCTGCGGCAACAAGAATGACCACGGGGAGCTGTGCCGCCAGGTCCCTGCCACCGAGGCCGAGCTGCTGGTGTCGGGCGACGAGAACTGCGCCTACTTCGAGGTGTCGGCCAAGAAGAACACGAACGTGGACGAGATGTTCTACGTCCTGTTCAGCATGGCCAAGCTGCCCCACGAGATGAGCCCCGCGCTGCACCGCAAGATCTCCGTGCAGTACGGGGACGCCTTCCACCCCCGGCCCTTCTGCATGCGCCGCACCAAGGATGTGGATGCCTATGGCATGGTCTCCCCCTTCGCCCGTCGCCCCAGCGTCAACAGTGACCTCAAGTACATAAAGGCCAAGGTCCTTCGGGAGGGCCAGGCCCGTGAGAGGGACAAATGTAGCATCCAGTGAGCGGCAGGGACGCCGGGAATAGGATCGGGGCAGTGCCTTAAGGGAGATGACCCAGGTGCCTGCTGCCCATGTCTCGCGAAGCCCCGTGTGGCGTGACACCCCGTACATTCTCCTGCCTTCTTGCCGCCTCCCTCCGAGTCCCCCCACATCTCTGGCTCCCGGTGGCTTCTGCCCCTCTGTAGGAGGACAGGAGACAGTTTGGAGACATGCCATTACTTGTGCTGAGACCCAAGTTGGAGCTTTCCTGTCCTTGGGGGTGGAAGGAACACAGATGCCAGAAGGGGCCAGGAGCCCTGCGTCAAATGAAGCTGCTTGGAACAAGTTGTAGGATAAAAACAAACACCCGAGCCAGATGTCTGGGGGGCCCCTCTGCTCTCCTGGTGAGGGCCAGCTCTGCTCCTGGGGGAATCGCCTCCCAGGCCTGGCCCGGCTGTGCCCATTCACCCCTCCACTTGGCCCCCAGCCGCCCCAACATTGAGCCAGTGGCATGTGTGTGGGGTGGGGTGGGGTCCCTCAGACCACAGCTGTCTCGAATCCCTTCCTGTGCCCCACTCCCAGGCTCTCTTCCACGTGACAGCGCTAGTTCTTGAAGCTATGTCCCTGTCATGTCCAGCAGTAGATAGGAAGTCCTTGTACTGTAAGAGCCTAGCGACCCGTCTTTGGCCAGGCCTGCCCCCATTTCAGATCCTCTTCCTTAGCTGAGGAGACGTTCCTCCCTGCTTCCAGGCAGGGCACCTTTGGCTTTTCCAGCTGGGCCCTGCCCTCCACATACCAGGCAGACATCAGGGCAGCACAACAGATGGGCCAAGGTGCCCCTCTTGCCCCATTTCCAGAGAGGAGTGATTGGCGCTCAAGAGGGGAAAGTGACCACTCGAGCCCCACCCCAGCTCCTGGCTTGCTCGGGATGGAGCCCTGCCAAGAGCCAGCTTTCCTCCGCGATGCATCCCTCATGCGTTGGTCGAGTGCCGAGTAGGTGCTGGGTTCACTGTGCGCTAGCAGACAGGGTGAGGGGGTCCTCTTATGTCCCCAGCGGCAGCCTCTGCCATCCCTGGTATCCCATGGCTTTCTGCACACCACACGGTTGGGAGCTGGAGCAGAGCCCCACAGAGGTGAGTGCCCAGTCCTGGGCGGGTACCTCCTACCCCTGCACAGGGGCTTTGACCCTGCCAACCAAAGGCATTCGTCATCTACTCTGAGCAGATTTGTACTCAGCCCACCCAAGAGTGCTGACACCAAGGCTCACCAGAAACCACAGCAGCCCATCTAGTGAGTTTCCACCAAGCCAGAGAGAGGAGGTGTCTTGCCCCGGGTCACACCGCAAAACCTGCCGGAGGCAAGACCAACTTTGGGCCATCAGCGCCTGCCCGCGCTGTGTCCCCTCTTCTTGACGCTTCCTCGCTGGGCCCTGGGACCCTCAGGGATTCGGGCTCTGGCACTCCACTTCTCCCCCCACTCCGCCCCCGCCCAGCGTGGTCACCGAGGGCGCCTGTACGAGCCGTACACGTCGTGAACACGCGGGCACTGGTTCGAGCCTCGCTCACTGCTCCTCAGGCCTGGCCCCACTGCGCCCACGCCTCCACAAGAGCTACCATGGCCTGCTTCTGTCCCCAACCTGTCCTGCCTCCCCAGGCCCAACCCTCAAGAGCAGACCAAGTACTTGTCCAGACACGTGTGGCCTGGTCCCACCCAGTCACGCCCCACTGCCTGGGTCTCTGTGTACACTATCGATTAAAATGGGTTTGTTACGCAGCCGAGTCCTCGATGTGTGTTTCCAGCAGGCCCGGGGGAGACGCCTCTCTCCCAGCCAAGGCTGGCCTCTCGTGCATGCTAATGATGGTACTCTTGCCCACCCCCCGCACCCGCACCACCATGCTGCCACACTGTCTTCAAATTGGGGGTGGGGGGTAAAACCATATTTGTAAGGTTGTGCCTGTCCCAGCCATGGCCTTTCTGGGCCTGCTTAGGGTTTGTGCCCTGAGCCATCTGTGTGTAGAGTAGCTGAGTCAGGAGGCATGGATCAAGGCTCCCTCTGAGCTCTCCAGTTCTGTAGAACAGCCCTCTTGTCTCAGGGGACACAGCAGTTTTCTGGAAAGATGGTTGGTGATCAGGTCCACTTGGGAAGGGTGGAAGGAAGGCTCGGGGTCGGAGTGTTTGCTGAGCAAGCAAGAGGAAGAATGAAGAGCTGAGCACGGCTGTGCATGCCTACAGCTCAGGGCCGAGGGGGCCGGCTCTGTGGCCAGCTTGTCAGGGTATAAACATGACAAGCTTGCCGGGCATGGTGGCGCACACCTTGAATCCCAGCACCCGGGAGGCAGAGGTAGGAGGATCGCTGTGAGTTCAAGGCCACCCTGAGAATACATAGTGAATTCCAGGTCAGCCTGGACCAAAGTGAGACCCTACCTTAAAAATAAAATTATAAGCTTCAGGGTCAATGAGAGACCATCTCAGGGAAATGAAGGTGGAAGAGAGATAGAGGAAGACCCCTCCTCCAATGTTGTCTTCTGGCCACTTGAGAAGTTGGGGCAGGAGAATTGCTTGAGTCCAGTGGCTTAGGACCAGCCTGGCCAGGTAATGGGATCCCTGTCTCTAAATACTTGACGGACCTGCCATCTGGTGGGTGGAGGTAGGGTCTCTGCTCAACACCCTCCGAGGTACAGAGCCCTTCACCCACCTGCACGGAATACCCAGCCCCCCCCCCCCCGTGCAGATGTGGGCACTCTCACCTAGCTAGCCAATCCTGTGGGAGGGGGTCCGCCCACCTCTGTGTGGTTGAGGTGCTGGGCAGCTTTCTGAACTGCCCTCAGTCAACAGGACCCTCAGAGCGTGTCTAGTGACACGGGACAGGATGGATGTGGTTGGGGACAGCAGGAGGCGGGGAAGGCCTGGTCCTAAGTGACCCCACATGGGCTGGTGGGCCTGAGAACCCCTTCTGTACAGAGGGCTGGGCAGGAGGAGGCGATTGCTGCTCACCTCCGCGAGATACCTGCCCGCTGCGTTCTGCCCCAAGGGGCTGGAGGCTGGATGGGGAATTCAGGACTGGAGGCCGTGGGTGAGGACAGGTTGTTTTTTTTTGTCTGCAAGAAAGATGGGTCTCTCCTGGTTAGCAGGACCCACTGTGATCAGAAAGGTGCCAAGCCTGCTGGCAGGGGCGGGACACAGCCTCTTGGGTGCTTTCTGGGTCGTGATTTCTGTAGACAAGAGACATGGAGGTGACCTTGTACCACCGTTCTCACAGCCTGTGCAGAGCTGAACAAGCAGGTGCTGGTGCACCCATGCCAGCCCTGCCGACCCTGACCTCTGCAAGAGGGGATCGAGTCCCATTATGTAATCCTCTCTCGTTAAGTGGGACATATTTGCTCCTGGCCCAGCCTTCTCCCTCCTCCCCGTTCCCTCCACCATTGTCCCTGCTCCCCCCAGTCCTCCCTTCTTCCCCGCTCCCTCCTCCCTCCTGCCTGTTCCTTGCTGCTGCTGCAGTCTTCCCTCTCCCTCGTCCCTCCTCCCACTGCCTTGCTCCTTCTGTCCTCCCAGCTCCCCCTGAACTCTCTTCCCTTCTCCTTCCTCCCCCCCCCCGGCCCACTCCCTCTGCTCTCTCCCTCCTCCCTTCTCCATGGCCCCGAAATTCTCACCATGGAATGGGGTTAACAGCCTCAGTGCCCAGGCAGAAGCTGACTCTGACTTCCCCAGCAAATGTTTTCTTGGATCTGGGGGAGAGGGTACAACGGAGCTGTTAGGAGAATGCCCCTCACGGGTAGCCTGCCCCCCAGACAACCTTCCCTTAACCATCTTAACTCCCCACTCTACCACCATTGAAAGAGCCCCGGGAAGCTGGCTTCAGAGTCTCCCGCTCTCTGAACTCTGAGGACTTGTCTGTTCCGCCTTCCTGAGCCTGTCACTTACTCAAGAAAAACTTCAGCCTGCGTCACCGCTTGGTGCTGATGGCCCTGGCTGATGGGAGCCAGCCAGCAGCTCGGCAGCAGAGGCTGCTGGGAGTGGCGGAAGGAAAGGGAGCAGACCTTTGCTGAAGACCTACTATGCATCAAGCACATGTTGGGTCTTTGACCTGAGTCCTCTTGTTGGATCCTGTGGCCGAATGGTATGGAAGGATCTTTTTACATAAGTGGGGGCAGAGGCTCAGAGAGGTAAGGTAGCTTGCCTGAGGTCGCACAGCAAATAAACAGGAGAGACAGATGCTAATCTTTTCATTCATTCTGAGGGTTTTCATGAGTGACCCAGGAGTTCTCTAGTGAGAGGCCAGCGGGTAGAGCAGACGGGGAGGATACTCTGCTCCACCTGGTCAGGCAGTACCAGGCTTCTTCCACCTTTAGGCTTCTCCATGCCCAAGGTCTTGAGAAGAAGGCAGAATCCACACTCAGATTCAGTGGGTGGGACTAGGGACGAAAGTGAAGACACACACATTTCCGGGCTATGGACTCGCTTTCTTGTAAGGTCTTGGACGTGTGACACTCCCTCCTGTGAACAAGGCTGCAAAGGCTCTTTGTTGTTGGGGTCCCCAAGCCCATGGTGGCCCTTCCCTGAGGAGGGCAGAGCAGCCTGGCTGGCCTGCCGGCTGTTTCCACCCAGCCGCTATGCCGCAGGTCCAGCCACGGGACACTGCGCAGCCCGAGCTCCAGCAAGTTGAGAGGGGGGGGGGGAAGGGAAGGAGGGAGAGAGAGAGAAAGAATGGCCACACCAGGGCCTTCAGCTACTGCAAACTAACTGCAGACACATGTGCTACCTTGTGCATCTGGCTTATGTGGGTCCTGGGGAATTGAACCAGGATCATTTGGCTTTGCAGGCAAATGCCTTAACCACTAAGCCATCTCTACAGCCCCCACAGCTGGCTTTTTAAAGTTGCCTCTGAGCGTTTATTTCTCCCCTTCCTAAATGAAAACATGGCTGTCCATGATATGCTCGTCTCTCTTTAAAAAAAAATAGAAAATCTATACTACATGGCAGCTGCAGTCCCGGCTACAGTCTCTTGGCCACGTGAGAATTGAACTATTGGCCTCCGGCGGACGTGATATTTCTCTCCTTCCTCCCTGCAGGGTCTCCTGTGTGCATAAAGCCGAAATCCAGGAAGCGCCTTCCTTGGTTCTGTCTAGTGACTTCCAGTTTCTGTGCCCTCCTTTCCTGGGCATTGGGTCTAGAGTTCAGGGAAGAGAGGCCGGTGCAGTGGGCAAGTTCTTGCTTAGGTGTAGATGTAATGTGAGGAGATGGCATCAGGGCTGGTGTTGAACAGCCGTGGTAAACTTCAGGGCCATCCCTCGGAAACCAGCCCCTGTCATTAGATGTCTTGTCTGCCACCCCAAGCGGCTCTGTGGTCCATCTTTCAGTCTGTCTGCCCCAGGAATCTCTGGTTGCTCTCAGATTCTCTGTGTTCAGGCATTTTGGACAGAGCCTAAAGCACCCTACCCCGGTGTCCTCCTGGGCTGTCCCACACCCGGCCCACACGAAACATGCAGCCTTTGCCCTGATCACCTCGAAGGGTGGTGGCTGAGCTGGGTACAACTGGGACCTTTAGCACGTAGCCCAGCCAGGCTGCCCTCCATTAGGTGTCTCAGACGGAGGACGAACATTGTCCCCTGGAGCTCCTCACTTCAGGGACACATGTTAGGTCCTCTAGGCTGGAGCCGAAGGGTAATAAGAAATCCTCCCACCGCGGCTGCTCTTGGTCAGTGAACAGGAGGGAAGCAGGAGTGTCAGGGAGGTGGCCCTGGGCCTGGGTCCCCACACTGCTGTGTTCTCAGCACCTGGGAGTCCTGAAGTGAAGGGACCAAGGCCAGGCTCATGCGGCAAGTCAGAGCAGCCCAGGCGATGATACCCATGCGGAGACCACAGCCTCGTGGGAAATGAACCCAAGATGAAGGGTCTGGACCCACCTTTGTGTCATGGCTAGTGACACACGCTGCTCTAAGACTGCCTGGGTCCAGATTTCAGCCTTGTCATTTCCTAGCCGTGATCTGTCAGTGAAGGCCGCTGCGGCAGTGCCGTGTAACAAACCACTTCAAAACCAGCAGCCAGCCTGGAGAGGTGGCTTAGCGGTTAAGGCACTTCCCTGCAAAGCCTAAGGACCCAGGTTTGATTCCCCAGTACCCACAGAAAGCCAGATGCACAGGGGGCACATACATCTGGAGTTTGTATGTAGTGGCTAGAGGTCCATTCTCTCCCTTCCTCCCTTTCTCTCTGCCTCTTTCCTCTCTCCCTCAAATAAATAAATAAAATATTTTTTTTAAAAAAAACCCCAGCAGCCCATGACACAAGCATTTCCTCCCGAGCAGCTGCAGTTCAGGTAGCCTAGGCTGGCGGAGACAGCAGTACCCACCTTGTCTTCTTTTTTCTTTCTTTTTAATGTGTGTATGTACGGCAGGCACCTTCTCATTGCTGGGACAAAATACTGGACCGGAGGCAGCTTACAGGGGGGAAGGGCTGATTACAGCAGGGTTACAGGTTTAAAGGGAAGTCTCGGCATGGCCGGGAAAACATGGCGGAGCAGACAACCAGGCATCACGTCTTGTCACTTTAGCCGGGAAGAAGCAGCAAGAGTGGGCAAGCTAACACTGGCAAGTGGGCTGGCCTATAAAGTCCCAAGGCCCGCCCCCAGTGATACACCGCCTCCAGCAAGCCTCCACCTCCCAGAGGCCCCACATTATCACCTGTGGCTTTTATGTGGGTTCCGGGATCAAACTTGTGTCCTTATGCATGCAAGGCAAATACTTTTCTGACTGACCCATCTCCTCAGCTCTTCATTTTCTGTATTTAAAATGTGGAGCGCTTGTCTGTTTCCTTTTACATTTCGTTATATTTGGAGGCTCTGTGGCCCATGTGGCAAGCACCCTTAACAACAAGCTACACCCACAGCCTGACCTTAATTCTTATGTTTAAAAAAAGTACTACATGGGGCTGGGGAGATGGCTCAGCAGTTAAAGGCACTTGCTTGCAAAGCCTGATGGCCTGGGCTCAATTATCCAGTACCCATATAAAGCCAGATACATAAAGTGGCACATGTGTCTGGAGTTCATTTGCAGGAGAGACTGTTGTACCCTTCTGATTCTTTCTTAGTCTGTTTTTCTTTCTTTCTTTTTTTAAGAATATTTTTATACTTATTTATTTATTTGTTAGAGAAAGAAGGAGAGGGAGAGAACGTGCGTGCCAGGGTCTCCAGCCACTGCAAATGAACTCCAGATGCGTGCGCCCCCTTGTGCATCTGGATTACATGGGTCCCAGGGAATCGAACCTGGGTCCTTTGGCTTTGCAGGCAAATGCCTTAACCACTAAGCCATCTCTCCAGCCCCTTGTTTCTCTTTCAAATAAATTATTTCAATAAATAAAAATGCTGTTTTAAAAATGCTACATGAAAATGTTATTTTATTCAATTCCTGAGGATTTTTTTTGTGTGTGTGTCTTCTAAATTTCTTTACCCCATGGCAGTTTCCTCTTGCCTCTCCCTAATTCTGGCCCTGGATCCTGTATAGCTTCTCCATGACTCAGTTTCCTTTTGTGTAAAGTAGGGAAATAGCACTGCCATTCCATTGAATGATTATAGGCATTAAATGAATCAGTTCTTATAAAATATGTAGCCTAATACCCAGCACATACTGAGTCCCAGTGGTGAGACTCAGGCCTGTCCATCTCAGCATGGGTAGTGTTCCTGGCCTCTCGGTGCTTTGTATTTTCCTGGCTAGGTGGTCATGGATACAGTGCCATCTCTGTCCCTCTTTTTCTTCTGCCAAAGAGACTGGCTTCAATCAAGGGACATGGTAACTTCCAATGAGATGGCCAGGGGCAGCCAGGGCTGGGCTCAGGAGTCTTTGTCCAGCCTTCCAAAGCCACTGGCTTCCTGGTGTGTTGCCTGTCGGGGAAAGGAGTTTTGTTCCCAAGAGAGAACAGTCTCATTTTGTTAAGAAACTGAACCGGAAATAGAAACCTGGGTCCACTTTATCCAAAACAAGAAAGGAGCACGGCGGGGGGTGGGGGAGAGAGAGAGAGAGAGAGAGAGAGAGAGCGAGCTAGAGAGCGAGAGACAGGGAGAGAGGGGGAGAGAGAGAGGGAGATGTCTGCAGTCCAGGGTGGTGGTGAGGGACTCACAGGTCAGCTATAGGGAGCAAACTTCAAGAGGGATCGTATTCACGCCAAAAACCTAGAGCAGCCGCTGTGCATGCCCTGGGGGCCCAGCGTGCAGGGCCAGTGAGCAAGCTTCTCATAGAATCTGGGGCAGAGGCTGGGCAGACAAGGTCCTCTGTTGGGGAAGCCATTGCTCACAAAGGCAGGAAAGGTTCCACAGAGCAAGCAACTGTCCCCCTGGCTGCCTCTTCAGTATTTGCAGAGCATTACCAGGAAGCACTTTCTGGAGGAGGGAATCAGATTATTTTATTGTAAGTGTAATTATACTTAATATAAAAGCTCTTAGCTCTGCATGGGGCCTATCGTCAGCTTTCAATATAGGTGAATCATTAAAATATTATTAATAATGTTCACACATTTATAGGTTTGCCTGTCCCCCACCCAGCCCCCTCAGTTTTCATCTTGATACAATTACTGGCAGTCCTCACCATTCACCAGAAATCAGGGAGAGATGTGTGGGATCCCACCCTGAGAAATCGTGTCCCTGGCATAGATTTCCACTTTAAAAAGGAGCCAAACATGACTGTGGTGGTTCATCCCTGGTGGTCAACTTGACAGATTTAGAATCACTGTGTAAGCAAACCTCTGTTCATGGCTGTGAAGGATTTTATAGATTAGATTAGTTGAGAGGTGAGGACCCACCCTAACTGTGGGTGGCAGCGTTCCCCGGGCAGGGGTCCTGGGCGTTCATTGCCCTCTGTGCCCTCCCTGCTGACGGGATGGCGTGATCCCAGTTTTCTGCCCCTGTTGGGCTCTCTCCACCATGATGGACACTCCCCTTGAAACTGTAAGCTGACAAAAAAAAAAAAAAAAAAAAAAGCCTTCTCTTCCCTAAGAGTTGAGTATTTTGTTCCAGAAAAGACAAAGTGATTAGTACAGAAATTTGGTACCAGGAGTGTGGTTGTTGCTCTGATAAACCTGGCCATGTGGTTGTTCGTCTTTTGGAGCTGGTTTGTGGGAGGAATGTGGAAGGATTTGGAACTTTGGACAGGAGAAGTCTTACAGTGTTGTAAGCAGTGCTCAGTGGACTCAGTGGTGGGGATTTGGAAGACTGAAAAAAAACTAGAGAAATGCAGACAACAGAGGCTCACAGGGTTTCAGAGGAAAGGAAGGACTCTGTTGGGAACTGGGATAATAGTTTATGTGATATTCTGACAAAGAATCTGGTTGCATTTTGCTGTGTCTTGAGAGCTTGAGCAAGGTTAAACTTAATAGTGATGGACTATTGTGTTTGGCAGAGGAAATTTTAAGGCAAAATAACATCAAATCTGTGGTGTGGCTTCTTTTAGCTACCCTGGTTCAAATCTACAATGAAAGAGAACAAACTATACAACAAAAAGATAAGAAAAGTATAACGTTTTGTGACAAAAAAGAAGACTTGAGCACATTTAAAGTCCCAGACACAGATAGTACAGCCCTGCAGCTATAATTGATAAAGAGATATTACCACCATTGGGGCTGCAGAGATGGCTTAACGGTTAAGGCACTTGCCTGCAAAGCCAAAGGACCTCCGTTCGATTCCCCAGGACTCACATAAGCCAGGTGCACAAAGTGGTGCATGTATCTGGAGTTCATTTGCAGCGGCTGGAAGCCCTGGTGCACCATTTTCTCTCTCTATCTCTCATTCCCTCTCTCAAATAAATAAATAACAATAAAATATTTTTTAAAAGATAATACCACCATTAAAGATAAGACAACTGCTTTACACAGCCATTATAGGAAAGATGCCCCGAGGACAAGGTCCAACCTATTGAGGGCTCAGGCTAGGAAGAATGAAAGAAAAAGGCCTAAAGGAAGACTGCTGAACAGGGCCTCTGCTTCCCAGAGTTGGAATACAGAGGCTGCTGTAGCTGTGTTCCATGGACACTAGGCTCCATCCCCATCTGCCAGTAGAATCTGGAGGCATCCTGGTACTGGTTTTGTAAGAATGAGAGATGTAAGATATAGGGGGTCATGGAATATTGTGCCATGGTCCCAGAGAGCCTCTCAGGCTCAGAAATGTGAGGCAGAGTCATAAAGTCCCTTCATGGAGGCTTTGGCAGTTTGAATGCATGTCCCCAATAGACTCAGGTGTTGTATTGAAGCCTGTAGCTTGAATTTCCAGCTGCCTGGCTGGAAGAGATGTCACTGGGGGTGGATCCTAGGGTCCAGCCTTGAGGTGTGTATGGGGGTAGATCTGATTCTAGACTAAAGGCATGCAGAGCAGTCTGAACTCTGCGTGGGTCCCTGCTGCTGGCTGCCAGCTCCCTGCTGTTTGCTGTTGGGTATGTGTGCTTGCTTGTGGTACTGTTTGACTGTATCTCTGTGCTTGGATCTGTGAAAGGGAACCAGCTTCTCCCACCACTGATGGAATTTCCCCATTGGATCTGTAAGCTGAAATAAATCCTTCCTCCCATAAACTGTGTCTTTTTGGAAGTTCATTCAAGCAGTGTGTCTCTGACTACAACAGGGGTCATCACGACAGGCCATTGTGTGGGGCTGTGAAGGTGAACCCTAAGTTGCAGTGGAGACCCCAGGATGGCGTTAAGATATGTGAGGATCATGGGGCATCTACCAGGAAAAGCTGTGGGACCAGGTCATACCTGTCCCACAGTGAGGCCACAGGCAGCACAGTTGGAGTGGCAGAGCTACCCAAGCCCTCTGGAGTCCAGAAGATTTCTCCACAGGTCCCAGGCACTGGACACTGTGCTTCAGGATTTGGTGTTTGCCCTGTTGGGTCTCAGTCTGGCTTTGGTCTGTCGTTCCTTGCTATGTCTCCATTCTTCCTTTTTTGGACTGGGAATGTTTACTTTGGACCAGTGCAAGTTGGGAGTATGTAACTTGTTGTTTTGATTTTACAGAGCTCATAGTTAGGAGACTGCCTTGGGTCTCGGATGAGATGTTAGAGTCTTAGACTTTTGAACAGTGCTGGAACTTTTATAGACTGTGAAAGTTGGACTGAATGGGTTTTGCATCATGAGATGGCCATGGATATATGCAGACAACGGCTGGAAAGCTATGGCTTAAAAGTGTTGCGCTGGCAAGAGGTGGATTTGTGATGGTCAACTTGGCAGGACTGAGAATCACCATAGAAGCAAATCTCTGGAAATGTGTGCGAGGGTTTGTCTAGAGTAGATTGAGATAGCAGGAGTACCTTAAGGGTGGGTGGCTCCATTCAGTGGGCTGGGCGCCTGGACTGAATAAAAAGGAGGAAACGAGCTGAGCAGCAGCATCCATCTCACTCTCCTTCCTCCCTGCTGATGTGCTGATGTGACGCCAGCTTCCTGCTCCTGTCATGCTTTCCCCACCACGGTGGACTTCCCCTCAACTACCAACAGAAGAAAATGAACGCTCTCCTTCCCTAAGCTGCTTCTGGCTGAGTATTGTATTCCAGCAATGAGACAGTAACTGATACTGCGGCTGAAGTCTCAATCTTGGACCCCAGAGACGGTAAAGCCATGGCTGGTGTCACCTTGGCAGTGCGGAAGTGTGTGCATCTCCCAGCTCGCCAACCACACCCGAAGGCTGCTGTCCCTGGAGCTGTCTGCGCAGCTCAGCTCCGGGCCCTCACTGTCCTGTCCCCTCTGAAGCAGCACAGGGTGGGGTCCTGTGCACATCAGAGGCAGCACCTATTCCTCCGGCCACTCTCACGCACTCCTCATTCTCTTCAGCGGACTAGAAGCAGTGAGTGTTCAGATGTATTCATATTTCTTTCCATCGTTAGCCCAGCAATTGAGATTCTTTTGAGGATGTTTTTCCAGAAAGAACTATTTATTGGCTGCACGGTCAGCTTGGCAATACACTGTAGCTCAGTTACTCCCGTACTGTCATTTTTGCCCCAGACAAATCAGAAATTATCGTAGCCATGGACCTTTGGGTCACTTGAAATGAGCCCAAACTGCATGTGAAGTCCTTGAAAGCCCAGGCTGTCCTGGCTCTGTGACCCACCTCTCCTCACAAAGGCAGCCTTTAGGTTAGCCAATGTGCCACACACCACGCGTGTACACATGAACAGAGACACATTTAATGCACACAGAGGCACGTGTATGTACACACAAACGTGCACATGCATGTTTGTACACAAATGTACATGTGCATGTTACATGCACGCCTGAATATAAATAAAGATAGAGAAGGGGATTGGGGGAGGGGGAAGGGGAATGAAAGGAAGCCTCAGTTTTCTCATTTGTACAAACACAAGGGGAAGGAAAGGGGTTGGGAGGAGGAGGAGGGGGACGAGGAAGGTAGACATGCCATTTTTTTCCCTCATTCAAGCAAGTTCTTTCCCTTGGCAGAAACTTTGTTTTGGTATCTTTTGTTTTGTTTTTAGGTCATAAAGACATGGGCCTGGAACCAAATCCCCGGGTTTTACAGATGGGAGATGAGATTTCTAGCAGAGAATCTGCTGGAACAACATGGCATGTCCAGAGAACTTGGAGACCTCTTGGAGAGCATGTCCTTTGCAGCCTCCTTCTCCCCCACTCCCGCCCCCAGGAGCAGCCCCGCGGGAATCGCTGGCTGGAAGCTTCTGACCATAGCTCTGCCCCTCCCTGGCTGAGCTAGCTCGGTCCACTCTCTCCCCATCCCTGTTCTGTCCAGCTTGGACATTTTAAGGGTCAGTTATCCCCACATCCCAGGTGATGGAGTTCAGAGGACGTCCCCTAGGAGGCAGCACTGACGCCCATGTTCTAGCCTCCCTCCCCAGCCCCAAATCCTGGCAGCCCCACGCTGCTCAGGGAGAGACCGAGCCCAGCGTCTAACCAGCTCTCAGCCCCGCCCACATCGCTGGCCTTTACTAGAAAGTTCTGGCGTGCTGCTGTGGTTGTCATAAAGCAGGCAACAGCCGCGAGTAGACTTCCCTGCGGGGCGCTGCAGGCCCTGGCTTGGACAAGATGGTGTCAAAGTTTGCCCCAGCCAGCCTCCTTCCTCTCCGTCTTTGGGCACTTCGTCTTTGCATCTGGCTCTATGGGGAACTGGGGAGACCCAGGGCGCCAGGCTTTGCAAGCAAGTACATTTAAAGATGATCTTTAGGGCTGGAGAGATGGCTTAGCTGTTAAGGTGTGTACCTGCAAAGCCAAAGGATCCCGGTTCAACTCCAGGACCCACGCAAGCCAGATGCACAAGGGGGTGCATGCATCTGGAGTTGGCTTGCAGGGGCTGGTGGACCTAGCATGCCCATTCTCTCTCCCTGCCTCTTTTTCTCAAATAAATAAAATAAAATAATTTTCTTTAAAAGATGACCTTTATAGCTCCAACCCCAATGCCTGACTTTTCTGAGCCATGTGGAGCTGGAGGTGGGCAGGGGGACACAGAAGGCCTGATTCTGAAGGCCCCTTACAAGCTATGAGCCTGGGGCGAGTCCCTTCGCCCCTCAGTGCCTCAGTTTCCCCATTTGTACAGAGAGGAGATTTGTCCATCAGAACCTGGCCTGGCGCCACTGGAGGTTCTCTTCTCTCTTCCCTTCTTTTCTTTTCTTTTTTCAATTGTGTCGGATGGGCCAGGTGACAGATGGGATGCCAGGGTGGTGGAGAACCACGCAGGTCTGAGGGTAACTGCCAGTGTGCTCGGGTGCGGGCTCTGCACGCTGGTGCAGGGCTGGAGCCTTGGGAAAGCTGCTCAGACAAGGCCACACCCCCTGCGGGTGAGGGCTCTGGGAGTGACGCTCAGGGTAAAGACCCTGGCTCAGAGTTGAACTTTTTCTTTTCTTCTGACTGGCACATGATGTATGTTTTAATTAAAGACTCAACCCCACACGTCAATCACAGGCAGGCCTCCCCCGCCGACCGCGCCTCCCACGGGAGAGGGAGTCTCTGCGCATGCGTGCAGAGGTGCGTGGGGGGGGGCTGGTCCAAGGCTGCTGCGGAGCACCCACAGTCCTCCTGGCCGCCTGGCCAAATGGGGGGCCCAAGTAGTTAGAGTCCCTCCCCCAGCAGAGCCCCAAATGGAACCCTGAAAGCTTTCCTTAAAAGCAGCCCGTTATGAATCTGTGGTCTCAGGGTTTCCATAGCGACCTGCATCTTCCGAAGACTGGCAATAACCCTGTCACCAGGGGAAGGCTTTCAGAGTCTGAGGAGCCCAGCCCCGAAGGGGACAGGCTGAGTTTGTCTAATCCCAGCCCAGCAGTGCCTGCTGGTGGCTCCGGGAACAACCTTGTAGAGAGGGTCCAAATACCGGATGCCCAGGACCCCCTCCCAGCTCTCCAGGATAGGAAAGCAATTGTTAGGATGAGGAGAGTCGGTAGGTACCTGGTCCTGGAGACATAGAGTGGTGGCCAAGCATCTTTACCCAGAAGCTGGTCCACCCACAGCTCAAATCCTCCCACCGTCACTGTGACTGGTGACAAGCTACTTGGGGGGGGGGGTCCCTTGCCTCAGTCTCCCCATCTGTGAAGTGGGGATACTGCTGCTAATATTTTCATAAGACTCCTTAAAAAATTTTTATTTTACTATTTTCTAGATTTTTTATGTATTTGAGAAAAGAGAGAGATAGATAGAGAGAGAATGGGCCCACTAGGGCCTCCAGCCAGTGCAAACAGGCTCCTGATGCATGCGCCCCCTTGTGCATCTGGCTTACTTGGGTCCTGGAGAATCGAACCAGGATCCTTTGGCTTTGCAGGCAAATGCCTTAACTGCTAAGCCATCTCTCCAGCCCGACTCCTCCCTCTTTTGAGCATATTTCACATGTGGTGGTGGTACATGTACTGCACGCATGGGTCTGTGCAGGTGTGCATGCCCTGGGTAGAGGCCAGAGGACATCAGGTGGTCTTCCTCCTTTGCTCATCCACATAGTTCCTTGAGATGGAGTCTGCTTCTCAATGCAGAGGTGAAGTTTACGCGAGCCCCAGCAATTCCCCGGCTTCCGCTCCCTGCGGGACTGGGGTTTCCGACGTGCGTGATCACTCCCAGCTGCTTACGTGGGTCCTGGGGAATCCTCGGGCAGTATCAGACCTCTCCAGGCCTTCGAGCTTGTGGCAAGCGCTCTTACCCACTGAAACATCTTGAGGCTCTTTCTTCAGAGGGTCCTGTGCGTTGAGAAAGGGACTGCCTTAACCTAGGTACGTTGTTTCCTGTCGCTGTTTACAGCCGCGTTGTCCTGGGTCCTGGGACAGTCGCCAGTTCCTGGATTAGAAGTGTTCCGCCAGGCCTCATTCTGCCCCATGGCCAGAGCAGTGGTTCTGAGGCTTGGCCTGCAGGAGGTTTAGTCACCCCAATATCCACTGCACTCCTAACCTCTTTGGCAGGGGGAGGGAGGAGACTTGGGCATCTAATGCTTAGCAAATTATGCAGTGCCCGGTGTGATGGTGCATGCCTTTAATCCCAGCGTTTGGGAGGCAGAGGTAGAAGGATCGCTGTGAGTTCGAGGCCAGTGTGAGACTACATACTGAATTCCAGGTCAGCCTGGGCTAGAGTGAGACCCTACCTCAAAAAACCCAAAAAATAAAAAAACAAAAACCCTCTCCAGGTGGTTCCCAGCCACAGCTAGCAGCAAGCTTCTGATTCACCCTGGAAGGCTTTTTTTTTTTTTTTTGCTTGGCTTGAGTCCTGAGTCCCCTGAAGTCAGTGTGGAATGAGGGGAGGGGTGGTGGACAGGAGCAAGTGCCTTCACAGCGCTGGGTCCCATCCACACATTCACACATCTGTCCTGGGCATACTTAAGTGGCCACAGCCTGGCTGAACAGTGAACACATTCAGGAATGAGGTAAAGGGCACTACACAGAGCAACTAGTCACTTTGGGAAACTTTTGGGGAAGGCGTCTATCAAGTTGTCACACACATGCACACACCTGTAATTAGAAGTAGTGCAGTGTACCCTGGCTACCTGGGGGAGGCGGCCCGCCCCGGCTGAGATGAGAGGGCGGGAAGTTAGCAGGTACAAAGGAAACTCATTCTGGTGGGAAAATGTTACACGTGCTGCAGGTCTGAGGCTGGGTGGAATATGGCGCCTCCAAGAAACCAAGGGGCCAGGGTGGTGACACTGGGTGAGGGGGCATGATCTGGGCCGTGACAAAGCCCCGGGATGCTACAGACCAGCTGTGGCCATGTCCTATCACCTGGCTGCTAATAACAGGTTTGAAACTTAGGAGTGACTTGGACAAATTTGCTGTTTAAAAAGATCCCTCTGGCTGCTGCCAGGGAGCCAGGAGTTCGTCTTCAAGCTCACACGTGCCGTCAGCTAAACTATTAGTCGCAATGAACCTGTGTCAGTTGTCAGAGTCAGGTGGCCGGCAGGCAGCTAGAGAGGTGATCTTTCCTGGAGGCCAGACACCATCCCAGGTCTTCATTTTGAAGCAGGGTCCTCTCCACACCTGTCCCCACACTGTTTATTCCTGTCCCTCCATAGCTGCCCCCTTTATCACCACTGTCTCACTCCAGACTCCCTGGAAAACAGTTTGTTCATGCAGGATGAGATGCCTCCCAGAGCCTCTGAGAGCAGGTCATCCTTCTTGGGAGTCAGTATGATTCTGAAAAACAGCCTCTGGAAGCCGGAGGAGACAGGACAGCCACTGATGTGTGCCAAGCTGTCAGAAAGTGGCTTCATCCTCTCGTATTGTGTGTGTGTGTGTGTGGGGGGGGTCCCAGGATGCTGGCAGAAGCTTAACTGGGTGGTCTACTTCTGAGTCTCTCCCTTGTCCAATGCCTCAGTTTCTCCAGTTGTAAAGCAAGCAGCTTGAGCCAGATCCCAAAACCCTTTCCTGGCCTTGATATGCTAAGAAAGGCCAATTCTTCCTGTACTCAACTCCCTGGCTTTCTCCTGGAGCCCAGAGACACAGGTGCCTGAAGGACAAGGCCTGGAGGTCTTAACTCCTCCCTCAATGAGCTTTAGATATGGCTGCACCTACTGGAAAATGCCAGAAACAGACTCTGAGCCAGAAGCCAGCTGCCCCTAGTGGCAAGGGCTTCCTTCTCTGGTCTGCCTGCCTTTGGTTCCTCACAGGACACCTTGGTAGCACCCCTCTTGGTCCAAGTCTTCCGAAGGCTGCTACTACTCCCCACCCCCACCACAAGCTCAGGCTTCTTCCTGGGTCCTCAGTGGCTCCTCTGTGGCCTCATCTGTGCCATATTCCCGCTCAAACGATCATGCTGCACCTGCATCAAGCTGGACAATCTCAGGATCTTTGCATCTGAGTTTTCCACTGCCTCTTCTCCCAGGTACACAAATGGCTTCCTTTCTCATTTCATCAAGGACCCTATCTTAATCTCAATCTTGCTTGCTTGTTTTTGTGTGTGTGTGTGTGTGTGTTACAGTGTTGTGGTTGAACCTAGGGCCTTACCTATTGCTAGGCCAACACTTCCACTGAGCTATACCCTAGCCCCAGTGTTACCTATTCACAGAGATCTTCTGAATTAATCCATCCAAAGCAATCCCTCCAGCACTCTTCTTTTTTTAATTTCTTAAAATCTATTAGCTGGGCGTGGTGGCGCACGCCTTTAATCCCAGCACTCGGGAGGCAGAGGTAGGAAGATCGCCATGAGTTTGAGGCCACCCTGAGACTACGTAGTGAATTCCAGATTAGCCTGAGCTAGAGTGAGACCCTACCTTGAAAAACCAAATACATGCATATATATGTGTGTGTCTATCTATCTATCTATCTATCTATCTATCTATCTCTATCTATCTATCTATCTATCTATCTATCTATCTATCTATCTATCTAACTTAATTATTTGAAAGAGAGAGAGAGAGAGGCAGTTAGAAAGAGAGAGAGAATTGGCATGCCAAGGCCTCTAGCCACTGCAAACGAACTCCAGACACATGCACCCTATTGTACATCTGGCTTTACATGGGTCCTGGGAATTGAACCTGGGTCCTTTGGCTTTGCTGACAAGTACCTTAACCACTAAGCCATCTCTTCAGCTCTTTTAAAAAATATTTTTTAAAAAAGCCAGGCGTGGTGGCGCACGCCTTTAATCCCAGCACTCGGGAGGCAGAGGTAGGAGGATCACCATGAGTTCAAGGCCACGCTGAGACTCCATAGTGAATTCCAGGTCAGCCTGAGCTAGAGTGAGACCCTACCTCGAAAAACCAAAAAAAAATTTTTTATTTTATTTTAGTTATTTGTTAATTAATTTATTTATTTGAGAGAGAAAGAGAAGGGGAGAGAAAGAGAGTGAGAGGGGAGAGAGAGAGAATGGACATGCCAGGTCATCCAGCCACTGCAAACAAACTCCAGACGCCATGTGCTACCTTGTGCATCTGGCTTACGTGTGTCCTGGGGAATAGAACCTGGTCCTTTGGCTTTGCAGGCAAGCACCTTAACTGCTAAGCCATCTTCTAGCTCTTTTTAAAATATTTTTATAAGTTTTTGGGGGTTTTATTTTGAGGTAGGGTCTCACTCTAGCCCAGGCTAACCTGATATTCACTATGTAGTCTCAGAGTGGCCTTGACCTCATGGTGATCCTCCTACCTCTGCCTCCCAAGTGCTGGGATTAAAGGTGTGTGCCACCATGCCCAGCTTATTGTGTGTGTGTGTGTGTGTGTGTGTGTGTATGAACATGCATGTCCCATGGCACATGTGTGGAGGTCAGAGGACAACCTCGGGGTATCTGTGCTCTCCTTCATTCTTTGAGATGGGGTCTCTTGCGCTGCAAAGGACTTCCAGTTTAGCTGGTCCAGCATCTCTGGACTCTCCTAACTCCGCCCCCCATTGGCACAGGCACTTGGGGATCACAGATTCATGCTCCACTTTGTGCCTGGCTTCACACGGGTGCTGGGGACTGAAAGTTGGGTTGGCAGGCTTTGCAAACATGCGTCTTTAACTGATGAGCCCCTTCCCCAGTCCCTTCCCGCACTGTGTTCCTTTACTCTGGTTTTATGAATTCTCCCTCGCACCTAAAACCACACACTCACACACTCACACACTCACACACTCACACACTCACACGCTCACGCGCTCACGCACAGTCTTTCTGCACATATACACAGAGTCTCACCTCTTGTAATATAGATTGAAACGAGTCAGAAAATAATTGTATCTGCACTGAACACCTACGAGCTTTTTTTAAAATCTTGTCACTATTCCATAAACAATATGGTGTAACATCTATTTACATGTCATTGATATTGCATTAGGCGTTCTAAGTCATCTGGAAGTGATTTCAAGTACCTGGGAGGGTGTGCGTACGTTACATACAAACGCAACCCCATTTTCCATAAGGAACTTGAATGTCAGTGCAGTTTGAAATCAGTGGGGCAGGGGCGGTGGGGGAGAGTCTTGAGAACCTATCGCCGCCTCCAGTGGATAATGAAGGTCAACTGTCTACAGCTTGTTTTATTTCCCATTGATGTCTTCTCTAGAATGTAAATTCCACAGGTCAGAAAGTTGGTTTTGTTTCTGGCTATGTCCATGTTACATAAATAGTTACTGAGTGGATGAATGAGTCAGGCACAAAATAGGTTGTCAGGACACCGAATAAAAGCCAGGTGTGGTGGTGTATGGCTGTGACCCCAGCACTCAGGAGGCAAAGGCAGGAGAATCAATGAACATTCAAGATCAGCCTGGGCTACATAGTGAGATCCTGTCTTAAAAATGTAATCTTAGGGGCTGGAGAGATGGCTTAGCGGTTAAGCACTTGCCTGTGAAGCCTAAGGATCCCGGTTAAAGGCTCCATTCCCCAGGACCCATGTAGCCAGATGCACAAGGGGGCACACACATCTGGAGTTCGTTTGCAGTGGCTGGAGGCCCTGGTACGTCCATATTCTCTCTTTCTCTCTCTCTATATATATGCCTCTTTCTCTCTCTGTCTGTCGCTCTCAAATAAATAAAAAGCATTTAAAAAATGTAATTTCAGGGCTGGAGAGATGGCTTAGCGGTTAAGAGCTTGCCTGTGAAGCCTAAGGACCCCGGTTCGAGGCTCGGTTCCCCAGGACCCAAGTAGCCAGATGCACAAGGGGGCACACACATCTGGAGTTCGTTTGCAGTGGCTGGAGGCCCTGGTACGTCCATATTCTCTATTACTCTCTCTCTACATATATGCCTCTTTCTCTCTCTGTCTGTCGCTCTCAAATAAATAAAAAGCATTTAAAAAATGTAATTTCAGGGCTGGAGAGATGGCTTAGCGGTTAAGAGCTTGCCTGTGAAGCCTAAGGACCCCGGTTCGAGACTCGGTTCCCCAGGTCCCACGTTAGCCAGATGCACAAGGGGGCGCAAGCGTCTGGAGTTCATTTGCAGAGGCTGGAGGCCCTGGCGTGCCCATTCTCTCTCTCTCCCTCTATCTGTCTTTCTCTCTGTGTCTGTCACTCTCAAATAAATAAATTAAAAAAAATGTAATTTCAGCTGGGCGTGGTGGCACACACTTTTACCAGCACTCGGGAGGCAGAGTAGGAGGATCGCTGTGAGTTTGAGGCCACCCTGAGACTCCATAGTGAATTCCAGGTCAGCCTGCGCTAGAGTGAGACCCTACCTCAAACCCCCCCAAAAGTAATTTTGGGGTGTGTGTGGTGTGGTGTGTGGTGTGTAAGTGTAATGCACATATGTGGGTGCAGATTGTGTGTGCCCTGTCTCATGTGCAAGTACCAGAGGAGAACATATAAGTATGGCTGTGATTGCCAAAGCTGAGCTGTTGGGTGGCAAACATCTATTGAACAAAAACATGAAGAGCTGTTGACCCGAAGGGAGCAACAGGAAATGTCCCGCTTGGCTACTGATTGACTGCATATGGACATCTTCCCGGAACCTCCATCTTCCTCTCTGTGGTATGGAGGAATTGTATGAGGCCATTGGTTCATATCTTTTTATAAAATTTTTAAAAGATTTATTTATTTATTTATTTCAGACAGAGAAAGGGAGAGAGAGAATGGGCATGGCAGGGCCTGCAGCCACTGCAAATGAACTCCAGACACATGCGCCACCTTGGGCATCTGGCTTATGTAGGACCTGGAGAATTGAATCCTTAGGTTTCATAGGCAAGTGTCTTAACCGCTAAGCCATCTCTCTAGCCCTATAGCAGCTTTTAAAAAGTATTTTATTTTTATTTATTTATTTATTTATAAATAAGAGAAACAGAGAGAGACAGAGAAAGAGGGAAAGTGAGAGGCAGAATGGGTGTGCCAGGGCTTCAAGACACTACAGACAAACTCCAGACGTTTGAGCCCCCTTGTGCATCTGGCTAACATGGGTCCTGGGGAATCAAACCTGAGTCTTTGGCTTTGCAGGCAAATGCCTTAACCGCTAAGCCATCCCTCTTTTAAATGAAGATTTCTGTGGCACACTGATGACGAGGAAGCGGTGAGCTGTTGGAGGCGTGACGGAGCCCGTGCTCTGGAACCTGCTCTGCCTCTTTCCCTGTGGCCCATGGCAGTGGGAGAGTCTCTGGGAGCCTCAGAGACTCCTGAGCTGGGCCATCACTGCCTAAGTTGTGGAAGTAAATCTCACTCCTGCTCAGCAAATGCTTACCACCAGCTTTCCCACTGTAAGGTCTGTTCCCAAACACCTACTTCCTCCAGCAAGCCTCCAGCTCTCAAAAGCTCCGAGACCCTCCCAAATTGCCACCCATGGGGACCAAGAACTCAAAACACAGGAGCCAACGGGGGACAGTTTATTCAAACCACCACACACTCCAGGAGGGAATGCTTCACTCTGGAGGAAACAACTCAGCTCTCTAACACCTGTAACCTGAAGAGAGGCCTTCACAGAACTCAGAAAAGGAAGACAGGAATATAGGAGTTCAAGGCCAGGCTCAGCTACATAGTGAGGTCAAGGCTAGCCTGGGCTATGTGAGACTAAAAACAAGAGCAAAAAAAAAAAAAAAAAAGAGAAGTCTTCTTTGGGCCAATGTTACTCATTCACCTCACAAACATGCATGTGAATCAGAGTGTCACACAGTTGACCCTGTCTTCAGGAAACGTTAGTGGCTTTCTTATGCCGCAGAGCTGCCTGGGGGAGGTTAGAAGGACTCAGGAAATTTCAGGCACTGAATTACACTCAGGGTATGGGGGCTCTGACGTGAGCAACCCACCATCCACACCACACAGCCTCCCGTCTCAGATCCTGAAGTAGCTAGTGGGGCTGGATAATTTCCCAAATTGATGGATGCTTCTAGCATACACAAGAAGAGCGTTTCCGCAACAACAGAACCTTTCATCGGGCTCTTGGGCAGCTAAAAACATCCCCAACCATCCTTTTTAGCTGCCTTTCCGGAGGCTCATTTTCACAAACATCATTTTGAAAAGGAAAAAAAAAAAAAAAAAAGAGCCATAGTATGCCAGAGTGAGAAGTGCGCCTCAGGATTCAGGCGCCCTGTGTGTCTGGGGAGAGCATCGGTCTCCTCAGCCGGCCTCAGTTTAGTCATCTGCCTGGGCCCTGGAGATCTCTTTGGCTGGACTAGAGGACCTCTTGCTGTTGCCTGGCCCTAGGGATGAGCGTGGATGTCGGTATGCTCTTGTTCAGCTGCTAAATGCAACGTGTGTGCTGTCCTGGAGCAAGCAGGCCTCAGAAGAGTAACCCCCAAGCACCCACTCTTGTCCCTGGCCAGTGAGGCAAGGCTGGGTGGGGGGCCTTGGGGGGGACTCCTCTAAGTCCCCCAAGTTCAGGATCCTTAACCAAGGTCCTTCTCTGCTTCTCTCCCCTCTCCCTACACCGAGTGCCAACCCCAGTGCCTTTCTGTGAGCCTCAGACATGCCATCAGGGACTGGCCCCAAGCTTGGCACCTGGCCTGCCCTTTGCCCCAAATGTTCTTGTCCCAGGGCACACTCACTCACTGTCTTTCTCCGGAAGAGGCCTCCAAGACCCCTGTCTACCAGGCCCCCAGGACTCCGCATCTCAGCCCCTTTGCCACAGAATTCTCATCACCTCCAGCCATGGTCAGGATCCCTTTAAGAAATGCTTGCAACCAGAATTGTTTCAGACTTCAGAGTTTTTAAAAATTTGGGGGCTATTTGCATATGCGGAAGACATCTGGGGGAGGAGACTCAGGTCTGAACCTGCAAGTCATTTTTGTGACCTACATGCCTCTGTGTGACATTACCTGGAGGTAAGTTTGTACGATATTTTTAGTGTGTCTGTACATGTTGTTTTTTTGTTTTTTGAAACAAGATCTTCTGTAACCCAGCATAGTCCTGAACTCATGATCCCCCTGCCTCAGCCTCCCCATTGCTGGGAGTGTAATGGCATGCCACCCCACCCAGGTTTGTATATCTGTTCCAACTGTGACTCGACCCATGAGGCCAGATGTGGAATCATGTTGTGATATTATGTTGGTGTTGCAACGTTTCAGATTTTTGTGCACTTTTAGGTTCTGGCTTTTGGATTAGATACCCAGCACCTGCAGTGTGACCACCTCCGCCACAGCCTGGGCTCCCGAGGCTATGGGCTTGTCTCGCCACATCCCCGGCACCCAAGAGTCCATCCCATAACAGGGTTAGAAGGCATCTGAAGGCAAGAATTTAATAATCATGCATGGTCAGGAAAAGGTCCCCTCACCCCAGCTTCCTGGGCCCCTAGGCTTGCCCGATGGTCCCCAGCTCTATAGATTTCAAAACCTTTGCCAGCTCACAGGCCTTGGTAAAGCCCAGACCAAGTCCGGAGCAGGTGAGCCACACAGCAGAGGTGACCAAGTGGGTACCCTGATGTCAGAGACCTGGAGTTCCTTCATCTTCCTCCCTCCATCTGGGGCCGCCAGCCATCACCACTGCTAAACTCCCATCCCTGTGACAAGGGGCTGACTGATGTCGCCTCCTGTCTCAGACCTGAGCCTCTCTCCACCTTTGAAGAACAGGAAGCCACAAGTCTTGGGTGGTCACAGAGCTGAGACTACATGTACACGCTCCTCTGTCACCTTCATAACATCTGAGGTCAGAGCCGTTGTCCCTATTGCACGGACAAGCAACGAGGGGCCCGGAGAAAGGAGACACTTGCCCAGCCAGCGCCAAGCAACACAGCAGCTCAGCCAATGTGTCTCTGTTCGAGCCGCCTGGAGCCTGGGCTGCAGCCGGGGAGCTGGCGCCCAGAGGGAGAGCTGTCAATCAACCGCAGATCGTCTCCTCCTCCCTCCCACGCCACCCACGGGTGTCACATGCACCCCTAGGGAGCGCAGCCCACGGGGGCGCCGTGCAGAAAGCCCTGGGAGCTGCACCTTGTGGGTGGCTGGGGAGAAGGGGGCGAGGGGTGCGTACGTGTCAGGGATACACGTGCGCTGGCTCGTGGGCTGTCCCCGCAGCCCCTCTGGAGGTACATGAGACGCCTGCAGACAGAGCTCAGGGATCAGAAGTGTCAGGGGCCACGCTGTCTGGCTCAGACAAGGGTAAGATCTAGACCATCATGAGCCAGCTCAGGGTGCAGTGGTGAGAGGTCTGGGCCCTTCTGAGAATGTGTACGCAGCGTATCAGTTCACTGCACGTGTCAGACCACTGGCATTAGAGGCTGAGCTCTTTCCTGGCTGGTCTGCCCCAGGCAAGTGCCTGTGTTTGCCTCCATTTCCTTAACTCCTTTGACAGAGCATCTTGACTGAGTGTGAGGCAGTGACAAGCGTGGTCCAAGTTCTCTCGGTCTGTGTTCAGTTCTCAAGCAACCCCCTTGAGGCAGGTGCTATCTCAGTCGGAGGAAACTGAAACCCAGAGTGTTTGGTAATCTGTCTAAGGTCATACAACTTTGGAAATAATGGAACCAAGGTTTGACCCAGACAATAATGCTCCCCAGTCCTTGAGCTGGGTCACTGTTCAGTTACATGAATGTCACACCCAATTTCAGGGATCCTCCTTCCAAAGCCCTCCCCTTCCCAGGTCTACGTAGTGAGCTTCTGCTCCAGCCCCACCCATTGCTTTGTGCAAGGATGGGACAAGAGTGGCCATGTCATTTGTACCCGTGGGCCCATTGTGCAGATGGGAAAACTGAGGGTCATATCCAGGTTGGTGGTAGATGACTCTCCCTCTGTGCACCCAAAGCGGGGTCCTCAGAGCCTTGACTCCCACTCAGTGGGTTTGCTGAGTGGGTGTTGCACTGGGGTCAGGAGTGGGTCTGCACTTGGCCATGCCATGTCGCAGGCCTGAGACTCAGAGCTCCAGCCCAAGCCCTCCCCCCTCCCCCGCTCCTGAGCACTCACAGAGAGAAGGAAGGAAAGCCAAGATGGGAGATGAGTGGGCTGAAGTCCACCCCTCCACTCCTGACCCGAGGCGAGAAAGCCGGGGCTGCGAGCCTGAGACAACACACCTAGTGTCAACGCTGCGCGGCCTGGAAAACGAGCTTCCTGCTGTGTAGACGCGGGCTTGGATGAGGCGGTCACGGGGGGGGGCTGGCTGGACAGGCGATGACGGTCAGGTGTGTGGATGGATGGAAGGCAGATGGACAGCTGGCTGGGTGAGAGGGAGGACGGGCGGTTGGATGGATGGCTGGGTGGATGGTTGGATGGATAGATTGTGGATGGGTGGGTGGATGGATGGGTAGATGAATGGTGGATGGGTGGGCAGGTGGATGGATGGGTGAGTGGGTGGGTGGGTGGATGAATGGATGGTTGGATGGGTGGGTGAGTGGGTGGATAGGTTGTTGGATGGATGCATGCATGGATGGAGGGTTGTATGTTTGGATGGGTGGGTAGATGGGTGATTGGATGGATGGATAAATGGTGCTTGGGTGGGTGGGTAGATGGGTGATTGTAAATGGATAGATAGATGGCAGGATGGATAGATGGCTGGGTAGGCAGATGGATGGATGATATACGGATGGGTAGATAAAGGGCTGGGTGGACAGACAGATGCGTAGATGGATGAAAGATGGATCACGGTTTAGAAAAGTGGCTAGTTAGGTGGACACGGACAGAGTGGACGAGTAAGTGGGTGAGAAGATGACTGTTTAGACCAATGGACAGACATTTAGACAAATGGATGGATAGAAAGCCAGGTGGTGATGTGGGTGGGGTGAACTAAAGCCAAAGGCTGGCAATGACAGCTATGGGACTACCAGTGACATCCATCAGGCAAGGAAGAGAGTACTTTATTCCTGCCCCCCTGGGGTCACCATGGAAGTGGGGCGATGAGCAGTCACCTTCCACATCCCAATATCCATGCTTGGCAGGAAAGCCCATGGAGCAAGGTGCCAGGGAAAATCCAAGCCCAAGACCCAGTGTAACACACACATGCACACACACACACTCTCTCTCTCTTTCTCTCTCTCTCTCTCTCTCTGTCTTTCAATTCCCTGGCCGGAGGAGAGCTGCTTGGGAGAGTGCCTCTGTCCCACCAGAGCAGAGTGTCACCCAGCTCCTAACTGACATGGGGTCAGAGCCTCAGCAGAGAAGGGGCGGCCTTCCTCAGGAATGCCTTCAGCAAAGGACAGCACAGAGCAAACCCTTGGGGACTTCCCGCATATGGCTCAGAGGAACAAAATGTCTTGCCTGGACGGAGACCTGCCCTGGAGGGAGGAGGCCTCACTTGGGTGCTGCTGCAGCGTCCAAAGCACCGAGGAGCCTTGGGGCACAGTCTGTCCCTCTCCAGTCTCATTCTGCCCAGTGTGATGGACCCAAAGTACCTCAGGGTCTCCTTGTAGAAGGACACCCGATGGCAGCCTGACTCTCAGGTTTCCAGGAGGGGAGAGTGACTGGGTGTAGCCATTTCACTTTTCAGAGGGTCACCCAGGGCCTGAGAGCCTACCCAGCCTTTGAGGGGTTAGTGGGCGACAGGGACACCTTGGCGCGGCTCCCACTTGACTCAAGCGCAAGTTCAAGTGACTCGGGACGTACTTGTTCTTTGCATTGCTTGACTGTGCCAGGCTGCCCCTGAGCCTGGCGCACTTCTCCCCCAGAGACCCACATAATTGTCCCCTCACCTCTGCCACAGCTGGTTTAAACTGCCTGCCCCGACCCCCACCTTTAAGACTTTCGAGCAGACGTCAAGACGTTCACTTCTTTCGGTTATCAGCTGTCTTCCCTTACGCCAGACTGTCGGCACCAAGACCCTGGCCTGTGCCTGCTGCTGACTGGCATACAGGATGGGCTGAGCGCGATCTGTGTTCGTCCAGGAGCCGTGGCGTGACGCTGAGGGCCGCATGCTCAGCACAGCGCTTGCGCACTGACTCCCCACAGCACCCGTGGAGGGAGTATCTGTGATCGTCCAGTTTCCAGAGGGCTGAGTGGCGTCTTGAGGAAGGCGTTTGCTCAACGTCCCACAGCAAGCTTAAGCGTAGAACACGCCAGTGTCAGGTCCACGGTCAGCCTGTGAGCCTCGATGGACTTGGCGGAGTCACAGTGCTGCCACCCTGGGACCTTGGCCTTGGCAAGTCCTTTCCCTTCCCCGAGCCTCAGTTTCTTCATCTGGGAAATGGGACTGTTACAGCCTTCCAGCTATACCTGGACATCTAGGGTGTCATGGGACCACCGGTGTCTCCAGGGATCTGGGTTGGGTGAACCAACCAACATCTTGGGCCTTCAGACAAAGCCTTCCCCTCCCCCCACCCCCCGCCAGGCTTCAGCTAATCCAGGATGTTGCAGCTGGCTACGGGGCTCAGGGGTTAAGTCTGTGCTGTCTAGGCTCCTCCCTGCCCAGCTCCCTGACTGCTGCCTCCAGGGAACCTCTCACAGCTGTTGGGGACCGAGCCCTGGGAGGACCTAGGGTGGAGACAGGAAGGCCTCACAGTTTTCCCAGGCTGAAGGCCCACTGAGGAGCTGCGCTCCCATCCCCCAGGCAGCTGGGCTGTTCTCTGGTGTGGCTTTCCCAGACCCCGCTGCCCCCCGGCCTGCTGGGGACGAGCGCACAGGAGCCATGCTCAGGAGGGGAGGGCCTTTCCAAGAAGACTCAAGGACCCTGCCTGCTTGCGGGGTGGGGGGCCGTACATCTGGCCCAGGCCAGGCCTCAGCTTTCTCAGCGCTGAAGGCCAGAGCAGCCCAAGATCTGCTTCCCCGCACCAGCATAATGGTGCTGCGTTGCTCTCAATCTGGGGATGCAGCCTCAGGCTGTGCAGGGGGCTCTTGAACTGGGAGCCTCCTTCCCCCTCATCGCGCACCCTAGGTGGACGAGCAGAGGGTTAACACAGGAAGGAACTGCTGGCTACTATTTAAACATCTCGTTTGGTCAGCATATGAGCTTCCAATGGCTGCTATTTCAAGTGACCATAAACCCAGTATTTTAAAATAATGCACACTTTTTTTTTTTTTAAAGTTTAAGTTATTTATTTAAGTCACCCCCTTCCACAAGCAAAGGGAAGGAAGATCAGTCTAATGATCATCATTTGACACAAGGAAAGGCAAGGTAAGGTCCCACACACTTTGCTGGTTCCACGTGCAGAGGTCTGGTCCAAACTAAGGCTGTGGTTCTCTTGCTCATCTTCATGGCCAGTTGGAAGCGGATTCCCGTGAGGGTTATGGGAGAGGGAATGGTTAACCATCTGCCCAAGGAAAGGGCTTGGCCCTGATGCAGAGGTGGGGTAGGTGATAAACTCGGGCCTCTGATGCGCTCCTCTCTGCGTTTCGACTTCAGGACAACATTAAGCATGCTCACTGCCACTGCCAGCTGCCTGGTGGAGTAGGTGAGGGCCCTCCACATGCGAGCCGAGCCCTGGCACCTGAGCCCTCCTCACCATGGGCACCACTCAGCATGGGCTGCCCCACATAGCCGTAACACCTGACAGCAAAATAACAGGCATTCTTATCTTCCGGTACAGAACCCCAAAGTTCAGAGCCAGATGACCGACGTGTCCATGGGGCTGGGTTCCCATGCCTTTTCCAGAATGAGGATCATTGTTCTGTGTCCCCCCCTCCCCACATGGTCTTTCTCCGGCATCCCTGTCCGGTCTCTCTTTCCAACAGTCTGGCCTCTTTCTTAGACAGATCCTCAGAATTCCATTGGGCCTGCCCAGGTCATCCAGGATCACGTCCCTTGACTCAAGATTCTTAACTTAGCCACATCTAGAAGGGTCCCTTTGCCATATAAAGTAACATTCCCAGACGTTTGGGACCCGGATGCAGATGTCTTTGGAGGCCATTGTTCAGTCGCTCCGTCTGTCAATACATGTGCCTCTCAGAGCTCCATTCCAATAATCCCCACCTTCTACCACTCTGTGGCTTTGTGACCTTGGGCAAGGACCCAACTTCTCTGGTCCTCAGTTTCCTAATCTACACAGTAGAGATGGCGTCTGAGGGTGACTAGGGATAAGTCAGGGACTGTTGAGGGCGTGCGCAAAACAGCCATAATGGAAATCAGAACTCGGAGACTGAGGGGATTATTTATAAATGCCAGACCCCCAACTGAGAGCTGAGTTTATGGAGGTCAGCCACACAGACAGGCCCTCGTGGAACTTACAAAAGAGCCAAGAAGACAGACTTAGAACAAATAATCACAATTACCAGGGAGGTCCAAGATCACTGATGGAAGAGATGTGAGCAGCATTCACACCCAAGCCTGCCTGATTCCCAAGCTTTTATTTTTCTGTGACACGCCCCACCTGTCGCGGCTGGTTGTGGCCGAGCAGAGGACCAGAGACAGGAAATGACTTGCCAAAGGTCACACAGCGAGAGATCTGCCAAACGTAGATCCACATTTCTGGGCATCCTGCCCAGAATCTTCCCTCAGAGAAGTCCCCGCGGCACAGCAGTAAGTTACAAAGTAAGGCTGACGGCATTAGGGACAGATGGTGCTTCCGGAAGTGCTGGGAGACAAGGACATCCTATGTGCTGGATCTCTGGCTTCAGTTCCCGAGAAGATGAAGGAATGTGTACGTGGTCTCAGGCATGGCCCGGGGCTCATCCAGGGAGTTCATTGTCAAGCACAGACCCTTCTTAGGGTCTGTCAGGTTCGGGAACATCCAAGTTCAGTTTTGCCAGACAGCGAGGGCGCTAAGGGCTCAGGGGTGGAAAAGATAGGTGGCTCCTCGGTGCCATCTACTGGCCATATCGAGGCATACCACCCCCTACAGCTTCAGGACCCGCACAGCCAAGGCAGGCTTTGTGTTATGCCCTGGTCCTTGCAGCCAAAAGACAAAGTTGAGCCACAAGCGAGGAAAATTAAGGTCGGTCCAGAGACAAGGCATGACACTCAAGGTCAGTGAGCCAGAGGCAGGTTCCTGAGGCTCCGGTAAGGACGCGGGGCCGTCTGTGCAGACAAACTCCTTAGGCTTTGGCCTGCAAGGCCCCGGGGCCAGGAGGAGTGTGGCTGGTGGATGCTGGATTATGGGCCCGTTAAAAGGAACTTGGCAGAAAGACGCGCTGTCCTTGATGAAGTCATGACCAACAGTTTTCTATAGAGAAATCCATAATTCTTAGTGACAAATGGTAAAAGAAAAAATTCTTTGGGGTGGTGGTGCATGCCTTTAATCCCAGCACTCGGGAGGCAGAAGTAGGAGGATTGCCATGAGTTTGAGACCACCCTGAGACTGCATAGTGAATTCCAGGTCACCTGAGCTAGAATGAAACCCTACCTTGAAAAACCAAAAAAGAAAAAAAAATATTAGGGACAACCAGGGCTAGAATACTCCCATCATTCTTAGGGGTAATAATGGCCAGAGAGTAGTGGGGTATGGTGATGCACGCCTTTAATGCCAGCTTTTGGGATGCAGAAGTAGGACAGCCATGAGTTCGAGGCCAGTCTGAATAATGAATAATGAATAATGAATTCCAGGTCAGCCTGGGGTACAGCAAGACTCTACCTCAAAATAAAAATAAAAAAAAAAACCAAGGGGCTGGAGAGATGGCTCAATGGTTAGGGTGCTTGCCTGCAAAGCCTCAGGACCCAGGTTTGATTCCCCAGTACCCACCTATAGCCAGATGCACAAGGTTGCCCATACGTCTGAAGTTCATTTGCAACATCTGGAGGTCCTGGTGTACCCATTCTCTCCTCTCTCTCTGCCTTTCTTTCTCTGTCTCAAATGAATAATTTTTTTAAAAAAAGCCTGGGCGTGGTAGTGAACACCTTTAATCCCAGCCCTCAGGAGGCAGAGGTAGGAGGATCGCTGTGAATTTAGGGCCACCCTGAGACTCCATAGTGAACTCCAGGTCAGCCTGCACTAGAGTGAGCCCCTACTGTGGAAAACCAAAGAGAAAGAGATAACAATAAGCTAGATCTGTGATGACAGTAATCACCAGCATAATTATTCTGTGCTCGGTGGCATTAGTGCGTAAAATAAGGGTCCTTTGAACACTGGCACATGACACTGTGACAGCCCTTCACTGGATGGCTCCACAGTGGCCCCAATGGGCAGGTAGTGGATGCCATGTGGACACCGTGCATAAAGGACGTCCTGGGCAGGTCAGGGTGAGGCAGTGCAAAATTTCACCATGTTCCCCAGAATGCTGTACAATTTAAAATTTACGAATTCTTTTGCTTATGGACTTCTCCATTTAGCATTTTCAGACTAGCTGGTTGGGGGATAGCTGGGCAGTGGAGAGCAGGATGAAAGGTCAGAGGGATCTGCTGTCGACCAGTGGGTTTCCCTACAGCCGTGAGGCTGGCTGGTGGTGCTGGTGAAATTATGACCCTCTTTCTGACTTTGGGCAAGATCACTTCACCTGGCTAATCTTCAAGATTCTCTAAGAGGCCTCAAAGGTTTTTGTTTTTGTCTTCAAGGTAGGGTCTCGCTCTAGCTCAGGCTGACCTGGAATTCACTATGTAGTCTCAGGGTGGTCTTGAACTCATGGTGACCCCCCTACCTCTGCCTCCCGAGTGCTGGGAGTAAAGGCGGGTGCCACCAAGCTCGGCTCAAAGGTTTTTCTTCCGAGTTATTGTGAGGTTTAGGTGCCGTGTGTGTGTGTGTGTGTGTGTGTGTGTGTGTGTGTGTGGTGCTGGGACATATGAGGCACTCCAAAATGGTGTTTCAGCACGAGGGTGCTGAGGAAATCCCCCCCATTCCACTTGCACTGTGAGGTTCCAGGCTTGGGGACAGCTGTGTCTGAGGTCGGGGAAAGGGTGGAAGAAAGCTGATTCCTAGGAAGGCCCAGAAAGCAGCAGGGGACTTGGCCAGGATCTGACCTGTCCTTCCCCTCTACCTTCCTCCATCTCCTCCTCCTCTTCCTCCTGCCCTTCTCCCTTGAAGCTCTCTCCCTTCTCTACTCCATGCCCACCACCCGAGCCAGGTCTCACCGTCCTGGGTTTCCACTGTCTAACCGTCTCCCTGCAGCCAGGGGGCGCACCTGCCACACACACGGGCCTGTCCCTCTGTCTGCAGACCCTGGAGAGGCCATCTCGCTCTTCCCTGCCTCCTTCCCCGCCTGGAGGGTCCATGAGCTCCCCAGGCTCCCCAACTCCATGAGACTGTGACTTAAGCACTACCTTCCACTGCTGGCCCTGCCTCTTTTTACATGTGTGTGTTCATGTGTGTATGTGTATTCACATGTATTCACATGTGTGTTCATATGTGTGTGTGTGAAGGTCAGAGGTTGACATCAGGCGTCTTCCTCAATCACTCTCCACCTTATTATTTTTTTTTCGAGGTAGGGTTTCACTCTAGCCCAGGCTGACCTGGAATTCACTATGTAGTCTCAGGGTGGCCTTGAACTCATGGCGATCCTCCTACCTCTGCGTCCCCAGTGCTGGGATTAAAGGCGTGCACCACCACACCCGGCTCCCACCTAATTCTTTGAAACAGGGTCTCTCACTGAACCCAGGCCTCGCTGACTTGGTTGGACTAGCTAACCAGTGAGCCCCAGGGAGTCCCTGTCTCTGCCTCCCCTGTGCTGGGATTGCCGGCGTGTGTCACCACTCCTGGCTTTTATGTGGTACTGGGGATCCGAACTCAGATCCTCAGGCTTGTGTGCCAAGAACGTTAGTGACTAAGTCATCGCCCCAGTCCCTTTCCAGACCCCAGGTCACCTCCCAGATGGCCCGGAAGGGGAGTACAGGGCATGGCTATGCTACCCCACCAACAGGGTGCTGTGGAGTCACCACCCGAGTGAGCTGGTCACATTACACTGGGGAGTGTGTCCTTACGTACCACTTCAAATAGTTTGGACCAGGGTCAGGATTCACAGGGACACTGGCCAGGTCTTGTCATCTTTGCACACCGCTGTCAAATGATGCCGGTTACACAGTCAGAGCGCTTGGTGCCAGGCGATGTGCCGGGGTGTCTTCCCTCCGAGCATCTTCCCCAAGCCCTCCAGCTCCTGGCAGCCGTGGTGGCCCCTGTGGAGATGACGATGGGAGGGCAGGAGGGAGGCATGTAGACCCCTGAGTCCGGAGTGCCAGGCGCGCCTCTCTGTCCCAGTACTCGGACCTCCTTCCTCCAGTCCTGCTTAGGGCAACTTGTCACCTTGGGCCTCACTCCCAAAGAACCTACAAGAAGCCTTCCACCCTGTCACACTTCAGCCAGCAGGCCTCTGTTTTCTGCACACGTGCGCCCCCTTGTGCATCTATCTGGGTCCTGGGGAATTGAACCAGGATCCTTTGGCTTTGCAGGCAAATACTTTAACCATTAAGCTCTGATTTTTTTTTAAATTTATTTATTTGAGAGTGACAGACACAGAGAGAAAGACAGATAGAGGGAGAGAGAGAGAATGGGCGCGCCAGGGCTTCCAGCCACTGCAAACGAACTCCAGACACGTGCGCCCCCTTGTGCATCTGGCTAACGTGGGACCTGGGGAACCGAGCCTCGAACCGGGGTCCTTAGGCTTCACAGGCAAGCGCTTAACCGCTAAGCCATCTCTCCAGCCCTAATTTTTTTTTTTTTGAGAGGGTCTCACGTATCTCAGGTTAGCCTCAAACTTAGGATGACCTTGAACTCCTGATCCTCCTGCGTCTACCTCCCATGTGCTCAATGCCAGGCCTGTGCCATGCCCAGTTTACCATTCTGTTTTGCATCGTTGGCATGAGGTGCTCAAGGCAGGTTCCTTCCTAGAGAAGAGGGTTATCTTGGATCAGAGGTCCAAGGTCAGGGCACTATATCTGGCAACAGCATTCTTGCAGGCGAGGGTTGAGGTGGCACAGGGTACCACCTGGCAAGAGTCAGGGAGTGCGAATGGGTACAACGTGTGTTTGGTCCCGTCAGGGCACCAGGGTTCAGACACATGCCCCTCTTTTATGTCCTTACCTAGCCCTAGTCATCTCCCCAAAGCCTCCTCCGAACACCGTACGTGGGCTGTCTCGGCTCTCAGCACCGCATAAGGGGGTGAAGTGCTGACTCACGGAGACTCAGAGGAGAACTGAGTCCTGTCTGACACAGCAGCATCTCTCCCCTGCACTGACCGCCCGCAGCGCGCCTCGCCAGTCTCCAGCGGGACCCTGGAGTCCTTGCCCCACACACCTCTCTATTGAGCAAAGGCCCTGGGTCACCAGCAGATGGTGAGTGCCACTGTGTGACTTCTGAGATCAGGTCATAATGACGCAGAAGTTTCCACGAGGCTTCCAGTAGCCCTTGCAGGTGGAAGCCAGTGTGATATTGTGAGAACATGCCCCCTGTCCTGGGCAGAAGTCTGCATGGGAAGGGAACTGATTGCTATGGTCGGAACCTGTGGACTAAGAGGGTAGCCTATTGGCTTTGGGAGGAGCTTATTGACCATGGGAGGAGCCAGCCTTCACTAGGAGGAGCGTGCTGTCCATGGGAGGGGCCAGCTGGCTGTAGGAGGAACCAGGTGGAAGTGGAGCCTGGTGTCCCAGCCCAGGTCAAGGGGCTGTGGCCTGACCTCTCAGGAGGGACCAGAGCCAGCTCCATCACTCCCAGATTTTCATTCCCCAGAGGCATGAGAGTCCCCACTGGTCATCAGGTGGTGGGCTTTGCTGAAGACAGTACAGATTCCCAGTGTCTGTTGGGTAGGTGGGTTGTGGATGTTGAGCAATCTTCGCTTGCTTGCTGAGCCCTTCTCTGGGCCTCTGTGAGACTCTGGCTGGACACAGGGAGGGCCTCCACAGCTCTGTCCTTCTCTGGGCCTCTGTGAGACTCTGGCCGGACACAGGAAGGGCCTCCACATCTCTGTCCTTCTCTGGGCCTCTGTGAGACTCTGGCTGGACACAGGAAGGGCCTCCACAGCTCTGTTCTTCTCTGGGCCTCTGTGAGACTCTGGCTGGACACAGGAAGGGCCTTCACAGCTCTGTTCTCTGTTTCCAAAAGGATGTGGTAGGGACTGAGCTGGAGTGACAGCAGAAACCTCCAGGCACCTCCAACCCTCTCAGAGGCGCCTGGGAGCTCACAGCACCCAAGCCTCATAGGAATGGAGCTACCTGGGCTTCTCAGCACTGAAGCCCTTGGGAGTAGTGTGAGGTTCAAAAGGCCTGACACAGACAGCTTGGGATCAGTTCCTGCATCTGCTAGTCTTATGGTGCGACCTCAGGCAAGTTCCATGACCTCTCTGTACCTCTGAGAAATTCACCTGAAAAACTGTGGCTGGCGATGGTCACGACTCCCCGAGAGTGGATGGATGAGCCTCGTGGAGACCGGCGCTCCTGAGCACTGATAGATACGTGAGAGGGTGAACAGCCTGGCCCGAGGGTGGCAGGGAGAGTTGCCCTTTCAGAGCTGGAACTTTATTAAGAAAGCATCATGCCACAGGCAGCACAATGCGGTCCCTGGAGCCAAAGTATCAGTCCCCAAAGAGAGGGGTCAGCACACCACTGAAAAGCATGATGGTGTCACCGGAAGAGCCAGAGAGAAGCGCCTTGGTTTCCCAAGGAAGAAAGGGAACTTCTAGATTTTTAAAAAATATTTTATTATTTATTTGAGAGAGAGAGAGAGAGAGAGCAAAAGAGAGAGAGAGCAAATTGTCGTGCCAGGGCCTCCAGCGGCTGCAAATCAACTCCAGACACATGCACTTACCTTGTGCATCTGGCTTACATGAGCTTTCTGGGGAATCAAACCTGGGTCCTTTGGCTTTGCAGGCCATTTCTCCAGCCCAAGCTTCTGGTTTTTATGGGGTTTGGGACACACCACGTGACCCAGCCTATGTGTTAAGAGCCGCGGGGCACTGAGAGCCGGGCAGGCACTGATACGAGCGTGAGGTTAAAACTCAAGCTTGCCTTGGCTCAGGCAGCAGGGGGCGGGGCTTGCCCGGTGGGCCTTGGACCTCTTCAAGTGACCACCTCTGTGTTCTGCTAAGTCCCAGGGCCTTCAGTTGATGTGGCAGTCACCTTACAGTGGCTTCACATGGCCCAGCCAGCCTTCATTCCATCTTGGGGCACAAGAAGCACATCAAGGCCAAGGAGGTGACATTCGGCCCTGAATCTGAACTTGCACACAGGACGTGGGACGTCAGGACAACGTGAGGAGGTGGAAGGGAGCCTAGGCTGGGATGAGGGAACACCCACAGGGCTGTCCTGACAGCGCCTGTCCTACCCAGCAGTCCTTTTTGATGGTGCAGGAGATGCAACCCAAACCACTGAGTCCTCCCAGGAAAACCCCCTTCCCTGAGCCCCGACCCCCAGTGGCTCAACGGCAGTGTGCAGTGCAGTGGATCCTAGTGCACTCAGAGGTGTACCCATGCCCCACTCCACTCCAGAGCAGTCTCCAGGGATTCCCCCGTGCCCGTGTAGTCCTGCTCCCGTGACTGGCATTCTGTCCCTGCCCATTAGCCTCTTGCGTAGGTTGCATTACAGGAATTCATGCATGTCTTTTAAAACATATTTTTATTTTTGTTTATTTATTTGACAGAGAAAGAGGGAGGAACAGAGAGAGAGAGAGAGAGAGAGAGAGGGAGAGAGAGAATGGGCATACCAGGGCCTCCAGCCACTGCAAATGAATTCCAGATACGTACGCTCTCTTGTGCATCTGGCTAACGTGGGTCCTGGGGAATAGAACCTGGGTCCTTTGGCTTTGCAGGCAAATGCCTTAACCGCTAAGCCATCCCTTGAGCCCCCTACATGTATTTTTTTTTCTCAAGCTAGTAGGTGATCTAGGCTTTGCAGGGGAACGCACTGAGGCTCAGAGTAATCAAGTGACTGGCCTGAGATCACACAGCTCAGCAGTTGGGAGAGGGGCTTGTACCATGCCAGTGAGAGACTCCAGGGGACCCCGGCTACCCTTCTTAAACCTGGACCCTGGGGATACCTGGTAGCTTTTGCAACACCTAGGCCCCAGGCAGTGATGGGCAGGAGGCTGAGGGTAAGGAGTTGGCAGTTCCTCCGGAGCATGAAACCTGAAAGCGGGTGGGACTCTGCCTGGCCTCCAGACTCCAGGGGCACCGGGGTGGAAGGAACGTGTAGGGTGGTGGGTAGGTGAAGCCCAGTGGCTGAATTTGCCCAGGAGGGGGTGGAAGCTCATTCCTGCGTGTATCCTCGGTCAGTCCTGTCACACCTGGGTGACCCCCTTCCAGTCCCTCTTCCAACTTCTGTCCCCTGAAGGATGACTCAGCATGGTTCTGCAGCCTGTCCCCACCTGTCCCTTTGGCTGAGGCTGCCTCCCAGGATGTCATGAATGCCAACACCAGTGTCTGCCAGGCCAGGCCAGGCCAGTGCCAAGGGCTGTACCACCCCTGCACGTCTCCTGGCAGCCTTGGCTCGCACTGCGCTCTCATGGGGCATGTCCCACTGGATCCCAGCTAGTCTATGGGCCACCGACCTGGCTAGCAAGGCTAAGCTCTGGGCCCTGGGATCCCTTGCCACCCTCAAGCACGGCCCACCCTGACCAGTCTATGTCTGTAAACCTTCCTCCTTATTTTCAGCCATTAAAGAGTCTCAGGGGACTTGTGGGAATTGAAGAACCGAGAAGCGAGGAGTAGAGAAAAGCCAGAAGCCAAGACGACAGACAGTCAGGCTCTCTGTGGCCAGCACAACATTCATGAGAGGCCAAGAGAGCAAGAGACACGGAGACAGAGACCAAGACAGAGCAAGACGGAGGAAGAGAGAGGCAGAGAAAGATGGAGAGCCAAAGAGAAAAAGAGACAGAGAGAGAGTATGTGGTTTTTTGAATTGGATGCTCCCTCATAAGCTCATGTGTTTTGAGTGCTAACCCAGCTGGTGGTAATGTGGGAGGTGGAGCCTTGCTGGAGGAGGTGTGTTACGGGGGAGGTGGGCTTCGGGGTGGTTTAGCCAGCTCCCCCTCGGCAGAACGCAGCTCTGTCTGTTGCCGCTGTTTTCCACTTGCTGTAGCAAGACCGTGATGCCCAGTCTCCGCTCAGTCTCCCCTCAGCTGTTTTGGGCCAGTGTTTGACCCCAGCAGTGCAAAGGTCACTACAACAGGAAGCAACTGAGAGGAGACAGAGGGAGACAGAGAAACAGAGACTGATTTAAAAAGAGACAGAAGCCGGGCGTGGTGGCGCACGCCTTTAATCCCAGCACTCGGGAGGCAGAGGTAGGAGGATCACTGTGAGTTCGAGGCCACCCTGAGACTCCGTAGTGAATTCCAGGTCAGCCTGGGCTAGAGTGAGACCCTACCTCGAAAAACCAAAAAAAAAAAAAAATAAATAAATAAATAAAAAGAGACAGAGAGAAACAGAGATAGGGAGAGCCAGAGAGTGAGAGTAAGAGACAGGGGTAGACAGAGATAGAGACTGAGAGAAGAGAAAGAGATTGAGAGACAGAGATAGACAAAGAGACTGAGACCAAGAGATGGAGAAACCCAGATCAAGAGATAGACAGAGACACAAAGAGGAGAGGCAGAGACTGAGAGATAGAGACACATAGAGCCAGAGATAGACAGGCTGGAGACAGACAGACGAAGGGCTGGAGACGAGGAGGCGGGGAACTGGGCAGTGAGAAGGTTCAGTGGGAGGTGCGAGGGGCTTCAGCCTCTTCACTCGTGGAAACAAATCCGAGCCCTGTCACCGCCGGAGGCACCCAGAGCTCTGACGTACAGACCTCGCTGCACACCGGGCACAGCCACGCCGGCCCCGGGCTGCATTTGCCCCCTCACGTCCCACACCACTGCCCCTGCTCAGGGGTGTCCTCCCCCTGGCACTTGGTGGCCTTGGACCTGGAGAAGGTAGAGGGGACCTACAAGATCTGGGGACCCACCCTCTGTGAAGGGGGAGGAGGGATGTGGCTCCCCAGCTAGCCTCTCTCCTCCCTTCCTCAGTGATATCCTGCAGCCAGGAGCCCTTGGCTAGGGAGAAAGAGTCTGAGAAGACCTTTCCCCCATACCCCCTCACTTCTTGGGGGGTGAGGGTGGGGAAGAGGAGCCAAGGCCTGGAAGGGTAAACCATGCCGCTCAGGAGAGTTCCTCGGTGCCCTCTGGCAGATGACACCCCAGTAAGGTGAGAGGCGAGTGACTTGGATCTGGCCACCCAGAGGGCTGGATTGTCACCCCTGGCTCAGTAATCCTGTCCAGGCTGGTGAGGGATTTGGTCTCTAGGCCTCGGCTGGCAGACTAGGGAGCCCTGTGCTGAGAATACCATCGAAAGTCCTCAGTTCTGCCTCAGTGGGCACACACATACACAGAGCCCACCTCAGAACCAGCAGCATGACACCCCCGCCTGCTCCCCAGGGATGCAAGAGCAGTTTCCGGGTGCAAATCTCGTCTCTGCTGCTTGTCAGTGTGTGAACTGGGGTGGGTTCCTAGGCCTCCTCATCTGTGAGTGCTGGTCAGGGCTGTTCCAGAGAAGCCGAATCAGGGGGGATGTACGGAGAGAGGGTCTGTGGAAGGAACTGGCTGGCCTGTGCCCTTTGGGACTGGCAAAATTTATTTATTTGAGAGCAACAAACAGAGAGAGAATGAGCCAGATAGAGAGAGAGAAAGAGAATGGACGCACCAGGGCTCCAGCTACTGCAAACAAACTCCAGATGCATGCACCACCTTGTGCATCTGGATTACGTGGGTCCTGGGGAATCAAGCCTAGAACCAGGGTCCTTAGGACTCATTGGCAAGCGCTTAACCACCATGCCATCTCTCCAGCCCATGTATGAAGTCTTATTAAAGGGTTGCCTGGAGTCTGGAGGTGGAATTCCTTCCACCTTTGGGAATCTCCATTTTTCCTCTCCCTCCCCACCCCTCTCTGTTTCTTATTAGAAAGAGAGAGAGAGAAAGAGAGGCAGATATACATAAAAAGAGGATAGGCACACCAGGGTCTCTAGCTGATGTAAATGAATTCCAGATGCTTGTGCTCCCTTGTGCATCTGGCTTACATGCGTCCTGGGGAATCAAACCTGGGTTCTTTGGTTTGGCAGCAAGTGCCTTAACCGCCAGGCCATCTCTCCAGCCCTCCATCTTTTCTCTTCAGCACTTTAATGGATGGACCATGCCCACCCTCATTATTTGTGTGAAGTCTCCTGATTTAAGTGTTCAGCACATTTCAATTGAGGATGCAGGATGCATAGACAAAACCAGTGGTTCAGTCCCCAGCACCCCATTAAACAGGCATAGCCATGCAGGTCTATAATCATAGCACTTGGGAGGTAGAGTATCAGAAGTTCAAGGTCATCCTCAGCTATCTAGTGAGTTTGAGAGCAGCTTGGAATACATCAGATCCTGTCTCGAACCTATAAATGAACAAATTAATAAATGTTATGCTTGTCTAAAAATCCCCTTAACAGCAACATCCAGACAACATAACCTGGCCCTGGTGACACAGAGTTAATCATTGTGTTGATGGTGGTGGTGGTCATATATCCCTTGTAGAGTCGTTGACAGAACAGTGGGTTAGTGTGTAGAAAACATTCACAGTGCCAGGTGCTCTTTAGGCCTCGCTGCCCCCATCACTGTCACAGAACACTCCCTGAAAAATCCAACATGTTCCCACTGTAACCAATCAGCTGTGTGGTTTTACCTCTTCCAGCAGACTAGCCCCCCGACCTGTTTCTAAGAGGATATAGCACAGAATGTCCAACTCTTCCCTGGCAAGAAGTACCACTGCTCAGGTGGCAGCAGGGATGCCCCACCTTTCCTCCCCATGCCCCGCCCCCTCTCCCTATGCCCATTTCCTCCCTCCCAGGTGCCTCCACTTCCCCAGGCCTGTCCTCATGAATGCACGTAACTCCGTTCCGTGTCGTAACGCAAGAGGTCCGCAGTCCCCTCTGCTCTCCAGCTACGGTGGGGACGGCTCTCCTCTGCCCTGCGAGTTTTGTGACTCTGGGAAAGGCACCTGAAGGGATCAACACAGAGCCAGTATTTTTCTGTCCCTGTTCTTTCAAGGCAGGGTCTCACTGTAGGCCAGGCTGACCTGAAATTCACTCTGTGGCTGGCACTAAAGGCATGGGCCACCACACCGGGCTTCAGAGCCAACGTTTTGTTTCTGTTTTTCTACAACATGATAACACGGAAAGAAGTTTTGTATTTGTGGTGATGTGCGGTCAGATGACAATGATCAGTTTGATGTGGACTGATCGGGGGTAAAGGCTTTGTGGCTTTTTTCACCATGCGTGTGTGCATGTGTGTGTGTGTGTGTGGAGTTTGTGGGTGCACATGCTCCTGCGGCACTCATGCTTTCAGCTGCAGTGGGGTGCGCTTGTCTGAGGTGGTCAGAGGAGAGCCAGGTGTCTGCTCTGTCACTGCCATGGCTCTTTGAGCTGGCGTCTACTGGTCTTAGATCCCCGCCTCCCCGCAGCATGGGGTTACAGGCGCACCCGACCACACCCAGCTTTTGATGTGGCTTCTGTTGGTTCAAACTTGGGAGGTCTCTCATACTTGCATGGGAAGTGCACGTGGCCACTGAACCATCTCTCCATCGCTGTGGCTTTAAAAAAAAAAATAAGATTTTTGTCTGTCTGAGACTGAAAAATGAATGGAGTGTGTGTATGAGAGAGGGAAAAAACTCCCTATCAAAGAAAAGCCACGGTGTAAGTCACCAGTGAGACCGTACTTGAGCAGATAATCAGTGTAGCTTGTCAGCCGTCCTCTCGTGGCTGAGGTCACTGCCCCCGTGGAGGCTTAATGAGTCATGCCCTCTGGAGTGTCATCTCGGGTTTATCACTGAGCTAGCCCGGGTCTCCCAAGTCTGTCGGCCCAAGCAGTGTGTTAGGCTCACGTGGGCAGCAGGAGACAGGGCATGTGGGAAGGAAACCCAGGTCACAGCTGGGAGGAGAGGAGTCAGTCCACACACCTGGCGCTGTCTAACGCGCGGGTGCGCGCACACACGTGCGTGCACACAGAGACGCAAAGCTCCCCTTTAGACATCAGTGGCTTCAGAACTTGGCCCCACTGGGGTTTTCTGAACCATTTATTTTTTATTTAAATTTTTTCTTTTTTATATTTATTTGAGAGAGAGAGAGAGAAAGAAATAGGCAGGTAGAAAGAGAGAGAGAGAGAGAGAGAGAGAATGGGCACTCCAGGGCCTCCAGCCACTGCAAACGAATGCAACATATGTGCCCTGATGTGTATCTGGCTTACGTGGGTCCTGGGAATCAACCTGGCTCCTTTGGCTTTTCAGGCAAGTGTCTTAACCACTAAGCCATCTCTCCAGCAACTCCTCCCCCATTTAGTTTTTTAAAAAAAGATTTATTTATATTTATTTATTTATTAGAGACAGAGAGAGGGAAAGAAAGAGAAAGAGAATGGGTATGTTAGGACCTCTAGCCACTGCAAACGAACTCCAGATGTGTGTACCCCTTGTGCATCTGGCTTATGTGGGACCTGGAGAATCGAACCTAGGTCCTTAGGCATCACAGGCATGTGCCTTAACCACTAAGCCATTACTCCAGCCTCCTTCCCCCATTTAGTTTGTAAAATGCCCAGCTTGCAAGACGTGCTCACGTCTGTGTTTCCAGCAGACACAGCAGCAGTCCGGGTTATCAGGTATTGGGTGAGAAGAGACACACTGTCCAATAGGGGGTGACAAAAACAAACAAAAATCCCATAACAGGGATGGAGAAAAGGCTTAGTGGTTAAGGTGCTTGCCTGCAAAGCCAAAAGACCTAGGTTCAGGTCCTCAGGACCCACATAAACCAAATGCACAAGGTGGTGCATGCTTCTGGAGTTTATTTGCAGTGGCTAGGGGCCCTGGCATGCTCATTCTTTCTCTATCTATCTGTCTCTTTCTCTCAAGTAAATAAATAAATAAGCTTTTTTTAAAATCCCATAACAAAGATCAGATAAATTTATCACAGTAAACCATGGTCACAGTTTTTCTTTCCAGAAGTATGGTGGCCTAGAAGTCATGCAGTTCCCAATGCTGCCAGTGCCATATGATCCTGGGTAAACAGCTCTTACAAAGAACTTAAAAACAACTTTAAAATGTTGGTGCTTGGCAGCACACGCCGGTAATCCCAGCACTTATGAGGCCAGAACAAGAGGGTTGTGAGTTTGAGGCCAGCCTGGGCCTTATAGTGAGATCTTGTTTCAAATAACCAGCTCCCCAGAAGCCCCCCCAAAAATGTAAAACTAAATAACTGGGCAAGCAAGAAAATAAGTCAAACCCTTGCATTGATTAGCCAGTCATGGAAAATATGGCAGAGTCACGGAGGAGAGCGTCTACCTCCAGCACAGAATGGGGAGGTAGCATGACCATAGAGGCAATAGTTGAGGAGGCGTGTGTGTGTGTGTGTGTGTGTGTGTCTGTCTGTCTGTCTGTCTGTCTGTAGTTTCTCTGGAGACTTCTGAGATTGTTAGGATCTAGAATGTTCCCCCAGAGGCCCACCTGTTCAAAGCTTGGTCCCCAGCATGGTCTCTCAGGAGGTGGTGGGGCCTTTATGAGGTGGGGCCTCATGGGAGCTTTCTGACATGCCCTCGAACGGGATTGTGGGATGCCACTCTCTTCCTCTCTTTCTTTCTCTGCTGTGAGGCAAAGAGGTTCCCTCTGCCCACCGCAGCATGCTGACTCACCGCGCGTCTCACGCCACCATCGGAACCTCCAAGACGTTGAGCCAAAGTAAACCTTTCCTCTTGAGAAGCCCTTTGTCTTAGCTGGTTGCTGCAGTAACGGAAGGCTGAGTGACACAAAGGGCCCTCACACACCACCATGTTCGGTGACTTTAGTCTGTGACTGGGTCCTGAAGCATTCCCTCCGTAGCTCCTGCCTCCCTCGGGGACCACAGGGCTCCAGGTCCATGGCCGCCTCACTGTGCAAGTGACAGGGTGCTGCTGGCCATCTCCTGCCCACGCGGCACAACCTAGCCTGGCCTGGTGCAAGTCTCGGAGTGCACTATTTTTTTTTATTTTTTTTGTTCACTTTTTATTTATCTATTTGAGAGTGACAGAGAGAGAGAAAGAGACAGAGAGAGAGAGAGATTGAGAACGGGTGTGCCAGGGCCTCCAGCAACTGCAAACGAACTCCAGACGCGTGCGCCCCCTTGTGCATCTGGCTGACGTGGGTCCTGGGGAACCGAGCCTCGAACCGGGGTCCTTAGGCTTCACAGGCAAGCGCTTAACCACTAAGCCATCACTCCAGCCCGGAGTGTACTATTTTATTTATTTATTTAAATTTATTTGCAAGCAGAGAGAGAGAGAGAGAGAGAGGCAGACAGACGGAGGGAGTGGGCACTCCAGGGCCTCTAGCCACTGCAAACAAACTCCAGATGCAGGTGCCACTTTGTGCGTCTGTCTTTATGTGCATGCTGGAGAATTGAACCTGGGTCCTTCGGCTTTGCAGGTAAGCACCTTAACCGCTAAGCCGTCTCTCCAGCCCCAGAGTGAAGTAATCTGAAAGCCTCTCCATCAGCCTGTTCTTGACCCTGAGTCCCTCCTTCCTTTCCTCCACTTATTCAATTCCCATCTGCCCCACAGGCCTGGCTGGGGCTGTTTGCTGTGAGGGCTCTCGCGTGGGCGACACCACCTGCCTCCTTCCCGGCTGTGGCCCTCGTCCGCAGCTGGGGTCTGGCGCATAGCCCCGTTCGCTCAGTAAGTCTTCACTCTGTTGGTGCAGAACGGCTGGCATAGCAGGATGGCGTTCTTTGGCCACTCGCCCATGTTTCCCCCTAGGGCTGCCTTTCTTCCTTTTCAGACAACAAGGTTGCTGTGCCCAAGCCTCCGGGAAGAATGTGACCGCCAAAACCCAAACAAGAAATGACCCACGTCCCTCTCATCATCTGGGTGTGTGGGTCAACACTCGGGCCCTGCCAGAGCCAGGGAGTGGGAACAGAAAGGACACGTGGTTGCGAGGAAGTTTAACAGGATCCCCGACGTTCTGGCTGGAAAAGCTCTCTCCAAAAGTGCTGAGAGGATGATGGGAAAGGAAACGATAAAACTGTGGGTGGCAGTGGTTCTCAGAGGAAGGGGCCATCTTCAGCTCACAGAGGTGACGCTGTCCTGGCCTCCGGATGTGCAGCTTGGTGACTGAAGCGCAGGCGGGACCCAGCCCTTGGGCACGGCCGTGGCACGCACAGCCCATGCCACCATACCCGACAGGGCTGCTTGGAAGGGTCTGCAGGGTCTGAGTACAGAGGACACGTACCTTACCTCCCAGGGTGGGCCCTCCTGAGCAGCTGGGGGTGTAGGGCTTCAGAGGATACCACGGGGGGTAGATGGCTGCAGTCAGACCGCCACCTCCCCAGGCGCGCGCATGCGCCACAGCTCTTCTCCAGTGAACCCCTGGGGTGAGCCAAGCTCGCCTGAGACTGAGAAGAAACTTCAAATAAACCAAGATGAAGTGTCTGCCACCCAGGCCCGACAAGGACTCAGACAGACGTTCCATAAGGAAGCGGCGACTGGGCTCGTGTGCAGCCGGGGTACAAGCTGACTTCTATTTTTACCTCCGGGCTTGACACGCATTTGTTGAATGAATGTGGGGCGCATGACAAATGTCTGCATTTCGCTGCACAACCCTCTTTTTTTTTTTTTCCCTTTTGGTCTGAATTAATGATCAGGATCCCGAAGTGTCCCTGATAGGAATGCCAGGGGCCCTGTGGGTAGAGCCAGCTTGTTCAGACCTAAGGGCTCATTGTCTTACAGTCAAGGAGCTACTAAGTGGTGTGGGGGTGGGGAGGGGGCACCTCTTCCTCAGGCTCCAGGATCACAAAACTCCTCTCCCCTCCTGTCTTCTCCCCTGCCCTCCCTTGCTCTTCCCTTCCCCAGAACATGTCTCTCAGCCAGAGCAGGGCCAGACAGACCGCCCCTCTGAAAACCAGCATGTTCGGGTGTAAAAACCATGCAACCAAACCAACACGTGAGCCAGGCCCGGCTCCATGGGCGTGAGCTGCGTGGTTTGAGATTTGAGTGGTGAGCTCAGGGCATTCAGGGATAGGAGTGTGACATGGCCACACAAGGAAAGGGTGTCCCCCCCCCCCCGCCAAACCCCGTGGCTGGTCCCAGGATCCTCTGGAGATTTTGGTTCTGAGGCCTAGGCATGTGTAGCTGACAAGCAGGGTGATGGGTGGCACTGGGACCCCCCAGGCTCAGGCATAGGCACAGGACCAGATGGGCAACTGGCTGTTTCCAGGCCATTCCTCTTCCCTACCGGCCTAGGTCTGGTCCTGGGCACGGAGTTGCATGCGGCGTTTCACTCTGGGTCTGGGCGAGGCTCTGTCCTGTGCACTTGGACATGCCGGCTTTGTCGTGCTGCCCGTTTGGACCTCATCTCCCATGTGACTGTCCTCTCTGTAGCCAGAAGGTCATTGCCTGTTCCTGTTGGCCCCTGTTGGCTGCCGGCCTCCTCCGTGGCTCAGAGTCCCTGCCGTTTCCAGGCTGTGGTTTGGATCCCGGCTCTGCCACTTCCTGGCTGGGTGACCTTCTCACGTTGCTTCAGCTGTCAAAGCCACGGTGACCATCCCCTCCGTCTCCTGCAGTTCCCACAGCCCCAGGCACCTGGCACTGATCTTGATATTGCCAAGGTCAAGCTGGCTTGCCCATGTCCCCACCAGCCATGATGCTGCGCCCTTTCTTCCTCGTCCCTATGACTGGCATATGTCTGCCGCTGAGTGATGGTCTTGGGGCGTTCGGGGGGGGGGCTCCCTCTTGTCCCTCCCCAGGAAGCCTCTGCTTACAATTCTGGAGTGCCCCTTACTGTTTCTCCCTGGGGTGAGTGTGTGTGTGCTTCCCTTGCCTGAGGGGGTGAAAAACACCAGGCAGAGGCTGGTGGACAGTGTGCTCATGTGAGACCCTGAGTTTAAACCTCCAGCGTCCAAAAATGCAGGGAGGGGGTGTGTGTGACAGCTGGCTTGTAATCCCAGTGCTCTGGGGTTGGAGACAGAGGACCCTGAGGCATGCTAGCTGGCTAGACAAGCTGAATTAGTGAGCCCTGGGTCCAAGTGAGAGACTGTCTCCATATATGAAGTGGACAGCAATAAAGACACCCAATGCCAAATGCTGGCCTCCAACATGCATGCAAACCAATGTACCCACACACATGCAAATATGAATACACACCACACACACACACACACACACACACACATTAAAACTAAAAGCCCGGGGGCTGGAGAGATGGCTTAGTGGTTAAGACGCTTGTCTGCAAAGCATAAAGACCCAGGTTCGATTCCCCAGGACCCACATAAAGCAGATGCACGTGGTGGCACAGGCGCCTGGAGTTTGATTGCGGTGGCTAAAGGCCCTGGAGCATCCATTTTCTTTCTTTCTCTCTCTCTAATAAATAAATACAAATAAAATATTTAGAAAGAAAACAGGCCAGGCGTAGCGGTGCATGCTTTGATCCCAGCACTGAGGAGGCAGCGGTAGGAGGATCTCTGTGAGTTCAAAGACAGCCTGAGACTACATAGTGAATTTCAGCAAGACCTTGAAAACCAAACAAAAAGAAAAAAAACCAAACAAACCAAAAAACAACAACAACAACAAAAAAACCCAAACAAAACACCAGGCAGAGACAAGAAATCAAGAAGTTGCAGGGTCTTTTATTGAAATCAGGTGAGGGGCTGGGGACATGGCTCAGTGGTTAAAGTAGCTTGCTTGAAATCAGCCGGTACTTGAGCAGACAGGTGACTCCCAGATGTCCGCTGGCCTTTCCCTCGCCTGGTACAACCCTCTGCCAACCTCCACCTCATTCAAGTGGACACTGCAGACTCCAGGGCAGGCGGTTAGTGGTTAGGGCTGGTGTCAAAGGTGACAGTGGAGGAGGGGCCAGTTTGCAGACCAGAAGAAGTGGGTTGTGACTTAGGTGACGGAATTGAGCATGACGCAGACGGAGCCGGATGTAGGCAGCTGGGGCCACCGGCCTCGGAGCCCTCTCCCCAGCTGTGTGGGAGGCGTGGACCCTCACCCCGCACCCCTCTGCTAACCTAGGACACTGACGCTACTCACTACGTGGCACCGGGTGCCCCCTGCGCCAGGGCAGGGGCGGGCCTAGCCCTGGAAGCCCAGCTCCTTGTACTTGGCAGCGATGTCGTTGCGGAACAGCTCCAGGGCCTTTCTCATGGCGCCCTGCGCATCGGCTCCAAAGTCTCCGGGGTACTTGCTCTGCAGGACTTGGATAATGACTTCTGAGATGAACTGCAGGGGCGAGACAGAGGATGCGGGTCACAGGTTGGGGCAAACGGTGAACTATAGAGCGTCCACCCACGGCCCTCCTGCTCTTTATTCTAGGGACATTCAATGAGTACGTACTGGGCCCTAGCTTCCCCCCACCTCCAATTTTTAAAATTTAATTAATTTATTTATTTGAGAGAGAGAGAGAGAGAAAGAGGGAATGGACACACCAGGCCTGCAGCCGCTGCAAACGAACTCCAGACGCGTGTGCCACCTTGTGCATCTATCTGGTTTACGTGGGTCCTGCTAAGCCATCTCTCCAGCCCGGGTTTTTTGCTTTGTTTTCAAGGGTTTTGTGTATCGACTCCTGGGCTGGCTTTGAACTCACTATGTAGCGGCTGAATATGACCATGACCTTTGGATCTCCCCACGTCCCTAGTGCTGGGATTACCGGGGCGTACCACTATACCCGTCCATCCGGTGGGTACAACGATGGCACCTGCTTATGGAGAGAGGGCAAGTTCTACGCCAATCTGCACAAACCCACTCCTCCGTTGAGACGCTGACTTGGTGGACCAAGTGAGGCACAGAATTGGTGTTTGACCGTGTGAGGTTTCAGTGCCCATGAGGACAGAGCAGGGTAAAGTGGGCACCGTGGAGAGGGACTGGGCTTCTGCAGAGAAGGGCCTGGGTCTCTGCCTCTGGAGACTGCCCCACCCCCGCTGTGCCGCCCCCTCCTACCTCCAGGTACTTGACGGGGATCTTGTGCTTGGTGGCGTGCGTCTGGGCCAGGGGCTGGATCTCGGCCGCGTGCTGCCCCTTCTTCTTCAGGATGCCGCCCAGGGCCGTGAGCACCGTGGCGCCATGCTTCTTCAGGTCCTCTGAGCCCTTCATCTCATCCTCCGACTTCAGGTTCTTGAACTTGTCAAACTTCTCCAGGGTCTCAGGGTGATTCTTGAAGAGACTAGGGGACAAGGAGAGCCAGAGTGAGAAGCGACAATGCCCAGTGGGGTCCGGAGCTGGACACGTCCTGCTCCGTCCCTTCCCGGCTGTGGGACCTGGGGCAGTTCACTGCGCCTTTGTGTACGTCTTCCAAAGAATGGGGATGACGTGTTGTATTGACAAGGGTCCTCTTCCTGGAAACAACATCAGAGACCCACTTATGAGGAGTGTCTGTGGGTTTCTAAACAGATCAAATTGACACAAAACTTAACTATCATGGTTTCCTTTCCTTAAGAAACTTAAATGACATTGCTCATGCTGTAGGTCTGGTGTCCGGCGCATAATCGGTGTGGGACACGTAGATGCTTGCTAATATTCTGATTATTACCGTTATCGCCTTCCTCTTCACACGCTGGCTGAGCAAGGCGGGAAGAACAATGGCGTTTCTATTTTCCGCCCAGCTCCTCTGTTGTCTGAAGAGTGCACAGCGGGGTGCACGGGGCTATGCATCAGCCCTCACCTGGGGCTCTACCTCCCATCGGCGTCGTTTACACTGTCCCCGCCCCATATTACACACAAGGAGCGAGCCCTGAAGTAGGACGTCACCAGCAGTATCTGAGGGCTGCCGGGCAAAGAAGCCCGGCCACCACTGGGCATGGGCAACTCAGCAGCCATTCTAGTCGCCCTGGGGACCCCTCTGCAGCTCTCTGCCTGGACACCTGGGGGCCTCTCTGCTGGCTGCATCCATGCCCGGCAGATCCCAGTGTCTCCCACACACCTGTGCCGATAACCTCGGCAGGGAGGGATCCTGTCAGATGCCAAGTGTCCCTCCTGTCTGCCACCTGTAAGTTCTGCTGTGACCCTGAGTGAACAACCCCAGACAGGCATCTGGATCTGGAGAAGCGGGGAGGCTGAAGGAGTCACTGCTGCCCCTGGGTGGGGCCAGTACCTCTATTGGGCATTAGGAAGGTCACAGAGGAAAGTGACTTGTCCTGTGTCATGCCACAGGTTGGTGGCAGTTCCCAGATCCAAACCCAAGACCAGACTGTGCCAAAATTCATGCCCAGTCCTCTTCAATCTCCACCCTGCAAGTCTGTCAGGGCGATCGGGGGCAGCTCAGGGCTTTCTCTCTTCTCTGCCTTCTAGCTTGGGTTCCTTTCGAGGCTCTGCGATGTCTTTGTTAACCCCACAGTCCACATGCTCCCTTTGTACTGTGAGCCGTGTGGGAAGGCCCAGTGCCTGTGGCTGGCTTGAGATTTGACACTGCACGTCTTCCCCCATCCCAAGAGGCAAGGTCCATTGAGGAGTCCTTTTCCTCACTGATCCCCACACTAGCAACCCCAGCTCCCCTTCCTGCAACCCCATCTCTTCCTGCTACTGCCAGGCCAGTGGTGGGCCCACTCTGTATCTGGCAACCCGGTCAGGACCTCACCGTGCGAAACAGGGGGTTTTTGTGTGGGGAGCACTAGCTGGCAGAAGCTGCCATCTTCAGAACACACACGAAAGACGTGCTTGTTGAAGGTGCTTTGTATGGAAGTCCCCACAGAGCACCAGACGCATCTTCTGGCATTGGCCCTGTCACGGTGGGCCCGAGCGGTGAGGCTGCCCCTCAGCACACTCAGCCAGCAGAGAAGGTGGTAGGATGCTCTGTGTCTCTGGGCCCAGCCCTTTCCATCCCCAGAAGGCACAGGACCGTGCAGGCAAGGTACCCAGCAATCTTGAGCCCTCCATCACCAACACAGAGGACAAGGGACCCAAGGAGGGATGCCATTCCATATGCTGATGTTGAGGGTGTGCCGCAGAATTTACACCATAGCCTGTGTGTGCGAGTTGGGACACGCTGATCTCGCCAGCGGGTGGGTGACGGAGGTAACCACAGGGGACACCAGGGAAGAGAGGGAGTTCCTAACGAGATAATGATTCACGACCCCCTTCCACGCAGACACCCGCTCATCCCACCATTTGAGCAATCTTTTTAAAAAATTATGTTTGTTTTTATTTATTTGGGAGAGAGAGAATATGAGAATGGGTGCACCAGGGCCTCCAGCCACTGCAAATGAACTCCAGACACATGCACTACCTTGTGCATCTGGCCTTACATGGGTCCTGAGGAGTTGAACCTGGATCCTTTGCCTTTACAGACAAGTACCTTAACCACTTAGTTGTTCCTCCACCCCCATTTAAGCAATCTTACTGTGTGACTGGCCCATCCCAAGCTCTCCTATTGGAAAGTGCCTTGGTGTACTGAGTGCAGCTTTCCAGGTGCACACAGATACACAGGCCCACCAATGCACACAGGTAACTTCACGCTCTACACTCCTGACCCACACTGCTGGCCCGGTCCATGTGACAGCTGCAGAAGTTTCAGTACAAGAGCCCTGAATGGCTGCCAGGGTTCACGAGGCCACGAGGCCTTCCCTCTACCCTCCGAGTACCTCCTCAGGCCATGTCACTGTCACACAGACACACCCCTGTGCCTCCGGCAATGCACAAACACAGCTGCACACACGTGTGCCTCAGTGCACTGGTCTGGTCTGTCCACAGCCCGGATCATGCCATTGCATCACCCTGGGAGTCTGTCCAAAGCCACGTGCGTCACTGACAGCTCGTCTCTGGCACCTTGTCCAAGGGCCCTGAGCCCCTGGCTATTATTATCTGGCGACAATGACCCTTGAGTTCCTGCTGACAGATGGGCGATCTGGCAGTCGGAGGCAAAGGCCCAAGGTCAGGAGGTTGGAAGGAGACTGGAATAGAGAGAGCGGAGGACCAAGGGGCCCAAGGCTTCCCAGGAGCTAGTCTCCCCACCCCACCCCCGGCCCCCGGGGTAAAGAACGCTGTCTTGTGGCCCTGGCTCAGTCTCCAAGGTGCTGTGTGATGCTGAAGAAGTAACTCAGCTCCTCTGGGGCTTGGCCCACGGGGATTTAAGCCCTTTTCAAGGGCTGTCTTTACATGATTTCTCAGCCTTCACAGTACTTGGCACAACCTCACCCTCCATGCAACAGCAGGTGCCACACGGGCCCAGACTCACCGCATAGGAGGAGGGATGCCCCACACAGCCGCCTGCCTCCCTGTTCCCCAAGTCCCACAGCTGGAGCCCCTGAGGCAGCCCAGAGGTCACACCCTTGGACTCCCCTGACAAAAAAAAAAAAGAAGCCCAGGTAGACCAGTAGTCTCTGGCCCTGTGGCAGTTGTCCAGGGCATCTTCTTGGGATTCAGAGCCTGCCAGGTGCCTCTCCATCCTTAATCCTGTATCAATCCTGACCTACTCTGCAGGCAGCTGACCAGACCTGTCAGAGAGGGCGGCTGCCTCTCTGCCAGTCACACCCCTGTCTGGAACCTGAAGTACTCCCTCAGACCCAGAGCAACCCTGCAGGTTCTGTCGAAAGAGACCCTGAGTGCCACCAGGGATTAGGTCCGAGGTGCAGCTCTGTGGGGTGTAGATAAAGCAGTCACCCAGAGCAGACCCTGCCACCAAGTAGCTAGAATTTTAGCCCCACCCACCTTCCCTTACCAGCTGTGTGACTTTGGGCAAGTTAGGTAACCTCTGTCAAATGTGGTGATACCGGGCTAGAGAGATGGCTTAGCGGTTAAGCACTTGCCTGTGAAGCCTGAGGACCCCAGTTCGAGGCTGGATTCCCCAGGACCCATGTTAGCCAGATACACAAGGGGGCGCACGTGTGGCTGGAGGCCCTGGTGCACCCATTCTCTCTCTCTCTGTCTATATATATATTTGCCTATTTCTCTCTCTGTTGCTCTCAAATAAATAAATTTTTAAAAATGTGGTGATACCAATGTTGACTTCGTCATGTTGTGGGATACATGTGGTTTCATACAGGTGAACTATCCAACAGAGGGCCTGGCATTCAGCACCTGCGGCTTAAGAATGGAACTCAAATTATTTCTACCTTTACCACGGACATCACCTCAAGGAACCTTACTTGGGGGCCTTTTGTCTCTGACACAGGCTGACTAAGATTGTAACTCCATTTCTTCCCTGTGGTATGAAAAGTTTTGGCCATCAGCAGCAGTTTTCAAACTTTTCTTGGTCCCCCTAAACCCTTTCCCCAACAAAACAGACACATAAATCAGAAAAGGTCGGGTGGGAGAGACAGCTGAAGAAATGGCTTAGCAGTTAAGTTACTTGCCTGAAAAACCAAAAGGACCCAGGTTGGATTCCCTAGGACCCATGTAAGCCAGATGCACAAGGTGGTGCATGCGTCTGGAGTTTGTTTGCAGTGGCTGGAGACACTAGTGTGCCCCATTCTCTCTTTCTGCCTCTTTCTCAAATAAATAATAAAAATTAAAAAATTTTAAAAAAGAAAAGGTCCCCCTAATTGGACTGGAGGCCCACTCCATGGGAGGGGATACATCCCTGATCCTGAAAACTTAAAACAGGGGTAGTCATGAGCCTTAGGGGTGTAATGTCTGCTGTTGTCTGGCTAAATGTATATACTATGCTCACCAAACTGCCCAGTAAGCACTTCTGTTAATGTTCATACCCTTATATTAATGCTACTCTCACTTTGGGTAGAGAATCTTCTCTTTTCAGATGGCAGTGACCTTGGGACGACTCAGAAGGTATCATGGTGCTGGAAAGAAGTGACTGGAGTGCTCAGCACTGCAATATCTCTATCACACCTTCCGAGGCTCAGGGTCTAATGCAGAAGAGGTGGTGGAGAGAATGTAAGAGCCAAAGGAAGGGTAGGACTCCTTACAACGTGCTCCCTCCAGACACAAAATGGCCTGGATATCCATGACAGTGCCTGACACTACCTGCACAAGACCATCATAATAGGAGGAAAAGATGATGACATCAAAATAAAAGAGAGACTGATTGAGATGGGGAGGAGGTATGATGGAGAGTAGAGTTTCAAAGGGGAAAGTGGGGGGAGGGAGGGTATTACCATGGGGTATTTTTTATAATCATGGAAGTTGTTAATAAAAAAAACTGGGAGAAAAAAAAAGGAAAAAGAAGAAAAGGAAAGGTCTGGGAAGGTGAGTGGTAGAGGTCTAGAGTGCACAGCCCTGTCCTCCCCAGAGCCTAAACCTCCAGCCTCTAATGCTTTAGAGGCAGGTCTGTGGTTTACAGTCAGGGGCTTGGAGAAATGACTTTGCCAAGGTCAACAGGAAACAGGAGAAGCTGCCTCTAGAATAGACCAGCACCCAAGGGACACTTGCTGTCCTCGGAGTCAGCACTCCACCTTGGGGTAGAACACGTCCCTCCGTCTCAAATGCAAGAGGGATGGAACAGCTGGCCTGGTCCTATGTTCTGAGCCTGAGAAATGGTTTAGGAAATGCTATCGTAACCTTGGGACCTTCCAGGACCAGCAGTCCTGGCATCATGGCCTAGAGCACTGGCAAGTCTCACCGCCCCCGCCGCAGTTATGTAACACCCCAGTTACTGCCCGGGGAAATGGAAACTCTATCTTCATGCAGAGGCTTGCTTCTCCAACCCAGCCTCCATTCTCCCAGCGGTCCAGCCTACCCTGCACAGTAACAGAGGACAGGGCCTCTGAGTTTTTGGCATGGCTGGCAAGGGTATCAGAGACCATGGTGGATAGCCCAAGGTCTTTTCCAAGTTCATACAGGAAATCAGTGGCCCAGGAGTCGATGCGAACCTGGAAGTGGAGGGTTAGTCCAACCCAAGAGGCCTTGATGATCCGAGGCAAAGGCTGAGATACCCAGGAGTACACTGGCATCTGGGCCAGCCTCTGCTTGGTTTCCCGTGTAGAACAAAGGGCTCTGACTTCATATAACTACTCCCAAGCAGAGGGGCCTGGAAATGGACAAAGCCTGAGGGCCAGAGAAAGGCCATCTGAGTCAGGAGAGAAACTTCCTGGCTTGTATGCCTGAAGAAAGCCATTCTCCTGTGACAACTTCAAGGACAATGTGGGGGCCAGTGGTAACCGGGCCACCTCATTCTAGAAGTAGAAACACCAATGCTGCCCATCCCATCATACTTCTGAGCCAGGTGAGACCAGAGCGGGCAAGGTGGGGCCAGGAACAGTCTCATGCCACTTGGGCGGGGGTGGACCCTAGCATCTTCTGCCCATCAAGCTCAGAATATGGGCTGAGACTACATAGTGAATTCCATGCCAGCCTGAGCTAGAGTGAGACCCTACCTTGAACCCCCCCCCCCGCAAAAAAAATTTTTTTAATAAATAAAATAAGATAAAAGGGGAATGGGTAGTTTCAGGCATGCCTTGCAATAGGAGACCACATCATCCTGAGCTTTCAGAGTGAGACAATCTCAGCATCACCGGGCACTAACAGGCCTTGCTGTTTTTTTTTTTTTAATCACAGGGCAGTGAAAGGCCCCGTCTGGGCTCCATCTTTAATAGTTACTCAGTTTCTAGGACTCAGTGTATGTCACATACGAGCACCTATTTCTCACTTCTACTCTATGCTGCAGGTGATCGGATGCCACCCCGGCCCCCATCGGTATAGGAGAGGAAATCTGGACTCAGAGAAGTTGAGCCTCTTCCCAAAGGTCGCCCAGTGAGATAGCCCAGTCTTGATCCACATCAGTCTCACTGTGTCTTTATGGCCTTTAATGGGACATCTTTTCCCACTGGGTCCTTTTTGAACTCATGAGGTAAGTGAGGAAGCTGGGCAAGATCTGCTAAGGCCCCTGTTAGCTCTGACAGTCGTTCCAAGTTTCCTCTGGGTGCCAACACCAGCCAGGATGGACTGACCTCTTTTCCTCCCCCCACCAGACTAATCCCTGATGCTTGAAAGCCAGGGAAATCATAGTGGGAGGTCTGAGAACCTCATCGTTGAGCCAACTGGTCTACCCTCAGGTGGTTTCCGCCTGTAGAGCTATGTATCAGTGACCTTCAGGGGACGGGTGGGAGGACCTGGGGTCCCTTCTTACCCGATGAGAACTTCATGTCCATGGCCAGGGATGTCAGCCTCTACCTTCCCCCAGATGTTCAGCACCAGCTGCCATTCTCCATCGCTGAGACCCATGGCGGTATCTGAAGAGGACAAACAGAGCAAGTGTGGACCGACTGACCTACAGCTGCGGTGTGAGGCCACCTGGCCCCAGAGGGTTTTTATGCATTCCGGGACGCAGGCCTGGCCACAATCACTCGAGGCCACATGGCTCCCCAGCTGCCTTCCTTGCCCTCCCCCAGGGGGTCTAATCTCTGCCTTTCTCTGGCCCTCACATGGGCAGCTATTTTAGGGCAAGTGCCATTGTGGGGAGCTAGGACAGCGAGGGCCACAGGGGAGGGGGATGATGTCGGCCAGGCTACTGTCTGGACTTGCACAAGCCACAGAAAGGGCACCAGCAAGGCCACCACCGCAGCCTGAAACCCAACTCTCCTGCTATCATGTCTCAAGAGGACTTGTCATGTTTCTAAGCTTGGGTACAGGCGCCCTGCCTGCCAGGAGACCGTCCCGGCCCTCACACTCTCCTCTCTTACTTTCTGCCTGCTTTTCTGACGTCCTGAACTCAACTGGAAGCAGGGAGAGGAGCCAGGACCGTCCGTGCCCTCATCTAGGCCCGCTGGGGTGAAGCCCCCCTCTTGGAGGACACCAGCGTTGGAAGGTTGGGTCATTCACCTACTTCCACAGCTGATCTTGGTGCCTCTTTTCCTTGTGTAGTTCCTGCCACAGAACCTCACCCAGCGCTGCCAGGCTCTGCCTGGCACAGGTCCTCGTCCCTTTGGCTAGCATGCAGTCCTCCAGGAGCCCTTGTGGTAGGCACCAGCATTGCCCTGTTGCACAGAAGGGCTGGTTGATGGCATGGCTGGATTTGAACCTAGGGAGTCACCGCCACCCTCAGCCATGCTCTTGAACCCTGATGTGGGGTTTTCCCTCCCTTGGGACAGAGGTTCTGATTCATTCTTCTATCTCTCTCACTTATTTTAGAGGCTTATTTTAACAATTAGATTATTTACTTGTTAGCACGTGCATGTGGGTGACTGAGTACCTGTGTGTCAGAGTATCTTGCTGCTACAAACGAATGTCAGATGCATATACTACGTTGTCTCCAAGTTTACCTGGGTTCTGGGGATTTGAATTCAGGCAGGTAGGTTTTGCAAGCAAGTGCCCTTAAACTGCTGAGCCATTTCTCCAGCTTTCACTTATATATTTCTTGAGCCCAGCACAGACTCCAAATGTAAGCTAAATAAATATTTGTTGAGAGCCAGGCATGGTTGTGCATGCCTTTAATCTCAGCACTTGGGAGGCAGAGGTGAGAGGATTGCCATGAGTTTGAGGTCACCCTGAGACTACATTGTGAATTCCAGGTCAGTCTGAGCTAGAGCAAAACAACAACAACAACAAAACCCCAAAATTTGTTGAATAAAAAGATGAAGGGTCTGGAGCAATGGCTCAGTAGTTAAGGTACTTGCCTGCAAAGACCCAGGTTCAGTTCCCCAGTACCCATGTAAAACCAGATGCACAAAGTGGCACATGCATCTGGAGTTCATTTGCAGTGGCCCGAGGCCCTAGAATACCCATTCTGTTCCTCCCTTACTCCCCCTATCTCTCTCTCTGCTTGAAAATAAAAATATTTTTGAAAAGATGAATGGATGGCTTTACCAAGGAGGCAAGTGGCGCATGGTTGAAATTAGTTGACATCCACACATCCTTCCATCCATCTAACTACCCATCCATCTACCCATTGTTCATTATATTATCCATCTGTCAATTATCCCTTATCCATCTGCTTATTCATCGCCCCTCGCCCTTCTATGCCTCCCTTTCTTCCTCCGTCTACCCACTTACCATCTACCTGCCATTCCTCCCACAACCAGAGTGCCCATTGCACGTAGCCACACTGCCACCCACTGAAATAATACAATTAAGTACATCCTTGTATTCAAGATACCCACAGCACCCTTGGGAAGATAAGAGGACTGAAAAGGCGTTATAGCTCAGTTCTGGGATGGAGGCCCACCCAGATATTTCCTTATATCTGCCCAGTGTTTTTCTGCTTCTAAAATGCCTCCCTGGCCAGGTTCCATCCAGCAGTTCAGAGGCTCTGGGAGGAGCATGGGCCCATTACAGCCACGGTTCAGAAAGGATGGCCTTGCCCACCTCTGATGGGGCTATCCTGGGTGTGTCATCAGCGACTGTCCACCCACGTGGCTCTTTTTAGAGATGCTGCTGTGACGGACCATGCTGAAGTCGGGTGCGGGCAGCCACGTCTGGGACCACACAATGGATCTTGCAGCTAACTGGGCCAGACTGGCACCTGACCTGTGCCTGAAGTCAATGCAGTCAGCTCCATCGGGCAGCTCTCCTCTTTTGTGTGTTCGTCAACTATGTTTGGTGGCGTATATGTGTGTGCAGATGCGTGCATGTGTGTGTAGACTACGTTTGGTGTGGTGTGGTGTGTGTGTGTAGACTATGGTGTGGTATGTTGTGTGTGTGTGTGTGCATTTGTGTGTAGACTATGGTGTGGTGTGGTGTATATGTGTAGACTATGTTTGGTGGTGTATACGTGTGTGCAGGTGTGTGCATGTGTGTGTAGACTATGTTTGGTGGTGTATATGTGTGTGTAGATGCATGCATGTGTGTGTAGACTGTTTGGTGTGGTGTGTTGTGCGTGTGCATGCGTGCGTGTATGCAGATGCATGTACCCTACATGTGCAGCAGCCAGACAACATCTGGTGCCCTTTTTTTTGTACAACTGAACCTTGAAATAAGGTCTCTCCCTCAACCAGAAGCTTCCTGTTTTCAAGCAGCCGGCCCCAGAAATTCACCTGTCTTGGTGCCACCCCATGGACTAGAGGTACCGATGTGCATGGCCATAGCTGGCCGTTTACGTGAGGCTTGGAGGAATCCATATCGAGTCTTCTCAGGCCTCCCGGGCTCTCAGGCTTCACTGGCATGCACTGTTACCTGCTGAGCCAGCCCCCTGCCCTCAGGCCCATCTTCAAATGTGAGCGGGGCTGCTTGGTAAGAACTGGCGGGGGAGCAGGAAAACCTTACTGCTCACAGCCTGTAAGAATGCCAAAACTGGGCAGGGAAGACGCCTGGCTGGGTAAAGTGCTTACTGTTCATGCCTGGGGCCTTGAGTTCAAATCTCCAGCACCCACCTCAAATATCAGGCATGGCAGCACACCCCTTAATCCCAATGCTGGGGAGTGGCAGAGATGGGAGAATCCCTAGGGCTTGCTGGGCTAGCTTATCTAGCTAAATCAGTGGTCTCTGGGTTTAGTAAGAGAGCTTTTCTTTATTTTTTTTTTTAATTTGAAAGTGGTGGACAGAGAGAGAGAGAAAGAGGCAGACAGAGAGAGAGAGAATGGGCGCGCCAGGGCCTCCAGCCACTCCAAACAAACTCCAGACGCGTGCGCCACCTTGTGCATCTGGCTAATGTGGGTCCTGGGGAGTCAAGCCTCGAACAGGGGGCCTTAGGTTTCATAGGCAAGCGCTTAACCACTAAGCCATCTCTCCAGCCCAAGAGCTTTCCTTAAAAAAAAAAGAGGCTGGAGCAATTGAGGAGCTCTTGCCTTCATATGCATGCTCATGCGCGTGCGCACACAGCTACATGTGCACCCCCACACACACGTGTAAGCAGTGAGCACACATGAGCATGAACACACATGCCCAAAGCACCACATATGCATGCCAAAATATATCAAAACAGGATTTTCTGTGCCTCCCTAGCTTCCCCACACCCTTGCCCAGGGCCCCTGAGGGTCTGTGTAAGGATTTCTGAGGACCACTGGCTCCTGCATCATCTTGTGCGTTCTACCTAGGCATCAACTGATTGCTGGTGAGAAAAGGGACAGACAGAGGCACCTCTGCACATTCCCGGCGCCCCTTCTGAGGCCACAGGCTGCCAGGGAACTAGCAAAGCTAAAAGACTTAAGGACTTTGTTCATTCATTCATGCATTTTGCAGACTGGGACAGAGGGCCTGGCCTATGCCTGCATCAGAGTGTCTGCCCGAGGCTCTGAGCCTCCACACAGCTTCTGAGCCCAAGTCTGTTCCCTGCTAGGATGAATCCAGGGTGTGGGAAGAGAGGGTAGAAGGAAGGATTTCGCAGCCAGCTGCCCTGCATGCTGGGAAAGGCGCCGGGTCACCTCCTCACTACTCCTGCCAGAATCAGTAGCTCTAGTTCCTAATTTACACCTTTGGAACACAGCATGCAGGACTCAGGCCCTGTGGCGAGTCCCCTGCAGAATAGCCCCGAGGTGTGGGCTGGGTAGGACCCATCATGCCCTGACTCTCCAGCTCCCCTGTCGCCACCCTCCAAGAGCTGTGTGGGAGTCGCCTGGGTATTTAAACCTCATCAACCCTTTAGCAATGCTCAGATGTTTAATGTGAAGCTGTCACCCACTTGGCGGGCTCCCCATGAGCCAGCTTGCTCAGGGAAACCCGTGGCTTCAAAGCTGATGAACCTTTTAAGGTTTTCCATTTAAGCTAATGGTGGGGGTGGGGGGGAGCCAGCATCTGTGTGTACTTACGGATCGCCACAACAGAGCCTGCCTCGAGGTTGCTATGGAGACCTGGAGCCATCCCCTCTGTTTGGTGGCTGTTATTCTCCCCGTGAGAGCAGCAGAGCTGAGGAGATGTGCGCCGTGGGGAAGCCAGGCTGCCCCGCGTCCGCACGCTCATCACACATGCACACGCGTGGGTTGCTGGAACACTCAGTGGGCAAGCTAAAGTCCCCAGCTGGACCTACTCCTTTTTATCCCAGAATGCTTGAAGGCCCCAAGGTCAGACACTTGTAGAGTCAGTCTCAAGCCTTCAAGTTATGAAGTCTTAAGGTGCTCAGATGTGAGGCCTGGACAGATGGCTCAGTGGTTAAAGACACTTGCTTGTAAATCCCAATGGCCCAAGTTCGACCCTCCACATAAAGCCAGACACACAAAATGACTGCATTCATGAACATCAAGGGGCCCTGGCATGCCCATACTTTTTTCTCTTTTTCAAACATGTATATATATTTTTTAAAGATACTCAGATGAATGTCCTAGGTGTCAAGTCTTCCAATTTTCACCACTCTAGCAACTTGGGTTCTAGATTCCAGGATCTATGAAGTTAGGGAAGGAAACATCTAGAAACATAAGGCTATGGTGTCTCAAAGATAGGATGCCTTCCATGGTCCCATATCCAGTTTCCCAAAACATTTCTCCCTACAGATCACCACCTGACATCTGCTGGAATACTCCTAGGAGCAGTGAGCTCACTATTTAAAATTACCAAAATCCTTCTTATTGGGCCAAAATAAGCCTATCGCCATACTCACTCCCTGGCCTGGGCTCGGCTTGAGGAATCGTAGTCTCATACCAAGGGGTGACAAGCTTGCCTGAGCTGTCTTGTCCAGACTAAATCCTCCCAGGACACCAGATGAGGCAAGTGAAGACCTCAGCCTGGGAAAAAGCGATGGGGCTTTGAAGTCCAGTCTCTGCTCTAGCCAGGGCTTCCAGTGCCCACCAGGCGGCCAAACAGCAGGTCCCACCCCTGGGGCCAGAAGTCCTAGTGACCTGGGAACCGGTGACCCCATGGGCAGCCAATACCACCCTCTGACAAGGTTGGGGGATTATTCCCTCTGACTCCCCTGGAACTGAAGGCACTAGAGAGGGCGAGCACACTGACCCCTAAGTCCCCAGTCCCCTCCTTCCTTCTGGAAATTTGCTCACGGGACCTGTGGGGCTCCTGCCTGAGCACCCTCACTTCCCATCATCTATACCCCTGGCTGAGTCCTCCCTCCTGGATTGCTCTGCGCCAGGATGCCTGGAGGTCCGGGCCTGGCATTTGCAAGACCTGTAAAGCCAGCGCGTGACAGAAGAACCCCCAGGCTTGCTCCAGATCCCCCCACAAGCCCACCACCCATGGCTTCTTTTTTTCAGACAGCGTCATACTGACCACGTCAACCTTCTCCCCAGCTGTCCTCGGAGCCTGAGCCAGGGAGCAGGGCTGGGGGCAGGGAGAGGTGTCCCACAGGCAGCCAGGAGACGCCGCACAGAGAACTAAAAATACATTTTACACGAGGCTCCTCCCTTGGCAGGCTCCCTCAGGAGCTTGTTGGAGGGACTGGCAGGGACATGGGATCTGCATGCCCCAGTCAACAGATGTGGTCTTGGGCACCAACCTTCTTCCCTCGTCCCCTCCTCCCCAAACCCAGCTTGCACCTGCCACCTGGACTGCCAGGCCCCTCCTTCCCACATCCCGCATTCCTCCTGCTTCCCTGTGGGTGGGTGGGGACACCCTCTTCATCCCCTAGACTCCAATACAGGCACAGTCTTCTTATCTCTCTGCTTTGGGGTACAGCCAGTCTGGACCAGCTTCTCCCCAGTTTTACTCTATGCATGCCTCAAAGGCAGGAATACAGTCATATGCAAGCAAAACACAGCCCTCACTCCAAAGAGACTAAGAGGTTTATTCTGAGCCAAATATGAGTATCGTGGCCTGGCAACACGGATTCAGGTGACCCCGAAGGTCACGTTCCACCGCTGGAAGTGGGTACATAGACTCTTGTGGTCACAGAACAAAAGAAAGCCACAAATCATTTATGAAATACACTGGTGGAGACATCAGTTCAGGCAAGTGACAGCCATAAGGGGAGGCTTCCCCTGTAGTCTTAGGTGCTGTCTGGTGACATTTGTAGCTAATGATCTGATAAACTAATAGGTTACAAAAGTTTTACCACAGCCGGGTGTGGTGACACACGCTTTTAATCCCAGCACTTGGGAGGCAGATGTAGGAGGATCGCTGTGAGTTCGAGGCCACCCTGAGACTACATAGTGAATTCCAGGTCAGCCTGGATTAGAGGAAGAACCTACCTTAAAAAAAAAAAAAAAAAAAAAAAAAACTTTACCTAACTATTAAAAGAATGTTGTGGGTGGGGGGGGGAGTGGAGAGATGGTTCAGCAGTTAAAGGTTCCTGATTGCAAAGCCTGACAGCCTGGGTTCAGTTTCCCAATTTCCCTGTAAAGCCAGCTGCACAAAGTGATGCATGTGTCTGGAATTTTCTTGTAGTGGCAAAAGGCTCTGGTGCATCCATTTTCTCTCTGTCTACAAATAAATAAAAAAAAATATTTTAAAAAGAATGTGGGTGGGAGAGATGGCTCAGTGGTTAAGGTGCTTGCCTGCAATGCCTAATGACTGGGGTTTGATCTCCCAGGACCCAGGTAAAGCCAGTTGCACAAAGAGGCACATGCGTCTGGAGTTTGTTTGCAGTGGCTGGAGGCCCTGATGCATCCACTCTATCTGACTCTCTTCTCTCTCTCTCTTTCTCTCTGTTTGCAAGTAAATAAAATTTTAAAAAATGTTAGGGTTAGATACAGAGGCTAGTGATAAATGCCTATTAAAGGTCCAGGAGGGCTGGAGGGATGGCTTAGTGGTTAAGGCCCTTGCCTGTGAAGCCTATGGACCCATGTTCTACTCTCCAGATCCACATAGCCAGATGCACAAAGGTGAGGCAAGCGCAAGGTCGCACATGTCCACTAGGTGGCGCAAGCATCTGGCATTGGACTGCAGTTGCTGAGGTCCCCCGGGCCTGCCAATTCTCTCTCTCCCTTTGTCTCTCTGTCTCTCTCACTCTAACTTCTCTAAAACTTTTTTAAATGTCTTTTTTGAGGGACAGGAGATAACCCAAGATAGTTTTGGCTCTAGGGGCGCAACATTCCAGCTCATGAGGTTCTAACTAACCAGCCCATCAGTCTGTGGAATATTCAACCCAGATGTGGCTTTCCCAGGGAACAGATGCCACGAACATACTTCCTGCATGACCAAACACACTCCCTCCCGGAGCCATTTCCTTGGGATAGATGCTTTCATAAACCCCCCTTTCCACACAAAGAACCAGGCACCGAGAGGTTAAGGGACGTGTCCACAGTCACAGTTGGGAGATGCCCAGTGTAAGACTGGAATGTAGCCTGGGTCTAGACCCATGCTCCGTGGCTCGGAAGTGGTCTGGTTTTGATATCCTGCACTTCACCCTCTTACCTTCCTGACAGCATGAGCTGACAGGCCAGCGAGTTATCTGAAAGCTTATGTCAGAGTCTGGGCTCAGTGGAGTCCCTGCGGCCTGGAGAGAAATGCACTGTTGGAGCCTTTTCCTAGTGGCTGGCAATCAGATGGCCGTGCTGCCATCTAGTGGCTACAAGGAGAAACGTCTCCACCTGTGTCTACACTGCATGACAGCTGTCTCAGGGCTCCTGGCTGGAAGACGGTAGACGCTTTTCAGAATTGAAAATACAAATCAGCTCTGCTCCCCGCTGTCGGGGTCTCAAAGTTTGAGATTTGGAGTGAGGCATGGGTTGGAACAAAGGGCTTATAATGTTTGCAGGGTACCTGGCCTGGTGGCGCTGCTTCTTGGCAGAGGGGACAGTGGGGCTGGATATGATACCAAGAAGGACCAGAGTGCAGGGGTCCTGAGCCATGGTGGCAAGCAGTGTTCGCAAACTCCCAGGGAGATGCGAGGGAAGCCAGAGCCATGGGGAGGGACCTCAGGCCAGACAAGGACTTGGGGAGCTCAGGACTGACACAGTGTCCGGCTCCGGTGGTTCATCTCTGGGAGACTCGGGTGCGACCACCTGGACGCCGTGATGTCGGAGCCCGAGGAGGGAGGGTCGTTCCAGCAGGTGTGAGTGGCCCCGAAGCGGCTGCGCGGGGGTTAGAAGCTCGGCTGTCACATGCCTGGCCTTGGTCCCACATACCTGGCCAAGCCCCACCATGGCTACTTCTGTGACCCAGAAGATGTGCTGTAACTGTTTCTTCAGTCATCCGTAAAATGGAATAAAAAAAAAATGTTACCAGCCGGGCGTGGTGGCGCACGCCTTTAATCCCAGCACTCTGGAGGCAGAGGTAGGCGGATCACTGCGAGTTTGAGGCCAGCCTGAGACTACATAGTGAATTCCAGGTCAGCCTGAGCTAGTGTGACACCCTACCTCAAAAAAAAACCCCAAAACCCAACAACAATAATAATAATCATTACCTATCTACCTATTTCAGATATTATCCTAAGTGTTAAAACAGGGAGTGGGTATAAGGACTCAGCAAGGTACCGGTATATAGTAAGTGCTCCCTAATTGCACACTATGATCTAAGGTACAGAGAAATCATGGAAGATAGAAAAGGAACATGTAGCAGAGAAAATGATACCTGAACAGCAGGGATTTAAGGATAAATAGGAGGGTTTTTGTATTGTTTTGTTTTGTCTCAGTTGGTTGTTTATCAAAATGAGGAAAGGGTGTTAGAACAAAAATTCTGAGATGTCCAAAACTCTCCAAGGGCTTGGAGGTTGAAGAGGGGACGAGATAAGGGAAGTTATCCAGTTAAAAATTGTGGATGGGGCTGGAGAGATGGCTTAGTCATCAAGCAACTTGCCTGCAAAGCCAAAGGACCAAGGTTCAATACCTTAGTACCCACATAAAGCCAGATGCACAAGGTGGTGCAAGTATCTAGAATTCATTTGTAGTGGCTAGATGCCCTGCCATGCCCATTCTTATGCTCTTTCTTTTTTTTGTTTTCTCTCTCTTTCTCTCTCAAATAAGCAAATAAAATATTTTCTAAAGAAGTTGAGGGCAAAGTTGCACATAGTGGCGCACGCCTTTAATTCCAGCACTCAGGAGGCAGAGGTAGGAGGATCGTTGAGTTCGAGGCCAGCCTGGGATTACAGAGTGAGTTCCAGGTCAGCCTGGGTTAGAGTGAGCTGGGCTACCTTGAAAATCAAAAAAAGAAAAAGAAAGAAAGAAAGAAAAATAATAAAAAAGAGTTGTGGGCAAAACCAACAAAATTTTTACATTACTGAGTGAATGAATATATGTTGTTTGTGACTTAAATTCCATCACAACTGACTTCCAGAGCCCTCAGCTCTGTTTTTATATAAACTTTCCAGAATGTTCTACCCAAGTGGTCCAGAAGCAACAATTATTCTCATGAACTGCTCCCTACCCAAAGCCATTCCTGCTCTGTTTTAGCCATCTATAGCCAGCAGAGGCTCACTGTACACCATTCAGACTGGCTCCCTGCGCTTTCTCTGTACTGGTATTCTTAGCTCTGGTCACAGCAGACACATGTCGCACTGCTGCCCAGTCAGGTAGCCGTGGGAACTTACGCCAGTACTTGGTCATTTTTCTGCGTAGTGTTATGGGGTCCGGTATAGCACAAGTAAGACTCACGGAATGTGAGGCAATGTTGGGTAAAAAAGAAAGAAAAAGAAGAAAGCTGGTGCATCAGGTCTGTATCCCCGAGGCTGGGATCTCAGGATGCAGCCTCGAACTGCTGGGAGTGTCAGCTCTTATTGGAAATAGCCACATAACCACATAACCACGGTATTATAAGAAGTCACAAGGTGTTGATTACATAGGTCACATAGACAGAACTGAGGCAAGAAACATGCTGCTATGTAATCACAAAGATATTTTAGAAGCAAAGAGATCCAGGGAGGTCATGGTACATTGCACAGAGGGCTCATTCCATTCTTTAGTTAACAGTAAACACCTGCATTGCTCAGAGGGATCGTCCCATTCCTTAGTTAATAGTAAACACCTGCATTGCACAGAGGGCTCAACCCATTCCTTTCACATTCCATTTTCTTTTCTTTCTTTCCTTTTTTTTTTTTTTTTTTTTAATTAAATTTTGGTTTTTCAAGGTAGGGTCTCACTCTAGGCCAGACTGACCTGGAATTCACTATGGAGTCTCAGGGTGGCCTCAAAGTCACAGCAATCCTCCTACCTCTGCCTCCTGAGTGCTGGAATTAAAGGAGGGCGCCACCATGCCCGGCTCATTCCATTTTCTAGCATCTAAACCAGCTCAATAAATCCTTTTGCCTCAGAGACGCAGCCACAGTCCTTGTGTCGTATTCCATGGCTCTGCACACCTGGCGGCCACAGCTCACCTGGTGGCGGGACTTAAGGATGTACAGGTGCATGACAGCCAAGATGCTGTCTTTTATAAATATATATATATATACACATTTATTTTTTTCTTTAAGAGCAACAGACAGAGAGTGAAGGAGGGAGGGAGAGAGAGAGAGAGAGAGAATGGGCGCGCCAGGGCCTCCAGCCACTGCAAACGAATTCCAGACACACGTGCCCCCTTGTGCATCTGGCTTACGTGGATCCTGGGGAATCAAGCCTGTAACCGGGGTCCTTAGGCTTCACAGGCAAATGCTTAACCGCTAAGCCATCTCTCCAGCCCCTCTTTTTTTTTTTATTTTTATTAGCATTTTCCATGATTATAAAAAAAATATCCACGGAAATTCCCTCCCTCCCCCCCCACTTTCCCCTTTGAAATTCCCTTCTCCATCATATTACCTCCCCATCTCAATCATTGTACTTACATATATACAATATCAACCTATTAAGTACCCTCCTCCCTTCCTTTCTCTTCCCTTTATATCTCCTTTTTAACTTACTGGCCTCTGCTACTAAGTATTTTCATTCCCACTCAGAAGCCCAATCATCTGTAGATGCTGTCTTTTTGCTCGCTCTCCCCACCATCATCCAGGGCACCTGGTTCCTTAATGGAGAAGTGCTCAAGTGAGCCGAAGGCCATGTGGAGCCCGGAGCCCTGCAACACAGACTCGTCCTGCGAGCTGTGAGGTGCAGGGACAGTGGGGTCCTGGTGGGCTTCAGCTGCCCTGGTGTACAGGACTCAGCCACTCTCACCATTCAAGAGAGCCCAGGGCTCATCCTGAGCCCCCAGGACAAGGTGTCCCTGACCTTCACAATCTCTGAATGCCTAGTGCTGATCTGTGAGCTCTCTCGGGTGGACTTCCCAGCATCTTGGTACACAGATGGGCAGCAACTGGAGGAAGGGGAGTGAGTCACTGGTGGTGAAGACGGATGGACGCAAACTCCATCTGATCCTTCCTGAGGCTCAGGTGTGAGACAGCGGTGAGTCTGGATGCAGAACGGAAGGGGTCTTGGCCTTCTTCAACGTCATTGTCCAAGATGTCTCTTCATGGATCGGATATCCCAGCGGCAAAGTGTACGTGGCAGCTGTGTGCCCAGGGCGTATGGTGGTGATTTGAGAGCTGTGCCAGCCCTGGGCTGAAGTGCGCTGGGTCAGGGATGGGGAAGAGGTGGTGGGAAGCCCAGCACTACGCCTGCGGAGGGGAAGACACCATCCGGCACCTGGTGCTGCCCTGGGTCCAGCTGGAGGACTCAGGTGAGTGCCTGTGTGAAATCCATGCTGAGTCGTCCTCCTTCACTGTCACAGAAACAGAGACTTAGTGCAAATAACAATCCAGAGTCATGCATCCTCTTGAAAAAGCCAAGGACACGGTGGCTCTGATCCTGCTTTCCCCCATGGCGACCACCGGCTGTCACGGAGTAGCAGCTACCCCATAGTACTGAGCTCACACCCATCCCTCTATCTCACCCCCACCCCCGCCATTCCTTCTTGCCCACCCGCCTCCCCAAGACCACTTAAGCCACTGAACTAACATGCCTGGCCTCTGTGGGCATTCAGTTTTGTGACCCCTGTGTTAAATCAACAAATACACCAACGCAAGTGCCTTGACAAAAGAAAAAAGCTTGGGCTTATTAGAAACGTCAAGCTTGGACTGAAGAGATGGCTTAGCAGTTAAGGTGCTTGTCTGCAAAGCCAAAAGATCCAGGTCCGATTCCCCAGGACCCATGTAGGCTGGATGTACAAGGTGGCACGTGCATCTGGAGTTTGTTTGCTGTCATGTAGGCTGGATGTACAAGGTGGCACGTGCATCTGGAGTTTGTTTGCTGTGGCTAGAGACCCTGGCACGTCCATTCTCTCTATCTCTCTCAAATAAATAAATAAAAATAAAATAGATTTTTTTTAAACTTCAGGCTAGGCCAGGTTTGGTGGCACACACCTTTAATCCTGGCACTCGGGTGGCAGAGGTAGGAGGATCACCATGATTTCGAGGCCAGCCTGAGACTACACAGTGAATTCCAGGTCAGCCTGAGCTAGAGGGAGATCCTACCTCAAAAAAACAAAAAAAAGAAAAGAACTTCAAGCTGAAAGACCAAAACAAACATTCAAGGGTGTAAAACTTGCTTTAGTTGGACTAGTCTTGGTTCTAGGCGGCCAAACTGACAAGCAACTGCTTCACGTTCCTGAATATATGTTGAAACCTTGATTTAAATTCCATCACCGCTCATGCAAAATTCCAAAACAAAACACTCTGCAGAAGACAGTATTAGTGCATCTTTCATTCAGACGTCCAGCGGTATGTGGCCCCAGCTAATACACCACACTACAGCGTGAGCCTCAATCTCACACGGCCACCACCTCCTGAACCAAGGTGAAGGCTTGACGTCAGCCACCATATCTTTATTCCAGCAGCAGAAAAGAGAATGAGGTGAAGCAGGGGGTACCCCATCTTTAAGGACTCTCTCCGGAAGTCACGATCCATACTTCCTGGTCCTGCTGCTTACTGTGAAGGCAGCCAGGATGCTGTGAGATGACTTAGTGGTTTGAGTGCTGTTGTGTTTTCAGCACTGGGGATTAAGCCTAGGGCCTCACGTGTGGCAGTCAAGTGCCCCCCACTCCGTTGCACCTCCAGACCTTGACTAGATTTAGAAGCAATTTCTGGGTGTGTCGGTGAGGGTGTTTCCGGAGTGCTAACCGAGGCAAAGGCCCCACCCTGAATGCTATGGCACCCTGTGGGCGGGGAAGGGCTGTCAGAAAGGAGAGAGGGTGAAGGGGAAGGATACAGTTTGCGCCATGAAGCTTAGATTTGATGCGCCTGTGATGTGGATTGTTTTGCACTTCCCCGTGCTTTTACCAGGAACTCCATCACCCCACAATCAGACTGAAGCCATGAGCCAAAAGAAAGACTCTTTCCTCCCTTTATTTTATTTTTTAAAATTATTTTTATTTATTTATTCAAAAATGACAGAGAGATAAAGAGGCAGATAGAGACAGAGAGAACGGGTACACCAGGGCTTCCAGCCACTACAAATGAACTCCAGACGTGTGCGCCCCCTTGTGCATCTGGCTAATGTGGGTCCTGGGGAATCGAGCCTCGAACCGGGGTCCTTAGGCTTCACAGGCAAGCGCTTAACTGCTAAGCCATCTCTCCAGCCCTCTTCCCTCCCTTTAGTTATCTTTGTCAAGTATGATGGTCACAGCAGCTTAATAAAGAAGATTGGTGTTTTGACTGCCGCTGTTTCTATGACTAAACCTGGCCACATGGTTTTTAGTCCATTGGTATTGGTTTCCAGGAGGAACATGGCAGACTGGAGACGGAGGCTGGAGAAGCTCTGAGATTCTGTGAGCAGAGGTAATGGGCCACGTACAGGGAGGTTGGAAGACCACAGTGCCGAGGGATACATGGACGGTGGAAGCCTGAGCTCACAAGATTTCCCGAGGGAGCCAGTCCTACTGGGAATTGGTCTAGAGGCCAGGCAGGTTACCTTCTGGAAAAGATTGTGTCTATGGCCGTGTCCTGAAAATTGGAATGAGGCTTAGTTTTGCTTAGTTTTGAAGTAATGAACTTGTTTTTTTTTGGGGGGGGGGAATTTTAAGGCAGCATCACATTCAGGTTGTGTCATAGTTACTGTTCACTACTTTTAACCAGGTTTTCAGTAAGTATCAAGTGCAAAAAAAAAAAAAATAGGGCTGGAGAGATGGCATAACATAGAGGTGCTTGCCTGCAAAGCCAAAGGATCCCAGTTTGATTCTCCGGGCCCCATGTAAGCCAGACACACAAGGGGGTACACGCATCTGGAGTTCATTTGCAGTGGCTGGAGGCCCTGGTATGCCCATTCTCTCTGTCTCTCACTGTCTACCTCTTTCTTTCTCAAATAAATTATATATATATATGTATATATATATACACACACACACACATATATGTGTGTGTGTGTATTTCTTACAAAAGAGTAGAATGTTTAGAAAGATGCATAGCAAAGGAGAATAAATGTGTTTCAATTTGTGGAAGGGCAGTTCAGACAAAGCAAGAAGTAACTGTTATAGAAATTTGCACCATTAAAGAAAAAGCTTAGCCAGGTGTGCTGGTGCGTGCCTTTAATCCTAGCAGTTGGGAGGCTGAGGTAGGAGGATGGCTGTGAGTTCAAGGCCAGTCTGAGACTGATTCCAGGGCAGCCTGGGCTGGAGCAAGACCTTACCTTAAAAAGCCAAGAAAATAAAAAGGAAAAGAAAAGGTTCACTGGGACAACAGGAAAGGGCAAGATCCCACTTAGTAACGGTTCCAGAGTATAAAACTAAAAATACATTTGAAAAAAGTTTTCTTTAAAAAGAGAGTCACAGGCTGGAGAGATGGCTTAGTGGTTAAGGCATTTGCCTGCAAAGCCAAAGGACCCAGATTTGATTCCCCAGGACCCACGTAAGCTAGATGCACAAGGGGCACATACGTCTGGAGTTCATTTGCAGTGGCTAGAGGCCCTGGCGCACCCATTCTTTTTCTCTCTCTCTTTGCCTCTTTTCCTCTCTGTCACTCTCAAATTAATAAATAAAAATAAACAAAGTATCAATTGACTAAGAATTGTTGAAGATTTTGCATGCCATGCAGCATTAAATATTCAGCTGAGATTTAATCTTTTATTTAAAAATAAACAAACACATGCATTATATTAGTTGGCAAATTTTCTTTCCTCTTTAATAAATGATAAAAGTATATGTATACCAAAATTATTTTAGGATACATTTCTTTTTTTTTTAAATTTATTATTTATTTATTTGAGAGATAGAGAAACAGGGGAAAGAGAGAGAGAGAACGGGTATGCCGGGGCCTCCAGCCACTGCAAATCAACACCAGCTGCACGTGCCCCCTTGTGCATCTGGCTTATGTGGGTCCTGGGGAATCAACCTGGGTCCTTTGGCTTTGCAGGCAAGTGCCTTACCATTAAGCCATTTCTCCAGCCCACATTTCTTTTTTTTAAAAAAAGAAAGACTTACATATGCATTTGAGAGGGAGGATTGTTAGGCAGGAGCGTGCTCAGAACAAAGGACCTAACAAGATGGCCATGCCTTCCAATAACCCTGTCACCCACATTCCTGAGCATGATCGGGACCAGCAGTTTCAAGACTCCCCTGCCAGCCAACGGCTGGCGCCCCTCCCTAGTTGGAACCTTATAAGGAGACCTGTGCTTTCCGTCGTCCTTGAAATAGTTACTTTCCTCCGCCTGCCCTTGGTTTGTAGCTAAGGCGTCATCTCTCCCCGCCCTCCCCTTTAAGGGACTTACACCTTGGGTCCCGGATGTGACTTCCCTGACCTCACATCTCGGGACCAGTGAACCTTGCCCGACAGCTGTGCCAGTAAACCTGAACTTGCTCTACGAATCTGATCTGATCTGGTTCCTCGCCTCGGTCAAGGCTTTCGAGGACACAGAGAGAAGCAGACACACGCAAACACACACACAGAGAAAAACATGGTGTGCCCAGGGCCTCCAGCCAGTGCCAAGGAACTTCAGACGCATGTGCTGCTTTGTGCATATACGTTTAGGTGGGTGCTGGGGAATCAAACCCAGCAGGCTTTATTTATCAACCAGCACCTTTAACCCCCGAGCAATCACTCTGGCCCTAGTATAAATTTCTGTGTGACTTATTACCGGTGTTTGATTCACATACCCATTTTATGTACGTAGATACCTCAAAGTCACATTCATTTCATTCTCAGGTAAAAAGAGGTCATGAGTGGAAAAAAGTTGAAGAAGGCCTAGGACTGGCTAACTCCATCGACCTGAGTCAGCGCCATCATGACGCTTGCACCAGACCAAGTCAGTCAATAGCATGATTCCAGGTACCCAGCGCCTATGTGCCCATGACTGAAACCTGCAGATACCTCGTAGCTTTCTCTTCAAACTCTATTAAGATACAAAACATTGGAGCTGGGGAGATGTCCCAGTGGGTAAAGGGGCTTGCCACACAAGAATGCAGACCCAGTTTGGACCCCCAGCATCCACATAATGGCAACTGGGTGTGGTGTCAAATACCTGTAATCTCAGGACTGGCGATATGGAGATAGGAGGAGTCCCCAGGGCTTGCTAGCTAGCTTGTATAGCCAGATGGGTGAGCTCTGGGTTCAGTGAAGACCTTGTCTCAAACAGTAAGCTAGAGGGCTGGAGAGATGGCTTAGTGGTTAAGGCACTTGCCTGCAAAGCCAAAGGGCCCAGGTTCGATTCCCCAGAACCCACATAAACCAGATGCACAAGGCAGGGGGGGTCATTCATCTGGAGTTTGTTTGCTGTGGCTGGAGGCCCTGGCATGCCCATTCTCTCTCTCTCTCCCCCTCCCCCCGCCTATTTCTCTCTCAAATAAAGTATTTAAAAAAATAAGAATCAAACTTCTTTCTTTCTAAAACAAACAAACAAAAAAATACAAAAACCAGTAAGGTGGAGATGCAGGGGAGATGGCTCAGTGCTCTGCAAGCCTGCCAACCAGAGTTCGGATCCCCAGAGTCCACAGAAAGCCAGATGCAAATATGGTGACACGTCTATCATCCCCACATGCCTACAGTGGTGAGGCGGAGCAGGGGCCGGTGGGCTTTCTCAGAGCAAAACGAGAAGACAGACCCGGCCTCAAACACAGTAGAAGGTTGTCCTTCAACTTCCACACACGCTCTGCGGCAGTGCACACCCTTCCCCCTCCACATCCTTACCCACACACATACATGCACCCAGATAAAAGCAAACAAGGTGGAGAGGGATTGAGGAAGACACTGGACTTGGAGCGCTGTCCTTCCCACAAGCATATACACACTGCACCCACATGCATGCGGGACCACTCACATACGAACGTCCATCTACACATGCACGTCGCACACGTACACACAAGAAAAAAGATATGAAAGATTGTCACCACCCCCCAAAGTCTGCCCTTCCTGTCTGTCTCAGCCTTGCCCACCTTTCAGAGACAATCACCTTCCTACGGTGTGGGGGCTGCATGTGGGCCTTGAGACTGAGTGTTGCCTTAACCACTGAGTTACCATCTAGCCCCATGATCTTTTTCAAGCAGGCTGGGGGCTGGAGAGATGGCTCGGTGGGTAAGTACACTTTCTGGGCAAGCGTAAGGACCTGAGTTTGAATCTCCAGAACCCACATAAATAGCTGAGTGGCCCCATCAGAGGCCAGAGAACCACTAGGGAAGCTCCTGAATAAGTAAGAACAGGTGGGTGACTGGAGAGATGGCTCAGCAGTTAAGGCGCTTGCCTGGAAAGTCTAAGGACCCTGGTTCGATTCCCTACTACCCACATAGTAGGTGCCAGATACACAAGGGGGGTGCATGTATCTGGAGTTTGTTTGCAGCGGCTAGAAGTCATGACATGCCCATTCTTTATCTACCTGTCTCTTTCTCTGTCATGAATAAATAAATAAAATATGTTTAAAGAACAGGCAGGATCTGGGCGTGGTGGCGTGCGCCTTTAATCCCAGCACTTGGGAGGCAGATGGCAGAGGCAGAGGCAGAGGCAGGAGGATTGCCAAGAGTTCAAGACCACCCTGAGACTACATAGTGAATTCCAGGTCAGCCTGAGCTACAGTGAGACCCTACCTCGAAAAACCAAAAAAAAAAAAAAAAAGGAACAGGCAGATGAGTGACGTTGGGATACCCAATATTGTCCTCTGGCCACTGCAGGAAAAAGAGAGAGAGAGACTGATTTGAGCCAGGGATGGTGGTGCACGCCTGTAATCCAAGCCCTTGGGTGGCACAGGTAGGAGGATCACCATGAGTTCAAGGCCACCCTGAGATTACATAGTGAATTCCAGGTCAGTCTGAGCTAAAGGGAGACACTATCTCGAAAAAACAAACAAAAACAAAAAAACACTGACTTGGGCTGGGGGAGGGGGTGGGGGGTGGCGCACGCCTTTAATCCCAGCACTTTGGGAGACAGAGGTAGGAGGATCACGTTGAGTTCGAGGCCACCCTGAGACTACATAGTGAATTCCAGGTCAGCCTGGGCTAGAGTGAGACCCTACCTCGAAAAATAAAAAACAAAACAACAACAACAAAAAAGCCTGATTTGAGCAAGACCAACACTTAGGTGCCTGAGCGGGGATCCCCTGAGGAAGGGGACCCCAGGGCTGATGGCCAGCACCCAGACTGGAGTCTGTGTTCCCTGCAGGAGCGCCAGGCGGACAGAAGGTGGCGCCCATCGCTACGGAGGGTGCAGGAGGCAGGGCGGAGGCCGCGGCCGCCTGTCCACGTGGAAAACGTCCTGCAGCGTGGCAAGGACAGTCGCGCATGCGTCCTTGGCGCCGCCCCCACCCCGGGTGGGAAGGCGGGGCAGCTTCCCTTCTGCACTTTCCCAGCCTTCAGTCCCCAGGTGCACGCCTTCCTTACCTGTTCCCTGCCCTGGGATGATGCGTGCGGTGCTGGGAGAGCCTGGGAGAAGGAAACCCACAGCGACCAGGGGCACCGGATTGTCCCTGACCACAAGTCACCTGTGGGATCCTTTGTGACATTCCCACTTTCCCAGCACCGTGGCTGAGGCCTCTCTGGAACTATCAGAGCATCACAGGACAGCCTTGTGTTTGGCGATTTGGAGAAGCCTCAGTTTACCCCCATGGAGCACAGGGTTGGGGGTTGAGTTCGGGGGGGGGGGGGTGGTCAGTGTGGAGGAGGCAGCAGAGGTTCCTGGGGAGAGGCTGTTTGAGAAGGGAAGGGCAGAAGAATAGGGACTTCTCCCCATTCCAGCGGCCCCTTCATTCTGTAAACATCCAGTGCAATAAAAAATAAGTAAATAAGACTTCCAAGCCAGGCTGAGATAGGAGTACTGTGAGTTCACGGCCATCCTGGTCTACAGAGTGAGACCCTGCCTCAAACAAACAAAACAAAACAAACAAAAGCCGGGCGTGGTGGTGCACTTGGTGCTTTAATCCCCGCACTTGGGAGGCAGAGGTAGGATGATCGCTGTGAGTTCGAGGCCACCTTGAGACTACATAGTGAATTCCAGGACAGCTTGAGCTAGAGTGAGATCCCACCTTGAAAAAAAAAAAAGAAAAGAAAGACCCCCATGTCCAGCCAGAAACAGGACAGAGATAAGTGCATAGGATCCTGTGAGAAGTTTAGCTGGGGGTGTGTGTGGGGTTGTCTTCTCTCACTTCAGCCTTTTCTGTTACCTGATCCCAGCCCTGTGTACTCGAGCATGAGGCAAAGACAGGCCTCTGTGGGACAGGAGGACAGGACGCACGGCTGGCTGGGCAGTGTCTGAAATTTATAAACAAATTTTTTTTTTTGCTTCTCCAAATGATTGTGTCACACTGGGGGAACCTTGGAAGATGGGGGAGGGCCAGATGGAGGCAGGAAGAGGGGGTAAGGTGGACCCTGGCGGTGCCCGTCACAGGGGAGGCCGAGGGTTGGAGCAAGCTTTGGGATCCAGGCAGGAACACACATGGATGACACTGGAAACCCCAAGATGACCAGTGTGGCTGGGTGGGAAGGTTTGTGAAGTGGATCGGTGAAGGATGAGGTTGGAAGGCAGGCTGGGAGCAATTGGGAATGCCTTTGAAGTTGAGACATACTGGTGGGGTTTCGGCCGGCTGAGGAGCGGCTGTGGCTGGGGACGGTCAGGGCTCTGGGATGAATCAGCAGGGTGAGTTAAAATTAGTCTGGATGGCCCAGCAGAGAGAAGCCAAAAGTCACAGAGTGCGAGCTGCGTGGCAGCCAGCAGAGGCCTCTCCAGGGAATCTCTGGTCGGCCTGTCTTGGAGGGAGCAGTGTGATGTGGGAGCAGGGCTCTGTGTCCTCCCAGGAAGCTGCCTTAAGCTGTCGGTGGAGCCCGGGGCCTCTTTGGCAGTGGGATGTGTGGTTGTCTGGCTTCCTGGTCAGCCTCTTGGGGACGTGTTGGCTTGGAGGGGTCCTCTGGCTCTTGCCAGCTCCTCCTCAAGAGGACTGGGCCACACCTAGTCATTGGCTCTCAGGTTCCCCACTGCTTCTTTGAGGCACAATTCACAACTGTCACTATAAATTGGATGATGACGCTGAAGTTCTAAGCCATATATATATATTTTAACTGTTTTTGGTTTATTTTTATTAATTTATTTGAGAGCAAGAGACAGACAGAGAAAGGGGCTTTTTTTCCCATTTATTTTTATTAATTTATTTGAGAGCAACAGACAGAGAAAGAGGCAGAGAGAAGGAGAGAGAGAGAGAGAATGGGCATGCCAGGGCCTCCAGCCACTGCAGATGAACTCCAGACGTGTGCACCACCTTGTGCATCTGGCTTACATGGGTCCTGGGGAATTGAGCCTCGAACTGAGGTCCTTAGGCTTCACAGGCAAGTGCTTAACCCCTAAGCCACCTCTCCAGCCCTAAGCCATATATTTCAACTGCTTTTCCACAGCCCCTCCTGCCATGCCTTCACTCTGACCCAAGGAAGGGAAGGATAAGACGTAAGGAAGACGCACTCTCTGCTGGTCATAGGAAGGGAAAGAGCCTGGTGCACGGGATGAGGGAGCATGGGGAGGGCCATCTGGGAAAGGGGAAGGGGGAGGGTGTGGAGGGAGCAAAGGGGTGTGCTGGTTAATCTCTGGTTGTCAACTTGACAGGATTTAGAACCACTGTGGGGGGGGGAAATCTGGAAATGCCTGTGAGGGATTGCCTTGATTAGGGTAACTGAGGTGGGAGAACCCATGGCATGGACTGAGGCCCTGGACAGGATGAAAGAAAAAAAAAAGGAGAAAGCGAGCTGAGCATTAGTGTTCTCTCTCTCTGCTTCCTGACTCAGGATGCGATGTGACCAGCTCTGCATCACGTTCCTGCCACCATGCCTTTCCTGTCATGAAGGACTCTAAAGTCACCTGGAACTGAAGGCCTTAAGTTGCTTCTGGTCAGGTATTTGGTCACAGCAGTGAGGAAGTAACCAACACCAGTGGTGTGTAGTTTGGATGGATATTCCCTAATAGAGTCAGTTCTTTTTATGAGAGAGAGAGAGAGAGAAGGGGGGAGGGAGAGAATTGGCCTCTAGCCACTGCAGTCAAACTCCAGATGTATGTGTCACCTTGTGCGTCTGGCTTATGTAGGTTCTAGGGAGTTGAACCTGAATCTTTAGGCTTCACAGGCAAGTGCCTTAGCCACCAAGCCATCTTTGCAGTCCTTGATTCAGTTTTATTAAAGCTTCTTGGATTTCCAGCTGCCTGGGTAGAAGAGGTGTCACTGTGGGTAGATCCTCGGTTCCAGCCCTAAGGTGTGTCTGGGGAAGGATTGGAGTTCCAGCCTAATGTATGCAGAGTGCTGGGGCTCTGCCTGGGTCCCCGGAGTGGGCTTGCTTGTGGTGTTGTGGTGGTGTTTCTCATGGACCAGCTTCTTCCAACACTACAGAACTTCCCCTGGATCTGTGAGCTTCAATCAGTCCCCTTCCTCCCATGACTGTGTCTGGTCTAGAGGTTCATGCCAGCACATGAAGCTGACTTTGACAAGGGCTCTCATAGCAGGGCCTGCACCCCATGCTGCTGTGTTGGTTGGAGACCCAGTGGGACAGCCTGGTAGACGCAGTGGTTTTCAGGACATCGGGGCCACTCAGCCCCATACTTGTGTGTAATGACCAATCCTCTGCGAAGGCTGCATCTTCTGACTTTGTGTCCAAGTCCTTTACCCAGGAGGGCTCTTACCACACACACGGCTTTACAGAAGAGAACAAGGAACAGGTCCCTGACCTAGGTAACCTGGACAGAGAGAAGGGGCTAAGAGCCTTTGGGGGCTACACGGAAGATTAAATGTCAAAGATGTCTCTCTCTCATGAAGCAATCCCAGACCTCAGCCTTCTGGGGCTGCCCCACCTGTGCTCCCCAATCCCCTGCAACAGCAAGAGAAGCTGGGAAAGGGGAGGTGGGGGGGTCATCATCCCTATTGAGATGAGAGGCTCATAGTATGGTCATATCTTATTAGCTGAAAAATTTTAAATTATTTATTTATTTAACAGAGAAAGAGGGAGAGAGAGAGAAAAAGAGAGAGGGAGAGAGGATGGGCACACCAGGGCCTCCAGCCATTGCAAACGAACTCCAGACACATACGCCCCTTGTGCATCTGGCTAACATAGGTCCTGGGGAATCAAACCTGGGTCCTTTGGCTTTGCAGGCAAACGCCTTAACCGCTAAGCCATCCCTCCAGCCCTTATTAGCTGAAATTTGATCGTATGGTCAAAACAGCTACAGTAGAAGTTGGGAAGAAATCTTCAGCTGTGGGCATACTGGGAATACACATGACTTTTTGCTACAAGTGAAGAAGAGAGACAGGAATGTTTAGGGAGAGGAGTCAGATTTTCCAACTGTTCCCCAGACTGTATTGTGATGGTCTGGAAACTTCAGTGCATCTGATGGAGGAGAGGTAGGTAGTGGTAGTGGCTGCTGGTCCATATGGACATAAGACCTGAGACAAAAGTGCTCAGAGCACAGAAACTTAGAAACCTAGGGGCAAAAGGTCAGGACCCGGATCTTGAGAAGCCCCATGCTGGCCTCATTTCTGTGACACAGTGGTTGGTACAGAGAAGAGATGGACACATGATCAAGCAGGGCTGATCAGGGTCTTCCCTGGGACTTAGCTGCTGCACTTAAAAAAACTATTTATGGGGCTGGAGAGATGGCTTAGCGGTTTAGCGCTTGCCTGTGAAGCCTAAGGACCCCGGTTCGAGGCTCGGTTCCCCAGGTCCCACGTTAGCCAGATGCACAAGGGGGCGCACGTGCCTGGAGTTCATTTGCAGAGGCTGGAAGCCCTGGCGCACCCATTCTCTCTCTCTCCCTCTATCTGTCTTTCTCTCTGTGTCTGTTGCTCTCAAATAAATAAATTAAAAAAAAAACTATTTATGTTTGTGTGTGTGCATGTGCTGAAGCGTGAGCCAAGGCCTCTTGCTGCAAATGAACACCAGATGCTTGTGCCACTTTGTGTGCCTGGCTTACATGGATGCTGGGAAAGTGAATTTGGGCTGATGGGCTTTGCAAGCAAGCACCTTTAACCACTGAGCCATCTTCCCAGCCTCACTGCTATACTTCTTGAAGGAATGTTACCAAGTAAGGACAATGTGGGTTTGGGGATGCAGGTAGACCTGGCTCAAAGAATAAAATCAGGGCTGGAGAGATGACTTAGCAGTTAAGGTGCTTGCCTGAGAAGCCTAAGAACCCATGTTTGACTTTCCAGATTCCACGTAAACCAGACGCACAATGGTGAGGCAAGTGCAAGGTCGCACATGCCCACTAGGTGGTGCAAGCATCTGGCATTTGATTTCAGTGGCTGAGGCCCTGGCACGCCAATTCTCTCTCTGTCTCTCACACTCTCCTTCTCTCTCTAAAAATCAAACAACAGCAATAAAAGCCGGGCGTGGTGGCGCACGCCTTTAATCCCAGCACTCGGGAGGCAGAGTTAGGAGGATCACAGTGAGTTCGAGGCCACCCTGAGACTACATGGTGAATTCCAGGTCAGCCTGAACTAGAGTGAGATCCTACTTCGAACACCCAAAAATAAATAAATAAAAATTTTAAAAAAGCCAACTACACACTAAATGGCATTTTAGGGAAGAAAAATAAAAAGAGAGAGAGAGAGACTAAAACCAGGCAGACAGGGACAGCCAAGAGCTACATTCTGGTCATGGGTTTTTCTGAGTCACTAGATCAAGCTAAGCCTTACGTCATTTTTCTTTAACAAATAATCATTGCATGCTGACTGACCCAGTCAGGGTCCTTCAGAGAAATAGAACCAATATCCAAAGTACATGCATGCACGCCCACGCATGGAAATTTAGTCTAAGGAATGGCTTGTGTGATTATAGGCTGGGAAGTCCCATGGTCTGTCGCCTGCTCGAGGAGGCTGGTGTGAGTCCAGGGCCAGAGACCCCACTGCGTAGACCCCACTGCGATGTCTGAGAATAGCGGTGGCTTGGTGGCTTCTCTGAGGCAGTCGGGCCAAGAGCCAGGACTCCCACCTGCACCTCAACCGGTTGGATGAGACCCTGGGGAGGTTCTAGCAGAAAAGTGCAGCTTCTTGGATATGCTTGACTAAAGAACAGTCCTCCTCTAGTGGGAAGGGTGTTCTCTTCAACCGAAGGTGCAGCTTCAGGAAGGATGAGCCTGGCATAGTGAAAGAGGAAGGAGACCTGCATGTCTAGCATGTATGAGGCCTTGGTTTAAATCCCCAGGAACCCAGGCTGGCATAAACTAGGCATGGTATAACATGCCCGTAATCCCAGCACTTGGGAGGTGGAGGCAGGAGCATCAAATGTTCGAGTTAGTGCTGGAGGAATGGTTCAGGGGTTGGGGCACTTGCCTGCAAAGCCTAATGACCAGGGTTCAATTCCCCAGCACCCATGTAAGATGCACAAAGTGGTGCATGCATTTGGAGTTTGTTTTCAGTGGCTAGAGTCCCTGGTGCATCCATACTCTCTCTCTCTCTCTCTCTTTCGCTCTGTATCTCTCTACTTGCAAATAAATAAAATATTTTTAAAAAAATTTGAAGGGCTGAAGAGATGGTTTAGCCATTAAGGTGCTTGGCTGCAAAGCCAAAGGACCCAGGTTCAGTTCCCCAGTACCTACGTAAAGCCAGATGCACAAAGTGGCACATGTGTCTAGAGTTCGTTTGCAGTGGCTAGAGGCCCTGGAATGCCCATTATATCTCTCTGTCAAATAAATAAATTTATTTGAGAGAGAGAGAGAGAATGGAAACACCAGGCTCTCTAGCCCCTGCAACAAATGAACTACAGATGCATGTACCACCTTGTGCATCTGGTTTTCTGTGGTTACTGGGTAATCTATTCCAAGTCCTTAGGCTTTGCAGGCAAATACCTTAACTGCTGAGCCATTTATTCAGCCCAATAAATAAAATGTTTTTGAAAAAGTTTGCATTAAGGGCTGGAGAGATGGATTAGCAGTTAAGGCACTTTCCTGTGAAGCCTACATATCCATGTTCCACTCTCCAGATCCCACATAAGCCAGACCTACAAAATTGAGGCAAGCACAAGATCTCACATGCCCACTAGATGGCATAAGCATCTAGAGTTTGATTACAGTGGCTGAGGCCCTGGTGCACCAATTCTCTCTCTCACTCGCTAAAAAAAATTTTTTTTTAAGTTTAAGCTAGTGAGTTTGAGGCCAACATGTCCTGTCAAAAAGTCTCAATCTCTTTTTAGGAATGTGGAATGTTACCAAGTGAATGCTATGATAATGCACTTTCAGGATTAATATTGAAAAAGTGCATAAGGTGAATCAGGTCTCTAGGAGTCTGCACAGTGTCAGAAATTATGCAAAGAGGAAATACCTTTATAACACTGCAAATTATAAAACAAAATGCCAGGTGTAATGAGGCACACCTTTAATCCCAGCACTCAGGAGGCAGACATAGGAGGATCGTTGTGAGTTTGAGGCCAGCTTGTGACTACAGAGTGAGTTCCAAGTCAGCCTGGACTAGCATGAGACCCTACCTCAGAAAAAAGCAAAACAAAACAAAAGCCAATGATTTAAAATAGCAAGAAAAAAAGTTTGGAAGGGAAAAAGAAACCACAGCCCTTGACATGGAAATGTGCATTCCTGGGATAGACTGTGGACAGGCACATGAATGTAGCCCCCAAGGGCCAGCAGCTCTCACGATCACTCCCTATATTTACGAGTTTTGCATCCCAATGAGTATGCGATTTCTTTCCCCATTTAGAACATGGCTGTCTTTGGAGAAAATAATCACGTTCACTTTGTATGCGGCTCTGCTCTTTTGAAATTCAATGACTCAGTTTTGCTGACATGAGCATTTCCTGTTAAATTTCCCGTCTCCCATGCCAGGCTTCTTCTTGGTTTGGATGCAGCGAGATGCGATGGGTGTGCACCTGTTATCACGCAGGCCACAGACAGCCTCGCAATGTCACCACGGAGTGTCTTCTTATGGGTTATTTTCAGGCCACGGTGCATAACATATGCCTGTGGTTATTCCAAATAAACCAGCAGCGCCAGCAACAGCCTTCTTCAGGCAAACATGGCTTTACCTGATTGGAAGCCCCTGGGCGTTTACAAGCTGGAAGAGTCAGCGAGGGAAATCAAGTAAGTGATGAGGCTGCAGTTCCTTCCTTATCGAAGCATACCGGATCCACTCACCTCAACCTTCTAGAAATGTGGAGGAAGCAAACTACTGGGATCTCACAGAAATTCATTACAGAAGACTTGAAATTCCAAATCTGTCATCACAGTTTGGAACTAAATTCTATTTTCTTCCACAAAGTCCTCCAAGACTTCAAATAAACTTTAAGAGACGCTCCACTTTCTCCAGTCATTGCAATCATGGATTCATGTGTGGAAAAGTTCCAGTTTGGGGAACCAACATCACTGCATGGATTGCACATTTGAGTTTTTTAAGTAGGGACAGTTTTGAAGCCTATGCATGAGCTCCACTGAAGCTCGTGCTAGTTTTTCTATGTTACGTTCATGGTAAATACAGAAAGTCCCTCTTCTTTGACCAGGTGGTCCCTAACCAAGGGGCGTTTCAAGAGTCTCGTGGCCCTTGGAGAGCTCCCCGTGTCCACACACATCCTTGGCTCAGAAGTTGCTGAGCGTGGTGAGTTCTGCCAGGTCTCGTTTGGAAGATGAAGTGTGGCAGGTTTCTTACCGGGAGTCCTCGTCTCCCGACCACGAAGAATTAGGCACGTGAGCAATGAGGAGTGAAGCAAAGGAGATGTACTGAGAAGAGAGTGAGAAACCCAGTGGGAGGCAGGCGTGCTTAGGCTCTTGGCTGGCATCCAAAGAAGAGGAAGGAAGGGGGAAAGGAAAGGTGACGCGTTTTGAGCTAGAACTCAGACAAGTGGGTGGTCTTCACTGCAGATCTTGTGAGCAGCTGCATGGAACGAGGGGCTTCCAGAGAGCATCATCCATTATCTGCTTGAGGAATAACTTCCTTTTGTTCATCTCCCATCTCCTTAGCACGTCTTCAGGTGACTAAGCTTTCCTAAGAGGTGGTCTCCTGGCTGGGTGATTGATAGGCATACTTGGAGTAACGCTTAAGGGCGGGGCCTATAGTACGCATTTGTACTCTTCTGTTTTGGATAAGTTAAAATGTCTTGTTTCTACCCAGTGCCAGAGGTAGAACTCAGATTCTACTCCTGTTTTTGCTTTTTTAGACAAACCCAACAGCCTGGTCTTTATTTTTATTTTTATTTTTTTATGCAAGTGAGCGAGAGCAAGTGAGAGAGAGAGATTGAGAAAGATTGAGAGAGACAATTGGTGCGCCAGGGCCTCCAGCCAGTATAATCGAACTCCGGACATGCACACCACCTTGTGCGCATGTGCAATCTTGTGTACTTGAGTCACCTTGTGCGTCTGGCTTATGTGGGACCTGGAGAGTCAAACATGGGCCCTTAGTTTTTTCAGGCAAGCTCCTTAACCACTAAGCCATCTCTCTAGCCCTTTACTCTTTTTTTTTTTTAAATATTTATTTATTTGCAAGCAGAGAGATAGAGAGAAGAGACACACACAGAGAGAATGGGCGTGCCAGGGCCTGCAAATGAACTCCAGATGCATGTGCCGCTGTTCATCTGGCTTTATGTTGTTATGGAAAACAGGCTCACAGAACTGGCGCCAGAGACTGAGTGGAGAATCGGATGAAAGTTTGTTTCGGGGAATCTTTTCCCAAGCCTGGACCCTGATTCTTAGTGATTCAGAGCTTATATGCCTTATCTTGGACTAGTCTCATTATTGTTAAGTCTCAGAGCCCAGAGCCCTGGCCCAGTACCAGAGTCCTTGAGTATGAGATAGGCAAGTTGTACAGAAATTGGAAGGTGGTTACTTAGCAGACAGACACCTGCCCAAGATTTACAGCACAGGACAGGAGCAGCAGTACACATCATGGCCTTGAAACAATAAAGAAGTACAGTGTTGGACATAAGCAGCACAAAAGACTGTATGGTACAGGACATAACTTTGGGGCAGGAGCTTCTAAATCTGCTTACCTCAATTTCCATCTCAACATGGGTGGTGGGGAATCGGGCTTGGTTGTTAGACTCTGCAAGCAAGTGCTTTAGCCATTGAGTCATCTCTCCCTCCTAGATTCTACTCGTTTCCCCAGAAGAACATTTTCCTTAAAGGGGCGTGACAGGCAAGGGAAGAGGCAGGCCAGATGCTTTGCAATCTGAGTTCCAGGAGTGTGTGTACAAAAAGAAGCCACTTGCTCCTCCTGCTTAGTGAAGAGCCAGGAGATGCGCCCAAGGATGGAAGGCTCTGAAAGGTGACGAGTAGAAAGAACATGTCTCTCAATGTTTAAAAAAAAAGTGTCCATGTGTGTGTCCGTGTGTGTGTGTGTGTGTGTGTGTGTGTGTGTGTGTGCGTGCGCCATGGCACACATGTATGGTAGTAAAAGGACAACCTGAAGACGGCCATCTCTCTTTCTGCCATCGTTTAGATAGAGTCGCTCTCACTTTCTCTCTGCCTTGAGGCCGGGTCTTTTTTTTTTTTTAATTAATTAATTTATTTATTTATTTGAGAGCGACAGACACAAGAGAGAAAGACAGATAGAGGGAGGGAGAGAGAATGGGCGCGCCAGGGCCTCCAGCCTCTGCAAACGAACTCCAGACGCGTGCGCCCCCTTGTGCATCTGGCTAACGTGGGACCTGGGGAACCGAGCCTCGAATCGGGGTCCTTAGGCTTCACAGGCAAGCACTTAACCGCTAAGCCATCTCTCCAGCCCTTGAGGCAGGGTCTTACTCTAGCCTAAGCTGACCTGGTACTCACTCTGGAACCCAGGCTGGCCTGAAACTCCCAGGGATCCTCCTGCCTCAGCCTTCTAAGAGCTGGGGTCACAGGCATGAGCCACCAACCCTGACTTGGCTCTTGTTTTGCTACTAGGAGGGCCATCTCCAGACCAATTTAATCCTAGTCACTGAGTGTGGGCTCTGTCACTCAGCAGCATTTCTGGAAGTTTCCAGATAATTCTACCATGTAGATGCGTTTATAGTCACTTCCTCAGGGCTTGGATCCTGTCCCCGGCCTCAATTAGTTAAAATCCGAACGAATCATCTGAATGGATGGATGGCACGTTTGCCAAGGTAAAGGCTCCCCATGTGTTTGCTTTTCTGGCTTTGGGCTGTGACCTTGCTGCTTAGCGTATTCTCATGTCTCTATCAAACTGAGGGTGCGGTCTGGGGAGATGGCTGAGGCTAACAGCATTTGCTTGAAAACGGTGCCAGCCCAGGTTTAATGTCCCAGCTCCCAGGAAAGATGGATTCAGAGTGATGCGTGCGCCTATCGTCCCAATGCTCCGATGGCGGTAGTGAGTCAGCTACTTTGGTGTTCACTTGCAGTCTGCCTGGCAATGCCTTTGCAGCAGTAAGAAACCCTGTCCCAAAGCAAATGGAGCACAGACACCTTGAAATTGTCCTCTGACCTCTACACACACACACACACACACACACACACACAGAGAGAGAGAGAGAGAGAGAGAGAGAGAGAGAGAAATGACCATTTTTTTTTAAATTGAGAATGGCTGGGCATGGTGGCACACACCTTTAATCCCAGCACTCAGGAGGCAGAGGTCGGAGGATCGCCATGAATTCACGGCCACCCTGAGAGTACATAGTAAATTCCAGATCAGCCTAAGCTAGAGTGAAACCCTACCTCAAAAACCAAAAAAACAAAACAAAACAAAAAAATATTGAGAATGACTTTTGAATTTTCCCTTATTTTCTGGTAGTGTTTTATTACTTAAGTATTTACGTTTTCATACTTAATTTCTCTAAGCAGAAGAGCCTAAAAACATTTTCCAATAAAAATCCCTTCTCGACTCACCTTTGTTATCTGATGCGAGAGCCATGCCACCCAATGCCCACTGTGTGGGTCCGCGTGTGTTTTCACAGGTGCTGCGTGTGTACCACAGTGCGTGTGCAGATCACAGGACAAGCGCAGTGTCCGCCCTCCTCTGCCCCGATGGAGGGGGGTCTCCTGTTGTTCACACTGTCTGCCAGGCCACCTGCCCGGGGGTCCCGAAATTCTTCAGTCTCCACTTTGCATCATTCCGCGGAGGTCTGGGATTCTGCGCTCGCTGTGACTCCTGCTTTCGATGGCCCCGGGCACCAAACTGAGGTCGGCACACTGTGCAGCCCGTGTTTTGCCCAGTAAGCCGTGTCCCCAGGCTCAGCTTGAACTTTTTTTTAAAAATTATTTATTAGCCGGGCGTGGTGGCGCACGCCTTTAATCCCAGCACTCGGGAGGCAGAGGTAGGAGGATCGCCGAGAGTTCGAGGCCACCCTGAGACTACATAGTGAATTCCAGGTCAGCCTGAGCCACAGTGAGACATTACCTCGAAAAACCAAAAAAAAAAAAAAATTATTTATTTATTTATTTGAGAGCGACAGACACAGAGAGAAAGACAGATAGAGGGAGAGAGAGAGAATGGGCGCGCCAGGGCTTCCAGCCTCTGCAAAGGAACACCAGACTCGTGCACCCCCTTGTGCCTCTGGCTAACGTGGGACCTGGGGAACCAAGCCTCGAACCGGGGTCCTTAGGCTTCACAGGCAAGCGCTTAGCCGCTAAGCCATCTCTCCAGCCCTCAGCTTGAACTTTTTAAAATTTATTTTCTTTATTTGAAAGGGGGAGAGAGAGGCAGATAGAGAGAATGGGCGTGCCAGGACCTCCAGCCACTGCAAATGAACTCCAGACACATGTGCCCCCTTGTGAATCTGGCTTACATGGGTCCTGGGGACTTGAACCTGGTCTTTAGGCTTTGCAAGCAAGTGCCTTAGCTGCTGAGCCATCTCTCCAGCCCTCAAGTTGATTTTTTTTGGTTTTTGAGGTAGGGTCTCACTCTAGTCCAGGGTGACCTGGAATTCACTATGTAATTTCACGGTGGCCTCGAACTCATGGTGATTTTCCTACCTCTGCCTCCCAAGTGCTGGAATTAAAGGCATGCACCATCAAACCCAGCCTTTGAGTTGAATTTTCATTTTTAATTATTTATTCATTTTACTTATTTGTTTGAGAGAGGGAGCATTAGAAAGAGAGAGAGAGAGAGAGAGAGAGAGAGAGAGAGAGAGAGAGAGAGAGAATGGGCGTGCCAGGGCCTCCAGCCACTGCAAATGAACTCCAAATATGTGTGCCCCCTTGTGCATCTGGCTTATGAGGGTCCTGGGGAGTTGAACCTGGGTCCTTTGGTTTTGCAGGCAAGCATCTTAATCACTAAGCCATCTCTCCAGCCCTTGAGTTGAATATCTAATGTGATTATTAACTGACTAATTTCTCCACACCTAATCCTGTCTCTCTTACCGTACCACAGGCCTATTTTTTTTTCTTTAATTTTTATTAACATCTTCCATGATTATAAAAAATATCCCATGGTAATACCCTCTCTCTCCCCACTTTTCCCTTTGAAATTCCATTCTCCATCACATCCCCTCCCCATCTCAATCAGTCTCTCTTTTATTTTGATGTCATGATCTTTTCCTCCTCTTATGATGGTCTTGTGTAGGTAGTGTCAGGCACTGTGAGGTCATGGATATCCAGGCCATTTTGTGTCTGGAGGGAACACATTGTAAGGAGTCCTACCCTTCCTTTGGCTCATACATTCTTTCCACCACCTCTTCCACATTAGACCCTGAGCCTTGGAAGGTGGGATCGAGATATTACTCAGTACCCAGTCACTTCTTTCCAGCACTATGATACCTTCTGAGTCGTCCAAGGTCACTGCCACCTGAAAAGAGAAGATTCTGTACCAAAAGTGAAGTAGCATTAATATAAATGTATGAACATTAAGAGAAGTACTTACAGGGCCATTTGAGAAGCACAGTATATACATTTAGCCAGACAGCAGCAGACGTTACATCCCTAGAGCTCATGACTACCCCTGTTTTAAGTTTTCAGTATCAGGGATGTATTTCCTCCCATGGAGCAAGCCTCCAGTCCAATTAGAGAGTGGTTGGTTTCCACCATGATAGATGTGCCACTATTGTACCCATTGGCTCATTTGGCCTGGCTGGCCAAATATAAGGCTTGCAGTGTCCACTGTGGAGTATCTTCACTGGTGGTATCTCTTTCTCCCATTGAACTGCATGCAGAATGGCTTCTTCCAGCTTTCTGTCAGCTGGTCTACATGGAGGAGGTTCTCAGCTCAGTTCCAGCAGGATTTCTTAGTGGCCTTGTAGCCCAAGTATGTGGAGTCTTCAGCAATAGGGCCTTACCATCTATTTCTGGTGGGAAACCAAGGCAGGCCTATCCTTTATGAAGACACTTCGAGACCATACATTGTTCTGACCTTTCAAACTGCGTTGGGATACCTCTTTTGAAGAGTCCCCAAAGTCTTAACAGTTCTACGCTTTCAATCCTCTAGAAGTTCTTTTGAGACTCAAGGCAAACTGTGAGCTGTGAGCCTATGTAAATCAACAATAAAGTTGCAGGCAGGGTGTGGTGCCTCACGCTTGTGCTTCCAGCCCTCCGGGGGCTGAGGTAGGAGAATCACCATGAGGTCAAACCAGACAGGTATGTGTAAACAGTGAATGCCACGCTAGCCAACACTGCAGACACTGTCTCCTAAAAGGAGTTGAATAATGCTAAGAAAACGGGTGCAAAGTAAGCATTCCCATTCCAAAATGGAGGCACAGAAGAAGAGGGGCATTGATTGGACAACGTCAGGCCAAAGCACCGCAAGTTGACATTGCACCCTGTCTCTCTGTGTGCAGTATCTAGGACACCTGGTGTACGGATGTCAGCTCCCACGATGGCATTGCGTCCTGTCTTTCTGCGTGTAGCATCTAGGACATGTGGTGGTGTACAGCTCCCAGCAACTTAGGAAGACCTGTGCTTCCCATTTTCCTGATTGCAGCCCACACGGACTCTCTCCAGAGAGTCTGGCTCCACTCCCTGCTGCAACTTTCTCGGCAGACTTGCACATTCCTGGCATCTCAGGTATCCTGGGGTCTCCACAGAAGTGCTGACTTGACACCTGCCTCTCAAGTGCAACCTGCAGGATCCTGCCTCACCTCCCAAACTTCCTCTGGAGCCTGACTGGCAGTGCCCATTACCATGCAAGCCATGCATTCTGATCCTGTGTGTCTACAAATGAGCACCATGCAGATGACACTGTGCACAGTCACCAACACAAGTGATGACCTGTCCCCCACTGACCTCAACTTGTCTGGAGGTCTGTGCGTGCCTAGGCAGCTATACCCAGAAGAACACTCCCCAGGTGGGTGAGAGCAGGGAGTGAACCCCGGAGCTCTCTCTTCTCAGAGTAAAGTCTTTCTCCTGTTAAAATTAAAGCGTGTGGTCCTACATATATTCTTGAGCTATCTTAAAGTCATCTTCTCTACTGCCCCAGGACCACGTAGTTGGTTCTTTTTTAGTGACACCAATCTTTTTAATAACCTCACCCTCCTGTCCACAACCTTCAGGTCACTACTTTGCTGGACAGATGTCATATTCTCTAATCCATCTGCTCTGTATTCTGTCCCCAGCAATCACTGTACATCTGACCAGATGCATCTTTAAATGGCTGCTGAGAAAGGCTCTGCTCTCCTGAAATGTCTTCCATTAAAGTCATTAATTCATCACTTTGTAATACAGCTTCATTTGACATCTCAGGACATTGACAAAAGGTGGAGAGATTCTTTGTCAGAACATGACATGAATGGCCTCTAATCCCGCTCTCAATACAGCTCTCATTTTCACCTGAAACCTTATGAGCCCAGTCTCACTGTCCACATTTCTGCTAGTATTCTGGTGTTTTGAGCTCCCCAGAATCATGCTTCAGCTCCATTTAGCACCCCATAAGAATCTATGTAGGACTCTTCTACCTGCTACTGCAAATGATTCTAATTTCCTCCCTCAAACCAGTTGAACTGTTTTCTGAGCCATATTGGCAAGAAAGCCAGAGCTCAATCCAAACCAATGTCCCCTTTTTCCCCCCCTGCTTTGAGGCAGGGTCTTACTCTGGCTCAGGCTGACCTAGAATTCAGGGTGACCTCAAACTCACAGCAATCCTCCTACCTCTGCCTCCCAAGGGCTGGAATTAAAGGTGTGCGCCACCACGCCCTGCCAATGCCCCTTTTTAATTCCCAGAAGCTCTGAATATGCTCTGTATGGCAGTCAGGTTTGCATTGCTGGCAGAAGTCACTTGACCAAGAGTGGCTTTTGGGGAAGAAAAGGTGGGCTTATTTTGGCTGACAGACTAGAGGGGAAGCTCCATGATGGCAGGGGAAAACGATGGCATTATTCAGAGGGTGGACATCACCTCCTGGCCAACATCAGATGGACAACAGGAATAGGAGAATGTGCCAACCAATGGCAAGAGGATACTGGCCATAAGACCCATAAGCCCATCCCCAACAACACACTGCCTCCAGGAGGCGTTAATGCCCAAATTTCTATCAGCTGAGAACCTAGCATTCAGAACACCTGAGTTTATGGGGGACACCTGAATCAAAGCTCTGTACCCTGTAACCTAGTGATCGGAAGACCAAGAAATGCTCACCTGTGAACAGGGACAGAGGCAGACGACAGCATGACCTGAGCAAGTCCAGCCCAAAGAGTAAGTGGTTTGATTATGGAAGACTCACGGCCGGCATGGCACGTGGCTCATGGGCGGATACATTCCCTGAGCCCATCACCCCAACTCCTGCCTGGTAGCGTTCGACGTCCAGACAGCCCCCAGCAGAGGGCAGGCCAAAGCAGACCTAGAGAAGAACTATGTGTTTATGCACACCGCATCTTTGTCCTCAGCAGAAATTTCCGGAGTCCCAGTAGACGCCGTCAGACCACGGGGGGGATGGCTTTGTCCAGCGTGGTCTAGAGCGCAGACAGCCCACGAAACGCCGAACTGGCAGCTGGGTGCAATGCGGCATGATTTTGGCTAGAATTTGGAGGATCGTTTTCCCTGTTCCTGGCATAAGGGGCTCAGCAGGTGTCATGACAGCCGTGGACTTGTGCACAGCGTCGCCTGGGTGGGTCCTTGCTGTCTGCAGCTGGAGCCGAGGCAGCAGTCAGAGAAGGCCGAGCAAGAAGCCCGAGCAGGGCCCAGCTGTACTCTGGGATGGAGATGGGAACGTATTCTCCATTTTAGGCTGGAAGAGGTTTCTGCCCCGCAGCAACCAGGTAAGAAACCAGCCCCGCACAGCCCTTGTAGCCCATTCCCCTGGCCAGGCATCTCAGACACAGAGCTGTGGCCACCCCACGTGGACGCTGTTACTGGCAGTGACATCCATAGAAAGCAGATGCAGGACCGCAGGCTGAGGGAAGTGAGGTGAGCCTCGGCAGAGCCAGGGACGTGGGTAAAGTAGGGAGGCTGCTTGCCCTCAGTGTAATGAAAGTAGATAACAAAAGCCGCTGTAGGTGTGAATACCTAAATTATCCCCAGAAGTTGGGAGGCTGACACAAGAGGATTGAGGGTTTGGGGTCAGCCTAGGTTATACCTTGAGACCTTATCTCCAAAGAAAAAAAAAAACAATGAAATAAATAAATAAATAATACGACCTATTGTCTCTTGTATGTGGGTCCTAACTTCACATGTTCTGCTTTGATTATAACTCGGAGCAAGAGTCAGTGGTAGAGGCCAGAAAGCTAGAAAGGGGCCAAGAGGGGTGATGACGGCTGGAGATCTTAAGGGGAGGGGACAGTAGACATGCATGTGGAGGGGTCAGAACTGGGGCCAGAAAGGTCTAAGTGGGCCAGACATGGTGGCGCACACCTTTAATCCCAGCACTTGGGAGGCAGAGGTAGGAGGATCTCTGTGAGTTTGAGGCCAGCCTAGGCTAGAGCGAGACCCTACCTCAACAAAACAAAACAAAACAAAACAAAAAAGCCTAGGTGGGTTCAAGAGAAGGGGTAGAGAAGAAGGAAGAAGAGGGGCTTAGGGAGAGTAATCCAAAATTAAAGATTATGGTTAAGCTATCTGAAAACCTACTTCTTTGTTCTCTAATTAAAAAATGTAATTTAAAAGTAAGAGAGAATTTGGACAGAGGAACTGTGGGAAGTGAACAGTGCGGTTCCCAGAAGCCATAGGCTGCTGTAGAAAAACCCCACTTCCGGTCTGGGATACCTCCCCAGTGAGTTGTTGGTCAAGTGGGGTCCTGAAGCCCACAGAACAAGTCATCTATTGCTAAGGCTCTTGATTTTCGACCAGAACTAGATGGTAAAAGCCAAGTGCTAAAAACATTACGTGCTTTGGTTGGAGTAAACTGAGAAGCCAAGGTGGAGCAGAGCTGGAGGCCTCTTCCCTTCCAACCAGCTGTCATAATGCTACGCAGGCTGCTGGGAGAGGAAAGTTCTCAACAGTCGTATCCAGCAGTGGGCTCAGCGAGCTACACAGCTGACCAGCCAGGCCGAAAATGCCTGCTGATTTCAGTAGCCACATGACCGCTTTGGTAGTGACCAACTGCTCTCTACTTGTATTTGAGACCCGCGGCACACAGGGAATCTTGCTCTGTACTGAAAATCGTCCAAATTCTGTGACTTGGACCCCCATAAGCCCAAGAGGGGAAGATACTACTGTTGTTTGGCTAAATGCAAAGAAAGTAAGGGCCAAAGCATAGGGAGCAGTGCTCTGGAACTCTGCCTCCTAGACCTGAAACAGTCGTATTCATGACCTCTGAAACCCCTGTTGCATTCCTGACTCTTCACAGCAGCTTTTGATACCTGTATAATACTGGCCTCATTAACACGTTGTCATGGAGGAGGGCAAAACAGCAATGACATCAACAAAAGACACCAAAATAGAAAAGGGACTGAGCTACAGAATGAATTCCAGGTCAGCCTGGGGTACAGTGACACCCTGCCTCAATAAAACCAGCAACAACAAACAACAAAAATCTAAGAGGGATGAGAGGATTGAGGGAACAAAAGAAATTAAATTTATTAAAAAAAAATAGTAAGTAGGGCTGGAGAAATTGCTTAGTGGTTAAGGCATTTGCCAGTGAAGCCAAAGAATGCTGGTGTGATTCTCCAGGACCCACATCAGCCAGGTGCATAAGAAGGCGCACGCATCTGGAGTTCATTTTCAGTGGCTGGAGGCCCTGGTGTACCCATTCTTTTCCTCTCTCTCTGTCTCTTTCTCTCAAATAAATAAATCAATAAAGTATATTAAAAATAGTACATCAATAATTCATTATTTTCATGTTGTGAAATTATTGTTCTATTATAATATTGTCATAGAATAAAGCCAATATTCTTTTTTTTTCTTTAAAAAGTCTCATTTGGAGAATTCTTTTTAGGCTGGTGCATGATGTAATATTGCATGAGGCAAATATTCCCTACACTTGAAAGAACCCATTTTCTCCTTGTTAGGAACAAATTTATGGATGTTTATCAAGTTTTTAAACTGCATGGCAAGTTGAACATAGCTAATCTGGAATTCAAAGTGATATAAAATTCAAAAGCTTTGAGCAGCAACATGACGCCACAAGGAGAAAATGCCACAAATAGAAAGTTTGTGTTATGCACAAAATAATTTTATGTGTGCATGTGTGTGTATGTTGCATGTATGTTGTGTGTATATGTGTGTGTGCACATGTGTGTATACTTGTGCATGGGTATGTGGAAGTCTGAGGTCAAAGTTGAGGGTCTTCTATTGCTCTCCACCTTATATTTTTTGTAATTTTAAAAACATTTTTATTTATTTATTTGAGAGAGAGAAAGAAGCAGAGAGAGAGGGAGATATATAGAGAGAATGGATGTGCCAGGGTATCCAGCCACTGTAAACAAATTCCAGATGCATGCACCCCTTTGTGCATCTGGCTTATGTGGGTTCTGGGGAATTGAACTGTGGTCCTTTGACTTTACAGGCAAACACCTTAACTGCTAAGCCATCTCTACAGCCCTTTTTGTAATTTTTTTATGAGAGAGAGAGAGAAAGAGAATTGGCACACCAGGGTCTCCAGCCATTGTAATCAAACTCCAGACACATGTGCCACCTTGTGTGCATGTGCAGCCTTGTGCACTTGAGTCACCTTGTGTGTCTGGCTTACGTGGGACCTGGAGAGTCAAGCGTGGATCCTTAGGCTTTGCAGGCAAGTGCTTTAATCCCTAAGCCATCTCTCTGGGCCTTCACCTTATTTTTCTGTAGCTATTGTGGTTTGAATGCGATAGGTCCTCCATAACCCTATGTGTTTATCATTAAGCCTCACACTCAATCCTTAGCTAGAGGTAATGTGGGAGGTGCAGCCTTGCTGGTGGAGGTGCATTGCTTATGGTGGGCCTAGGGATGTTATATCACAAGTCTCCCTTACCACAGTCAGCTCACTCTTGCTCCCTCCTATGACGCCCAGCCTCTGCACGTGCCATGCTTTCTCCAGTATGAGGAAACTTCCACTCAGGATTTTAAGCTGAAATATACCCTTTCCTCCCATCAACTGCTTTTGGTTAGATGTTATCTCCCAGCGACGAGAAGGTGAGTGCCACAGTGCTGGTTTGGAGGTAAAATGTCCCCATAGCTTCATGTGTTTGTAATGAAGCTTCATATTTAATCCCCATCTGGTGGAGCCTTGCGGGAGGAGGTGTGTCACTGGGGGAGAGACCTTGGGAATTCATAGTGCAGCCCTGCTTGCCGATGCTAGCAAGCTCATGCTTGCTGCTTCTTCCCTGCCAAGGTGACAAGCTCTCTGCCACTGCGATACTTTTCCCATCATGATGAATACACCCTCTAAGACCTGAAACATGAAAAAACCCTTTCCTTGAATAAGCCCGGTTATGTTTCAGTGTTTTGTCCCAGCAACAAAAAGGTAACTGCTACAGAAATTGGTGCAGAGAAATGGAACCATTTCTGTGATAAACCTGACGATGTGGTGTTGTTTGGTCTTTGAAATGAATTTGCAGAAGGAACGTGGACAGATTTGGAACTCTGGATTAGAAAAGATTTTAGCCAGGCTTAATGGACCACTCTGATGCAAGTTTGAAAGACCAAAATGCAGATAGAGGTGTGGGCTGAGGCTTGTCTTGTGAGGGGAAAGAGGACTTTGTTGAGAACTGGGCTAAAGGCAGGTCATATGATGTTCTGGTAGAGAAGCTGGCTGTGTTCTGCCTGAGAATTTGGATAAGGCTGAATTTAAAGTAATGGACTGGAGTGGGTGAAGGGATGGCTCAGTGGTTAAAAGCACTTGCTTGCAAAGCCTGACAGGCCCAGGGTTCAAGTCCCTAGTATGCACATAAAGCCAGATACACAAAACAGTACATGTGTCTGAGTTTGTGTGCAATGGCAGGATGCCCTCATCTGCCCACACTCACTCTCTTTATCTGCTTCTTTCTCTATGTCTCTCAAATAAATAAAACAATTTCAAATAAATAAATAAATAAAAGCGTTTTATGTATTTTTGTTTTGTTGTTCACGGTAGGGTCTCGCTGTAGCCCAGGCTGACCTGGAATTCACTATGGAGTCTCAGGGTGGCCTCGAACTCATGGAGATCCTCCTACCTCTGCCTTCCAAGTGTTGTGATTAACGGTGTGGGCTGCCACGCCTAGCAAATAAAGCAAATTTAAATAAATAAATAAAAGTAACAGGCTGGTGTGTTTGGCAGAGGAAAAGAAGAGCTGAAGGATATGGAACGTGTGAAGTTTGAGACAGAAGGAAGGGTGGGTAAGGTTTAGCCTAGGCCCAGCAACTGCAAGCGCTTCAGCTGTCATTGTTTCTGAGATCAGCCATGCTGAGGGGGGACCAGCAGCTCTGCACTGGGGTAAGAGGAGTGCATGCCTTCTTTGTGCCTCTCATAGGTCAAGAAAGATCAAGCTACTCTCAAATCTTCCATCCCCAGACCACTGCTTCTGGAATGTGCCCATGTACACTGATTAGGACTCGGTGGCTTGTGGGGTGCTTCCTGTCCAAAGTTGGATTTCCGACCAGAAGAGATAGGATGCAAAGCTGAGCACGGCTTACACATGGTGACAAACCCCCCCAACACCTGATGCTCACGATTGGGACAAGCAATGTGGGTGAGGCAGAGTGGCCCCTTGAGGCCACCTGCAGCCAGTCAGGCGCTGATGGGTCCCCATGGAGATGCTCCTCATGTCCAGCCAGTTTGGGACTCAGCGCAATGGCTGAGATCATTAATTTACTTCCGCTGTGGGGCAGGTCATGAGCAGGACCCTGGGCCGCGTGAATGGGACAAAGTCACTGGCCATGCTGCAAGCTCAGCACGCTTGCAAAAGCCTCACACCTGTGAGCGGTGGTTGCTTGGGTGACAAATAAGGCCAGTGGCTTAGGGCCACCTTGTGCCCTCTCAGTGTGCTCTCTCTGTGCCCTCTCAGTGGGTTCGCAGTGTTCTTCCTCTACTCACTGGGCATCTTTTCCAGAGCTGCAGTCCTGGAGAGACTGCCAAGCATCCCAAGGTGGAGCACAGTGGGCTGCCCAGGGAGGGCAGGAGAGCCCAACCCGAGGACAGCTGCTGGGAAATATCCCCTCTCACAATGCCGTCTATACGGGCATGAGTTCAAGACAGCCACAGCCAGCTCTTCAAAACCTACCTTCGGGGGTTGGGAAAATGGCTTAGCCGTTAAGGTGTTTGCCTGCAAAGCCTAAGGACCCCAGTTTGATTCCCCAGGACCCACATAAGCCAGATGCACAAGGGGGCACATGCGTCTGGAGTTCGTTTGCAGTGGCTAGAGGCCCTGGCATGCCCATTCTCTTTCTGTATCTGCCTCTCTGTCTCTCAAATAAATAAATAAATAAGTAAATAATTTTTAAACCCTACCTTCTAGGCCAGAGAGATGGTCCAGTGGTTAACGGTTCTTGCTTGTAAAGCCTTCCAGGCTGGGTTCAATTCCCTAGTACCTACCTAATTCCAGATGCATAAAGTGTTTTGTTTGCAGTGGCAAGAGGACCCATCCCCCTTCTTTCTTTCTGCTCACAAATTTTAAAAAATTCTGAATCAGAAACCTACTTTCTCACAGACGCCATTCATCCAGGGTCTTGTCCAGGGGACCCCTGTTGTATGGCCCTCACTTCTTCCTTCCTCAGCCTGGTGGCTCAGGCGAGAATGTCAGAAGCAGCACATTATTGCTCTGCTCTGGGAGGGAACCTGAGTGCCTTGGTCTGCACATCAGAGACGGTGGGGCACGGGACCCAGGCCGGCCTGGGGAGGTCTTCCAAGGTATTTTCCCACTTCTGGGCAAAAAATCTTGTTCCTGAAGTTCAGAGACCAGAAAGACAAAAATTGCAGTAGGCTAACCCTGTGTGCTCTCAATTGTACAAAATGCCCCTCTAGGGGATGGGGGACCACAGCCCTGAGGCTGAGGGAGGGAAAGGGAGAAGTCCTATAATGGCCTTCCTGTCCTTGGGTCTGCAGTGGCCTGATTCCTTGCAGGTGAGCCTTTGGTTCTGTGATCACATCAGTAGCCTTCAGTCTTCTTTTTTTTTTTTTTTAATTTGAGAGCGACAGACACAGAGAGAAAGACAGATAGAAGGAGAGAGAGAGAATGGGCGCGCCAGGGCTTCCAGCATCTGCAAACAAACTCCAGACGCGTGCGCCCCCTTGTGCATCTGGCTAATGTGGGACCTGGGGAACCGAGCCTCAAACCGGGGCCCTTAGGCTTCACAGGCAAGCGCTTAACCGCTAAGCCATCTCTCCAGCCCCTCAGTCTTCTTTTTAAAAAATACATTTTATTTATTTATTTACTTTTTATTTATTTATTCAAGAGAAGAATGGATGGGTGTGCCAGGGTCTCTTGCCACTGCAAATGAATTCCAGATGCATGCGCCACTTTGTACATTTGGCTTTACATGGGTACTGGGGCATCGAACCCAGGCTGTTAGGCTTCGCAAGCAAGCGCCTTTAACCTTCAAGCCATCTCTCCAGCCCTCAGTCTTTTGTGTGCTGCGATCCAGAATGCACACACATGCACAGGCGGGAGCAGTGCACACCCTCAGCTATGATACACGTTGATATCGGTCGAGTATCGACTAATTTTGAGATGTGTTAAAGGCTGTGGCAACAGTGAGGTAGATCAACAGACGCCCAACAAGGCCTCTGGATTTTGTTGTTTGTGCATTGTATGTGCGGCGTGGTGTGTCTATGTGGTGTATCATGTATGTGTGTATGTGTGGTGTGTGGTAGATGCATGTGTATAGCTGCCGAAGGAGACTGTGAGGTCTCCCCTCCATCACTCATCCGCCTGCTTTTTCCCTACAAGGGGGAATCCCACAACTATCATTTATGAGGCCCAAAGACTTCCATCTCTGCTGCCCACACGACTGGGGTTACAGGCATGCATGGCTATGCCCAAGTGCTTTGCATGGATTCTGGAGATTCAAATTCCGTTTGCCCTGGGTCCACGCGCTTGTGCAGGAAGCACCCATAACTACTGAGCCATCTCTCCCGCCTTCAGCCTGCATTTGGCTTGTGCCAGGCAAGCTGAGCTTGTTGCCTACAACCTGCTAATTAAAACCCCCTCCTGTGTGCCCCTCACCTCTGTGCATGCCCATGTCCATCCCACACCTGGCTGGACTCGTACAAGGACAGGAGTGTACGACCCTTTCTTGTCCATGTAGGAGAGAGGTGGCTCCTGTCGTGTGTTACTGGGGAGAGACCTGGAGTCACTCGGGGCCGGGTTCTGACCCTCGGTTTAGTTGGCTCAGGCTCTGAGACCTCAGACGAAGGTCCTCGTATCAGAAGCTTGGGCCTAGAGTCCTTGCTCCCTAGGGAAATGGAAACGCGCCACTGGGGGATGGTCCATGGGACGTTTTCCGTATGGTTCCTGTTCCTTCAAACCGCGATGGAAACATTAATTTTTTAAAAAAATATTTTTATTTGCAAGCAGGCAGAGACAGACAGAAAGAGAGTGCGAGGCAGAGAGAGAATGAGCACACCAGGGCCTCTAGCCACCACAAATGAACTCCAGACACATGTGCCCCTTTTCTGCATATGACATTATGTGAGTACCATGGAATCAAACATGGTTTTGCAGGCAAGCACCTTAGCCACTGAGCCATCTCTCCAGCCTAGCAACATTGATTTTTGTTTTGGTTATATTCTTATTTATTTATTTGAGAGTGACAGAGAGAGAAAGAGGCAGATAGAGACAGAATGGGTACACCAGGGCCTCCAGCCTCTGCAAACAAACTGCAGATTCACGCACCACCTTGTGCATCTGGCTTACATGGGTCCTGGGGAATCGAACCTTGAACTGGGATCCTTAAGCTTCACAGGCAAGCACTTAACTGCTAAGCCATCCCTCCAGCCTGCAACATTGATTTTTTAAAAAATATAAAATGGGAGAAGGTGAGGGGAATGTCCCTCACAAGTCTCTCTCATCTTCCAAGACAGTAGAATTCTTTGTGTGACCACCTAATACACACACATACACACACATACATGAGGACCTAGTATGTGCCAGCCTTTGCTATATATATATTAACCTGTTTGGTCCCTACAGGAACTGGGAATGCAGATGAGGTCTGGGAATGCTGAAGAGCTGACAGTCTGGATACCTTGGTCTTAGGGTCAAGTTCAGTGCCCAAGATTCTGCTCATAACTGCTATTTCCCCACTCACCCTGCCCTCCTGGGCTTCAAGATGCTGAAACTGTCTCCAGAAATAAGGATAAAACCTTTGCTACATTTGGCAAACTGCACCTCTGGGCAGTGTTAGCTCAAACTCCCTAAATGCTGTGACCAGGGAGAGAGAATAGATTCCTGGAATCCAAGATTGGACTTCTGTGTGACTTGGAATAAAACTCAGGAGCAGAGATCAGTAAGCAAGAAATGGGGCAGAAGGGGAGGGAGGGGGGGATTTAATAGGATGGTATTGTATATATGTAAGTAGAAGAACAGATTGTAAGGAGTTGAACGGATTAAGTGAGGCCAGGGGAAGAGATTGAGTAAAGGAAATGTGGGAGGAGGGCTAATCAAAATCTAATAGAGTATGAAAAATTCATATGGAAACCTATTTTTTTGGACAATGGAACATACAGGAACCATAGACTGTTACTAGAAAATATTCAGTGTCAGGGATGGGATATCTTCCAGTGAGTTGTTGGCCAGGGAGGTCCCTGGTGCCCCCAAAACAATATAGGCCATTGCCAAGGCTCCTGGTTTCCCACCAAGAATAGATGGTAAGACCCTATTGCTGAAGACTCCACATACTTGAGCTGCAAGTTCACTGAGAAATCCTGCTGGAGCTGAGCTGAAAATCTCGATCATGTAGACCAGCTGATAGAAAACTGGAAAAAGCTACACTGCATGTAGTTCAATGGGAGAGACAAAACTCACCAGTGGAGACACTCAACAGTGGACACTACAAGCTTTAAATTTGACCAGCCAGGCCAAATGAGCCAATGGATACAATAGTGGCATGCTTGTTATGGGGGAAACCAACCACTCTCAAATTGGACTGGAGGCCCACTCCATGGGAGGGAACATATGCCTGATACTGAAAACCCACAACAGGGGTAGTCATGAGCCCTAAGGGAGTAACATCTGCTGGTGTCTGGCTAAATGTATATACTATGCACACCAAACTGTCTGAAAGCACTTCTGCTAAAGTTCATACCCATATATTAATGCTATTCTCACTTTTGGTTAGAGAAGCTTCTTTTTTTTCAGATGGTGGTGATGTTGGGATGACTCAGAACCCACCATGATGCTGAGAAGAAGTTACAGAGGAGTTCTCAGCACTGAAACATCTCGATCACACCTTCCAAGGCTCAGGGTCCATTGCAGAAGAGGTGACAGAAAGAATGTAAGAGCCAAAGAAAGGATAGGACTCCTTACAACGAGCTCCTCCAGCACAAGATGGCCTGGCTATCCATGACCTCACAGTGCCTGACACTACCTACACAAGACCATCATAATAGGAGGAAAAGATCATGACATCACAATAAAAGAGAGACTGATTGAGAGGGGGAGGGGATATGACGGAGAGTGGAGTTGCAAATGAGAAAGTGGGGGGAGGGAGGGCATTACCTTGGGATATGGAAGTTGTCATTAAAAAAAATAAATTAAAACAAAAAGAACTGTAGGGGTCAGAATGTCTCTTCCTGCAGACCCACCCCACATGTGGTGACTGCCATGTTGGCTGTGTTGATACTCACACATACATATTTTTGGTTATAACAGTGATATTTAACAAAATGACAAGATCCTAAACTGGGCGTGGTGGCATACACCTTTAATCCCAGCACTCGGGAGGCAGAGGCAGGAGGATTGCTGAAAGTTCGAGGCCACCCTGAGACTCCATAGTGAATTCCAGGTCAGCCTGGGCTAGAGCGAGACCCTACCTCGAAAAGCCAAAAAAAAAAAAAAAAAAAAAAAAAGACACGATCCTTCAGCAGTAGTTATACTTACTAAGAAGACATTCACAGAGCATAGTGAAGAACTGTGTGCCGGGCATGGTTTCAAGTGCTTTGTGAAAACAGTCATCTTTTGGAGTCAGGGAGGGTAACTTCTAGGATCCCTTTAGACACAAATCCTGGGGCTTCTCAAGTCTTTATATAAAGTGGCACAGTATTTGCATAAAGTCCACGCATATGCTCTCATGTGCTTCCCTGTGTCCTTGGATTTTTTACAGCACCTAATACAATGCAAATGATATGCAACTAGACATGACACTGCATCTGCTCGGGAATGCTAACAGGAAAGGTTTACTTGTTCATGCGACAGTGTCCCCGCCCCCACACACCAAATGGAAGACGCTGTATCACTATCTAGCCGAGACTTTGTGACCCTCCCGCCTCACCGTCCGAAGCGCTGAGATTGCAGGTGGGCACCACCACGCCTGTGCAAACATTTTTGACTCACGGTTGGTTGAATCCATGTATGTGGAGCGCCTGGCTCCTGACAGCTGACTACATTCTGCTCCAGTAACACAAACCAGTTAAGACAAAGGCTAAGACGCCACCTCCTTCCCCATCCCCTGACCTCCTGCTGGGTCTCAGTGAGGCCAGGGTGAGATGAGCTAAGGGCAGAAGGGCTCCAGGGCTGAGGAGTCACTGAGACCACGGGCAGAGTTCTGGCACACTTGTGTCCAGCACCCAGTGAGGTCCAGTAGGAAGGGGACACAGAGGACACCTCTGTGCGAGCCATGGTCCTCACGCGACCACACAAGCACCTGCTCATGTCACCTGGCTGCTGGGAGGTCGACCTTTAAGAGGAAGGATGAGGGCTGGAGAGATGGCTTAGCGGTTAAGCGCTTGCCTGTGAAGCCTAAGGACCCCGGTTCGAGGCTCGGTTCCCCAGGTCCCACGTTAGCCAGATGCACAAGGGGGTGCACGCGTCTGGAGTTCGTTTGCAGAGGCTGGAAGCCCTGGCGCGCCCATTCTCTCTCTCTCCCTCTATCTGTCTTTCTCTCTGTGTCTGTCACTCTCAAATAAATAAATAAAAAATTAAAAAAACATAATTAAAAAAAAATAAGAGGAAGGATGAATCCCTAACAGAAAACCTGCCCTCGACTTTGCTGAACACTCATGTCTGAACCTCCAACTACCCAGAAGTGTGTGGTAACCGCCAGAGATGGAGGGCCTGGCAGCAAAGCTATGCGGGTCTGAAGAGTTTCAGCATGCGGATGTTACGAATTGTGTCCTGAGTCAAACATGTAGTGAACCCTCGAGCATGTGCATGAGGGGGATGCACAATTGCAGGTCGGATTATGCCATCAAATGCATGAGCTACTTGAAAAGTTTCCATTGCCAAGCATTCTGTATCAAGAATGACAGGGCCCAGTGACAGCCCTCTGCTGCTGTCTTGGTCGTGGGGATGCGACAAGAGTCATGCATCTGCATTCTGTGCAGCAGGACACAAGACACAGGACACGCTCGTCACAGTTGACCAGAATCCACTCGGTGGTGCTGGCTGCACGCTGGTTGACGCATCCCACGCTCAAGGGCTCCTAACAGTGGTCCTACACCAAAGGCACGAGGTTAATACATACCCCTCTTGGGCTGGAGAGATGGCTTAGCGGTTAAGCGCTTGCCTGTGAAGCCTAAGGACCCCGGTTCGAGGCTCAGTTCCCCAGGTCCCACGTTAGCCAGATGCACAAGGGGGCGCACGCGTCTGGAGTTTGTTTGCAGAGGCTGGAAGCCCTGGCACGCCCATTCTCTCTCTCTCCCTCTATCTGTCTTTCTCTCTGTGTCTGTCGCTCTCAAATAAAAAAAAAATAAATAAAAATACATACCCCTCTGGAGATTCGAGGCCAAGGGTAGTTCATACCCACTCACACAGGACTGTGGGTCTAAATGCCTCAAAGGACTGGCTGGAGCCAGGGCTTCCAGCCTTTGCAAACGAACTCCAGACGCGTGCGCCCCCTTGTGCATCTGGCTAATGTGGGCCTCAAACCGGGGTCCTTAGGCTTCACAGGCAAGCGCTTAACCGCTAAGCCATCTCTCCAGCCCTCAAAGGACGTTTTTGCCATGGCGTGGAAGTAACCCCTTAGTATGTGGCCAGTCGATCTGGGTGTGGTGGCACACGCCTTAAATCCCAGCACTCAGGAGGCAGAGGTAGGAGGATTGTTGTGAGTTCAAGGCCACCCTGAGACTACAGAGTGAATTCCAGGTCAGTCTGAGCTAGATTGAGACCCTACCTCGAAAAACAACAACAAAAAATATATATATATCTGTATGTATGTATATATGTATATAAGTATGTATGTATGTATCTGTCTATCTATCTATCTATCTATCTATCTATCTATCTATCTATCTATCTATGCGACACAGCAGGAAAGGAGAGGTGGGAGACTCAGGCCTCAGGCTGGTTATTTTGTTGGGCAGGCTGAGGATGGCACCTGGGCGGGCAAGCTCTCCCACCTGAGCCACATCCCTGGCAGAACTCTGTCTCTGTCTCGGCCCTCCCCCTCCACTGCACGCGTAGGAGAGAGATGGTACAGTGAAGGCTCAAAGCAAGTCTCATCTTCCTAGAAAATGACTCACTGGGGCAGCGCTGTTCAGCTCCTGAGGAAGAGGAGGAGGGGGAGAAGGGAGAAGCAAAGTTTCACAACCCTGCTCCCATTCCCATCGTCCTCTGGCCCTGGGCAGTGGCCCAACCCGAGAGCGGCTGAGGAGCTGCCCTTGCCTGTCCCTGTGCCGTCCAGACACGGGTCACAGCTTCTGCCGGACGGGAGACCCTCAGAGAGGTGAGAACAGAGCCTGGGGTTGTCGCATCCCATGGAGGCTGGATAAGGGACAGAGGGGAGGAAGGGGGGCTTCTGGGTCCCTAAAGGACAAGGGCCCCAGCTCAGGAAAAGGAGCTGTTACCAGGAAAGCAGGTTCACAGCCCAGGTAGCTCACACGCGTGAGCTGGGAGGGTGTGGAGTTCTGTCCTCCCGCGTGAGCCTCCGTGGGAGCCTCTCCAGGTCAGACGCAGCTCTAACTAGAGGAGAGGGCTGGACTTCTCTTTCTGATGCTCTTGGAGAGTCTTTTCCTTTGAAAACAGCACTTCCAGCCTCTCTGTAATACGAACCACGCAGCAGCCTTGGTCCTTGACAATCACCGAGCCCGGCATTCCCGTAGCTATTTCTGGAGTAAAGAAAACCATGCAGCACCCAGTTAGACCTCTTGAGATTGAGTCCTGGGCCAGAGTCTGCCTCACTGCCCACGCCTACACTGCTGAGAAGGACTGTCTCCCCAAGGAGGGCAGACAGTGCCCCTTCCTTGCCAGCCACCCTCACCACGCCTAAAATGTAGGAGGGCAGGAACACCCTTCTGGAAGTCTCCATAGCAGAGACAGGTCCAGTCTACCAGGCAATGTGGCCCTCCATCAGCTGACTCTCAGCAGGGAAGGCCTTTCTAGGACAAAGGTAGAAAGCTAGTTGCCTGAATATATATATATAAAAAAATACCAGCAGTGGGCTGGGATTGGATAAGTAGCAGAGCACTTACTGAGCATGCGTGAGGCCCTTGGTCCAATTTCTCGCACAGGAGAGTGGGAGGTGGGGGGAGGGGGAGGGGTGGAAAGGTACAAAGAATTGTCAATCATATTTGAATATTTCTCTCAGAGTAGAATGTCATGGCATACAGTCCTTAGAGATGTGGATATGATCTGTGAAAATGGACTTTAATTATTATTAAGTCAATTAATTCACAGTAGCCAACAATGATCACCAACTCAGATACCAATAAAATAAAGTCATCAGTTATGGTACACTTATACAATTAAATGCTAACTAGCAATATAATTTTTATCAGTGCTGATGCCCACAAGGAGATGGATGGATTTTATAGATGTTATGTTGATGGGTCGAGGCCAAGCAAATGTCTCCATTTATACCAAGTTCAGGAAGAAGCCAAGTCGGGCTGAGGAGATGGCTCAGCAGTTAAAGGTGCTTGCAGGTCCAGATTTGACTGCTGTTGCAGTTAGCTTCATGTTGCTCGGACAAGTGTCCAACCAGAAGCATTCAGTGGGAGGAGAGGGTTTATTGCAGGTTTGCAGAATTCAGGGGAAGCGCTATCCGTGGGGAAGGGGTGAGCTCACTTCTGTAGAGCCAAGCAGATAGACATGACTGAACAGCCAGAAAACACAAACAGAGAGAACCCCACACTGGGTCTGAATGGACCTTAAGATCTGCTCCCTGTGACACACTCTCTCTGTCAGGCTATTGGAGACTTAAATTGCAAGTTTTATCAAAAATACCTGAGGCTATGGGGAAGTTCATTCACATTCAAACCACCACAATTCCCAAGTACCCACATAAAGCCAGATTCACAAAGGGATGCATCCATCTGGAGTTCATTTGCAGCAGTGAGAGGCCCTGGTGTACCCGTACTCTCACGCTCTCAAATAATGAATACAACTTAATAATAATGATAATAATAAGCCACCGAAGATGACTTCTGGAGCAGACTCATAGTGACGAGACAGCCTTAAATCTCAGATGAGGCTTGTGACTTTGGAACTCTCTTAAGTTGGTAAAGACTATGGGACCTTTGAAGTTGGAATGAATACAATTTCGAATGTAGATGATAAAGCCAGGCATGGAGGTGCACACTTTTAAGCCCAGCACTCGGGAGGCAGAGGTAGGAGGATTGCCATGAGTTCGAGGCCACCCTGAGACTCCATAGTGAATTCCAGGTCAGCCTGGGCTAGAGTGAGACCCTACCTCGAAAAACCAAAAATAAAAAATAAAAAATAAATAGAATGTAGATGGTTGTAAATCTACTGGGGACTAGGGGCGTAATGCAGTTGTTTGAATGGATGTCCCCCAGTTGATTTAGGAGTTACTAAAGCTTGTAATTTAGATCTCTGGCCTGGCTGGAGGAGGTGTCAGTGTGGGTGGATCCCAGGGTCCAGCCCTGAGGTGTGGCGTGGACTTGGAATTACAGTCTAAACATATGTGAAGTGCTGGAACCTTGTCTGGGGTTCCCAGGGTGGGCTTGCTTGCTTGCGCTGTTAGTGGTTGCTTGTTTTCTCTCTCAGCTTGGACCTGTGAAAGTGGGCCAGCTTCTTCTGCCATTAGGAAACGTCCCCTGAGTCCGTAAGCTTCAATAAACCCAGTCCTCCCACTAAAAAAATAATAATAGGGCTGGAGAGATGGCCTAGCGGTTAAGCGCTTGCCTGTGAAGCCTAAGGACCCCGGTTTGAGGCTCGGTTCCCCAGGTCCCACGTTAGCCAGATGCACAAGGGGGCGCACACGTCTGGAGTTCGTTTGCAGTGGCTGTTAGCCCTGGCGCACCCATTCTCTCTCTCCCTCTATCTGTCTTTCTCTCTGTGTCTGTCACTCTCAAATAAATAAATAATTAAATAATAATAATAATAATAATAATAATAATAATAATAATAGGGCTGGAGAGATGGCTTAGCAGTTAAACACTTGCCTGTGAAGCCTAAGGATCCCGGTTTGAGGCTCAACTCCCCAGGACCCACGTTAGCCAGATGCACAAGGGGGCGCATGCATCTGGAGTTCGTTTGCAGTGTATGGAGGCCCTGGCACGCCCATTCTCTCTCTCTTTCTGTTTGCCTCTTTCTCTCTCTGTCTGTTGCTCTCAAATAAATAAATAAAGAACAACAACAAAATAATAATAATAATAATAAGTCAAGTAACCAACAGTTCTGCAAGTCAGAGTATGAGGCCCTCTGAGGAGAATATTACAGGGAGCAAAGGGTAAATCTTTGTTTTTGAAGACTTAAAATGCCTTCATTAGATTAAGATAAGGAAAGAGGTGAAAGTACAGAGAGCTCCTGTCATGTGACTGGCGGGAAGGGGTAGAGAGCCCACGTAGCAGTAGGGGACCGGTCCATCTCAGCCCAGCGGGGCCAAGATAAGTGGGTGGGGGGAGGGTACCGCAGCAGGAACTTGGAACTTCAGGAGAGATGAACAGCTCAAAGACTAAAAGTGCATTGATCTGGGGGTAACAGTGAGTAGACAAGCAGATATGGTCACCTCTGCCTTTGCCTCCAAAGGTTTCAGCTGAGGCTGGGTATGGTGCTGCATGCCTTTAATCCCAGCACTTGAGAGGCTAGCTATGATTTCCAGGCCAGCCTGGGCTACATAGTGAATTCCAGGCTATCCTAGGCTAGAGTAATACCCCACCTCAAGAAAAACAAGAAAGAAAAAAATGTTTCAGCTACACATGGTAAACTGGTATCTAAGACTACTACGGGGAACATTCTAGAAATATTCATGAGATTTCAATTGTGCCCTCTTCTCAGTAGCCTGATGACATGCTGAGCTGGCTTGCTCTGTCCCTCCTGAGGCCTGCACCATCCTCTTGGCCCGCATTCCCACACTCCACCTGCAACCTGCCCCTCAGTCACTTGGCATCACCGAGGGTGTAAAGGTCTCAGGTCCAGCACCGCCTCAGCTCCCTGGAGGACATGAAGAGGGACAGCTGCATCTGCTCCTCACCCGCCTCAGGCTGAAAACTGTCCTCGTGCATAGCGGCTCACTTGGCGGTGGCACGTTCTGCTGCGTTCTGACAGAGCTGTCCTGCTGCACTGAGCTGGGTACCTCACCGTACCCGGGCAGAGTATGTATGCAACATGTCAGTTCATACGTACACACAACGGCTGGCAGGCGCTTAGCATGGTATCTGCTCGTCTATGACTTTAACCCAGTGAGATATTAAATCCCTCTGTGCTTGACTTCCACAAGCTCGGATGATGGGTACCCACCGTTTGCTTTCCTTGTTTCCAACCAGAAAACCATCTGACCCGCAAGGACGTGGATTGGGAGCGGGAGAAAATGCCAGGCAAGCAGGCGGCGACGGAACGCAAGGCTGGAGGTGACGCAAAGAGGTGACTGGTGGCTGGGGCGGGGCAGGGCTGCTTCGGCGGAGGGCTCCTGCCCGTCCCCGTGGGAGTCACTGCTCTGGCAGCGCTGGCTGGGGAGTGGGCCTTGTCTTCTCAGCAGCCTGTGTTCAAGGGAAGAAGGGTCCTTGAGGCTTACCGTAACGATTGGGGAGCAAGTCAGGCTCAGATAGGAGCACAACCCTGAGCAGGGGGTTCTGAGCATAGGAAGTGTCTCAGGCCGGGTCCTCCACTCAGTGAGTCCCGAGAAGGCAGAACATGGGTCTTCCTGGATCTGCTGCCGCTAAGGAAGCCCTTTAGGATTAATGCGTCCATGAAGTCAGGGCCACTTATGTGTCCATCAGTGTCTTTGTCCCACCAGCATCCAGCACTGTGTGGCAAACAGTGTGTGATCGCAGAATCCAAAGAACTGGGTTGTGAGCTCAGCCTGTGCTGGGCGTCACAAATGTGCCACGCAGAATGTCCTGACCGCAAATGGCCACACCTGAAATAACTGGATTAATTCAGAGACTCATAAAGCTGAGCATAATTTCCTGGCAGCCCTGCTGAAGCAAAGCATTCCAACAGGGACTGCGAAGGCATTGTTCTCCATGCCCCCCTGCTCTTACAAACCTGGGGACACACAGACATCAAGGTGGGCCAGGTGTCAGAGAATGTGGTCTGAGACTCCCTGGCAGGGCTGACTCATCCTCATCCTCATCCTCATCCTGCCTCTCCCCACTGCGGGGCCCTGGGTACCTTCTACCATGTTGACTGACTGACCCCTGCTGAGAAACTTACAACAGGACCCGAAGTCACTAGTTAATCAACACTGAGAGGGTTGTTGGAGGTATATTTGATTTCTAACCTGTGTAGGGAAGAGAGAGAGGGAGACAGTGTGTGTGTGTGTGTGTGTGTGTGTGTGTGTGCGCACATACATGTGTGTGAGCTCGTGTGTGTATAGAGGCAGAGATGTATGAAAAGTTAAGTCTATTTATGCAGCAAGTCGCAGCATTGAATTCTGGGCCAGTGATCAGCTAAACACACGGAGTGCTCTGCGTGGAGCACTGACACGCCTCTTCCTTCTTTTTCCAATGAGTGTGTGGAAGCACTGAGCTATTGCCTCGGCCCTGAATCAAACCTTTATTTCTCTCATCCATAGAGACAAAGATGGTAACCTTCAGGGTGAAGACGTGGACCTACAAGATGGAGATCTGTCAGCTGAAGAAAGAGAATTTTTAGAACAGTTCTCTAAGTGGAAAAAGGATCAAGAGGTGGTCATTAAAGAGCTCTATGCCCTTGCAGAAGACATTGACGCAAACCACAAGACAATGGTCAAGTCTAACGTGGCGGCCAGTTCTGCTGCCGTGGCCTCTGGGGTCATGAGCCTCCTGGGCTTAGCCCTGGCTCCAGCCACTCTAGGAGCAAGCATGATGCTCACGGTGGCTGGCAGTGGTTTGGGCGCAGCAGCTGGGGTCGCCAGAATTGTGACCGATGTGTGGGAAGCATACCGCAATAGAAAAGCCCGAGCTCGGGCCAGCACCCTACTGCCCACCACTGACCAAGAGCTTGAGGATACTGGGGGAAAGAAAACATCTTATGTCATCAGCACTGGCCAGATCGTCTACAATTGCGGGAGCGCCGTGGACACCATCAGGAAGCACGCCCGAGCTTTGCGGCTAGCCAGAGCCCACCCGCACTTGGCCACATCTGCCAGGCGCCTCATGACCACTGGCCAAGTGTCAACCCGAAGCACCAGGCAGGTGCAAAAGGCTTTCACGGGCACAGCCCTGGCCATGACAAAGGAGGCCCGCATGCGGGGAGGAGTGACATCACTCTTGTCCCTTGGCCATGACATAGCTGCTCTCTCTGAGGAGTGGAAACAGCTGAAGGAAGGCACGAGGGCCGAGCTTGCAGAAGAGCTGCGGGCGCATGCGCGGGAGCTGGAGGAGCTGGTGGGGGAATGCACCCAGTATTACAACAAGCTGTGGCAGAAGGTGAGGGTGACTCTCTGGAAGGATCCCTAGGGGTCTCAACGGGGTCCTGTGAGGTCCAAAATAGTGCAGATATGGTTAGGTGAGCCTGTGTGTGTGTGCAAAGTCCCTCATGACATGGCGTTGCAGTCAACTTTGCATTGCTGGCAGAAAACACCTGACCAAAAGCAGCTTGTGGGGAGAAGAAAGGGTTTATTTTGGTTCACAGACTCAAGGGGAAGCTCCACGGTGGCAGGGAAAATGATGGCCAAATGAGCAGAGGATGGACATCACACCCTGGCCAATGTCAGGTGGACAACAGCAACAGGAGAGTACTAAACACTGGCAAGGGGACACTGGCTATAACACCCGTAAGCCTGCCCCCAACAATACACTCCCTCCAGGAGGTGTTAGTTCCCAAATCTCCATCAGCTGGGAACCTAGCATTCGGAACACCTGAGTTTATGGGGACACCTGAGTCAGACCACCACACGTGGCATATGGTAGTCCTGGATGCTGAAAGACTACCAAATATCCTAGTGCCTCTTGGAGGCTTGGAGAAGAGGAGGCCTGTCTTGGACAGATCTAGTCATACTTTTTTTTTTGCATGTGCATGTGGTATATATGCGTGCATATATATGTGTTTATATGTGTGCGGGTGCACATGCATGTGCAGGTGTGCATGCATGTATAGACATGCCTGTGGAGGCCAGAGGCCTATATTGGGTGTCTCCATTGCTCTCCACCTTATTTTAAAAAACAAAACTACTAGGAGATTTTTATTTTTATTTATTCATTTAAGAGTGAGAAACAAAGAGGCAGAGAGAGAGACTGGGTGCGTCATGGCCTCCAGCCGCTGCAAATGAACTCCAGACATATGCACCACCTTGTGCATCTGGCTTACGTGGGTCCTGGGGGATTGAACCTGGGTCTTTTAGCTTTTCAGGAAAATGCCCTGACCACTAAACCATCCATCAAGCCTTCCACCTTATTTTTTAAAAGAAGTAGAAGAATTAAGCTCTTCTATTGTTTTAAGACAATTACTTAGAGGTGAGTATAAGAATTTACACTTGTAATCCCAACACTCAGACAGCAGAGCCAAAAGTCTACCCATTAGTTTGAGGATGGCTTGTATTACAAAGTGAGTTTAAGGTCAGTCTGGGCTACAAAGCAAGATTTTTGTCTCAAAAAAAAGGGAAAGAAAAATTAAAAAGTACTTAACAGAAAATATCTGTTCCTAATACCATAAGATTTCTCTCCATTTACAAATATTGAAAAGTTTTATACATTATTAGTAGATTTCTAAATGTAATAAATTATTTTTTTCAATTTTAATTTTATATAAGTTGTAACAGGCTATTCTCTTTTATCCCCTTGTCCCAGCTCCTGTTACCCTGGAGGCCCTCCTCAGTGGGGTTATGGTAAAATTCACTGTGGGGTCATGAAGGCCTCAGTCAATCCTTGCGGGGTAGCAGGGGATTGTGTCTCAGAGATTTCTACCTACTCTGTGGCTCTTACAATCTTTCCACCCCCTCTTCTGCAATATTCCCCGAGCCATGGCAGGCCTGTTGGCAGCATGATTTAGTGTTGAGTTCTCCATAGCCTCTGGATTTCTGTTTTGACAGGTTTTGATTGATGGCTGTGTTTGTCACCATCCACCTGGGGCTGGTTGTCAGGCTATCAGTAAGAGCAGTATTCATGTCACCATTTCCCCTGAAATTCCTCCTGGACCCAGGCAGATGTTTGTTCCACCTTATTTTTTGAGACATGGTCTGTCACTGAACCCAGGCTCCTGCACTTGGCTAGTCTAGTTAGCTAGCTCACTCTTCAGCCTCTGTGTCTTCCTCCCAAGTTCTGGGGCTACAGCTGCACCTCACCACACCTAGCATTCATGGGGTTCCGAAACCAGGTTCTCATGCTTGCACAGTAAGTGCTTTACTGGCCAAGCATCTTCCCAGACACAGCCTTCTCTCTCTTCCTTTACTCTCCTTAAGGCTCTCCAGCTTGGAAGAGTCTTTGTAAGTTGATGGAACACATCATGAGCCACTAGGAGAGTGTTCTGGACTAGAACAGGTCCCCATCAGGTGCCAATATAAAAGTCCTAGGCCCCAATGTGACTGTATTTGAAGGTGGGGCCTGCTAGGGGTCATTAGGGCTGAAAAGGAGCATAAAAGACAAAGAGAAAGAAGAAAGAACCTGCTTTGAAGTTGGCCAGGATGTGTTTGCTCTCTCAAAGGAATGGAAGCAATTGGAAGGGTATGGGGCCTTATAGGATCAATGCCTGTGAAAGGGGAGGGGAAAGCTTGATGGGGGTCCCATGTCCCCGCACAGAGGAAACACTGTGTGAGGACATGGGGAGAAGTCAGACATTTGCATGCAACCACCAGGAACTGAGTCCTCCTTTCTCCGAGTTAAGTAGGTACTAAGCATTATTAAAGCATTGAGACGTTTTTTCTTTTTGCATGTGTGTGTGTGTGATATGTGGGCCTATGTGTTGCATGTTTATATATGTCGACACACATGTTTATGCAGGTATGTTTCATATGTGGATGCCAGAGGTTGGACATTGGATGTCTTCCTCCCTTTCCACGCTATTCTTTGAGGCATGGTCTCCTATTGGACGTAGAGCTCACTGGCTGGCTAGACCAGCTAACCAGTGAGCCCCAAGGATTTCTTGTCTCTGCCTCTGCAGTACTGGCATTACAGATGTGTGCCACCAGGCCTGGCATCTTACATGGGTGCTGGGATTCAACCTCAAGCCCTCATGCTCACACGGCAGGCACTGTACACAGAGAGCCACCCTAAGACCCTAGTTTTGGTTTTTGAGGCAGCACCTCACTCTGTAGCCCAGACCGACCTGGAACTCTTGGAGATCCTCCTGCCTCAACTTCCTGAATCCTGGGATTACAGGTGTTAACACTACATCTGGATTTTCTTAAAAAACTTGACGCATAATTATACTGTGTTCTTTTTTCCCCCAGAAACAATTGCAAGAAAAAAGGCATATGGGATGGCTGAGAAGATGTTTCAGTGTCTAAAGACTCTTGCTTGAAAATCCTGCCAGCTGTGTACAGTTAAGTCACCCATGGAAGCTGTATGCAAAAGAGTGAACAAGAATCTGATATTGATTTGCAGTGGCAAGAAACCCTGGCAAACCATACACACGCATGCATACACACACACACACACACACACACACACATACACACACACACACACACAATAAAAGTTTTTAACAAAAGAAAGAAAATAGGGCTGGAGAGAGAGCTTAGCAGTTAAGGCACTTGCCTGAAAAGGCTAAGGACCCAGGTTCAACTCCCCAGAACCCACATAAGCCAGATGCACATGGCGGCACATGTATCTAGAGTTGATTTGCAGTAGCTGAATGTCCTGACATGCCAATTCTCTTTCTCTCTCTCTCTCTCTCAATAAATAAGTAAAAATAAAATAAAATATTTTTTAAAAAGAAAATTGCATATGAGCTTGTGGTGATTTCAGTGTGAATATATGTCCCTGATAGTTTCAGATTTTTTTACCCTTTTGTTATTTTGAGGTAGGATCTCACTCTAGCCGAGACTGACCTGGAATTCACTACGTAGTCTCAGGCTGGCCTTGAATTCACAGCAATCCTCCTACCAGGGCCTCCCAAGCGCTGGGGCCAAAGGAGTACACCACCATGCCCAGCTGCCTCAGGTATTTTTTGATTAAGGTTAAGCTGCCTGCTTAAGTCTCCCGCAGTCTGCTGGAGGGGGGCTTGTCACTGGGGGTGGCTCTGCTTCCAGCCCAAAGGTGTATGGAGAGCACCCGGAGTTCTGGCAGGACTTGCTCACTGTGTTTTGAGGTGTGCTGGCTGGTTGGTGGTTTCTCTCTGCTTGGGTCTATGAAGGGGAGCCAGCTTCTTCTGTCATTGACAGAACTTCTCCTAGATCTGCAAGCTTGAAATAAATCCCTTCCTCCCATAAACTGTATTGGGTTGGACATTCATTCCAGCAACTTGGAGCTGACTACAACAGAGCTCATCTTTAAAAAGAGCTAAGAAAATCCAGCATAAGCTTCCAAGCGCAAGAAATCGAGGGTGTGAGGGAAGGCAGGAGAAACGGAGACAAGCTGAGCCTAGGCTATACAGAAACTTGGGATGTCTTTGAGATCCACAGAAGAGGTAGAGTGCTGGATGCTTACAGCCTCGCAAAACTTCCTTTTAGTCAGTGACCTCCAGGTTCTTGTCTTATGAATTCAAAAATGAAATCCACAGCTGAAAGAGGTGGAGATGTCAAAGATTTTATTATAGAGCATAAGGAAAGAAGACTGAGCTCCCCAAAAGCAAGGAGGGAACCCTAGAAAGGGGGAAAGGTCACCTGGTGACTCTGATTGGAAATGTACTGCATGGGTACTGAGCTGATCAGTCCAGTTCCCACGCGTGGAGTTTAGATGCCCTGTAGTTTTAGTTTCTTCCGGTCTGGTTTCTCAAGGAGGAGGACTCCTTTAGAAGGAAAATCAAGATGCCATGCCATGTGTCCTGGAACCTTGTAATCTTCTTTGCATCATTCTGTCAGGTTTCTGGGGAAGGAGAACTGCTTTAGAGGAAAAGAGATAAGGAGAGTTGGAAGGATGGTTTAGCAGTTAAGGCACAAAACCAAAGGAACTAAGCTTGATTCCCCAGCACCCATGTAAGCCAGATGCATAAGGTGGCATATGTTTCTGGAGTTCTCCCTCTCCCCGCCAGGGGCTAAAGGCCCTGGTGTACCCATTCTCTCTATCTACCTTTCTCTTTCTCTTTCTTTTTTTTTTTTTTTTGGTTTTTCGAGGTAGGGTCTCACTCTGGCTCAGGCTGACCTGGAATTCACTATGTAGTCTCAGGGTGGCCTCAAACTCTCGGCGATCCTCCTACCTCTGCCTCCTGAATGCTGGGATTAAAGGCGTGCGCCACCACGCCCGGCTCTCTTTCTCTTTCTAATAAGTAAATAAAAATAAATAAATTTTTTTTTTTTTTTAAAGAGAGATAAGGAAAAATCAGCTGTATGCTCTAGGAAGGTGAGTGGCACCGCATATCCAGGGCCCGTGAGCTCTAGGCTGGTGAGATGGTTGGTGTGTTTGGGGCCTGTATGTACAGGACGCCAGCATGTTTGGGGCCTGTACACTCCAGCTTGGTGAGGGGTGTGGTGTGTTTGGGGGGGGGTCTTTGAGCTCCAGGAGGTCAAGGGGTCAGTGTTGGGCCTGTGCACTAAGGGTGGGTGAGGGGTACTGCATGTTTGGGGCCTGTGTGCCCACTCCATGCTGACCACTTCAGGGTAGATGCCCCTCACCACCCCATGCCTTGTGCCTGAACAGATTATTTGGGCCTTGGCCACCTCTGATGCTGTCAAGCCATGTCCCTGGCTATCTCCACCCACCAGTGCCCTACACCAGCTAAGTCTGTGGACCAGAGATAGTTCCCTGTGCCTCACACCCCCTTCCTGTCCCTACCCTCCCAGTTTGCTGGCATCCACCTTTTGGTGCCCCACTGGGACATCACTCCTGCTCCAGATGGGGAGCACAGGAATATGTGGCAGCCACCCGCCAGGGGGCGTCATTGAGTCCTCTACAACCTGCTCAGCTGGGTACAGTAGGGGAGCAGGGGCAAGTGCTATGGCCCCTGAGCCCCACAGGCAAGGCATGCTGTGATCATGGGCTGCAGAGATTCCATACCTCCAACCACAGCTCTTGTCATGCACCAGCCCAGAGTTGCCGGCACACTTACAACCTGTGTCACCTGCACCATCTGAGGGCATGGTGCCACCCCCTCCAACCCAGTCCAAACCCAGTGAAGATCCTACAAGGGCAAATATTTGCTTTCTCCTTAATAAAACAGACTTTTTCCCTGAGATGGGTGGACCCTAATGCACACACACAATACCCTCCCTTCCTCACCCCCAAAGAAAACATGAGACAACAAACTGAGAGCTCTCCATCAAAGTTACCTAGTCTCGAGGGCTGGAGAGATAGTTTAGCAGTTAAGGTGTTTGTTTGTTTGATCCCAGTGTGATTCTCCAGGACCCACATAAGCCAGATGCACAAGGGGGTGCACACATCTGGAGTTCATCTGCAGTGGCTAGAGGCCTTGGTACGCCCATTCTCTCCCTTTTTTCTCTCTCCCTTTTTCTCTCTCTCAAATAAATAAATAAATAATATAGTTTTTAAAAAGGTTACCTAGTCCCATAATGGAAGTCTCCATTGAAAACACAGAAAAGACAAAAGAAATTGAATCCCAAAATGAAAAACGTAATAAGTTTATTTACCCTGACAAAAAAAAAAAAAAAAAAAAGGCTTAACTGGAAGAAAATCATCATCATAAAAAAAAAAAAACAATCACATAAAAGAAATTGAGTGGGACCATCTCTTACAGCACACTGATTTCATCACCAGGCTTAATTTCATTGAAAAAACAGAGAGGCCTCAAAAGCCAGATAAATGAATTGAAGGTGAGTTGGCAAATAGAGGATCTCAATAACCAACTGATTAAGATTAATGAAGACATGATCAAATGCAAGAATGAATTTCAAGAGGCATCAAGAAAATCAAACCACAACCTGAAATTGGAAATTGACAAAGGGATGGATATGAAACAGAAAAATGTAACAGAAAACAAAAATCAAATACAGCTTGTAAAAGCCTCTTTAGAAATCCTCACTAACAGAGTTAATCACATGGAGGACATGACCTCAGATCTGGAACACAAGCCAGAAGAAATTGTTCGAGACTCCAGAAATTTTGATAAGTTCAAAAAATCATGTGAGGGCTGGAGAGATGGCTTAGCGGTTAAGCGCTTGCCTGTGAAGCCTAAGGACCCCAGTTCGAGGCTCGGTTCCCCAGGTCCCATGTTAGCCAGATGCACAAGGGGGCGCACACGTCTGGATGGAGTTCGTTTGCAGAGGCTGGAAGCCCTGGCGCGCCCATTCTCTCTCTCTCCCTCTATCTGTCTTTCTCTCTGTGTCTGTCGCTCTCAAATAAATAAATAAATAAAATTTTAAAAAAATCATGTGAACAGAATGTGAGGGAATTGTAGGATACCCTAAATGACCAAATATCTGGATCATGGTATATCAGAAGCAGAAGACATTCAAGCCAAAGGCATGGAGAACACATTCAACAGAATTATTGAAGAAAACTTTCCCACTCTCTCAAAAGCGAGACCCATCCAGATACAAGAAGCTCACAGAATGCCAAACAGACTGGGCCAAAGAAGAAACTCTCCAAAGCACATCGTCGTTAAAATACTAAATAACAGAAACAAAGAGAGAGTGCTAAAAGCAGTAGGAGAGAGACAACTTATAACAAACAAAGGCAATCATATCAGAATCACCTCAGATCTCTCAATGGAAACCCTGAAAGACAGAAGGACTTAGAATGGACCACTTCAAAGTCTAAAAAGCTATGGCTTCCAACCCAAACTACTGTATCCAGTGAAAGTATCCTTCATAATACATGGTGAAAGGAAAAACTTCCATGATAAAAGCCATGTCTAGGATTATATGAACACAAAGCCAAACCTACAGAGAGCACTTCAGGGAATACTTCACACAGAAGAATCAAACAACCAGTCTCAAGAGCCAACCAGAGGACAAACATGAGAACCAAACCTAGTTCAGGCATGAAAACATTCAAAGACCAAGAAAGCACCAAACCCCATAAAGCCTCCAACATGGTATGGATGAAATCAAACCTCACAGTTATAATATTAAATATTTATGGTCTTAACTCACCCATCAACAGACACAAGTTAACAGGATGTATCAGAAAAATGGACCTGTCCATCTGCTGTCTTCACGAAACCCACCTTACCACTAAAGACAGACACCTCCTCAGGGCAAAAGGATGGAAAGTGATTTTCCAAGCAAATGGAAAAAAGTGATAAGTGGGTGTGGCTCTACTAATATCTGACAAAACAGACTTCAAAAGTAATCAAAAAGGACTAGTGAGACTTTTTACTCATCAAGGAAATGATCCAACAAGAGGACATCACAATCATAAATCTGTATGCACCAAACTCTGGCACACTGCAGTTTATAAAGCAAAACCTACTTGACAACAAACCAAAAATAAATCCCAATACCATGATAGCAGGAGATTTCAATAGCCTACTATCATCAATTGACAGCTTATCCAAGCAGAAAATCAACAGGGAAATAATAGATCTTAACAACATCATAGATCAATTAGACCTAATGGACATTCATAGAACATTCTACCCTAATTCTACAGAATACACACACATTCTTCTCAGCAGCCCATGGAACATTCTAAAAAATAAGTCATATATTAGGGCACAAAGTGTGACTCCACAGATTCAGGAAAACTGATGTAACTTCCTGAATCATATCAGACCACAAGGCATCAAAGCTAAATTTAACAATAGAAACAGCAGAACGAACACCCGCTCCTGGAGACTGAACAATGCAATTAAACAATGAATGGGTGGTGGAAGACATCAAAAATGGAATCGTGAAATTTCCAGAACTGCATGATAACACAAGCACAACATGAAAAATTATGGGACACAGTGAAGGCAGCCCTAAGTGCCTTCATAACAAAGATGGACATCTCAAATTAGTAACCGAACCATACCTAAAGGCACTGGGAAAACAAGAACGATCCAACCCTAAGAGTTCCAGGCAGAAATAAATAATTAAGATCAGAGTAGAAATTAATGAATTGGAAACTAGGAAAACAATTAAGAAAAATGAGGGCTGGAGAGATGGCTTAGCGGTTAAGCGCTTGCCTGTGAAGCCTGAGGACCCCGGTTCTAGGCTTGATTCCTCAGGACCCACGTTAGCTGGATGCACAGGGGGTGCATGCATCTGGAGTTCGTTTGCAGTGGCTGGAGACCGTGGTGCGCCCATTCTCTCTCTCTCTCTCTCTCTCTCTCTCTCTCTCTCTCTCTCTCTGCCTCTTTCTCTCTCTGTCACTCTCAAATAAATAAATAAAAATAAAAATATTTTAAAAAAAGATAAATGAAAAATCTAAGAGCTGATTCTTTGAAAAAATAAACAAGACTAATAAACCCCTGGCCAATTTGATCAAATGACAAAAGGAGAAGTCCTTGGATAGAAAAATTGCTTAGTGGTTAAGGTACTTGCCTACAAAGCCAAAGGACCCAAGTTTGATTCCCCAGGACGCATGTAAGCCAGATGCACAAGGGGACGCATGTATCTGGAGTTGGTTTGCAGAGGCTGGAGGTTCTGGTGCACCCATTCTGTCTCTCTCTATCTTCCTCTTTCTTTATCATAAATAAATAAACAAATTAATTAATTTAGAAAGCCTAAATTAACAAAATTAGAAATGAAAAGGGAGAAGTCACAATAAACACTGGTGAAACTGGAAGGATCATCAGGACATTTCAAAACCTCTACTCCACACAAATGGACAACCTGGAAGAAATGGACAAATTTCTAGACACATGCCACCTACCAAAACTAAATCCAGAGCAGACAAATTTCCTAAACAAACGGATTCCATCCATCAAGATTGAAAATGTAATAATAATAATAATAAAACTCCCTAAAAGGAAAAGTTCAGGACCTGATGGATTCTCAGAGGAATTCTGCTAAAATGTCATTGAAGAACATAAACCACTTTTTTTCTCAAGCTTTTTAACATCCCAACTCCTTCTATGAAGCTACCATCACTCTAATATCAACACCAACATAGATACAATAAGAAAAGAAACATGTAGACCGATTTCCTTGATGAACTGAGATACAAAAATCCTGAACAAAATCCTTACAACTTAGTCCAACAGCACATCAGAAGTATCCAGCTGGCTGTGGTGGTGCATGCCATTGATCCCAGTAAGAGGATCACTGTGAGTTCAAGGCCAGCCTGAGACAACATAGTGAATTCTAGGTCAGCCTGGGCTAGAGTGAGACCCTATCTCAAAAAAAAAAAAAAATTGAGAGCAATAAAGCAAGACACTTGACATTAACCATGGGTATGCACACCTGCACCCCCCGCCCCACACAATAATTTTGAGTCTGAGACAAGATTCCACTCATGGACTTTTTATTTGTGGTACCATTTGGCACTCAAAGCTTAGAATTTTAGAACACTTTGAAATTCAGATTAGATATGCCCAGCTTGTCATGCAATTTAAAAACCTCACAAATGCCCATGGATTTGTTCCTAACAGGGAAAAAAAATGGATATTTTCAAGGGCTTAGAGAATATTTGTAAAAATACATCAGGCACCAGCCTTCAAAGAAAACCTCACAATGAGATTTTTTTTTCCCACAAATAAAGAAACAAAGGCTACTGGTTACATTCTATGACAATATTCTAATGAAGCACTAACGTAAGAACATAAGAAGAATGAATTTAAAAAATATTTCCATTTATTTATTTGAGAAAGAGTTGTAGGTAGGGAGAGAGTGAACCAGGGCCTCCTCCCACTGCAAACAAACTCCAGAAACATGAGCCAAATGTATCTGGCCTTACATTGGGACACTTCGGAAAAGGTAGCCAAATGCAGTTTGAAAGGTCAGAACAATGTAATGGTTTCAAATTTTCTTAAAAAAGCAATAGTTCTCAGGTAGGGTGAGACAGATGTGTTCAGGTATGGGAAAGAGGAATTAGTCAATTAATAATTACACTAAAAATTCAAAATGAGGGCTGGAGAGATGGCTTAGTGGTTAAGCGCTGGCCTGTGAAGCCTAAGGACCCCAGTTCGAGGCTCGATTCCCCAGGACCCACGTTAGCCAGATGCACAAGAGGGCACATGCATCTGGAGTTTGTTTGCAGTGGCTTGAGGCCCTGGCACACCCATTCTCTCTCTGTCTATCTGCCTCTTTCTCTGTCTGTCTGTCACTGTCAAATAAATTTAAAAAAAAATTTTTTTTTTGTTTTTGTTTTTGTTTTTTGAGGTAGGGTCTCACTCTGGTCCAGGCTGACCTGGAATTAACTCTGTAGTCTCAGGGTGGCCTTGAACTCATGGCGATCCTCCTACCTCTGCCTCCCGAGGGCTGGGATTAAAGGCGTGCACCACCATGCCTGGCTAAAAAAAATTTTTTAAAGTTCAAGCTGAGCCTGGGGACACAGCTCACTGGGCAAAGCACTGGCTGCATAGGGTGCCAGCCTCAGTTTGGTGCCTGGGGCCATCGAAAGCAGGAGGCACAGCGAGCGCAGAATCCCAGACCTCCGCGGAATGATGCAAAGTGGAGACGGAAGAATTCCGGGACCTCCCGGGCAGGTGGCCCGGCAGACAGTGTGAACAACAGGAGACCCCCCTCCATCGGGGCAGAGGAGGGCGGACTCTGCGCTTGTCCTGTGATCTGCACACGCACTGTGGTACGCACGCAGCACCTGTGCAAACACACGCGGACCCACACACACATAATACATATTAAAAAGAAAAACCTAGTTGAGGGCTGGAGAGATGACTCAGTGATTAATGCACTTGCTTGCAAAACCTAATGCCCTGGGTTCAAGTCGCCAGTTTGCATGGAAAGCCAAACACGCAAAATGACACATGATTCTGGAGTTCATTTATAGTGGCAAGAGGCTCTGATGTGCCCATTCTCTGTCTCTGACTCTCTGTCCCTCTCCTTGCAAATGAATAAAATATTTTTTTAAAAAAACTAGTTGAAAATTTGGGGTATGGGAGTCCAAGACTTTACCTCAGCAGTTGAGAGGTTGAGGCAGGAGGACCGGTGCAAGGTCACCCTGAGCTGCAAAGCGACTTTGAAACCAGCCTGCACTAATGTGAAGTTGTTTCAAACAAAACAAAGTAGACAAATCTACAAACACAAAGCTTGGAAACCGCAAGAAACATCCTTGGCTGCCAGGCATTTCCTGGTAAGTCCTCCTAAGCCTTCAGAGAAGAAGCCTCACTTCCTGTGTGTCATGCAAATTGTCCCACCTCTGTCATTCTTTAGGAGGCCAGGGTAGGAAGCTGGTTCCAGGTACATAGATCTGACCTTGGGGGTCGAGGTGAATGTGTGGCCTGGTGGGACTGCAGCAGGAGCTTGAATCTGGTCTCCGCTAAAGAGGTGGCTCTGGAAGGAAAAACATACTGGGAGGCAGTCTCAGAATGTCCAGTAGCAACCGTCACTTCTGAAAGCATTTAGAACTGGAGCTGCTCAAACAAGCTGTATAAGTAGGTGTTGCAGTCAGGTTTGCATTGCTGGTAGAAATCACCCGACCAAGAGCAACTTCTGGGAAAAAGAGGTTTATTTTGGCTTACAGCCTGAAGGGGAAGCTCCATGATGGCAGGGGGAAACGATGGCATGAGCAGCGGGGGGGACATCAGCCCCTGGACAACATAAGGTCGACAATAGCAACAGGAGAGTGTGCCACACACTGGCATGGGGAAACTAGCTATAACACCCATAAGCTTGCCCCCAACAATACACTCTCTCCAGGAGACATTAGTTCCCAAATCTCCATCAGCTGGGAACCTAGCATTCAGAACACCTAACTTTATGGGGGACACCTGAATCAAACCACCACATTCTGCTCCTGGCCCCCATAAACTGATATCCATACTTGATGTAAAATACAATGCATTCATCCAACTTCAAAAGTCCCCATAGTTTTTATCAATTCCAATGATGTTCAAATATCCCATAGTCCAAGGTCTTTTAACTAGCCATAATACCAAAAAATAACCTCAAAAAACCCATAATGGCACAGAATAAACATTCACACTGCAAAAGATGGCATTGGACATAGCAAAGAAATATTCAACTAATACAAGATTTAAAATAACCAAGGCAAACATCAAACTCTGTAGCTTCAAGTCCAACAACTCTAGCAAGTGACAAATCTCCAAGTCCAATAATTCTAGCCAGCAACAAGTCTCTGGCAATCCAATTCCACCCCTCCAGCTAGGATACTCACAGTCCTGGAAAACTTCATCAGGGCCTGCAGCACCTTAGCAGCTATCTCATGGTCCCAGCATCTCCACTGGGTCTCCACTGCAATCCCACGGTTCATCCTCATGGCCCCATGGATTCTCCATGCAGGCATCCAGCAAACCTGCTTCACACTGCCCATGACCATTTCCAAAACACAAGACCGTGTTGCAAACTCAATGACTCTCTCTTCTTGCATTTCTTATACTCCACGATACCAGGTAGGGTGCCAATATGCTAATCCAAGGTGGAATAAAGCAGACTTTGAAGAACAGGACACTCCTTGAGCACTCAGGCCCCTTCAAAAGAATTGACATTCTTCCTGTTGCCCCAGTGCAGGTCAGCTAGCCCAGTCTCAAAGGTTGTGATCTCTCAGTTGCAGCTGAATGAGCAACAGTTCACCCAAAGATTTTTCTTTTGGTGCCATATCCCTCTGCTCACACCAGTTCATTTCTACGCAACGCAACCCCGCACAACTTCTCAGGACATGGGCATAAGACCCAGCTTCTCACACAACCTGTTAGCCCAGTCCAAGCAAAGATCTTTCTCATTCTCATAAGCCAAACCTCACAGTCCATAGTTCTTACTGCATTCAGGTCTTGCAGCTCAGACCAGAATAGTCCACCAAGCTATACTTACAGCACTGAAAGGCATCTCTTAGGCCAAGGTTTCAAATCCTCCCACATTCCTCTTGACCAAAAGCCAATGCCACACAGTCAGGTGTCTAGCAGCAACCCCACTCCTGGTACCACTTTACTGTTGCAGTCCGGTCCACATTGCTGCTAGCAATCACCCAACCAAGAGCAAATTCTGAGCAAAAGAGATTTATTTTGGCTTTCAGGGTCAAGGGGAAGCTCCACAATGGCAGGGGAAAACCATGGCATGAGCAGAGGGTGGACATCACCCCCTGGACAACATACACTGGACCATAGCAACAGGAAAGTGTGCCACACACCGGCATGGGGAAACTGGCTATAACACCCATAAGCCCACTCCCAACAATACACTCTCCGGGAGGTGTTAATTCCCAAATCTCCATCAGATGGGATCCTAGCATTCCGATCAGCTCAGTTTATGGGGAACACCTGAATCAAACCACCACAGTAGGCAAAGAAAAGATTGACTCATGCCACTGGGAACACAGAAGCAGTAATTGTGAGGGAGCCCTGGCACACCAAAGAATGAGTTTTACCTCACATGCAAGGTCTAATGTATGGGTGGAGCTTAATAGGGATCTATGTCTATAAAGACTATGACCCAGTAGGACAGGTGTGTCCCTTGCTGCTAAGTGAAAAGAGCCAGACACAAAAAGGCCCTACCGCACAAGAGCGCAGTCACACGCGACATGGGAAGTAGTGAGGCCCAGGAAGCAGGGACGGAGGGAGGGACAAGAGGGACGTGTGGGCCCGAGGGCGCAGGCTTCAGTTATGCAAGGTCAGTATCCAGATCATTCGTACAGGACGGGACAGTCATGTGCCCGGAGCTCTAACAAAGCACGGGAGCCACGGGAGACAGCTCCGGCACGCCAGGGTCATTTCCCACGGGAGACCCGGCACAACCTCGGCGCTCACAAAGGGCAGCTGAGTTCCAGCAGGGCGCCTCCGCTCTGGCCAATCAGAGCGCACGCCGTGCCCTTGCCCCGCCCCTTCCGGTGAGCGTGCGGAGCCGGGGAGTCCCCGGATGCTCACGTCTTGGCCTGTCCCGGAGGTGGAGGTCTGCGAGGTCGGTTGCTGTGTGGCCCTGGCACCTGGAAGCCACGGGCGGTGCCACACACAGCCTGGGCAGGGGTGGGCAGCCCACACCGTCCTGCAGTTCCAGGCACTGCGTTGAGGGCACCACGGGGCTGGGAGCGGAGCCGGGGGTCAGGCGGGGGGTGAGGAGCGGAGGCCGGAGGCAGTGATGGTGGGGGGCTCGCGCTGCAAGGCGCAGGCGGGGGTCCAGGCCGAGTGCGCGGGCGACGGCGGGGTGTGAGCTCCTGGAGAGCAGAACAGGCCTGGGCATGGGCGAGGAGGAGCAGAGGAAGCCACTGCCCCTCGCTCCTGCTCAGGGACATCTGGGAGAACAGGTGCCGGTGACATCTTTGTGGGCAAACCTGGCCCGGAGCCATCACCTCCTGGAGGCTCCCAGGAGCGGAACGGAGACTTGAGGGGACAGGAAACACAAGACCTCCTGTGCACACCCCCGGCCCCCCGCCCAGGGACCCTTCTGCCGTATTGATCTCCTACTCCAGAGGCTGACAGAGAAGGGTGCTGACTGAGGTGACCGGCTGCCGTGCGGTGTCTGAGACCATGAAAGAGTGGCACCAGCAGCTGGTTGGTGGGACTGAGGGCGATTCAGTGCTGGGGTCAGTCCTCCTGGTGAGGTGGGGTTTTCCTTTGAGACCCATGCGACTGTCACTGGGCCTCTGAGTGGGTGACTCTCCTGGCCTCTCCTCTCTGCCCTATTACTGTCCTCAGAGTCCCCTCTGAGGCAGGTAGGGTTACCTCTTCAGAAGGAAAATGACATCAAAATTCACTAGGCAGCTGAAGGTAACAAGGACCCTATCCCCTAAAAATTGTGAACAGTTTTTTTTTCTTGCCTAGAAGTGGGCAATATCCTGAGCCTCTAAGAGAGAAATACGTAAGAGAGAAATCCGTTTTTTCCTTATCCTCTTTTTTCAAAAGTAGTCCTCCTTCACAAGAACCTGGCGTAAAGTCTCAAAGAAGATTACCAGGTCCCAGGACACATGACATGGCATCTTCCGTTTCCTTCTAAAGGAGTCCCCCTCTTCGAGAAACCGGACAGGAAGAAGAGACTGAAACTACAGGGCGTCTAAACTCCACGCATGGGAACTGGACTGACCAGCTCAGCACCCATTCAGAATTCCCCCGGGGTTTTCCCACTTCTAGACACCACTCCTGCTTTATGGAAGCTCTGTCTTCTTTTCTAACACTCTATAAAAATCTTTCTCTTCATTCTTCAAACTCATAAGACAAGAACCTGGAGGGTACTGACTCAAAGGAAGGTTTGTCTGACCATCATCCTCCACCTCCCTAACTTCGGAGTTAAAGCCAGGAATGGTTCTGTGGATGTCAAAGGCACCCAAGGTCCTGTGTCACCTGGGTCAGCTGTCTTCACTGCTGCTCACTTCCCTGGGATGCTGCCTTCTCGTGCTGGATGGAGTCTGAGTTTCTTACCCCCCTTCAAACATGAGCTCATAGGCCGGTTTTTTCCTTTTTGGAATTTTTATTGTTTTTACACGCGCGTGTGTGTATGTGTGTGAGAGAGAGAGATACCAGGATCTTTAACTGGCTCAAATGATAGCAGATGCTGAGTCACATTATGTAGGCTGCTTCCATTGGTGACTTGGGAATTGGACACGGGGGCCTGGCAGGTGTTTCAAGCAAAACCTTTAACCACTGAGCCATCTTCTCAGTCCCTGCATTTGTTTCCTTTCATGCAACATTTTCTGGAAAAAAAAGAGATTATAGCATAATTGTTATGTGTTGAGTTGTTAAGAAAACAAAGAAAAGACAGATGTAGTGTTTCACACCTTAATTTTAGCACTCAAGAGCTTGAGGAAAAAGCAGGCGTGGTGGTGCATTCCTTTAATGCCCCCACTGAGGAGGCAGAGCAGGGAGATTGCTGTGAGTTCAAGGCCAGCCTGCACTACAGAAGGATTTCCAGGTCAGGCTGGGCTAGAGTGAGACGCTACCTCATAAAAACAAAAAAATAAAAGACCAAAACGGAGTGTAGGAAGGAGGATCCTCATGAATTCCAGCCAGCCTGTACTACAGAGTGAAGCTTTGTCTCAATGAACAAAAATAGGAGCTGGGCGTGGTGGTGCACGCCTTTAATCCCAGCACTCGGGAGGCAGATGGAGGAGGATCGCCATGAGTTCTCAAGACCACCCTGAGACTCCATAGTGAATTCCAGGTCAGCCTGGGCTATAGTGAGACCCAACCTCGAAAAACCAAAAAAAGGAAAAAAGAAAAACACACACACAAAATAGTTATCAGGCATGGTGGTACATGTGTTTAAGCCGAGCAATTTGGAGGCAGAGGTTGGGGATTCACCATGAGTTCAAGGCCAGCTCAGGTCAGCCTGGGCTACAGCAAAATCCCACCTTGAAAAACACCAAATGAATACATAAATAAAAAACCCAGGGACTGTGGACTACAAATACTTGAGCAGTAAAGGCACATTCTTGCAAAGCCTAAGGACCCATGTTCGGGTCTCCAGATCCCACAAGCCCGACGCTCGAGGTGACACATGTGCAAGGTTGTACATATGCACACGGTGGCGCATGCCTCTGGAATTCAATCACATTGGCTGGACGTCCTGGGGCACCATTTTTTTTTCTCTCTCTCTTGTGCTCACTTTAATAAAAAAAAAAAAAGCCACTCCATTCATGCCTTAAAAAAAAAAAAAAGACTGGGCATGGCTTCTTACAAACATGACAACCTGAATGTAAATCTCGAGTCTGCACTACTTTGGACCTCACAAGATCCCGTTGAAATCCCTGGGGATCCTTCCAGAGCGTCACCCTCACCTTGTTCCGCAGCTGCTTGTAGTACTGGGTGCATTCCCCCACCAGCTCCTCCAGCTCCCGCGCATAAGCCCGCAGCTCTTCTGCAAGCTCGGCCCTCGTGCCTTCCTTCAGCTGTTTCCACTCCTCAGAGAGAGCAGCTATGTTGCTGCAAAGGAAGCCGATTGACATCAGTCCTCTCCACAAGAGGGCCTCCTTTGTCATGGCCAGGGCTGTGCCCGTGAAAGCCTTTTGCACCTGCCTGGCGCTTCGGGTTGACACTTGGCCAGTGGTCATGAGGCGCCTGGCAGATGTGGCCAAGTGCGGGTGGGCTCTGGCTAGCCGCAAAGCTCGGGTGTGCTTCCTGATGGTGTCCACGGCGCTCCCGCAATTGTGGATGATCTGGCCAATGTTGGTGACATAGGATGTTTTCTTTCCCCCAGTATCTTCAAGCTCTTGGTCAGTAGTGGGCAGTAGGGTGCTGGCCTGAGCTTGGGCTTTTCTATTGCGGTATGTTTCCCACACATCGGTCACAATTCTGGTGACCCCAGCTGCTGCGCCCAAACCACTGCCAGCCACTGTGAGCATCGTGCTTGCTCCTAGAGTGGCTGGAGCCAGGGCTAAGCCCAGGAGGCTCATGACCCCAGAGGCCACGGCAGCAGAACTAGTCACCACGTTAGACTTGACCATTTTCTTATGGTTTGCATCAATGTCTTCTGCAAGGGCATAGAGTTGTTTAATGGCCACCTCTTGATCCTTTTTCCACTTAGAGAACTGTTCTAAAAATTCTCTTTCTTCAGCTGACAGATCTCCGTCTTGTAGCTCCATGTCTTCACCCTGAGTATTGCACTTCTTCCCTCTATGGATGAGAGAAATAAAGGTTTCATTTCAGGGTGGAGGTGATAGCTCAGTGGGGAAAATGGTTCCAAGCATGAGGACATTAGCTTGGGTGTCAGCACCCACATACAAGCTGGAAGTGGTGGCGTACTCCTATGTGCCCAGCCTTGGAGAGGTAGAGAAAGAAGGATTCCCGCGACCCGATGGCCGGCAAGTGGCCGGTGACTGTAGCTGGACAGTGAGGACTAGGATTGGGGGTGTGGCACTCAGGTTAGCATTGCTGGCAGAAATCACCCAACCAAGAGTAGCTTGTGGGAAGAAAGACTTATTTTGGCTTACACACTCAAGGGGAAGCTCATAGGAGAGTGTGCCAAACACTGGCATGGGGAAACTGGCTATAACACCCATAAGCCTGCCCTTAACAGGAGATGCTAGTTCCCAAATCTCCATCACATGGGAACCTAGCACTCAGAACACCTCAGTTTATGGGGGACACCTGAGTCAGACCAGCACAGGGGGAGGTGCTTCCTTTGAGATAGGGTACAGAGTGTTTGAGGTGGACCCCATATGTTTACCTCTGGACTTTGCACTCAAACATGTGGGGCACAGGTTAGGACCCCGGGCCACTGAGGGTTAAAATGGGCATGAGCTACCAGGCATGGCTAAGGGCCCCTGAGCTACAGGAGGCCACTCTCTCTCTACATGCCTGGGGCACCTGGACGTCCAGGAACTTAGGCTTCCCTCATAGCCCTGTGACCTTTGGCCAGTTGCCTAGGAAAGTCCTTATCAGAAGCAGCCTTCACCCAGCCCATCCCCCTGCGACCCTCTCCCACCACTGTGTAGATCACCTGACTCTCTCCCTATGTGCTGGAATGAAAGTCCCTGGGCATCAGTAAGCAACCTTTGAACCCACCAACCCCCTTAGGATTTTCTCTCAACTGCTTATAGAAACTCAGCCCCCTGACAATTAAGCGGAGTTGCTCTCTGAAGCTGTCTCCTGGGTGTACCTCTTCCCGTCGCCCTCATGGCCACTCAAAACACTGCTCCACAGTTGGCTGGATGCCTTCGGGGAACCATGGCCCCAAGGATGCAGGGACTCACACAAACACAGAGGTGAATGCATGCCTACGCATGTGCACTTACAATCACACATGTTTAGGCACAGCATGTGCACATGCACACACAAAAGAGGAGTTGTGCCAGTGTTCCACGCGGAGCACGTGGTGTGTGGAATTGACACAGATCTGGATTTCAAGGCTGTGACATGGTGTGTCAATATATTTACCTTATCATAAATGTCTTCCTCTGAGCACACATAAACACACATACATACACTGATCACATACAAAAGTCCCCACAAACATTAGAAATGAAATACGTGTCCCACCACTCTCTCAGTGTAGGTTAACTAGTGACTTAGGTCCTAATACAAGTTTCTCAGTAGGGGTAAGTCAGTCAACAGGCAGCTGTGAGAGCACGCAGCCATGGGGCTGTAGAGAGCAATGCTTCTGCAGGCCATGGGGGAACCTTTCCTTCGGCAGGGCTGCTGTGTAATTGTGCTCAGCTTTATGTGTTTCTGGATTCACTAAAATATCTCTGGTGTGGCCGTCTGTGGCGGGACAGCATGTATGTATGATGTATGTTCGTCCCCCAGCACAGACAGAGCTAACGACAGAGTTCTGAGATCACACGCTGTTTGCCACACGGTGCTGGATGTTGGTTGAATTCACTCACTGATGGACACATAAGTGGCCCTGACTTCATGGACGCATTAATCCTAAAGGGCTTCCTTAGAGGCAGCAGATCCAGGAAGACCCGTGTTCTGCCTTCTCGGGACTCACTGAGTGGAGGCCCCGGCCTGGGACACTTCCTATGCTCAGAACCCCCTGCTCAGGGTTGTGCTCCTGTCTGAGCCTGACTTGCTCCCCCAATCGTTACGGTAAGCCTCAAGGACCCTTCTTCCCTTGAACACAGGCTGCTGAGAAGACAAGGCCCACTCCCCAGCCAGCGCTGCCAGAGCAGTGACTCCCACGGGGACGGGCAGGAGCCCTCTGCCGAAGCAGTCCTGCCCCGCCCCAGCCACCAGTCACCTCTTTGCGTCACCTCCAGCCTTGCATTCCGTCGCCGCCTGCTTGCCTGGCATTTTCTCCCGCTCCCAATCCACGTCCTTGCGGGTCAGATGGTTTTCTGGTTGGAAACAAGGAAAGCAAACGGTGGGTACCCATCATCCGAGCTTGTGGAAGTCAAGCACAGAGGGATTTAATATCTCACTGGGTTAAAGTCATAGACGAGCAGATACAATGCTAAGCGCCTGCCAGCCGTTGTGTGTACATATGAACTGACATGTTGCGTACATACTCTGCCCGGGTACGGTGAGGTACCCAGCTCAGTGCAGCAGGACCGCTCTGTCAGAACGCAGCAGAACGTGCCACCGCCAAGTGAGCCGCTATGCACGAGGACAATTTTCACCCTGAGGCGGTGAGCAGCAGATGCAGCTGTCCCTCTTCGTGTCCTCCAGGGAGCTGAGGCGGTGCTGGACCTGAGACCTTTACACCCTCAGTGACGCCAAGTGACTGAGGGGCAGATTGCAGGTGGAGTGTGGGAATGTGGGCCAAGAGGATGGTGCAGGCCTCAGGAGGGACAGAGCAAGCCAGCTCAGCATGTCATCAGGCTACTGAGAACAGGGCACAAATTAAACCCTACAAACCTTTCTAGGGTTGTCCATGTAATAGTCTTAGACTATGGTTACCCATGGGAGACTGAACCCTTAGGAGCAAAGGCAGAGGTAAGACGTGCTTTATCCTCTCGCTGTCAAAACCAGATCAAAACTTACCCTTTTCTCCCAGTACTATTCTCCCCAGAGGGAACCGCACCCTGACTTGTACAACTATGGATTACTAGTCTTAGTCTTTAAAAATATATATTCATTTGGGCTGGAAAAATGGCTCAGCAGTTAAGTCATTTGCCTACAAAGCCTAACGGTCCAGGTTCAATTCCCCAGTGCCCATGTACAGCCAGATACACAAAGTGGCGTATGCATCTGGAGTTTGTTTGTAGAGGCTCGAGGCCCTAGTGCACCTGTTTTCTCTCTCACTCTCTGCATGAAAAAAAAGTAAAATGTATAATTATTATCTGAGAGAGTGAGAGGGAGTATGGAGACCTAAGTCCCTTTTACCATTGCAAATGAATTCCAGATGCATGCGCCACATTGTGCATCTGGCTTTACACAGGCATTAGGGATGAAACATGAACCTGTACGTTTCGTAAGCAAATGCCTTTAACCTCTGATTCATCTCCCCAAGTTGGCTAATTCTCGAACATCACATAAATGAGGCATTTGCTTGGCTTCCATTACTCAGTATAATGTTTATGAAGTTTACTCATTTTTTTGTGGGCATCAACACAGATAAAAAATTATATTGCTTACTGGGCCAGAGAGATAGCTTAGTGGCTAAGGCACCCTGCCTTCAAAGCCAAAGGGCCCAGCTTTGATTCCCCAGGATCCATATAAGCCAGTTGCACAAGGTACCATGTGCATCTGAAGTTCATTTGCAGTGTCTGATGGCCCTAGTGCACCTATTCATTCTCTCTCTCTCTCTCTCAATCAAATAAATAAATAAATAATTATATTTCTTGGTAGCATTTAAATACTTGTGTATTATTGAAGGGTTAATAGCCTTCTCTGAAAACCAAAGGGAATTAAATAATTAATATGCATACTTGAATCTCATGGCTAATAAAGAGGGCAAAAAGAGCCAGCACTCAGGAGGCAGAGGTAAGAGGATCACCATGGGTTTGAGGCCACCCTGAGAATAGTGAATTCCAGGTCAGCCAGAGCTGGAGTGAGACCCTATCTCAACAAAACAAAAACAAAAACAAGCAAACAAAAGGCAAAGAGGTGTTTGGCACCCTTCCCAGATTGATGTACTCTCCTTAGCCTAGATGGCCTTGAAGGACCAGAGACCATCTGAGTCTCCTCCCTTAGACATTCCTGGCTAAAGAAGCCTGTTCTGAACAAGGACACAGGCAGCTACATTTTTCTTATCAACTGCACCTGGTTCAGTCTGTTTTTCTTAGGATTCTCCTTATAAACTTGCACCCCAGCCTGGCTCAGTGCTTCAGACTTCATCCCAAGGGAGATCTGATGTCCCTCGCTGCTTCTCTCAATGAACAGTCTGTCTGCAGAGATCAAGTCCGGTGTTCTCTTTGACTTTTCTTTTACACTTTCCTTACAATTATACCTGAATTGTTTCTTCTACTGGTGCCTTTAAGTTGATGGTCATCATTGACGACTTGGAATTAATTGACTAATAATAAAAGTTCATGTTTCAGAAAGTGTGCATATGTCTAAGGACTTCAGGATGACATTCTAATCTGAGAGAAATAATTCAAATATGGTTGACAGTTCTTTGACCTTTCCACACCTCCCCTCACCTCCCACTTCCCTGTGCTGAGAGCTGAACCTGTGGCCTCACACATGCTCAGCAAGTGTCTGCCACATAACCCACCCCAGCCCACGCCACTTATTTTTTTTCCCAACATTCAGGCCCCTAGATTTGTACCTTTGTCTTACAAAGACTTTCCCCGCTTAGTGTCAGCAGGCAGAGAGCCACCTTCCCTGGCAGACTGTACAAGTCTGCTGTGGAGACTTCTAGAAGAGTGTTTTTGCCCTCCTACATTTTAGGCGTGGTGAGGGTGGCTGGCAAGGAAGGGGCACTGTCTGCCCTCCTTGGGGAGACAGTCCTTCTCAGCAGTGTAGGCGTGGGCAGTGAGGCAGACTCTGGCCCAGGACTCAATCTCAAGAGGTCTAACTGGGTGCTGCATGGTTTTCTTTACACCAGAAATAGCTACGGGAATGCCGGGCTCGGTGACTGTCAAGGACCAAGGCTGCTGCGTGGTTTGTGTTACAGAGAGGCTGGAAGTGCTGTTTTCAAAGGAAAAGACTCTCCAAGAGCATCAGAAAGAGAAGTCCAGCCCTCTCCTCTAGTTAGACCTGTGTCTGACCTGGTGAGGCTCCAGGAAGACTCACACAAAAGGCTCACACAGGGCTGGAGAGATGGCTTAGCGGTTAAGCGCTTGCCTGTGAAGCCTAAGGACCCCAGTTTGAGGCTCAATTCCCCAGGACCCACGTTATCCAGATGCACAAGGGGGTGCACACGTCTGGAGTTCTTTTGCAGTGGCTGGAAGCCCTGGTGTGCCCATTCTCTCTCTCTCTATCTGCCTCTTTCTCTGTCGGTCACTCTCAAATAACTAACTAAATAAATATTTTTTTAAAAGGCTCACACATAACTCCAGACCCTCCCAGCTCACCAGTGTGCCACTGTGTGGGCTGTGAACAGGTTGCCCTTGCGACAGCAACTTTTCCTGAGCTGGGCCCCTCGTCCCCCGGGCTCCTTGTTCTTTAGGGTCCAGCAGCAACCCTCCCTCCCTTCTCCCTGCCCACTGTGCCTTCTCCAGCCCCCATGGAATGTGACCCCTCCAGGCTCTGTTCTCACCTCTCCAAGTGTCACCCACGCAGGCGCTATGACCAGTGACAGGTCTGCCCCGAGAAGTCAGCGTGAGCAGCTCTTCAGAGTTCCAATGGGCCCCTGCTCAGGGCTGGAGGCTTGTGCAGCCAGGAACAAGGTTGTGGTATTGGATGCAAACTCTCCTCCCAGCTTCCTCAGGAGCTTGGAAAGCCCTGGTGCAGAGTCAGTCAATTTACAGGAAAGAGAGACTTACTTGGAACTTTCACTTTCCATCTCCCCCACAGGTGCAGTGGAGGGGCGGGGCGGGACCAAGTCCAGTTCTGCCTACCATGTGACTTGGTAGGAGAGAAATTGCCCAGCATGTGCCAAGCATAGGTTCTACCCAAGCCTGTTTGAGAAATAACCAGAGGCCTGTGAATCCCATCTCTCCTTTCCGAGTTACTAGCCACATCCTGGGTGCTTACTGCCACAGCATGGCTAAAAAGTCCAATGAATCATTTAGACCCATCACCCTGTGAGCAGGAATCAACTGCTTTGTCCTTGAATCTCCTTCCATAAGGTGTGTATTCATCTAGCGCCTACTGTTTAGGACCTCTGTTGGGAGCTACAAGGTTTGCGTGGGATTATATGGCCCCACACCTGAAGGTTTATTATTATTATTATTATTACTTCATTCAGATTGAACTGGCAACTTGAGTCCAGACCACGAGTCCATGTTAGTGCAGAAAACTAGGTGAAAGAGCTAGTTTGTAGCTCTGGCTATCTTTGCTTGCTGCTGCTGGTCTCTCCCTCTCTCTCCTGTGGATGCTGGAGGGATCCAGCTTCTTCCACCATGATGTAACTTCCCCTGGATTCTGTAAGCCTGAAGTAAAACTATTACTCCCAAAAGCTGCTTTTGGTCAGTTGATTGTCCCGGCAATGAAAGAGAACTGCAACAGTAAATGGGAACCAGGAAGTGAGGCTGTTGCTGTCATCGACCTGACCATGCGGATGTTGGTCCTTTTCATTGTGTTGACTGGAGGACTGTGGCAAGATTTGGTTCTTTGGACTAGAGAAGCCTTGCAGTAAGCAATGTTGGAAGGGCTATTCTGGTGCAAGATTCAGTCTCTAAATACAGAGAGAATTGTGGATTGGAAAGGCCTGTCTTAGGAAGTCTTAAAAGGGAGAGAATTTTATTGGAGCTGATCTACTGGCAGAAAGGCTGGCTGCATGTTTCTGACCATGCCTCGAGAGTTTGAATTTAACAGTAATAGATTCTAGCCAGGCGTGGGGGTGCACACCTTTAATCCCAGCACTTGGGAGGCAGAGGTGAGAGGATTGCCATGAGTTCGAAGCCACCCTGAGACTACTGAGTGAATTCCAGGTCAGCCTTGGCTAGAGCAAGACCCTACCTCAAAAAAAAAAAAAAAAAAAAAAAAAAAAAAAAAAAAAAAAGAGGAGAAAAGAAAGAAAGAAAAAAAGCAAGCAAGCAAGCTAATAGATTGATGTGCTTGGAATAAGGGCATAGCACAGAAATATAGAAAAGATGCAAGGTTTATCACAGAAACAGTTTAAGCAAATTTGAAGTTATAGGCACAGAGACTGGTTTTAGGTCAAGCAGATTACTACCTTCAAGGGTGGGCTAACTGCTTGTCATTGTGATAATAGGTAAAATGCAGAGGGGGACATTCACCCATGGAAGACTCAAATGAGTGAGAACACACTTTCTTTTTCAAGGAAGGTGGCCTGAAGAAAACTCTAAGCAAGTAACCTGCTGTTCAACGTCACGATTTATTCCCCCGTGGATTTACAAATTTGTTAGTACCAGGTACTGTGGAGTGTAACAAATGATGGAAAGAAAGAGTCTTTGGATGTGCAACATGGTTTTGTTTTGGAAATGTCCCCTGGGCAAAATGATTCAGGGTTGGATTCCCTGTGTGGAGGCCCAGTAAGGCTAGTGTATGGAGCTGTGAAGATGAACCATGGTTTGCAGTGTTGACCCAATCATATTTTGCATAGACCAGGACTGTGTCATGGCTGCCATGGAGAGCTGCTGGCTTGGGATGTTACCCTGGGCTTTGAACAGCCCAGCTGGAGGTGAAGAATGAAGATTCAGACACTTTCATCAGTGATTTTGGATATTCGACTTGACTGCAGATGTTTGATGTCTACCTAATAGTTATTGAATATCCATTGGTTCAGTATCTCCTTTTATCAATGGAGATGTTAATTCTGTGCCATTATGTGTTGGGAATATGTAACTTGTTTTGATCTTATAGGGTTTACAGTGAAAAAACATTCTTAAGTTTCAGATGAGACTTGGGACTTTTGAACAATGTTAAAGTTAGTAAAGACTATGCAGACCTTTAAAGTTGGACTGAATGCAATTTGGATTATGAGATGGTAATGGTAATGAGTCTATGGGGAAGAGGAGAACAGTGTGGTGGCTTGAATGTGAATGTATGGCCCCATAGCCTCAGAGATTTTTTATTGAGTTTGCAACTTGTGTCTGCAGTGGGTGGAATCCTGCTGGGGAGGAGGTGTGACTGGGGGTGGATTTTTTAGTCTAGCCTTACTAAGTGAAAAGAGCTAGTTTGGGGCTCTGGCTATTTGTATTTTTGGCTGTTGGTGCTTGCTGCTGGTGCCTTCTCCATCTCTCTGCTGTGGCTGCTGTGGTGAACCAGCTATTCCCACTGAGATGGAACCTTCCCAGGATTCTGTAAGCCTGAAAATTCCATTCCTCCCCCATAAGTTGCTTCTGGCCTGGTGAGTGTCCCATCAATGAAAAGTAACTATACCTGGGAATGGTGTCACATGTCTTTAATTCCAGAACTCAGAAGGCAGAGTAGGTAGATTGTCATGAGTTTGAGGCGAGTCTAGGACTACAGAGTGAGTTCCAGGTCAGCCTGGGCTAGAGTGATACTCTGTCTCAAAAAAAAAAAAAAAAAAAATCTGACTTCATCCAGCATACAGGGAGCGCCCACCAAATAGAGTATCTATGCTGTTCCCAATAGTCTCCTGCTGCATATTATTAGGTGCACAACTCTTGTACCAACCCCATGAGAAAGGCAGCATGCCCTGAAATAGAGACTGTAAAAATCATTCATACTTTTGATGGCATAATCTGACTAAAATACCACAACTTTATTTATAGTTTTTGTGTATCTCACATAATTTAAATGTTCAAGGAGTCACCACAGAAATATTGTTACCTATTACATTTGATTTTCCTACAACAACCTATGACTGTGGGCACATTCCTCAGACTACTTTTTCCCAAACTCAACTTTTTAAATTATGTTTATTTTTTCATTAGCTTACAAATCATAGGTTTCTCTAAGGCCATATTATCATTATAACATTTCAGTTTTGGTTAAACCTCTCTCTCTTTAACATCTTCCCTTGAACCCATTTAGACCTTTCTATCCACAGTATTCAGCCTCTCTATATACATATCTACTGTCCCACCACCTTAAGATCTTCAGCCTTCAACACCCCTCATTAGACCCCAGCCTCTACTACTGACTCTTACTCCAAAATGCATACAAATTACAAAATGTGAACATAGGACCCACATACCAGAGCAATATGTGATATTCTTTATTTTGGTGTTGGAGATAAGGTCTCACAGGATAGCTCAGGCTGGTCTAAATCCCTTTATTATCCCGTCTCAGCCTCCCCAGTTCTGCAGTTGTAGGTATGCAACTCAACAACTGCTTTTGCTATCTATTTTTATTTTGGTTAAGAACACTAAGGGCACAGCTTCATTTATTTTTTTACCCAGGTGCCTGCTGTGTTTGTATAAGGTGTGAGGCATCCCCAACTCTACAGACCCTCACCTCACTTCCATCACAGCCTGATTCCTGCATTGTTCTCTATGGATGGTGTGGTGGTTTGATTCAGCAGTCCCCTGTAAACTGACGTGTTCTCAATACTTGATCCACAGCTGGAGGCAATTTGGTATTTAGAGCCTCTTTGAGGTGTGTTGTTGGGGATAAGTTTATGGGTATTATAGTCAGCTTCCTCTTGCCAGTGTTTTCAGTCTCCTGATGCCATTGTCCATCGGATGTTGACCAGGAAGTGATGTCTGGCCTCTGCTCATCCCATGGTTTTTCCTTCCATCATGGAGTTTCCCCTCAAGACTGTAAGCCAAAGCAAACCCTTTCCTCCTACATACAGCTTTTGGCAAGGTCCTTTGTGCCAGCAACATGAAATTAGCTGCATCAGTTAATTGGTACCAAGAAGTGGGTTCATCCATGTTAAAAACCTCATTCTATGGCTTTGGCCTTTTGGAACTGATTTTTAGGGGTGGATGGATTTGAAACCTTGGCCTATGAGATGCCTTGAAGTGCTCGAATTAGAGCTTGATGGTGTATCCTGGTCAGAGTTGAAGGACCTGGATGCAGTCAGAACTATGGCCTGTGAGGTTGGCTTATGAGGCTGAGGAAGCACCTGGTCAGGACTGCTGTAGAAGCAGTTTGTGTGAGAGACTGTGCTCTCCTGCCAGCTTGTTTCCTGAGAACTTGTGCAGGGTTGTTTTGCATAGAAACAGACTGGTATGAACAGATGGATATGGCACAGAAAGAAAGGAATTCTTTGGGTTGAAACTGCTGCCTGTTCATCTGCAATCATTTGAGAGATTATAACCACTGAGATTGGGCCAGCTGATCTGCATTGGGACAGCAGGCAGAATGGAGACTCTTTTTTAATAATTTTTTTAAAATTTTATTTATTTATTTATTTGAGAGTGACAGACACAGAAAGACAGATAGAGAGAAAGAGAGAGAATGGGTGCACCAGGGCTTCCAGCCTCTGCAAACGAACTCCAGACACGTGTGCCCCCTTGTGCATCTGGCTAACGTGGGACCTGGGGAACTGAGCCTCGAACCGGGGTCCTTAGGCTTCACAGGCAAGCACTTAACCGCTAAGCCATCTCTCCAGCCCTGGAGACTCTTTTGAAGGACTATCTTGTTCTTCAAAGTTGGATTTGTTTCCCCCCTGACTAACAAGTTGGTAGCCTATCTGGTACTATGCAGTATACCAAATGTGGGGCAGAGAAACTCATTGAATTTGAAACATGGTTTTGTTTATTGGAAATAGCCATGGGCAATGTGAAGCAGGCTTGTTGGATTACCTGTGTGAAAAATCCAGTGGAACCATTAATATAAATTGTGGGTTGCAGTAGAGACCCAGTGGAGATGCCAGGACTATGGGATGGCTGCCAAGGAGAGCTGCCAGCACTGGATGAAGTTTTCTGGGATTGGGAGTATCCTAGCTGGAGGGTTGAAATTGGAACTAGACACTCATCACTGGTTAGAATCATCAAATTTGGAGACTTGTCACTGGTTATAGGTGTTGGACTTAGAGCCAGATTTTGAAGTTTGCCGTGTTTGTTTTAAATCTTGCATTGGTTGAATATTTCTTTGCTATGCCCAATGCCATTTTTTGCAGTATGAACACTTATTGTGTGCCATTATAGTGATTATAGTGTTTTGTGTGTTGTTTTTTTTTTTTGTGTGTGTGTGTGTGTTTTTTTTTTTTTTTGTATTAAAGCTCAGTTAAAAGACCTTGTACTATGTGGATTTTGAGCAACCTAAGGTTTCTGGTGGAAAAGAGAGCTGTATTTGAGAATCAGATTAGAAGCCATTCACGTCACTTTCTGGCAAAGAATTTCTCTGCATCTTGTCCATGTCCAGAGACATTGAATATAGCTGAATTCCAAAGTAACCAATTCAGGAACTGGATATAAAAATTTTTGAGATAGCATAGCTGTTGTAGTCAGGTTCACATTGCTGGCAGGAAACACCTGACCAAGAGCAGCTTGTGGGGGAAAAAAAAGGTTTATTTTGGCTTACAGACTCGAGGGGAAGCTCCATGATGGCAAGGGAATTTATGGCATGAGCAGAAGTTGGACATTACCTCCTTACCAACATCAGGTGGACAATGGCAATGGGAGAGTGTGCCACACACTGGCAAGGGGAAACTGGCTGTAACACCCATAAGCCCGCCCCCAACAATACACTGCCTCCAGGAGGTGTTAGTTCCCAAATCTCTACAGCTGGAAAGTTAGCATTCAGAACACCTAAGTTTATGGGGAACACCTGAATCAAAGCACCACAATAGCATTCCTCTGTAACATAGTTGTTGTAGATGCATTTATTCAGACTTACAGGGGAATTTGGAACAAAAGGCAGACTAAAAGAATTTGAAAACATGCAGTCTGGTCAAAAAGAAAAATAGGGGCTGGAGAGATGGCTTAGCGGTTAAGCGCTTGCCTGTGAAGCCTAAGGACCCCGGTTCGAGGCTCGGTTCCCCAGGTCCCACGTTAGCCAGATGCACAAGGGGGCGCACGCGTCTGGAGTTCGTTTGCAGAGGCTGGAAGCCCTGGCGCGCCCATTCTCTCTCTCTCCCTCTATCTGTCTTTCTCTCTGTGTCTGTTGCTCTCAAATAAATAAATAAATAAAAATTAAAAAAAAATAAAGAAAAATAGTGAACTGAAGCTTGTGTGCAGGAGGATATTTTTATGAAAGAGAATTGTGCCATTAAATAGAAACCTCCTATTCTCTCTTTCTCTCTCTCCTCACAAATGAATAAGTAAAAAATATTTTTTTAAAAAAAGAAGAAACTAACTACTTGACATTGGGACAGTAGAAAAGATGCCTTTGGATATCTCAGTAATTGGCTGGATCCACACAGGTAGGAACAAGAGTGTCAACATTTCACCAAAAGAAAAGAAAGCTCCAGGGCTCACTCCTTACTCAGGTCCACCTGGTAAGTGTTCTTCTAGGTTCAGCTGCCCAGGCACTCAGAGTTCACTGGACTCTACAGGGACAGAGGGAGACTGGTCACCACTTAGGCTGGTGGCTAAGCATGGTGTCATCCACATGGCGCTCATATGTAGACATGCAGGATCAGAACACAAGGCTTGCAGGGCCCTGGGCACTGCCAGTCAGGCTCCAAAGGAAGGTGAGGAGGTGAGGCAGGGTCTGGCAGGCTGCTCTTGAGAAGCGGCTGTGAAGCCTATGCTTTTGTGGAGACCCCAGGATAACAGAGGTGGCAGGAATGTGCAACTCTGCCAAGAATGCCAAGAAAGTATCAGCAAGGAGTGGAGCCAGCCCTAGAGAAAGTTCATGTGGGCTGGAATGAGCAGAACAGGAAGCACAGGGCTGCCCAAGCTGCTGGGAGAAGACATCAGTACGTGTCCTACATCCTGGACATGGAGAGACAGGACGCAATGTCACCCTGGGAGCTGACATCAGTACACCATATTCCTACATTCTGGACAGAGAGGGACAGAACACAATGTTGCACTGCTTTGACCTTTGTGGTGGCTTCAATGAGATGTCCCCAATGGATGTCCATGTTAAGAATACTTGGTCCTGGGCTGGAGAGATGGCTTAGCGGTTAAGCGCTTGCCTGTGAAGCTTAAGGACCCCGGTTCGAGGCTCGGTTCCCCAGGTCCCACGTTAGCCAGATGCACAAGGGGGCGCATGCGTCTGGAGTTCGTTTGCAGAGGCTGGAAGCCCTGGCACGCCCATTCTCTCTCTCTCCCTCTATCTGTCTTTTTCTCTGTGTCTGTCGCTCTCAAATAAATAAATAAAAAAAAATTAAAAAAATATTAAAATTTTTTTTTTTAAAGATCAGGACCAAGTCGTAGCTTCTGAAGCTTCTTCAAAAAGGAAAGGCCTGGGGTAGAGAGAGAGAGATGGGCCCAGGCGTGGAGAAGAGAAATTAGTCAGTTAAGCATCACATTAAAAATTCAAGCTGAACAGCAGGCGTGGTGGTGTATGCCTTTAATTCCCGTACTTAAGAGGCAGAGGTAGGAGGCCCATCATGAGTTCAAGATCGCTCTGACTATATAGTGAATTCCAAATCAGCCTGGGCCAGAGTGAGACCCTATCTCCAAAAACCAAATAAATAAATCAACTCAAGCTGAGGCTGGAGACATGGCTCAGTGGGTAAAGCACTCACTGCACAAATGTGACAACCTGAGTTTGGTTCCCCAGAGTCATCTAAAGCCAGATGCACAGCAAGTCTATATTCCCGATCTTCCAGAAGTGGGAAGTGAAGATGGGAATTCCAGAAGCTCCCGGGCCAGGTGGCCCGAGTCGCAGTGTGAACAAAAAGAGACCTCTCTCGGACAGGTGCAGGAAGAGGACTGACACCCGGGGCTGTCCCCTGAGCTCCACACACCTGCCATGGCATGCAAGCGCCTTGATCACACACATAGGCAATACGTGTAAAATAGCAATTTGAATAGGTCGGGCACGGTGGTCCAAGACCTCATCCCAGCACTTGGGAGGCTGAGGCAGGAGGATTGGTGCCAGGTCAGCCTGGGCTGTGTGGCAACTTTGAAGCCACCTGGGCCAATGTGACGTTGTCCGAAACAAAACAAACCAACCAACCCACAACCAGAAAGCTTGGAAACTGTAAGGAACAGCCTTGGTGGCCAGGCATTTCCTAGTAAGTTCTCCTGAGCCTTCAGAAAAAGAAGCCTTACTTCCTGTGTCATACAAACTGTCCCCAGACAGAACCACAAAGGTATTGCGTGCACAGTCATGACACAGGTATGGCATTAATGACAGACGGTGAGCACAGGAAGCCATGACTCAGGCTCGCTCCCCCTGCACAGCTGATCCCAGAAAGTCAGAGAGCAGAATGAGATCCCAGACCCCTGTGCTCAGATCACGCGCCGTGGCCCCGGCGAGGCTCTCACCGAGCACGAGCACCATCCGGTACGTGGAAGTTCACGCCCACGGCGCACTCCAGTCGTGGCTTAAGTAACAAAGGGAAATTATGAGCATCTGGTTGGAGCCTAAGCACTCACCACTTATCCTAATAAAAATGTTTAAGTATACAAATAAAACATCACCCGCGAGGAAGTGGCTCTGTAAGCCAGCGGCCAACAGACACGTCCCAGAGTCAATGTCATCGTAGCATTTAAGGACCGCAGCTAACTCGGTCAGGCAAGGAGTCTAAATGGGAAAAATAACCCCTGAGAGACTGGTTGCAGTGGGAAGAAAAGGAGCCTTACCTCATCATGAATTATTCATTGCATAACTGACATCAGCCAGAATTCAGCAAAGCACGGGAAATATTAAGAAGGAAGAATATGTCTACAGAGGGACAAAGACAGTTAGAAAACATCTCATTACAGACACTTTTCATTACAATCCAAACAGCAGAGAGCAGCAAGGGAAGACGTCTGAGCAAGCAGTGGGAAGACAGCATGGGTCTCACGTGAGAGAAGAGGGAGGATGTGGGGGCCTGGAGGGCAGCCCCGGCCGGCATGCTCGGGCATTCAGCTCGGGCCGTGGTCTCCGCATCCAGAACAGTGTCTGCTGCAGGCCTGCCGTTCGGTGCTGGGATGGTGTGGGTCCCTTGCTGCTCAGGTGCCATTATGTACCAGCTGCTTGGAGTCGTCCAGGCAACTGTGGAGCAGGGTCTTTAGTGGCCGTAAGGGCACCAGGAGGAAACACCTAGAAGACAGCTTAAAATAGCAGTTTGTTTATTTCTCAGGAGATTGACGTGGGGTTTTTTTTTTTTTTTGTTTGTTTGTTTATTTTTTCGAGGTAGGGTCTCACTCTAGCCCAGGCTGAGCTGGAATTCACTGTGTAGTCTCAGGCCGGCCTTGAACTCACGGCGATCCACCTACCTCTGCCTCCCGAGTGCTGGGATTAAAGGCATGCGCCACCACGCCCAGCTTGGGACTGAGGTTTTATAAGCAGTTGAGAAAGAGAGAGCAGGAAGAGGGTCCTAAGGAGATTGGTGGGTTCAAAAGTTGCTTGCTGGTGCCTAGTTGGCATACGGGGACGTTCATTCCAGCATGTAGGGAGAGAGTTGAGTGATCTATCTACTGGTGGGAAGAGGAATAGGGTATGGGTTGCAGGGGGATGGGCTGTGTGAAGGCTGCTGGCTGATACCACATAAGGAGTTTCCTAGGCAACTGGCCAAAGGTCACTGGGTGATGAGGGAAGCCTAAGTCTTATTAGGATGTCCAGGCGCTTTGTTCTATGGGGGGAGGGTCCTTACTCCTGCTGGTCCCACGACCTGAGATTTGTCTGGGGTTCAGGCTTCTGCAACCTCTCTGTAGCCTGAAGCCCTGGTCATGTCTGATACCTTAGGCCTGTCTTAGCCTGGGGCCCTGCCTGTGTCTGACAGGATGGGAAGGGGAGCAGAGGAATGTGGTGCCTGGCTCTGGACATGTACATGGAAAGTGGCCCAATGTTCTGCAACAAAGATGCCTGAAGTTCATGCCACTCTGATTGCAACTGGAGATGCGCAGGAAGGAGGTGTAGAGAAGGGGAGAGAAGAGAGAGAGACAGAGCTGGATAGATGGCTCAGTGTACATTGCTTGGTAGAAGACAAGATGAGCATGAAAAGCATCTTGCCTGCCTCTTCCCTTGCCTGTCATGCATGCAGCCCCAGCTTGGGCCAGGCCCTGATGGGATACCATTAACACCGTGACAGACAGCCTCTGCCCTAACATGTTTGGGGCCCCAAAGGAGTGCAGGCCCCAGAGGAGCCATCAATGAAGAGAGGGGGTCAGGTGTGACAGGAATCGCTGATGGATGAACTTTACCCCTACTTATTCCTCCTGGGGGGGGGGGTGACCCTAGCAAAGGAGGGCACCCAGTGAAGAGAGAAGCTGGCCGCCTCTGACTGTGCCACTTGCTGTGTGCTGCTGGGCTTGTGCCTTGTCATGGAGCCCTCTACATTCCCAGTCAGATGGGTCATTCACTCATCCCATGATTCAGCACACAGGTGACCTGCATGGGAATCCCGCCAGGCCAGAGGCAAGGAGGACCGCACAGCGGCGTGGAGAGTGAAGGAAGACCCCTCCCTCGGCCATGGGGGGTCCCCCTATGCTGCAGAAGTGAGCGAATGATCTCCGTGCTCAGGTTAGCAAATTTCTTCCAGAACCTCGGTGAGCAGGGGCAGAATGCGGGTGTTTAGCCAAGAAAACAGGGTGTATGTTTGTGTGTGTATCATCAGGGCCGTGATGAAACCTCGAGGCAGTGAGGACAGGTTTGCAATAACCCTGGGAACCCCAGAGATGCCTGGGATGGAGGAAGAATTTGCAAGAGACCATGTTTGTCATATGCAAAGATGGAGCTGGGCCCAAGGCAGACTAAGTATTCATTGTCATTTGACTGTGAAACATGCCCCAAGGTCTCAGGTGCTTTAACACTTGGTCCCCAGCTGGTGGCGCTGTTTGGGAGTGGGGTCGAGCTGGCATACAGGGGCCATTAGAGGGGAGCCTTGAAGGTGATGTCCTCTTCAGTTTCTGCCTGGGCTGCCTTTCCTGTCTGCTGCTGCAGTGTGACTAGCTGCCAGCTCCCACTGACAGGCATTGAGCCCATCTAGTCCCCACGTCCTCCCTCCACAAGGTCATTTGAGACTGAGCCAAACAAAAGAAACCTCAGCTATCTTGAATGGCTTCTGTGAGCTTTGTTGTCACAGTGATGAGAAATGTGATGAATACATTCGTGCTCATTAAAATTGAAGCCCAGCCTGGAGCTCACCGCTCCTATTTTATTGTTTTAAAGGCAATGTAAAGAACAGGAGGGTGAATTGCAGGGAAGGGATCAGTGCATTTTTTTAAAGATTTATTTTAATTTATTTACTCTAGAGAGAGATAGAGAGAGGAAGAATGGGCATGCCAGGGCCTCCAGCCACTGCAAACGAACTCCAGATGTGTGCGCCTCCTTGTGCATCTGGCTTACGTGGGTCCTGGAGAGTTGAACCGAGGTCCTTTGGCTTTGCAGGCAAGCGCCTTAACCGCTAAGCCATCTCCCCAGTCCCACGAGTGCATTTTTGGCTGCATGCAGGTTTTGGAATGATCTGTCTGTATGCTCTGCTCCTCACTCGGGTAGCTCCCTGCTTGTGTTAGGTAGCTATACAGACATGTGCAGGCACTGGAGGCCATTGAAGATAGACCCTTCTTCCTGAATGGCTTTTGCTCCTTTAAGATTTAAAGTGCCATGTGATGCACCTTACTCAGTAGGTAGACTCTTAAAATATCATGTGAAAAGGAGGGTGGAGATATCAGGGATTTTTGTTGAGCCCCATTAAGGAAAAGCTCCTTCTGGTGAAAATGGTAGAATCTGAGTCCTACCTTTGGCACTGGGTGGATACAAGACATTTAAAAAAATGTTTTATTGGGCTGGAGAGATGGCTTAGTAGCTAAGGCACATGCCTGTGAAGCCTAAGGGCCCAGGTTCGATTCTCCAGTCCCCTGTAAGCCAGACGCACATGGTGGTGCATGTGTCTGGAGTTCGTTTGCAGTGGCTGGAGGCCCTGGCATGCCCATTCTCTTTCTCTCTATCTGCCTCTTTCTCTGTCTGTCTGTCACTCTCAAATAAATTAAAAATAAGCAAAGAGAAAAATATTAAATAAAAATGTTTTATTTATGAGAGAGAGGTATATGAGCATACCAAGTCCCCTGAGCTAGTAGGCTTTACAAGCAAGTACCTTTAACTGTTGAGCCCGCTCCCCAGCCCCAAGACATGGCATTTTAAGTTACCCAAAATACAAAAGTATAAATACATACTATGATCTCGTCCCTTAAGAGTTAACACAACTGAAGGCTGGGGATGTTGCTCAGTGGTTAAAGGCACTTGCTTGCAAAGCCTGATGGCCAGGGGTTCTATTTCCCAGCTGTCCACATAAAGTTAGTTGGACAAGCATTCAATTATAGCAGCAAGAGACCCTAGTGTGCCCATACACATACAAAAACAAGTACAAATAAATAAAATGTTTGAAAAAGTTACTTCAAACTTTACCTGTCAATAACCTGGCTGGGAGATCACCCCTCAGAAAAGCTTAGTCACCTGAAGACGTGCTAAGGAGATGGGAGATGAACAAAAGGAATAGTTATTCCTTAAGGAGATAATGGATGGTGCTCTCTGGAAGCCCCTCGTTCCATGCAGCTGCTCACAGATCTGCAGTGAAGACCACCCACTTGTCTGAGTTCTAGCTCAAAAAGCGTCACCTTTCCTTTCCCCCTTCCTTCCTCTTCTTTGGATGCCAGCCAAGAGCCTCAACACGCCTGCCTCCCACTGGGTTTCTCTCTCTCTTCTCAGTACATCTCCTTTGCTTCACTCCTCATTGCTCACGTGCCTAATTCTTCGTGGTCGGGAGACGAGGACTCCCAGTAAGAAACCTGCCACACTTCGTCTTCCAAGCGAGACCTGGCAGAACTCACCACGCTCAGCAACTTCTGAGCCAAGGACGCGTGTGGACACGGGGAGCTCTCCAAGGGCCACGAGACTCTTGAAACACCCCTTGGTTAGGGACCGCCTTGTCAAAGAAGAGGGACTTTCTGTATTTACCATGAATCTAATGTAGAAAAACTAGCACGAGCTTCAGTAGGGCTCATGCATAGACTTCAAAACTATCCCTACTTAAAAAATTCAAATGTGCAATCCATGCAGTTATGTTGGATCCCCAAACTGGAACTTTTCCACTCATGAATCCATGATTGCAATGACTGGAGAAAGTGGAGCGTCTCTTAAAGTTTATTTGAAGATTTGGGGACTTTGTAGAAGAAAATAGAATTTAGTTCCAAACTGTGATGACCGACTTGGAGTTTCAAGACTTCTCTAACGAATTTCCATGAGATTCCAGTAGGTTGCTTCCTCCACATTTGGTGGAAAGTTGAGATGAGTGGATTAGCTGTTCTCTGGCAAGGAGGGAACTGCAGCCTAAGCTTTTCTTTCTTTTTAGTATTTTTTATTTACTTATGTATTGGGGGGGGGGGGACAGAATGGGCATGCCAGGGCCTCTGGGCACTGCAGATGACTCGAGACATATGCGCCACCATGTACATGTGGCTTACATATGTTCTTGAGAATGGATGGAACCTGGATCCTTAGGCTTCACAGGCAAGTACCTTAACCGCTAAGCCATCTCTCCAGCCCATACAGGTTAAACTTTCAGCATTTGCTTATCTGCCTTGCTGGTCCTTCCAGCTTGTAAATTCCCAGGAGTTTTCAACCAGGTAAAGCCACAATTGCCTGAAGAAGGCTGTACCTGGCGCTGCTGGTTTACTTGAAATAATCCCAGGCAGATATTACGCAGTATGGCTTGAAAACAACCACGTGCAGAAGACACTGAAAGGCAGCGCTGCTGGGAGGCCGTCTGCCTCTCTGCAGTCTGCGTGAGAGCAGGTGCGCGCCCATCGCATCTCGCTGCATCCAAACCATGAAGAAGCCTGGCATGGGAGACGGGAAATTAATAGGAAATGCTCATGTCAGCATGTATTCATTTCAAAAGAGCAGAGCCGCATACCAAGTGAACGTGATTATTTTCTCCAAAGACAGCCATGCTCTAAATGGGGAAAGAAATCATCTACTTGTTGGGATGCAAAACTTGAAAATATGGTGAGTGATCATGTGAGCTGCTGACCCTCAGGGGCTACGTTCATGTGCCTGTCCACAGTCTATCCCAAGAATGCACTTTTTCATGTTCAGAGGCTTTTTTATTTATTTATTTGACAGACAGAGAGAGAGACAATGAGCACTCCAGGGCCTCCACCCACTGTAAACGAACTCCAGACTTATGCGCCTCCTGTGCATCAGGCTAATGTGGGTCCTGGGAAATCGAACCATGGTCCTTTGACTTTGCAGGCAAACACCTTAACCGCTAAGCCATGCCTCCAGCCCTCATTCTTTTCATGTAACTTGCTGTCCTACGTAAGTATTTCATCTTTGTATACCTTCCAACACTAGGCATATCTATTATGCAGACTTCTAAAGAGCCCTGACTTTTTATATATGTTGAAAGTACATTATCATAACATTCACCTGGCAATATTATGCATTTGTGGGGAAAAAAAAAAAAGAAGAAAAAGGCTGAGACTTCCTCCAGAGATGAAGAGCCGCCCTTTTGTACACCTTTGTGAGAAGACTTCTCCAGAGCCCTGCTGTTTGGGTGACTGTATAAAGTGGCCATGCCCACTCCATGGCATTTGCTTGATCTCACTGGAAGACTGGGCCATCCACCCAGCATTTCAGATGACCACAGTAGGAAGCTGGGAACACCCAGTGAACCCAGTGAACAACAGCCATACGCGGATTACTGTGGGCATTGCTGTGTGACTGTCCTTGGTACTCCTGAGTGTGTATGTTCACAAAAGTATGCACATCATTACTGCATAGCACATCCTATGAAGAATTCTGTTGTCATTCAAATAAGCCACCTTTTAAAAATTTTATTTAACAATGATTGTGATGGGGAGATAATATGATGGAGAATGGAATTTCAAAGGGGAAAGTGTGGGGGGGGGGTAGGGAGGGAATTACCATGGGATTTTTTTTATAATCCTTGAAAATGCTAATAAAAATTAAAAAAAATTTTTATTTAGCCGTGTGTGGTGGCACATGCCTTTAATCCCAGCACTCAGGAGGCAGAGGTAGTTGAATTGCCATGAGTTTGAGGCCACCCTGAGACTCCATAGTGAATTCCAGGTCAGCTTGGGCTAGAGTGAGACCCTACCTCAAAAAACCAAAAAAAAAAAAAAAAAAAAATTTGTTTAAAGATTTTTGTTTACTTATTAGAGAGAGAGAGAGAGAGGGAGGAAGGGAGGGAATGGGTGTGCCAGGGCCTCCAGCCACTGCAAACAAACTCCAGATGCATTCACCACCACCTTGTGCATATGGCATATGTGGGACCTAGAGAATAGAACCTGGATCCTTCGACTTCACAGGCAAGCATCTTAACCACTAAGCCATCTCTCCAGTCCCAAAATCAATTTTTAATTTTTGAGGTATGGTTTCACTCTAGTCCAGGCTGACCTGGAATTCATTATGGAGTCTCAGGGTGGCCTCGAACTCAGTGATCCTCCTATTTCTTCCTCCTAAGTGCTGGGATTAAAGGTGCACTTTTGTTCTGTTTTGTTTTTGAGGTAGGGTCTTGCTCCAGCCCAGGCTGACCTGGCACTCACTCTGTGGTCTCACGGTGGCCTTGAGCTCACATTGATCCACCTACCTATGTCTCCCAAGTGCTGAGATTAAAGACATGCACCACCACACCTGGCTAAACCACTTTTTAAAAAATGTGAGTGGGGCTGGAGAGATGGCTTAGTGGTTAAGTGCTTGCCTGTGAAGCCTAAAAACCCCAGTTCGAGGCTCGATTCCCCAGGACCCATGTAAGCCAGATGCACAAGGGGGCCCATACATCTGGAGTTCCTTTGCAGTGGCTGGAGGCCCTGGTGTGCCCATTCTCTATCTATCTGCCTCTTTCTCTGTCTGTGGCTTTCTCAAATAAGTAAATAAAAATAAACAAAAAAATTTAAAAAAATGTTAGTGGGGGCTGGAAAGATGGCTTAGTGGCTAGGCGCTTGCCTGTGAAGCCTAAGGACCATGGTTCGAGGCTTGATTCCCCAGGACTCACGTTAGCCAGATGCACAAGGGGGCACGTGCCTCTGGAGTTCGTTTGCAGTGGCTAGAGGCCCTGGCACACCTATTCTCTAAAATAAATAGATAAATATAAAATACATTTTTTTAATGTAAGTAAATGGGCATGGTGATTTATGTCTTTAATCCCAGCACTCAGGAGGCAGAAGGAGGAGGATCACTGTGAGTTCCAAGCCACCCGGAGACTACAGAGTGAATTCCAGGTCAGCCTGGGCTATTGAGAGACCCTACCTCGGTGGTGGGGGGGAGGTGTAAGTAAATGGGCTGGGACTGCTGATGCATGCCTTTACTCCTAGCACTCCAGAGGCACAGGTAGGAGAATCATCATCATGAGTTTGAGGCAAGCTTGGGACTACAGAGCGAGTTCTAGGTCAGTGTGGGCTAGAGTGAGACCCTGCCTTAGAGACAACAATAAAAATGTAAATGGGACTGGAGAAATGGCTCAGCAGTTAAAGGCATTTGCTTACAATGCCTGCCAGCCCAGGTTCAATATCCCAATACCCAGGTAAAGTCAGATGCACAAAGTGGTACATACATCTGGTAAGAGGTTCTGGTATGCCTGTTCTCTCTCTCTCTGATCACAAACAATGCATTTTAAAGATTTTTATTTTTATTTATTTGCAAGCTGAGAGAAAATGAGAATGAATGAATGAATATGGGCACACTAAGGCCTCCAACCACTGAGAACAAACTCCAGATACATGAGCCACTTTGTGCATTTGGCTTTACATGGATGGTACTGGGGAACTGAACCTGAGTTGTTAGGCTTTACAAGCAAGTGCCTTAATTGCGAGCCATCTCTTCAGCCCAATAAATAATTTTTAAAAAGCAAATAAATGTCTTTAAAAGAATCTTTAAAAATATTTTCTCCAAAACTATATATTTTTTTATAGTATAGGATTTTTACCTTTTGGGGATTTTAGACTTGGGAGATTCTGATCTTTGGAGATTTCACCATGCATGATTTTGACATGTAAGATTGTGTCTTTCAGGATTATGGCTCAGACTATGTATTTTTTGTTTGTTGTTGTTTTGAAGCAAGCCCAACAGACTGGCTTTTTTTTTTTTTTTTTTGGTTCTTCATAGGGTGTAGCTCTAGCCCAGGCTGTCCTGGAATTCACTTTGTTGTTTCAGGGTGGCCTCGTGGCGATCCTCCTGCCTCTGCCTCCCAATTGTCAGGATTAAAGGCATGTGCCACCACTTCTGGCTTTGCCTTTTTTTTTTTTTTTTTAAATTAATGAGCAAGAGAGAGACAAGAGAGAAAGAAATTTGACACACCAGGGCCTCCAACCTCTGCAACCGAACTCCAGATACGTGTGTCATGTTGTGTGCACATGTGGCCTTGTGCGGTTGTGTTACCTTGTGCGTCTGGCTTATGTGGGACCTGGAGAGTCAAACATGGGTCCTTGGCCTTTGCAGGCAGGCACCTTAACTACTGAGCCATCTCTCCAGCCCCATACATTTTTGTTTTTTGTTTTTTGAGGCAGGGTCTTGCTCTAGCCAGGCTGACCTGTAATTCACCATGTAGTCTCAAGGCGGCCTTGAACTCACATTGATCCTTCTACCTCTGCCTCCCGAGTGCTGGTACTAAAGGTGTGCACCACCACGCCTGGCAATGTTACTGTTTTTGAGACAGGGTCTCTCAGTGAATCTGGAGCTCACTGATCGGGCTAGACTAGCTAGCCAGAAGATTCAAGGGGATCCCTGTTTTTCCCTTTCTTTGTGCTGGGATTACAGGAGCATGCTATATGGATGCTGGGGATCTGAACGGAGGTCCTCATGCCTACACAACCAATACTTTACCCACGGACCCATCTTCCCAGCATGAATACTTCTGCTTTATGAGAGAACTGGCACGCCAGGGCCTCCAGCCACTGTAATCAAACTCCAGATGTGTGCGCCATCTTGTGTCCATGTGTGATCTTGCATGTGTCACCTTGAACGTCTGGCTTACATGGGATCTGGGGAGTTGAACATGGCCTTAGGCTTCACAAGCAAGCATCTTAACCGCTAAACCATCTCCAGCCCCACTTTTGCTTTTTAAGAGGGAAAAGTACACAACTCCCACCGCCCTCCTCCCAGATGCCCCCATCCTGCACCAGAGAGAGAGAGAAGACACCAGCGCTAGCTAGACATCTCCCAGCACTTTGTTTGTTTTGAGACAGGGGTCTTACTTTGAAGCCCAGGCTCGCCTGAACTTATGACCCTCCTGTCTCAGCCTCCTGAGTTCTGGCATCCCAGAAATACCTAAGCCTGGCTCCATCCTTAAAAAAAAAGCTTTCCATTTTCCATAGATTAGAACTGCTGTCACCTTTGGTCAGGGTTGGCACCCCCCCCCCAGATGGTGTTGACTAGTGGAGAGACTCAAAATTTGTCAGAGTGCTAAGAATAAGTCACTCTCAAGTGCTTAGTGCTATGTGAGACATCGTTACCACATCACTCAAGCCTCAGGGAACACTGCAAAAGAGAGGCTGCAAAGAGTCTAAAAGCCAGAGGATTGGGAGATGCGGAAAGCTGTCTTTCGGATAGGAAGTTGTCATCACGTTCAGGACCTCAGACTGCTGTTCCTCACACTGTATGATACCGGGTTCATCCTGGCTGACGGAGGAGGGCAAAGAAAAAAGAAAAAAAGACTTTGAAACAGAAGGGGAACTAGTTGGGAATAAGAGGGATTCAGTGGAAAGAGGATGTGGACCACATGGTCACAGGCTCCTCTGGGTAAGCAGTCTGGGTGTGTAAATGGGGTTCACTTACACACCCCTAGTTGAAGACCTGTTTTTCCAAGATCATCACTCCTCTGATAAGACACATAGCGGGTGGTGCTGGCTAATGTTAGCACCTGGCTAGAGAGTCACAAGTGCTCCCAAGTCACTTCCCACAGGGATTAGTAGGCCTGTGTGGGCCATGAGGTGGGATGACCTTTGTTGCATGGCTGCGTCACCCGCTCCTGGGTAGCATCTGTTTGGCCTTTCACTGCTAGAGAGGGGTTCCGCTGTCAGCAATACTGTACCAGCTCTTCCTCAAAGTGGCCCTCACTGAACACAGTCTTCCTTACAAGACCCAGGAGGGGAAGCTGTGCACAAAGACGCGGCCAGGGGCACAGAGCTTGCTACAGCTGAGAAATACAAGTGTGTTGGTGCTCCCTGTGGGCCAGTCCCCTTTGCAAAGCCACACCCACTTCCTTGGTCTCCACGACAAGCTCAGGGTTGCATGAGGGTGTGTGAAGGCAGGCTGCTTCCCACGTGTTCCTTGGGACAGAAAGAGAAGTCCCTTACAGACTATCTTCTTTTTCCTTTATTTTTTTAAATAAAAATGTATTTGAGAGACAGACAGAGGCAGAGAGAGAAAGGGACAAAGCGAGGGAGAAAGATACAGAATGGGTGCGCCAGGGCCTCCAGCCACTGCAAATGAACTCCAGTCACACGTGCCACCTTGTGCATCTGGCTTGCATGGGTCCTTTGGCTTTGCAGGCAAGCGCCTTAACTGCTAAGTCATCCCTCCAGCCCCAGACCATCTTCTTAATGTAGATGAAGCTAGTATATGTGGTTTTGTTTTGAGACTGAGTCTCGCTCTAGTCTAGACTGGTCTGAAACTCATGAAAATCCTCCTGCCTCAGCCTCCCAGATGTATGGATTACTAATGAAAGTCACTATACCAGCTTTAGCCTGTGTTTTCTCTGAGGATTCATTTCAGGAGCCCATTCTGTCCCTGCCTGTCATATCCTTGGCTGTGTTCTAGTCTGGGTCCTTTGGCATGGGTCATGTGTTGGGAACTCCGGTGACTATGGTAGGTGCTAGGGAGCAGACATGATCAGTCCTCTGGAAGCTGTCTGATCACCTAGCAGAAAATGTGGATTGTGCAAGGAGATTGCACTGGTACTAACAACATGGCCACATGACACCAATCGCTGCTCATGGCATGACCGTGGCAGCAGGCCTGGGGTGAGCTTAAACCAAAGGAAGATATCACTGCCACAGCTTGTAAAAGCAGCACACCAGTGTGCCGTGTACAGGATGTGCAAGGACGGGGCATGTGCTAGATGGGTGAATTCAGCTGGTCCCCACCCAGTGGAGCGTGGTTGGCCATGCCCACTCGTGGGAAATACAGGTGCAGACAGAGCAGCAGAGGGTCCATGAGGTGGTGCTTGAACTGGGCCTCCCGGGTGGGAAGTTTCATTGTGTGTGTGGCAGGGGGAGAGTACCAGGGTGACAAGGCACAGCTTGTTGGGACACAGGCTGAGAGTACAGCCGAACACAAAGATGCAGTGGGCAAGGTGGCCTCAGCAGTCTGGAGCCTGAAGGGCCATGTTGAGGAGTTTGGACTGTGGATTCTGGGAAGTGGAGTTGAGGAGAGGAACGTATGGTCACACTGCCTTGAGGAATGCAGGCAGAAGTGTGGCGGCATGGCCGACAAGCGGAAACTGGGCTCCTCACGCTTCACGAGCATAAGCCTGTCCATGTCCTTCTCTCACAAAATTTAAGCTAAGATTTAATTTAAGAAAAGAAAAGGCTGGTGATGTAAAGAGGAGGCAGAGGGCTGGAGAGATGGCTTAGCAGTTAAGGGGCTTGCCTGTGAAGCCTAAGGATCCAGGTTCAGTTTTCCAGGTCCCACGTTAAGCCAGATGCACAAGGCTGGGTATGCACTTGGGAGGTCGTTTGTAGTGGCTGGAGGCCCTGGTGTGCCCATTCTCTCCCTCTCGCTAATAAATAAATAAAACAAAGAGGAGACAGAGCTGGTAGCTGAGAGAGTGAACGGTGAGACTGGCCTGCCTGAGAAGTAAAGGTCTCTTCCACCAGCACGAGAGCACAAGAGTTTGGCGGGGGTGGGGGTTTGTACGAGGTTTCCAGATTGCGCAGCAGAAATCTACCCAGGGAGATCTGGTGTGCTGGTCCCCTCAGGATGATGACCTCATGGGGGAAGCGGAGCTTAGCTAGGAGGGGAGTTTCAGGCATTTGAGATCCCTACTGGGGAACCATGGCAGTGAAGGATGGTTGAGAAAGGGGCTGCCAGGACCCATCACCTACAGCAAAGGAAAACAAATGGTTCACGAGGGACACGACCCGGGAAAGCATGGACAGGTGGCTAGGTGGTCATGTGGCAGGTCAGGGTGGATGAATGGTGAAGAGGTGACGCTGCAGGGGAGATGTGGACAGAAGCTTGCTGGCTGGAGGCACCAGAGGGCAGTGGGTGACCCCCACTCCTTGCAGAGTGCCAGCCTCAGAAGAAGGTGCTGTAGGTTCACTTCTTTTCCCAGGGGCAAGTCTGAGCCTCGGGGGAGGCAGCAGGGAGGGAGGATCAACACACAAGGGCCAAATGGTGTTTGTCTCTTTTATTTAAAAACAGTGCTTCATTACCACTTGCAAAGGCTGAGGCAGGGCTCCTCCTTCGCTTAGTTTATAAAAGCCAGCAACATGATCAATAATTTATACACATGGAGAGTAATACAAAAAAAAAATAAGGAATAAAAGCTAAAGATCTAACTACTCCAACCTTCACAATTCCAGCTACTTGATAATAATAGGAGTAACCCAATGAATACTGTATGGTCTGAAAGCTACTATACAATATGATTCTTAACGAGGAGGGAGGGGAGTCAGAGACTGTCACAAAGCCCTGGGATGCTTCTCTGGAGTCAGCGGGGAACCAGGACCCTGGGCAAGCAGCTCGGGTGTCCTAGGGGTGATCCTGGGGGAGGCCAGGAGGGGAGGAGACAAAGCTAGGTGGTCAATTGTCAATTGTACAAGCATCTGTAGACGCCCCATTCCCCCCCCCCCAAAAGGTACCTGTTCTGCATGGCAACAGGAGGGGCTGGGGAGCTGCGTGGTGTACGCAGGGCCAGCAGTCCCTGCCACGGGGGGGGGGGGGGGGGGGAGGAGAGGCTCTGCGGCGCTTTGAGCCTCGCAAAGACTTAGGCCGAGAAGCCCAGGGCCTCAGGCGGGTGGGCTCTCTTCTCCCTCGGCAGCCCTAGCCCTAGCGTATGCGTCAGCCCCAGGTTGGCTCCAGCTATTCACAAGCAGAATGGTAACCCAAGAAAACAATTTGTGTCCCTTAGGGAAAAAAGGAGTATCAATTCATCATTCGATATATAATACAGCCAAAATGAGCTGTCAAACAAGCACACACACACACACAAAAATACTGTGAACAGAAGATACAGGAAAACGGGGCTAAGCTGGGAGTCCTGATGGGGTACAGACATCACTTAAAGCACTTAATAGTCCCCGAAAAAAACCAAACCAAAAGCATTTTGTGAAAAGTTCAAAAACTCGCATGTCCCCTGGGAATTTAGTACTGGTAACAGGGGCAAGGGAAGGGGACAGAAACGAGAATCGCTGTTCCCTTTTTGCCTGCCAGGGTGAGTGGAGTCCTCACTGCGCTGGCTTGTATGTAACTGCCCGACAGAGGACCACACTCCTTGCGGGCGGTCTCCATCAAGGCAAGCTTGAGTTGTGGCTGGTGAGCGGTTCTCTCAGTTACCAATATCTGCCAACCAGCACTACCATGGCTGAATTGATCTACCGTTTTCCTGAGTACACTGTAACTGGTTACAGTTTCGGTAACGTGCATAAGAACATGGCTACTACAGCCAACTGCAATACTTCAGGGATCCCCTCTGTCCCCCAGCTCACATTCCCAATGCTTCTCACTGAAGAGTGTGACAACCTGCGGCTGTCTGGTCTGTGAGCCTCATTTCCAACAAAAAGTGCCAAGGGACTGTTGGGCACTCAGTACGCGAGAGGGCACATGCTGGCGTAGGACACCCAGAGCCTGCTTGGAAAGGGTCGTGTTTCACGCTCTAGCTTGGGGACGGCATTGCCTGGCTGATCAGTAAAGCAAGGATGAAGGGAGTATACAGGAAAAGGAAAAAGGGAAGGAAGAGGCTTTCGGACAGTAACATTTCCAAAAAAATAGTGTCTTATGCAACAGAGAATCAAGTGTCACTGGTGTATACTACACATGGTCAGACGTTCTCAAGAGCATGACAAAATAAAACACACACGTTTACATCTGATGTTTACCTTGCCCACTATTTTTTCCTATCTTAAAACAGTGCAAACAGGTAACTTATGCTTTCAAAACACCACAACCCTTTACCCACCCCCCACGGTCCCTTTCCTCTGAATATTCAGGGGCAAAAAAAAAAAAAACCAAAAAAAACCAAAAAAACCAAACAACAACAAAAGCCCAACACTGTAGTACTGAAAATGTTGGCATAATAGAGTTGCAAGCAGTGGGGAACCAGGCTGGCTGGGCCGAAGGGGAAGGCTTGCCAGTTGTCCCTGTCCCTCCTGAAATGTCCTGTGTTTCTGATGCCCCTTGGCTATCCTTTCTTACCCACCAAGAGAAGGGGTGCAGCATGCTCTTGATGTCCTTGGGGTTGCTCTACCCTGGCCTTACAGCCCCTCGCGTCTGGAAGCTGCACTAGCTGCAGGGTGGAGGTGCTCACTGACTGCTGGCTGTGCCTCGATGAAAGCCTAACCTAGGTGAGAGCGGCTGAGCCCCTGAGGAGTCCATGTTGGAGGAAAAGCTGCTACCTTTGATTTCTATTTACTAGATAGCCACTAGCTCCCCTTCAACCAAGAGCTGAGTCCAGTCCGCCTGCTTTCCAAGGAAAGGAGATCTACTGGCTCAGTTCAGATCATGGCTGTTGCAGGGTGACAGTGACAGAAGTTTTTGGGAAACCTGAGAGCCTTAAGAATGATGACTAACATGGTGGATCCAAGCTTGTCGAACTAAGTAACACAGGAATTCTAGAAAAGACCTAAGAGCAGCTCTCTGGGCTGATAGAGAGATACCCAGATAAAAGTTTACACTAGAGGTCTCCTTAAAAGAGTCCAGGTTGTAAGAAGTGTATTATCCAAAGTCCAGGTTATTAATGCCTGCAAAGCTAAAAAAGGTCTTTCTTACACTGTGATTTAGCATTGGCCAGTTTTCTGGAATTTTTGACCAGTATCCTCTCACAAAGTCACAAAAGGCCCAGCTCCTCTGGCCCAGTTTCTGAACGCAGCGAGGACTGGGGTCACGACTATACAAGCACTACTGCCATGAGGAACCTGGTGGCATTGACTGCAGACAGACTCCAAGCTCCATCAAACACTTGGGAGAGCCCCAGCTCTTAGTGCTGGCCCTAAAAACCAGAGACCACTGCAGAAAAAGCAGGATTCTACCTATTCTTTCTTGGAAAAGGAGCCAAGGAAGTGGCATGGAAAAGCATCCCTGCAAATGGCAGCAGAACTACACTGGAACATGGAGCTGGCCTTGAGGCCTCAGCCAGAACCAGCTGAGCTGAAGTGCATAAAGGCGCCCAGGATGGCGCCGGCCTCTTTTGGAGGCCGCGGAGGAGCTGCCTTCCTTCCCCTGCCGCATCCACCACTGCTCCTCTGTAGGGAAAAAGAGAAGAAATCTTCAACCCTTTTCCCTATTCTCACCCCTGCTATGGACACAGCCACTTAAGAACTGGCTAGTACCCACCTGGTTAAGCGGCTTATCATTCTGTGAGAATGGCCCTACTGAACAAGATCCACAATTTCTGTTTCTTTAGTCAGTAAAAGTTCTCTGTCAAAACAAAAGCAAAACAAGCAAAAAAAAAAAAAAATTCCTCTCTGCCCCTATTCCCTAGAACTCTGAAAGATACCCTGCCCATCCCTTCTCCTAAAATATGTATATACATAAAATGAAAATTGTTTTAACAGCAACCAATCAAACTTTGGCTGGTGGGAAGGGACCCCATTAACAGCCAGAGGATGGGCAGCCTTGTTCTAGTTTACATGTTGCCCCAGAACCAATGACTACATTGAGGCCTCTGGCTTCCACATTCTCCTTAGGATCAGGGGAGAGAGGGTCTGGGGGTGGAGGGTGGGGCCAGGATGTGTCACATACAACAGGCCAGGGTCCTCCCCAGACACATCACTCTGCTTACAAAGAATGCTTGGTGCTGTCATTCCAGCCACTTTAATTCAGGGTCAAAAACATGTAGAGGAGGGAATAAAAAAACAAAACCAAACCCTAAATAAGGCTGAAGCTCCATGCCTCTGAACCCTTTAGCAGCGACCGCCTGGGTGAAAGGTCACCCCTAGTACTAGTGTGAACCAATCAGGGAGCCCTCACTATTTTTCAATGTCTCCTTCTGGAAATGCTGTCTGATGTTTACTTATCAGGTCCATCTCAGAGCTGGGGGAGAAGACTTTCTCTAACCTTGGCAGCACCAAACAGAAGAAGCTAGATTCACTGCTGTGACCACTGCAGGAGGACCCTTGCCATTTCACACCCCGTCCAAGGTAAACTCGGATTGCTTGTCCTGCGCCTTGTTGACATACACCGAGAGGTCCAGGTCTTTTAGGACAACATGAAGCTGGGTAGAATGGGAGGCTCGGAAGATGAGAGTTCCTATGGCTTTGGAGTAAGTACAAAGTGCCTGACCTTATATGTCCTCACCACCAAAACTTCCAGGCATGGGTTGCTGACCTAGGGGCTTGGTGCCTCATCTTTCCCCAGCAGATCTTTCTACTCTTCATATGGAATAACAGACTCAATATTCCTTTTATTTTCTGGCTCTTTAATGGCTCTCAACAACTTGTACTTTAATCCTGGAGCTGTGCCCAGATACCTGGGAGAATCTGGCCACATTCATTTTTCCGTCCCTGGGTCCATAATTCCTGAAATCTTGAGGACACGGAGTAGCATGTCCTACAAGAACAGATGAGCTGCACGGTGGATCAATTAAAGGGATGAAGCCCTCTAACAGGGAATGCTGGAACTGTAGGAAGGAACGGAGACGAGTGTTTCCACACTCCAGTCCATCCCAAAGTCAGTTCCCAATGAGGTGTCTATCATGCAGTCTGAGAGCATGCTTGGAAACATCAACGCTATAATTCCAAAAGCTATGCCAACTATCTCAGGCTGTGTGTAAGATGATTGTAAATAGAATGGAGAAGACAGGTGGGAAGAGGAGAGGAAAGTGTCTTTAGTTCTCCTGCTTTGCGAGCACAAATTCCTACCCATGGCATGTGGATTCCAGCCACAGCCAGTCAGAACTTTTGCGAAAGACCAGATATTGAGAAGCCTTGAAGAACCTACTGCAGAAAGGCCATTTCTACCCCTGCTTGTGCCCCAGCTACTGAGGTGATCCTGTCTGCTGAGCTCTCATCAGATGCTCCTCTCAGCAACTTCCTCACAGGCTGCCTCTTCTGTGACTGACATAATAAGCTAAGCATGGACATACAGACGTGGAAATGCATTGTCTTTTTTTTTTTTTTTAACCAAACCACAGTTTAAAAAAAGAAAAAAAAAAAAAAAGAGAAAAAAAAACCGCACAATCTTTGGAACAAAAGAATTAAAGGCTGAAATTTAAAGGAAAAAATACATATTCAAAGAACATAGTGAGGTATAAAAAAGTATTCTCTCTTTTTTTGTGTTTTTGTTTGTTTGTTTGTTTTTCCTCTTCATCTTGTATAGAGTTCCTCTACTAGTAAATATTGCAATAGCCAGGCCTCATGAACGGGGGCTGTCCCATCTGTAGGGGTCTCACGTCACTTCAGTAGGGGGCAAATCGGCTGTAGCCACCTCGGTATAAACTCGCCTGCAGTAATTAGAAACATAAAGATAATGAACAGTTGAGAGAAGTGCTCATGATGAAGAAACACATCCTGTGCTGAGAGGAGATCCAGCAACAACACTTCCTGTGAAGCCTCAACGCAGTGGCACACCTGGTGCAGTGAGGTGGGGAAACCAGCTCTGCCAGGCAGGTGCTCAGACCACAGCACCACTGCTGAGCCCACAGTGCCCAAGCAAGTGTGACCAGGATACACTTTATCTCATTAACCACATGATTCAGCACAGAGGGAGACATAATAAGGCTTAAATCTACTTCTGCAGAACAGATTTTTACAAATATGTCCATTTACCTTGATCCATGCCCACAGTCCTGATTATAAACAGACTGCCAATGTCCCTTTCGGACACATGACCTGTCAAGGTATGTGTTACTTCTGACTACTATCCGTGGGATGGATGGCTATATCCTGTGTCTGAGATAATGTTACATTTAAACCTAAACCAATTTTTCACCTAAAACAGATCTCCTCAGGCGGGCGTGGTGGCACACACTTTTAATCCCAGCACTCAAGAGGCAGAGGTAGGAGGATCACAGTGAGTTCGAGGCCACCCTGAGACTACATACTGAAATCCAGCCTGGGCTAGAGTGAGACCCTACCTTGAAAAAACATCCTCCCCCCCCCCAAAAAAAAAACCCCAGATCTCCTCCATAATCTATAAAATACAGTTGTCCCTCAGTATCCATGGGGACGGATTCCAGATCTACTCATGCATATCCAAACTGGCGGGTCCTCCAGTTCCTTATTTAGAAGGTTCGGCATTTACGTATAGCCTAGACATGTCCTCCAGTACACTTTAAAGCATCTCTAGGACAAATGGGAAGCCTTGCCAGATGCTAAATGCTCTGTAAATCTCTCTTATATTGTGTTGTTTTGGGAACAGTCAGCACATGTTGAATGCAAACAACCACTCTCCAATATTTTGGTTGATTCTATGGATGTGGGGCCCAGGAATGCAAAGTGCTAAGTGTACAACATCTGGATTTTCTTTTATTAAATAACTATCTGATACCTTATCTTTTTCAGTGTGAAGTTCCCTAGGAATCTCCTTGGGTCATTCTTTCAGTATAGGAGCTCTATCATTTGGCCCTAAATATCACCTCAGTACCTCTGTGACTCAGTCTTTACATGGTCTCTACCTCGATGCAAACATCGTCATGAGGAAGGCAGGCTGAGGCAGCCCCACGGCCTCTATCACAAAACCTGCACTTCATTCCACTTCCCTCTCACGTGTGCTCATCTGGGAGCAGAAGCAGCTGTTCAGCTGCACTCTGAACTGGACAGAATGCCTGGCATTAGGAGGTGTCACTGTGGAGTGGTCTGTCTTTTTTGTAGCCAGTAAAATCCCAGCTGGCACTAAAAGCCTCCAAACCAAATCCAAGAATGCCACAGTGAGGAAGTCTGGTGAGGATGGATGGCTGTGACAAGCTCTGCAGACTTCCTCCGTGAAAACACCACTTATTCACAGCTGTCACTGATGAAATTTCTTCATCACGTACTTATGTAGTGATTCTGAGTACTACTTACTAGAAGGCTTTGGGAATAAAAGTGACATACTTTGGCACCTGCCAAATTATGTACCTTAAGGATTTTTTATTTTTTGAAGGCTTAGTGTGAAGCTAAGCACTCTACATTCCCAAGTCTTGGTCAATGCCTATGAATAAAGCCATGCCACTGGTATGTACCCAATGCTGGAACCTGTTCCCTTACTCCTCTCCCATATGCCATCTCAATTCAGAGAAGACGGCCACTACCCATTCTTTCCTGCTGTTCTTTGAGGCCCCATTGCTGCCACTGGAGCACAGAGAGGGAGGTGAGCTTTTCAGCACTTTGGCAGTGGGTGTGAATGGATCATTCCCTAGATCTTTCTGTCCGTAGGTAAAAGTTAGGAGAAATGATATGACTTAAGAACAAAGGTACACACTTACCACAGCGCCAACTCCATAGCTGGCGGCAGGGGCAAGGGCATGGTAGGGGTCGGCTGTGTACACCCTGCCGTAACTGGAAAAGAGAAGGCCAATCAGCGGAGAAAGCAGAGGCTGGGAGCTAACAAACTGAAACATCTACTGGCAAAATGGAAAAAAAAAAAAAACAACAAAAAAAAACCCAAACACTTGACTTCTACTTCTGAATACAGTAACCAAAAGATCCTGAAGTACTTATGAAATGGCAAAGAAGGCAGCTGGAGGAAGAGGGAGGATGTAGTCACAGCCCAAGAAGAGACAGAAACAGAGAAGGGTGGAGGAAGGAGCCCATGACGGACACAGCAGAAGCCTGCAGAGAAGCCCGGCTGGCAGGAGGCCCGGGGACTACGCGCGGCTCTGGAAACGGTGACGGGGGACAGGGCTCTGCTGTAGATGGCACAGCTGGATACCCCAAGCCTGCCTGCTCTGTGCTCGGTACATACCCATCGCTGTAAGCGGCTGCAGCGGCTGTGGCTGCGGTTGCAGTAGCAGGCTGTGCATATCTGTAGGCTGCATATCCACCCTACAGGAGAGAAGAGAACTGACTTTACAGATACCTCTCCCCCCGGGACAGACATGCGCACCCACCCTCACAGACACACACATGTGGACACAGGACAGACACAAACACAGACACACATGGGAAGAAGTGTTTCAAACTGCAGTCTGCATGTTACTTGTCCAAGAACCATTTGGGCTTCTCCCAATGTAGGAATTTGTTTTCCAATTTGTGACAGAAAGAAAAATCCACTACATATGCAGTAGCTATTAATTTTAAGAAATACATAATTTTGGATATGTCTTTGCTAGAAATGTTCAAGAGAGAAAATATTTACAGAATGTTGGGAGAACTCTGACAAAAATGCATAGAATGAAAAGATAACACATTCACGAGTGTTAATGTCAGGTTCTCTAACACAAGGCTGTAGCAGCTCACAGGAAGGTCTGACCCACAGCTCTGCTCCATCTAGCCTAGACATCTGTCAAGAGGCTAAGACAGTCAGGCAGCATTTAAAAGGACAGGACAAAGTAGATCAGCAGACTGGCCTGTAACCTAATACACTTTGCCATCTACTTCTCAAACTAGTTGTGCCAGAGACTGTATGATTTTAAAAAAGGCAAAACCATTCACCACTTGGCTCTTTATAAAAAATTTGCCAACTCCAGTATACATTTCAGACTCTGAAAGATCAGATTACAGTGGCTGAGGAGCTTTTGGATGTATGCAAACAGGTGACAGACCACTCAAAGCACCTGTCTTCCCTCATGGCAGGCTCTGTTTGTTTCCTTTTAGTGGTTCACACACATATCTACTTAAATCTTGAGGAGTGTGATATCACCAAATCCTGAAGGAACTTCAAAGGCCATCACCAAAACTGATGCCTCAGGAGACAGGCTATTGTGAAAAGTATCAAGTCTTAATTTTCCTTAGCCTTCTAAATTTCACCGTTTTACCTAAATCTAATTCAGATACTGTGTGTGTGTGTCTGTATGTGTGTGTGTGTGATATGCATGGAGGTATAAACCAGAGGATGCGAGGTATCCTCCTCTGTCATTCTGTCCCATTTCTCTGAGACAAGGTGTCTCGTTCAACCTGAGCCCCTTGTCTTTTGGTCAGACTGGCTGATCAGCAAGCACAACCATCCTTCCATCTCTGCCCCTTTCAGTGCAGGGATTACAGGCATGTGTGGCCATGCCCAGCTTTTTATGTCAGTGCTGGGGATTGAACAAGACCCCAGGCTTGTGTAGCAAGTGCTCTTACCTGATAATCCATCTCTCTAGCCCCCAAAACAAATTTCATAATTATCCTTTTGCTATCAAAAATAACTATTCAATGGGTCCATTTGGACACAGGTCAAGTTATGACCAATACAACAACCATTTTGTTTCCACAGAATGCCCTTTTCTCACAGGCAGCTGAAGCTTTCTTTCTCTTCCTTTCCACGTTCAATTCTGGCCAGATCTCCAAGTGCTCTTATCAGGAGGAGCCTGGCTCTTCTCTGCCACTGAAAGCTTTTCACTTGCTTCTTTTTTTCTTCAAGTTTTTCAAGGTAGGGTCTCACTCTAGCTTAGGCTGACCTGGAATTCACTATGGAGTCTCAGGTGGCCTCGAACTCACGGCGATCCTCCTACCTCTGCCTCCCTAGTGCTGGGATTAAAGGTGTGCGGCACCATGCCCGGCCATTCACTTGCTTTTTTGTTATCAGTTAAATTTAACTTTTGAAACACCTGTAACTTTAGGGACTTCTAAATCTTTTCACTTCTTGTATTTAATTTATGCTTTATCTAACCAAGGCATGTTGCTGAAGACCAGCTTCGTGACACTGTTAGAAGGAGCTTCAAATTCAGATTTTACAGAATCCACTGGCTTTCTGCAGCCATATGTTATTCTTTCTTTAAATAGTACCTTTTCAATGGCAAAATATAGTTATTCATCAGCAATGACCCTAGACACCACTACCAAACACTGGTAACAAAACAGCAGTAACTGCCAAGTGGTAAGAGATGCTTGTGGACGGCCATTTCTTGGGACTCTGAGCCAAGTCTATGGAGTCTGGAAAGATGGGCTATTTGGGACCAAGCTGTACCTCTGAGCGCCAATACAGAGTTCACTAAAGTCTTTCTTCCTCTTAGTTCTTATGACCCTAAAGAAGTGATGAAGTACTAAAATCATGTGTTAGACAAAGCAAAAATTAATCATTATAGTTAAAATTTTTATCTGGGCCATAAAGGCTCATTTTTTCAGTCCATGTAGATGTAGTTCCATTTGCTCTGACTGGAAGCCTAGCTAGGGCAGGGACATTTTCTGTGAAATTTCTGTGAACAAGGGTCATTTAACATTGGGTGCTTGGTCTCTCTCTCTCTCTCTTTTTGGTGGTGTTTTGAGATAGGGTCTTGCTCTAGCCCAGGCTGACCTGGAATTCACTATGTAGTTTCAGGGTGACCTTGAACTCACAGTGATGCCCCTATCTCTGCCTCCCAAGTGCTGAGATTAAAGACATGCACCATCACACCCAGTTTGCTTGGTCTCTTTAGTAATCAAAGTAATCTTCAAAAATTTAAAAAGCTGAGATAATGAAAGCAATTATAGCACAATTCATGCTTTGCTAGGTAAAGTATTTAAAGTCTGGGTGGAAGTTTATATTTTCATTGAGGGTTCTGAGGCTGGTCAAAAGAGTACACAGGCTACCCCTGTTCCCAATCACAGCTTCGAGCAGCTGTCTTCTAGACGTATCCTATAGGCCAGAGGCAGTGGTTACTTATCTGCCTGCAAAAACCTGGCAGGACCTTAGTGGGTTAGGAGTCATGTCACTGCCAAACAAAGCTGTTCAGAACAATCACACTGTGGAAAGACAGCTTGCCTGAGAGAGAACGAGCAGTCCCCAACGTCAGGACTCTCTCATCTGTGTAAGAGAACTCTGCTTCTGGAGCCTGCACTCGAGGTGTCTGTGCCCCAAGTGTAGAAAACAGGGCTGGATGAAACGTTCCCCGACACTGACAAGCTCCGGGAGATGAGCAGTGAGAAAACCTACAACAATGTTTGTTGTTCTTCCCTTTAAGCAGGCCATCTTTCAACAGGGCTACTCTCCTAAAGATGCTATGATAATACTATTATAGAGAAATCATTTAAAGGAGGTTTGTATGTATATGGATAGGTAACAACCACTAAAGTAATCTGGTAATTTATCAATGACTAAGAAAAATTAAATTGCATACCATGAAGTTATTCCTTTTAGATACACAGTCTTAAAAAAGAATTTTTTTATTTTTTAGAGCCAGGCATGGTATTGCATGCCTTTAATCCTAGCATCCAGGTGGCAGAGGTAGGGGAATCTCTGTGAGTTTGAGGTCAGCCTGGGACTACAGAATGAGTTCCAGGTCAGCTTGAGCTAGAATGAGACCTTACCTTGAATTTTTTAAGTTAATTTATTTGTTTGTGCATGTATACATGTGTGTGTTTATCATGCCAGTGTTCTTGTCCCTGCAAAGATGCATGCACCATTCTGTCTGGCTTTATGTGAGGACTAGTGAATAACCTGGGTTGGCAGGCTTTGCGAGTAAGTGCCTTTAATCACTGAACCATCTCCTCAGCCCCTTAGATACAGATTCTTACTCCAAAAATTTTTCTGCTATTGTTTAAATTGAACATCTAGCAACCACAACAGAATCACAAAATGCAAGACAAATTCCAGATATATTTATTTGTCTTTTGAATTTCAGGGTACATGAAGATTCCAGGCTGAGAAACTGTGTCCTCAGATCTTACTTGAACTCACAAATATGAAGGCTTTTTTAGAACATGAGAACAAAGTGCAGTTTGAAACACCAAGGTTTTCATTACTGTTTCTTAAGGTTTTCAAAGAGAACAAGGTGGGAAGGGAGTAGGAGGAAGAGGAGTTCAGGCGTGGGGAGGGGGAATGGCGCCACATTTATTAATCACATTAAAAACTAAGCATGCCAACATCTGGAGCTAAAACAACCAGCAAAATCACCACGTTCAGACTCATATTGGCTAACTCTATCTATCCCAGCATTCTCTTGGGACAGCGGTTTGCCCTAGGCTCTACCACAAGCTCGGTGAAGTACACAGCCTCAATTACTAGAGCGTGCAGCCACAACGACCTGGTATTACGGAAACAGTCAGTCACCACTTGAGTTAACATTCCATACCCTAACGACTGCCCCTCCCCAGCCCAAAGGAAGAGGAAATCTTGCCCACCCGAGCCCTGGCCCACACCACAATGTTAATAATTATAACAAGCAGTAACCCATCTGTTATATCAGAGAAGGGAACAGAGACTCCACTGAAAGATTTAGAGTGAGATGTTAACATTTCTTCAGCTGACTGCACAAACAAACAAACAAAAAAGAGGAGAAATAATTCATTTGGAGATATGAAGTCATGAATAGCTGATGTGTATTGCTTTTAACCATGCACTGATGCAAAACTGAAGCAACCATTAATAAAAATTAAAAAGGACATATGTATTTACACACAATCAGACCTGTTTGATCTGAAGCAGTTTGCAGATTCTATCTGTGTGTGATTTGAAATAAAACAAAAAATGGGAATTAGCATGGCCACAGCACACCCTAATGTAGGAGGGCACACACAAGACAGCTTTTTGGAACTCTGAGAGCTGCCTAAGTTTGGCTGACTAAGCCTGGTTCCAATACACACATGCCCCTTGAAAAACAGTCACTTCTCTTTGTAGCTCATCCTGACTAATGCCCAGTGTTCCCATCTGGTGGCCCAAAGCTACCTCACTCTGCTAGCTAACCCGCCTCGCCCTGCCCCCCACGCTCCTACCCCAAGGAGTCACTGCACACCCTTCACCACAGTGACCCTCCAGAGGAGTTCCTGGGTGAGAATTTCTTTTCTCATCTATTCTCGCCATAACTATGCCTCCCACTTCCAGCTTCTCACAGCTACATGCTGTGGCTCTGATATCTTTTCCTCCATGACTTCTGAAGCTGATAAAGACAGGCCTCAGTTTCTCAGAGCTCAGTGTCACCTCCTCAGTTTGCTACTGTGCACTGAACCAGCCTTATCATCTGATGAACTTTATAAAGTTGCCATGCTCACTAGGATTCTTCTGTATTGCTCTGCAGATGCATTTTTAACTAGAACAAAATGGAAAAGCTCTATGTACCATTCTGCCCTGTATCTGACCTTTATCTGTACATCTGTTAGTTTAATCTCACACTGGTAAACTTTCAACTTGTCTTGATTTTAACCTTGCCTTTAATTTTATATTTTTGCTTTAGGTTTACATTAAAACAGGACTTTGGTGAGCATGTGATGTCAAGACACCTTCATTCTACCTGAAAGACAATGACGTGACACTGAGGAGAGTGTATTATTTCAAGACCAGCAGACAAAATGGAAGCTCTTTATCTCCATGTAGTGTACAGATGAACAGACCAAGATGTGTGTGTGTGTGTGTGTGTGTGTGTGTGTGTGTGTGTGTGTGAGAGAGAGAGAGAGAGAGAGAGAGAGAGAGGGAGGGAGAGAGAGAGAGGGAGAGAGAGGGAGGGAGGGAGGGAGGGAGGGAGTGTGTGTGTAGGGGGGCTGGCAGGTGTGATCATGAATATCTTTATAAAGGAACAGAGATCTATTCCAACTACTGAGGGTTTATTGGTTGCTCTAATCACTAGACCCAGTCCTGGATGAGTACCTGCCCCATACTGCCTCCCCAACCCAATGGAGACATACTTATCCAGGAGACACTGAGTTCTCATGTGGCAATTTGGCACCTTTGAATAAATGTGATTAATAGACCTGAATACAAAAAAATTATAATTGCTGAGCTTAAGAGAACTATCAGCTCTATCTTATTACTGTTTAAAACTGGGGTAAGGGAAGAAAATGTTGCAATCAACTTGATACGTTTGACTTATATGATGGATGAGAGATGGTCGTCAATGAATCAAACCTTTCAGATACTATAATATGCCACATCTCTCCAAATTAGTTCATTTCCAAAATCTCATTGAGTAGCTGCATTAAGAAAAATAACTACATTATTAAACAACTAAGCACTTTTCTTTCTCCTAGTTTCCAGCTATCAGTGAACCTTTAAACAACTATGTTATCATCCAAACAGACTCACTGATTTCAGGTAAAAAGAAAGAGGGAGAGAGAACTGCTGTCTTAGGGTATGAATCCCAGTCTATCTAGATTTTTAAGACAACTTCAAATGTAAGCAGTAGCATAGTCCACTTACCACTGGAATTTCACCACAGGGCTCAATGTGGGACTCAATTTCTACTTGGACAGATTTCTGCTTCTCCCAGATTTCTACTTCTTCCACAGTAGTTAGAAAATATCCCAAAACGCTAAGATCTCCAAAATAAAGACTAGTTTAAGTACTACAGATCAATGTGACTGACAAGAGAGGCAGCAGTGGTGGGACGTGGCACGTGGCACGTGTGGTGCAGATGTGTGGCAATGGCCAGCAGCGCTGGTTGTGGAGGCAGTGCGTGTATGGAGGTGACTGTGTGCACTGCTGAGGTAGCAGGGCTTAGATCACACGCTCACAAGTCTTGATTGTCCAAAAAAGCCTCTGTTCCCATCTCTAACGTGGAGCTGGAATGGTTAGTATAATTCAATTTTTTCACTGCAATCCACAATCTGATTGATTGGCAGGTCACACTGGCACTCCTACCTGAGGTATTTTAGCGCTAATGATTGGTTCCTGTAAGACTATTCTATAACAGAACACAGGAAGAGCAGTTCAAAAAACACAGCTGTGGAAGGAAAACAATCATACAAAAAGCCCACGATGGGGCCCACCAGCCTTTTCTTTCCTTTGGATGCAAGCATGCTTTTCACAGGATGAGAATCAGGAGTAGTTTGTATCCCATTTGAGCTAAACTTTTTTTTTTTTTTTTTAAACTGGGCAAAGAAGAGGGGAGGATGGATGCATAGTCTGTGTGCCACAACCTCAGCCTATCCCAAAGGATTTCTCTACAAGCAAAGGACACAAGAGTGCCACATTCTCCAGCCTATCCTAGAGGCTAAGGACACACAAGTGTGTCATGAAAGAAAGAGGAAAAAAAGAAAATGGCTACCATGAACCACTCTCTAAGAAGAGTGGAACAGGGAGAAGGACTTAACCTTCTGAAGATAATGTGAGCAAGACCAGCACTCAGGTGCCTCTTCTCCCTTCTGTCTTTACTCAAACTCTGCCTGGGTCACTGTACCACGTTCATGTAACCTCTTTAAAAAATTATTTGTGTGTGTGTGTGTGTGTGTGTGTGTGTGTGTGTGTGTGTGTTTGTGCCAGGGTTTCCTGTCTCTGCAAAGGAACGTTCATCTGGGCTTTATGTGAGTGACAAGGGAACTAAACCCAGGCCAGTGGGCTTTGTAAGTTCCTTCAACTGCTGAGCCATTTCCCTAGTTGCTCTACTACATTTTTCCTCTGAAATATATTTCTGAGGAAACAAGATCTAAAGGTCTACTGATAGATTTCCACAGATGAGCAGCAGGACAAATGTCAAGCAAAATAGCAGACTGGGTGTGCTTCAGGAGCACCTCTGCTCCCTCACTGTGGACAGGACAAGCCAGGCCAACAGCTGCCTCACAACATGGTCCTGGTTTACACTAGCAGAGTAGATATTATCTAAGTAGCCAGTGGGCAGCTTTGTTTTTCCTTTAAGCAACACTGCTTTAAGACAGGAGAAAAAAAAAAATGACAATACACAGCATTAAAACTTTAACCAACACAGAGAGGGACACTGGTCAAATATATTGTGGACAGGTCACTGAATCACTACTCATCTTCATAAGGTATTCCAGTTAGATTAAAAAAAAACAAGAGGGCTGGAGAGATGGCTTAGCGGTTAAGCTCTTGCCTGTGAAGCCTAAGGACCCCGGTTCGAGGCTCAGTTCCCCAGGTCCCACGTTAGCCAGATGAACAAGGGGGCGCACGCGTCTGGAGTTCGTTTGCAGAGGCTGGAAGCCCTGGCGCGCCCATTCTCTCTCTCTCCCTCTATCTGTCTTTCTCTCTGTGTCTGTCTCTCTCAAATAAATAAATAATTAAAAAAAAAAAACAAGAATATCTTCTTGATGGGCACAGAAAAATCATTTCTCTCAATAAAAATTTACATTGCAAAGTAAGGAAATGAGAGAATCATTAACAAATATTCAACAGGTTGGTTGTATAAGGCAACATCAGGCAATATTCAACAACAGAAGTAGGGCATGCTTTAGAAAAATCCCAAGGAAGATACCACAGGGGAAAGGACTGGTCTAGGAAACAATTCAAATGGAGAAGCCTGTCCTACTCCATACAAAAAAAATAAACCATACAAAGATGATTCTCATGACAACATGGAGACTAATGCACACGGGAGAGGATGTATGTTAATCATACATAACATGCATGTTTCTTAGAAATGGGTAGTTTTGTGTTAAAAAAAAAAAAGGGACAGATTTGTCCAGTTCACAACTTTTAACTATGAACATGGAAGAAAGTTGTCTTTTATTATTTTTGTAAACATTCTGAGGAAAGAGGTGATTGAGATTAAAGAGAGGTAATAAAATATGGTTTTTATGTTGGCTCTATGAATAATCTATCTAATTCTGGTAATCATAATCTAAGAAACAAATCTATAAAGTTAATGGGTTGGACCAACTCATGACAAAGGTTCCTTTTAAGTAGTTCTTAACTACGTCATGTTCTGAAGGCCTGCTCTAAATGGCCCTGGAGGAGTCTCCATCTTCTCTATTTCTACAAGCCTCCAAGGGCACTGTGAATGGCATAAGCATATTTAGACAGCTATGGAAACAGGCCATTAAGATTCCCTTACAGATTTTGGGAGGTAAGGGAAGGGAACACACATCGAGGTAATTTTAACTTATCTCTGTAGAATAACTGTCCCGATGGCAATATTTTCTTCTAAGAATGTCTTAATGCTTAGGGTATCTACATTAAGCTTGCAATCACAAAAAGACCATGTGGAGAGATCTTAAGACTTCGAAACTCAGACTGTATGACCGTTAGGTCACTTTGTCCATTTTTAAAATAATACGTGGCCAACACAACATGGGACTTTAGCTACAGCTAGATGAGTAATGGGTTAAATGTCATGTAGCTAGTGGCATGTGTCCACAAATCTCACATGATAACCGAATGAGTGCAGGAGTCTAGGCTGCTAATTACGCTACTGGTTTCCCCTGTTGTCTCCCAAGAAAGAGCTGCCCTGTTGCAGACTTTGGTGTAAAGAGAAGTTTTCGGCACCGAGTATTTGGCACCCTCTAATTACTATACCCTCTCTACTGGTGTCATTTTCTGATGTCCCTCTTCCAGGTTTATGGTCATTCTAAGTATGTAAAATTAGAAAGCAACAGTTCGAAAGCCTTACTGCCATTATGTAAATCAGTGCTCTGAATGATCTGGAGAAGAATGTGACATGAACAGAGAAGCAGAAAAGGGAAAAGATGGTAAGACTTGGCCTCTCCTAGTGTTCATGTATGCAAATGACTCAACAGTGTTAAAGACTTTAAACCTGCTGATTATCTCAGAATTAAGAGCTCCAGAATACCCGTGGTCATAGGGAAGGGAAAAGAATACGTCCAGTAGACTGACCCTAGCAATGATCAGGAGACCCAAAGGCTTAGTATTTGCACCCAGGGGCAAGCGCAGTGGCAGAGAAGCATGCTTGCATTCTTAAATATATAAATATATATATATCCACAAGGAAAAAGGAAATAAAAGTTAAATCATATATTTTTTAAAAAAACGGAAAACAAAATAACAAAACAAACTAAAGAAACAGAAAAAAAAAGGCTGGCTTGTCAGGGAATGGGGTCTAAAAGGCCCCAGTGTGTGTACTTACATAGAGTTCAGCACCGTAAAATCCGTCCTGGTAAACCACACTGCAGAAAATCCACACAAAAACAAAACAAAAAAAAAAAAACAAAAAAAAAAAACAAAAGAACAGAAACACATTCCGGTTATTGAGGACGGCAGCATGCACATGCGCTCTACACAGGCAGGTGATGTATGAATCTGTGACTTGGACTTGGGGCTGTGACAAGTCAGTGATAAAATGTTCAAGTATACACATGCATACACAGTTCCAGACATACAGGGAGCTAAGGACTCACAAAACTGGAGTGGCTCCTGACACCTGGTCACTTTGTTAAGATGAACACAGGGTCTTATATATGGTCCAAAATCTGCTGGATAGGGGAGATTAACTTTTTTTCTTTTAATCTGGATTGCTTTTAAATGCAAGCTTGCTCTAAGATGAATTTGTTTAATGACCTTATAAAAAATGGGAGTATGGAAGGTTTAACATTAAAAAAAAGTGAACCTCAAGGATTCTATTAGGGCAGGACCTCCATATAAAGAATGTTGTAAAGGGTGCTTAGTAGTTGTTTTCAGGTTCAGAGTAAAACACAGTTTTTCCCTGATATCCATACATCACCTGCTTTTTCCCCTGCACATTAGACATGCGATAAGATTTGGCTGATCACACAAGCATGCAAAGTATTATTATTCAGCATTTTTAAGAACCAATGCAACACCTCGGAAAAACAAGTCAATCAATTTTGACCAAAGTAAACAGAGAAATGTAATTAAAAAAACAAAAAACAAAAAAAGAAAAAACAAAAAGAAAAAAAAAACAACCAAAATACCCACAATGCATTGCTTTCACAAGCAGAGATAATGAGCTACAGGTTAAGGTGATTGGTCCAAGGTCTGAGAATTGAAAGATGCAGTGGGGATCCCAGATAGTAACAATATAATCCAGAGTGGGAGTAACTGGAAGATTTTAAGGGCTCTTTTTTAGTCAAAAAAGTATTCATGGAATTCTGAAAATTACAATTGATAGCTGAAGTTCTGGGCATTCCTAAGGATCATCTTGTCTTATTTAAAATGTTAAAACTGAGCTGGGAGCTGGAAGAATTACTTTTCTGTCTGATGAGTGTCAAGCAGAAAACACAGGAGCCTTCTTTCCTCTGAAGCCGCGCTCTTAAGCAGCACGGCACTACTGTTTTTAAACAATAGGTCTTACCCCTTTCTGAGGTGTTCTGTACATACAGATCCCCTCCCCCAAATGTTATTTTGGGAGCAAAAGCTATGAAACAGTACTAGAGACAAAAGGTAAAACTTTCTTTTTCATGTTTGTTAGGTCAAGATTTGGCTGTATTACATTGCATGACCTGTTTATTGCTTATTCAACTAAACAATATGGAAATTTTCACCTTTCTCCCTCTCCCCCCATAGAGTCTCACTCTGGCCCAGGCTGACCTGGAATTCACTAGGTAGTCTCAGGCTGGTCTCAAACTCCTGGCAATCCTATCTCTTCCTTCACAAGTGCTGGGAGTAAAGGTGTGTGCCATCATGCCCAGCTCATCCTTATTTTTTCTATTATAATAAATAAGCTTGCAAGTAGGGTTATCAAATCTATTTCCAACTTGACTATGAAATAACTTGTTGCCTAGAGGCAGTTGATACTCTGAATTCTATTTCCAATGATGTTTTCTCGTATTTACAGGTGTTTATGTTCACATTTTACAATGCCCCATGTTATGCTTTAATACTACACAGCAGGCAAATCAAACTTGTCTTTGATGCCTAGTTAGCTGGCACTATCCATGTTTAGTCTCCACTTGCTTTACAATCTGATAATGGAAAGGAATCTGCCTCTCCAGTGTGTTTTTGCTTGTAAGGAGAAGGGTGGCAGACAGAGCACGGAGGCCGGTGGGAATGGACTAACTATCAGCTTCAGTCAGGGAATAGAGGCAAAGATTTAAAAATATTCCTTCTACGAAGAAGAGTGTTGGTATTAAAAACCCGAATACATTTTACCCAAAGTCAAATCACTTAATGGGAATATTCACCTAAATATCACACAAATTCTAGAGGAATTTCAACATTCCTCAGATCAAATGCCTCCTCTGGAGGAGGGCTAGAGCACAGTGATTAATGATGAAATTAGTTTACTAGGCTGAAAAGCAATTCTAGGCCATTCCCCATAAAATACTGGACTTATTCCTTGCCATCTTCCATGTAAACAGGTGGTTTAGTTAATAAAAAAGAAATCATGGGAAATCAGTGTTCAATGTAATGCACAGAAATTGATGTGATTAGACATGAAAGATAAAATACCTTTAAAAATATATACCTGACATGGATTTGGCAGAAAATGGGCTCTCAAGTTTGTACAATATATTGAAATGACCTACACTGGGCAGGAATGAATTCAACCACTTTATAAGGTCAACTCAAGAAATTTATAAAACAAGGTAGTCCCATGTTTCTCTGAACACTCTCTCTCTGCAAATGTGACAGTAAACACTCTTGGATTTCAATGGAAGACACCTTATGAGCGATCTTCCTAGCACTAAGAACTTTCAAAAGATTAATTTTTGTTTCACTCAAATATTTCTTGAAACAAAACTATGTCTTTAATTTGCTTCTTCAAAAAGAGATGTCAGAGGTTGAAGGTCAAAGGTCAAGTTAAGACAAAAAAGGATAAAATTAAAAGCAAGTCATGGCAGAAGATGGAGATGATGGAATGCATGGGATTTAAATATCTATAAATTGCAAACGAAAGTTATTTTCTGAAGCAGTTCCCTTGCAGTATCTTTTGGAGTCTGCCCACTTCAACATGCATACTTGCCTTGTCTAATAAAAATGCTTTAATTCTGTGGCATGGAGGACTCCTAATGGTATGTCCATTGGTCTATGAATGAATGAATGTTGAATTAGTACACCTCCAGGGGAAGCCAATTTTCTGTTAGAAAGGAGACATGCTCTTTCCCTTTATGTTTTAACTAAGCAGCAGCTAACTGATCTTTCTGCCACTATCTACATACTTCCATAAGAATATATATATAAAAAAAAACATAAAAAAAGAGAAACAAAAACCCAACAACACAAAATCCCCAAAACCAAAACCAAATCAAACCAAAACAAAACAAAAAAAACAACCCCCTGTCCCAGGCAGAGAAAAGATAAAGAAGCAAAATGTCAAATCTCTGAAGAGACAAAGTCCTTGTACAACTGAATTAGTGAAGTCCACGGTTTGTGAAAATAAACCTGCTAGGCTGACACGGAGAAACAACTGAAACAAACCTGTCACCTTCCCTCCTTGTCCCCTTTTGAAAACAAAGGATTTATTTGTTGCTATGGAATCATTCCACTGCATGAGACACCCTCCACTCAAAAATCACAGGACGGGCGCTCAGCTACATTAGCTGTTTATCATCACTCACAAGCCAACTGCAGCTTAATTCCTCCTACTTCTCCTCCCTTTCTTCCTTGATTCAGTTGGACTTGATTCATCTTTGAAATAACCTTTTTAATCTGTTTCCTACAAAGAAAGCAAATCCATTGTGGGTAACTAGCACTGCTGCTCACCACCCAGGCGGTGAGACCGTGGGAAGAGCGCATGTGCAGGCCTCTGCCCAGGCAAGGGATGGTGAGAAGAGTGAGTGCAGCAGATGCAGTCTGGTACTACAATCTCCAGCTCCTCTCTTGGTTCTTTGCAGTAATGTTAATCCATATTCGTGCGCTGCTGAGTGAACTCCATGCCAACACACTGCTAGCAAACACAAGACGGTCTGGCTACTGTCTTAAGCCATCACCAAGAAGGCTTAAGGTGGCCAAAATGAAGATTTATAGAACAAATTGACATTTGGTTACATTCTGCTGATGGTGTATTTTGGTTCTTGTCATCTAATCCATTAATTTGAAAATATCCACTGAACATTTACTATGTTCATGGCAATGTCCCAGTAGTTATGAGAGGGTCATGGCATTCTTTTTTTTCCTTCTCATTTTAGAAACAGTGATTTTAGAATCCAGTGCTTACCCTGGGTAGGCAGGGATGGCTGTTGGAGGTACCGCTCGGACCGCACCGTATACTGTCCGCCCTCTGCCCCTCAGATGGGCTCCTCTAAAAGCAGCTGCCGTGGTGGCTGCAGTTGGGTAAGGGAAGCCAGGAACTAAAGGGAGACCCAAAATATGACAGAAATTTCAACTTGCATTCAATAGCAGGTACAGTCATAACGTGTGACATAATTACGGACAAGATGAAAGGACCAGGCATCATGTCTTTCTCCAAAAGATGGCACCCACACTACTCAATATACCCTGTACCCTAGGTCTGTGGGAAAGAAATGGAACGAAATCAAACATGGCCAATGGAATGGCTTCATGCCTAACTCATCACGCACCATAGTGAATTTACTCTGCTCCTTCCCCATTTTACTTTTACAGTACATGCTAATAAGAAACAGGTAAGAAGCTCTGAGAACTACCATAATGAGACTTAATTCCTATGGGTGGTTTAAATCAAATTGATAAAAATTATTTTTTAAAATTAAACTTATTTTATTTTCTAATATTTTTATTTGCAAGCACAGACAGGGAAAGAGAAGAGGGAGAGATCAAATGAGTTAGACAGAATGGACATGTTAGGGCCTCTTGCCACTACAAATGAACTCCAGATGCATGCACTACTTTGTGCATCTGGCTTTAGGTGGGTGCTAGGAATTGTACCTAGGCCATTAGGCTCTGCAAGCAAGTGCCTTTAACTGCTCAGCTATTTCTCCAGACCTCTGAAATCAATTCCTTAACTAGCTCTTGTTTCCAAATATTACATATATGTAATAACTGTTCTTCAAAAGAATTTCTGTATTTTTTTTTTTTTTATTTGAGAGCGACAGACACAGAGAGAAAGACAGATAGAGGGAGAGAGAGAGAATGGGCGCGCCAGGGCTTCCAGCCTCTGCAAACGATCTCCAGACGCGTGCGCCCCCTTGTGCATCTGGCTAACGTGGGACCTAGGGAGCCGAGCCTCGAACTGGGGTCCTTAGGCTTCATAGGCAAGCGCTTAACCGCTAAGCCATCTCTCCAGCCCAATTTCTGTATTTTTACATGGTGCCAACCTCTAAGGCACACAAGAGCCTTTAAACATTCATCAATTTCATTCCTCTTTCTAAAATATTTTAATCTGAAACATAGAGTTGAGACATTGGAGGTACTTTTATGCGATACTGCACTAGAGGGAACAAGTGCAGAGGACGAGCAGAGGCGTGGGTAATGTTGCACACACATGCTCACATCATTGTTTTCCTTATTATCAATCCAGTACAGACTAGAATATCCATCACATGGTCATCCTCTATACACTTTCTAGTCATTTTGGTTTTGTGGCAATCTTAACATTTGGTTAGGAAAATTCCAGCACAGGGTAAATAGAACTTGGAACCACGGTAGTATTTACTACCCTTCCTGTTCAGTTATGTGTCACACTAGCATACCCTGTTCAGTGGAACAGTCAAAACCATGGCAGCTTAATATAGGCTACTTACTGATTAGAGGAATGTAAGTGTTGATGCCCCCTCTTCCTGACAAGGGCACAGCAGCCTCGTTGCCTAGAGACACATCTGCTTGAAAGCTGGATGCTGGTAATTAAAGAAATTAAATGTAAACGATTATACAAGAAAGGAAAAAGAAAACTCAAAGATGCTGTTGAGCAGTGCAGAAACATTACATACTACCTGCATATAACTCAGGTCCATACACAGCTCCAACCACTGGGCTTAATTTCCAACCTAAAACAGAAAAGAAAATAGGAACATTCAAGACTATGTGAGGGCACGGAGTGAACAATGCCATGTTAAGATGGCTGCACACAGCTCTGGGCTTATTTTTACCAGGTAGAGGTTTATGAGAGGGAAATAACATTGTCTTTAGATAGAAATCAGCTGAGGGAATAATGAGGAGCTTGAGGCAGGTAGGCAGTGGTACCTGGAGTAGGAATGAGAAGACAGAAAGAGAAAGAAACTGAGAAGAAGGGAGGAAGATGGAGGGAATGAGCAGAGGAAAGAAACCAACAGAAGCACACCCTGGGGTTTGGTAGTGTTTACAACCCTACTCAAATGATTGCTCTGAGTTTAGAAGAAAGCACCCAGAATACTTGTTGCTGGGTACCACAAGCATCACATTTTCTTTTTATGCCATTGAAACTCTGATTTCTACCAGTTGTTTCATCAAGGTATCCTCTGATGAGTCAAGTTTGATCAGGACTTTTACCATGCAGGTTTCTGGACAAACTGAAAATCCCTGTCATCGGGGCCTACCAACTAAAGCAGGAAAGACATGTAATAATAATGAAATTGAAGGCATGTTTTTTTGCTTTTGTGCCTGACTTCTCAGGGTTAGTTTGCAATGAACACATTTAAATTACTACAATATTGTGTTTCCACACAATAGCCATTTTGCTTCTTCCATTTTATATTTATAAAAATATGCCAAGTTTTTTTTTTCAAGGTAGACTCTCACTCTAGCACAGGCTGGCCTCGAACTCATGACAATCTCTGCTTCCCGAATGCTGTATTAAAGTTGTGTGCCACCATGCCCAGCTGGCAATTTTTTTAAGCCAGAAAAATATACTACTTCTCATTAATAATTTATAATAATAATATATTATATAATAATTATAATATATTCACTAATAATAAGTGGATAGAATCCCATATAAAAACTTTAACCAGGGCTGGAGAGATGGCTTAGTGGTTAAGCGCTTGCCTGTGAAGCCTAAGGACCCCAGTTTGAGGCTCGGTTCCCCAGGTCCCACGTTAGCAAGATGCACAGGGGGGCGCATGCGTCTGGAGTTTGTTTGCAGAGGCTGGAAGCCCTGGTGCGCCCATTCTCTCTCTCCCTCCCTCTATCTGTCTTTCTCTCTGTGTCTGTCGCTCTCAAATAAATAAATAAATAAAAATTAAAAAAAAACTTTAACCAGTAAGTATTTACTAACTTTTATACATAAGCAAATATAACCTGGTCTTTTGTGAAAGACTGCTGTTCTTTCTGTAGTACTGTGTTACGATTATGCTATGAAAAACAAGAAGACCAATTCTATTGAACTGAAATTGAAATTACCAGTATCTTTTTTCAAAATCAACACAGGGCCTTGTCATGGCATCCTGATTATGTAACCTGGAATTCATGATCTTCCAGCAGCTGCCTTCCAAGTGCCAAGATTAAAGGTGTGTGCCGCCACACCTAGCTGAAAGGACCAGATTTTAATGGCCCCAAGCATTATTTAACAGGAACCCCATTTTGCTCTTAATCCAATTACCCATTCTGATGAATGTAGTCATGTATGTATGTATGTATGTATGCATGCATGTATGTATGCATGCACACACTTATGGTGGTCTCCATTATTCTACATGAAATTCTGGCAAAGCCTGAGTTCAAATCCCATCATAAGTCTAAATTACAGAAATACTGTGCAATGCTTCTGTGCCAATTAAGTGATTTCAGCCAATGTGAATGAAAATATTGGCTCAGGACTCACCAGAAGGCTCACAGCATACTTTCCTGACTAAGATCTCTAAGGCAGCAGCAGCAGCAGCAGCAGCAGTTTTCTTGACTATCAGGCTTGTACACTAATTTGGAGTTCTATCCCCAAGAGTCACCTTCTTTCCTAGCAATTCCACTATTACTTCCTAAACATCATCCCCTTTAATACTTTGAGAAGATGAGGCTTTGACAATTTCTAAAGTCTTCTGGCTCTAAAATTCTAGGTGTCAATTTATAGACAAGAATCAGTGTAATGTCAGACAAGAAATGGGTCCAGTGTCAGAGAGCAATGTACCATTAAATCCAGAAGTGGAATTCAGTCTTCTGAAATCCAGTTAGACGTTTGTCCTGTCACACTGCACCATTTTCCCTGGGCCTATAGAACATGTGATACGCTTCTCCACCTCTTCTTATTTCACATTAAGCTTTTGCCTATAAGAACTTGCTTTTGTAACAGCAGTAAAAATTGGAAAACAAGAGGTAAAATGGGAATTTGTGCTATCCTGTGATACTACTAAGACAGGTCGAGAAAATGAAAATTTTGCTGACACAAGCTTGTATCAGCTGTATAAAAAAAGCTAGGCTCAGTATTACTGTGTAAAAGCTAGGCTCAATATATTTAATGAAGATCTTGGGGATGGGAAATGGCTCAGTGGCTAAAGCACTTACTTGCAGAGCCTGATGGCCTGAGTTCAATTCCCCAGTGCCTAAGCAAAGCCACACGCACAAAGCAGCACATGCATCTAGAGTTTGTTTACAGTGGCAAGAGGCCCTAGCATGCCCATCCTCTCTCTGTGTCACTGTTTCTCTGTCTTCCTCTTCCTTGATCTCTGTTCTCAGGAATAAAAAAAAAAACAACAAAAAAAACCTTTATAGGATATATACTAACTGAATGATAGCACTTCTTACCAGCACAACAGGGCATACTCTAGCCTAGTAGGTTCCAACTTGTACAGGAAGAAGGAAGGAAAGGTGAATAAAAGCGAAGACCTCACAACCCACCCCATTTAGTTTCTCTTTATTCTTCCCTAAACTGGTGCTTAGAACAGTTTGCAAAACCACCACAGTACTACAGTTTAAAAGAACATGTCATCTCACTTAGAGAACATGAATCTCAAATTTGAAAGCTGATATGAAGCCTTGTTTTCATTAGGACAAATTAATAGAAAATTTCCTGCTGGGGGAGAAATTTTTACAAAACTTACTATATAACTTGTCATCAAGGAATAGAAGATTATTACCTCCACCCCTGTCATGGCCACTATAGCTAGTCCCTAAGGAGACCAAGAGGTGACTAAGACATTCCCACTCATGGAGCTCATACTCATCCGAGCTGGAATTAGAGGAATGGTCCTGGTAGGCTGTCAAGGTGTTACCTGTGGTTAGTTCAAACCTGTTACAAGGAGCCAAGGCTGAAGAGGGTTGCCATTTGGTTTGATAGCAACTACCAATGGTGTGTTTGTACTGTGTAGAAGATGAAAGTTAAAGATAACACAGCACCTCTCTAACTACAAAGCTTAGCTTCATTCCAAGGCAAAAGCATATACAGAAAAAATACTCTTCTAAGTAAAGAGGTTTGCTTTGATGGGAGTTAAAAAAGCAGGGCTGGAGAGATGGCTTAGTGGTTAAGGTGCTTGCCTGCAGAGCCAAAGAACTTTGGTTCTATTCCCAGGACCCACATAAGCCTGATGCACAAGATGGTGCACACATTTGGAGTTTGTTTGCAGTGGCTGGAGGCCCTGGCGTGCCCATTCTCTCCCTCTCTCAAATAAATTAAAAAAAATATATATATATATATATATATAAAAGCAAAACAAAAATGGCCTTCAGAGTGAAATAGACAAAGATTCTTAGAACTTTACAGAAATCCCATGTATTGATAGAAGAATAAACAGCACTGCCCCCAAGCAGTTTGTGATTTCTTACCGTTTGCATACGGTGTGACCATCTTTTTATTGGTCATTACACGTGCTGTAGCGTTATTCACCTAAAATAACATGTAGAAAAGAGGGGCAGGGAAGAAGTGCACGTTAGGGAACGTGAAGTTGTTCACACAACAGTACTTAAAATGTAAATTTATGATAGCACTGATTTAGGTAGTTAATATTAATACACAGAATTTTAATTTAAGTGCTTATTAAATGAGGCCAACAAGAGTAAAATGCAGTTTCTTGGTCTCCAAACAGAAAAATCAGGGCTCTTTACCATTCACTACTCCAAAGAAAATATGTATTTGTGCAAGGTCTTTGGCAGCTCTCAGCACACTAAAGAAAAAGCAGACAGGAACAACTCTGCCTGCAAGTGAGTGCTGACTCTCATTACTACAACAGGCTTGCCCCGGGCCCTCGAGTAGATTTTGGGGACAATGAACAACTAACCTGATTCATTTCACCTGTCCTGATGTTCTGTTCTTTTGATGTTTATCTAAGATTACACTGTCTGGGATTAGTAAATAAATATAGGAACTTAAGAGTCCCATGTCGACACTCTTCAGGAACATTCTGAATTTACTAGACTATGTGGTCTATTTATTTAAGAATGGAGTCTTTAGAGTAGGTACTTAAAGGAACTATGAAAATAAAGTGTTTTTATTTCTTTTGTTGTATTGCCCTCTTCACTCTTATTACAAAAGTACATGGCTTCAGGCATTATCTATGCAAGGGTAAGAAGGTCTTCCACAAAGATGGAGCAGCTGGAGAGAAGAGGAACCAAACCTGGAAGCCAGGATAGAGCAGGCCAGTCCCGGAGCTCTTATGAAGGGCAAAGCCTCACCGTGGCACTCAATTATATATTGTCTCGACCTTGAAAGCATTTACAACATAGAAATGTCTTCCTTTTTTTTTTATTTGTTTGTTTTTGAGACAAGGTCTCACTAGGTAGCTCAAGATGAACCTGGAACTTGTGATCCTCTTGCTTTAGCCTCCAGAGTGCTGTGATTACAGGGCAGGCTAGTGCCGTCACAGCCAGCTGTCAGCATGTCTTATTGTGTGCCTTTCTGGAATATACAATGTGCTAGATTTGTATTATGAAGGCAAATTTTAGGTAAAATTGGAATTAAAAACATCTTAATGTCATTTGGATTGTATAACAAGCCCTTCTTCCTGTGTGAGGACAGCTTGAAACTCCATTTACTCTAGTTTTATCCCAGATAATATCAACAATTCACATTTACAAAGGAAGAATGGAGACAACAATGATGAGACTGAGCGCATGCAGTTAACACACACACAGAGAGAGAAGAAAGAAAAACAGCTTTGGAAGGAGAGGTGAGAAGCAAGGTTAGAATGGAGCAAGAGCTTGAACCAGCTGCTAGAGCAGAAAACAACCAGGCAATGAAAAGAAAAAAAAAAAAACAACAAAACAACAGCCCAAACCAATCAGAAACTACCAGTCAGCAAGAGAAAACAGCTGCTGGAACAGAGAAGGGAGGGCGGGAAGAACAGGAAAGGACAAGAGCAAGGATCTGGGGAAAGAGAACAATGTGGTGGTGGGGGAGGGGGGGAAGGTGTCACAGGCAAAGAAAGAACTACAAACAGTAGTTTGGGAAAGAGGAAAAGTGGGAAGGGAAGCTGGGGCAGGAAGTGCATTAATAAAACCAGCCAAACTGGAGTTCAGTAACTCTGAGTAAGATGTGCAAGGGAAAACTCCCCATGAAGTCAGTATCAAACAGCTCAGATTGCTACAAAACAATGTGTACATCAAAGTCCAGGCGACAGCACCCACAGCATTGAAAATAAAAGGGAGGAAAGGGAGAGGGACAACAAGTCAGATCACATTTGTAGTGTTAATGTGAGATGGCAGATGGACTTTCTCTATCTAATTGTTTTGTAATCACATTTTGAAAAGCTTCTTCTCTAGTGCTTTCATTTCACTTACCGCCAACGGGCACCATCGCCAGCACTGTGTATAGTTACCATGGAAAGAGTGAGTCAAGTGAAGGGCCCTAAATGCTAAACCATTGGAAAGGGGGAAAAAAGCAAAATATGCAGACATCTTACTCAAATGGTGGCTTTTATATTTAATTCTTTTAAAAACTGGGAAGGGGAAGGAGCCAGTTAACCTTCAGTGCATTAGTTACTCTAGAGCTCTGGGGAGCCCGAGGGGCTGACTCAATTGCAGCCCCAGCATATGTACCAGCTAGCCCTCAACCCTCTGCTGAGGGTGCTATCTGTCAAGTTAAGATCAACTGCCAAAATTTTGGTATTAAGGAAAGTTAGCTACTCCTCCCTCCCACAACCTTTGAAGGTCTATTCTGTGCTGATCGCTCACAGGCACATGGAGGCGAACTGGCCTCCAAGAGGAAGAGGGTATTGGCTGGTCCTGATTCATTACAAACACAATGTTACAAGCTAGTTTTTAGACACTTCTAAAGTTAGTTCTGCTTAAGCCTAATCATAGGAGTTCAGAGTCTTGCAAACTGAAGCAAAAAGAAAAAGACAAACAAACAAACAAACAAACAAAAACAAGAGAGCAGAAGGATGAACACTTGGAAGAGGAAAAAAGTAAATAAACAAGTAAACACATACATCCCCAAATTAAACCCAAAACAACTAAAACAAAGTGGGGGCTGGGGGAGGCAGACAGAAGTTGTTACTAGTATAGCTGAGTGCAAGAAGGTGGAAAACAGAGATACACACACACAGACAAGTGTGCACACACAAACAGGATAGGGCTCCAATGTGAAATAAGTGAGGCAATACAAAAAAAGAAATAAAATATACACAAGAAATTGAATTATTGAAGACATGCACCTCGATTTTACGGCCCTCTACCACGGTGCCGTGTAATTTCTCCCTGGCCCTGTCTGCATCAGCACTATTCTCGAAAGTTACGAACCCGAATCCCTGCATGCGGCGGGAGAGGGAAAACATGCACATCGTTACATCCAAGTAAATACTTTACATCACAGTATGAAACTCACATTGGCAACAGTTCAGCAATACTCTCCCAAAGCCACATTTGTGATCCATGCATATTTTTTTTTTTGTAAAGGGAAATTAAACCCACTAAGAGGATAAAGAATTGTAATAATTCTAACAGCAATTTAATCAACAATAACAACAGTAAAATAAAAATACAGAGCATATGAGGCCAGACCAAGATTAAGGCATTGAGTTACTCGGGTCAAACTACTCAATAAAGAATCTGAACATTTTTTAAATGTCCCGTTTCTCAATTCACGTTGTACATGTCCCTAAAGGAACTGACTCCCATAGTGCAAATCTAATTTTTTCCACTAACAGCTATATGAACTCTTAACATTCAAGATTAATTATCATATAATGAGATTTTTTTAGATCTAATTATTTTAGTGCCCCTTTACCTGTTACTTGTCACTGAACAAACGATGTATAATTCTCTAAGTATCAGATATGCAAGCAAGTGAAACTATCATTAAGCAACAGTCAAGTATATGATTTTTATTTAAGGCCAACTTAAAATTAACACATTGGCACTTTACAGGAAAAGTGTGCATGACTGATTTCCATAAAATTGCCATCCCAAATTTGCCTACATCACACATCTGTTGATGTCTATATCTACTGTTCAGTTAGTGACTGTCCATATGAGGGGAAAAAGGAATACTTTTTCAACAGGTAATGGGAATGAGATCTACATTAGAGACATCCATTATATCCTCTTCAATAGGAAAATGCCATAATATAATGCAAGCTGGCACAATGAATTTGGTTTAATTTAGTCTGTCCCCATAGCAGCTACAAAAGCAGTGTGGAAGTTCAGTTCATCAAGCAGACAAAGCAAGAGAGGAGGGAGTTACCCTACTCTCCTGTACACATCAGCATACTGCTTTCAGTGTGAGGATGGATCCTATACTTAGATCCTGTTCCATAATGCACCCCATTTGTTTTATCCTAGGGGCTTTGCTGTTATCCAGCCACTGTGTAACCAGTATCTACAGCTATTCACATCTGCAGAGTGGAAATGTCTTGAGATTTTCTGCAGTCACTTTCTAATAGCTTTGTTGTCCCTCTGGCACTTTTTGAATTTCCCAGGGTCAGAGAACCAAGCGTCTTGCTTCGTGAGACATGGTAAACAGTGTGCACTGCTCATATAAAAGCAATGTTCATTTAAGGACAGGATCATTCAGCACTCTAAATGATGTTACAGGTGGTGGTGTTTGGAGGATTCTAGTGGATAATCTCTACCCACAATTTGTATATCACTACAAATATCCAATGGGGGCAAAGTTTTAGCTGACAAAAAAAAATTTAAATGTATGTTTATTATACTGGAATATTATGGGTAATTTTAGCTAATAGTTTTTGAAAGAAGGTAAGCCTTTGTTGAAAATATCAATAGGAAAATATTTTCAGGAACAAATTTGGTATCAATGTGTATCTACCTTGACACCTCAAGACACACAAGGCAAGTCACAGTGGTCACTTGTGCTAGCATCTGCTAAAGACAAATCACCAATTCTCCAACCTGAGATTGCCCAGTAGGAGAGGTTAGCCTATTTTAAGAAAGTTATGCAAAGTGATGAGTTTTCATATCTCACTTCAGAGGAATTAGATTGTATTGCAACTCTTAGTCATAAATTTTATGCCTTGGGTTAAACTAATTAAATATAAATTATCCGAGTTACCATGAACTGATGTGGCTTTAGCACTGTGACTGTTTACTGTTTACATGGAACTACATTCCAATGTAAACAGCACACACTTGTCCTCTTATGTGGTAGCAGAGACATCTGCTGGGTTCATTTCAAAGGTAAAGAAACAGTTAAGTGAAGTGAAACATGCAAGGATATACAGTGAATGTTAAGAGGAGCAGAACACAGCTTTCTGAGTCTAAGCACACTAAGTAAGCTCTATTAGTGTGCTCGCCCTAATTTTCTTTCTGAAATCCAATTGTGAAGTCTTTTAGAATCTTCCCTTCAGAACGTGTTGGTGACACACCAGTGACATAACAGCTGAATCCAAAAGACTACGGGACAGGTTATATGTTTTGCTTTCTGGTCAGCAAATGACAAAGTTTAACATTAATACATCTCTGAGATTTTTCTCAATAATGATCTTATCTGGGAACCACACTTTCTAATGATTTTTTTTTTTTCTTTCTTGGAGGTAGGACCCACCTAGGCTGACCTGAAATTCACTATGTAGTCTCAGGCTAGCCTCGAACTTAATAACAATCCACCTACCTCTACCTCCCAAATGCTGGGATTAAAGGTGTGTGCCACCATGTCCAGCCATGTTAGCCCTTGCTTTTTATATTTTATATTTTATATATTTTATATTTTTATATTGAGAAGTGCTTCTATGCCAAAGGAAATGTTAATAAAGGTACCAAAGATGTCCATAGAAAGCAGTCTTTCCAAACATCTCTCCCTAGGGTCACAGAGGAAGATGGCCTGGTTGGCTGATGCTCTGGGATTCTGACATATATATAAGCATAGTGGAAGTGTGATGTCTTTCTTTCCTTTGAAGACAGACTGACCTGTGGCAGTGCAGTGATGCCCCACCCCAAGTTCTTCCAGTCCTATCCCTGCAGCCCAAAAATTTGTCACTTTTTTTATGCTGAAAATGGGATTGTGAAGATGTGATTAAATTAAATTAACTCAAGATAGGAAGATTAACCTGGATAATGTGGGTAGACCCAACACAAGCCCTTAGTCTTATAAGTGAAAAGGGGAAGGAGAGAGGCCGATCAGAGGGCAGAAGCTCAGGAGAAGGTCAAACTGTCCATGTTGGTCTTGAACAGCCTCCAGAAATTCAGAAAGGGGAGGGAGCAGATGATCTACTACGGAGCCTTCTGAGGCAACACAGGCCCTTCATGACAGCCAGTGAGACCCACTGTAGACTCCTTACCTCCAGACTAGAAAAGTATGGCTTTTAGCCACCAAATCTACGGTCAATTTTTCAGAAGCAAAGGTAAAGAAATACATACCTCTCAGAATTAAAGTCCATGATTAAGAAGGTAAGAGGTGTGCCAAATATTTTTAGAGTATTATTCTTAAGTACCCTTCTCATCCCAAAACTTTTTAAACAAGGTGATTTTCATCCACCCAAACGTTACACTTCCTTATATCACATTTACATTTTCTTTTTAATAATATTAACTCAAAGCTTAAAAATTTTAATGTACTACTTCTTCAATAAAATTTAGCATTTTAGGAAAGATGCCATGAACTGTGCTAATGATAATCATAGCTCATCTGGGCTTAAAAATTATAGAAAACTCTGCTTCTATGAAATTATGTTTGAATGTTTATTTTTTCTTAGAAATCTGATATCAAGTTGTTATTTGCTTTAAAAAAAGTGGAGGTACATTTAAATTTAACACATTTTACTTATGCCATTTAGAATAATCATACCATGTATTGAATATTGAAATTAATAATCTACACAAGCATAATATATAACAAATACATTACATAACCTGTAATAAATGTACTCTCAAGTTCTTAGCCAGAAGACATATTTCAGATATGTAAGGAGATGAATTTTTATCTGAACTCATCACATTAATAAAAAAAAGGTAACCTTGTATTTCATTAAACAATGATGAGGTCACATTTGTTTAGTACAGTACTATACAAAAGAAATATGTGAGTCACACATATAATTTAAAACTTTCTAATCATTATATTAAAATAATAGAAACAGATGAAATCAATGTGATTTATTTATACAACATATACAATATATTATCAATTAAATGTAGCACCAATATAAGATCATCATTAATGAGGTGGTCAAGAGTCATTCTGTGCCAAACCTTTGAAACCTGTAATGCACCTGACACTTGCACACATCTCAGCTTGGACGTCACAGTCCCCATGTGCAAAGGGGTTGCGGTCCTGGATAGCACAGGTCCCTACACACTCCTATTGAGGTTCTTTGTCCCCCAAGTCTCCATAAGTCACTCGTGTTCCCAATCTAAATATACCAGTGTTACAGTGGAGACTTCTCAGCCACCTTAGCTCCAGGTGAGTTACAAACGGTCTGTAGTGCATGTTGTGGTTAACACATTCATTACTTGCCCTGACATCATTTATCATAATGACATATGGGAGCCGAGGAACTGTCACCTTTTTAGTCTGGCCTCAGGCTGTAATAAGTAACAAGCAGTAAGATGAACATCGTAAACTTGTTTTTAATTTTTTAAATTTGTATAGTCTTTGAATTTTTCCATCTCAGAAGAATGAGAAAGAAAATTTACCATGTAACTTTTAAAGGAGAAATCAAAAGCAGACGGATCTCCTGGGTATGGCCAGAACACAGAAATTAAAAAATAAATAAAAAGAAAACTAAAATCTATAAAATGGTAATAAAAGAAAAACAAACTAAGCCTTTTGGAAATACATGCACTGTTAGTTCAGTTTTAAGTATAATGGAAAATATTTCATGTTAGCATTACCTATCAATTTTATTGAAAAATCACACAGATATGTTTGTGACTTGAAAGTCTGAAAGTTTGACTTGAAAGAAAACATTTTGACCATGTTTAGAAATAAGTAATTTCCTTTTGTATAAAATCAAAAGGAAAGAAGTCAGAGCAGAGTTCTTTTGTCTGAGACTGGGAAGAGATGTCAAATCTTCCCTAACTCCTCCAGCCTAAGTGGAAGCCCTACCTAGAACCAAACCCAACCCTTAGCAGTCCACCTGGGAGAAGGGTGAGAACAGATTCACCAGAACTTTCTGTCTACACACTTGTCCCTTCCAGGGCAAATTATACCACAAGGATTTTGATAAAGCTGGAGGGAAAACACAAATGTAGAATCTGTATATTTCTTTCTTTAATAAGCAGGAAGATTATGTAAAAAAATGTCATGTAGCTGGGTGACAATGAATAGGATGATGGAAAGCCTCAAGTTCAACAATGGAATGAACTCCTGAGAAGAAAAGTTCTTAACCACTACACTTAACAGAACTCACTGTAAGGTCAAGAATATGGTGTGGGGGAGGGTCTTGACAGACGGCTTAGTGGTTAAAGGGGTCTGTCTGCAAAGCCAAAGGACCCAAGTTCAATTCCCCAGGATGTATGTAAGCCAAATGCACAAAGTGGCACATGTGTCTGGAGTTCATTTACAGTGGCTGAAGGCCTTGGTGTGTACATTCTCTCCCTCCCTCCCTGTCTCTTTCTCTCTCTTTCAAAAACAAAAACAATTTTTTTAAAGAATATGGGAGGGGCTGCATAAGGTGACCATTAAGAATCCACATGAAACAAAAGATTGAAGGAAAAATAAGAGATCAGTGAGCATTCTTTTTAATAAATTGTGTGTGCTTCTTTCTTTTAAAGCCATTACTCTGTGGATCTATAAAAAAAAAAACACATAGTTTATTGTTTTAATGGAATGTTTTGCGGAAGAAAGGGGTTTCACTGAGAGCTGTGAGCTAATAGGCATGAGCTTGGGATAATCCAGGACACAGTCTTTCTAGGCATTAACTTACTGCCTGTGTGAGCATCTGTTGTTACTAGTGGAATGTGAGAAGGCAGCTACATATATAACTAATGTGATAATTTTCTAAATCCAGTTTGAGAAATTTGGTACTTTTTGTTGAGAATATTATTTCCCATATATGAAGTATACATTTTCAAAAGGTGAGTTTATCTTTCAGTTACTAAGATCTTTGGCTATAGCTGACTTTGTTTTTGTTTTGTTTTTTTATAGAGAAATGGGTAAAATGACAACACAATTACAGGAGAGAATTTAAATATACTGTGCACGTGTATGTAAGACAGGTGTTATACAGCCAGCAAAACCTGGGTAAGCCAAATCCAAATGAAGGGCAAAGAAAAAAGAGGAAGATCCAAAATTGAGGTACTGTGGGACACAACACTCCTTTGTAGGCAGGAGCTAGGACAGGCCTTCAGGAAGGGTAGATGTGACAGTGAGAACTGCTTATTCATGTCTTCAAAGGTTACATGAGAGTGCTGGACAGTCTTACTGCATAGTAAAAAAAGGTGGGGAGAAGCGGGGCTGGAGAGATAGCTTAGTGGTTAAGGCACTAAGGTGCTTACCTGTGAAGCCTAAGGACCCAGGTTGATTCCCCAGGACCTATATAAGCCAAATGCACAGGATGGTGCATACATCTGGAGTTCATTTGCATTGGCTAGAGGCCCTGACATGCCCATTTTCTCTATCTGATTCTTTCTCTCTGTGTCTCTCACAAATAAATAAATATTTTCTTTAACGGTAGCTGGATGTGGTCATGTATACCTTTAATCCCAGCACTTGGGAGGTAGAGGCAGGAAGATCAGTGTGAGTTCAGGATGAACCTGGGACTACAGAGTGAGTTCTGGTCAGCCTGGGCTAGAGTGAGATCTTACCTCAAAAAAAAACAAAACAAAAAACAAAACAAAACAAAAAAACAAAAACAAATAAAGTAAATAAAACAAAAGATGATGACGACGACGATAATTTAGAGGCTGTGAGGGATGTAGCGCAGTGGTTGGGAGTCTGCCCAGTAAGTAAGTACAAGGCCCTGGGCTCTAGCCCCAGAATTGCAAAAACAAACAAACAAAAAACCTGCAGAGTTGTTTTGGTTTTAGAATAATTTGGCTAATATTAATTTATATTTAAGTATTGCTTATCTCAGACTTATTTTGTGACTAGTTTTTCTATTGCTGCTTAAAAAAATCTAATAAAGCTAATTTCTGTATTAAAAAGCACTCTTAAAAGTCAAAGCAACTCTCCACTAAAACAATAGGGCCACAATAAAGTCCTCTTTTCTCTGGTTTCAATCATGCTATAATTTTATAGTTAATCCCAAATAAATAAAAGAAACAAGAAACTAAAACAAATTCACCAAAAGAAAGAAAGAAAGAAATAGGAAAAACAAAAAGGTGCTCACTCCATGGTCTTCAGGCAGCAGTTAAGAAGACAAGGGACCACTCCAAGGTTTGCTCAGTTTTTGACGCATGTCCAAGACAATTCTGAATGCTGTGCTTTGCTCTGAATACACTGAGCACAGAAGGAGAGGCAGCAAGGACACTGCATGGAGCCGCCAGAAGCAGCACACACCTTTACATTTTCCAAAGGGAAAAGGAAGGTGTGTGTCATTACTTTTAAATAAAAATGATATGGGAGAACCAATTGGGTAAGGCAAATTCTAAAAATGTTGGAAGCAGGTAAATCCTTGAAGTCAATAAAAGCCTTCAGAGGATTAATTTCCTTTGCTTTATAATCCTGTCATCACATTATTTTCTTGGTAAGGAGCAAGTACTACTCAGTGACTGATGCAACTATGCTGAGCTTCTGATTGTTAGCCTAATCAAGGCTGTTTTAAGTGCTCACAAGTGAAAATCAAAAATGCTTAAGCAACTACTTTATATAAGCAGTACAGCCAATAATCTCCATGTATTTATTTTACATTCACCTGTTTCCCATCCACAGCTACATACATATCTTATAGCTAAATACTTCACAAATACAAAAGCAAACTACATAAACACTGGAACAGAACTTGATTATGAAGAAGTAACAAGCATAAATAGCTTTACTGGTTAGTTAATGGATTCCATTTTAAAGATACTTACCAAGTTAAGTGCTGCAGAAAGTTCTGTATAAACATATTAATCTTTTTTTGTTTTAATTGAAGCTGGATGCTTAATTGCCTCTTTAATAATTAACACATAAATTGTTATAGTCAGAATTAAACACTTTTAGTGTTGATACATTCTACAATGTAAAGAAATAATAACCAGAAACATTAGCACAGTGTATGTATCTGTACTGGCACAGATGGGGTAGGAAGTGTGTTATCAATTACCAAAGCATGGTCAGTCTGGAATAGGAAATTGAAGAAATGTAAATATTAATTTATTTATTGGTTTTACTTATCTTTTCCTCAAGTAGTAGTCTTAGGACATTTAATCATGGCCAAGAGCTATTTTCAAAGTTCTGCAGGTATGACCAATAAAAACTAATTTTAACAACACTAACAGGAAAAATGATTTTTATTTTAAAATGTCAATTCTTATGTAGAACATGGGAGACGAGAACACACATCAGCTTGCATGCTGCTACTACCTCAGTTGTGATAGGAAACCCAACTCAGCATGTAGCTGGAGCAACTCTGTAATCTCGGGCATTCAGTTCCAGTGAGCACCTGCTCACGGCTCACTGTGTTGAAGCTTTGTCAAAGTTTATCCCAAAGAGAGAACAAGTGAACTGAGTAACTGAAAGAAATATCCATTACCTTGGTCCTAAGTATGTCATTTTGTGGTTGCATTTTAAAAAGCTGAATTGCTCCAACAGAATTCAGAAAAGAATTTCAAATTTTACTCTTTTCTGATGTCTCTCTCTTTCTTTAAAATGAGGGGGCACAGGTCAAGTCTGAAGGTGATCAAGAAACCCCATTTCCTGCATCCTGCCTTTAGTATTGCCATATCCTACTTCAGCTTCTCTTTCTTCCTGGCACTCTCCCATATGGAGCATCCTTAGGATAAAAATCTGGTCACATGGCAGCTTCTTTGTGGGAGGATCTAATCCAATCCAAGCTGGATACTTAGGATACGTTAATGCAGGTTAAGAAAGCTGCTCGTGTTTTCCTAATAACTACTGTTTAACATAAAACAAAACTTACAAAGGAGGCAAGCACACACTACTGAAACAGAGCTTACCTTAGAGCCACGCTCATTAAAGATGATTTCTACATCTAGGATTTTGCCAAACTGCTGCAGAGACAAAAATGAAAACAGCAATGGTCAGCTTTTTATCCACATGCTTTTCTTTCTTCTGAAAAAAGGACTTTTCTTTCTCTCGTTCAGAAAACTAGGACTTACTTCTATGTTCTTATGGGTCAGCAGGTCCCAATATAATTTCTGAATGGTGCCCTCTACTGAGCTGGCAGTTTCTCCTGTTATATTTTCCTCACTCCATTCACACAGTGTCACCACTGCCATGTGTGGAAGCTACTTGCCCAGGGCATTCAGTGCTGCCCTATTATGTGCTTTATGACATACTTTTTCATGTTCCAAAACCTGCAGTTTGTCCAATGACTGCTCCAAGTATCACTAAGTAGAATGATAAATTCACTGAAGACTATCTTTCCTCTCCCCACCCCCCCTTTTGAAAAATGCAAAGAGCTAGAGATATGGTTTAGCTGTTAAGGTGCTTGCCTGTGAAGCTTAAGGACCCAGGTTCGATTTCCCAGTACCTATATAAGCCAGATTCACAAGGTGGCACATGCGTCTGGAGTTTGTCTGCAGTGGCTGGAACCAGAAATGCCCATTTTCTCTCTTGCTCTATCTACCTCCCTTCCTCTCTCTCAAATAAGTAAATAAAAATTTTAAATTGTATAAAAATTAGAAAATATAAACAAAAAGGAAAGCAGAAAATAAAGATCTCCAAGTCTAGTATTTAGCACTTAGGGGCTCTGTCATCCAGGCTCCCTCAGGCACACACATTTGCAAACCACCAACACTGGGGTGTGGCATGAACTGCTTATATTTATTTACTTACTTACTTATTTATTTAAATTTAGCAACAGCTGTGAACAGTCATCAAGCCCAAAAGGCACATACTGTTTACTATCTCTATAGGTGAAATACTATTGCATTACAGTAAGGGATGATTCCATTTATTGGTCATTTTAACATGTCTGAAGCAAACATTTGGAATATTTTAAGTAATCTGTTTAGAAATTATTTAAATGTTTTAGTACATTGAATGGCAAAACAGAGTTAAATACACAAAGCCAAAATTGTTGCATTGTTAGGTAGTTAAACAAAGCACCAAGTCACATGAAGGAGGTGTTAAGTAGGGGACAAGCTGTTTTACTAACTGCTTCCAAGGAAGTGAGGAGCTGAGGCCTGGGCAGTCAATCTTCAAGTATCTTTCTGGCCCACCACTTCCTTGCAGCACGAGGCTTGACCTGTACCCCATTACCTGCTTCATTTAGACTTCAAATGAGACTATGGGAAGTTAGGTTAAAAAAAAAAGAAAAATGAAAGCCAGTATAACAGAAATGCTTTCCCACTGTATTTAACTGTTACTGTGCCCAGATTTTCCAGAGTAAGGTGCTTCCACTTGATTCTGGCTTCATCAGTGAACAGTAAATTGGGAAAGTCAAGGGAAGAGGAAAATGTCTTACCTTAGATATATCATTTTAGACAATTTTATTTCTATTTATTGTCTAGCCTATAAAAATAAACATGGTGCTATAGAGTTCACTTCCTATTGCATTCTTTTTGGAATCTTTTTGGGAGAAGGTTTGCCTCCTGTGATAAAGGAAAATGAGGCTGTGTCAAATTTACAGAGCATGCTCCAGGGAGCATGGAATACCTACCCTTGTCCAATGCTACCCCTTCCACACAATAGGGATTAACCATGTGGGAGAAAACAGAACACTCAGGTATCCCTTGCAAGGAAAAAACTATTATTTCTTTTCATTTTACGCCTTGGGTAAAGGAGATATGGTACATTTCAAGAAATCACTAACAGGTTTTGGCAGATCTTCAGTGGACACTGTCTTTCTGACTTAAGGGAAAATGCACCTGACAGATGGAGAGCACTCCACTCTTATCAAAGTCTCTACCACCTGTGATGGTTCAGAAGTGAACCCAAGAAACGCACCTTCCTCAGATGTGTTTTCTTACATGTAACCCAAGTCCTTTATTTGTCTTTTCTATCAAGATGGAGGATAGGTTTTTACCATTCTGTCTGGCAAAGCAATTTTTTCTGGATGAGTGCTGGTGTGCATGTGCCATAGCAGGTGTGTGGAGGTCAGTGGTCAACTTTTAGGTACAGGTCCTCACCTTCACCACTCTATCCACCAGGTAGCTGGCCTACTAGCTTCTGGAAAATTCTCCTATCTCTGCCTCTTATCTTGCCAGGATTACAGAAGCTTGCCACAGCTTCCAGCTCTTACATAGAGTCTGGGGATCCAATCTTAGGGCATTCATGCTTGCAAGGAAAGCACACTGTTCATTCAGCCATCTGCTTAGCCCTTTGTTCCTTAAATACTTTAAGAACATCATTAGATCTCAATGTTGGCCTTCTCTTTAGTGGCAAAAATACATTCAGATGGTCTGCTGGACATGAAGAACTTTGCTCCACTGTCTTGTCACTTAACAAGCGACCATAGCTAGGTCTTAAAGCAAGATATCTGCTATTCTGCAAAAGAACTGGTCAACTATCCTAAAGAAATTTTTGCAAAACTATTTTGTACCTCTTCATCTTAGGTTAAGTTAACATTTGGTATAATTAAAACAAGTAAAAATGCATAGTCTCAGAAAAGATGCAGACTTAGCAACCATTTACTTCCAACATAAATTTTTTTTAAATTTGTTTTGTACTCAGTGAATACAGTCAAGTTGGTACCATTGTTAGCCTCCTCCTTGTCCTTCCCCTCCCCCTGACCCCTCCTTGTTGGGGTATATGGGGCATGCATTGTGGGGTTAGCTCCCAGTTATGGGCAGGATGAAATGTCTCTGTGTATCATCACCCCAACAATTCAGGAGCTGACTATGACAGACTGCAAAGGCAGAGCTAGAGCAGCAAGGGTGTACTCCTGAGTGGAAGAAACTGGGCAGCAGAGAAGAGGGTGGCAGTCACACACTCGGCTTCTATGGGACAGGATAAATCAGCATGGTGCCCTTATGTATCCACACACTTGGGGATCTTACACACATGCTTAAGCCCAAATTGCAACTTGGACTGTTCAGCTGGGACAGAGATATTAGTATTTTGAGAGGCATGTGTATTTTCATATACATGTATATGTAGGTGAGTGGTTGATGTTGAGGTCTTCCTCAATGGTTCTCTATCTTTAGTTTTTGAGATAGGGTCTCTCACTGAATCTGGATCTCACTGATTGGATAGCTAGCTATGTCTTGCAATTCTCCTGTCTCCACCTCCCCAGCATTAGGAATATAGCAACATGTTGTCACACCTGGCAGTTTTAAATTTTTATTTACTTCTGAGAGAGAGAGAGAAAGAGACAAAGGATATATTGGTATGCGTATACAAGGGCCTCTTATTGCTGCAAATGAATTCCAGATACATGCACCATGTTGTGGCATCTGGCTTTATGTGGGTACTGGGAAATTGAATCTGGACCAGCAGGATTTGCAAAAAACCACCTTTAATTGCTGGGCCATGAGCCCTCATGCCTGGCATTTAACAAGAGTTTAGCTGCTCATGCTTTCATGGCAAGCACTTTACCACTGAGCCAAGTCCCTAGTGCCATCAGTATTTGTTAAGTCTTCACACATTTCCAATGTGAACAAGTTTTGGAATCATGCTGTGAAAGTATGCGGACGCTGTTCTTTAGGTGAGATAAAGAGTATCACTGGCATGCTCACCTAGATGGTGTGTGAGCAGTGGTCAATGTGTTCTGGTATGGGCACTGAACATTTCCCTATCACAGGAACCTCCTTGGTCCCAATAAACTGTTGTATGGTCTGCCTTGTGCATAGGAGACAACCTTGCATGTGTGAGACAATCTATCAGGCTCATGCCTAGTACAGACTGGGAAGTAGAAAAAGTTTTCCAAAGACTGAGGACAGAAGTAAGTGATTTACCTAATGATTGTTCTTAATTTCCTTATCATTTTGTCCTGGAGTCCTAATTACTAATAACACCTCTGGTGGATTAAATTATATTTTAGTAAAACCCACAAGGACTTCAGAGACTTACCCCAAACATCTGCCGGAGATCAGGGTCCCGGAAGCGGAAAGGAATATTAGAGACATGCAGCCGTTTAGGGGTGGATTTACTCTCTGAATTTTCACTACTTTGTGTCTGTGACTGTTGGCCGTCTGTCTGTGCTCCACCTTCTGTCTGCTAAAGAAAGAAGTAAATTACAATGAGCAAAAAGATCATTATTTCATAAAAATCATTTTAGGTAGTTAAAGTACTTTTTTATTCTTCCAAAAAGAGAAAAAAAAAACCCCAAGTGGTATGTCTACAAAGTTTAGGTCATAATTTTAGTACATTAGCAAAATGGACAGAAACAGTGACTTGCTCAAGATCATGTGGAGGGATCACATGAGGCTGACTAGAGACATGAAAATAATACTTTTCTTTTTACATTCTTAGTATTGTTTTCTAGTGCTTAGCCACAGGTCATTATTTCTCAGGTCATTATTTCTCTTGCTTAGGCTACTAAGGAATGAAATAAGATAGGATTTTTTTTTTTTTTTTTGAGGTAGGGTCTGGCTGCAGCCCAGGCTAACCTAGAACTCATAGCAATCCTCCTACCTCTGCCTCCTGAGTGCTGGGATTAAAGGCATGCACCACCATGCCCCGAAAGACAGGATTTTTATGTTTCACACTCCTCATTAGTTTCAGTGTACAAATACTCTGGTGTTGAAAGTCATATAAGAATATTATTTATGAACAGAAGAACCCTAGTGACAATAGTCAATTTGCTTGAAAAGAGAGGAAGCTCCTTATATTGAAATTAACCTCTTCTTTTTTCCATTCCAGCTGCTTATGGTACAGGGTACCCACTCCTGTGCCCCATGTGAAGGCACATTGACAGTCTATGGCTTTAAAGGGGCCCTGACTTATCTAATAATACACAAATGACGCAACTGTCCACACCCGCGGTGGTAGAGTATGAGCATGGCTGTACATTTCTGATTGTGAATCTCTTCAGCTTTACCTATTTTTTCCCACACTAAATTCTCAACAGTTCCCATGTTGATAGGCTGTTTAAAAAATATTCTATATTTACTTAGAGAGAATGGGCATGCCAGGGCCTCCAGCCATTGCAAACAAACTCCATGCACCCCGTTGTACATCTGGCTAACGTGGGTCCTAGGGAATTGAACCTGGGTCCTTTGGCTTTGCAGGCAAATGCCTTACCGCTAAGCCATCCCTTTTTTTTTTTTTTAATCTTTTCTGGAAACAAAGATCTATCAGGTATGACACTTTCTAGGCATAAAGACCGCTAAGCCATCCCTTTTTTTTTTTTTTAATCTTTTCTGGAAACAAAGATCTATCAGGTATGACACTTTCTAGGCATAAAGACATCTGTTTTGAAGTCATCATCTGAAGTGCTCACCTGGCAAGTTAAGAACCTTGTTTTTAAAGCAAAGGGGCAACCTACAGAATGGGAAAAAATCTTCGCCAGCTATATATCTGATAGAGGATTAATATCTAGGATATACAAAGAACTCAAAAAGTTAACTAATAAGGAATCAAACAGGCCAATCAAAAAATGGGCTAAGGAGCTAAATAGAGAGTTCTCAAAGGAAGAAATACGAATGGCATATAAGCACCTAAAAAAATGTTCTACGTCACTAGTCATCAGGGAAATGCAGATTAAAACTACATTGAGATTCCATCTCACTCCTGTCAGATTGGCCACCATCATGAAAACAAATGATCATAAATGTTGGCGGGGATGTGGAAAAAAAGGAACCCTTCTGCACTGCTGGTGGGAATGCAATCTGGTCCAGCCATTGTGGAAAACAGTGTGGAGGTTCCTAAAGCAGCTAGAGATTGATCTACCATATGACCCAGCTATAGCACTCCTAGGCATATATCCAAAGGACTCATCTCATTTCCTTAGAAGTACATGCTCAACCATGTTTATTGCTGCTCAATTTATAATAGCTGGGAAATGGAACCAGCCTAGATGTCCCTCAACAGATGAGTGGATAATGAAGATGTGGTACATTTATACAATGGAGTTCTACTCAGCAGTAAAGAAAAATGAAGTTATGAAATTTGCAGAAAAATGGATGGACCTGGAAAGTATTATACTAAGTCAGGTAACCCAGGCCCAGAAAGCCAAGCGCCACATGTTCTCCCTCATATGGGGATCCTAGCTACAGATGACTGGGCTTCTGTGTGAGAATGAAAATACTTAGTAGCAGAGGCCAGTAAGTTGAAAAGGAGACATAAAGGGTGGAGAAAGGAAGGGAGGAGGATACTTAATAGGTTGATATTGTATATATGTAATTACAATGATTGTAATGGGGAGGTAATATGATTGAGAATGGAATTTCAAACGGGAAAGTGTGGGGGTGGGGAGGGAGGGAATTACCATGGGATATATTTTATAATCATGGAAAATGTTAATAAAAATTAAAAAAAAAAAAAAAAGATTTGCAGGGTAGGAAAAAAAAAAAAGATTTTTCTGAATCGGTTTTGATCACGTGGCTATTGTGCTTGAAAATCAAACTCTTTTGTGTAATAAATCTCAGAATCTTAAAAAAAAAAAAAAAAAAAAAAAAAAAGAACCTTGTTTTTAGTCTCTGTAGAGTGCATGCCAAACTGGATGGCTTCAGCTGATCCAACCCACATAACTTTTTTTTTTTTTTCTGAGGCAGGGTTTCACTGGCTCACCTGGAATTCCCTTGCCAACCTGGAATTCACTATGTAGTCTCAGGGTGGCCTCAAACTCATGGTGATCCTCCTCCCTTTGCTTCCCGAGTGCTGGGATTAAAGGCATTTGCCACCACACCTGGCTTATACCCACACACTTTTAAACCATGAGTGAAATGTGCTGTTCTTATCTTAAGCAGACAGACCTGAGTGCCTAGAAGACTCAATCTTCTAGGTGACACAGAACAAATCTTGGTCTCTGTTTGACCCAGCATTCAGGCTAAAAGAAACTGAATCAGAGACATTTTATGCTCAGAGATATTAGAAACTATCTTGAAATGAAGTTTGAACTTTTAAAATATCCAAGATAATCAAGAATAAACTCCACAATGACTGACAGCTGCTCTCACAACTCATAAGCCACAACCCCATGGTGAATACCAGCAATTCTATTGAGGAATGCAGGGAGGAGGGAAATGATGGTACCAACACATGATGTATCCATACAAAGTTTCTACTTAATTAAGGGAGAAAGAAAATCCTTCAAGTAAATGTAAGGCTTTTTAAAGGTCAATCTGAAGGATGGCAGCTTTCTATGGCATTCTATCCAGGCCTTGCAAGTGGCTTAAATGTGAAGTGGCTCATGTGGTATAAAAATAGCAGAAAAGGGAAGAGTCATGAAGCAGTGTTCTGAGAAAGTGTAAGGTTTTCAATCATTAATGGGAGCACAATGCAGACTAAGCAAAAGCCCATTGAAAGATGAAGCACTAAGCTACAAACAACATCATGGACACCAGCATGCAGTCAAAGCCGAAACAATGACTGTCACAAGTGCCCACCTTTCAAACTTGCCTCTTACATCTCACAGCTGGACCACATTAGAACTCACTCTTCAATCTTTTTAAAAAATATTTATCTATTTCGAAAGAGACAGAGAGACTATGGTCATGCCAGGGCCTTTAGCCACTGTGAACAAATTCCAGAATCATGCACCACCATGTGCATCTGGCTTACATGGGTACTGGAGAACTGAACCTGGGTTCTTAGGCTTTGTAGGCAAGTGTCTTAACAGCTAAGCCATCTCTCCAGCCCTCTCTTCAATCTTTAAAAGCACCAGATTTGGGCTGGAGAGATGGTTTAGCGGTTAAACGCTTGCCTGTGAAGCCTAAGGACCCCGGTTCGAGGCTCGGTTCCCCAGGTCCCATGTTAGCCAGATGCACAAGGGGGCGCACGCGTCTGGAGTTCGTTTGCAGAGGCTGGAAGCCCTGGCGCGCCCATTCTCTCTCTCCCTCTATCTGTCTTTCTCTCTGTGTCTGTTGCTCTCAAATAAATAAATAAAAAATATTAAAAAAAATAAAATAAAATAAAAGCACCAGATTTGATCTTCAGGATAACATTGTACCACATGGAGAAAAGTAAAAAAAAAAAAAAAAAAGAAAAGAAAAGTTAAAAAGATGGATTCTATATGTCCCAAACCAGAGTTCCATATAACTTATTTATGCCACCCAAATGACCTGTCTCAGTTCACATGAAGTGGTGGAATAAGTGAAAGCTAATGGTTACTTCAGAGAGTGCTGCTGGAGGCACTTAGTTATTGTTTTTGAGGGTTCTTTACTGTCTGGAAGACACAATTTAAGAAATTAGCTGGGGACTGGAGAGATAACAGTTGAGGTGTTTGCCTATGAAGCCAAAGGATCGCGGTTTGATTCTCCAGGACCCACATAAACCCGATCCACAAGGGGGCGCATACATCTGGAGTTTGTGGCTAGAGGCCCTGGCATGCCCATTTTCTCTCTCTCTCTCTCTCTCTCTCTCTCTGTCTCTGTCTCTCTCTGCTTGTAAATAAATAAAATAATCTTAAAAAAAACTTAAAAAAAAACCCCAGAAATTAGCCAGGTGTGGTGGCGCACGCCTTTAATCCCAGCATTTGGGAGACAGAGGTAGGAGGATTGCCAAGAGTTCCAGGACAAACTGAGTATGCAGAGTGAATTCCAGGTCAGCCTGGCCTAATGCGAGACCCTACCTCAAAAAAACAACAAAAAAAAAATTAAAAGAGTGGATAATTTTGCTGTCTGCAGTGAACACACTCATATTTCTTACAAGTATGAAACCATTAATTCTAGGGAGATCTGATAAGTGAAAAAGTGAGTTATTTTCAAAATTTGAAAGCCTATGCATACAAAGTAATACTTAATGGAAGTTTAGCATGCATTTACCAAATGCGCCCATCAAGCATAAGGCTAGATGGATCTTCCCACGCCTGTGACCATCAAATTAGATCAAGAAACAGAAGGAGACTTTCAACTCTCCCTGTCTAGAAAGCCGGCCTCCTTTGCCCTACTGCACGAAACTATTTCATGAGGCACTACCCAACTCTAGAATGACAAAAACATCAATTCATACCTTTAAGTATGATGCACTTTTGTCATTGTCAGGCCCAGAGCTGACAAAGACACTGGAATACACATGTTTGGAGTTCACCAACATTATTAGTACAATGGTAATAATGAAAAAAAAAAAAGAAAGAAAGAAACAGAGGGAGAGAAGCACCCCAGGGGACCACTCCAGTCCTTAGTCCCTGCCCCACGGTTCTCACTAAGCTATCTTCTACACGCACAAGTGAGTTTTACTGTTCTTTTTGGGTGCTTCTTTAGAGATAGGGTCTCCCTATGTGGCCCACTTTGTTTATTCATTCATACTCTATTTGTAAACACACAGAATGTACCTGGGCTGCTTTCAGTGAACGTTGTTGTGTTTTCTGGCAAACACAGGCAGGTATGCATGAGTATGTATGAACACACGAGTGCACACACGCCTAGAGTTGATTGAGCTGTGCACGCTCAGCTTCAACAATTCTGCCACTTCCCAAAGTGGTGTGCCACACTACACTCACATCAACTGTGCTTGATGCTCTTACTATTGCCATTTAAACATTCTGACGGTGACTGTGGCATCATATTGGAGCTTTTCTTTTCATCATTGCTGAGTTGATCATGGTGATGGTTTATGTTGACTGCCAATTTGACAGAACCTAGGCTCACCAGTGAGGCTTACCAGATTAGGTTAACTGTGGTAGGAAGACCAACCTTAAGCATGGGCAGCACCACACCACAGGCTGGGTCCTGGACTGTGTGCGCAGGAGCGCTGGCTGAGCACCAGCGTGCACTGCCCTCTGCTTCCTCCCTAGGCTGACCGTGACCAGCTCTGCTTCAAGCTCCTTCCCTGCCAGGGAGCTGAAATAAATCCTTCCTCCATTAAGCTGATTTTTGTCAGGTATTTCACCTCAGCAATGAGAAGGTCACTAATACAATCACCTTTTCATATGTTTATTGTACATTTTGATACTCTTTTGGAAAATACCTGTGTAAATCTTTTGCCTATTCCTGATTGAGATGACTTTTGCTTATGACTTGTAGATTTTAAAATAAAATTTGGATATGAGCCCATTAATACCTGAGTGGTAAACAGTTATCTTTTAGAGCTCTGTAGTACAACTTGGATTTTATTTATTTATTTTGATTATTTGAGGTACGGTCTCACTCTAGCCCAAGTTCACCAAAAATTCACACTATAGTCTCAGGTTGGCCTCAAATTCTCACCAATTCACCTACCACAGCCTCCTGAATGCTAGGATGAAAGGTGTGTACCACCACAACTGGCCAGTTTTATTTTTTTAACAAAGAGTTTCACTGTCCTTGAACTCGTGGTGATCCTACTTCTCAGGAATGTGCCATAGCACGGGCCAACCCTTAGAATTTCAACGTAAGAATTTTAATGAACTGCTGGTATCACCTAAAATCTGTCATCTATGTCTAAAATGCTCTATTCTACAAACCAAATTTAGGTCTTCTGAATATTTATAGCACATTAGCAAAATGGGAGAGCAGACCAAAATGCTGAGTGACTGCTCAAGATCACATGAAGAGACGCTCACTAGGCTGACTGGACTTGGAGCTCCCAGTTTTTCTGCTTAGGCTGTGACCATTGAGTATCAGTAACCCCCGTCTCAGTGGCAGGATTAAAGGCATGCATAGTCACACCTAACTTTTCATTTGGGTGCCAGGGATCAAACTCAGGTCCTCACGCAAGCCCGGACCATTGAACCAACTCCACCCCACCTCCCAGTTAATTCTATCTAAGCCCAATCCTGGGCAGGTAATCGTGGCTAGAGGAAAGTCTTCCACCTGGGCTGCTGAACAGCCCAACTGCTGCAGCAGATGAAGAGGACCCTCAAGGTGGTGGAGTATGCTTTTGCTGAGAAGGCTCTCACTTCCTATAAACAGTGCTTCAGACTTTCTTTCCTCTCTGTATCTCTTCTGTCTTTCTTTTTCCCACTTACATGAGTTTTTTTTTAAATGCAAATTCCGTATATAATATAGCTATATAACTCAAGAATGCCTACTCTAGCCGGGCATGGTGGTGCACGCCTTTAATCCCAGCACTCGGGAGGCAGAGGTAGGAGGATCGCTGTGAGTTCGAGGCCACCCTGAGACTGCATAGTGAATTCCAGGTCAGCCTGAGCCAGAGTGAGATCCTACCTCAAAAATGCATACTCTATGCCAGACCTGACCTAAGCTTTTATTAAAAATTAGTATTCAGCTGGACATGGTGGCACACACCTTTAATGCAACACTCGGGAGGCAGAGGTAGGAGGATTGTTGTGAGTTCAATGCCACTCTGACACTCCATAGTGAATTCCAGGTTAGCCTGGGCTAGAGTGAGACCCTACCTCAAAAAAAAAAATAATTAGTATTCACTAGTTGCTAGATATTGGCCCAATTATTTTATGTGCTTTAATCAGTGTAATTTAATAGTCCTATACAACAGGTGCTTAAAGAAAATGAGCAAAGGGCTGGAGAGATGGCTTAGAGGTTAAGCACTTACCTGTGAAGCCTAAGGATCCCAGTTCGAGGCTCGATTCCCTAGGACCCACATTAACCAGATGCACAAGGTGGCACATGCATCTGGAGTTCATTTGCAGTGGCTTGAGGCCCTTGCACACCCATAGTCTCTCTCTCTCTCTGCCTCTTTCTGTTGTTTGCTCTCAAATAAATAAATAAAAATAAACCAAAAAATGAGCAAAGTAGGTACTATTTAGCTGTCATCCATCAGAGTCTGAGGAACAGAAAGACTAAACCATAGAGCAAAGCTTTGAAGTCAGGAAGCTTGCCTTTGAGTGGATGTGCTTTTAGGTGTTATTTTCTTTCTTTCTTTTTTTTATAATTCAAATTATATATCCAAAGGTGTTCTTTGTTCTTTTACTTTTACTTTTCTTTATTTTAAATACTTTTATTTTTTAGAGAGAGAGAATGGTCACGCCAGGGCCTCCAGCCACTGCAAACGAACTCCAGACATGTGCGCCCCCTTGTGCATCTGGCTAACGTGGGTCCTGGGGAATTGAACCTGGGTCCTTTGGCTTTGCAGGCAAATGCCTTAACTGCTGAGCCATCCCTCCAGCCTGGTGTTATTTTCTTTTATCCTCATTAAGCCCGAGAGGCATGTACTAGTCTTGCCTCATCATGAAGGAAGAAACTGGGCTGGAGAGGTTAACAGATGTGTGAGGTCACACATATGCAAGAGTGCACACCCACAGGCCAGGCAGCTCAGACCTATGTGCTGAACCACCTCCCCAGCACTGCCTGCTGCCCACTGCCACCCTGAGCCCTCACCTCAGCAGAGGAATGTGGCAGCACCTCATTCTCCCATGTAAGGACCCACAGGTAAGGAAGAACTCTCCTGGGTTGTGATGGCACATAGGGAGGAAAAGCTGAGTGCATAAAAAAGGTTAGGTTTCACTGTTATAAAACATGCACAGTTTGAATGCTTTAAGGAAAATCCCTTAGCAGCATTGGCTGGCTATCCAATGACTTTACTGACTATATAGACAAAACCATGCTCAAGGTTGTCTCTTTCCCCCTTTGTGGTCAGTCTCTGATGAAATGTGCTCAGCAGGCAGGAAAGGAGAGAAGCGAGGCCCATGCTCGTCCACTGCAGCAGAGCTGCGCCGAGGCCTGCGCCTGCACAGCTCCCCATGCGAGGCCAGCAGCCTGCCACGCTGCTCAGCTGTCCGCTCCTCTTTCCACTTGTAGCACAGATTTTTAAGCTTCAAGACCTCATCCCAGAAATAGAGGTAAAACTGTATGTTTTGGATGGCTTGAAGCTTTAAAATCACTCTACCTCCCCCTTCCTTCTTCCTTCCTGTATTTTTCTCCCTGCTCCTTCCCTTTCTCCCCTCTCATTTCCTGTCTTTTCTTTCTGTGGCAAGTGAGCTCTTGCCTGAACTCCCCAAGTACTGGGACAACAAACATGTACTACCTCAACGGGCTTAAAAATCTCTCTACAATTATTTTAGCAACACCGGGGTTTGAACTCATACATGCTACCTTTTTTTTTCTTTTTTAAGTAAGAATGAAGCTGGGTGCAATGGCACATGCCTTTAGTCCCAGCACTTGGGAAGCTGAGGTAGGAGGATTGCTATGAGTTTGAGGCCAGCCTGGGGCTACAGAATGAGCTCCAGGTCATCCTGGGTTAGAATGAGACCCTGCCTTGAAAATTACACCCAAAGAAAACAAAAAGTATTGAGTACATTGTAAGGAAATAGTGGGCAGGAAGTAACTAGAATACTGCCTGCCTCATACTTCTTTTTACAAAATAAAATGTAAGGGGTTGGGTCAGTAGAGTGCTTGATGCAGCCATGTAAAAAGATGGTCATGACCAACCATGCTCTCCAGGGACAGAGACAGGAGAACTGCTGAGGCTTGCTGACTGGCAGACTTGGTTGTGGTGAGAGACTCAGTCTCAAGGAAAAAGGAAGATGAGCAACAGAGAACATGCAACATTCTCCTCTGGCCTCCACGTGTGTTCACATGGGGCATACATAAGCCACACACACCACACCACACATATACAACAAAAATTAAAATAAAATTTAAGGTTCAAGTTCCTTTTCTGAAACTGTCCTCTCTTGTTCGCCTCTCCTAAGACTATCATTTTATTCTTGCTTAGTGGATATAGTATCCTCTCTCATCTCTGAGGACTGAACTACAGGACTGTGTTTGGAGGTCCCTGGCGTGGCAAGCTTTCCTTAGGTGTCTAGCAACCCTGCATGTCTGTCTAAGTTGAAGGAACAGGGCAGGTGGGGCGAAGAGTTCAGGAACTGATGGAATGGGAGGGGCTCTATGGCTGTGACTCGTTCTGCAGTAGCAAGTACACAGTTCCTTCAGCCTTCTGATGACACCAACTTCTAAAACTTGAAATTTTTGTAGTAACAACAAAACTAGCTTATATGTTTAAAAAGTTATGTGGAATTAACAGTATTTAATACAATCTTATGATACTCTAAATACATATTTTAATGACAGAACTAAAACAGGGCAACATAGTCTATGCTTGTTTTGAACCACCATGCATAACATATTTTGGGTAAATTGCTGCTTTCAAAATCTTCTTTATACCGCAGATGGAAGAAAGCCTGTACTAGAGCCTTTCTCTAATGTGCCCAGGAAAAACAAAACAAGCAGAAATACTGGGAGGTGAGACATGAACACAGAATTTTTTCTTCTCTGTTTTGAAGTCCAAAATGACTTCACATTTAAGCTGAAGATAATTAAAATATTTTGGAACAAGGTAGCATGATCAACTATCATGCATGATCCTGCAGTGCATTCAGGAAAGAGGTAAGGGACATTACTGGAACAACTGAAATAAGGCCAATCCTGGCCTGACAGTGTTGCACAAAAATCCATTGTCTAGGGCTGGAGGTATGGTTTAGCAGTTAAGGCACTGTTTGCCTGCAAAGCCAAAGGACCCAGGTTTGACTCCCCAGGACCCATGTTAGCCAGATGCACAAGGGAGTGCATGCGTATGGAGTTTGTTTGCAGTGGCTGGAGGCCCTGGCATGCCCATTCTCTCTCCCTCTTTCTCTGTCAAATAAATGAATAAATAAAAATATTTAATGAAATTTACTGTCTAGCTTTGAAGACTGTACTGTAGCAATTTATGATGGTGATATTAGCAGGACATGAGAAAAAGATATGTATCCACTATTTTTTGTAACTTTACTAGAAATACTAAAATTATAAATTTTAAGTAAAAGCTGGGGAGTTGGCTCAGTTAAAAAGTGCTTGCTTAATAAAACCTGCTGGCCTAGGTTCAATTCCCCAGAATTTACATAAAGCCAGATGAAAAAGTGGTACATGTGTCTGGAGTTTATAAGTAGTGGCAAGAAGCCCTGGAACACACGTATGCACGCGTGCACTCACACAAATTTTAAAACACTTTAAAGAAAGAAAACAGCACTGTGTGATGTCAGAGTCTAACTTTCGAACAGTAAAATAAAAATATTAAGTTAATTCAATGATTATTGTCTGTAGTTTGTTTAAAAAGTGTGGCTAGAACTTTTATAAAAGTAAAAAAAAAAAAAAGTCTGAAAAGCTCATTCATTCCAAATTATTGGCTTGGTAGGAGAAAAATTTCACATTTAATCTAATACTACCATTACCCAGAGAATGGGCACACCAGGGCCTCCAGCCACTGCAAACAAACTCCAGATGCATGCGCCCCCTTGTGCATCTGGCTATTGTGGATCCTGGGGAATGGAATCTGAGTCCTTTGGCTTTGCAGGCAAATGCCTTAATTGCTAAGCCATCTCTCCAGCCTGAGTATAGCTTTTTCTTTTCTTTTTAAAATATTTTTGAGGTAGGATCTCACTCTAGCTCAGGCTGACCTGGAATTCACTACATAGTCTCAGGTTGCCCTCGAATTCTCAGCAATCCTCCTACCTATGCCTCCCGAGTGCTGGGATTAAAGGCATTGCCACCATGCCCAGCCCACCTCTCTCTCTCTTTAATTTAATTTTATTTTATATGTACTTGATGGGGAAAGAGGGAGAGAGAGAATGGGCATGGCAGGGTCTACAGCCACTGCAGACAAACTCCAGACGCATGTGTGCCTTTGAGCATCTGGCTTACATGGGTCCTTGGAAATAGAATCTGGGTCCTTTGGCTTTGCAGGCAAATGCCTTAACCACTAAGACATCCCTCCAGCTCTTTGGCATCCCCTTTTTTTTGAGACAAGGTTTTGCTATGTGGCTACAAGCCTCCTACCTCTGCTTAAGCACTAGAATTTCTGGCATGTATTGCTATGTGCAATCAGTTACTCATTTTGCCTTAAAACCCACTTAAAAAAAACAAAACTCCTGGGCTGGAGGGATGGCTTAGTGGTTAAGGCATTTACCTGTGAAGCCAAAGAACCCAGGTTTGATTCCCCAGGACCCATGTAAGCCAGATGCACAAGGAGACACATGTGCCTGGAGTTCATTTACAGTGGCTGAAGGTCCTGGCATGCCCATTCATTCATATTCTCTCTCTCTCTCTATATATATATGTATATGTATATGTATGTGTATATATGTATATGTATGTATGTATGTATATATGTATATGTATGTGTGTATATGTGTATGTGTGTGCATATATATATATATATATATATATATATATATATATATATATATATCTGCCTCTTTCTCGCTCACAAATAGATAAAATAAATATTTTAAAAAATCCTTTTTGTAAGAAGGGATTTTGGTACATGAGCTCTGATAGATGTGAGAAAAGAAAATGGCAAAAAGAGGAAAAAGGACAATGTGATGGCATGTAAGTTTATTTATTTTATGTGAGGGATTGGTTACAACACTTTCCTGAGAACATATATGTGAATAGCATTTACTACCCTGTTCCAGGCATCACATTAAGAATGTGAAATTTATTTTCCCATCTAATCTTGAAAGCAACCCTCTGAGGAAGGAACTATTATCCCTATTGCTCTAGATGAGGAAAATGAGCAGTAGTTATCAGTTGTCTCGGTAGCGTACTGAACCGAGAACAGAGCCAACTCAAACTGACTTATAGGCTTACATGCTCTACCCACGATCTAATATGACAAGACAACTCAAACTGATTTATAGGCTTACATGCTCTACCCACGATCTAATATGACAAGACAGTTTTTTTTTTTTAATTTGTGGTGTGTGATGTGTGTGGGACATACATATGTGTGTGGAGATGTGCACACCCCATGTACATGTGTGGAGATCAGAGGAGCGTGTTGGGTGTCTTCCTCTGTCATTCATCCACTTGTTTCTGAGAGACAGATTTGCTCACTCAAAGCTGTTAGTATTTTTGGCCAGCAAGCCCCAGCAATTCTCCTATCTCTGCCCTCACAGGACTGGGGCTATAGATGTGCATGGTTACATACAGCTTTTTACATGGATGATGGGAAATCAAACATGGATAGTCTTAGGACCTCTCAGGCTCTTGTGACTTTGCAACAAATGTTCTTACCTGCTGAGCCACACTCCCAAGCTCCAAGACAGGGCTTTTAAAAACAGCTTTCTAAAGCATTCAGCTTTTTCTTGTAATATTTTAGAAAGTGGGCTGAGATACTTTCCACTATCATTTTTAGTGTTTCTTAAAAAACAATAACTACATCTATGGTGTACATCAAATCAACGTTAGCATTTAGAAACATTTTGGAAGTGTTTATAATGGAGCAAATGAGATGCTGAAGTTAAAATCAGGTGTCCCTTCTCATAGTAATAATATGAAACAACATAATATTCTTCAAAAGAATAAAAATTTGGTTTACATACTTGTTTACTAATAATAAGCATATTCCTAAAGCTAAAAAAACTACTAAATTATGAGCACATATTAAACATAAAAAATTTTTTTGAGGTAGGGTCTCACTGTAGCCCAGGCTGACCTGGAACTCACCCTGAATTCCTAGACAGGCCTTGAACTTACAGCAATTCCCTTACCTCTGCCTCCTAAGTGCTGGGATAAAGGCATGTACCACTATGCTTGGCTATGTATACATTTTTTAAAATCTAATATCACTACCAAACAGTTTTTTTTTTGACAAAGAAAACTGAATTTACATCTATTTAGAAAAATTCCTTATTTAAGGAAAACTGTTAGGTTAAGTTTTTAAAATATTTATTTGTTTGAGAGAAAGAGAGGGGAAAGAAGGAGAGAGAGAGAATAGAGAATGTGTGTGCCAGAGCCTCTTGCCACTGAAAAAAAAACAGACACGTGCACCATTTTGTTCATCTGGCTTTACATGAGTACTGAGTAATTGAACCCTAGAGCCAGCAGGCTTTGCAAGCAAGTCCTTTACCCCTTGAGCCAGCTCCCCAACCCTAAGCTCACTTTTTAAATTAAATTTTTTTATTGACAACTTCCACAATTACAGACAATGAAGCATGGTAATTCCCCCCCGCCTCACTCTGCCCTTCACAACTCCACTCTCCATCATATCCCCTACCCCTTTCAATTAGACCCTTTTATTTTGATGTCAACATCTTTTTCTCCTACTATGATGGTCTTGTGTGGACAGTGCTAGGCAGTGTTAAGTCATAGATATCCAGGCCATTTTGTATCTGGAAGAGTACACTGTAAGGAGTCTTACCCTTCTTTTGGTGCCTACATTCTTTCTGCCACCTCTTCCCCAATGGACTCGGGGCCTTGGAAGGAGTGACACAGATGTTTCAGTGCTGAGCACTCCTCTGTCACTTCTCAGTACTTTGGTGTATTCTGAGTCATGCCAAAAGTCACCACCATCAGAAAAGAGAAGCTTCTCTAACCAAAAATGAGAATGGCATTAATATATGGGTATGAACATTAAGAAGTGCTTACCAGGCAGTCTGGTAAGCACAGTATATATATTTATATATATTTAGTCAGACACCAATAGGCATTACATTCCTCGGGATCACAGCATCTCTCATCATAGGTTTTCAGTATCAGGCATTTATTCCCTCCTGTGGAGTAGGCCTCCAGTACAATTAGAGAGTGGTTGGTTTCCCTTATAACAGACATGCCACTATTGCACCCATTGGCTCATTTGGCCTGGCTGGCCAAACTTCAGGCTTGCAGTGTCCACTGTTGTTTATCTCCATTAGTGACTTTCTCTCTCTCCCCCATGGAGCTGTATACAGCATAGATTTTTTAGGCTTTCTGTCAGCTGCTCTACAAGGTAGAGGCTTTCAGCTCAGTTTAAGAAGGATTCCTCAGTGACTTTGCAGACTAGACTAGTAGGAAAGAGGAAGAGTTCAGTGCAGAGAGCATCAACAAAGTAGAGTGGTGGAAAGGGATTATAATCATGGTATATTTATGAAGGTTGCCAGTAAAAAGTTTTAAGAAAGTATGCTGACCAGGTAGTAAGAAAACATATAATAATACAAATTGAAAAGAAACTAAGTAGGCTTCAGTGATACAGATCTGTAATCCCAGCTACTTAGAATGTTGAGGCCAGAGGACCAAAAGTTCTAGGTCAGTCTTGTGAACTTAGCAAGATGCTATCTCAAAAGAACAAAAATAAAATAAAATAAGCAGGGGACACAGCTTAATGGACTTGTCTCGAATGTATAAGGCCCTGGATTTAACCCCTAGTAATACCAATCCAACCAACCCAAATCCAACTAAACAGCTAATTAAAAAAAAAAAATCACAAAGGGATTTTTAAGTGATATAATAAAACCAGCAGAGATGAAATAAAGGAGCACAAGAGACAAGGCACAGCAAAATGGCAGGCATGCCTAGCCAGATTAACAAGTACATGAAAATGTAAATGGACCAAGAGCTTCAATAAGAAGGTGGGTATTTTCAGACTGGACCAAGAAGCAAAATCTAGGGCAGGAGAGATGGCTTAGCTGCCTACAAAGCCAAAGGACCCAGGTTCAATTCCCCAGGACCCACATAAGCATGCTCATTCTTCTCTCTGTCTCAAATAAATAAAAAAGTAGCAAAATCTAGCTGTATGTTTGTTTGTTTTTCATTAAAATAAAAGATATACTTTAAATTTAAAGAGGCTGAAACAAATACTAAAGATACATTCTGCAAACAGCAGATAGAAAAGGGCTTAAGTGGTAGTGCAGCCCTTTAATCACAGTATTCAGGAGGCAGAAGTAGGAGGACCCATGTGAATTTGAGGCCAGCCTGGGGCTACAGAATGAATTCCAGGTCACCTTGGGCTAGAGTGAAAACAAAAAACAAAAACGAAACAAAAAAAAAAAGGGGGGGTGGGGGCTTAAGTGACAGTAATGAAATGAGACAAAATAGATTTTAAGGCAAGAATTATGAATACAGAGGGACAGTTTATTGGTAAAAGGGCCAATGGATTGGGAGTGTTTTATAGGAGAAGCTAGCAAAGTATAAAACAAGGGGTATCTCTCTCTCTCTGTGTGTGTGTGTGTGTGTGTGTGTGTGTGTGTGTGTGTGTTCCTATATGACTCCTGTCTCTGCCTTCCCAGTACTGGAGCCACACCTGGGATTTCTTGGGGTGCTAGGGATCTCAAGTCAGGTTTCACTCTTGCATGGCAAATAGTTTACTGAGTCATTTTCCCTGCCTTCAATAAATTTTTAAGGACTGAAATTATAAAAGTATGTCCTCAAATTACAGAGGAATATTAAGAAAAGTGAAATTTGGGGAAATTCTTAAACACTTGAAAGTTAATATATTTATCAGAACCCTAAGGAATTTTTAAGGATGCCTTGAAATGAAAACGAAATCACAACCTATCAACTGTGATCGTTTGCTTTCTATTGTTAACTTGATAACATCAGGACTCAAGTAAGGGATATGACTCTGGGGCAGGTCTATGAAGGGGTTTCTAGGAAGGACTAACTGAAGGAGGAAGAAAGACCTTCTTACAGAGTGGGCATCTCTCCCAGTAGCAGCATAAACGAAGTCCAGGAAAAAGCAGTGCTTACTGCATGGCTGCTCTTGCTGCTTGCTGGTGAGTTCATCTACCCAGTGGCTACCATCCTTCGTGGACACCAGAACCAAGCTTCTTCAGCCTTCCAGTGTGGACAGAAGAGGCTCCAGCCTTGTGGACTGAGCAGCTATGGGGTTCTCAGGTCAGGTCTCCAGCCTGCAGACAGCCATGTTGGACCAGCCAGCCCACACTGTATAACCAATCTAGTAAATCTCTTTTGTAAAAAAATTAAAAAATAAAAAATAATAAATTATTTTTTATGAGAGAGAGAGAGAGAGAGAGAGAGAGAGCAAGAGCATGTGAGTGAGAGAGAATTGGTGCACCAGGGTCTCAACCCACTACAATTGAACTCCAGATGCGTGCACCACCTTGTGTGCCTGTGTGACCTTGTATGCATACATCACCTTGTGCATCTGGCTTACGTGGATTCTGAGAAGTCAAACCTACGTTCTCAGGCTCCACAGGCAAGCACCTTAACACCTACGCCATCTCTCCAGCCCTAGTAAATTCCTTTTTTTTTTTTCCTTTTTATTTATTTGAGAGCGACAGACACAGAGAGAAAGACAGATAGAGGGAGAGAGAGAGAATGGGCGTGCCAGGGCTTCCAGCCTCTGCAAACGAACTCCAGACGCGTGCGCCCCCTTGTGCATCTGGCTAACGTGGGACCTGGGGAACGAGCCTCGAACCGGGGTCCTTAGGCTTCACAGGCAAGTGCTTAACCGCTAAGCCATCTCTCCAGCCCTAAATTCCTTTTAACACAGATCCATTCTAATGGTTTGGTTCCTCTAGAGAATCCCAATGTAATCACCTTTTGTGGTTTAAGGAACACTTAAGGGCCAGAACAATGGTTTAGTTGGTAAAGCACTTGCTGTGCAACATGAAGGTGGAGTTTAGATCTCCAGAACCCATATACAAATGCCTGGCATAGTGGTATGAGGTAAACACAGATTTGGAATACCCAGACTCACTGGCTAGCTGGTCAAGCCAATTGGTTCAGTGAGAATAAGAAGGAGCCTCAAGAATAAGGAAGAGCACAGATAAAGACTCCTGACATCAATCTCTGGCTTTCATGTACATGTGTAAATATCACAATGGAAATCAACTAGTTATAAAAGATAAAAATAAAACAAAAACAAGAAAACTAAAAACTGGTTTCTAGAAAGATATACAAAGTGATAAATCTTATCTGGATTGACCAAGAAAACAGAGAAAAGGCACAAATTACAAAATGTAAATGCAAGATGGAGTAGAGTGTGGTGGTACCCAGCTTCTAAGCTCAGTACTGGGGGTGAGATGCAGGAAGATCACTGAAAGCTCAAGATCAGCCTAGAATACATCCTTAGTGAGTCCAGCTACGGCTACATGACAAGAAGGAGGGAGGACATTTTTATACAATATAGAAAATAAAAAGGACCATAGTTGAGTAATTTTATCTTAACAAAATAGCAAATTCTGATGGCTTAGATTCCTCAAAAGACAAATTATCCAAATTATTAAGAAAACAGAAAAAAGGAAACACAAGTATTTTACTTTCTCTTTTTCATTTCTTTGGTTGAAGTAGCTGTTCTAGGTCTGTGAGTTCATGGTGTTTTGAAAGTTATTCGGAAAGATAGCCAACATAGCAGCCTGTATGCTCATAATCTGAGAACAAAGGCTAAGGAAAGCCTCACTTGTCAGCTCTCAGCTTAGGTTCTTCAAACAAATTGTCCATTACATATGAAGTATCATGTATGTGCTTACACATAACTCACCGTCCTTGAAAAGGTAGCACATTTTCACGGACAGAAGGGCCTTATTGGGGGCTGTGTGTGTGTGTGTGTGTGTGTGTGTGTGTGTGTGTGTGTGTGCGCGCAGGTTAATTCTATCCTTATACAATAGAAGTTTCTAGTACAAGGCTAAATCTTTGCTTGGAAGTAAATCTTATTAAGTTGCTTAAAGTCTGAATAAAGCTCTCCTGGAAATCAGATATAGGAAAAATAAAATCTAAAGAAAATAGGCAGCTCTTTTGATACAAACTATAGCACTTTAATTGCTGCAATAAAATATATGGAAAATATCAGTTACTAATTGACGATATGTATGAGATACCTGTTGTTAATTTATTACTTTTCTTATTATTTCAGTAAGTAGTAAGGAGATGATATCAAAGAGAGACTAGAAAAGTAAATAGAGTTTGGACTTTATTCTAATTCTTAGTTAAGCAGAAAAATAGCCCAATGTGGATTAGAAAACAAAATTCTTAAATCCCTACTGGCTGCTATGTGGAGGATAGTGAGGTCAGGCAGTAGAAACATGGGAAACAAGTAATGCTGTCTGGGCTATAGGGGTGGTAATAATGACTGGCACCTTACCTGAGTCAATCTGTTTCCACACCACCACCACCATTCTGAGTGCTGGGATTGAACTTTGCACATGCTGGGCAAGCACCCTAAAACTGAGCTCTGTCTCCAGACCTTTAATTTTTTTTTTATTTTTTACTTTGAGACAGGATCTTACCAAGTTACCTGTGTTAGCCTTGAACTTGCATTATAGCTCAGGCAGGCACCTGCCCTCCCCCCAACCTCAGCCTCAGCCTCCTGAGTTGCTAAGATTACAGGCCAGTGTTACCAACCCCGGCAGAAACTCTTTCAAATCTCCTAACAGTCTTGCGATGTCGGCACTATTAACTGGCCTAAAGTATTATTGGTAAGGCTAATGTTGCCACTCAACTCCAAGCAATTGGCAGAAGAGCTAAGCCCTTTCTCCTGGAATAGCAAAAAAAGAGAAGTAGAGGATGTAGTAACATGTTTTACAATTTCAGTTGCCAAAACTTGTGAATGGGTTAGATAGATGAAGAACATATGGAAACAGTACCTCCTGGGTTCTGCTTGGAAAATAGAAAAAGAGTCCCAGGACAAAACCTGCAGCAATACAAGAGAAGCAGCCAGCAGAACAGCCAGCACTGAGGAGGAAAATCAGTAGGACACAAAAACAAGAGGCCCCAAGTTTCAAGAAGAAGGAAGGAAGCAATGAGAGGAATGCTGCTGAGATCCTGTGGAAACAGGATTGTGGACTGTGCACAACCGAGGTTCTTGGGGAAGCTGAAGAGCAGCCTCTCCTGAAGTTACTTCACCTGTTACTTACCTTGCTATGCTGTCTGTCTCACTTCTAGACTGAAAACTTTTGAGTGGTGATAGGAAGGTTTAATTCCAATCATTATGTGCCAACTATGCAGTGGAGTATAAATGGCTAACTAGCTGTAAAGGTTCTCTGGTACTCTGATTAGGTGAGGAGTGCAGGGTGACTGACATATACCCTTCCTTCTACCTCACGTACCGTGAGAGCTCCATTCTGATTGCTGGGTGAGTTGCTGCTCTGCTCTCCATGGGCTTGTGTGCTTCCGTAGAGTGTCAGGTTATGCTCACTGGTCTGGCCGGCATAGTCCTGAGTGTGTGGCACTCCGTATTCTGTGGGAATTCCATTCTGTGGAGGTGGTGGGAATGGGATGGTGGTAAAAGGCTGGACCATTGCGTCAGGAGTAGTTGTTGGCTCCTGGTTACCCTAGAACAAGCAATGAAAGAGGGGAAAAAAAAGAGTGACTATTTAAATCCTTGTTATATAATTCCTTAAAAGGTGAGTACACAGAATGCTTGCAAAGTCCTCTTACTTTACAGACAACTGGGGAAAAATTATGCTACACACGCACACAGAAGAACTTAATTAGACACACATTAAGCTATGCCAGTATGTGGTTACTAGAACAGTCTATCATTATAGCTGACCCAATATTAAAAGGTTAAAAATTCCCCTGGAAATGAGCTCTTAGAAAATGTCTAGAAATTTCTCACAAGACGAGATGTAACAGATGGAATCAGCTGGATCATTAGTATTTTCTCTATAATTCTTAAGTGATTTCTAAGAGGAAGCCACAGGAAATCAAATCTATATTTTAAAATTTTTAATTCATAGTAATTGGTAGAAGACAAGATGGCCTCTATCTTTAGTAAAAAATTAGTCATCAGATCCTTAGATATCATAGCAGAGGATAATTTAAATCTTTGCCACCCAGTTAATAAAAAAATTGTTCTTTAGTTAAGTGTTATAAATAGTACTGGAGAGATGGCTTAGCGGTTAAGTGCTTGCCTGTGAAGCCTAAGGACCCCGGTTCGAGGCTCGATTCCCCAGGACCCACATTAGCCAGATGCACAAGGGGGCGCATGCGTCTGGAGTTCATTTGCAGTGGCTGGAAGCCCTGGCGTGCCCATTCTCTCTCTCTCTCTCTCTTTCTGTAGTTCTCAAATAAATAAAATAAACAAACAAATAAATAAATAAATAAATAAATTTAAAAAATGTTATAAATAGGGCTGGAGATATGGCTTAGCAGTTAAGGTGCCTGCCTGCAAAGCTAAAGGGCCCATGTTCAATTCCCCAGGACCCATGTAAGCCAGATGCACAAGGTGGTGCATGTGTTTGGAGTTTGTTTGCAGTGGCTGGAGGCCCTAGACACCAATTCTCTCTCTCTCTCTCTCTCTCTCTCTCTCTCTCTCTCTCTGCCTCTTCATTTCACTCTCAAATAAGTAAATAATAAAAATATTTAAAGACGATGTTACATACAAATAGACAAAGTTATCAGACTAAGCCGAACTGGAAGTGTCTCGCACACCCTCGATGACTTCCTTCCCAGTTGCTTACATTTGGGTTCCAGAATATCTGCCACGTCAATAAAGATGCAGTAGCTATGGGAAATGGAGACCATTTTGGTGACATAGCCTTTCTCATGTTTCTATTCTGTCTTCAAGGTAAAAAAAAAGGTAAAAAAAGGTATTTGGTGTTACAGATTCTGCAAAGCCCTTCCTATCCTCCCTTTTTGACAACTGACCTCCCAGTGGTTTATGTCATTAAAAATAAAATGAACAAACAAACCCAAACACTATTATTTTACTGAAGGCATACAAATCTTGGGCCATTTTCTTTCTGGAAATAGCTGTCAAAGATGGCCAGAGGTTTCAAAATAAGAGCACTTAACTAAGCTGTCCCTCTTCCTCATGTTTAAGACATTCAAACATTAGAGCTCACAGAGGATATGGGTTTATGGCACTTATTTTCTTTCTTTTTAAATATTTGCAAGGAAGAGAGAAAGCGGGGGATGGGTGCCAGGGCCTTTAGCTGCTGCAAAAGAACTCCAGATGCATGTGCCACCTTGTGCACCTGGCTTTACATGGGTACTGGGAAGTCAAACCTGGGTTGTTAGGCTTTGCCAATAAGCATCTTACCTGATAAGCCATCCTCTCTAGCCCTAAAAACAACTCCTTTTGTTTTGTTTTAAAGCAAGCCCAACATACTTTTTTAAAAAATTTATTTATTTATTTATTTATTTATTTGAGAGCGACAGACACAGAGAGAAAGACAGATAGAGGGGGAGAGAGAGAATGAGCGTGCCAGGGCTTCCAGCCTCTGCAAACGAACTCCAGACGCGTGCGCCCCCTTGTGCATCTGGCTAACGTGGGACCTGGGGAACCGAGCCTCGAACTGGGGTCCTTAGGCTTCACAGGCAAGCGCTTAACCACTAAGCCATCTCTCCAGCCCGACTTTTTTTTTTTTTAATGAAAGAGAAAGAGAATATGTTGGCACACCAGTACCTTCAGGCATTGCTATCCAACTCCAAATGCATGTGCGATCTTGTGTGCTTGAGACACTGTGTGTCTGGCTTACGTGGAACCTGGAGAGTTGACCATGAGTCCTTAGGTTTTGCAGGCAAGCGCCTTACCTGCTAAACCATCTCTCCAGCCCCAAACCCCTCTTTTTGAAAGATACCATTAAGATAAAAAAGGACAATGAGACTGACACTGTCTAACAAATGACACACATACAGGATTTAGAAAACAATTATAAATCATAGTAAAAAGAAGAAGCCAGTTTTTAAAAAAATCAGCTAAATACTTTTAACAGATACGTTCCACAAAAAGACACTCAAATGAGATAGGTAGAAAGTACATGAAAAGGTGGGACTCAGTAATAGTCATCAGTGACAATGAAAACAAAATGAAGCCAGGTGTGGTAGAGCACACCTCTAATGCCAGTACTAGGGAAGCAGAGGTAGGAAGAATGCCCTGAGTTTGAGGCCATTCTGAGGTTACACAGTGAATTCCAAGTCAGCCTGGGCTAGATCAAGACTCTACCTAGGAAGAAAAAAAAATTAGAAATCCCATTTCGTAATTGCTGACAGAAAACCCCAAGATGGACAAGGATAAGGACCAGGAGCACTTCCACACAATGGATCTGTGTGGTGTGTCAGGAATGCTTCGTTCTCAACTGATGGCAATTGGAATGTGGAGCCTTGCTGGAGGAGCTGTGTTGTTGGGGACGGGCTTGGTGTGTTATATCCAAATCCCATTTGCTGGAGTTTAGCTTCCTCTGTTGCTGCTGTTTTTTACCTGCTGTGGCAGAGGTGATGTTCAGCCTCTACTCATAACACACTTTCCCGTCATCACAAAGCTTCCCCTTGAAACTCTAAACCCAAAATAAAAATTTTCCTCTCATCAGCTGCTTTTGGTTGGCTGCTTTGTTCCAGCAACTAGAAGGTAACTGCAACAATCTAGAATGGCTCTAGGACCAGGAAAGAGCACTTTCTCTCTCTCTCTTTCTCTCTCTCTCTGTATGTGGTGGTTTGATTCAGGTGTCCCCCATAAACTTAGGTGTTCTGAATGCTAGGTTCCCAGCTGATGGAGATTGGGAATTAACACTTCCTGGAGGCAGTGTATTGTTGGGGGCAGGCTTATGGGTATTATAGCCAGCTCCCCCTTGCTAGTGTTTGAAACAATCTCCTGTTCCTATTGTCCACCTTATGTTGTTCAGGGGTAATGTCCACCCTCTGTTCATGCCACCATTTTCCCTGCCATTGTGGAGATTCCCCTTGAGCCTGTAAGCCAAAACAAACCTTTTTCCCACAAGCTTCTCTTGGTTGGGTGATTTCTACCAGTAATGCGAACCTGACTGCAACAGTAAAGTGGTACCTAGGAGTGGGGTTGCTGCTAGACACCTGACTGTGTGGCTTTGGCCTTTTGGAGCTGATTTTCAAGAGGCATGTGGAAGGAGTTGAAACCTTGGCCTAAGAGATGCCTTGCAGTGCTATAAGTACAGCTTGATGGACTATTCCGGTCAGAGTTGAAAGACCTGAATGCAGTAAGAACTATGGACTATGAGGTTTGGCTTGAGGGTGAGAAAGAGCTTTGCTTGGACTGGACTAGCAGTTTGTGTGGGAAGCTTACTGTTATGCCTGTGTCCTGAGAAGTTGTGCAGGGTTGCTTTCCATAGAAATGAACTGGAGTGAGCAGAGGGATATGGCACAGAAAAAAAAAAAAAAATCTTTGGGTGAACTGTTGTCTGTTCAGCTGCAATTGAGAGATTAAAACCTTTGAGACTGGGCTAGTTGACTTGCACTGGGGCAACAGGAAGCATGTAGACTCTTCTGGAGGGACCTGAGTGCTTAAGAAGTGTCCTGGGGCTAGAGAAATGGCTTAGCAGTTAAGGCGTTTGTTGCAAAGCCAAAGGATCCCGGTTCAATTCTCTAGGACCCACGTAAGCCAGAAGCACAAGGGGGCACATGTATGTGTCTGATTTCATTTGCAATGGCTGGAGGCCCTGGCATGCCCATCCTCTCTCTCTCTGTGTCATAAATACATAAAAATAAAACAGTTCTATTCTTCAAAGTCTGCTTTATTCCCCCCTGGATTAACAAATTGGCACTCTACCTGGTATTGTGGAGTATAAGAAATGCAGGAAAGAGAGGATCATTGAGTTTGTAACACAGTCTTGTGTTTTGGAAATGGCTATGGGCAGTGTGAAGCAGGTTTGCTGGTTGCCTGCATGGAGACCCCTTGGGGCCATGAGGATGAAGCGTGGTTTGCAATGGAGACCCAGTGGAGATGACGGACCATGAGGTGGCTGCCAAGGAGAGCTGCCGGCCCCAGATAAAGTTTTCCAGGACTGTGAGTAGCCTAGCTGGAGGGGCAGAATTGGAATGCCAGAGACTTGTTGCTGGTTCGAATTATTGGACTTAAGCTGGGCGCGTGGCGGCACATGCCTTTAATCCCAGCACTCGGGAGGTAGAGGTAGGAGGATCACTGAGAGTTCGAGGCCACCCTGAGACTCCATAGTGAATTCCAGGTCAGCCTGGGCTGGAGTGAAACCCTACCTTGAAAAAACAAAACAAAACAAAACAAAACAAAACAAAACAAAGAATTATCGGACTTGGAGATTTGTCACTAGCTAGAGTTGTTGGACTTGAAGCTACAGAGTTTGGTGTTTGCCCTGGTTGTTTTAAATCTTGTATTGGTTGAATATCTCTTTGCTATGCCCATGCCATCTTTTACAGTGTGGATGTTCATTCTGTGCCATTATGGATTTTTAGGAGATTTTTTTGGTATTATGGCTCTGTTTATAAGACCTTGGACTATGGGGATGTATGAACATCATTGGAATTGATAAAAACTATGGGGACTTTTAAAGTTGGACTGAATGCATTGTATTTTATAACATGTATGAATATCAGCTTATGGGGGCCAGGGTGAAATGCGGTGGTTTGATTCAGGTGTTCCCCATAAACTTGAATGTTCTGAATGCTAGGTTCCCAGCTGATGGAGATTTGGGAATTTACGCTTCCTGGGGGCAGTGTATTGTTGGAGGTGGGGGCGGGCTTAGGGGTATTACAGCCAGTTTCCCCATGCCAGTGTTTGGCATACTCTCCTATTGCTATGGTCCACCTTATGTTGTCCAGGGGGTGATGTCCACCCTTTGCTCATGCCATCATTTTCCCCTGCCACCGTGGAGCTTCCCCTCGAGCCTAAACCAAAATAAACCTCTTTTCCCCAGAAGGTGCTCTTGGTTGGGTAATTTCTACTAACAATGCAAACCTGACTGAAACACTGTAGAAGAATTGTGCACCTGTTTTTTTATGAAGTTATAACTTTCCTTGTATTTATTTACTTACAAGAAATGAAAGCATATGTTTCCAAAAACATTTCTAGAAGAACAGAAGCCTCACTCATAATCCCAAATTGAAAACAACCATGCATCTACAAGATGATGAGTAAACCACACAGTGAGCTGGTCACAAAATAATCTACTACTCAGAAATTTTTTTTTAAAGATGTAGAATTTAGAACCTGTACAAGCCTTAACATTGTACAAAAGTAGATCGAAAACAAACAACAACAAAATTACTACAGAAGTTTACTTATGTAGAAAAACTAATATGTGAGATACAGGTGAGAATGGATTTGCTTCTGTTTGGGGTGGAAAGCACTGACTGAACTGGATGCACTAGAACATTCTAGATAATAAATCTGTGTAACTGTGTAACCACCTGTAACAAGATATATACCATCTTTAAGTTGCCAAACCTTGTTAAGTATTTGGAAAATGTTAATTATAACAAAAGAACAATGAACAACTCATGAAACAAATAGCTACCAGCAAATGATATAATAAACAATACTAATGCTGGTATTATCAATAACCAACAAAGAACCATACCCATTCCTGGGAACTCTATTTTACCTGAGACAATAAAAATGAAATAAGGGCTGGAGAGATGGCTTAGCAGTTAAGGCGCCTGCCTGCAAAGCCTAAGGACCCATGTTCAACTCTCCAGATCCCATGTAAGCCAGATGCACAAAGGTGAGGCAAGCACAAGGTTGCACATGCTGATTAGGTAACACAAGTGTGTGGAGTTGGATTGCAGTGGTCAGTTCTATCTCTCTCTCTGTCTAAAATTAAAAAAAATTAAATGAAATAAAATATAAGTCATACAGAGACCAGATACAATTATAAATGTTTAGAAAACCCCAAAATTAACAATTAGTAGACTTACAAATACAAATTTGTAAGATTTATATTTTACTTATTTCAGAAAGGGAAGGAGAGACAGCAGACACACACACACACACACACACACACACACACACACACACACACACACACACACAGAGGTGGGGGGGAGGGAGGGACGGAGAGAATGGGCACGACAGGGCCTCCAGCCACTGCAAACAAACTCCAGATGCATGTGCCACCTTGTACATCTGACTTACATGGGTACTGCGGAATCAAACTTAGGTTTTTAGGGTTTGCAGGCATGTGCCTTAACCACTAAGCCATCTCTTTAGCCTAAAACTAATAACAAGTTATAAAAATAACATATAAAACAAAACAAGTAACAGTTTTAATGGAATATTTCAATGTAAACCCATTAACCCACCAGGCACAGTGGCACACACTTTTAATCCTAGCACTTAGATGGCAGAGGTAGGAGGACCATCATGAGTTCAAGGCCACCCTGAGACTATATAGTGAAGTCCAAGTCAGTGTGAGCTAACGGGAGACCCCACCTTAAAAACAAAACAAAACAAACAGAAAGTGTCAATCCTTCCTCCAAATGAGGTGTATTCTCAGTGTCCTTCCAGTCTCAGAAGCAAGTATCTATATTGGGAAATAGAGTTTTGGAAAAGATGACGTGCTTTGTCATATGATCAAACTACAGAATTAAGCAGAACATACACAGTAATCAATGGAACACTGATAATCCTGCCAACAACTCACATTGATATGAAAACTCAATAGATGATATTTATTTCTGAAATTTGCAAAGTTGGCCACTAGCCAGCAAAAATGAACAAAAAACTCCATTATGTCTTTAGTTCCATACCAGAAAAATTCTAGAAGGAATAAAGTGTAAGCTAAAAAATGAAATATTAAAAAAACTTAGGGAGTAGGGAAGTTTTAAAGACATGAAACTTTAAAAAGTAGAAAGAAAAAACAGATAGTTTTGGCTATATTGGTTAGGAACATAAGAAAAGGTAGATGGCAAGATCTAGGGAAGGAGTGTTGGGGACATGGGGAGTTTTTGAAGTCTAAAGAAAAATCAGCTGGGATAAACTTATCAAGAGGTAAGGTAGACACTAGGTTAGTAGTCTCACTAATGTGAGACTCAGTCATAGGAATTGACATCACACACACATGCACATGCGTGTGTGTGTGCACATACACACACCCAACACCAACAAAGAAAGGCTGAGGCCATAACTGAACAAGTCAGAGTTGAAACACAAAGGCTGACACGATAAAAGTGCTCAAGTTCAGACACAGTCATGGCTCACCCTGTCAGTGACACAGGCAAACTAGTTTTACTGCATGTATTTATCACGTCCATTTGGTAAGTTCTGACATACATACACATATTCAAAGAAAATCATCGCTACAATCGACAGTAAACATCTACTCCAAACTCCCTAGTTTCCTCGAGCCCCTAATAAAAAGTACTTACTACCACTTCAGTAAAACATATAACACTGATATTAGTGAGAAAAACAAGAAAAAATACAACCAACATGGGGAAGTCAGTATGCTGAGGCAGTGAATTACTGTGTTACTTTCAAGAAAGGAACATACCCAGAGATAAACATTCCGGTTTTCCTAGTTACACAGCGTTGAAACTGATCTGTGTCCAAGCTCCAAGAACTAAGGATTGTTTAAAAAAAAAATCCCTTTAGTTCTTAAAAATTAGGTTATAAAAGCATTAAAATTTTTACTCAAAAAATGTCTTGAGGACAATGTCTTTGTCCTATTACTCTGTAACTTATCTGCATCACCTCTAGGTTGGGTGTGGTTTCATATGCCCAGGATTTCTCCTTTGCTACCTAGGGATTCCTAACTAAGAGAGAGATAAAAAGACAAAGACAAAGACAAAGACAAAGACAGTTTGGTTTGTGGGGTACATCACCTGGAGCTCTCCTGGAGCTTTATACTACGGCAGAGGTCCCCAGGTTTGAGACAAGAACTCAGTCAGGCCGCATCAATGAACACAAAGGGGAGGAGCTTGCAGAGAATCTGCGCTGCAGCACAAACACTGTCTTCCAAATGACTGGTGAGGGCTTAATGGGAGTTTTCACTCATATTGGGATGACGACAACTGGCTCGGATGGCCTTCCTCTAACCTCCACTCCCCACCCTCCCTTCTGGGGAGGAGACTAGTGCTCAAGCGCACAGTGTGAATTACCCCATGGGCACTCCATGGGGCTAGCTCATAAACTGAATAAACACTTCAATTAACAGTAGAGACTGGGAAAAGGGTAATACTAGTTTCTAGGATCCATCTGTAGGCTGGACACTGTTTCACAGAAATGCAACTAGAAGAGAAAGGTAAGCCTTCAGCAAGGAAATCATTTTATTTAGAGAAGTTTTACTTAATGTTTAAAAATTTTTCCCACTAACAATTATGTTTATATATGAAGAATAAATTTGGGATAGTCATTTGTTCTGCAATGTATTTGCATGAATATAATGTTAATATTATTAAAAATGTAGGGCTGGGGCTGGAGGGATGGCTTAGCAGTTAAGGTGTTTGCCTGTAAAGCCAAAGGACCCAGGTTCGATTCCCTAGGACCCATGTTAGCCAAATGCACAAAGGGGCACACACATCTAGAGTTCGTTTGCAGTGGCTGGAGGCCCTGGTGCACCCATTCTCTCTCTCTCTCTCTCTCACTCTCTCTGTCAAATAAATAAAAAACTAACTCTCTCTCCCCCCTCTCCCCATACATATATATATATATATATATATATATATATATATATATATATATATTTTAGTGTAGGACTGGAGAGATAGCTTAGTGATTGAGATGCTTGCCTACAAAGCCAAAGGACCCAGGTTCAATTCAATTCCCCAAGACCCAGATGCACAAGATGGTGCACAAGCATCTGAAGTTCGTTTCCAGTGGCTGGAGGCCCTGGCACACTCATTCTCTCTCTCTCTCTCAAATAAAAAATAATAATAATAAATGAAATATTTTTTTTGATGTAGCTAAGATCGCTGTGAGTTTGAGGCCACCCTGAGATTACATAGTTAATTCCAGGTCAGCCTGGGTGAGGGTGAGACCCTACCTTGAACACCCCCCCAAAAACAGAAAGGTCACATGATTTCAGATTCCTATTAAATTTTTAGGACATATTTGAAAGTTCTAAGTTGAGAAGAAAAGCACACTAGACTGCAGACATGCCATTATAGTTCATATGATTATCACATGTTAGTATGAAAATGTTTTATTTTTAGATTACTACAGGTTAAGCAGCTTAAATATCTTACTTGAGAAAAATGAACCATTAACATGTGAACAGAATGATTTCAAATAATTGTATTACATAGACTATGTAACCTATGGAGAGAGAAGGGTATTTGTTTTTGTTTGTTTGTTTCTATTTCCTCATTTATGGGTCAACTTTATTCTAGCTTTTTCAGCATGGTAATCTGGAGTCCCATTTGCATATATAATCTAATTGACAGGCTGCAAATCCTAAAAGCTTCTGAATGCCATATTCACACCATCATCCAGAGAATCACTTCATTACTAAGAGCATAGTCTCACCCGTTTGTCATCCTGACACTAAACATTTTCCTTACACTATATACAAATAAAAATTATTTCTCTAGGATATAATAGAAATAAAAGAAATTTGCTTTTAATTGTTTTACAAATGATGTCATCTTTAATTTATTCATTATTATATAGAGAAGGGGGGAGAAAGGGAAGGAGAGGGAGAAAAGGGGCTTGCCAGGACTTTTTGCCACTTTGTGAATCCATCTGGCTTTTTTATGTGGGTACTGGGGATTTGAACCTGGGTCATCAGGCTTGCAAGCAAGTACCTTCACCACTAAGCCATTTCTCCAGCCCAAATGATGTCATTTAAAAAAAATATTTTATTTATTTATTTGAGAGAGAAAGAGGGAGGAGGAGAGAGAAAGAGAGAGAGAATGGGCTTGTCAGGGCCTTCACTGCACAGGTACTCCAGATACATGCGCCCCCCTTGTGCATCTGGCTTATGTGAGTTCTGGAAAATCAAACCGGTATCCTTTGGCTTTGCAGGCAAATGCCTTAAATGCTAAGCGATCTCTCCAGACCAAATGATGTCATTTTTGTGCCCAAATATTTGCTTAGGAAGACCGAGATTTCAAACTCTGCCCACCTTTATAAAAATCAACCAATCAAGAGTATATGAAAAGATAAACAAAAGCCTATCCTTTAGATCTGCTAAGAAAGCAGTGACTTCTAGCCACATGTCTGTGACAAAAGGAAAAGAGCAGCTACATGATGACAGGGAGACACTGGTTTTAAAATGCAGCGGTAACTAAGAGACAATCTGTTCCTGCTGCAGTGTCTCCAAGAAGCAGACCACTGACCCGCAGTCAGGAGCCGCCCTACTACCCCCAGCGCTCCTCTCCCACACACTTACCTTCTGCCTTGTTCCCAACAGCAAGTGTGCCTACATTTTACTGTACTGAATTAACACTCAGGAACCGTTTGTTTAAAAATGTAAGCATTGAGACCTTTCAGATGAGTGCTCAGTGTGTTGTAGTAGGTTATTTTTACTTTTTGCTGTGTGGCTTGGATACGGCACACCAAGAAACATTGCATTAGAGGTGCCTGAGGAGAAGAGGATTGCTGTGGTAGTGTGCCTCCAGAAAGTGTTTGGAAGATCGGTACCTCTAATCACAGGCAGTGACCAGGAGGCACAGACTGTAAGAAAAAGATAATAATGACTATAATGTATGTCTCTAACCGCAGAGGAGTACCCTGTCACATAGAACCAAGAGTAAGGAGAATAGACACTATCTTTCATAAAAAATGCAAATTACTTGGGCTGCAGAAAGGGTTTAGCGGTTAAGTGCTTGCCTGTGAAGCTTAAGGACCCCAGTCCAAGGCTTGATTCCCCAGGACTCACATAAGTCAGATGCACAAGGTAGCACATGCATCTGGAGTTCGTTTGCGGTGGCTGGAGGTCCTGGAGTGCCCACTCTCTCTCTAGCTATCTGCCTCTTTCTCTCTGTCGCTCTCAAATAAATAAAATAAAATAAAACAAATCCCTCTTTAAAAATGCAAATTACTAAAACAGGCATGGTGGCCCATGCCTTTAATCCCAGCACTCTGGAGGTAGAGGATCACTGTGAGTTCAAGGCCACCCCCTAAGACTATAGAGTGAATTCCAGGTCAGCCTGAGCTAGAGTGAGACACTATCTTAAAAAAAAAAAAAAAAAAAAAAGCAGGGCTGGAGAGATGGCTTAGCGGTTAAGTGCTTGCCTGTGAAGCCTAAGGACCCCGGTTCGAGGCTCGGTTCCCCAGGTCCCACGTTAGCCAGATGCACAAGGGGGCGCACGCGTCTGGAGTTTGTTTGCAGAGGCTGGAAGCCCTGGTGCGCCCATTCTCTCTCTCTCCCTCTATCTGTCTTTCTCTCTCTGTCTGTCGCTCTCAAATAAATAAATAAATAAAAATTTAAAAAAAAAGCAAATTACTAAAATGAAAGTGTAACAATGGATTCCCCCCTCCCCTTTTAGAGTGAGTAAAACTAAAGGATCAAGAGTTGACAGTACTGCTGTCATGCGAGACAGCACAGGAAGGGATGGCGTAATCTCTAGCTCTTGGAAACAAACGGCAGAAGGCAATACGTTTACTTCATTCTGAGAAGCAGGTACAGGCATGTCTCCAAATCAAATGTTTTGAACAAACATGCATGCATGCACACCCCTTTAAATTTCTAAGATAGAAAACCCAGATGGACTTCCCTGAAGCTGAGTTTTGTCGCAATGAATAAAGAGGGAAATGAATATTTCAGAACAAAGACATTTGATCCTATAGTCTATTAGGTTAAAAGCGGCAAACTCAACCTGGATGTGGTGGTGCACACCTTTAATTCCAGCACTTGGGAGGCACAGGTAGGAGGATCACCATGACTTGAGGCCACCCTGAGACTACATAGTGAATTTCAGATCAGCCTGAGCTAGAGAGAGACACTACCTCAAAACACAAACAATAGCAACAAAAAAAAAGGTGACAAACTCTGTATTAGTCTTAATGTCTTCAACCTCTTAAAAACTTCTTGGGGCTGGAGAGATGCCTTAGCGGTTAAGCACTTGCCTATGAAGCCTAAGGATCCCAATTTGAGGCTCAATTCCCCAGGATCCACGTAAGCCAGATGCACAAGGGGGTGCACGTGTCTATAGTTTGTTTGCAGTGGCTGAAAGTCCTGATGCACCCATTCTCTCCCTCCCTCCCTTCCTCCCTCCCTCTCTTTCTCTCTCTCTCTCTCTCTCTCTCTCTCCCTCTCTCTCTCTCTCCCTCTCTCTCTCTGCTTCATTCTCTCTCTGTTGCTCTCAAATAAATAAATAAGTAAATAAATAAAATTTGTAAAAAAAAGTTCTTTCTTCCACTTTCCATTCAAGCAGTACTTATGACCTCAAGCACTCATGAATCATGTCTTCTGCCAGCAACAAAACACCATCAACGCTGCTCTGGCCTGGCCGCCTGCTTCCTAGCAATGGCAGGTCTATACATACAACCAGTGCTGAGGTGTCTGTCCTGCTCAGTGGAGGTGCTGATTTGTGCAGTCCATGAAGTCCTCCTTCTCTCAACCACATTTCTCACTATAATTAATGTTAATTTTGTTTTCATGGATAACTAAATTTAAATCTTCCATTAGTTAAAACTCAGGATAAGAGTAAAACACTACAATCTTTCAGTGTCTTCAGAATGAGAAAACATGCAGTCATGTTTAACAGATGTCATTCTATTGCAGCAGTCTACTCTTTTAAGATGGGAAATGCACATGACATAATACAGTAACTGGCAAAAAACAAAACAAAACAAAACAAAACACCTCCTATTGCTTTCCCAGAACAAAACTCCTTTTTTTCTACAACCATGATTATGATGGCCTCTATAGCCTCTAATTATTTTACAAGTAAAGTCCCAGTTGGTCAGGAATAACTCATAGACTTCATTAATCTAGGTGCTTCCCTGAATGGAAAAAAAAAAAAAAAGTGGGCACATACTAGTGGGTCTTTAGAGAATGTTTGCTAAACTATATACCTTATCCTCAAGTATACACCTCTTAAAGATGAGCTTGTCCCATCCACTGTATCTACTCTGTAGAAAGTTTACCACTGTATCATCGCTCAAGATGAGCCATTGAGTTCTTTAAAAATACACATACTAAGCCGGGTGTGGTGGCGCACGCCTTTAATCCCAGCACTCAGGAGGCAGAGGTAGGAGGATCTCCATGAGTTCAAGGCCACCCTGAGACTCCATAGTGAATTCCAGATCAGCCTGAGCTAGAGTGAGACCCTACCTTGAAAAACCAAAATAAATAAATAAATAAATAAATAAATAAATAAATAAATAAATAAATAAATAAATCCCTAATAGAAAGGCTACAAGTGAGGCTCTGTGTAATGACTGTGGAAAATGAAAAGAAAAACGAGTCTTTGGAGGTTCCAGCTCTCCCTCAGTACAAAGAGTGCTTTCCTAGCAGGCAGGAAGCCCTGGGGTCTATGCCTAGTACTAGGTAAACTGGGGCACACCTGTAATCCCAGCACTCAGGAGGTAGAGACAGGAAGATCAAAAGTTCAAGCTACAGAAAAGTTCTATCTAATTCAGTCTGGGCTATATAAGACCTTGTCCAAAAAGTAAAAAGTGAGCTAGAGAGATGGCTTAGGGGTTAAGGCACTTGCCTGTGAAGTCTATGGACCCATGTTCAACTCTCTAGGTCCCATTTAAGCCAGATGCACAAGGTGATGCAAGTGTGCAAAGTCACACGTGCATACAAGGGGAAACATACATCTCGAGTTTGATTACAGTGGCTGGAGGTCCTGGAGTGCCAGTTCCCCCCCCCCACCTACCCCCACATTAATAAAAGGTCAGTCTATTGGGCTTGCCACAAAAAAGAAAGAAAGAGAGAAAGAAAAGGAAAAAGAGTCTCTACTCTCAATAACACTTACCCCAGCTATGTAAAAATTATCATTTAAAAAATAGTTCTCCTTCCATTTTAGCCTGAAATTAACTAGTTTACTACACAGCTGTCAGAATGACTTTTTTTCCATTTTTTTTTTTTTTTTTTTTTTTTTTGATTTCAAGATAGGGTCTCATTCTAGACCAGGCTGACCTGGAATTCACTGTGTCTCAGGGTGGCCTCAAACTCAAGGCAATCCTCCTACCTCTGCCTCCCGAGGGCTGGGGTTAAAGGTGTTTATTACCATGCAGGGCCAGAATGATTCTCTTAAAATAAACCCTAAAGCTGGTATTATTAAAGTGCTTGTTGAGCCCGGATCCAGGCACCTCTGTATGGAAGCCATGCTCTGGTATACCTAACCTGCTCAGCTTTGGTCCTGCTGCTCAGTCTGTACGAAGCCCCTGATGAGTGTTACTTACTGTGTAAGAAAAGTAACAGAAGGCGAGGAACATTTGGGGTAGTAGAGGACTTTTGCTTTTTACAGGGAAGATAACATTTAGTCAAACACCTTCAGAAACTGTTGCAGTCAGGTTCACATTGCTGGTAGAAATCACCCAACCAAGAGCAGCTTTGGGGGGAAAAGGGTTTATCTTGGCTTACAGGCATGAGGGAGAAGCTCCATGATGGCAGGTAAAACAAAGAAAGGCAGGAGCAGAGGGTGGACATCACTCCCTGGCCAACATCAGGTGGACAACAGCAGCAGGAGAGTGCGCCAAACACTGTCAAGGGGACAGTGGCTATAATACCCATAAACCCTCCCCCAACAATACACTGCCTTCAGGAGGCGTTAGTTCCCACATCTCCACCAGCTGGGAACCTAGCATTCAGAACACCTGAGTTTATGGGGACACCTAAATCACACCCCCACAGAAACTAAGGCAGCTAGCTGTGAGCATGTCTGGGTGGAAGAGCAAAACGGCTGACAGTGGGAAAGACTGACATCTGGAAGAAAGGCTGATAAAGCTTACAGCACTGTGGGCCTTTGGCTTTTACACTCCCTCCAGGGAGAGTTCTGATCAGAGAAACAGTGTGGTGAGACTTATAAGTGTGGCTCACCCTGCAAAGGCAAAACCAGGTAGACACATTAGGAGAACATTCCACCCAGCTGTTATTCTGCTTACAAAAGCCTTTCTTCTTTCGACCTATCCGGCTAAGATGGACTCAATGTTCAAGCACGTACTCCTCTCTAGGTTTCTGGCTCGCCCATATAAGGGGAATATTTCTCTTCTTACCTCCACAATCTGATATTTAACTCAACTGTAGCCCATAACAATTACGTTTGCGTGCTCATTTATGTATGTGTTTTTACTCTGTGTATGTTTATGTATGTATGAGCACATGCATGTCACAGTGCATGTGTGGCGGTCAGAAGAAAATCTCGGGTGTTGGTCCTTACGTTCACCTTCAGTCTGGGTCTCTGTTGTTTGCCACTGTGAATGGAGTCAGACTAGCCGGCCTCCTGTGAGTTTCCAGGTTCTCCTGACTCGCAGGCCACTGGCTCACTGGGATTATTAATGCAGCTCTGGGTGGCTTCTGGGGACCTGAACTCTGGTTGCCAGTTTTGCAAAGCAAGTACTTTTAACCACTGAGCCATCTTCCCAACCAGAATTATTAACTCTTTGAAGGCAAGAAAACATCCAGGTCCTTGTATCCCCAGGGACTGATTAAAAGCTATTGTGAAGCATTTTTGTTAAAGAAACAAAAGGAATATGTTACAATGCAGTGATACACATATATATTTTTGTTACTTTTGAAAGTTGTAACCAAAGTGATAGAAGAAACTAAAACTCTTCATGGGGAAGCACAGGAGACCCAAGGAAGGAAATCCAAGATCAGTTACAAGGATATAGACTCTGAAGGGGCTTATCCCAAAGCCTGGAACCACAGCAGAGAAAGAGAGAAAAGTGCTGAAGATGTTCCAAAGGCAGAACCAGTAGACCTGGCAGTGGGCACCAATGAGAGAGACAAATACTACATTTCAATCCCAGGAGACTGGATGCTAATGCCAGGAAGGATGGGAAAACATTCTCTTCTGACACTACTTAACTGAGCATAAGCAAGTAAGACTTTCTTTTTTCCAAATGCATCCTCAAAGATCTCTGATAGTAGGCTGGAAAGATGGCTCAGTGGTAAAAGGCACTTGCTTGCAAAGCCCAATAACCTAGGTTCAATTCCCCAGTACCCACGTAAAGTCAGATGCACAAAGTGGTGCAAGCATCTGAGTTTGTTTGCAATGTTAAGAGGTCCTGGTCTGCCCATACATTCATATTCTGTCTCCCAAATAACTACAAAATTATTTTAAAAACAAAAAGCTCTCTGATAGTGATTTTAATAGTGTACTTAGTAATTCATTTTGCCATTTTAAACTTCCATTATCAAGTCTGTATGTGCACATGACAGCAGGTCAAGACAGTGCAGGGTTAACACGTGAGCAGCAGCAGCACCTCATCACTCCCGTCCCTAGTCCTTTGGGGGAGTGCACCTCCTTTAATAACTCTTAAAAGGATGCAACCAGTTACAGGTGGCTATAGGACACTCCCAGACTCATTCTCACTCATAGAGCAGTGAACCCTACCTAGGTAGACCTAAAAACCCCCTCCTCCCTTAAGACCACCAGAGGAAGAAGGGCCAGGTGAATTTGCAGTATGCCAACACAATCAGCAGAAGAGGGGAGGAAAGAACACACCTCCACACTGGCTTTGGACAGGGTCTGGCCATCATTCTCCCTAAAAACTTCTAGCAGACCCAGCATCAGGCAAAGCCAGACACAATGCTTGGACAGCCTTTCTGACTTGTTATCTTTTTCTCCTCTGCCCTGAGATCTTTCTCCCCAATGCAGTGTTAGCAAGCAAATTTTGTCTCAGGAAGTTTTGCAGAGAACACAGCCTAAGTCACTTGTATCTCCCATTTCATACTTGCATCTTCAATCTCCACACTTTGGCAAGTTTCTGAAACTCCATTTTCCTATCCTTCTACTGCTTACTCATTTATATTCATTCTCATTCATATTCTCTCTCTCTCCAATCTCTCATTTTTTCCTCACCAAGCAGGAATTTGATAAAGGCATTATCTTTGAGAAGTACAGGGTTTCCTTAAAGTTCTCTTCTGTTCCTGGATTGTCACTTCCCCTCAGGTCAGGTCTTTACCATGCTCAAAGCTCCTCTTGGACTTCTAATGATCCTTTTGGTCTAGTGCCCCAGGCACTGCTTACCTGGTAGGGTTTCCTCTGCTAATCTGATTTCTGATCTGTCTCTCCTTGGCATTAAAATTCCAACAGAGAACTCAGACAGGGAGGAGAAGACTGACAGGTTTCTTGAATTCCATTTCTCCATCGTCCCAAATAGCAGACTGAAGGATTAAATTTCCTTAAACATTTTAATCAACTTTTGAATAAGCAATCACCATGTTATTTTCTTCTTCACAGTAAAGAGCTTGGAAGGACAGGGCAGTGTCAGGCAGCTGAGCGGTCCCATATAAACACTCCCCCCACATCTGCTTTTCCCGTTAACTGTGCTCAGAGCCCCTTAGGGTTATGCTTGGTGCACAGGCTTGAACACAGCAACACATGTGTTTACTGCCAGGCTTAGCCCATCCTTCTCTTCACCCACCAATTGGTCTCCATCTGTTTTAACTTCAGAAATTTGTTTACCTGTGTTCATTAGTCATGCAGCTCTTCCCCTTTTCTAATTGTAATTATTGACATCTTTCCTACTTTTATGTTATGTTAGTGGAATCTTTTTTTTTTTTTTTTGGTTTTCTGAGGTAGGGTCTCGCTCTAGCTCAGGCTGACCTGGAAATCACTCTGTAGTCTCAGGGTGGCCTCGAACTCATGGCAATCCTCCTACCTCTGCCTCCTGAGTGCTGGGATTAAAGGTGTGCGCCACCACGCCCGGCTTAATGGAATCTTTTAAGAGATAAGAGGCAACTGAAAGCATCTGACTTTGACCACAAGTAAGCTCTAGAATCCTATGTCCCTACAGAATCTTGAGAATCATTAGTTTCGGTGAATTTTTACCCCCGTGGTAGGATCTTGTTCTATCCCAGGCTGACCTGGAATTCACTATGTAGTCTAAAGGGCCTTGAGCTAACAGTGATCCTCCTACATCAGCCACTTGAGTGCTGGGATTAAAGGTGTGTGTCACCATGCCTGGTGAATTTTTTTTAATAATCTTTAATGACACTAAGAGACTTACTAAAAGCAAATCAGAAAGGATTAGAAGGAAACTAAAATGTGTTTGTTGGGTTGGAGAGATGGCTCAGTGGTTAAGGCACTTGTCTGCAAAGCCCAAGGACCTGAGTTTGATTCCCCAGTACCTACATAATGCTAGATGTACAAGGTGGCACATGCATCTGGAGTTCGTTTGTAGTGACTAGAGGCCCTCATCTGGCCATTCTCTATATGCCTCCTTCTCCCTACCTCTCTCAGGAAAGAGGGAGGAAGGAAGGAAGGTAGGTCTTCATATTTATGATTTAATTAATTAGACACATTTCAGTTGCAGGAAGCAATCATCAGGAAAGCAACTCAGAAGTATCCGAATTGAATTTGTGTTGTGCATCCAATCCAAGTACCTTCAACACCACATGCTAAAGGTTATTCTACATCCTGATAAATACAAAACACTTGGCAAGAGTCTAAATACACTTAGGAAACAAACCCAAAGAAAAATCATGTATTTACCAGTTAGCGAGCCTAACTTCTCACTGGCCGCCTCCTTCACGAATGCACTGATGGCCAAGATCAGAAGGCCATCTAAACAGAGGAAAACAAGCTCTGTTTCCTCGTTTATCTCTAACAAGTGGATCAATAAAGTATGTCCTGGACTCTGATCCTCAGTCAGGTATGGCAATGAAATACAAACCAGTGATGGCAATATTTACTCCTTCACTGCAAAGGACAGATACAGAGAAGAAACTAGCACCAGCCCTAATAGAAACTTGGGAGGCCTGTCTCACAGGAAAGGAGGCAGTACTCTGAACCCAGCTGCTGAGCTTAGCAATGAAAGATACCCAGACCTCACTTCACATGATAAGAGAGGGTGTGTCTATCTCTTCTTCCCATTTGGACCTTCATCATAGTATCAAATCTCCTAAACTCTACATTTCACAAAAGGATAATTTTTCTGATTGGGCTTCAGCTCAGTGGTTAGAGTAATGGCATGGGCAAAGCACTGTATTTGGTCCCAGCACCATAGCAAAAAATAACAAAACAACAACAACAAATAAAAAAAGCAGGATACATAGTTTAACTTTTTATTCATTTCCCTTTCAGAAGCAGGAAAGCCGTCACAGATTAAATATGTTTTGTTAAAGGTATGGACTTCCTAAAGATGTTCTGACAGCAAAGGAAATACAGACAGGTCACAGGAAAATGAGTTCTAGCTCCCGGTCTACCGTTGCCACGTGATCTAGAACAACTCACTCACCTTCTCTTTGGATTTACTTTGAGTTATAAAAAAAAAGAAAGGTCACTTTTGGCCTAAGAATCTATGACTGTAGTAGAGGGACCTTATGCAAAGGAAAAAATTGTAGTTAAAAAAGCAGCAAGCAGCATTAAGGTTTTACCATGTAAAATGAAGTATTTTCTTCTGTAGTCATCAGCAAAATGTTATTAAGCACTGTATTTTTTCCCAGCTCCAAGAGCTACCAGGTACCACAGAATCAATAAAGTTGGTCCTATATACCTGCTGGTATATCCATTTTCAACCATCATCGAAAATATTCAGGGCTGGAGGGATGGCTTAGCGGTTAAGGCATTTGTCTGCAAAGCCAAAGGACCCAGGTTTGGTTCCCCAGGACCCACGTTAGCCAGACGCACAAGGGGACAACATGTCTGGAGTTCGTTTGCAGTGGCTAAAGGCCCTGGCATGCCCATTCTTTCTCTCATCTCTCTCTCTCCCTCCCTCGCCCTCTGTCAAATAAATATCTTTTTTAAGAAGAAAATATTCAGAAAAAAGTCTGTACTGAACATGCACTTTTTCTACTTGCAATTAATTATTCCCCAAACAACAGAGAATAACAACCATGCTTGTAGCATTTGCAGGTGTCCAGTGGATTTTGGTATGGGGGGATAGAAGCAGTTCTCCATGTGTGCCAAGGCCAATAAGTGCTTTGTGTTTCTCAACAGAGGTAATAACCCTATGCGGGCACTCCAGCAAAATACTGTGTGCAACTTCTGAGCTGCAATACAATCTCAAGAAATTGGTTATATATCAAATGTTAAACTGATCAAGTTTATACTTATCTCAGAGAAACTTTAGGCTCCCAGACAGAAATTTCTCAAAGTTTAGGATAAAGATAACTTTTACCGATTTAGTGAGGGAAGGAAGAGCTTGTAGGAAGCAAAAATTATATATCAAGGGTTATTTATTTGTTTTGTTTTTTTAAGGTAGGGTCTTGCTCTAGCCCAAGCTGACCTGGAATTCACTATGTAGTGTCAGGGTGGTCTCGAATTCATGGCAATCCTCCCACCCCTGCCTCCCAAGTGCTAAGATTAAAGGCATGTGTCACAATACCCTACTTATTTTTTTTTTTTAGTTTTTATTTATTTATTTACTTGAGAGAGAGAGAGAGAGAGAGAGAGAGAGAGAGAGAGAGAGGTGCGCGCCAGGGCCTCCAGCTACTGAAAATGAATTCTAGACATGTGCGTCCCCTTAAGCATCTGGCTTATGTGGGTCCTGGGGAATTGAACTGGTGTCCTTTGGCTTTGCAGGAAATGCCTTAACCGCTAAGCCATCTCTCCACCCTATCATTTTTTTTTCTTTTTAAGAGACAGGGTCGTATGTAGTCGAGGCTGGCTGCAAGCCTGTGTGTAGTAGAAGATGGACTTCAACGTCTCGTCCTCTTGGCACCCCCTCCCAAATGGTGGGATTACAGGCATGTGCCACAATGCCCAGTTTCATTTGGGGCTGTGAGGTCAAACCCAGGGCTTCATACATGCTAGTTAAGCACTCTATCAACTGAGCTTCACCCTCTAACCAAGGCCTATATTCTTTATACCATACTTGATACAGTGCCTAGATAATCATGGGTTAAAATCTCTTTTTTGTCTCTTTTGACTTTTGGTTTATAGAATGCTCAACTTTTAACTTCCCATGATAACACTATCTTTCCTTAGGTTGTTTCTATGGGCAGATACATGTTTGTGATGTTCACACAGATTCTTACTAAGGGATACCACTGTCTGTCCGTCCCAGTCTCAAAAATTTGACAGTTTAGGTACTCAAAGTGTTCAAGAATCATGACTCATCACTTGAATACCCTCACCACCATCCCCAGCTTTCTACCATTACTGTCAAAGCTCTCTTGCCCATGTGTTCACCAGATTGTACATGAACTCCACCAGTTATGAATGCAATAGCCCTGCAACCCTTTTGTTCTTGGGCTCAGATGCTGAACCTCTTGTAGGCAGTCAGAATGCTGGATTCTGATTCATGGTTTCCATTGTTCATATTCTTGAATGATGAAATGTAGGAACCCTTAGTGTCAAGTAATTACTTACAGGTCATTGCCAGAGTGACTCATTTAAAATGGTTGTCTGATTGTGTCAAGTCTGTATTGAAGCCTTACATGTGTTTCTTTCAGACTCTGAAGTAAATCCTGTGACCATTCCAGGGTCCCTGAAGCCCGGTACAATCAGGAAACCTGTTTACCTGTCCAGTCTCATCTCTGTTACATGTACCTCGCCTCCTGGCACTGGCCTCCTTGTTATTTGCTTGAAGCACCTTGTACCTTCCTGCTCTGGCTCTTTCATTGTCCTTCATGTCACACTCTTCCCACAGAACACGCATGACTTGCTTTGTTTACTCACACATCTCAAGGGAGAGGGTTCCCTTGACTGGAGCTAGCACTCCCTTACCACTCCCATTCCCCATCCTTTGCATGTGCTTGTCACTGGTTTTAGTGCTCATTGCCGGTTAGGTGTGTTTGTTTATTGTCTGTCTTACTCCCTCCTCACCACTTCCAAAAGAACATAAGAAACTTCATAAGGTCAGGGTCCTCATGTGTAAGTCTTACATTCCTGGTGTCTAGGCATCCTTGCTTTAACCACCACCAGTGATGACTGTCACTGAAATAACTTTGTTTTGTGTACCTATATTGAACTAATACTATATACATATCACATTTACAATGAAACATTTATGTCCCCATCCCCTTTGTTTGTATAAGACTTTGAGGAGAGGTTAAGCACCCTGGTAACTCTGGGTACAAACAGAGAGTTCAAGCCTGAGATCTGTTTGATTCTGCAGTAGTGTGGTATTATAGTATACCAGCAGCCTCATAAGTAGTGCCTCATTAGTTCCATTGTTGGTTGCTAAAGAGTGAAATGGTTTTCCTTGTGATGAACCTAGATCTCTTTAGGTTATTGCCTTTCCATTCTTACTTCTTCTGTCATCTGGAGTCACTGAAAGTTGTTTAATCTCTTACACTCCCCCCCAAAAAAAATCAAGATATGCTGATTATTCCTTTTAAAAAATGTTTTACTTATTTATTTGAGAGAGAGAGAATGAGAATGAGCATGCAGGGCCTGTGGCCATTACAAATGACTCCAGATGCATGTACCACCTTGTGCATCTGGCTTATGTGGGTCTTGGGGAATTGAACCAGGGTTCTTTGGCTTTGTAGGTAAGTACCTTAACTGCTAAGCCCTCTTCTCCAGCCCTGATTATTCATTTATTCTGCTGTCTTTATTCATTTTTCCTACATCCTTGAATCATTCTTCATAAATGTGAAAATATGGCTTCCAGGATCTTTACTGTCCTAGACTAAATGCATCAATTTATAAGAATGATAGAAATTTATGTATTTAAATGAAATACCTTAGTATTACTAAGGTTGTCTTTGTTAAAAGTTTTGTTTTGGGGGCTGGAGAGATGGCTTAGCGGTTAAGCGCTTGCCTGTGAAGCCTAAGGACCCCGGTTCGAGGCTTGGTTCCCCAGGTCCCACGTTAGCCAGATGCACAAGGGGGTGCACGCGTCTGGAGTTCGTTTGCAGAGGCTGGAAGCCCTGGTGCGCCCATTCTCTCTCTCTCCCTCTGTCTTTCTCTCTGTGTCTGTTGCTCTCAAATAAATAAATAAATAAAAATTAAAAAAAAATAAATAAAAGTTTTGTTTTGGGCTGGAGAGGTGGCTTAGCAGTTGAGGCACTTGCCTGCAAAGCCTAAGGACCCATGTTCAATTCTCCAGATCCCACATAAGCCAGATACACAAGTGAGGCAAGTGCAAGGTCTCTCAGGCCCACTATGTGGTGCAAGTGTCTGGAGTTCCATTGCAGTGGCTGAGGCCCTGGTGCACCAGTTCTCTCTCCCTCCCTCCCTCCCTCTCTCTCTCTCTCTCTCTCTCACTCACACACACACACTCTATAAAACTAAAAAAATTAAGTTTTGTTCTGCGATATCCCAACTTTCCTTGGTTTTTATAGCTTATTGAAACATACTGTTACCAACAGTTTAGAAATTCCGGAATGAAGGGATATTACCTTCTGCTCCTCGGTCAAGTTTATTTTCCTGTTCTATTAAGCAACATGCCACCACCTAACTGGTGAAAATCTACTTGCCTTCTGACCTCTGGGTCTTAACCTAATCACTCAATAGGGACTAGTACTGAGATTTTTGTTTAATTTTATTTGGATAGAAATAGGGTTTTCACCAGACATGGTTGCAGACATTTTTAATTCTAGCACTCCAGGCTGAGGCAGGGGAACCACTGTTGAGTTTGAGGCTAGCCTGGGATATAAAATGAGTTCCAGGTCAGTCTTGTGTGACTCCAAGGCATATTCATTTTTTTTCTTTTCACATATCATGGGAAGTTAAAAGTTGAGCATTCTATAAACCAAAAGTCAAAAGAGACGAAATTGTCCCCAAATGGCCATCTGTATAGGTGTGAGCTTGCAGTTTTTAAGGATAAACAAATCCAGGACTTACAATCGTGAAAGAGGCCTTGGAAATGGGGAGGCATAACAACACAAGCCGCATCACTGGTTGTGAAACACTCAGCTTGCCCAGGCTCAACTGCCAATCTAAGCAGGAGAGGGGAAAGAAACAAAAAGAAAAGAGGGAAGGGGCAAAAGAGAAAGTGGTGTGGTTTCATATGTGGGTGGAGAGGGTAGTGGCAGGTGAAACATCATTTAGTGAATCAGAATTGCTCCATTTGTGGAATTTTGGGTCTCTTTTCAGGAAAGCTAAGTAATTTTTACATTAGCAATACTTTTCAAGAGCTAGCCTTGGCCTTGGCAAGAACAGGTTAAAGCAGAAGTTAAAGAGAAACCAAATTAAAGGAAAAAGTGAGGCATTTTCTATTCATTGTAAAGAACATAAATTTCATCTCCAACCCCGCCTGTGCCCTAACTTCCCCAGAATCCTGTGCAGCCCATAGAAAATCGAAAGGGTGCCAAAACAAACCATGTGGGCTCCACTCTGTGGACGGAGGGTGGGATGAGGTCCGGGTGGAAAGGGAGCGTGACTGGCAGGCAGGCGAATGGAACCTCTTTAGGAGAAGACCACAAAATGGAGACTGACTAACCCAAGGACTTCCAGATTTCACAAAAATGAGATGTGCTTAGCAAAATCATAGACGAGATTTCCAACATCAACTCATTTCAAAGCCCAAATCAGAAAGACAGAAAATGAAACAAAGCAAACATACCTGCTGTCCTATTGTCTTTAATTAAAGTACACAATCCCCTCCCCTTCCTCTCCTCTTCTCCCAACTACTCAGCACTGAAGAGCAGAGCTCAGGTGAGAGACTTCAGCTTCCAGCTACAAAAGGGAGAGAGCAGACAATGGAACTGGTGATTCATTACAAAAGAATACACTGGGAGCCGAGCAGAGAAGGGCAGAGCAGAGAGGCCTGCTGCCACATGGACTCACCACAGTATTTAAAGGAACAGCAACCTCCTTTCCAAACTCCCTTATTCTTAACACCTTCCCTCCTCCTGGTTCTGATGGAAAACAGATTTTGAAGAAAATGCCAGCAAAGCACTGAACTGTCCAAGAAAGGGAGGGCTCAGTGTTCCTGGAGCTGCGGTCTTACACCCTCAGAGTCACATCCCTATCGTAAAACCTTTTCATCTCTGCCAATACCTTCCTCAACAATAAACAGAATAACCAAGGTTGTGTCTTGCTAAACATTGTCTTATTAATTAGAAATGAAGTTATTTTCGACCCTGTCTGTTGTATTTGACCCATTATGAGAATGAGTTTTCCTTCTTTTTATTTTGACTTATTTTCATAGCTGAGAGAAGCAGTATTTTTGAGCATGTGAATCAGATTTTTTAAAGAGTGATAAACTGCTGCATATAACCAACAGTAAGAGATGAAGTTACTCTTTAGGATGTCACATAAGAATGTCTGGGTACTAGAATAGAATTTTGTCATTAAGTTGCTTTTTTTTTTTTTAAAAGCAAAGCATCAACATAGAGAAGCTTGCTAATTACAATAAAAGCCATATAACCCAGTGCATATGTACAGCAAAGCAGATCAAGCAGAAATGCACGGACACAGTAAACAGATGAGTAAGCTGTGTCCACTGAAAGACCCTCTTCCAACAACTGAGTGAGGGAAATTGGGACCACAGGAAGGGTCTCAGGTGAAGATGCAATGACTGGAGCACGTGAAATGACAAAGCATCTACACTGCTTTTCTTAACCTACTAGTCCAGTTAAGCAGCAAGCTACTTAACTTTGATAGCTACCCCTAACCAATATAGACAGTTTACACTGAAAAAGCTATGCGACAGGGCTGATATGCCTTCTTTTTGTTTGTACTGGATAGCTGGTCCAAAACAAATGAGCAAGCCCCCCCCCCCCCCGCCCCACACACCAACCAAGAAAACAAAGTAAAACCATAAGGACAAATAAAAGATCCAACCTGTTCTTCTCTTTAATTTTGTTTTCAATATCATTTATAACTATTTACACCACATTAACATAGAATATGTATACCAAAACAAATACGATATAATACTGAAAGTTGACAAATGTGACATTCTTTTTCTGTTGTATATAAATTCAATGTGAGCAAAATGAGTTATTTCTTTCAGTATTTGGCACATTCTGATTAAACACAATGGTATAAATTCATCTCTTGGAATTCTTAACTGCAAAAATATCCCTATTTCCAGTTTTTATGCATGTCTACTTCATTCCTAACATCAGCTTCCATGAGATCTGATAACTAAGAGCCAATATGAAGAGCAGCCACGCATGTGCATTCTAACTGTCACACGCATACTCACCCACGCATGAGCATTAGCTGTCACACGCATACTTGGGCACATCTATGAACTATGGACATGTTCCACACAAAACGTCATGTGAGAAATCCTCATTTGGATCAATCTTTCACTGACTTCAACATGCACATAATGAGAAAATGAGTAGTCGCAAAACCTTCAGTAAGAGCTGAGAGCTGGTGCCCTCCAGTACTGCCAGCGAATGAAAACCGAATGAGGGTTTCAGCATTAAGAATGTATCATCTTCACAAGCAGCAAAGAGAATCCAGAAGTAGGTCTTCTCTTATTTTTAAAAATAAAACAGTTATTTCAAGTTTTATACAAAGAGATAAGAAGTCTAAGAAACACTTCAAGAGTTTCTCCACTTCCCCCAGAGAAAGGTTTCTTCATAATTTCCAAACTCAGATGTGGTAGAAAATCACTTTGGAAGGATATAGTCTTTGAAATTTCTCTTTCCTCTGGGTCATGATGGGTAAATCTTACTACAGATTTCCCTCTTTCCAAACAGCACTGCAGGGCATTATATAACATTTAACTAAACTGGATTCCTGCTCTGAAGATGATGCCTCTAGCTGATAGGCAAAGCCTCTCTCGCCCTCCAGTGGTGACTTGGAGGGAAAGAGAAGAGAGAATACAAAAAAAGGGCAACCTCCTTAAAAGGAAAGCACTGGCTGGTGATGAAATTTCCCTACTGGGCATAAAAGCCTGGAGAGAGAAGGATCCTAACTAGGAGACTAAGGGTTTGAAAGTCCTATCATGTAAATGATCTCCCCTGATAAATCACAGCCTCCTCACTCCCTCCCAAACCATACATAAAGAAAACAGGGTAAAGGGGCATACAGAAGGTGCCAACAAGAAAAACAGACCTGCCCAGGGGCTCAGTGCAAGAGCATTCACCTTTCCATTTGTCAGGAATGACTTGCTAAAATGCAGTGGAGACAAGGCTTGACGAGCAAAGGCAGAGAAAGGAGGGGGTGGGGGGGAGAGGAGAGGAGAGGAGAGGAGAGGAGAGGAGAGGAGAGGAGAGGAGAGGAGAGGAGAGGAGAGGAGAGGAGAGGAGAGGAGAGGAGAGGTTCCATTTCCAACTCCATCTCCTTCAAACGTCTTCTAAAGCCAGAAACTGCTGGCTAGTTGTCACTTATACATTCACATTCGTCCTCTTGCCTTTGCTGCAGCACCTGGATGCTCCTGTGATTCCTACTAAAACATTCTTTCCAGTAACAAAGCCACACAAAAAAATGAAGCCTTCTTTCCTAACCTACGTTTTAAATAAGCCATTTGGAAACGAGGCGGCAAATGGCAATTCCACAGCCAACGTTGAGAAATCAGTGAATCAGATTTCCCTGTAACACAAATTCTTCTGCAATTCTTAAAAGGAAGTCACTCCCTCTCCCCTTTTTTTGGCAGTCTACAAGAATCTCTTCCTACCTCTGCAGTCTCTCTCCCTCCCTCTTCTCAGAACCAAGACAAAGAGGTAGACAAACCCCCACAGGCTCTTTCCTGAGCTACAGCTGCACCGTACAGGAAACGGGAATCTGCTATGGAGCAGAGGGAGGGGAGAGAAAGGCACGGAGACACACAGCGCACACATACTCGGCTCCACGGACAGACCGGCACTTCAGCTGGCAACAATAAATCTGGCTCTTAAGAAGACAGCTCTGGTTAAAACTTGGCTGGCTATAGTCCACCCCCACACCTTTCCTCAATTCCCAGAGACAGAAATGTGCTCAGGAGCACCAGTCTTACCTGAGTTACCATTTTCTTTTTCTCCATAAACCAAATGGAACTGAAGATAAACGGTTCAAAGCAGCCGTGTTGGGGCACACCTCTAAGACCCTCTCTTTGCCACCCCCTCCCCCCAAGCTAGTTATTTAAGAGTGGGTGATTGACCTTGCTTTATACTGTTTTCCTTCCCTTTTCTTTCTAGTGTTTCTTCCTTTCTTTTCTCTTCCTCTCTGGCAGTCTCTCCCCCTCCTTCTTTCTCCAGCTCCCTCCCATATCTCAGGCAGATGGCTGTAGGAAGCCCCACCCCTGAATGCCTAAGGTAATTAATCAGAGCAGAGCCCCACCTCTTCCTCCTCCCCCACCCCTCCCAGCAGGCTGACAGCTTCCAGCTCCAGAAGCAGGCATTACAGGAGAATGGCAGTTTGTCGTGCGCTTTGCTGTGCGCACGCGTGTGTGCGTGTATGCATGTGTGTGTAGGATGGAAAGGGGGGAGTGAGGGGGGCAGGCGCCAAGTGCTGGCATATTTTAAGGATGTGATGATCGTATTAATTATATTGCACTGGAAGCCTTTGCACCAACTTACCATGTTAATATAGATTTGAAAGAGGATGGACATGACACTCTGGTGATAAATAAAAATTATTTGATTTTTTCACTGATGTACTACAGTTTACAGATACATGAATTTAATGAAAGGTGTGGCACAAGATGCTGCTTAATGAGCACAGACAGGCAGGCTCTCAAGGACAGGGTTATGTGTAAGTCTGCTAGGGCTGGAAGGCACAATGAGGGCACAGGACTAAAGGAGAGGAGGAAGTCAGTAAAGTGCCTACTTTTTTTTCTATTCATAAAAACCCCTGGAGATTCTGAAAAAGGTGTCAACACAATAAAACTGTTCAAGAAACCTAAGGTGTGTACAAATTTGACTGCTAAAAGCTTGCAGTCATTAAAAAATCTAGTTAACGAGGATTCACCCTTTGTGTTTTCCCCTTCTAGGTCTCAGCCTCTCCTGGAAAGAAATCTCATATATACACACCAGCACCTGCGTCTTTACTGTAAATAGTAACTGTTACTATAGAGTGCTATAAATAGAGACTTGAACACAAAAGCTTCTTCAAAGTTCTCTTATTAAAAAAGACAATGAAAAGAGCCTCAAAGCCTGCTCTGTCTCTATTCTTTGCTAGTGATCTTGGGAAAAGTCTTTAACTTCTGAATTTAAATTCCATAAACTCCCTATCTTATATATTAAAGACTTAACTATTATTATACATTATACAGATGTTTGATATATTTATGATTTTTGCCAACTGTCTCAATGTATCAAAAATGAAGACCTCTGAATTTTTAGAATTCTGATGGTGTCCTGTTCTAAGGACTACATATAGTAGTTCTGCTGTATTTACTGTTTACTATCACTAACAGCCTATCCAAAGATCAAATAGATTAAATGCAAAGCTAAGCTTCCTATTTTAAAGTATAGTATTTATTTAATTATTCATTCATTCATTTACATGATAGATGAAAAGAGAGGGAGGGAAAGGTAGAGAATGGGCATACTAGGGCCTCTAACCACTGCAAGCAAACTCCAGACTCATACGCCACCTTGTGCATCTGGCTTACGTGGGTACTGGGGAATTGAACCTGGGTCCTTAGGCTTTGCAGGCAAGCACCTTAAATGCTAAGTCATTTCTCTAGCCCCTAAGCTTCCTATTTTAAAAAGTCAAAATTTAAAATCAATGATCATGGTACGAATAGAGTTTGTTGCAATCTCCAGGAGGATTGTTTGGCACAATGTAGAACGAGGCTTTCTGAAATGTACCCTGCAATACTGTTGGTTGACACTTTGCCAAAACATCACTATGTCTTCCTCAGTTAGTGATCATTTTAATAATTTTGCAAAGAACTATTAGTAAAACCTAGAGACCAGGAAAACAGAGCTGTTTACTGAGTACCTACAATACAGATGGAGCTATTCTGGCATTTTATCGATACCTGTCTATGTCTAAGTCTGATACAATCCATAATGTATCCAGAAAGATGTATAAGAGATGGGATCTTTGGTAGTAGAGAAAACAAGAACAGGTAAATAGGAGAAAACTATGTGACCAGTACAAGGGCTAGGCCTGTTCTTATTGAGCACTTTTACAGAGTCTCTGGAAGCATGAGTGAACTCCAGTGCTCTGGAATGTGTGGACAAATGCAATCCAACTTTTTGGTTGTTGTTTGTTTAGTTTTATGAGGTAGGATCTCGCTCCAGCCCAGGCTGACCTAGAATTCACTATGTAGTCTCAGGCTGGCCTTGAACTCACAGAGATCCTTCTACCTTGGCCTCTGGAATGCTGGGATTAAAGGCATGCGCCACCGCGCCTGGCTTGCAATAGAACTTTTTTGAAAATATTTTTAAAAATTTTACTTATTTACTTGAGAGAGGAAGAGGCAGAGAGAGAGAGAGAGAGAGAGAGAGAGAGAGAGAGAGAGAGAGAGAGAATGGGCATGCCAGGGCCTTCAGCCACTGCAAACGAATTCCAGATGCATGCGCTCCCTTGTGCTCCTGGTTTACGTGGTCTTGGAGAATTGAAGCATGATCCTTTTTTGGCTTTGCAGGCAAACATGTTAACTACTAAGCCATCTCTCCAGCCCCACCAACTTTTAATATACATATTTTAATTGAGAATTTTCACACATTCATATCCTAGAATTTGATCATAATTCCCTGCTTTTGTCCTCTTCCCCCAGCAACTAAACATTTTTAAAGATAAAGTTAGTAGGCAAAAAAGGGGTAGGTGAAAGCAGGGCATGGTGGTGCACACTTGTAATCCCAGCACTGGGAAGGCTGAGGCAGGAGGATCACTGTTTTATTTTTAAATATTATTCATCTCTCCATTCATTTATTTGTTCATTTGTGAGTGTATACGGTTATACCAGGGTCTCTTGTCACTGCAAACAAATTCCAGATACATGTGCCACCTTATACTTCTTGCTTTACATGGGTACTGGGGAATTGAACATGGACCAGGAGGCTTTGCAAGCAAGAACCTTTACTGCTGAGCCACCTCTCCCACCCCAGCCACCCTTTTATAAGGCAGGGTTTCACTCTAACCCTGGATGACCTGGAACTCACTCTGTAGTGCAGGCTGATCTCAAACTCGGAATAATCCTCCTTCCTCAGTCTCCTGAGTATTGGGATTCAAGGTGTGTGCTACCATGCCAGTCACCTTGAGTATGAGACCAGCCTAGACTACAGATTAAGATGCTGTTTCAAACAAACATATAAATACAGCCAGAAGAGAGGAAGAGGGGAGGGAAAGAGGGAAGGAAGAAGGTTGGTTTAGTGGAGGCAAGTACACAGAAGGCAATCTACTTCTGGGGGAAAACGGACTATTTATGAAACAAGTGTGTTTTCAGCTCTAACACATGAAATAAACCTGCCAATCAATGTACTGGACATTCTCTGAATCAATCCACTAGGCCAGTATACTACTCTTGGCAAAAGCCTCAAAAAAAAAAAAAAAAATCCAGGAAAGCCACAGCCACCTTGACACTCAGGTATGAATGAATGAAGCCTCCACATAGCAGCAAAGTGAAGTTCTTTTTAGTAAAAAGGGAAATGAGAGAGTCCCACACACAAACAGTCTAGGGCTAGGATAAAGGTTTCCTCAGGTCCACAGTCCATGCTGCATTTTTACACTCAGGACCAGTTTTTATACTGCAAATAATGAGCTTAAAAAAATTCTTCATCAGAGCTAGAGAGATGGCTCAGCCATTAAGGCACTTGCTTGCAATGCCTAACAACCTGCGTTTGATTCCCCAGTACCCATGTAAAGCAGATACACAAAGTGGTGCATGCATATGGAGTCCGTTTGCAGTGGCTAGAGGCCCTAGCACACCCATTTATATTCTCTCTGCAAATAAACAAACAAATCCATTGCCAGGCTGGAGAGATGGCTTAGCAGCTGAGGCGCTTGCCTATAAAGCCTAAGGACCCATGCTCAACTGTCCCCGTCCTAGATGCACAGTGACACAAGCACACAAGGCTGCACGTGTGCAAGGGGCACACATGTCTGCAGTTTGATGGCAGTGGCAAGAGGCCCTGGTGTGCCAATTCTCTCTCTCATTGAAAACAAAAAAGGCAATCAGTTGAGTTTACCTCAAAAAAGAAATCGTTTACAAAAGGCATAGATGGTATGAGCTGAAAATAAAAAAATACTAAAATGACTTATGAACTTGCTGAATATCAGGATCACAGTGAGCACTGGGCAATGATATTTTCAAGTGTGTCTCTGACTTTAACGGCTGGAATTATACAGGACAATTTACTCCCTAGTGCCCAAGAGAGAAGAGCAGTTGAACAGCTTGAGTGAGTCTGACCTAGCAAAACCACCGGAGTCGCCTGTTGGCTGAATGTGCCTAGTGTGCCCCAGTCTGTCTTTGTCTGGGAATGTAAAGCCAGGTGGAGGATGGTGGTGGGGAGGTGGTACCTAAGCACACCAAAAGACTGTCAGCTGTGGAAGATAATGCCACGCTCGTGGATCAGCCCACTTACCAGCTTCCACAGTGTACCTGGGACACAGTAGGTACTTAAAAAGTGTTCTAAACAAATGAAGGAAAGGGTACTTCAAGTTGTCGCAATTCCTTGATTGTTCTGTAACGTTTCACTCACTCTCCAGAAGTGGGCTTCCTTTCTCCCATACTACTCATTTGAAAGTTTATCTTCCAGAGCTTGGAATGCTGGAGTCCCAGCCTTCTTATCTACTACCATCCCACCAGCCACTTCTACGCAGGCAGCCTGTGTGGCCCTGCTGGTGGGTCTCAAGCTATAGCTGTGTCTGGTCATCCCAAGTACTAAGGCTCTCTCAGCTATTTACCTCCTAAAAAACAAACCAACAACAACAATAAAAGGATGCCTGTCTTTCTTAACATTTCTCTTTTCCTGTTTACCTCTCTCTTGTACCATCCTTCTTCTGCCCCTCTTTGAATGTTGGTATTACTCAAGGTGCTACTCTCACTGTTTACTGCATATCAGAAGGATTTCCACCCAAAGTTCACTGTTTTGTTCCTCATATCAGCATCCCAGTAAGCATGTGTTCTCTTATGCGTTTTTCCATGCACAGTGGAGCCACAGTGTTCCTTGGATTCTCAAGCAGATACCAATCCTCAAAGATGCTCCAGGATTTCTAACTCACTCTGGCACTGCAATGACTCCATTCCTATCTCACATCTCTCCTAACTGCAGAGTAAAATATATTCCATTAGCCAAAAAAAAGAGTCAACTCTATTTCAAAACCATACGTGTACTCCTTCACTTTCAAAGTCCAAAACTGAGCTGGATATGGTGGCACACACCCTTAATCCTAGCACTCAAGAGGCTAAGGTAGGAGGAGTGCCATGGGTTCAAGGCTAGCCTGGGCTATGCAATGAGTTCCATCCAGGTCAGCCTGAATTAAGAGGGTAACCTACTTCAGAAAAAATAAATGTCCAAAAATAAATTCTCAAAGCTGGATCACTGATTCATGCAACAACTAAGTGCCTACTATGCACTCAGGTACTATTCTAGACTGGGAAACAGTCATGGACAAGGGACATCAAAGTCCCCCTGTAGGTGACACTTGCATTCTAGCACTTGTTCTACCATGTTTGTTTTTTGATGAATGGCTAAATTCCCTATTCCTGAAGTCTTAGCTGAGAGATCTTCTAACTAGTCAACTATACATAGTTTTAGTCCATTTAGTCTCCTGAAGCCCAGCTAGACGAGGATAAACTCTTGCCCACAGGTGGCTAAGCCAGCAAGGGTCAAAAGTCAGACTGAAAGCTCTAGGTGGAGGCCTCCCCCTCCCGCTAAGACACTGCTTCGGGTCAGAAGCAGGCTCTGTGGATTTCTGAGTCCCTGTCCCAGCCAGCCCAGCTCTGAGGTGCCTGCTTGAGCACTCTTCCTTCCATGTTTCTCGCTGCCACCAGAAGAGTCACGCCACTTCCTTATGGGGAAGATTCAAACTCTCTTTTTAGTGTTAATAGCTTTTATTAATTGTAAAAATGGGCTTGATGAAGCTTTGATCACATTCCCTCTGCTGTTACCTCCCCATACTGCTCCCTTGGTAAAGCACCCCTGCAAGAGAAAAGGCATGTGATACTAGAAATCTGGCTTATTTTGCTTATTATTATTATCTCCATCCAGTTCCATCCATGTTTTTGAAAATGATACAATGTTGCTCTTCACAGCTGTGTATTCATGTGTCTTTGTCTATTCCTCTGTTGGTGGGTACCTAGAATGATTCTATTGATGTAGACATGTACCACATGGTTAGGTAGCCAGGAATGATATGGGTATAGGACATCTCTATTTTTTAGCTTTTTGAGAAACCTTCCTACTTATTCCCACAGTGCACAAACTTATGTGTTTGAACAGTTGGTGCCTCCAGCTGGAGGTGCCATTCCAAGAGGCTGCACAACCTCTGGGACACAAAGTAGACATGGGTCCCCAGGGAGTAGTGCCAGCCTTAGTGCTTGGCCGAAATGTGAACAAGCCATGCTGCAAGCTCTGCCACTCTGTCCCCTCCATCAAGACATACTGAACCTTCCAAACTATGAACTGAAATAAGTGTCTCCCTATAGCAGCTTCTGCCAGGCTTGTGTGTCACTGCCACTGTTAAAAAAAGTCTTGGGCTGGAGAGATGGCTTAGTGGTTAAGCGCTTGCCTGTGAAGCCTAAGGACCCCGGTTTGAGGCTCGGTTCCCCAGGTCCCACGTTAGCCAGATGCACAAGGGGGCGCACGCGTCTGGAGTTCGTTTGCAGCGGCTGGAAGCCCTGGCGCGCCCATTTTCTCTCTCTCTCCCTTTATCTGTCTTTCTCTCTATGTCTGTCACTCTCAAATGAATAAATTAATAAATAAAATAAATAAAATATTTTTAAAAAAAAGTCTTGATGACAGCTACTCTGGTTGAGATGAAATGGAATTGTAATGTTGCTCTCTTTCACTCCCTCCTCCCTCCCTTTTCCTGACCTAAGGTCTTCCTTCATTGCTTCAGCTTCCCAAATACTACCAGGCCACAGTTTTGATGAAGTTTTGATTTACCTGATGGTTAAAATGCTGAACTTTTTTTTGGCCTATTTACTGGCCACTTACTGTCTTGGATAACTATTCACTTCATCAGTACATTTATTGATAGGACTGTATGTTTTTGGTGCTTAATTTTTTGAGGTTTTTATAAATTCTGATATTAATTCCTTGTCAGATGAATAGCTGGCAGAACTTCTCCCATTCTGTAGGCTACCTCTTCTCTCTGGTAAATATTTCCTTGGTTGTACATGAACATTTTGATATAATCCTATTTATCAATTCTTGAATTACTTCTTGAGCTTCTTAAGTCCTACTCAAAAAGTCCTTCTCTATGCCTATACCTAGAAGTTTCTTACCTATGATCTCCTCTTACATTAAGTTTTTGGTCTGGTTTGAATTATTTTTGTACAGGATTCAACTAAGAGATCTAATTTCAGCCTTCTATATGTGGTTATCTAGTTTACCCCAGAGCATGTGTTGAAGAAGCTGGTGTTTCTGCCCTTGCAGCTGTGGGGTTGTTTTTGGATCCTCCATTCTCTTCCACTGGTACCATGTGTCTATTTTTGTTACTATGTCTTGGCACTATAATTTGAAGTTGGGTATTATGTTACCTTGAATATTAATTCTTTTTGCTTAGGATTGCTTTGGCTACCTAGAATTTTCATTTATTTATTTTTGCCCTCATATGATTTTAGACTTAAAAAAAATTTTGTGGCAAATATTAATGAATTTTGTTGGGGATTTCATTGGCCTTTAGTAATATAGTCATTTTCACAATTATTAATCTTGCTGATCTATGAACATGGAATGCCTTTCTATCTTCTAGTATCTTCAACTTCCTTCTTTTACTTTCCCCCTTGTTCTTTGGTTTTTCAAGGTAGGGTCTAACTCTAGGCCAGGCTGACCTGGGAATTCACTATGTAGTCTCAGGCTGGCCTTGAACTCACAGTGATCCTCCTACCTATGAAATGTGTCCCACCACGAGCAGCCCTTTTACAGTGTTTTATAGTTTTCATTGTAGAGGTTTTTCACCTTGGTGGTTAGGTTTATTACTAGAGTCCCCCCTCCTGTTTTTTTTTTAAATATTTTATTTTTATTTATTTATTTGAGAGAGAAAGAGATACAGAAATAGGCAGGTAGACAGAGAGAATGGGTGCGCCAGGGCTTCCAGCCACTGCAAACGAACTCCAGATGCTTGCACCCCCTTGTGCATCTGGCTAACGTGGGTCCTGGGGAGTCGAGCCTTGAACCGGGGTCCTTAGGCTTCACAGGCAAGTGCTTAACCGCTAAGCCATCTCTCCAGCCCCCCCCCCTCCTGTTTTTAAAGGCTCATATGAACAACTCCTAAGCAGGGACTGAAAACATAACCTGCCTCAGCCTACCTTTTAGACTCACTCACTACACCCCCGGACCCCCGTGGTCTTCCTTCCCTGCCACACGACAGAGAGTAGCAGCTCCTTTTCTGCATGGCCCTGAGGAAGGCCTGCCAGCTGCCAGTTCACCCTCCAAGGTTACCTCAGGGACTCTCGCTGCAGGACCACCTTTCCTGACCCTGCCTGCTCTCCTGCATCTGGCTCAGACCACCTGGCCTGGCCTTACCACCCACCTTTGCAGTTACTCTTCTGCATTATCTTGACTACCCTGTGAGCAGCCTGCAGTAGAAATCATGCTTTATATCATGTTCCAGTTCCTAATCTAGTGCTCGAATGCACTCCAATGAAAAAATGTCTGTTGAAATCAAACAATGCATTGATTTCTGTCTTTAGCCATTATTTAGCCGTATTTGTTAAATAAAAGTGAAGTGTCTTCATAGTTATCAAAGTACTATAATATGAAATCATTCTTCTAAAAATGTACTTGGTAATACTTTTCAAATGTAGAAATTTACTCCATAATTTTTAAACAAGCTGAGAATTCAAAAAAAGGGGAGGTAGGAGAAAAGCTTTATTTGAATACTTTAGATTCTAGACAGAGTAATACCTACTAATTAAAAAAAAACCTCACACTTCATATGTGTTTGCCCTTTACAATTTTATGGCTGTGACTCAACTTCCCTACCTTCCTCCCACATACTAGGTATACTATAAAAGCTGATTTGAGAGCCCCAAACTAGAATCAGGGCTTGCCCATACCTTCCCAGGCTGCCTCTAACACCTAAGTGAAAAGCAACATTAAAGAGATAGGATATCCTTTCCTGTAACAATAAAAACTTGTTAGCATAAAAACTCTTCACAACACACCCCCATTCAATAACTGCAAATGTAAATAACAATTTACTCCTAGTAGTAGATATCAGAAACCTTTCCAGAAGTATCTCTAACACAACACTATTTTAAAAACTTCCTTTGTCCCAACATCCCCTTTAATGTGAGTTAGATAATTTCCCAGCTTCTTTTCTCTAGTTTAGGCAAGGTACAATTACAATTTCGGGGAGTGGGAACAGAATTTGAAACAAGCAGTTTTAAAGTATGCATACTTACATACAGATAAAAAAAATCCCTACATTTATTTGTCTACCCCAAGTACCTTGAGAACAAGACACTGGTAAGGCCAGAGAAATTATCAAGTATTACTTCCAGAATTAATATTTGTCTTTGGGTAACTGAATCATATCTTTAAGATATTCCAAATCCTAATAGCTGGGCATGGTGGCACACACCTTTAATCCAGCACTTGGGAGGCAGAAGTAGGAGGATCACTGTGAGTTCAAGGCCACTGAGACTACATAGTGAGACCCTACCATGAAATCCACGCCCCCCAAAAAAGACATCCCAAATCCTAGATAGTTTGAGTCATTTATAAAGCTGAAACTATTTATATATGCTTGGCATTCTGTGAGCAATTAAGGAGAAATTTCTTAGACAAATACTACAAGAGATGGAATATAAACAAATGTTCAAATACCTGGATTATCAAGAAACTAATACATGATTATGGAACTGGGGAAATGGCTCAGCAGTTAAAGATGCTTGCTTGAAAACTCTGTCAGCCTGGTTTCAATTCCCTGGTACTCATGTAAAGCCAGATGCACAAAGTGGTGCAAGCATCTGGAGTTTGTTTACAGCAGCAAGAGGCCCTGGCTCACCCATATTCATTCTCATTCTCTCTTTCCATAAATAAATAAATACTTTAGCCAGTGTGGTGGTGCATGCCTTTTAATCCCAGAGGCAGAGAGAGGTAGGAGGGTCACTAAGAGTTCGAGTCAGAGGCTACCCTGAGACTGCATAGTGAATTCCAGGTCAGCCTAAGCTATAGTGAGACCCTACCTTGAAAAAACAAAAAATAAAAATTAATAATAATAATAAGTAAATAAATGAAGAAATACTTTTAAATGCATATTTAAACTGTGAAGAGTGAAACAGAATATTGCTTTAATACTAAACTCTGCCCTGTCTCTGTCATTACATTATTGGAGACTCTGCTGGCTGGCTTGTCACTGTATCTGTGTGTGTATCATGGTATCTAGCATGTGGTAGGTGTGAAAACACTGAAAAGAGGAAGTTGACTAAGACACTAGAAGCTTGAAAAGGGATCCCATGTCAAAGATTAGCAGGATTAATATTGTGAAAATTAGTCTATTGGTGCTCGATAAACTAATGCCGAGTGAGAAACTAGCGTGTGTGTCTATATTGGAGCCAGTCACCTTCCCATTAGCAACGTGACAGACAGCACATGCACCAGCACCCCCAGCACTGGGCACACCGTACCTCAGTATCAACAATAACTTTCGCAGAGGTAACCTTTTTGTCTCTCAAATTTTCTGGAAGCCTAACATCCTTATCTGTCCTTGCCTGTCCTAAGCCATCCATGGATTTAGCTACCTCCATTAATTTAGGACCCGCTTCCTCTTTCTCCAGCTGCCATGTTGATGACAGGTTAAATAATCTATAATTTCTTTTTCATAAGGAACAACTGTGATAATAGATAGTACTCATAATTTGCAGCAGTAACTGTATTTTTACCATCCAATCAGAGGTGGTGTTTAAAAAGAGTGTCTACAACAATAACTTCAGGTATAACTTCTCAAACGCATTTTTTTCCTGGGCAACTATACTCAATATGTCAAGCTTTTGTCTAGTAACCTTTTATTCTGCTTGTATTCTAAACTGATCTGGCCCAGATTAAGTTCTGCAGAAATTACAATAAAGCAATAAATATCATCTGCATGATTTTATTAACAGTAAGAGTGTTCGGGAGTGGTGGTGCATGCCTTTAATCCCAGCACTCAGGAGACAGAGGTAGGAGGATTGCTGTGAGTGCAAGGCCACCCTGAGACTACATAGTTAATTCCAGGTCAGCCTGGACCAGAGTGAGACACGACCTCAAAAAAAAAAAAAAAAAAAAAAAAAGCAGTAAGAGGAATGAAAGGTCAAGTATGTAAAATACTTTATTACCCCCTGTTGAAAAGAACTCACTTTGTTTCATTATCTCTACACTAGCAATTCTAGAAACAATCAATTAAAAATAGGTGCAAATCCTTTAATTACAAAATATTATTCAGTCATGTCCTTAAGCATTTCCAAGTTCTCAACACACTGGTACACAACTTCAAGGTATTATGCAATGAGCAGCTTTGATTTAACTAAGTATAAAAATGTAACAGAAGCTAAAAAGAACATTTGATAGCTACAATTAAGAGTTTGTGTAGCAAATAATCATAATTCATTTACAAATGCACTGAAAGAAAATTATTGCCTTAACAGACATAATAAGTACAGTTATAAAATACCTTTAGATTCTTCTATTTAAAATAGCTTTTTTAAAAAAAATCCCATTAATTTGCTGATGTGTAAAATGAAGAAAGCATCTTTAAAATTTAACATCCCATTTTCTGTATTTCTAAACATTCTTAATTTCAGATCGACTAGCCTAGTAAATGGAGCAAAGCCAGAAAGTGTGGTTTCAAATTCTCAATGCTACACTTGTCAATGGTAAGTTTCAAGGACTGTGGGAGGCAGAGGTAGAAGGATCACTGTAAGTTCAAGGCCACCCTGAGACTACACAGTGAACTCCAGATCAGCCTGGGCTACAGTGAGACCCTACCTCAAAAAAGCAAAAACAAGTCTCAAGGACTGAAGGGATCTGGAATACCCAGTTCATGTGACCACGGACAAACAGAATCTACTGCAAAGTCTTGATCAACGTGTGTCATAGAGGCTGAAGAGGATTTCTTGTGGGTGGTACTGGCAGTCCGACCCAGGACTTCATACATACTAGACAAGTATTCAAGTACTAAGCTATACTCCTAAAACTGAAACAGGAACTCTTTAGTCCTCCCTTCAATTAGAGTGGATGGTGGTCAATTGTCTATCTCAAAAATTTCACTTACATACCATAATTAATTTTTTCATATTTCTAATATTTAAGTTCTCTTGGGAAACTTAACTTTTCAAACTGTTCCCTTGGGCAATTTTGTATATGTTATAGTTACCAAAAGTTTGCTGGAGAGATAGCTTAGTGGTTAAGGCACTTGACTGCAAAGCCTAAGGACCCAGGTTCAATTTCCAGTACCCAAGTAAAGCCAGATAAGGTGGTGCATATGTCATTTTCAGTGGCTAGAGGTCTTGGAACATCCATACGCTCTCTCACACATACATATATACAAACACATACACTCTCTCACACACATACTCTCTCTCTCTCTGCCTCTTTGTCTCTAATAAATAATATACATATACATACATACATATACATACATGTATGTGTGTGTGTATTCCAGCACTTGGCTAGTTGGGCTCAGAAATGTACTGTTCACAGATGTTTTTCATTTAAGGCCCATAATATTTACTTGTAAGAAGATTTTATTCTAATCTAGTCTCATGACACTTCAAATCTTAAGCTGTTAAGAAAGACCAATCCACTGTTTTATGATAGTAAAGAAATAGTCCAGAAATCATTGAAAACCACAAAATTATCAAAACCTTATTATGGCAAATGTAATACACACTTAATTTGAATAATCAAAAATGATGTTATAAAATATGCACTATAGTACAATGTTAAAGTGAAACAGAATCAGAAAGTGGCAGCTTTAGGCCTGACTGAGAGTGAGCTCCTTGGGAGAGTGACCCCAACAGGTCCATTCACAACAGTTTGCTTTAGCCTTTAGCCCCTAATTCTTTTCTTTAATGTTACTTACTTATTTATTTATTTGAAAGAGGGAGGGAGGGAGGGGAGAAAGAGAGAGGGAGAGAATATAAGAATATGGGTATGCCAGGGCCTCCAGCTGATGGAAACAAACCAGATGTGTGTACCACCTTGTACATCTGGTTTACATGGGTCCTGGGGAATCAAACCTGGGTCCTTTGGCTTTGCAGGCAAGCACCTTAACCATTAAGCCATCACTCCAGCCCAGCCCCCAATTCTTAGTAAGAAGCTTGCCATTTCTTTTAGTAGTACGTATTTCTTTAACCCTATACATTCCAGCCTGCAATTTAGGGGCTAATTATTAAAAGTGCCCTTTTGAAAGAAAAAGAATAAAAATTAAGGGCCATGATAACACCAAATAACTGAGAGACCAAGTAGTAATTATAATTCAGAATTGATTGTATTGACTTTTTATTTTCCTACTCTACGTTTTCAGCACAATTAAAATAGTCATGGAGCTGGAGAGATGGTTCCATGGCTTAGAAGGTTGCTTGCAAAGCCTAAGGGCCTAGGTTTGACTCCCCAGTACCCACATAAAAGCCAGATGCACAGAGTGGTACATGCATTTTGAGTTTGTTTGTAGTGGTGGGGGCCCTGGCACTCCTCCCAAATTTTCTCTGTCTCTTGTCTGTCCGTTTCTCTCTGCTTGCAAATAAATAAATAAATAAATGAAAAATATTTTTTAAAATGGTCAGGGTTCATGAGAGATCATTTCAACCCCTTCACATTTCATGAAAATAGCATCAAACTATATCTGAGCCTCAATGACTCTGCGCTCAATGTGACTTAATATACCGCTAGCATTTAAACACTGTGGAATATGTTTGATCATGACTTAATATTTCTGATTCCAAGTTTCAACAACTTAATGCAAATGCCACTAACTCTATCACAAATAACCTAAATCATTAGACTTAAAATCACCTAAAATAGTCTCACTATGTAGAGAATGACCTCTATTAAGTATTACTTTTCTAAAAAATATAGCAACATTTGGAAGCTGCCACCTATGCTTCTCTGCTGCTCAAAAAGAAGTCTGAAGTTGACTGTAACATGGTGGCTGTGTTACACTACATTTATACTGCCAGCCCATCCTGCCTACACACACACACACACACACAAAAATCTTCCTAACTTCTAAAGCTGAAAGCTAGTAACAACACATAAAGTTCAAACCTCCTGCTACAGTAAATTACCAAGGGGGCAGGGGAGACAGTGGAGAAAGGGTAGAGGAGAAAAGAGAGGAGAAGAAAGGAAAACGAAAAGGCAAAAGAAAGTTGAGAAATCTATGCCCTGACTAACATACCAGGTCAAATGACAGAAAACCTGTAATTACTTCCTTTTACCATAAACCTTCACAGCAAACAGCACTGAAGAAACACGCTGTAACTCAGCTTACCTGGACCACAGGATACTGATAATCCATACAGTACACACCATACATAGCAGAGGGGAGGAAACAGGCAAGGACAGCACAGAACACGTCTCAAGTCTTTGTTGTCTTTAGTCTGTCCTGTCCACACCACAGGAACTAGAAGCACCAGAAACAATAGTTGGCTGGCTTCCAGTCTGCAGAGACAGGTACACTGGCTCAACTGGCGAAGTTGGAGTGTGGTTCAGGCCCAGCCTCCACCCCAATAGGATTCGGCAACACGCAGAAGAAAGAGATGTTCAGGAGAACAACAAGAAGCTCCAACTGAGTTAGCAGTTACAGATTGAAAATGGCACGAGCGGCTGACTGACGACTCAATCAGAAGTTCAAGAGGCAGGGAATGACAGCCAGGGGAGAGAACATAAGCTCCGTAAAGTGGCACACTACAAGGGTAGAAGTAGAATGTATACAGGAGCCCAAATAATATATATGCCCCAGACCGTAAGTGCACGTCAGAAGGAACACTCCCAATCCAGGACATGGGAGGCAGATGGAACTGGTATTGGTTTCCTAGCCTGCCTTGGGTGGGAATGTGCGCAAGTGCGCGCGCACACCACACCCTTCACACTGTCTCTGGCAGAGACAGGTGTTAGGATTAGCAGCATAAAATCTTCTGCTATGGAAAGAAATGGGAGAAAAGAGTCATACTGATACAAGTAAAGGATCTCTTTCATGACACTGTGCTTCGGTATCATTTAACCCCTCCCTGTGCTTTAACAGAAGTTAGGACAGCTGGCAGGATCCGCACGAGAAAAGAGGAAGGTGGCCCCAACACGCAGGCAATGTGAGTCCACGGAAGGCCTGCAGCTATGCAGGGCACATCTCAGCTGTTCCAGTCAAACTTGGAGGGATTAGCTTTGGCTGCCTGCAAGAGTGGGGGAGGAAAAGCCTCTTCAGAAAAACCAGTTGCTTTCCCCCTTTAGGAAGCAGCTTTACCCAGCCTGCCACTGGTAAAACACACATGTGCACACGTTTCTATGACTGATTTAACAGCAGTAACAAACATGGACAGGTGTGAGGTTAGTCTTACAATGTACCCCAGGTTAAAGGGTTGACTTTCAGAGCCTGAACAGCCCATCTCCAAAGAAATGCTAAGTAATCCTTAAAAAACAAGACAGAGAGTAAGCAAAAAGTGAAAGTGGTTATTAAGAGCCACACCAGTTATAACTATTGCTCTTAAATCTTCTGCAAGCACCCAAAAGATCAAAATGAGAAATAATTCTAAATTCATCTCAGAGGCTACAACCTCCTGATCTTGGAGAGCTGCAATGTTGTAACATGCCCTGGTAGGATTACAGACAACTGGGAGGGCATCTGTGAGAGGCTATGTGTAACTATGCTTCCCGCCAGCCTTCAGTGCAATTTTTCTCCTTTTATGGTCATTGCAATTTATTTTAGGATTGTTCAGAAGAAATTTTTTTAAGCTTCAAATTGGCCTTGGTACATCTAAGAGCAATCCTCTCGGTTAAATTTGTACCTTAAATCAACAAATCCTAACACATTATAAGGGCCACACAACATAGTGGTTTACCAGCAGTTTCTCAGTACTGATTCTCTACTTACTACACATGAGGAACAAGAATAAAGAATAAATCAATTCAATATAATTAAAACAGCTGGGCATAGTCATGCAACCCTGTAGTGCTAGCCACTAGATAGCAAAACCCTGCCATCTCAAAACAAACAAAATTTACATCTATCACACACAAGGTATTATGCTAAGCACTAGAGAAATGAATAGACATGGTTGTGAAGATCTTTAGTTTATGGAAGAAAGAGCTCAGCATACAGGCTAAGTCAAAAGGTCAAACAATGCTATAGCACATAGGTAAGCAACTTTTCATTCACACAGTAGCGTTTTAAAAAATTTGCTCTGAATAAATGCTTGTATAGTCTTAGTTTCACCACTAAAACTATAACACTCTGTGTTGCCTATGTGAAGCAGAGATTATCAAAAGCTCCCAGTCTGGCCACATTTGAAGTCCTGTGGTATACATCCTAAATTCTGCCATTGAAGTTACTAAAAAGGCAATGAATAGATAACAGAAAAGGGTTGGGGGAGGAGGTGAGGATGGCTCTGTGGTAGAGAACTTGCCTAGAATGTACAAAATCTTGGGTTCTATTCAGAAGGGGGCAGGGAAGGGTGGATTGTGTAATAAAATCTTACACTAAATTCCTTGTCATGTCAAATATTCTCCAATCCTTCTTCTTCTTGTACACTGTGTCACATTCTTGTCACTTTGCTTTACCTTGTATATAGCAATGTTGCATTACTGGCCACACAGATACTTGCAAACTGGTACTTTAAGTCACTATGAAATCTAAGATTCCTCTTGTTTTATAAATTATAAACTTGAGATTTCATGAGTTAGCCCAGTGTGAAACCTGAATTAACTACAGAAGATGAAATTTTCAGGTGATATTATATTTAAGATAACAGACTATAATTCAAATCCTGAAATGAATGACATAATTAAAGCCTAAAAGTGGGCCTGTAATGTTACTGGGAAAGAAAAGTTAGTTTCTGGAGGTCTAAATTCATCAAGTGGTTGGAGAGATGGCTCAGTGGGTAAAAAGCACTTGCTGTGCAAGCCTAATGGGCCAAGAGTAGATGGCTGGAACCCGCATGAAGCCGGGCACGTAGTGCAATTATCTATGATCCCATCTCTGGACAAAGGGAAGGAAGGTGGAGACAAGAGAATCTTGATGCCTGCTACCTGGAGATGCAGCTGCCAACAATAGAGATCTTACTTAAGTGAAAAGTGATGATCAACACTTGAGGTTGTCTTCAGACCACATGCACGTTGTACATGCATGCACCCACATGAACACACACACAATCTTCTTGAGGATAGAACCTATACACACAAGACAAATTATGTGACTGGTACATTACTAAGCAAAAAGGTTATGTTGCTGAGTAATTTAAGAGAACTATTTCATAAATGTCAATAAAATTAAAAGACAGCATGTATGTATGTAGCTGTATGTATATCAAACATGAATTGTGAAATAACATAAGATTATAAGTCATATAAGTTATATGCATCTGGATATGTACAATATATAACATGATGGTTGACAAATATACCAATCTATGTCATATCTATATATACATCTTGCATATGTATGTTACATATAATGTAATATATACAAAACATATGTGTGCATGTATACATACATACATACACACTCAAGTAATTAATCTCTTCTCCCTAAACATACACATAAAACCAAAACAATACCTCCAGAGGATGGAATGGAGAAGTGATAGTCTTTTACTTATTACTTTAATACAAATTTATAATTTGCTTAAATATATTTAAGCAATTATTGCTTTCACAATGTATCTTGCTAAAACTTTAAGGGAATCCTAACAGACCTGACTTTTGCTCTGAGTACTTTTAGAATTAAGCACTTGCTCCATCTCCACTTCCTAGGATCACATTTGCTTTACTGCCTACGCTGGCAGTGGTCTATGGACTAGGTGATACAAACAAGCAATGGGAACCTGGTATCACCGACATGCTACCTAAACCATGTCCATGCTTACCTAAAAGGCTAGCTCCTCAAAAATAGGGCAAGCAGGGGATAGAGAGATGCTCAGCAGTTAAAGGCACTTGCTTTCAAAGCCTGATGGCTGGGGCTCAATTCCCCAGTATCTACATACCTCAGAGGCACAAAATGGTGCATTGTGTCTGGAGTACCTGTGCAGTGGCAGAATGCCCTGGTGGGCCCATTCTATCTCTTCTTCACTCCCCCATCTCCCAAATAAGTATTTTATTTTTATTTTTAAATTTTATTTATTATTTGCAAGGAGAGAGAGACAGAATGTGCACACAGGGCCTCTTGCCACTACAAACAAACTCGAGATGCACGCACCATCTTGTAAATATGGCTTTACCTAGGTACTGGGGATGCAAACCTGAGCCATCAGGCTGCCAAGCAAGGGCTTTAACCATTAAGCCTTCTCTCCAGCCCCAATAAATAAAATATTTTAAGGTTTTAAAATTTATTTATTTATTTACTAGAGAGAAAGAGAGAGAATGGGCATACCAGGGTCTTTAGCCACTACAGATAAACTCCAGATGCATACTCCACCTTATGCATCTGGCTTACGTGGGTCCTGGGAAATTAAACCTGGATCCTTTGGCTCTGCAGGCAAATGCCTTAACAGTTTAGCTGCCTCTCTAGCCCTATTTTTTAAATTTTTATTTATTTATTATTTATTTGACAGTGTAAGAGAAAGAGGCAGAGAGAAAATGTATGCACATACATACATACATACATACATACATACATACATACATACATACATACTCAGGCATGCCAAGGACTTTAGCCACTGCAAATAAAACTCCAGATGCATGTGTGACCTGTGCATCTGGCTTTACGTGAATACTGGGGGAATTGAACCTAGGTCCTTAGGCTTTGCAAACAAGTCTCTCAACCACTAAGCCATCTCTCCAGGCCCAAATAAAATATTTTTACAAGCTTTAAAAAAATATTTTATTTATTTATTTGAGAGAGACAGAGAGAGGGAGGGAGAAAGAGAGAGAGGTAGAGGACAGCACACCGAGGTCTCTATCCACTACAAATGCAGACGCATGTACCACTTTGTGCATCTGGCTTACGTGAATACTGGGGAATTGAACCTGGGTCCTTAGGCTTCACAGGGAAGTGCCTTAACTGCAAAGCCATCTCTCCAGCCCTAAATTAAAAAATTTTTTTTGTTTTTGTTTTTGTTTTTCAAGGTAGGCTGACCTGGAATTCACTATGGAGTCACTATGGCCTCAAACTCATGGCGATCCTCCTACTTCTGCCTCCCAAGTGCTGGGATTAAAGGCATGTACCACCACACCCAGCTACCCAAAATATTTTTAAATAGAGCAAAATAATTCAATCGGATGTATTTTAGCTTCCAATACTTCATGTTGGTTTTTTACCTACATTTCTATTAAAAACTTATATTGGAATAACTTAAAGACCAATAATATAGTCAAATTTGAAAAAAAACTAAAAATTTCATATAAGGCAGAAAAGTAAACCGTTTCCCTACCAGATAAAGTATATTACAACCCTCTCCCCCAAAAAACAAGCATTAAGGTTGAAATGTACTCTTTTTCCTTCCTGATACAGTCTTCACCTAAAATAATGCTGTCTTAATTATTAGGAGGAAATGACTTCATGCACAGATCAGACACTTAACACTGTTGCTTTAATACTGTGTTCTGCTATTAATATGATTTCAAAACTAAAAACAAAGAAAACTTCAGAGATGAAATTATTAATCCCCCCTCAGACTAGGCTATTTCCTTTAATTTTTTAATTATGACAGAGACAAAGGCAGAGAGGCAGTGAAAGGGAGTGAATGGGCATACCAGGACCTCCAGCCTCTGCAAATGAACTCCAGATGCACATGCCACCTTGTGCAACTGGCCTATGTGGGTCCTGGGGAATTGAACCTGGATCCTTTTGGCTATGCAGAGTTCCTTAACTGTTAAGCCATCTCTCTAGCCCAACTATTTCCTTTAAATCTAACAGAGTACCATATGCTCTCAAAAAGCCCAGAAATAGGGCTGGAGAGATAGCTTAGTTGTTAAGGCACTTGCCTGCAAAGCCTAAGGACCCATGCTTCACTCCCCAGATCCCACGTAAGCCAGATGCACGAGGTGATGAATGTGGAAGATTATACATTTGCACAAGGTGGCACATGCAGCTGGAGTTCAATTACAGAGGGTGGAGGCCTATTCTCTCTCACCCGCTCTCATATAAAATAAGGCCAGTCTGTTGGGCTTGCCTCAAAAAAGAAAGGAAGGAAGGAAGCCCGCCCACCCAGAGGGGCTGAAGAGATGGCTTTGCAGTTAAGGCACTTGTCTGCATTGATTCCCCAGGACCCATGTAAGCCAGATGCACAAGGGGGTGCATGCATCTGGAGTTCATTCACAGTGGATGGAGGCCCTGGTGCACCTATTCCCTCTCTCTGTCTAATTATGTATCTCTCTCTGTCTATTTCTGTATCTTCTCTCTCTCTCTCTCTCAAATAAATAAAAATAAAATATTTTTTTAAAGCCCAGAAATAAAAAGACCAATTTTCCACATGAGATATCTGAGTTATCTGTTGGTGATGCCAAGTGACTGCCTCTGAAGATCAGACACTCTCCAGCACTGTGGATGTTCTCAGTACTCAAGTTCCACGGCTGAGAGACAAAAACATGAATGTGGAAAATGGCTGTTCATTTTTTTAAAAAACTTCATTTTTATTTATTTGAGAGAGAAAGAAAGCGGCAGAGGGAGGGAGAGAGAATGGATATGCCTGGGTCAACAGCCACTGCAAGGGAACTCCAGATGCATGCACTCCCTTGTGCATCTGGCTTATGTGGGTCCTAGAGAATCAAACCAGGGTCCTTTGGCTTTGTAGGCAAACACCTTAACTGCTAAGCCTTCTCTCCAGCCTTGTTCATGTTTATTTTTATAACCTCAGTAGCAGAGAGAATGTCATGAGATTGCCTTGTTAAGAATAAAGCAGGGCTGGAGAGATGGCTTAGCAGTTAAGCGCTTGCCTGTGACGCCTAAGGACCCCGGTTCGAGGCTCGGTTCCCCAGGTCCCACGTTAGCCAGATGCACAAAGGGGGCGCACGTGTCTGGAGTTCGTTTGCAGAGGCTGGAAGCCCTGGCGCGCCCATTCTCTCTCTCTCTCCCTCTATCTGTCTTTCTCTCTGTGTCTGTCACTCTCCAATAAATAAATAAAAAAAAAAATTAAAAAAAAAAAAGAAGAAAGCAGACAATCCCAGTCCCAGGCCCAAGCACACAGAGACTGCACCACAGTGTTGTCCCATCTACAATGCATGGGAACTCAAGACTGACACCAAGCCCTTGAGAAGTTCAGTCAACCAAATTAGTCAGCAAAGGCTCAAGATTGCTCTCTTTCTCTTCTATCCTCTTGTTCCTCTTCTCTCCCTTCCCTTCTGCCCATGTCATTCACATAAATCCTGTCAAGTGTCAAGGATTCTAGCCAGGCCTCCATGTAGAATGATTTACCAAAGACTGCAGATTACTTCTGCTCTAAAGTAAAAGAGTGAGTGAGTGAGTGAGTGAGTGAGAGTATGTGTTTGTGTGTGTATGTGTGTGTTGGCACCTTAGAAGAGGCAAGGCTTAATTAAGCTAGAAGATGGGGACAGAGAAGATGGGGACAGGAAGATTTATATGCAGATCAAATATGTCCCTAGAAGCAGTCAAAACTGACTGCATTAAGGATCAGTGGAGACCAGTCTACCTGACTATGGGTGCTGAGTGCCAAAGCAGGCAGAAATTACTGGGAGGGCCATGGACACTGAGCTACATATCTGAGACTTTATATGTAAAGATTATTTAAAAGGGAAAAAGGTAGCTGGGCATGGTGGGATATGCCTTTAATCCCAGCACTATGGAGGCAGGTGTAGGAGGATCGCTCTGAGTTAGAGGCCACCCTGAGACCGCACCCCGAGACTGGAATAGGAAATCCCAGGTCAGCCTGGACTGCAGCAAGACCCTACTTTCAAAAAAACCCACCCCCCCGACAAAAAAAAAAAAAAAAAAGGTTAAAAGGTGCTTATGAAATAATGTTAGTGAAAATGGCTGGTGGCTGCAGGTATGTTGGGAAAAGGAACAATCAGAAGCTATGATTACAATGGTCTACTATTAATGCAAAAACTACACATGAGCAGCAGTAACGTAAGAAGACAGAAATACAGCAGACATGCCACAAAGGCAGTGCCATAGTGAATGGAGATGGCAACCACCAGTGTAAGAGAAAGGGTAAGTCAGCAAAGGCTCCAAGTCACTCTGTCAAGCCAGTAAGAGAACAACGCTGCTAGAATAGGGAAACCTGAAGCATGAGCAGATTTGAACTGGGCTGGAGAGGCGGCTCAGCAGTTAAATGTGCTTGCCTGCAAAGTCTAATGGCTTGGGTTAGATTCCTCAGTACCCACAGAAAGCCAGAGGCCCAAGGTGGCACATGCATGCCTATCCCCCCCCTCATTCTCTCTGTCTGTGCTTGCAAATAAATAATTAGAAGTATTTTTAAAGAAACCTGACTAGAGCTGGAAAGATAGCTTAGTGGTTAAGGCACTTGAAGCCTGAGGACCCATGTTCAATTCCCCAGTACTCACATAAGGTAGGTGCCCAAGGCAGCACACGTATCTGGAGTTTGTTTGCAGTGGCTAGAGGCCCTGGCATGCCCTCATACCCTTTCTCTTTCTCTTCCCCGCCATTTTCTCTGTCTCTCATAAATAAATAAATAAATAACCTGCCTGACTGGCGCTGAGAGTTGCAGGAGCAGCCCCAGAGGAAGGCTGTACAAAAACATGACAGGAGGAGCAGAGAAGGACCACTGTGGATAGACATTTGTCTCCCACATTTGATCAATAGCATTTATTGAATATCAATTAGGTACTCTAAAGGGAAGGAAAGATACGAAAAGAGGAGATAAAAAGAAAAGAAAAAGGTTAATTTTTAAAAAAAGAAGAAAGAGGGCTGGAGAGAAGGCTCAGCAGTTAAGGCCCAAGTTCCATTCCCCAGGACCCACATAAGCCAGATGCACAAAGTGGTGCATGTATCTAGAGTTCATTTGTAGTGGCTAGAAGCTCTGGTACACCCATTCATATTTCTTTTCTTCCCCCTCTTTCTCTCTCTCTCTCCCCACCACCCCCTCTCCTTTTCTCTTTCCCTCTCCTTGAAAATAAAGAACGAAAGAAGAAAGACAGGGAGGGAAAAAGGCAGACAGCAAGGGGCTGAAAATAGAACCTTAAGAAAACTGACTTCTAGAAAGCGGAAATAGCAGCTGAGCATAAAAAGATTAAGCAGGATCCTGTGTGAGTCACAAAAGCCGGGACAGAGAGGACATTTAACTTTTCTTTCATCCTGCATTCCTTATATACAGGAAAGCATTTTATAGAAAGGTAACAGAGATAAATATGTAACTGTATCAACAATAAATATGGAAAGGTTAAAGAGAATGGGAATTTAGGTCTTTATGCAAGGCAACAAGGGCAAACCTTATCACTGGATCACAGTGAAAAACAGCTCTAATGCTTGAGCATGAGTTCAGCATAATCTTTTAGTCTGGGAAACTTCCTTATTTTCCAAGGACCAAGTACAAAACCAATTATTGATACATTCAGCTACCTACCCTTGACTCTTTCAAGTTGACCAGGGGGGTGGGGCTCTGTGCCTTTGATCAATGTCTGGATCTGAAAACAGGCCTCCTGTGAGGCCTACCTTCAATGCCACCTACTCCACACAATGATCTTTGCTCTCAACTGTCACCAGTAAGAGTTGTAAGAGTTACTTCCCTTGCCTCTGAGCTACATGACACTATTGATTCTAGACATACTTGCTGTATCAGTCAACTTCTCAATGCTGAGACAAAATACCTGACAAAAATCAAATTAAGGCTATTTCAGCTTAGTTTCAGGTTATAGTCCATCAAGTCGGGGAAGGCATGGCAGCAAGAATCTGAGGCAGCTGGTCACATTCATGCAACAGTAAAGAGGCAAACAGGGACAACCAGCTCTCTCCTTTTTATACATTCCAGGACTCCAGGAGATAGAATGACACTGCCCATAGTTAGGGTGGGTTTTCCTACCTTTTTTTTTTTTAAATTTTTTATTTATTTATTTGAGAGCGACAGACACAGAGAGAAAGACAGTTAGAGGGAGAGAGAGAATGGGCGCGCCAGGGCTTCCAGCCTCTGCAAACGAATTCCAGACGCGTGCGCCCCCTTGTGCATCTGGCTAACGTGGGACCTGGGGAGCCGAGCCTTGAACCGGGGTCCTTAGGCTTCATAGGCAAGCGCTTAACTGCTAAGCCATCTCTCCAGCCCGGGTTTTCCTACCTTAATTAACCTAATCAAGACAATCCTTCACAGACACCCAGAGGCTAATCCCTCACTGGTGATTCTAGAGTTTATAATGTTGGCAATCAACACAATCCATCATCCTTGCATTACATTAAGAAGACCTTTGCAGTTCTCTCAAAGAATGAGGCTAACTGAGAAATCCTGCTGGAACTGAGCTGATAACCTCCTCCATGTAGACCAGCTGGCAGAAAGCTGGAAGAAGCCATTTTACATGTAGTTCAATGGGAGAAAGAGAAATCACCAGTGAAGATACTCCACAGTGGACACTGCAAGCCTTATATTTGGCCAGCCAGGCCAAATGAGCCAACGGGTGCAATAGTGGCACATCTGTTATGGGGGAAACCAACTGCCCTCTAATTGGACTGGAGGCCTACTCCATGGGAGAGAATACATCCCTGATACTGAAAACTTAAAATAGAGGTAGTCATGAGCTCTAGGGGTATAACAGCTGCTGATGCCTGGATAAGTGTATATACTATGCTTATCAAACTACCCAATATGCACTTCTCTTAATATTTATACCCTTATATTAACACTATTCTCACTTTGGGTAGAGAATCTTCTCTTTTCAGATGGCAGTGACTTTGGGACAACTCAGAAAGTATCATGGTGATGGAAAGAAATGACTGCAGTGCTCAGTACTGCAGTATCTCTATCACACCTTCCAAGGCTCAGGGTCTAATGCAGAAGAGGTGGTGGAAAGAATGTAAGAGCCAAAGGAAGGCCAGGACTCCATACAACATGGTCCCTCCAGACACAAAATGGCCTGGATATTCATGGCCTCATAGTGCCTGACACTACCTGCACAAGACCATCATAAGAGGAGGAAAAGATCATGACATCAAAAGTAAAAGAGAGACTGATTGAGATGGGGAGGGGATATGATAGAGAATGGAGTTTCAAAGGGGAAAGTGAGGGGAGGGAGGGTATTACCATGGGGCATTTTTATAACCATGAAAGTTGTTCATAAAAATTTGGAAGAAAAACAAACAAACAAAGGAATGAGGCTAACTAACATTGTTTACAAAGTATATCCCATCTGTATATAAAAAGGGAGGATCTTCAATAACTTGAAATAATAGATACTGAATGGTTCAATTAGTTTGGGTCTGAAACGTCTTCTGTAAACTACTGTTGTGAATGTTCAATCCCCATCTTGGGATGCTACTCTAAAGGCTGTGCAGCCCTTGGGAGATAGGCCTGGCTGGCAGATGTCACTGGGGTTAGAAGACTATACTTACTCCTAGGTTAAACCTGTCTTCTCTCTACCTGGTTCACACCACCTTTGGGGGTTGAGTCACTCCCACTCTCACTCCCCCTCCCCAAGACAAATTGAAATCCCTCTGAAATTCTGAGCCAAAATTAACCTTACCTCCTTTAACTTGGTTTTGTCAGGCATTCTGATCACAGCAAAGAGAAAGCAGCCACGATGTGGAGCACAGACCCCATCATTCAATCTGTATTCATTTCAACCAGAATATGACCCAACATGGTTGAAATACTAACAACAACAGAAGACCTTAAATAGCTGAAAATACAGGGAGAAAATGGCAGAAAATAAGACACACCAAATTCCATTTGATAAATGCCATACTTAGTATAACATGGCCTAAGATAAAGTAAAATATAATAGCAACTGCTGCACCCACATCTAATGTTCAAGGGTAAGGGAGAGCAGGAATATTTCACAAATAATGCTTAAAATAAATTGTGAAAATTTAACAAGAGCTTTCCAGATAACTGGGGAAGGGTGTGGATGCAGATGACAGACAGTGTTCTAAGGGAATGAAACAGCATGGCAAGGCAAATATGTACTCAGGTACTCACAGAAGCACAAGCAGGTAAATATATCGACAAGTCAAAGGCCCACTTGAAAATACTCACTTAGGGCTGGAGAGATGGCTTAGCGGTTAAGCGCTTGCCTGTGAAGCCTAAGGACCCCGGTTCGAGGCTCGGTTCCCCAGGTCTCACGTTAGCCAGATGCACAAGGGGGCGCACGCGTCTGGAGTTCGTTTGCAGAGGCTGGAAGCCCTGGCGCGCCCATTCTCTCTCTCCCTCTGTCTTTCTCTCTGTGTCTGTCGCTCTCAAATAAATAAATAAAATTTAAAAAAAAAAAACTTAAAAAAAAAAAAAAAGAAAATACTCACTTAGAGCTGGGCATGGTGGCGCACGCCTTTAACCCCAGCCTTTGGGAGGCAGAGGTAGTAGGATCACTGTGAGTTCGAGGCCACCCTGAAACTATGTAGTAAATTCCAGGTCAGCCTGGGCTAATGTGAGACCCTACCTCAAAAAATAAAGCAAACAAACAAACAAAAGAAAATCACTTAGAGAGTTCTAAAGCACTATGAGAATCACTGGATTTTCTGCACTAAGAGAAATAGGTTAAATGATAACCTGCCAGAGTACTGCAAACCATAGCTAGGGACAGAAATATTCCTTTGCAAAAAAAATATGGGATTAAAAATTGTATGCATGAAAGCTGGGCATGGTGGCGCACGCCTTTAATCCCAGCACTCGGGAGGCAGAGGTAGGAGGATCGCCAAGAGTTCAAGGCCATCCTGAGACTACATAGTGAATTCCAGGTCAGCCTGAGCCAGAGTGAGACCCTACCTCGAAAAACCAAAAAAAAAAAAAAAAGTTGTATGCATGATAACAAAAAACCATGGTGTATGGCTGGAATGCATTACTCTGTATTGGAGGCATGGTATGTAAACTGAGGCAGAAAATATTTTTGTTGGAAACAACTTTCATATAAATCAGCATCGACTAAATATGCCTGATCTAAAATTTACAATCCAAAACTTTTGAGCATTGGATGTTGGATCAAGAAATTTCAGAACATTTTAGATTTCAATCTTTTAGGTTACAGATGCTTAACTAGTGAAGTCTGTGAAAATATTCCAAAACCCCAAAAAATGGAAATCTGAAACACTTCTGGTCCCAAGCATTTTAAATAAGAGAGGGTTTTTTTGTTTGTTTGTTTGTTTTTTGGGTTTTCAAGGTAGGGTTTTACTCTAGCCCAGGCTGACCTGAAATTCACTATGTAGTCTCAGGGTGACCTTGAACTCACATTGATCCTCCTACCTCTGCCTCCCAAGTGCTGAGATTAAAGGCATGCACCACCATGCCAGCTCCTAAATAAGAGATATTTAATCTGAGTTAAGAAGAAAAATGTGGGGCTAGAGAGATGGTTTGGTGGTTAAGGAATTTGCCTATGAAGCCTAAGGACCTAAATTTGACACCCTAGAATTCATGTAGGCCAGATGCACAAAGTGATACATGCATCTGGAGTTGTATGTAGTGGCTAGAGGGCCTGGCATGCCCATATTCATATTCTCTCATTCTCTCTCTCTCTCTGCCTCTTTCTGTCTGTTTCTCTCTGCTTGCAAATAAGTAAAATTTTTTTTAAAGAAATAAAATGTAGCCATATATAATGTTTAAATCTCGACAGAAAACATTCAAAGGGTAGAAACAAAAGTGTTAATTTTAAGGCAGGAAGTAATTAAGTATTAGCAAATGAGAAGTAGCAGAAGGGGCAGGCACCTCTCCTCACGGGGCTTGCCACCTCTTCATCTTCTCTGGAATGCTGAGGCTGCCATGTGAAGAGATGTGAAAGACGACACCAAGTGGAACACAAATGAGCTATTCCAGTTGAATACTGAGCCCACCACCTGCCAGCTGCCTAATGCGAAAGCAGAATCCCCTAGACACCACCCATGCCCAACTGACCCAGCCCTAACGACAAGAGCCATCAAACCCCCTGACCCAAGCCTACATACATAAATGATTAAGAAATTGAGTTTTAGGGGCTGGGAAGATGGCTCAGTGGAGTGGGTGGTGCACTTGCTGCACAAGTATGATGACTGAGTTTTTGTTCCCTCGTGTGTGTGTTTTTATTTTTATTTTTTTGGTGTGGAAGACCAAACCCAGGGCCTGGTGCTTGCTAGGTAAGCGCTCATCCACTGAGCTAAATCCCCAACCCCAGGACTGAGATTTTGATAACCAGCACACGTGTAAAAACCTTGTCATAAGGACACATAACATCCTCTTCTGGCCTTTGCACTAATGTGCATGGGACAAGTATATTTGCATGCGCGCACACACACATACATACACTCACTATACTATCTGTACAAAAATCTGAAAAAAAATGGAATTGTTTCGGAAAAGACTGTATAGCATAATCTTGTAAATATGAAACCCTCACAGGCTTGTTGTTGAAGGCTTGCTTGGTCCCCAGCTGAAGGAATATTTCTGGGGGAGTACCCTGGGGGGACTGTATCTTGTCTCTGCTGAGACCACCCCCACGCCCATAAGGTAAGCTGATTTGCACCACCATACACTCTCCCAACCCCCGACTAGAATGCTCTGCCTCTGAGGGGCCCAGAGGCAACAGAGCCAAGGACGGATAACTGAAACAGTGAGCTCAAGTTTTTCCCTTACACTGTTTTCTCAGACAAGATCAGGAGTGTTCAGGTGGTATGGCCAGAGATTATAATGTTTTCTCAGATAATCTGTCACACTAATAAGAACCTGGCTAACAGAAAACTGATACGAGAATTACTGCTATAACTAAACCTGATTATTTGGTTCTTAAGTCTTTGAAACTGGTTTGTGGAAGAAATTTAGGAGAGTTTAGAGAAGTGAGCCAAAGAAAGCAATGAATGTCATAAGCAGACCTAACAGGCAATTCTCTTATTTTATTTTATTTTCTTCTTAAGGCAGGGTCTCACTCTAGCCCAGGCTGATCAACTCACTCTGCAGTCCCAGGCTGGCTCTAATTCAGTGATCTGTCTACCTCTGCCTCCCAAATGCTGAGAGTAAAGGTATGAACCACCACACCCAGACCCTAACAGGCAATTCAGCAGGAACTAAGGTGGCCAGAGTGCCCAGTAAAAATTCATGGGGTTTCAGATGGGTACAAGGGCTCTACTGGGAACTTATCTAGAGACTATTCAAGCTACACTGTAGCAAAGAAATTATGTGCATTTTGTCCATGGCCTGAAACTGTGTAGGTCCAGTTTGAAGAATAATCTGGTAAGGAAATTTTAACGTAACCCAGATTATTGCACCGTGATTGCTAATTGCTTTTAGCTAGATTTACAGTAAGAATCAGGAACAAAAAGCACAGCAGAAAGATTTGAAAACCTTTCAGTTTACCCCCTGCCCCCCAAAAAAAAGTTTGTAAAGTTAGGAGTAAGAAAAATGTGGCTGGCTAGAGAACTTAGAGCCATTAAAAAGTAATCAAATAGCTTGGCAATCATAACAGTCTTGATTGCAAATGGTAATACAGTTAGGGACAGGGTTGCCCAAACCCTTTGGAACTCACATCACAGAAGCAAATGTACAGGATCCCAGACAAAGGACATGGGATTTAATGTTCCCCGTTTGATTTCACTCTTACTATTGTCTGATCCATTTCTCCTTTTGCCTTATTTTGCCTTCAGAAATGGGACTATGTATTCTGTGCCAGTGTGTCTTAGAGGTATATAACTTGCTTCTCCCCCTCCCCCCCCCCAGAGGCTCACAGTTAAAGATTTTGAGTTTCAGAGAAGGCTTTGGACTTGAACTTAGGAACAATGCTGGAACTGTTTAAACTATGAGGACTCTGAGATATAGCAGTAAGTCATAGGGGTATATCTCTTGTGCCTGCCTCTCCCCCGACCCTCCTGCCTCCCATCTACCATGAGGATAGTTGCTGGCCCTACTCCATGTTCTCTACCAGGAGGAGAGCTGCTGGCTCCTTCACATGTTCTGTCTACCAGGAGGAGAGCTTCTGGCTCTACCTCATGCTCCTCAGATTTATGCTCTATGTTGTCACAGGCCCAGAAGCAATGGAGACAATGACTGAACTGAAAGCTCTGAAACCATAAGTCAAAACAACCCTCCCTTGCTTAAATTGTTGTTTTCAAAGATGTTGTTAGAATGACACGTAAGACACCAATGCATAATAAAGCTATAGACTGATACAGAAAATTTTCAGTGGAATTCCTCCCCAATAAATTGTTGGTTAAGGGGGCCCCTGATGCCCCTAAAACAAAAGTGGCTACTGCTAAGGCCCTTTGATTGCCTGCCAGAATTATATGAAGAGATTACATATTTTCGTTGCAGGACATTAAGAAATCAAGCCTCCTTCCTGTTGACTAGCTGTCACAGTGCTAAAAAGAGCTAAGTAGCCTACTGGAGAGAAAAGGCATCAACGGACTTAATCAGCAGTGGCCCTGCAAGCGACATAGCTTGACAGCCAGACAAAATGTGCCAACTGGGCAACAGTGGCATGTGTGTGATTTGAGGCCTGCTACATTGGAACAACTTTATGTCTGGTACTAAAAACCTAGTCAAAAGCCTAGAGTTAAAGCCAGGTGTGGTGGCACACACCTTTAATCCCAGTACTAGGGAGGCAGAGGTAGGAGGATCGCTGTGAGTTCCAGGCCACCCTGAGACTATACAGTGAATTCCAGGTCAGCCTGAACTAGAGTGAGACCCTACCTCGAAAACAACAACAACAACAAAAGCCTATGGTTACAGAGGTCATAAGCTCTAGGAGGGAAGCTACTACTGTTATTTAACAATATAGATATATTAATGCTACTCTCACTTTTTTTTTGTTTTTGTTTTTTGTTTTTCAAGGAAGTGGGAAGAAAAGCTGTGTCCATGATCTTCTTATTGTTCTTAGATATTAATCCTATCCAGTATAATGTCAGTTAGAATCTGATTTTTATAGAAATTGGCAAACAGGTGATAAAATTCGTATGGAATACTAAGGATTTAGAATAGCTAAAACACCATTGAAAGGGGGGAAAGGGGAAGCATTAATATAAAAGAATATTAGCATTGAAGTTATCTTGATGCTGTGCAGTGAGATTCTGTACATTTAATTTTGTTGTGTATTAGTTCCTTTTTAAACATTTTATTTATAGCCTCCATGTATATACACAATGTACCCTGATCATAATTCTACCACTTGTTTTTGTCCTCCCCTCCCCAATTCCTCCTCCACTGGACCCTTTCTTCTTCCCAACTAGTGCCTCTTCTGTTTTGATGTCATCGTTTTTCCTATGTTATATAATGCAGGTCTTGTGTATGTGGTGACAGCCACTGTGAGGTCGTGAATGCAGTGGCCACCTTGTGTGGAAGAAAACATTCCAAAGCACTCTTCTCCATCCTTTGGCTCTTATATACTTTCTACCACCTCTTCCACAGTGATCTTTGAGCCTTAGAGGATGTTATAGAAATATCTCCCTTAGTGCTGAGCACTCCACTATCACTTCTTCTCAGCACTTTGATGACTTCTGAGATGTACCAGTGGTCACCGCCATCTGCAAAGAGAAGCTTCTCTAACCAAAAGTGAGAGTAGCGAGCTGGGCGTGGTGGCGCATGCCTTTAATCCCAGCACTCGGAAGGCAGAGGTAGGATTGCCATGAGTTCAAGGCCACCCTGAGACTTTATAGTGAATTCCAGGTCAGCCTGGGCCAGAGTGAGACCCTACCTCGAAAAACCAAAAAAAAAAAAAAAAAAGGGAAAACATGAAATTATAAAACTTGTAGGAGAAAATGTCTATGACCATGAATTAAGCAAGATCTCTCAGCTGTGACCCAAGGGCTCAGCACCACTCTGTTGTGAAGCACTGCCTCACCATATGCAAGGCCCCTGGCCAGATCACCAACAGGAAACTGACTCTAAAATAGTCCAGAAATGAAAAAAACCAACAAACTGACTTCATTCAAAACTTTCCTCATCAACAGACACTGTGAGAAGAATAGAAGACAAGCTATAACTTACAGATAAGTATTTGCAACCAAAGTATTTTAAAAACTAACATAAAACACAGGTGGGGGGCTGGAGAGATAGCTTAGTGGTTAACTTCTTGCCTATGAAGCCTAAGGACCCCAGTTCGAGGCTCGGTTCCCCAGGTCCCATGTTAGCCAGATGCACAAGGGGGCACACACATCTGGAGTTCGTTTGCAGAGGCTGGAAGCCCTGGCACGCCCATTCTCTCTCTCTCTCTCTCCCTGTCTTTCTCTCTGTGTATGTCGCTCTCAAATAAATAAATAAATAAAATTAAAAAAAAAAAAAACACAGGTGGGGTGGCACACCTGTAACCCAGCACCTGGGAGGTAGAAGCAGGAGGATCAGTAGTTCAAGGTCATCTTCCAAGGATACACAGCCTGAATACCTGAGACTCTTTCAGAGAAAAAGAGGGGATAGAAGGAAGGGAGGAGAAAGAGAACAAATCTAGAAATAGTTCAACAATTTTCTGAAAACATTAAGCACATACCATCCACGTAATCTATGCATTCCACTTACAAGTATTTGCCCAAGAGAACTGAGCACATACCCCATATAAAGACTAGTACATGAACAGTCATAGATTTGTCACAGCCCAAAGTGGAAGAGACCCAAATAGACTTATCAATGGATAAAGGGTGAGCACAGTGTGCTATATTCACAACTGAACACTATTTAGCAATAAGAAGCAATGAGTCAGGTGTGGTGGCGCACGCCTTTAATCCCAGCACTGAGGAGGCAGAGGTAGGAGGATCACTGTGAGTTCGAGGTCACCCTGAGACTCCATAGTGAATTCCAGATCAGCCTGGGCCATAGTGAGACCCTACCTTGAAAAACAAAAAAAAAAAAATAAATGAATAAAAAAGAAGCAATGAAGTATATGCAAGAACACGTGTAAATCCTAAAGGGATTATGCTAGGTGAAAAAAAAGCCAACAACAGAGTTTTTAATTGCATGATTCCAATTTTGAAAAATACTAGAAAGTGGCTGTGTAGTAATGTCCTGGGGAAGGAGGGGAACGCTGGAAGGATTACAAAGATATACATACGAAGGAACTTTCAGATGCTTAATCTGTTAATTATCTTGGTTGTGGTGATGACTTCATAGGTGTATACATATGTCAAAGCTTAACAAATAGTAATTTTCAATATGTACAATTTACTGTGTGTTAATTATACCTCAATGGAGCTGTTAACAAAATGAATTCATACTCTCCTCACTCCCATGAGCTTTTAGAGGGTTAGTTTATCTTGTGGGGGGGGGGGGTTGTGAAGGAGAACAAGAAAGGCACCAGTCTGCTCCAAAATATCACAAAGGAAGTGTCATGAAATGAAAGGGTATGGCTAATTAAGTATGGGATTTAAGTAGACATAAAATGACAGCTTTTCTGTGAAAATGACTTCTGATTAGTCTAAGCTAGATCCCTAATGTATTATTTCCTTATCGTTCTCCTACATCTTGTTCAACTTGCCATACATATCTTTTCCATTTCCCCCTTAAAGTACCTACATTCAGCAGGGTCCCTGCTGGTGCGTTCAACAACGGAGCACTTGCCCATGAGACCAGGACACTGAGGACAGACCAGGTGCATCCAAACCTTAGTACCATCTCTTCCCAGCTGCATAATTTCAGAAGTTATTTAACCTTTCTCTGCCCCAAGTTCTTCCTCTGGAAAAAGAGGGTAAGTAATGGTACCTACCTCATGCTTGACTACATCAATATACGAATGAGCCCACATACAGTGATTACTGTCATCAGTACTGTAGCCATCACCTCAACAATTTAGGAAGAGTATCTGAAGGCTGAAAATTATCTAAATGATGAAGCCAGACCCTCATCTGAAGAGTAAGTGGCCTCAAAACACGGACAAAGGAAGAAGTAAAAGCAGTGAGGAACAGGACTGAGTGGGGTGCCTTGTGCACACACCCTGCAGACAGCACACTCAAGCAGGAAGGGAACATTAAGATATAAAGGAGGTGGAAATAAGTTATTTTTATGCCCAAGCAAACCTCCTCTTTATCTAACAGTACTGGGAAAAGGGGGGGATCATCCCTTTGTGTTTAATGTCAAGTTACCTGAAAGGGGAGACCATGGGTTCTTGACAACATAAATGCCTCTCTTCTTGGACTAGGTTAGTCATGTTTGTTCTTGAGAGCACTCAGCCCACTGAGGAAAGGGGCAGGACCCTGACTGCAGAAATGCAGCATGGTAGGAATCCTTGGGTCAGCACCAGCCCCTTGCTCTGGTCAGACCTGTAATCTCTATGACTCTGATTTAATCCAGCAATTACTGGTAATGTGATCTGAAGTAGATAAATGTCCAGTGTAGCTGTCTGTCACTTACTCTAGGCACAATACAAGAATATTTTAAAATTAAACTTCCCTTTATGATAAAGGAGCTAGTTCCCTGTGCAGCCCTGATACACAGCTTCCCCCACAGAGGATTAGAAACCAAGGGAGCCCCTCCTCACTTCTGGCCAAGCACAAACCTATACAAGTATTCTATACCTAAAGTGAGTTTCTTAGCCCTAAGTTGTTCTCATTTATATAACTAGATTCATCTAACAACTTCTTTCTATTTTTAAAAAACAACAATGCCAGCATTAGACAAATATCGCTAATGAAGACTCAGCTTTCCTCTTGGCAAAGAAATTCTCTTAATTTCCCTTTAAATAAATATGCCAAGCAAGCACTCACAAACACACATACATAAAAAGATTTTTGTAGGGCTGGAGAGATGGCTTAGCAGTTAAGTCGTTTCCCTGCGAGTCCTAAGGACCCCCAGATTGATTCCCCAGGACCCATGTAAGTCAGATACACAAGGTGGCACATGCATCTGGAGTTCGTTTGTAGTAGCTAGAGGCCCTGGTGCTTTCTCCCCTGCTTCTCTCTCTCTCTCAAATAAATAAATAAAATATTTAAAAAGTAAAGACTTTGGGGCTGGAGAAAAGGCTTAGCAGTTAAGGCGTTTGCTTGCAAAGCCAAAGGACCCAGATTCAATTACCCAGGACCCACGAAAGACAGATGAGCAAGGTGGCGCACACACCTGGCATTCGTTTACAGTGGCTGGAGGCCCTGGTGTGCCCATATTCTCTCTCCCCCTCCTTCCCTCTTTCTCCCTCTCTCTGCTTTTCTCTCTCTCAAACAGATAAATAAAAATAAAACATTTAAAAGAAATAAATACTTTGTAGCCAAATAAGTGGCTCAGTCTGTGATCATAACACTTGGAGGAACATGAGTTTGAGGCCACCCTGGGCTATACCGTGAGACCACACATTAAAAACAAAACAAGTCATTATATTCCATTTATCAGAAGAATAGCTAAACACAAGATATATAAAATAATAAATAAGGCAGCTTATTTCAGTTTGAATTATAGTCACATTTTACACTTTTTATATGTAGAAATCTTTGAGTAAGTCATAAGTAAAAATAACTGTGTAAGGGGTAAAAGAGTCTAACACAGCTTTTTCTGCCCACATAAAGCCATCATGTTATCAGGTATTTCTAATCAAAATAGTAGAATGTGAGTATGGTGGTTTGACTCAGATGTGCCCCCCACAAACTAATGTGCTTTGAATGCTTAGTTGGTCCCCAGCTGGTGGTAATTTGGGAGGTGGAACCTTGCTGGAGAAGGTGTGTTCTTGGTGTGGGGAGGGGTGCTTAGGGGTGTTATAGCCAGCTCTCCTTTGCTAGAGTGGGGCTCACTCTCCTGCTGCTGTTTTCCACCTGCTGTGACAGAGGTAAGGCCCAGCCTCTAATCTGTCAAACTGTCCCCTACCATCACAGAGCTTCCCCTCACGACTGTAAGCTATAATAAATTCTATCCTCCATCAGCTGCTTCTGGTCAGATGTTGTATCCCAACAATAAGCAGGTAACAACAGTAAGTAAGCTAGCTGAAAACACCAACTACCACCACCAACAATTACAGGAAAACCAGTAACAGAGAACCTCAAGGGAGACTCTCCAGCACAGGTTTACTGGCCTCTAATCAATCAATAAAACTTTTAAATCAATTATAATAATCCTTTGGGGAAAATAAAAGAAGGAGCTAGAGAACACAAGATCCTAGCCAGTTAGATTCTGCAAAGTGGAAACAAAAATTCCACAACTAAATATGTGTTTTCTTTTCCTAATGCACACAGCAAACTTTGAAATTAGGTTAAGAATTAATTTTGTTATATTATAGGAGACTGTGGTATCAATCATAACTAATTCAACTAATAATTCGAAGAGACTCTAAACTCAAATAACATCCCCCTTTCAGAAGAGTACCACATGAATTCTCAGGAAATCCACAGTAAGACTGGATTCCTTCCCCAGAGGCCTTGGCAAGACCTACTTTAATCTCACGTATAACATGTAGAACTGACATCATACTTGCAAAATCAACACTAATCTGGAGACCTGTGCAGGGCTCTTAGCCCTTCTTGAGAAAACTCAAGCTCTCTTCCAAAGAGAGAAGGATGAACATAGATATCTTAGAAAAATAACTAGATATGTACACACACACCCCCACCCCACCCACCCCCTGGCTGGCCTTGGGAAAATAGCATGGCATAATTGACAAGATTAAAGAGGACTTAGTGTAAATCAGATGAAAGTCTGAGCCTTACATGATTAAACCCCAAATCCTAGCATGAATCCAGTGATTTCTAAGATCAATACCACATAACAGGATTAAATCAATAGCTGCTTTTGTTGTCACACTGGAAACAGTTGATAAATCCAGGCCTAATGCATCTCTTCATGGGTTAAACTAGAGTGGTCAGGGCTCAAACAGGGTCTTTTGCTCTGACTAGGCCTGTTAGCTACCAACTATTAGAGGGGTCCACAACCGCCCCCCATCCTTAATTACAAAGTCCAAAACATCTACAGCTAAGCATCTTCTTCATGCTTCTCCTTGCGTTTGTGTGGCAGTGGAAGAGGAAGTCATTCAGTGGCAAATGTTACCTAAGCCAATGTGGGCATAAAGCTATTATGGTATAAATATTTAAGAGCATTTAACTGTGGCCAGTAGAGGGTCATGTGCCCTAATGAAGAGTATAAATATTGCTTATCCTTCCTGAAGTCCCAAAGATTCCAAATTATATGGTCCCAAGGGTGACAAGTAAGGGCCTATGGATCTGTATTAATGTTATTTATATATACATATAATATTTTTTCAAGGTAGGGTCTCACTCTAGCTCAGGTCAACCTGGAATTCACTATGTAGTCTCAGGGTGGCTTCAAACTTATGGCAATCCTCCTACCTCTGCCTCCCGAGTGCTGGAATTAAAGGTGTGTGCCACCATGCCCGGCATTATACATATAATTGTTTTAAGAGGCAGGTCAGACTACATTGTCCAAGATGGCCTTGAACTCCTAGGCTCAAGCAATTCTCCCATCTTAAGCTTGCCATTAGCTGGGACTATGGTATAGCATTGTGCAAAGATGTTCTTTTCTCTTTTATAAAATATTTTATTTTTATTAATTTAATTGAAAGAGAGAAGGAGGGAGAGAGGGAGGGAGGAAGGGAGGGGGAGAGACAGAGAGAATGAGAATGGGCACACCAGGGCCTCCAACCACGGCAAACAAACTCCAGACACATGTGCCACCTGTGCATCTGGCTTACGTGGGTCCTGGGGAACTGAACTCAGGTCCTTTGGCTTTGCAGGAAAGTGCCTTAGCCTCTAAGCCATCTCTCCAGCCCAAGATGTACTTTAGCTTAAGAACAGTGGTGGCACATAAAAGGTCAAATCAGGGCAAAGAACTAAAACTTCTGATATAATAAGAAACAACAGGGGCTAGAGAGATGGCTCAGCTGTTAAGGCGTTTGCCTGCAAAGCCTAAGGGCCCAAGTTCAATTCCCCAGTACTCACGTAAAGCCAGATGCACAAAGTGGTGCATCAATGTGGAGTTTCTTTGCAGTGGCTCTAGAGGCCCCCTGGAGTGCCCCTTCTGTCTGTCTGGATCCCTGTAAATAAGTCAAAAATAAATAAATAAATGAAGCAAAATGCCAAATAGTGGGTGTCAAACTGCAACTAGTGTATATGAGGAAGACATGCACTGAGCATTATCCTTTTATAATGACTACGGGAACAGTAAGGCTTTAGAAAACCACAGAAGTTTGGCTTAGTGATAAAGCTTTTGAAACTTGCCAAACAGAAAGCTCTATGGAACATGCCAGGGAACATGGCACGTGTGTGCTACAGACACTGCACAGAGAGGTAAGTGCATGTTTCCTGAGTGTCTGGAGCCTTGTAACTTTTAGAATTTTCACTTCTAGGGCTGAGGAGATGGCTCAATGGTTAAAGTGCTGGCTTGCAAAGCCTGCTAGCCTCGGTTCAGTTTCTCAGTACTCACATAAAGCCAGATGCACAAAGTGGCACATGCATCTGAAGCTCATTTACAACAACAAAAACTCCTTGTATACCCATTCTCCTTCCCTCTCTCTTTCCCTCCCTGAATAGAAATAAATATTTTAACAAAGAATTTCAGTCTCTAAATAAATAAATAACAGAAAGACAATTTAGGAAATACTATATGTTCCATTTATTTCGCTTGAAATATGCATACTAAATCAGCTTTTGTATTCACATTTATATTTATAAAGTAATTTCAAACCCCATTTCTTTTTAAAACACTTATTATCTTAGAACATTTATACACTAGTTTGTACATCATTCTGCACGGCAGTTTAAGTTAACATAAAACTGATGACTTCTGTTTCCAGGAAGATGGCGTACAGATACTTTTCACTACTGCCCCTCCTAAGTACAGTTTAAACTAGACATTTTATATATTAAATTAACATAGACATTTAAAAATCTTTTTAGGGCTGGAGAGATGGCTTAGCGGTTAAGCGCTTGCCTGTGAAGCCTAAGGACCCCGGTTCGAGGCTTGGTTCCCCAGGTCCCACGTTAGCCAGATGCACAAGGGGGCGTCTGGAGTTCATTTACAGTGGCTGGAGGCCCTGGCGTGCCCATTCTCTCTCTCCCTCTATGCGTCTTTCTCTCTGTGTCTGTAGCTCTCAAATAAAAAAATAAATAATGAACAAAAAAATTTAAAAATCTTTTTAAAATTTTATTTGAGGTGGGGGAGTTAGGGAGGGAGGCAGGCCCTGGCAATAGAATCCCATGAACTCATAACTGATAAGCAGGTATTCTACCCTGACACACTCCCAGCCCTAGCTGTGTACTGACTGAACTACACATCCAGCTACAAAGACTCGTCAAGGTAGAGAGAAGAAAGCAAACTGGATAGTGTCCTCAACACAGGATGGCAAGATCTCTGATTTCCCCTTTAGCCTCAAGTGGCCCAGACCTGGAGTTGAAGAACCTGGGTATACACACGTGTGCATACACAGCATGTGTATACACACTTCTCTGTAACCAAGGGAAAAGAAAAGGGTATCCCAGCAATACAGAAAGCACACAGGCCACGGAAAACTAACCAAACACCGCCATACATGTAAGCAAAAGCTGATCCTTGGTTTCGACCATGACCAGGCTGTATATAACCAGGCATTTCAACATCTCTGCCAACACCAGTGCAGTATTACAGTCATGTATCCCTACAAAGTTATATAACTTTTACGAGAAAAAAAGAAGGAAGGAGAAGGAAGAAGGAAAGAGGAGGAAGGAGAAAGAAGGAAGGAGGAAAAGGAAGGAGAAGAAGGAAGAGGAGGAAGAGGAAGAAAAAGGAAGGAGGAGAAGAAAAACAAGCAAACAACCCAGAAAAATCTCTAGGGTTTATAATTCTTAGACCTGGCACTGAAAACACAATCCATAACTGAAAATATTAATAAGCAAGACTTCACCATTCACATCATAACTAAATTTTTGTTTGCTCTGTGATAAGCCCTGTTAAAGAAATAGAAAAGACAACCAACAAAGTGGGAGAAAATGCTGCAAAATATATATCTGATACACGTGTAGATTAATAAAAAAAAAAGACTGTCAAAATTCAACAACAAAAAGAAATCTAAGGTTGGGCGTGGTGGCCTGTGCCTTTAATCCCAGCCCTCGGGTGGCTGAGGTGGAAGGAGTGCCATGAGTTCAAGGCCACCCTGAGACTACATAGTGAACTCTAGGTTAGCCTAAGCTAGAGTAAAATCCTACTTCCAAAAACAAAACAAGAAATCAACTTAGAAGAATATGAATGATAGACACTGACATCTCACCAAAGAGGAGACACACTTAGCACAACTCCTACATTTAAATGTGTTCAGTGTTATTAGCTACTAAGGAGTTTCAGAATGGCTTTTTTTTTTTTTTAAATGACAATACCAAATGTTGACAAGGATACAAAAACTGAATTACTCAGTTACTGGTGGATATAAAATGGTACAGGAGCACACGAAACAGTTTGGCTACTTCAAAAGGAATAAATGAATGAGTGAATGAATGAATTACACCTACTACTGACATATCCAATATATGTTCCTCTAAGCATCTACCCAGAGTAAGTTCACACAAAAGCCTACACACAAACTTCTACTGCAGACTTACTAAAGTGGAACTTCTTTTAGTTAGTCTGAGAAAATTAAAATCACCAAACCAGGAGAGCCAGGAGTGGTGGTGCACGCCTTTAACCCCAGCACTCAGGAGGCAGAGGTAAGAGGATTGCCAAGAGTTCGAGGCCACCCTGAGACTACACAGTGAATTCTGAATTAGCCTGGGCTACAGCGAGAACCTACCTCAAAAAACAAAACAAAACAAAAAAAATCTCCAAACCAGTGTTTCTTAAAATCCCTTGTTTTATAATACTTGTATCCTCTGAATCTTCTATGAATCCAAAATAGCATGAGCCATCTATGTTTATTATGACAAGACTTAAATATCCGTTTTTTGAGCTGAGCAGTTTGTCTTACCCTAATTTCTAAGATTCTGGTTTTATCTCCCTCTCATTCTTGATTCAGAATATAGCTCTAAAACATACAAAATGTAAATACATACTTTTGTAGCAAGACCCCTTCAAAAGGTTCAAAACAGCAATGCATATGCAAAGACTATGGGAAACATAAAATACAATTTGCTATGTCATGAGAAAAAATAAACTGGAAGGGAAAAAAGAAAACACCAGAATTTTCAGATTAATTAAGAATTGGCAAATGTGGAAATCAACAAAATAAACAGAGTCGTGCTGAAAATCTCTGGACTGCACTGGAAATATCAACTATACTGTAAGAACGCATGCAAGATAGTGTGGAAGACTTGGCTAGATTTATACAGAACATATGCTTTTTGTTGATAAATGGTTGACAAAGCAGGTCTCAATTTCCTTCCCAAACAGTAGGGTATACGATATTTTTAGGTTTTTACATTGAGTAATTTGAAACTTTAGGATCTGTTTGGAGATATCCTGTAAGAGCTTAATTAACTATATTTAACATTTTATTCAAAAACTGATTTTAAAAGATGGTTTAGTCCACATTTATACACACACACTGAGGGACATGACTACCCAGAAAAAGAAATTTAAAGGAAATAATGCACGCTTTCAACGCTTTCTGGGTTCCTTTCAGTATTCTTTTAAACTGTTTTCACATTACAGATAGCACCATTTCCCTGCTCCCCATGTTTTTTTGTCTTACATTTAGCATCATATGCGCGTTTTAAAAGTTTCTTCTCCTTCTTACTTCTTTGTGCCAGTTGGCATCCATTCAATAGTCTCCCAGGGGAGTTGGCATGTTGGCTGCCTCCCTTGAAAGATATTCCAAAAGGTCACTATTTTCATTTGTGCTAATTACCTGGGGAGGTATAGATGAAGGGAAACTTGACTTTGGCAGTGCATGAACACATTCCACAGCCCAGCCAGGCTTCCCCAGGTGATGTGGACTGAGCAGATGGAGGAGGGAGAGCAAATGAAATGTGCAGATTGGAGGGAGGGAGGTTGTGAAGGTCCAATGAAGATGGAAAAACATTTGAGCAAGAGAAATACTTCAGAGGAGCTTCAGACTACCCTCAGAGGGAAAGTAACCTCAATATGCAAATACAGGTAAACAGTTTAGCTCTGGGGGCAGGAATCGCAAAACCGAAATAAACGCTGATCAAGGTAGAAACCAGGGAAAGATTAATATCCACAGAAAGAAGCAAGATCCAAATGAGTGAGTCTTATGTGTAGCTCAAACTAACCAAACCTGATCAGTTCTTATTTAAGGAGTTCATTATATGAAGACAAAGGAAGGCCTTACTTTCCAGTCACATAGAAAGGAAAACCACCATCAAATTCAAAGCAAGAAAAAAGGACTCAAGAACTAAAAAGAGGTAACAGCAAAACTATGTTTGAGAGAGTTCTTGTTAGCTGAACTGGGGGTTCAGTATTGAGTTCAAGTCCAAGAAAAACTAGAGACCTACATTAAGCCAAGACACAAAGATCAGGTGACTAGACTAGCCAGTAAGGGCAATGTTTTGCCCCTGGCACAAAAGTAATGAAGCATCAGACACTGAAAGACCAAGTGGACTAGTGGAAAAGGAGCTCTTCAACACAAACCAGACTAAACTCTCTAATCTAAAACTGAGGAAGTTTACCCAGTAAAACAGTGGCAAGTCAATCAGGGTAGTTATCACATAGCAAGTATTCAACTGGGGGCAGGGGTGAAACTGAGTCTTGCTATATAGCTGGCCTGCAACTTGTTACATAGTCCAGGTTGGTCTCAAACCTGTTATCCTGCCTCCGCTGGGATTATAGACATGTACCACCTTGTTTGGCTCCATACTCAATTTTTTTTGTAAATTCAATGTTTATGTCTCCTCCCCCACACCCATTCGTGTTAACACCCTAATCTCCTCAGGTTAGGAGATAAACCTCTAAGGAAGGTGCTGAGGTTAAATAAGGTCATGGCAGGGTGTGTGTGTGTGTGCGCGCGCGTGTGTGTGTGTAGGGAAGGAGTACTCTCTTATGAGAGAGACCACTTGTCTGCCCTCCTCAACTTCTTACCATTATACATCGCGAAGAGAACATGTGGGGGAAAATGGTGGGGTGCAAAAGCCTGTAAAACAAAAGAAAAATAAAACCTACTTTGCCAGCCTATTAGTCCTTAACTTCAAAGGCCAAATTTCTGCTAAGTCACCCCGCCTGCAGTAATTTGTTACAGTAGCACTAGCAAGCTAAGCAAGTACTTTTGGCAGGCTGGGAAGATGGCTCAGTGGTTAAAGGCACCTGCTTCAAAGCCTGCCTGCCTAGGTCCAATTACCAATACCCACATAAAGCCAGAAGCACAAAGTAGCACACGTGTCTGGAGTTCATCTTCAGTGATAGAAAGGCCTTGGTGCATACCCATTCTCCTTCTCCCTCTTTCCTTTCTTCCCTCCCCTCTCTCTTTCTCTCCTCACAAGTAAATAAATAAGCAGACTTTTTTTTTTTTTTTTTTTTTTTAAGGGAGCTGGAGAGATTGCTTAGCGGTTAAGCACTTGCCTGTCAAGCCTCAGGCCCCCATTTGAGGCTCGATTCCCCAGGACCCACATTAGCCAGATGCACAAGGGGAGCACGAGTCTGGAGGTCCTTTGCAGTGGCAAGAGGCCCTGGAGTGCCCATTCTCTATCTATTGGCCTCTCTCTCTCTGTCTGTCGCTCTCAAATAAATAAATAAATAAATAAATAATAAAAAAAAATTGTTTTTAAAGTACCAGCCAGGCATGGTGAAGCACACCTGTAATCCCAGCACTCAGGAGACAGAGGTAGGAGAATTGCTATGAGTTCAAGGCCAGCCTGGGACTACAGAGTAAGTTCCAGGTCAGCCTGGGCTATGGTGATACCTACCTCAAAAAAATAAATAAATAAACAAACAAACAAACTTTTGGGTAAGCATTTAAAAGGAAAGGTTCTCACTGAAAATACCTACATATATCTTAACCAAGTTTTCTTTCCCCTTTCTGTTAAGAGAATGGAGACACTGGACCACGGGATAGTTTTAAGCAAAACTCAGGGAGCACCATACTGTGTAACCTGGGCTGGCCTTGAACTTCGACAGAGTCCAGGCTGACCTTGAACCCTTGCTTCTCCTGCTTTGACATCCTGAGTACTAGGATTACAGGCATGTGTCATGATACCAGGCTCTCGCAGGATGTTTTTAAAGGTTTAGAAGAAGCTCCATAAACTTTCATTCACTTCATGAGTAGTCCAAAACTAGTTACAAAAGCAACAGATCTTTTACCTGCTCCCCAAACTATGCACCACCAACTATAAATAACAAGTGTGTGTGTGTATAAGTGTGTGTGTAGCCATACAGACTGCTATTTTAAAAATCTGGACCAGTCTCCAACACCCTTTTCCAACCAGCCTCTCTTCTAACCCCTTCTTACCAGCTTAGGAGGTTAGCCTTCTTATTTTACATTTTTCTTGGCAAAACAATGATGAACTTTACATTACTCATTTTCAGTTATCTTCCTAATAAAATTTATTTCATGAAAAATAAATAAAAGCCTTATTACCAAATTCAAATACAAACTTTAAAAGGTATAAATTTAAATTTAGTCTACCTTTTATGTTAAAAAGGTGAGCAGTAAGGGTTTAAAGAAAAATGTAAGTTCCTGCAAAATTACAAATTACCATTAAACAAAGTATACATACCCTACCCCCAGGGGGAAAAGAATCTATCAAGAAGAATGAGCACAGAACATTGTGCTTCTTGTACCAGTGACTATAACAAGGAACAGGTAAAAGCACTAGATGAAAGACCCTTCAAGCCCCAAAATAAAACCCTTTTAAAATGGATGCCCAAATGAGTTCACTTCCTCTGAAAAGATATGTAACTGTTGTATAATCTGTCCAATATTTGCAAAATGGGTCATATTCTAAAGATGTATTTTTATTTCAGTTGTTTAGAACTCTGATCAGTAAAGGAAACGCACACGCCTGCACTCATGAGGAAATTCAGAAGTGGCGGGAAGAGTTCCAGAATGGACTATAAGAAGCAACAATCGTAATGAAGAAAAAGCTTGAGTTCACTAAACTGGTTATGTACCTGAACTACATAAACAAAAAACAAGGTGGTTAAAATAGCAGTGAGTTGCAAAAAAAAAAAAAAAAAAAGTCAATACAGTAAATAGGAAATTACTTTGTCATTAGGCATGTTGGTTTGTGGAAGGCAAAATCACTGGCTAAGGAAGTAGAAACAGATTTTGAGAAAGGAATAGATGAACTTGCAAGGTTTTTAGTAACTGGCTTTTAGTAATATTTGGGTTTTGATTTGGGCTATTTTTTTTTACCAGTTTGTGAAAAAATAAGTTTGAGCTTGTTTCAATATCTATAACATTTTCCTTAATGCAAATTTAATTCTAGGCATTCAACCATAAGGAAGGCAATTTTTCATTTTATACATGTAACAATAGGATGGAGGCAAGACAAAGGGAATAGCAAGGTTCAGGACAGAATGGGGAGGGGAAATGCAATCCTTAATGTGTGCCTGCTTGAAAGGAATGGAAGGAAAGGGGAATAAGAATAAGAGATGACTTGGTGATTATAGTGCTTGCCTGCAAAGCCCAAGGTTCGACTCCCCAGTACCCATGTAAGCCAGATACACAGGTGGCACATTCACCTAGTTTGTTTGCAATGACTAGAGGTCCCCTCGCACCCATTCTCTTTCTCTCCCTATCTGCCTCTTTCTCTCTGCTCTCATAAATAAATATTTTTTAATTTCTTTAAAAATAATATAGTACCAAAAGGGATGTTGGAAGTATAAAGAAGGGAGATGGAAAGGTGCATGGGGGGCAGCACACCAGGATATTTCCAGAGAGGGAAGAAAAACAGGTGGTAATGAGGGGCCCTGAATCGGGAGCCACTCATGAATACCACTGATGCAGAACAGCTGGTTTGGGTCTAGCACGGTAACAACTGTAATAACTGTGTATTGGTGACCATTTGCTATGTACCAGGAATTGTTCCCACAGCTTATTCTTGAATAATGTCTGCCATTAATGTGTTTTTGTTATGATTTTATAGATGAGATGCCATTCAGACAGAGTTCATCAAGATTAAGTCTGGTTCCAAAAGTTGAGCCACTAAAGCACTAGCCCCTCTCACCCAGGAACATTCACCCTGTAAGGGTTTAAAGAAATTACAAGTCACGGGTGACAGGTACAGAGAGTGCCACCTCTCATAGAGTGAGTCCTTGTTAAGGAAAAGGTCACAACTAAGAAATCACGAGTACTTAGCATCCATCTGGCAAATGCTTAGTGAACACCATACGCAATTTCAGACATTGGGGAGACAGCAGGGAACAAACAAAACAAAGCCCAAAACTCTCTATAGGGTCGGACAGAGACAGACAGACAGACAGACAGACAGACACACACACACACACACACACACACACAAACACAGAGTGAGGGAGGATTTTGTTTTATAATATTCAAAGAATGGCTAAGTGTTTTAGAGAATTTAAAGTAGAATGGTTTTTAAATGCCTTACTGAAAGGGTCACATCTGAGAAAGATCTAAGGGCACTGCCGGCAGAAGAAAGGAACACAAAGGCGGGTCCCAGGAACAGCATGGCAGAAGCAGCTGGAGGAGAGGAAGAGTGGGAAGAAGAGATAAAAGGCCTCTGTACCTAGAAGCCAGCCTGACCAGCCCCTTGTTGGGGCTATGGCTTTTCCTCTGTGTGACACACATCAGCGGATTTTGAACATAATCAGATTTACATTTTAAAAGGACTGCTTGAGATGCTGTGATCAGAATGAATTATTCAACAGCAGAGGCAAGGAGACCACGCAGGAGTCATGAACACAATAATCCAGGCAGAGGAAGAGGAACCACTGGACAGGACAGACACAGTGTAGTGCTATGAAAAAGGCTCAGATCTAGGCTTTCTGAAAGTTAGAACCTAAGGAAATTGCTATAATTAGCAGAACTGGCAGAAGGAGGAAGACAAGGTTTTTTTGGGGGGGGAGGGGAGGGGTAGACAAGCAACAGAAAGATATCCTTGTCTAACAAGGAAGCTATGGACTGAGGATCAGGGAAGGCAAGTGAAGACCAGTTCAGCTTTGGCTATGCTAACTACTGCACATGGAAATGTTACGGGCAGTGAGTCGTAAGCTTCCAGGTAGCAGTTAGACCTAGTGAGTATACATTTGACAGTCTCAGCACTGAGAAAGAACTCAGCCTTCTATATACCAATACCCCCTTAGAGCCTACAGGCCTCCCACCTTTACAGGCTAATATAGGTTCTATTTGTAAGAATTTATATAACTTATTCTTTCTTAGAAGCATTTATTTATTTATTTATTTAGGTTTTTTGAGGTAGGGTCTCACTCTGGTCCAGGCTGACCTGGAATTAACTCTGTCATCTCAGGGTGGCCTTGAACTCATGGCAATCCTCCTACCTCTGCCTCCCGAGTGCTGGGATTAAAGGAGAAGCATTTTTTTAAAATCCAAGTTACTCAGAATAAACAAATAAACTCAATGCCTTCTATGCTGTGACTGACATATGTGTGCACATGTATGTATGTTCCTATATGAGTGAACAGGTAATTGTGAAGGCCAGAGTATACCTACAGATGTCATCCTCAGAAACGTCACTCTCCACTACCTTTGGGACAAGGTCTCGCACTGGCCGGGCTAGAATAGCCAGATCCAGGAACCCCAGATATCCCCTTGTCTCTGCCTCCTCAGCGCTGGGATTAGAGATGTGTGCCACCATCCCCAAACTTTATGTGGTTACTAGGACTCAGGCACAGGTCCTCAAGCTTGTGAGGTCAGCACTTCACCAATGGGGCTCTCTCCCTTGCTCCCAATAGACCCTTTCTAAATCAATACTCATTACAAGATTTTAGGGTTATATTGTTCTTATATCTAGAAACATTCGATTTGTATTAATTACTTTACTCATTGTGACCAAACATCTGACAAGATGAAGGGAGGGAAGAAAGAAGAGAAGAAAGGAGGGAGGAATGAAGGGCTTATCAGGGCTTACAGTTCTAGAAGGTACAGTCCATTACAGGGTAGAAGGCTAGGCAGCAGGAGTGGGATATTTTGGTCACATTGCTTCCACAATCAGGAAGCAGAAAACAAAACGTGGGTTTCACCAAAATCCTCCAGAACTACTCACAGTGATGCATGTCATAAAAGTTGTACAAACTTCCCAAATAGTACCATCATCTGGGGCCCAAGTGTTCAAACACACGAGTCTGTGGGAAACATTTCACACTCAGGCCACAACACTGAATTTTTGTCAGTCTTTACTTATGAACTATGCACAGCCATGTTTAAAACAAGAGAAAGACTAAAATAAAAAAGATCAATGTCATATCCTCACTTAAAAGAAAGATGCAATAGTAAAATAAATCACTGCTAACACATAATCTTTCCATTTTCTGACTTCAGTGTTCAGAGATTTATACCATCTTTCAAGAATGAGAATTAAGGAAGACTGAAAAGCCAGAGATAGTGGCTAACACCTGCTGTAGCAGCACTTGAGAGTCTAAGGTAGGAGGATCCCAGTGAGTTACAGGTCAGTCTGAGCTGGACAGAGACATGGCCTCAAAATCAACAACAAACGAAATAAAAAAAGATCTGCCTTTCCTTTTCACCTATAATGGTAAAGAAAATATTTAACAAAGGGGCACATTTCACAATTATTAGTAAATGACTCAAAAGATGGTTGTAAAGAAAGCAACATTCTTAACTCAAATCACGATGGCTGAACTTGGAACTTAAGCAAAATTTCATGACTATGAAGGTTTGTTAGCGTGTTTCCCCCCAGAAAGGGCGTCACCTATAGCCTAGGCTGTCTTCTAACTCATGACTATATTTCTGCCTCAGCCCCAAGTACTGGAATTACAGAAGTCATGTACTGTGCCGACCTGAAGACTGATTCTTAAATGGTAATATCCTAACACAAATCCACACATGCCTGTAACCCCAGCACTGAAGGAAGCAGAGACAGAAGGATTTCTTGGGCTCACTTCTCAGCCAGTGCAACCAAAAATGGCGAGCTAGAAGTTCAGTGGTAGGCTCTGTCTCAGAGAAGTGAGACAGAAGAGCAGTAAGGGAAGACACCCAGCATGCTCCTCAGGCCTCCACAACATGTCTGCACAGGGCTCACACATATGTATACACCATACACACATACACACACACACACACAGAGAGAGAGAGAGAGAGAGAAAGAGAGAGAGAGGGAGAGGAGATCTTAAATCACTGTATCTTGCTAAAGCGACATGCAACAGCATTCTTCCATCATATATATATTAAAGTGTGGGAGGGGGAGAACTAATGATTTCGTCCTAAGAAAAACTATTAATTACCTTAGCTCACAGTATTCTGAAATTAAGAGATTCAAGATCTCTGTTAAGGAAAGCATCTAGGGCTGGGGATTAGTTCAGTGATAGAGCACTTGTTGAGCATGTAAAGGGCCTGGGCTAAATTCCCAACACTACAGTATAAAATAAAACAAGACAAAGTAGATCTGAAGTTAAACTTCAAACACTGCACACCCTATCTTTCACTATCTTTACTTCTGTGCCTGGTGAGTCTTTCTTGCCCTCTGCCAAGATGTCTAGCCCAAGACCCTGACTTCTGCAAGTCAGGCTTATAAGAATGGACTGAGGTATGGCAGCCTACCTTAAGAGAACACTTCTCTGTCATTTGTTTTGAGCCAGAGACAAAAAAGCCTCAGTTTACCGCACACAGAGAAGGTCCATTCTAGACCTCTTCAAAAGAGACCCCTTCTCAGGGTTTTTATTATGCTTCAAAAACAACAGACAAACAAACAAAACCACTGCATCTATAAGTGGGTCCTCTGACCCCTCTCCTTACAGAAACCCAACCAAGAACCTCCAACTCACTCCTCCAGCTTCCAGAGGGGGAAAAATATGAATACAAGTTAAATGGGCCTTTACCAAAAAAAAAAAAAAAAAAGACATGCATTAGAGAAAGATTCCCTCTTGAAAATAAGACACCTGGGATGTCTATGCTGCTAATACTCTTTTATAGGTGTTTTAAATACAATTCCAAACACCAAAGATACAAAGAGCCCTCGACCACCAGACCAGAATGTTCTGCCAGACTCTTAAATTTATCCTCCCATCCAGAGGAACCCTGATTGCTACAGCTTAACACAACCCCTTTATCAGCACTAAGTAGTAAGGGTGATAATTATCAACCTATTTCCATAACAGCACTTAAGATGGCTTCTGAGAGGAGGAAGTAAGACAAGATAGGAGCTATGCAGTTTCCTGGTGAGTTGGAAAACCAGGGAGAAGAACTCTATTCTAGAATACCCCAAGACCGTGACCTAAGATAGTGGAGAGGGTGGCTCACTTCCTAATTCTTTCCCCTGTGTAAGTGAATTTTCCCACCCAGCAAGCTGGTGGGCTTTCTGGGACCTCAGCAGTGCTGGACACTTTGTGACCAACCAGCACCTTTGTCTTTGTTTAACCTGACTAATCATGGACTCTGGGGCAGGAGGGCTTCCCTCATTCAATAAAAGCTTGACTACTGGGCTGGAGAGATGGCTTAGCAGTTAAGCGCTTGCCTGTGAAGCCTAAGGACCCCGGTTCGAGGCTCGGTTCCCCAGGTCCCACGTTAGCCAGATGCACAAGGGGGCGCACGCGTCTGGAGTTCGTTTGCAGAGGCTGGAAGCCCTGGCGCGCCCATTCTCTCTCTCTCCCCCTATCTGTCTTTCTCTCTGTGTCTGTCGCTCTCAAATAGATAAATAAATAAATAAAAATTAAAAAAAAAAAAGCTTGACTACTACTGAGGTGGATGATTTCCAGATCTAGAACCCCTCCTCCATGAGGAGTCTGTGTTCTGTCTGCCCCCTTCACTTTTATTTTAAAATAAACTTTGCTCCTTTAAACTAAAAATAAATAAATAAAAGTAAAGTGACCTGGTAGTGACACAAAACTAAAGGAGGGTAGACAAACTGGTAAATATGACTGGTATTACTGCAGCAAATGCTTCAGGAGTAAAGACTCAAAGATCTCTGCTAATAAATGAACTTGCAAGAATAAATACTTAACTATAGTGTGGTAGTTTGAATGGCTGTCCCCCATAAACTCAGGATAAGTACATAACTATAATATAGTTGTTTGAACAGATAACCCCATAGAATCAGGTGTTTTATTAAAGCTTGCAGCTTGGGTCTTCAGCTGCCTGGCTGGAGAAGGTGGCACCCAAGGCAGATCCTGGGGTCCAGCACAAGGATGTGGAGAACAGTGTAAGCTCGGGGGTCCTGCTTGCTGTAGGCTTGTGCTTGTTGCTTTCTGGCATTGCTAGCTGGTGGTGGTTTATCTCTCTGCTTGGATTTATGAATGGGACCCGACTTCTTCCACCATTGATGGAACTTCCACTAGATTCTGTAAACTTGAAATTAATCCCTTCCTCCCATAAACTGTGTCTGGTTGGGTATTTGTCCCAGCATTGTAGGAATTGTCTACTACATATAATAACTCTCAATTGCAAATAGAAGGCCAAGAAAATGGAAGAGAAAACAAAAAGAAACTATTAATTGTGGAAACAGACTTTTAAAAAGGAAATATAAGGCTGTATGTAGCTCAATGGTGGAGTACATGAGCACTTGCTTAACACATGTAAAGCCTTGGGTTGCATCTCAGAACCCTAAAACAATAAAAATAGAAACCAGGGGATGGACAGATGGCTTAGCAGTTAAGGCACTTGCCTGCAAAGCCAAAGGACCCAGGTTCAACTCCCCAGGACCCACGTAAGCCAGATGCACAAGGGGGCGCATGCATCTAGAGTTCATTTTCAGTGGCTGGAGGCCCTGGCACACTCATTCTCTTCCTCTATCTGCCTATTTCTGAATCTCCCTCTCTCAAATAAATAAACAAAAATATTTTTTTAAATAGAAAGCAAAAACCCTCAAACAATATTCAAATGTGATTTCAGTCACTGCAAAGATGACACGTGAAATACCCATGAAAAAAGTACATGACATTTTTGGAGGGGCGGGGGCATACAGATAGGATCTTGCTATGTAGCCCAAGCTGACCCTGAACACATGATTCTACTGCCTCTGTCTCCCAAATGTTAGGATTATAGGCATATAACATCATGTTTGTTGCATTATTGCTAATAAAGTTGTTTTTTTTAGTGTTCTTTTATTTTTACTTCTAAACTACTCATCAAACTAAACAATATAAAAATAATTATAAAGGGTCCTTCAGACTCAGATGATAAATGTTTTTTAACTATTAGTCCTGCTTAACTGAGGGCTTAAGTCATGAGTGGAGAAGCCACTCAATGAAAGAAAGTTGAGAGGTCCAAGGATTTGGCTCTGAATATTACCAATCTAAAACTGAGCAAGGATAAACATCCAATGTGGCATGAAGAAAACCTACAGAGGTTCCAAGAAAGACTGGCAGAAAGGAGGGGGTAACTAGCAATGGGATATTCTACAGACAGTTCAGCTAAGAGGAGAGCTGAGACTTGACAAACCGATACAGTAGTATGTAAGCTACTACCAATCTTGACAAGAGCCATTTCAGGGCACAGTGGCAATAAAACTCTGACTATGGATGTAAGCGGGGAGAAAAGGACTAGTGTGAGAACAAGTGTGAACAACCTGAGGTGAGTTTTGTTTTAAAGGAAAAGATACTCAGCAGTAGCTGGAAAAAAAAAGTGAGAACTCCAATGTTACTTTTACACTGCTGAAAGCACAGCATAACTGTATACAGACAGGACTAATCCAATAGAGAACGAAAAGTTAATGAAGGGCAAAAGAAAGGGGAGATCTGCTGGGACCACAGCTCAATAGACAAGCGAGCCAGTGCAGGGCCAGCAGACAAGAGGACGCTCAGCCTTAAACAGAGCTGCAGTTGTCGCACAGGTGAAAGGATGACTGAGACTGATGGTCATCTGTTCCTTGTTGCTTTATTTATCACACATGTTCTGAAAAGTACAAGAAAGGGATGTCACAAAGCATTAAAAGCAGGTGTGGCACTCTGGCAAGCCTGCCCTGGACGTCATTGATTAGGGCACCTTTCACTTGCCCTCTTAGTTTCTGTACTCTAGAATTTCTTGGAATCCTCAAATAGTGGAACTTTCTCGTCAAAATCAGACAGAAAATGTGGAATACAAAGGAGCAAGGTGTCCCCAGTGATCCCAAAATCTAGCTCTAGATCCCAAAAGTGCCTAGGTTAGGTCTACAGGCTGAAAACTGACTACAGGACCCCTTTTGACTAAGAGGTCTCTTATGTGGCTGGACAGTGCCCGTGGCACTGCACTGGATTTTCTGAGACCCTGTCAAATGGTTCTATAGTCATTCTCTGGACGACATCTGTAGACTATCCTCTGTCAGGGCCCTTGAACAGTCCTTAACTAAGAACCCCCATCTTAATTTTATTGTCATATGTTATCCAGAAAGGCTAAGAAGTTTCAAAAGTATCACATTTCTGGCTCCTTGGGTATTAAACAACCCTCCCTCAGCTTCTCCCACCTGCCTGCCTTTACTCTCTGCAGCAAGAAGAAACTCAAGCGTCTTCGTGTTTTGCCTAGACATGGACGGAGTCAGATTTCCCAGCCCATTAGACACATAAAGGCAAATGACAGTGCTGCTTAACTCTGTCACTACATAACCAGGACCGCCCCCTCCTCGGGTTTCTTTCCTACAAATTCTCATGGTAATTCCCCCAGTCTTCAATTTTATAAAGGATGTTTTCCAGATGCTCAGTAGCAATCCCCTCAGAGCCCACTGTCCTGTCCCAAATTCACTCCAATATTTTAGGTTTGGGCTGTAAAGCACCCGATTGGTGCCTAAGTCTGTAGCTGCTTCTATGTAACAAACCCCCTCAAACACAGCAGCTTACAGCAACACCAACCATCTGGGCTAGTGAGGTGCCTCGGTCTCACGCAAGCTGCCACCCAGGTGTTGGGTGGTCATTAAGGCTCAACTGCCAAGAATATACAGCTCACTTACATGGCTGTTGGCCTTAATCTTTAGCTCTTTGCCAGGTGGACCTTTCTGTGGGCTTACTTGCAACATGGCAGTGTGTTCCTCCCTAAGGAGAACTAGAAAAGGCAAGCTCTCAGGATGAAAGCAGATCGCTTTGTAACCAAATTCACTTCTCTCATATTCTATTCATCCAAAGTTGAGTCACTAGGTCCAGTCTGCAGTCAAGTGGAAGAAATTATACAAGGGCCTGAGAAGGAGTAGCTAGGGATCACTGGGGAACATCTCACATGTTGCCTAGCACAGGCTAGGTGAAGCACTACAGCTGGGTTTGAACCTTTTTCTTTATTTTTTAAAAATTATTTTCATTTATTTGGAGATAAGAATCCTGCTCTATACCCCATGCCCTAGACTCATGAATGCTGGAATTATAGGCATGTGCCACCATGCCAAGCCCAGCTTAGAACCTTTCCTCCCCACAGAAGAAGAAGCAACGTAACAGTTGTGAAAGCACCTGACTCAACACTTCAAATGCAGGAGGTGCCTGGTCATTTCCATCCTCTCCTCCCTTCCTATCTCGGCTGCCTTGAGCAACCCTGAAATTTTCTCTGGTGTTGGATGATATCTGAAAACATTCAATAGTACAATAACATGGCATTAAGCAACATGCAAAAAATGGTTTTCTTTTTCAATGATTCCAGAAACGTGTTTTAATAAACTTAGTAAAAGATATTGTGGCACATTCCATGGTTACTGTGATCCACCTACTGACTACCATGTAGTTCTTGCTGCCCTGCATGGTTACTGAGATCCACTGACTATGCAGTCCTTGCTGCAGTCCATGGTTATTATGATCCACTGAGTCTTTGTGTCCTTTTCCTCCCATGTCCCTGAGAAATGATGTTGGTGCCCTCATACTGCTGTCAAAAACAGATATTCATTAAGTGTCTACTGATAAATCACTATCCCTCCAAAAAAAATCCATTATTTGCCAAAGTCAAAATGATGCCAGATTGTCCCAAGGTAACCCTCTGTCTATTAGGCAGGGCGTGCATCATTGAGAGCTGAGCTGTAGCTCACAATTGCTGCCGACTAGCCACAACCATCTCTGCATCCACGGTTTTCCAAGTGTGATCTCTGGACCACCACCAGCAGCCATCAGCAGCAGCAGCAGCAGCGTAGAAAACTTATGAGAAATGTAAAGTTTCAGGGCCCCCGTATTTAATGGATCTAAGTCTGAAGAGCTCAGCAATCTCTCTCTTCAAATGCAGGACTACATCTGCAGGAACTAATGCAGTCCTAAAGATTTAATGAAGTGCCCTATTATTCTAAGATGCCCAGAGTAAACCCATTTGGCTCACCTCCTCATTGCCTTTAGGATGGCTTGCCTGGCACACCTCCATATGTCTGTAGTTCTGGTCTCGTTTCCTGCACTTTCTTTCCTCCTAAACCCTGAATGTGGGCTATCCTCAGCAGACACCTCTAAAAACCAATCCTCTTTTCTAATGTTTTTACCAACAAGTGTGTTTTTTTCTACCTCTTTCCCTCAACCATCCACCAAAACATAGCCTAATATCATCATTGCCTCTAAAAATGTCAAACATCTCAAGCGCTCTGATTTCCCACTCTTGCCCTTCTCCAACTTCCTTAAGCCTTTCTAGTCTACAAGGTGATCCACCACATTTTCACTGCCCTCTTCATGTTCCTCCTTCCTTCCCATGTCAGCTTATATTCACTGGCCCAATGCTATATATAGCCTTTCCCCAAAAGTCTTAATTCCCTTGGTCCAGTTTATGTGAAAATCTCAACCTCTGGTTAACACTAACTAGCTCCTTAATGCTCTCTCACACGTAAACAAGAGAGGACTGCTGGATAAAAACCCCACAGCTGACCTGCCACCATCCACAACCCTGAGTGTGGCTTACACTCCCAACCTTAGGCCAGCTCCACCTCTCTAGGTCCACTCGCCTCGTCTGCAGTAGCTTCCAAACCTTTCTTCAGTCCTCACTTCTGAAAGGCTTCTCCATGCTCTACACTTCTAATTTCAGCTCCACTCACCCACATGTCACAGAGAAGGAAGATACAACAGGACTCCTGAAACCAATGTTACCATCCAACCTGGATCTAGCACATGCACTCTGCCCTACTTTCTATGACATCTCTCTGCTCTAGTTTGGATCGAGCATACCTTGTTCCTACAATTAGCCTCTTTGTTCCAAGCACCTTGTTTCTTCCTCGTTATTTGGTTCTTTCCCACTGACATGCAATGAAATGCACATCTTTTAAATAGCTGCTCAGGCTTATCTTCCCTGAAAGTAACTGCTCCCGTTTTTTTTTTTTTTTCATTTTTGATATATGTTACTTATGGGGGGGTTGAGTCAGTGAATGAGAATGGGTGCACCAGGGCCTCCTGCCACTGCAAAAAACTCCAGACATATGGACCACTTTGTGCATCTGTACTACTCACAATCTGCTCTGCTTCACAACAATGCTCCTTGTCACAACACCTTTGCCTACCAATTAACAACACAGTCCATTCCAGCTGACTTTTTATTCCCATCTTCCTAACTGAAACAGCTGTTACCACTCACCAATATCCTACCAACGACAATGCTAATTATCTAGTCTTAAATTGTCCAAACCCAGTAGCACTTTATTCTCCAGACCAAACCTGCCTAGGTTTCCTCCTACCCCACCCAATTCTTCTCAGTGACCTTCAGGCCTCCACTGAAATGACTCAGGGCTTTGATCTCAGCCTATTCTCTATTGCACATAATCCCACTTTAAATATACAACAGTATATACTGACGAATGTCAACCTTACACAACTCATCCCTCTTCTGAGCTCCACATTCTTATGAACTGGCCACTGAACCCCTCTCTACTTAGATGTCAGTAGATATGTCAAACATAGCAAGTCCAAGCCATATACATTGTTTTGTTTTTGTTTTCTGTGTCTGCTTCTGTCTTCTTTCCTAAGGAAATGGCCCTTCCATCCTGATTCCTCAAACACAAAGCCCAATAACTTGAACTATTTCCTTTCCTTAGCATACACCCAAGCTTGCTGGTTTGGTGGTAAGCTGCCCTCCAAACTCAAAGATTCTGCTCTCCCTCCTCCCTCTTCCTGAAGAAGCCACTCTCCCCAACACTTTCCCGCTTTACCAGAAGCAGAGTTCGGATCTCTACCACAGGGAAGGAAGTGGCCTTGCCCGGCTCTCCAGTCCATCATGTGCCTTTCTTTTCTCTATGCTCCAGACACGACGCCCTTTCTGTCAGGACTCATTTCCACCATGGGCCTCGGCCTTTGCGCTCCTGCTTGAATGCTTTCCTCCCATAGTCAACAAGAGTGAGTCTCTTTCCTTTAGGCCTTTTTCACTCTGGCAAAACTATTCAGGGTTATATTACCTTGTCCCCTAACAGCACTTAGGAGTTCCTGAAATAATCTTACTTGTTAACATATTTATATTTTCCTTTCTCTTGCCTGTTTAAAACAAATAAGACAACAAATATCCACCTACAGGAAAGGACTCTGGTTCACTGCCACCTCTTACACAATGTTGGGCACAGTCATCTCAACAAATATGCATTAACTGCTCAAGCCTCTTATCATCAATATAATAACTCATATAATTAACATAATAACTGGTTTAGACCTTTCTACTTTTCTACACTTTCTTGTTTTTAATTTGTTTTGCTTTGCTGAGACAGGGCCTCTTACTCTGTTGCCTAGGCTGGCCTTGAACTCTCAGTGATCCTTCTGCCCCAGTCTCCCAGTTACTAGGATTATAGGTAAGAGCCACCACACCTGGATTTCTGAGCTTTTAAATTATGTACTAAATCAAACTTTCCAATGTATAAATTCTGCAATGATAATGGAAGCATTCTGTTTTAGAATATACAATATACTTCATCTTGCATAAATGCATTACTAGATGCTAGGAGCAAACAAGCAGGCTCACATGTGTACTGAGATAAGGGAGGAATCCAAGTTACTCAACTTTTAATTTGAGGAATAAGGATAGAGGAACTGTTTCCTTAGAATAGAAGAGAAGAAAAGATACAGGAAAACATTTTTATAGCTTATTGGAATAAACATTTTCATTTTTGTTTTTTTCTTGAGACAAGATCAAGCTATATATGCACAGGCTGGCCTGCAACTTCAATCCTCCTGTCCAATCCCCCAAGTGCTGAGATTACAGAATGTACCAGCAAGCTCGGCCCAAGCTGGGTATAATTCTTTAGGTAATCAAGTTAGAGGGCTGAGACTGTTCTGAGTTTCATTCCTAACACCCATGTAAACAGCTAGGTGTGGCCACACATATCTGAAACCCCAGTCCTACATGGTGCCCACATGGGGGCAACCTGAGAAACACTGGGGTCTGCTGAAAGCAGCAGCTCTAGGTTGAGTGAGAGACTGTCTCCAGGGAACAGGCAGACGACAGAAAAAAAGGACACCTGGCATTCTCTGGCTTCCACACACATCTGCACATACACACAAGCACAACACACTATGACACACATACTCCAATAATAACTTTTAATTTTCACTTGCCATTGTTCCTTTCAGCCTATGCATACCAGTCATGAGGAATTCTGTGTAGCTCCCTATACGTATATACTGCTTCACCAGCCTATTCCTCTCAACCCTTCCATGCCCACTCACCTCTCCTCCTCTGTTAAGAGCCCAGTGGACCTTTTTTGCTCTCTGCCGGCTCTGCATCCTTACAAGCCCTCCCTACTCCTTGAGCCACTCCCGGCTTTTTAAAGCGTGAGCAACTCTCCTTTTGTGCTCTCCTATATTCGTACTCTCCTCCTGAAATGGACACACTCAGCCAAAGTCTCTTGTACTTCAGGGCTCGAGACTGAACCCAGGGCCTTTACTATTGAACTATATTCCCTATAAATAAAACAAAACAAATCTCCTCATATCTAGCTACATTCCTCCAGAGTCAAACTTTCCCAATATCCTTCTACACTTACTACTTCTATCTCCATTTCCTTTCCTCCACAAGAACTCCTCTTCTGACTTTATTCCACACAGGTTCTTTGCACATTGTTCCCCCAAATAACACTTGCTAAAGTCACCAGAGATTGTCACAATCTCTTAATTTGATTTCTGTATCCTGGGTTTCTTCCTAAAGCACAAGTTCTCTAGAACATCATTCCCTGTTTCCTTTGAGGGCCTGGCCCTCTCTATTAGACATGAACAGCTCTTCCATAGACCATTCTCACTTTAAGCTACCATCATACCTGCCTATACCTAGACAACACTGCACACAGATTCTTCAAAGAAGTACACAGCTTAAACTTTTACATTTCCTTGTTTTTGCAGACCTGGGTAGACAGCTTTCCACAAAATATTTCTTCTCTAAACATCTCTAAGTTACTCCAAAATTATCAAATCCAAAACTCAAACCAATAATCTCCTTTATCTTCCCTCCTACAAAAAACCTGGCCCTCTTCTAAGTCATGACCTTTGAATATCTCTATACAGTTCTATCTCCCTCCAGCATGTCCCTGAGACACTTGCCACAGTCATCTCATTTCTCTGTTTTTACTCTTCTCTAATGTACAGAGCTTTTTAAAAAAAAAAACTAATTATAAACTCTAATTCACCCTACTCAAAATTCTTTTCATGGCTTTTTACTGTCAAATACCCTTTATACTATGTGGCTATCAATGTTATCTGCACTGAAATATTTCTACGTTTTGTAGTAACTCAATTTACTATATTGTCTAGTTCTCTAATCATACAAGCCAAGTAGATGGCAAGAGTGATCATAAAAAAGGAGGGGGGCTGGAGAGATGGCTTAGCAGTAAAGACGTTTGCCTGCAAAGCCAAAGGGCCTCAGTTCAATTCCTGAGAACCCATGTAAGCCAGATGCACAAGGGGGCAGTTTGTTTGCAGTGGCTGGAGGTTCTGGCACACTCATTCTCCCCCTGCCACTTCTCTCTCTCAAAACAATCAATCAATCAATTAACTAATTTAAAAAAAACTAGGGGGCTAGAGGGATGGCTTAAGGTGCTTGCCTACAAAGCCAAAAGACCCAGGTTTGATTCCCCAGTACCCACATAAACCAGAATGCCCAAGGTGGCATATGTGTCTGGAGTTTGTTTGCAGCGACCGACCAAAGGTTCTGGTGCACCTATTCTCCATCTGCCTCTTTCTCTCTGTCTCTGTCTGTTTCTTTCTCTCATAAATAAAATAAAATGAATATTTTTAAAAAGCAGGGGCTACAGGTAAGCCAGATGCCCAGGGGGGCGCATGCATCTGGAGTTCATTTGCAGTGGCTGGAGGTCCTGGTGCACCCATTCTCTCTCTCTCCCTCTCTCTCTCTCTCTCTCTCTCTCTCTCTTTCTCTCTCTCTCTCTCTCTCTCTCTGCCTCTTTGTCTGTCACTTTCAAATGAATAAATAAAATAAAATAAAGTAAGGACTAAAAGATTAATCAGCCTGTAACCTGAACTTAAAAAATACTATTTTTTGGCCAGGCATGGTAGCGCACACCTTTAATCCCAGCACTTGGGAGGCAGAGGTAGGAGGATCACCATGATTTCGAGGCCACCCTGAGAATACATAGTGAATTCCAGGTCAGCCTGGGCTACAGTGAGACCCTGCCTTGAAAAACCAAAAAAAAAGGTACTATTTTTATTACCTTATATTGGTTAGCATAAAGTAACTGTCATAAAGATTGTATTAGTGACCTGTTAATCCTGTTGTAAAGAGAAAACTACTGTGAAAATAGGTCATACACTGACACACAACACAAATGAGACCAAAAGCCAGTTCAAGATTTTCAAGTTTTATGCTGAAGCTATAGCTAGTTACTTCATCCTAAAATGGCTCTACAGCTTATCCCACAAATGTTCCAGAGCACAATCACATTTTCCCTGCAACTTGAAAACTCAAAAGTACGTGCCCTCAAGTAGTATAGCTCAAGTTGCTAATGGCAATGGAAACAGGATTCAGGTCTATTTGCACTGCTCCACTTGTCCTATGTTGTGCTGAGTGGTGATGCATACACCTGGAAAATAGTGGACAGTACGAGAAGATCGGGGGCACCGTGGTAAGCGTTAGTCCTCACTCCCCTTACAGCACTAGGAAAATGAGCAAACTACTGAAGCTTCTGCTTTCTCATCTGTGAGACGTAAGGGAGTGGCTCACTGCAGGTGTACTGAAGACTGCATGGAGTATATGCCTACTGGGTATATCGTTACTCTATAGGCAACTTAAGTCAAATCAAAAATATTAGCTTTCTACCCACAAGATAACATGAAAAGAAACAAAAGCCAAACTTTAAGGAAGTGAGCTTGAACTTCCAGCTCTCAACCTTACTAGTTGTCACTTAACTCTACACCTTACTCGTTAGCACTAAATCCTTCGGTCTCTTTTCTTTCCACCCTCCTACAATTAATAGAATCACAAGACCTTTTAGCACTGTTGTGAGAAGAAATAAAATAACATACAAAAACACGTTACCTGAACAGCATCATATGAAAATCACTACTGTAGTCGCAAACACGCTAGCACAGTGTTAACAAATTCTTCAAGCACACAGGATGCTTTAATCATCTTCGTATTTGCAGCAGCTGGCTCTGCCCATTCTATACACTCGTTGGCTGAACTGACTAGGACAGAACTGAACTATGAGGAACAACAGTTCAAAATGGGATCTAGTTCATCCACATAGCATATGATGAAGACAGCCTCATGCCTGCCCAGGTAAGATCAAGGTAGAATAGGAGATTGTGCCCTGCCTTCTAAGATTTTAAGTAAATGGAGTGTCATTTTGTTTACTGACTATGAAATGCATAGTCATCAAACAAGCATGTTTGTTCGATACAGAAATCATATCTATCTGTCTCTTTTGCTCTCTCATCTTCATTGTTTTGGACAAAGATGAAGCACAGAGAATAAATGACATAAGAAATGCTCAATTGTTCTGAATACCCTCCAAAAAGATGAATGGCAGCCTTAATGCAATCTCCTCAGTGTACAACTGAGAAGGGCATGGCAGGATTTAGTGAAGTTTCTAACACTCATATTCATGGCCCTTTACCAGGCTGTCTACTTCCACTGCCATACTCACCAAAAATGAGGGTGACTCAACAGGGCAGATAAGCAAGAAGCAAACGCAGAGTTCAAGCCAGCCTTGCATCCACCTCAGGCTCTAGACTCCCTGTAGAGTGCACAGCCACCCGCCCAAGGACAACACTTTGGAGGAGCGGCAACACTGGCTTTTTGTTGTTGTTGTTTATTTTTATTTATTTGAGAGTGACAGACGGAGAGAGAAAGAGGCAAAGAGAGAGACAGAATGGGCGTGCCAGGGCCTCCAGCCACTGCAAAAGGACTCCAAAGGTGTGCGCCCCCTTGTACATCTGGCTAACGTGGGTCCTGGGGAATCGAGCCTTGAACAGGGGGCCTTAGGCTTCACAGGCAAGTGCTTAACCGCTAAACCATCTCTCCAGCACAACACTGGCTTTTTAAAGAATCTTTTTCTGATTTATTTAATTATTATTTATTAGAGACAGAGAGGAGGAGAGAGAATGGGCACGCCAGGGCCTCTAGCCACTGCAAACAAACTCCAGACGTGTGTGCTACCATGTGCATCTGGCTTCCGTGGGACCTGGAGAATTGAACCTGGGTCCTTAGGTTTCACAGGCATGCGCCTTAACTGCTAAGCCACCTCTCCAGACTGAGAATTTTTTTTAATTTTATTTATTTGAGAGAGTGATAGAGAAGCAGACACAGAGAAAGTAGACACACAGTGAGAATGGGTGTGCCAGGGCCTACCACCCACTGTAAAGGAACTCTAGATGCATGTGCCACCTTGTGCATCTGGTTTGGGTCCTTCTTAGGCTTCACAGGCAAACATCCTAACCGCTAAGCCATGTCTCCAGCCCAACACTTACTTTTTAATACAGGGTCTATGAATGTCCACACCACTCAGAGATGCAGTTCCTGACCCCAGCTCAGTAACTTTCCAGGAGTACTCAACAACTGTGCCACTGGCTTAACTATTGATACCAAACTAAATAATGGAAAGGACATACATGATAGATGCTTTCCAGCTTTCTTGTGTTCACACAGACCTATACACATGACTGGGGGAAAAAAAAATTCTACTTTCAGGATTGGGGGGGGGGTTCAGGTCAATCCCGTTATGTTACAGGTATGGAAATGGAGGCTCAGAACCATTAGACAACTGTCTAAAGTCCTGTGCATTGATACCAGCTTGCCTACATTGGTCTTGACTGAACTGAGATTAGAGCTCTGATCTCATTTCTAGTCCAGTATGTTTTCCCCATACAGCTCCACAGGCCTCTCACCCAGATCACATTCTCTCCACAGGTTTTTCAAGATAGGGTCTCACTCTAGCCTAGGCTGACCTGGAATTCACTATGTAGTCTCAGGGTGGCCCTAAACTCACAGTATTCCTCCTACCTCTACCTCCTAAGTGCTGGGATTAAAGGCATGCACCACCATGCCCAGCCTTCCTCATTGTTTCAAATATTTATTTACTTATTTATTTACAGGAGAGAGGGAGAATAGGCACACCAGGGCTTCCAGCCACTGCAAATGAACTCTAGACACATGCACCACCTTGTGCATCTGGATTATGTGGGTCCTGGGGAATCGAACCTGGGTTCTTTGGCTTTGCAGGCAAGCATCTTAACTTCTGAATTGTCTCTCCAGCATTTTTAAAAGTTTTTTGAGGTAGGGTCTCACTCTAGCTCAGGCTGACCTGGAATTCACTATGGAGAATCAGGCTGGCCTCAAACACATGGTGATCCTCCTACCTCTGCCTCCCAAGTGCTGGGAGTAAAGGCATGCATCACCACATCTGGCTTCTCTAGACATCCTCATGCACCAGACCGACAATACTAAGTAGAGAGTTTTTTTCAAGTTTTTGAGTGTCCTGGCACATAGAAAGTGGCATTTTTACAACAAAAAGGGTCCCCACCCCCTCCTCTCTCTCTCTCTCTCTCTCACACACACACACACACACACACACACACACACACCTCCAAATATTACAGAAATAATTATCTTGACACAACTATATCTCACTCAATCCACCATGTGGCATACTGGTTAGGAAGATCTGTTCTGGGGCTAATAAATAAAAGGGATTAAGACAAATAACTGTAAGAAGCTATACAAAGGAGACAGTCACTGTCTGCTTTATCAAGCCTAAGTGAGTGGAAATTAGATTAATTAAACTCACCTTCTTTCGTAACCCTTTTTCCAAACAAATCAAAAGATAAGAGTAGGCATCTGCATGGAAAAGAGTGATGATCAATCCCCCTACCAGGCAGACGGAAACTACTTAATGTACATTAGTGTGTCAGTGAAGTCCTGAGTTCCCATCAATACAGTACTACAAAACTAAATCAATAGAAGGGAGGAAATTACACGTCAAGGTCATAGACAAATAGGAAGGGAGATATAGGAAAATAAGTCACTCCCAACACACACACACACACCCACACACACACACACACACACACACCTTCAAGGACCAAGCTCCATCTCCACAACCTTCATTAAAAATTTGTCTTTGTGGGCTGGAGAGATGGCTTAGTGGTTAAGGCATATGCCTACAAAGCCAAAGGATCCCAGTTCAACTCTCCAGGAATCCCATGTAAGCCAGATGTACAAGGGGGCGTACATGTCTGAAGTTCATTTGCAGTGGCTGGAGGCCCTGGTATGCTCATTCTCATTCTATTCTCATTCTCTCTCTCTCTAAATAAATAAATAAATAAATAAGTAAATAAATAAATAAATAAATAAATAAAACTTTTTTTAAAAAATAAATAAATATTTTTTAAAAATCTGTCTTCTTGCTGGGCATGGTAGTGCACACCTTTAGTCCCAGCACTCGGGAGGCAGAGGTAGGAGGATTGCTGTGAGTTTGAGACCACCCTGAGACTCCATAGTGAATTCCAGGTCAGCCTGGGCTAGAGTGAGTCCCTACCTAGAAACACACACACACACACACACACACACACACACACACACACACACAAATTGTCTTTTTGCCAGGCACGGTGGCACACACCTTTAATCCCAGCACTTGGGAGGCAGAGGTAGGAGGATCACCGTGAGTTCAAGGCCATTCTGAGACTACATAAATAATTCCAGGTCAGAATGGGCTAGAGTGAAACTCTACCTCAAAAAAAAAAAAAAAAAAAAAAAAGCGCGCGTGTGCGCACGCGTGTACACAAACACACACACACACACACACACACACACACACACACACGAAGTCTTCTTATATTTACAAATGTAGCCTGGCTATGCCAAGTAGGTTCCTGAAATCCCAGACATCTGGGATGAAGGGCAAAGGCCAAAGTGAAACTTTGAAAAGCTGGCCAATGCCAAGGGCATCACACTAAATAGACTTCCTTAGCAACACACAACAGCTGTCTGCTCAAGACAGGTGCCACCATCTTTACAAGTGAACTACAGAGGTTAATATTTTTACAGTAAAAATAGGGAGAGTCTGTATTATTTTCCTATAAGTTATCACATTTCATAATTTATAACCCTTTCCAATCCTAGAATGTTTCCCTCCATCCAAAATTACAATGCCACATTAACAGTTAATTAAAAACAATAAGATACATATTAAGTTCTATTTTTTAAGAATAAGAAGCTTTATAATGTCTGGGTATTAATTACTATTCTACCTGCCACTGCCAAAGGTCTGGTTTCTACTATAGGCAAGTCATTCTTTTCACTTAATTACATCCCTCATACAGCTTTAATAACAACAGTGACCTAACTCACAAGACTATTGTGAAGAACAATAAAAACTGTCTGATAAAAGCTTATTCCTAATTAAGAATCCGGCTATCTATTGGATCCATATTTAAAGACATAATTTTGATTATCATTTGATCAAGTCATTTTCTCAACATAAAATACAAGTGCGCCCTGGCCCAAAGGGAGACTGCCATTCCTAAAGCCACCAGCTCATCTCAGCTGCCCACATGCTTGCTCCAGATCTACCAAGCCCAGGGGACAGATAACACTGCTCTGGGAGCTCAACCCTTGAGCCCAAGTCGAACGAGATAAACAACATTTAAAAACAAGCAGAACCCAAAGTCACAATCCCTGCTATGCTTTAAGAACATAACACCTGTACAAGGAAGGGATGTGGCAATCTTTGTTCTGTGGGGAAGGCCATTCGTGCAAGAGCAGAACCTCACAGCTTTCCACTCCTTATAAGTGCAAGCCCTTGCCCACAGCTCTCTGTACTCACCCAGAGGTACATCATGTCAGACCCGGCTGCTCAAACTTAGCAGTCCGTTGATCCAAGACTCCAAAGTGGCACTGCAGTAAGCGGTAGGAAAGGGGATGCCAGACGGAAGACAAGGGACCATGCGGGGAGACCCCCCACCCCAAAAAAAATCACTTGAGTTAAAAAAAATCCTTTAAAAAAAAACCCGACCAGTCTCCTCCCCCCTCTTCCCTCCTCTCCAGCTGAGGTTCTGTTGTTCTCTCTCCTCCCTCTCACCCTCCCTCTCCACCCTCTCTGGGAGTTCCCAGCCCTGAGTGTCTGAACTGGAATATATACAGCACTCACTTTCTCACTCTCTATATTTGCCTCAGGGAATCTGTCATTCTACTTCTAGAGACACAATCACCACTCACAAAGATTATTGCAAAAGACAGGCATGGGTGGGGTTGGTAATAAACTACTAGCACCAGTTTCCAGTGCTAGACATAAATTACTTTAAAATGAGTTCTTCAAACATGAGTGAAGTAACCAAGAAACTCTGTCCTCCAAGATCAAGGCAAACGTACCAAGCTTGCCCTCTGCCCTGGTTTGGCTGCTCCCTGATAGAAGCCCAGCAGACACACAGGATCTGCTGTCAATGGTCTCTTCCCACAGTATCAGCTCAGTGCCCCTTTCTTTTATATTGTGCATGTTTTTATATTGTACATGTTATTATATTGTACATGTTTTTAAAATATAGGAAAACTTAGACATACACTTCAATAGGCTTTGCATCCTTGTTCTTTTAAATTACTACTGTTCTAGTCAACAATAGAGCCAGCCTTATGAAGAAAGAACTGACAAGGGTTTTAGAGTCAAGTGGAACTTGGGCCTCTAGCATGTTCAAGATACTCTACCAGGTATTGGACAGGGTAGGTACAACGTCTGGGTATGAATTTTGCATCTACAATTACTATCACTGTGGCCTAGGAAAAGTTTTAAACCACTGAAGGCTTCTGTTTCCTCAACCAAAAACTTGGCATAATATTGTTTGGGGCTATGTAAACCATCAGCTACAGTTTTGGTAACCACATTTTCAAATTTTATGCAGTTCAAACATTCAAGATGTGTTCACCACCTACCATGCTATCATCCTTGACAATGGAATTTTATTTATGTGGTGCTAAGTAAGCATTCTACCAGCTTTAGCTGTATCCCCATCCCAGGTCTGGCCTGAGATTGCAGACTTTTCAAACACTTTAAAGGCTCTTGTTTCTTAAGAATCCCTAACTGTGGTATCAGTAACAATGATAAGGTTGTCTTCTAATCAAGAAAGGGGGAAGATAAAAATACTATCTGGGGCTGGAGGGATGACGTAGTAGTTAAGGCATTTGCCTGCAAAGGACCCAGGTTCAATTCCCCAGGACCCACATTACCCAGATGTACAAGGGGGCACAAGCATCTGGAGTTTGTTTACAGTGGCTAGAAGCCCTGGTGTACCCATTCTCTCCCTCTCTCTCTCTCTCTTTCTCTCCTTCTCTGTCAAAAAAATAAATATAAAATATTTTTAAAGGTTAAAAAAATACATATCTGTAGAGAGTGAAAATAAATCCTCAAAATGGAAATAGAAAGTATGTCACAAAAAGTTTGAAAATTGTCTTTATAATTCCTATGGATGGAACCACTTTAGAAACTTCTTTGAAAACACAAGAAAAAAAAAACTATTTTAAGTGTATACCAATCCTTTTCTGCTTATAGTTTTTAAAATTAGGTGAACAGTCAGAATTCAAATTGTTATGTCCTTCACAAACATGAACATATCACAAAAGCCATTGGCAAGCTAAGGGAATCTTTCTTGCTCATGCATGCCCACATTTTTCTACCTTAAAACAAAAGTAACAAATACAGAGGTCTTTCTAATCATAAAATTCAAATAAGGAAGCCTAAGGGCTAAAGCTATGTAAGGTTCCTGTTAAGAGATAAGAAGGTTGGGACACAGTTCAGTGGTTACAGAGCATATGTGAAACCCTGGGTACTACTTTAACACCATAAAATAAACAGGGATGAAAGCGCCTAAAGATTCCACCCCAGGCAGCTACTGTGGAAAACCTTACACATAGATTAAGACACACACATAGGGCTGGGGGATGGCTTAGCAGTTAAGACACTGCCTGCAAAGCCAAAGAATCCAGGTTCAATTCCCCAGGATCCACATAAGCCAGATGCACAAGGTGGCGCATGCATCTGGAGTTCGTTTGCAGTGGTTGGGAGCCCTGACACACCCATTCTCTCTCTCTCTCTATCTCTGTCTCAAATAAATTTAAAAACAATGCACACATACACCAGGCCATCCTGTCATGACAATACTTTATCGGACTGGGCTGTAAAACTTAGCAGCTTCTGTATTAGTTCAGGGGTGGGTCAATTTGAGTACCAGAGAAGGAATTTTTCTAGGAAAAACTCAGAGAAGTCTTTGATATGCTTGACTCTGTGACAGAAAAAAGAGATAATCTGGGAAAGCAATACAGATGTTGTCAATAACTCCAAGATACTATCTATCCTTATTTCTGCTTCTGAAAGTGATGGATTTTATACTATGACAACTCTGGGGAATCATGTTTTAGATTTTCCAAAATCTGTAAGAGACCATGGAGTTTCTGCAAGCTTCTCCGTTTCTTTGTGAAGAGAGGGTAGGGAAAGTGTATACATATAAACAGCCAGCATAATTTCTTAAAATTATACCTGAGCCAGGCATAGTGGAGAATGCCTTTAATTCTAGCACTCGGGAGGCAGAGGTAAGAGGATCACTGTGAGTTCGAGGCCACTCTGAGACCACATAGTGAATTCCAGGTCAGCATAGACTAGAGTGAGACTCTACCTCAAAAAAACAAAGATAGAGGTTGGTGGGAGGGGAGTAGAAAGAGAGAAAAAAATATATACCTGAGAAATCAAACACTGAAATTAAAAGAAAAAAAATGGATTTAAGACCTACCTTAGATTGCATTTCATTTACCTTATGATGGGAAAGATAATACAACAATGCAAGTTAAAGGAAGGGACATATATGAGATCCAGTTTAATTTGACTTTTAATAAAAACTGGAAAGTCTGAGTCTCTTTTTACCTGATTTTTTCTTAGCTGAAAATAACAGGGATTCCCACAGGGCAGTTCTCTTGATAGAACTCTGCTATTCAGAATGTGCCCATGACTGGTAAACCACAGCATTATCACCTACTGGAAGCTTCCTGGATACAAAAACGCTTAGACCCTACTCCAGAGGACAAGATCAAGACCAACAATGCAATTAAAGCCCCGGGTGCTTCTCGTGCATGCAGTCTCAGAAGGTGGCCTCACACAGCAGCAGGCAGACAAGCAAGCAGAGGAACAGGTAGCTGTGATGGAGGGTCCGAACCACACCTCCTGCTTGCTGACTTCAACACAGCACCAGCAGCAGCCACTCTGCACTGCAGGCACAGTATGAGCCACAACACCGCATTCGTCACCTCACTGCATCTTCCTTCCTTTGTAGGGTAGGCCATTATCTTTTCACACATCCAAGCAAAGCAGACTGAGGCTGAAAGTTGGTTAAACAGTGCTTATATATCCTCACCACTGAATAAAGGGCCCGTAAGGTGAGCACAAATTTAAAAAATTATAAAATCATTTCTTCACTATACTTGATTCACTGATAAAACCAAGATTGTCAAAAATCACTGGGTTTTATCCCGGAGGTAACCCTGCACTCTACCTCTGTCCTTTAGCAAGACAGGAAACAACCAAGGCCAGAGAGAAGTCTGGTATTAGATATTCACATGCTGCACAGGGCACTGGCCAAAGAACTGCTGTTGATTCAAGAAAGGCCCCGGGCTGGAGAGATGGCTTAGCGGTTAAGCGCTTGCCTGTGAAGCCTAAGGACCCCGGTTTGAGGCTCAGTTCCCCAGGTCCCACGTTAGCCAGATGCACAAGGGGGCGCACGTGTCTGGAGTTCGTTTGCAATGGCTGGAAGCCCTGGCGCGCCCATTCTCTCCCTCTCCCTATATCTGTCTTTCTCTCTGTGTCTGTCGCTCTCAAATAAATAGTTAAAAAAAAAAAATGAACAAAAAGAAAGGCCCCAAGACCTTGTGAACTGTGCTCACTTCCTAGAACAGCTTTAGCTGTGTACATGGAAACAGGAGCGCATCTCAAAGCTGGCCTTTTGGCCAAGAAAGTCATTTGTTCTTATTCTCAATTCTGAGGGAAGCAGACCTAGAAAAGGAAACTGCATTATCCTAAGAGCTCTGTTTCTCCTTCCTGGGACATCCTCCAACACAATTCAGGCCTCAGGAAAGCCTCCTACACCTGCCACTTTTTAGTTACCTACTCTCCTCCAGTCTTCCTCTCCCCCCATGGCTCAACACTGAATGCAAGGGCGACAATTACAACCCATCCATGCAAATCCTCTCATTCACTGGTCCTCCTCCTATCACTACTACCTGGCAAACTCTGATCGTGGGAGAATGCAAGTCTTGGCCTTCGTTGTGTCTGTGCCCCATCCGCTGAATGCTGCCCTATGGAGCTGTGAACTCACGGTCACATGCTGCAAATGTGCACTCCTACCAAAGCGGCTGGCCTTGACTTCCCTACTCTCCCAAATGACTTTTTTTCTTGTGCCTTCTCCTCAAGTCAGTCTCATTCTCTACCCACCATCTCCTCTTAGGTGATATATATAGAGATAAATTATCTTAAAAGAGAAGCATCAAAGAGTATCTCCTCACCAATATCTCCTCTACAATCCCATCTAGAAAGGCATGCCCCGCCTTCAACTAACATTCAGGAGCAAGGAAGTGGTATTTCTGCCACCTAATGCTCATCACACGCTAGTACTTGCATGGCAACCCCTAGTGCCTATACGAAAACTTGGCTGCTCCAGTGACCATCTACTGTGTCCTCCATCACTGTCCTCTCAACTCATGTAACAGATCTAACTGGACAACTTCATTTCATACTACGAACATCTCTGTCACTGTTCTCAATACACTCATCTTATACCAGTCCCTGACCTACAGCAGATTCATTCCTCTCTCCCAGATCCCTTTACTTCTTCATCTTCAAATCCCTCCTCATCCCACCTTCCTTCTTTGCAAGACTGGCTCCCCTTTCAGGTTTCAGCTTAAACATCACTCCCTCAAATAAAATTCTCTAGAACACTTTGTCTAGTTGGGACTACGCCCCTCAGTCCCTTGGTTCTCTATTGCTGTGCCCTATTTTCTTCCTGACAGCTATCAAGAGCTCTACCCATTCATTTGTTTACTGGTTACAGATGTCTCCAACAGAGAGCAATCCTTTGAGTATATCACATAGATACAAGTAAGATCTTCTATTATGGAACATTTTATCCCTTGACTTTTTATTAGGGAAGGTCAAAGTTATTTGTAGGCGTTTCTGGCACTTCGGCAACTCTGTCTGACCAAGTCCTATAAATAAAGTTAGAGTGCTACTAATTTCACCCTAGTTACCGAAAGGACTGAAAGCTTTGCCATCACTACACACCATAAATATATGTTGGCATCAATGGCTTTAAAATGTTAAGAGTTGGAAATAATCATAATGCTAATATAAAAAAGCATTCCAACTTAATCAATTGTTTTAAGCTCATTTATCAACATCCCAAACTGCCTCCCCTACAATGCTCTAAGCTTATTCTTTTTATCTTTTTTTAGAGGTAGGGTTTTGTTCTAGTCCAGGCTGGCCTGGAATTCACTATGGAGTCTCAGGGTGGCCTTGAACTCATGGGATCCTCCTACCTCTGCCTCCAAAGTGTTGGAATTAAAGGTGTGCACCACCACACCCAGCTTTAGACTGTATAAATCTTTTGCTACACTTATTCTTCTCAGCACAATAAAAAGCCCAATTCAAGCTCTAATTGAATACTAACAGGTTACAACCAGGTCATCCAACTAGTCACTGTTCTGGTTAGGTGAATTTACTTAATTAAAATTTCAGTTCCATAGTCACATATGTTAAATTCTCAGAAGCCACATGAGGCTAATGGCTACTGTACAGAACAGGGCAAATACAAAACATTGCCATCCCTAAAAACAGCTCTATTGACAGAACTGTCACAAAACATGGTAATAAACAAAAAGCAACCAAACTCCCTCTATCTCATGGACTTATGGTCAAGCGCTACAACAGAAGTAAGGATAGGATGAGTTTCTCTGTTGCAGAAAGTAATTTTTGGCTTTTATTTCATGTGTAGTCTTTTTTATAATTACCAAATTACAAATATTTCTTTAAATTTCAACATTGTGAGGTTTTGCTCTCAAAACAAAAATAACTTGATCTCTTTATTTTTTATCTATAAATGATTTAGCATTTTCAAAATGTGTTTTGAAGTTTGAAAAAGCAAATGATTTCACTTCTTGAAAACATTAACTCATTTCTGAGACCACTTCTAGTGACTGAGTCCATATACATTGTAGGTAAGTCCTACCAGCGCTATGCTGTTCAATGCATTCTATTTCTAAAAGTATTCCAGAATCTAATAACTGAGAAGTATACTTCAGTTTTACTATTAGCCCAATTTTAGATATTCAGAACCTTTCAACAGAATATAAGTTTAATAAATTCTTTTGACAAAGTTTACAAATAGTGATAGGATAAAAACAAGCTATATACGGGTGTCAAAGATGAACTGACAGGCAGGCAGATGCCAAGAATATGCTGCAAAATTTAAAGAGCCACAATCAGGATAAGAGGAGTGTGAAAAACAGACTCAGACAGCTGAAGGGTTTGAGTGCTCAGAAGGGATATGGAATACCATTGAAAAGACTGATCTATGCATCACACTGTCTGCTCCTTTACTGTGCAAGCTCCCAGAGAAGAACTGCCTGCTTAACCTGATCAAGCATTCTGAATGCCGAGAAGGTGCTGTGGTCTTTTAAACCCTCAAACCACAGAGAGAGTTGAAGATAGCCTACTTAAATCCACACTAGATGGACCAAATCATCCTATCCCATATTTAACCAATGGTTTCAACAGCAAAACATTCCTAAACATTAGTATATACTAATCCTATTTTCAGGCTGTGACTATGCTTAATGAATCCAGTATGATTTAATTATTTTTGAAACAGTTTATTCTTAGTAAATATCATAGTCCCCACATGGAAAGCTACAACCATGCCAGCAATTTTCTATGAGGAGATAAAATCCTATTTATAAACATATCAGTTGCTCCTTACTTAGGTTGTAGCATAGTTTCCACTTTCAGCCTGATATGACCTCCCCTGACTCCTCTGGATCTCTCACGTTCCTTTCATCCTGAAGTTCCCACATTTATCTTTATCTCCACTGGGTACTTAAGTTAAGCAAACACGGGTGAAGGGAGGGGAAAAGAATGAATCTCCTTTTCCTAAGCTTCCCCTACAGCAAAGTTTTAGGAGCATGAAAAGAGAAAAGGAACCCTTTGGTGGGCTTTCTGGGGACCTTAACCCTAATCAGGTGAGCCCTTCTGTTTCATCTCATTAGCTATGACTCCACCCAGACCCCATGTCACTTAAGTCTTACCCTACTCCCTACTCGAAATGAAATTTTAAAGGAAGCCTGCTTTTACTTCAGTATCAAATATTATACTAAGGTCTTTCATATATAAGGCCCTGTCATATTGCTCACTCTGGTTCAGTCATTTTTATTTACAATCTTATTAAACATATTCTGCCTCTTGTTAATTTCATATTTGGTGGTCTCATAGCTGAATAAGACTGCAAATTCCACTCTCTTACCAGCAAAGAGAGGACAGTGGAAAAGCTGTATTCATCTCATTATCAATAGTGCCACGCCAAGTATATATATGAGTAAACACAGGAAATGACAAAAGCGCACCTATACCAGTATTTGTGAGAGCAGTAGAGTTGATTCACGCTCCTTCAGAGGACTAGAAAAGAGAACCCATGGGCAATAAGGAAATAACAACTCAGGCTGGAGATTATGGCTTAGTGATTAAGGCATTTGCCTGAGAAGCCTAAGGACCCAGGTTTAATTCTCCAGGTCCCATGTAAGCCAGATGCACAAGGTGGTACATGTGTCTGGAGTTCGTCTGTTGTGGCTAGAGGACCTGGACACCTGTTTCCCTCTCCCTCTCTAATAAATAAATAAAAATAAATATTTTTTTTAATTTAAAAAACAGCAACTTATCTTTAGTTAGATTCTCATCACTATTAACTTAGGTGAACATAAGATATACCAGGCAATGGGGTAAACATGTCCCTACCCCAAGAAAATTTTCCCCACTTTTCTTTGTCTAGTTTATTTTCCCTAAGGCCTACCCAACTGTAAAGGTGTCCCAATTAAATCAGAAGGCTAGAATAGGGAGAAAAACAAAGCTTGTTTTGTTTGTTTCTGCCCTTCCTTTATAAACCAGTTATGTGCCTGGCAATGACAGAAAAAACAAGGGTCTGCATCTGCATCTGCATCTGCATCTGCATGAGCAAAATGGGAGAGGGAATGGTGGAGCTGGCCCCAGGGAGGAGAGTGAGCCCGGGAGGCACGAGAAGGCCCACTGCTGCAGCATGCACTGCTGCTGCTGCCGCCAGCAAGGCTTGTAGGTCAACAGGCTGCTTGGGAAGCAAGAGGAGACGGCAGTGGTTCTTCCCAGCAGAAAGACAGCTGGTAAGGAGTTAAACCTTTCAGAATACTGGAGTGGAACTGCTGGCAGGACTTTCAGGATTTGGGGGGAAGGCTTGCCAGTGAAATGGAAGAAAGTCTGGGCAGTAAAGCCAGATGGGTCTTCCTGGCTAGGTGACCTTGGGAGACTAGGGCAGCTACTCTCGCTTCATTTTCTCATGTATAAAATTGGGTGAACAGCATTTGTGCTGCAGGGTTGTGAGAATTTAATAAGCAAGCTGCTTCAGAATAGGCACTCAATACAGGTTAATAAGTGGTTTGCCCCAACCTCAGGCCCTCGCAGTACAGGAAATGCTAGTGAGTTTATATAGGAATATTCCATAAGGCCCATTCTTTCCCTTTCCCTCTCATTTTGCAGAAGGGGTATTGAGCCCAAGAACGCAAATAGCTTTCCCAAGGTTGCACTGTTGGTTACTGGCAGAATTAAGGCTAAAGGCAGCTCCTCGAGCTTCATGCACTGCACCTCGCCTCATTAGACACATCCCTTGGGGGAGGCTAAGAATCAGTGCAACACGAAAACAGGCTAACTGCTCTGTAGGCCATTCCTATGACTCAGACACCCAAGAGTTAAGTACTCAGCCTCACTAAGGGATGGAGAATCAAATGTGGCAGGCGCCTTATGGAAGGAAGCCAGACAGACACTGAAATTCATTCCTCGTAGTGATTGGTTGGTTCCCAGATGGGTGGAAAGAGGGAGAGAGAATACCACTAGATCCCTACAGTCCCCATGGGTAAACAACAGCAGGAGCATCTATCTGCAAGGTGTTCAATGAGGTCTGTGAAATACTTCTAACATTTGTGACCACCAAGCTCCTGAGACATGAACTTCTGACCTTTGTCAAAAGGGAAAGCCTTTGTTCTTTAATGGCTAGGTTCCTAACTATGCAATCTGGATGACTGAATGCTAAAGGGCAGTTGAATATTTCTGCAGCACAAAATTAGTACCAAACGCTTGACACTCTGGGGTGCTGGAAATTGACACTGCCGCTCCTCCTGCCCTACACTCACAGGACCCAGCCTGCTTTCCATGTCCCTTGCTGTCACATTGGAAACACAGCAAAACTACTCTATCATATCAGTACCTCCTCCGATTTTTCTCCACTCTCTGTTAAAAATAAAGCAAAACTATCTTACTGCAAAATATAACTGCAATTATGTTAGCAGACATGTGCACAGCAGGGGGAAGGAAGGGTCTGGAGAGAGAGGAAAAACCCAATATTCTGCCAAGTCCACTGGAAGGCCTGTCCAAGTGGTTAAGCCAAATTGGGGCCATTTAACTGAATTAGTTGAGACAATGCCCTTCATTCCTGGCTAGATCCTTTCCCCCAGGCAAGAAGGCAGGAAACGTAGGTCCCCTCGAGCCCTTACAAGCTCCAACAACTCTACAGTTTACAAGTTTTTGTGTCCCACGTCAGGCTTTACACGCAGCCCATCTGCCTATGCAGAGAACTTGAGGAGTTGCCTCCATCCGGCAGGTTCAGGTTACACGGCCTCCACATACTAAGCAGCAATGCGCTGCTGAAAACTTCCTCCAAGGGCCTTTGTTTTTACATAGAACCTCAATTAAATTCCAAGTTGGTTATAATCTGTAATGCATATGGCATAGGGGGCAGGACAAAACTAAAATCCAACTGAATGGAAAGCCTGCTGCTGAAAGGCTAAAGCCTAAGAACTTTTCAAAGCAAATACAGTACTCAAACTGAGTGCACCTGGCCTGAGCCAAACCCTCTGGGGCCCAACCTTACCAATCCAAAAGTGCAGGGCAGCCTCATCTCTCCAGAAGTAGGGACTCTTAAAGATCTCCAACCATTCTGGCAGACAGCGAAGCCCCCTCAACATCTGCCCAGAAAGTAAGAGGTAGAATGTCCCTGTGGATCTTCTTTGTGCTAGCTCTATACTCCCAAAGCCAAATTAATCTAAATTATGCTGCTAATGCTTTTTGTTAACACAGGTGTCTCCCTTGTAAGTTCCAGGAAACATAAGTGACTTCACTCTCTTTCACAGTAATGTTCAGCAAATTAGCTACTCAAGACGGCTCAGCATAGCTATTAAAAGCACAGACTCAATGTCAGGCAGGTCTGGGTTAAGTACCTGTTCTACCACTTTTGGGCTCTATGACTTAAACTTCTCTAAAGCTCAGTCGATTCACCTGCAAAGTATACCTTCTACCAGCCACCTCAGAGGGAGAACAGTAGTTCAGATAATGAGGAGTTGAAGGTATGTGTATATAGGTGTGTGTACTTAGTATGACCCTTGATGCACAGTAAGCATTGGATAAATAGCAGCTATTGCTATACATGATAATTGAGAACTGTAAAACAGCTTCTATAAAGGAACAACATTTAGCTAACAGCTGTTCTATTAGCATTCCTGGCCCTTACCCATCCCAAGGTATGGGCATTAACAGCATGAAGACACTATAGACTACTCAAGGAAGAGAGTGAGTGAAGCATGCCATCTCTACTCCCAGGATTCAAGCACACCAAAAAGGAAGTCGTGAAGGGAAATACCAAGGAGGAGCACCACCACACCTGGCCTGGCAGCACTTCTCAGCGTGGGTGTTCTGCTGTGAAGAAGTTGCTTTTAACTCCACCCATCCCATGTGGACAGGCTACAGGCAGAGAAGCACTAGGAAGCAGGACCCACTTCAGGGTTGCACACATGAACAACGAGGGGAGGGGAGGGGAGGGGAGGGGCGGGGAGGGGAGGGGAGGGGAGGGGAGGGGAGGAGAAGGGAGGGAGAGGACTCTGGTCTCTTCGTATCGTACCAGGCAAGGAGCTCACAATCACAACCAAACATTTCCAGGCAGGCACTTGAGGAAGACTGTTTCTTAGTTAGAACAGCAGGGCCTCCTTCTCCTTCTTCTTCTTCTTTTTTTTTTTTTTTAAGTAAACAGACACAAGACTGTCAAGGAATTACATGTTTGTAATCAAAGACAAATATACTTATGTAGGTGCTGGGAAGAAGTGAAAGGAGTGCTCAGCACTGCAATATATCACACCTTTCAAGGCTCAGGGTCCACTGTGGAAAAGGTGGCGGAAGGGTAGGACTCCTTACAATGTGCTCCTCCAGACACAAAATGGCCTGGACATCCATGACCCCACAGCGCCTGACCCTACCTACACAAGACCATCATAACAGGAGGAAAAGATGATGACATTAAAATAAAAGACTGATTGAGAGGAGGAGGGGATATGATGGAGAATAGAATGGAGTTTCAAAGTGGAAAGTGGGGGAAGGAAGGGCATTAACATGGGACATTGTTTATAATCATGGAAGTTGTTGATAAAAAAAATTTTAATTAAAATAAATATATATATATATACTCAATGAATGGGGCAGGTACTATGAGCCTGACTCTCCACACTCACAGACCAATACTCTTACTCATCCTCTCTTACAAAATTTTTAAAATTTTCTTTGAAATATTTTATTTATTTGTGGGCCAGGGGAGGGGGAGAGAATGGGCACACCAGGGCCTCCAGCCACTGCAAACAAACTCCAAACACATGTGCCACCTTGTGCACCTGGCTTTATGAGGGGGAATTGAACATGGGTCCTTTGGCTTCTCAAGTGAGTGCCTTAACTGCTAAGCCATCTCTCCAGCCCCTCATACAAATTTTCATCATCACAATCCCAAACACACATGCACACACACACACACCTTAAAGCCTACAGTGTTAGTGTGAAATAGGGCTAAGCCAACCCTTGGTCATGACCATATGTCCATCAGGAAACAGTACTGCTCTGGGAAGAAAGTGCTCAACTAATAAAGAGGCCCTGTAAGAACATCAGACTACAGGGTGGGGTAAGTCCTCTTATTGCTCTGTGAGTCACCTACCAACCAGGATGGTATAAGTAAATCCAGCTCTGATATTCAGTAATTTAGGATCTGAGGGCCAAGCTGGTATTCCATACCCTGAGCTCTTGCTTTCATGTTGGCAGACATGCCATGGAAGAGCCAGAGTATCAAGACAAGCGATTATGGCTCATTCTCTAAACTACATTGACAGCTCAGGACAGTAAAAACCAAAAAAGAACAACAACAACAAAAGGCTACATCTTTGGAATACACGCTAAAAGCAACCAGCAGGAAGCAATGGGACAAGGTAAAGTCACCTGTACCTGAGATGGCACACTGTTGGCTTGCTAAAGCAGAAAGGACATAGGGCCTCTTGGGTTTAGCCTTTATTCCCCCAGGGACTGGAATGATAACTGCTTCCTCTGACCAATGGACCGGAGCCTGAGGGATGGGAGAAGTCCACGCTGGACCACTCATATGGTCAGAAACAGCCTCACAACTGCCTGCACGCAACAAACTGGCAGCTCTTTAGAGGGGATGCTCTAGGGACCTAGCGCTGCAGTAACCCAGGGAAACAAATCCAGATTGAATCAGTCAGTCAAGGCCTCTACAGTTCCACATAAGGTATTGTAGGGCAATGGTACTGGCCAACACACAATTTTAAACAATGCGCTCCCTGAATGCGGCACATGTCCAGGTCAGAAGAGCTGTACTCTGCCACAAACAACCCATGATGAGGCAGGTGCTGGCCGTCCCACTGCCTATGTGGTCAATTGCCGTTTCTCAAGGAAGCCTGACACATTTGTTTTACACAGTAACCATGCATATTTCTCATTTTAAATCAAGAATTACTCATTATCCCATTCCCTTTCATTTTTCTTTCTCACATGGAAACATAAATAAGCTACAGTACAGTCACACAAAGGAACATGACTTAGCAACAACAAAACACTAGAGTACTGATACCTGCTACCACATGGAGGAACTGTGCTGGTGTTGTGCTAAGTGGAGGAGGCCAGACACATACTGTGCCGACACCATCTATAAGGAAAGGAAAGTTGACCAGACAGTCATGGTTGCCCTCAGCTTGCGTCACAGGGGGATCAGAGGAACCAGGAAGTATTAAGAGGAAGGACGCTCAAGAGTGATAGGGCGGCTGAACAACTCAGAGCGTACAAAACCCACCTTAAATGACTGAATTGTACAGCAGGTGAATTATCAAGTGCACAGGTATCTTAAAATGTCTGAAGGATCTTTCTTGAATGCCACCTTCATTTGGGTCTGAAGTCTACTATGCTCAATCCTAACTTTCGTTCCTTCTTCACGCATGTCCTCCCTTTGTTTAGAAGAGAGATTATAATCACTGAGAGAAAGAGAGAAAGCATAGCACCCGCACGAGTGTAAGCATGCGCAATGGCTAAGTACCAGTCATGGTAGGAGGAATAAACATAACCACAAGCATAAAAGCACAATCTTGAGAGTCTCTAACAAATATGGATTCCCAAAATATTTAACCAAGCTTTTGTAAACCTCACTCTGTTTCTCCTGTAAGATAGGGAAACACCACTTATCACATCTAATGTATGAGGCTATTATAAAAATAAATGAGAAAAAAAATCTATGTGAATGGTTAATATGATGCCTAGGCACCTGAAAGTACTCAACAAATAAATCATAAAGCTACTTATGGAAACTGTGTAGCCGGCTTTTCTCATGTTAGCCATTCTGCATGACAAAGCCAGCCAGCTTAATAAAAAGTAGCAAATTACAGGCACCTCAAATTGGTCATGATCATAACCCTAGATATTTTAACCCACCTTACTCAGAGTCCAAGTAGGTGTTTAATATTGTCGGCTTTTTAATGTAAATTCGTTTCCCTATTTCTTGCTCTCTTTAAACCTTAAGCATCCAATTCCATGTTCCTTCCTTAATTGTAATCCATACTTATCACTTTAATTAGGATATGTTAAGCTACTCTTGATAAATTGTTTATTTAGAGTGATACAACATTCAGTATTCTGTTCTTCCTAAAAGTGTATCTTGAAAACAACCAAAGACACACAACAGAAGGAATCACAGTGAACTTTGTACCTTTGTGATAGAAACCCTGGAAGTTGTAAAATGATTCTATAGTAGTTGTGACAAGCAAAGCAATTTACCGAACAGTAGGGCTGAGTTGGAAACCTAACACAATACAACTGACAACAACAATTGTTTGTTTTTTGAAGTAGGGTCTCACTCTCACCCAGGCTGACCTAGAATTTACTATGTAGTCTAAAGGTGACCTTGTACTCACAGTGATCTTTCTACCTTTTATTCTTTTAGTCTACTGTGTTTTATAATCTTTTGATGAATATATATTACTTTTAAGACTTAAAAACAAGGGCTGGAGAGATGGCTTAGCGGTTAAGCGCTTGCCTGTGAAGCCTAAGGACCCCGGTTCGAGGCTCGGTTCCCCAGGTCCCACGTTAGCCAGATGCACAAGGGGGCGCACACGTCTGGAGTTCGTTTGCAGAGGCTGGAAGCCCTGGCGCGCCCATTCTCTCTCTCTCCCTCTACCTTTCTCTCTGTGTCTGTTGCTCTCAAATAAATAAATAAAAAATAAAAGGGATTTTAAAAAAAAAAAAAGACTTAAAAACAAATTCAATGCCTCTTGGCATTTTCTTAACACAAATATATCTCTGAGTCAAAAAGATAAGGATTCAAAGCACTAGTCTACCATTTATTATGTGTACAATGTGGAAGATAGGAAGAAAAATTCACCTCAATTTCCAAGTGGTGCTGCTGGTCAGGAAGCCATGTCTTTAAGACCAAAGTCATCTGGACAATATGCTACACAGATTTTAACTGTCTTTTTTTTTAAACTATTTTTTGTTTATTTATTTATTTGAGAGCGACAGACACAGAGAGAAAGACAGATAGAGGGAGAGAGAGAGAATGGGCGCGCCAGGGCTTCCAGCCTCTGCAAATGAACTCCAGACACGTGCGCCCCCTTGTGTATCTGGCTAACGTGGGACCTGGGGAACCGAGCCTCGAACCGGAGTCCTTAGGGTTCACAGGCAAGCGCTTAACCGCTAAGCCATCTCTCCAGCCCTTAACTGTCTTTTCACATCAATGCTGCTTCAGAAATACTTGCTTACTAGGTAAGGAATTAAACCTCAGCCTACTGCTATATATTTATCTAAAAGTTCAACTTGACAGCATAGGATAATTCTTTCCAGAACACTAAGGGAACTGGTGTTTTCCATGTAAAATGGTCACCAAATAGTACTGTATCTAGAATAGATTAATTCCAGCATGGGGAAAATGCTTAAGAACGTGAACAAAGATCAAATGCAATGTGGCCGACACTGAATCCACTGCAAGTTGTTCTGCGCCTGGCTGGTAACCCATCCAGGACCAAAGGGGAGAATCTAGTGTCACAGAGCACTAACTTTGCCCTGGGTGCCCTCTGTCGACAAAAATTGACATAACCACGTCTCCTGTCTGCCCTCCCTGTTCTCCTTCTGCCCCGGGAGAGCCAAAAGTCAGTCGAGTATGATTAACACTGCAGTAAGAAAGATTTCCAGTTATGAAATTTTCCTTGGCCCACAGTAGAAGGAGGAATATATCTTTTCTTTCCCCAGCTTTCCCAGGCCACCTTTATATGTTCTTGGGCCTGCAGCTTGTCTCTAAAGCAGTTAACTGGTTCAAGAATGAATAAAAGAAATAACCAGAATTTACAGCCTTAGTAAGTGGGATTTACATCACACTGTTTTTCACTTTAGAAACGGCTAGTAAGGGCTGGAGAGATGTCTTCACAGTTAAGTAATTTGCTTGCAAGGCCAAAGGACCCAGGTATGATACCCACATAAGCCAGATGCACAAGGTGGCACATGCATCTGGAGTTCATTCACAGTAACTAGGAGCCCTGATGTGCCCATTCTCTCTATCTGCATCTCTCTCAAATAAATAAATAAAATATTTTTTTAAAAAATGGCTAATAAAAGCACAGGAAATAAACTAACAAATAAAATGTAAAATGCTAAAGATATTAAACTATCACTGTGGGGCTAGGTGGGAGGGTTTTGTTGGTCAAGTACTTGCTGTGCAAGCATGATGACCTGAGTACAACTCCAAAACCCATGCAAAAAGAGCCAGGTATGGTGATGTGCGTTTGTAATCTCAGCACTGGGAGAGTAAGGCAGCTGCATGATCTCAGGGTTTGTTGGCTAGCCAACTAGCCTAATTAGTAAACTCTAGGCCAATGAGACCCTGTCTCAAAAAAAAAAAAAAGTGTTGCCAGGCTTGATGGTGCACACCTTTAATCCCAGCACTTGGGAAGCTGAGGTAAGAGTATCACTGTAATTTACCAGGCCAACCTGAGACTAATTCCAGGTCAACCTAGGTTATAGCAAGACCCTACCTCAAACCTGAGGAACATGCACCCACAAACAGATATGTACATGTGCACACACAATCAATGGTCAAGTTCCTTAGGAGTTTCTACAGATGAGAAACTAAAACAATCCAAGTAGAATGAGAACATCCTTAAGCTGGCAAACATACCCATCACCACCACCTCCAGTCTCCTCACAGAAAGGGCCCAAGAAGTAAAGTGAGGCACACAAAACTAGAAAATTAGAAACAAAGCCACGACTCAAGGTTCTTTTTTTAAAAAAAATTTGAAAGAGAAGGAGGCAGAGAGAGAGAGAGAGAGAATGGGCACGCCAGAGCTTCTAGCCTCTGTAAATGAATTCCAGATGCGTGCACCCCCTTGTGCATGTGGCTAAAGTGGGTCCTGGGGAATTGAGCCTCAAACAGGGGTCCTTAGGCTTCACAGGCAAGCGCTTAACCGCTAAGCCATCTCTCTAGCCCATCAAGGTTCTTTTTACTGCTCAAAAAACTTTTCTCATTTAGCGATTACCTAGGCAAAGATAATCACAACTTAATTACTTCTTTAGATGGGAAAAGAAACTAATAATATTAATAATCCAAAAGGAGGAGGGAGGACTGGAGAGATGGCTTAGCGGTTAAGCACTTGCCTGTGAAGCCTAGGGACCCCGGTTCGAGGCTCAGCTCCCCAGGACCCACGTTAGCCAGATGCACAAGGGGGCACACGCGTCTGGAGTTCGTTTGCAGTGGCTGGAGGCAGTAGCGTGCCCATTCTCTCTCTCTCTCTCTCTCTCTCTCTCTCTCTCTCTCTGCCTCTTTCTCTCTCTGTCACTCTCAAATAAATTAATTAATTAAAATATACATGTATCTTTAAAAAAAGGAGGAAACCTGACTTTTTCTACCGTTAAAGTTAAGACTTTCATAATATAACACTTCCTTAATAGCATCAAGTTTTCAACAATAATTTTTTTTTTTCACAAGGTTGAAAACTGCATGGGCCACCAACAACACACGTCTACATGAGGAGCAGTGGCCCATGCTCCATGAGCTAAGGCCAGCCTGCCATTTGTTATTGTACAACCACATACCACTAAGGAACTGAAATGCTTGTACATTTGTAATGGGTGAACAACAACAAAAATGTCACATATTTTACAACAGGGGAAATTTCCATTTCAGGGCCTGCAAATAAATTTTTATTAGACCACGGCCACACTCATTGCTCGGACAATCTGTGGTCTGCTTTCATGCTACAGCTTCAGTGCCCAGTCAACAGTGTATGGCCCATAACACCTATATGTCTACTCTGCCCAATCCTGTTCTCAACTACTGACAGATATGGTATCTGGTCATTGACTCATGTAGGAAGTACGAGATCATGCTCCTCTGAAGCCTGTTCCTTGGGTCTATGTGCTCACCTAGCCACTGAGTACAAGTCCTTCATGGGGTGAGTCACTGACTTGTGCTGCCTGTCTGACTGATCTTGCCTTCAGAGAAGCTGTGGTTCTCTGCAAGATTGGCATGTTTTTAAGCTAATATTTATTAGCATCCCCATTATATAAATGAGGAAGCAAACCTCAGAGAAATTCAATATTAGATCCAAACTAGAATTTGGCTCTGACACCAAAGTTCTACAAACGTTCTCCAATAATTTTCAAACTGGGTTTTCTAGCCAGTTGAGGAGTCTCCTAGGGAAAACAACACACACACACACACACAAAAGAGGGTTCCCTATGTTTTCCACTAAGGCTGCACTAACAATGTCTATTTTTACAAATTGTCTGACTGATTTCAAACACACAGTTTGCTACATGCATTCCCCTCCCCCTTCTACAATGACACAGATCGCAGCCATTAACAACATGACCTCAAAATTTCCTGAGACCCTTCATATGTGATTTATTGGCCTCAACCACTGGATTTCAAGACATGTACAACTCAAGAGTTTGACTGGCACTTTGAGAGTTTAGGTCATGGCAGTGTTGCCCTTTCTTTCTGTCCTCAAAGAACTCAAGATGCCACAGAGAACACCACGTGACCTGGGAGCCTCATCTGCCCACACAACACAGTCCCTATCTGGGGCCTCGCGCGTTGGTGCAGAGCTCCACTGTGGTGGTAGGCATGCCTAGCCAGCTTCAAAACAGCTCATATAAAGGCACACCTCCCTAGAGGTCAGCTTCCATCCTGCTCACCTGCTGTGTCCAAGCTTGTTTGTTCATAGCCTTCTCCCTCCTTCCGTACTGTGAGCCTAAGAAGGAATGTCCCTGTACAGCAAAAATAGTATAGTAGGATTCACTAACTCATCACCTGACAACCACCACATGCAACAATCTGATAGGAGAAGCTGATGCCGAAGTCTGAAAGGCAATCCCCCTCTTCAAAATGAAAGTCACCTCAGGCCACTTCTTACTACCTTTCGCAAATCTCACAAACCTGAGACTCTTAATTTCCTCATCTACCAGAAAAGATTAAATCCCAGCCTCCTTTCATACAGACTGAGGTCTAGGAAGACAAAGAACAGTTATAAAGATGATATGCACTTAAGCAGGACACAGAAATGCAGTGAAAAGGTGTCCTCCATTAGGAAAGGGGAAGTAAGGAGGGAGGCTGCCGACTAAAGAAAAATCAAACACAAAAGTGAATTTTTAATTTTTTTAAATTTATTTTTAAAGAGAATGAGAATAAGTGTGTCATGGCCTCCAGCAGCTGCAAACAAACTCCAGACATAGACACCACTTGGTGCATCTGGCTTCACATGGGTAGCAGGAAATTGAATTCAGGTTGTTAGGCTTTGCAGGAAAGCACCTTAACCACTAAGGCATCTCTCCAGCCCAGAAGTTAAAAAAATCAAGTAAAGCGTGAGATATATGCCCGCAGTGAAAATGTCACAAACTGAAATCTAACAAATTTGAATTAGGAATTCAGGTTCACTAATAAAAATGTATGAACCTGTTTCTTTACCTGTACAAAGGATCAAATAATCCCTGCTAAACATTTCATATAGATTCTGGCACACCATCAGCACTCTACACATGCTGGCTGTCTTCCTTAGACTACTCTGTCCTGGGTAGCTGTTAGGGCTAGGGCATGTCTGCTAGAATTAATGGATGTTCTTAGGAGGCCCTCTGACCCACAGGAAGCTTGTGAGACTGAGCTATAGGCACACTAAAGGAGCAAGAAAGATCCTGACAGCCGGAAACAACAGGATAATTACTGACTATTTTAACAGCCTTCTAGGGCTCCATAAAATAACAGATTTATATGTAATATCCACTTGTCCAAACTTATTAAATTTGTAAAGGTACTCTCTTACCAAAAGATCATATATCCAGATTCTTAAGTATTAATTTTTCGTAACGCTGTGGCAAAGCAACAGCAATGAAAAGTCTGACCAAAATTGGCTCTTTTTTTTTTTTTGGTTTCTTAAAGTAGGGTCTCACTCTAGTCCAGGCTAACCTGGAATTTCCTATGTCGTCTCAGGGTGGCCTTGAACTCATGGTGATCCTCCTACCTCTGCCTCCGAGTGCTGGGATTAAAGGCATGCGCCATCACACCTGACCAAAATTGGCTTTTTTATCCCCTCTGTCCATAGGAGAAAATCTCAATGAAGTAATGTCAACACTTCAAGAAGGACAACATGATAGGACACACCAATAATCTCAGTACTTGGAAGGCTGATGTAGGAGGCCAGCCTGGGCTAAAAAGCAAGATGTAGCCAGAGACTGGCTAGCAACTATGAGGCTGGCCTTTTGTCTTACCTTACATACTGAACTGGCCGGTTTTATTTTAAATCATCTCTTAGTTGTCTGATGAAGATAAAAGTTAGGGGGCTGGAGAGATGACTCAGAAGTTAAGGGGCTTGCCTATAAAGCTTAAAGGCTTGGGTTTGATTCCCTAGTGCCCACAGAAGTCACATGCACAAGATGGAGCATGTTCTCTCTCATTTTCTCTCTCTCTCTCTCTGTCTGCTTGCAAATAAATTAATATTTTTGAAAAAACATGATAGGGGCTATGTGTAGGTGTGTGAACTCATCCATGCTCTGCAAGCACTTGACCAACTGTGTCCATCTCCCTAGCTGTGGTTCAAGCTTCTAAAAGTAACTCACGAAATGGTAGCTTGGGCTGGCTGTGAGAAGACCATCTACTGTTTGGTATACTAATCACCTCAATGAGAATATGCCTACAACCCAGGTTAGCCTATGTAATACTACACAAGTTAAATTTCCTGTTGTTGGCACTGTTTGTAACACTAACTGTCATTTGTATCTCTAGTCAGAGATTTTTTTCTACTGGCCACATTAAGTATCTCCTTATAATACAACCAGTTATGGAAACGTGTCACGTCAGTGTACTAAAAAGTCAAGCATTGACATTATGATCCATTCATTTATAACATATGCCTAAGCAATTTCAGTTAAGAGTCAAGAAACAATCACATACATCCTTCAACTAAGCAAAGAGTCAAAGCTGATGGAAGAAATCAAACAGGGGCAAAAAAGGTACAGCAAAGGAATGAGAATAAAAACCAGCTCTATTTTGCAGTATTTCTGGTATAAGTTATTCATCTACCTGCAGATCCACAGCAGCCTGTAAGGGTTTAGGAGGCAGAAGAACCAATAAAAAAAAGTCCCATTATTTCCATAACTAAGAGTGTCACTAGTAAGAAACACAAAATCAAAGTCAAGAGAGCCCTTAAAGGAAAGAAACTCGGACCTAGGGACAGATGACAAGACACTTTCTATACTGTATGGAAAGCTAAAGGCAGCTCAAGCTCTTTCACAACCAATGTCATTCTTGTCCCAGTACGTTTTTCAAAATTTAATCTTTTCAAACACCCTGGTCTCACAGATGAGAAAACCGAGCCTTCAAGAAATGAGATTCTAGCCAGGCGTGGTGGCGCACGCCTTTAATCCCAGCACTCAGGAGGCAGAGGTAGGAGGATTGCAATGAGTTTGAGGCCACCCTGAGACTACATAGTTAATTCCAGATCAGCCTGGATGAGAGTGAGACCCTACCTTGAAAAACCAAAAGAAACAAAAGAAAGGAAAGGGAAAGGAAAGGAAAGGAAAAAAAAAGAAGTGAAGTTCTATGCTCATAGTCCAGGGTTATTTCCCACATTCACATGATCTGAATCTTGCAGAAATTCTCTTATAACCTGTCAAGTAAGTTCACTCAAAGACAATGAGCAAAGGGTTCACCAAAGAGAAAATTGTGAGCAGAGGTCATTCAGCATTCTTGGGATCGCAGGAGAGGGAGCTATAGCCAAAGGTCTCGCAGGACGCTTGGAATTTTGCTGGAGAAGCAAGCAGCAGTGTTTCAAGCGAAAGGCGCTAAGAAGAAACTTATGTCCAAGACAGATACCTGAAGGGCTATGAAGAGAAATACACGATAGACAAAATGAATAGATAAGGTAACAATGACAAACAGAACTGGAGAAACTAGGACCAAATTGTAAATTGACTTGAAAAGAAAAGAAATACCTTACCTTGGACCAAATTCTAGCCAAGTTATGAAAATTTCAAAAATTCTTTCTACTAATGCTGCCAAATCTATATGAGGTAGGCAAATAAACTTACACATGGTTCATTCCCCCATAAAGAGCTATTAAATTTAAGAGATTAGACATATATTCCAAGCTACTAATTTAAAATCTAAAGATTATTCTCATATAACAAATAACTAAGAATTAAAAAGAAACTGGGGGGGGACAGGAGAAAGACTTAAATCAGAGCATGAGAACCAATTTCCTTGTAAAGCTCCCTTTTCCATAAAATAAATTATAAAATAATTTGCTGGGTTAGAGAGATGGCTTAATGGTTGAGGCACTTTCCTATAAAACCAAGGACCCAGGTTCGATACCCCAGGACCCATGTAAGCCAGATGCACAAGCTGGTGTATGCATCTAGAGTTCGTTGCAGCAACTGGAGGCCCTGGCTTTCCTATTTCCACCTCACTTTCCCTCCCTCTTTCCCCCTCCCTCTTTCTCTAATAAGTAAAAACTTTTTAAATTTTACAAAAAGAAAATAATTTACTGACCCTAACAGCATGTAAGAAAATTTGCTTTTTACCTATATTCTGTAGCATTCTTTCACAGGGAGCATAGCTCTTCCCTTATAAATAACTGGAGATTTTAAAGAGGGAGAAAACCTGTCCAAAGTCATACTGCCTGCAACAGCAGCGATGATTTAAAGTCAAAGAACTATTTCCATGAAACAGCCTGTCACAGAGGCTACAATGCAGCTTTGGTCAAAAGGGCAAGTGGCCTGGCTGACTTCTGCTGCTGGTTCTCTGCTGAACTGCATCTCGTAAGACATGCAGAAAGCAGCAGAACTTCTCTTCACTATGCGAAAAGCTTTCTTGCCCAAACTTGTCAGCCCCTAAGGAGCTAGAGAAGGCAGTGTCAGCCAAGCAGCTACTATATATGTGCCAATCTTCCTTGGAGCAATCACCAGGTCTGAGTCGAAAAAGGTAAAATAGCTGTTTTCATAGTCTCTTTCACAAAATAGATATATTCAGAGCTTATTCAAGCTTAGTAAGCAAGATGAAAACAGATTTTTTTCTTTCCTTGGGGAAAAAGAAAGATATGGCCTATAAGAAATCTCATGAGAAAAAAAAATTTGCAAATTATAATCTGACAAAGAACTTTAGCCAGAATATACAAAGAATTCTTGTAATTCAATAAAACAAGAAAACCATATAAACTGAGTAAAGGAACTTCAATAGATACCTGGACAAAAATATTGGGCCAGACATGGTGGCACACATCTTTAATCCCAGCACTTGGGAGGCAGAAGTAGGATGATTATGGTGAGTTTGAGGCCACCCTGAGACTACATAGTGCATTACAGGTCAGCCTGAGCTAGAGTGAGACCCTTCCTTGAAAAAAAAAAATAATAATGAGGGCTGGAGAGATGACTTGGTGGTTAAGGTGCTTGCCTGCAAAGCCAATAGACCCAGGTTTGATTCCCTAGGACCCACATAAGCCAGATGCACAAGGTGGCACATGCATCTGGAATTCATTTGCAGTAGCCAAAGGCCCTGGTGTGCCCCTTCTCTCTCCCTTTCTCTCTCTCCCCTTCTGTCAAATAAATAAAATTAATTAATTTTAAAAAATATGTAGGAGCAATTTGTAAACACATGAAATGGTACCCCATATTGTTAAACATTAGTAACATATAAATTAAAACACTACAGGTGTGGTGGCACATACCTCTAATCCCAGTGCCTTGGGAAGCAGAGATAGGAGGAGTGCTGTGAGTTCAAAGCCAGCCTGAGACTACAGAGTGACTTTCAGGTCAGCCTGGGGCAAGAGTGAGACCCTACCTTGAAAAAAACAAACAAATAAAACACTACAGGGTACAGGGGCTGGGAACATGGCTCAGCATTAAAGGCACTGGCAAAACCTACTGGCCAGGGATTCAGTTTCCAGGCCCCCCACATAAGCCAGACACAAGTGGCTCAAGTATCTGGCATTCATCTGTAGTGTGGCAAGAGACTTTGCTGTGCCTGTGCACACACACACAAATTCATACAAACAAATGCAAGACCACTACATGTTCATTATAATTTCAAGAGTAGACAAAACCAAAACACTTCAGAAAAAAAAAAAGTCTGATGGTTGTATTAGAAGTTAAGCACAAGATTACCATTACCTCAGCAATTCCACTCCAAAAAACCTACCGAAGAGAAATCAAACTTGTGCCACACAAACACCTGTAATGAATGTTCATGACAGCCTAACTGGCAACAATCCAAATTCCTACCAACTGGTAAAAATAGGTAAGCAACTGAGTGCATATAAAATACTGACATATTCTATGTAGCAGTTCTTTCTCATTGCTAGGACAGAAGCAACTTATGGGTACAAAAGGTTGCTGGCTTACAGTTTCAAAGGGAAGTTTCATCGTAGCAGGGAAAGCATGGCAGGAGCAAACAGTTGGGCATCACATCTCCACAGCAGTGGGGAGGAGGAAAGAGTGAGCTCCGTGGCAAGGCGGGCTGGGCTGTAACACAGCCCCAGGCCTGACCACAGTTGACATAGCTCCTCAGAAAGGCTCCCCTCCCATAAGCTCCACCAACTGAGGATTAAGCATGAGGCGTCATCACAAAGACATGAGAATATGGGGGATCTTTACATTCAAGCCACTATATACCACAACCTGAGTGACCTCAAAAACAATGTTAACTGAAGGTCACACAAAGAAAATTACATATATTTTGTAAGTCCATCAAGTCCATGAAATATCTAGAAAAAAGTATATTATAGTCAGAAACATATCATATTAGTTGCCTAGAGGGGACTGGGGTAGCATCAGGGACTGACTACAAGAGAATCTGAGAGAACTTGGGAGATAAGGGTGGTGTCACTGCACAAATTTACTGAAAACTGTTCAATCAGGAGCCAGGAAGATGGCTCAGTGAGTAAGAGCACTTGCTATACAAGCATGAGGACAAGATCCCAGAACCCGTATAATAAGCTGCGCATGGCTGTGCACACCTCTAACCCCGGGACTGGGAGGAGAGGCAGGAGAACTGCTGGAAGTCCCTGGTCAGCCAGTCTAACTGAAAAGCGGGGAGCGCCAGGTTCAATGAGAGACACTCTATTAAGGAAATTAGATGGAGGAGCAGTAAGGAAGAACACAATATCGTCTTCTGACTCCCACACGTATGCGCGCAGGGCTCACATATCTGCACATGCCACATACATTTACAAACACCCTACCAAACTGCTTAATGTAAACATTACATTGGATGAATTTTTATGGTATGGAAATTATATTTCAATAGAGCTCTTAAAAAAGCAATTGCCAGCTGGGCGTGGTGGTGCACGCCTTTAATTCCAGCACTTGAGAGGCAGAGGTAGGAAGATCACTGTGAGTTCGAGGCCACCCTGAGACTCCATAGTGAATTCCAAATCAGCCTGGGCTAGAGTGAGACCCTACCTCGGGGGGGGGGGGGGGAGGGAATGCCAGGACAGGGGAGAGATGGCTCAGTGGTTAAAGGTGCTTATTTTATTTTTTTTAAGCAAAATCTTATTTATTCCTTTTTTTTTTATTAGTTTGGTATTCAGCAAACACAGGCAGTTTGGTACCATTATTAGGCTCATCCATGTAAAGGTGCTTGTTTTAAAAGCCTGCTGACCTAGGTTCAATTCCCCAGTGCCCATCGAAAGCCAGATGCATAAAATGGCACGTGAAAATGGAGTTCATCTGTAGTACCCATACTTTTTCTCTCTCAAATAAATAAATGAGTTTTCAAAAAGTGATTGCTGCCGGGCATGGTGGCACACGCCTTTAATCCCAGCACTCGGGAGGCAGAGGTAGGAGGATCGCCATGAGTTCAAGGCCACCCTGAGACTACAGAGTTAATTCCAGGTCAGCCTGGACCAGAGTGAGACCCTACCTCGAAAAACCAAAAAAGAAAAAAAAAGTGATTGCCATACATATATGCATAATTTATTTATATATATACATATGCATGTTTATAGTTTAAATATAACTTTATATATATAGTAATCAAGGAGGAAGCAGTAAATAAGAAAGTGAGTAGGGCAGGGGAGATGACTCAATGGTTAAAGGTGCTCGCTTGCAAAGCCTGTCACTTCAGGTTCAATTCCCCAGCACCCACATATAGCCAGATGCAAAGTAGTACATGCATCTGTGATCTCAGCACACCTAGACAATGGGAGGCAGAGCTAGAAGACTCTGAAGCTCCTTGGCCAACTACTTTGAAATTATCTCCAATTGCAAGGGAACCTTTCTCAAAGAAGGTGGTGGGTGGTGCAGACACTTTAACGTTGTCCTCTGACCTACACACACACACACACACACACACACACGTTAACTTGGTAAATTAAAGAAAATGAATGAAGGTATAATATTCTGTCATTCAGCTATAAAATTTATCTGCACCCAGAATGATGTGTTATACAAGCTATAAAGGAACAAAAAATACTGACTTTAACAAAAATGGCTTTATTGGCTGGGCATGGTAGTGCACACCTTTAATCCCAGCACTCGGGAAGCAGAGGTAGGAGGATCACTGTGAGTTCGAGGCCACCCTAAGACTACACAGTGAATTCCAGGTCAGCTTGGGCTAAAGTGAGACTCTACCTCGAAAAACCAAAAAAAAGGGGGGGGGACTTTATTGGAAGGAAGGAAACTATGCCTTTAAAACCCTTTAAATTTCTTGCCTTCAACAGCACACTAAAGGATGGTATCAAAATCTGGTAAGTCAAGAAATAGCAAAATGCAACTTCTTTAGATGCATGGCAATAAGCAGCAGAACAGAAAAGGGTCTTTGCAGGCAGAGCAGCACTGGAACTCTCTGCAGAAAGAAATGATCTGCAAGCAGCAACAAAGGCTGACACTGAGCATGAGGTTGGAAAGCACCAGGCGCTGTTGCATGTCCGGCCCTTCATCCACTAGAGGGTGTAAGGACGCCACCATAGAGCAGCCTATCCCAGTGATGCCGCCCGATGATGACCTGGCATGAAGGCTGAATAGGGACCTGCACAACCCACCTGAAGAAAAGTGGTTTTATACTTCTTATCACTAACAACAAAGAAAAGGATGTCTAACTTTTAAAAGAACAAGAAATACCACCTTTCATTTTAATCTGGTGACTGCCTAAGGGACATGGGGGCTCTTTATGGTTTTCTTTGTTTGGATTGGTACTGTTACTGAGGCTTAAACCCAGGGCCTCACACATGCTAAGTACACTCTATAAGTGAGCTACACCCCCATCCCTTAAGGGTAAATTTTTTAATTTTTTTAAATTTATTTGGGGGAGGGGAGACAGGGAGAATGGGCGTGTCAGGGCCACTAGACATTGCAAACAAACTCCAGACACATATGCCACCTTGTGCATCTCGCTTACAAGGGTACTACAGGTTCTTAGGCTTCACAGGCAAGTGCCTTAACTACTAAGCTATCTCTCCAGCCCAAAGGCAAATTTTTTTAAAAATATATTTTACTAACCAGATGTGGTGGTGCACGCCTTTAATCCCAGCACTCAGGAGGCAGAGGTAGGAGGATCATTGTGAGTTTGAGGCCACCCTGAGAACATTGAGTGCATTCCAGGTCAACATGGGCTACAGTGAGACCCTACTTTGAAAAACAAAAACAAATAAACAAACAAACACACATACATACATACATACATATATATATATATATATATATATATATATATATTTGACAGAAAGAAAGAGGGAGAAAGAGAGAGAATGGGTGCGACAGGGCCTCTAGCCACTGCAAACAAACTCCAGATGCAAGTGCCACCTTGTGCATCTGGTTGATGTGGGTCCTGGGGAACCAAATCTGGATCCTTTGACTTTCTTTGTAGGCAACCACCTTAACTGCTAAGCCATCCCTCCAGGCCTCAAGGGTGAATTTTTAATGATGAAAATTATTAAAATAAGGTTTGTTCAAAACAGTCATTAAACCATTAGTGGATACAGGAGGCAAATTCTGATCAACTATTTCTTAATGGAATGGGATAGAATGTAAAAATCACACAATACTTAGACAGCAAGGGTAGGTATGTATGGTAACACTTGGCTGAGCTCTAGCCACCCATGTGCATGTTTTTACATGTGCTGTGTCTGGATGTGGAGGTTCTAGGATATTCAGCACTTCAGACGTTTTTACTCAGCAAAGCACAGAGTTGGAATTTGACCACTCCCCTCCCATGCACTCTACCACAATTCTGCCCATGCAAAGGAAAACAGTCAACGTTTCCTTGCTGCCAAGCCAAGTGACTGCATGAAGAGATGTGTTTGTGTTCTTTTTTTCTTTCTCACATCTCTTAATCAAAATAACTAAAAGCCCCAAAAAACTCACTGCAAAAACAGATCTAAAATAAACACTATCCTAAGGGCAAAAGGATGAAGAACTCATTAGGAAAGGGGCAGTAAAAATTTCTTGAAAGAAAATCTTTTTAATACCAAAACTCTTAAGTCATTATTTTATGTTAGTTTTGAGAGAGAGAGAGAGAGAGAGAGAAGCAGGGAGGAGGAAACACCGAGTGCACTATGAACAAACTCCAGGAGCGCGTGCGCCCCCTTGTGCGCATGTGCAACATTGCATGCTTGTGTCACTTTTGCATCTGGCTACTTGGGACCTAGAGATTCAAACAGGCTTTGCAGGCAAGCACCTTAACCACTAAAGCATCTCTCCAGCCCTCTCTTAAGTCATTTTTATTCTGTTCTCTATAGTAAATTTAAATTTATCTAAGTCATATTTACCAACTTAAACATTTTATTTGATAGTTATTTATTATTTTTGGTAACCACTAAAGCATATCCACACAATGACTTTTTTTAATTTTGAAATCTGATTTATTTAAGTCAGAAATTGAGAGAGAGAGAGAGAGAATGGGTGTGGCCAGGGCCTCCAGCCACTGCAAATGACCTCTAGACATATGTGTCACCTTGTGCAACTGGCTTACGTGGGTCCTGGGGAATGGAACTGGGATCTTTTGGCTTTGCAGGCAAACGCCTTAACCATGCATTCATAAGCACAAGCATGTATATCACAAGGCAATATAGCAGGAATCTAGACCACTACCTGGTGTCACCTGCTTAAAATCCTCCATGGCTTCAACCTAAAACATTTAGCTTTTCTGAGCTGGTTTCCACTTCTACAAAGCTGGAACACTGTCTCCTCTACGTCCACAGAAAGACCACAACAGCAAGCGCATTAGCCTGGAGTACTGCATTCTTTCAGGAAGCTTGTTCACTGCTTGGGAAAGACAGCTTGTGATGACTATGTATAAAAAAGCAAAACTCTGCAAGGTTCCACCTGCTTTCCTTCACAGATTTTTGTTTTGTTTTGTTTTGTTTTTTGAGGCAGGGTCTCACTTTAGCTCAGGCTGACCTGGAATTCTCTATGAAGTCTCAGGGTGGCCTCAAACTCACGGTGATCCTCCTACCTCTGCCTCCTGTGTGCTAGGATAAAGGTATGTGCCACCATACCTGGCTCCTTCACAGATTTTTAACTGTGTTATTTCACTTATAACATGATCAAAATGTTACTTTTAACAATGAAATGCTGGTCCCCTAAGTGCTAATGAACTTAACCAGCAGCCATGGACCCCTATAGCTAAGCTTCACAATGTTTGTGAAGCCCCTAGATGAAGAGTAAAGTAACAAGAGAGGAGAGAAAAGACCTCCAACATGACAGTGTACTTCCCTTGGGTAAGTTAATAATCTGTCTGGAGGGAAGGACCTCAAGTACAAGACCAACTTAATTTTTATTCATCTATAACTTGAACTGCTTTGCCTGAGGAAGTTACTGAACCTCTTGTACCTTTGTTTTCTTACTCTTCCAAAGGGAACACTTGACTCGTCTATTTCAAAACGTATGTCTTGGGGGATGAGATGAGATTATACCAAAGGTGCCTCACAGCAATCAAGTGATTACAATTTTTACCTTCAGATGGTGATAAAAATCATATGTGGACATATGCCCACAAATACACATGTTAAAAAGTCTGTGTGGACACAGTTCTTAGCTATTTTAGAAAGGAACAGTGAAAGAATAAGGAAAATAAACAAAGGGGCACAGCTGAAATTCAGCCCACTCCCTGGCTCCTGGGTTTGCTGAGACAAATCCACAGTGGGGGATGTAAAGATCACAAGTTCAGTTCCTCTGCACCTTGGATTGCACTGCCTCCCAAATCTCGAAGGACAAAGTGAGAGTTCACAAGATTAGGCACATTAATTAGCAGTACTCAACTGGATTCTGTAGTCATCCAATACAACAAGCAGCGATTCAATATTTGCTTGATTCTAGGATCCCTAATTCAAAGATCCAGCCAGAGTACAAAATAAAGTCCAAGAAAACAAACTGGAATAAACCTGTTACCACCCAGGATGTACCTCAAAGTAAATGGGCAGCTTTAAACCATGGATGGCAAAGAGTATGTTTAGGTCTCCAGCAGATACCATGAGTAATGAATGTGCAAGTTATAGAAAGAGCTCTGGGCTACAAAAGAAAAAAATAAATAAAAGAAGTCCAGGTAAATAAAACTACTTTAACAAATTCCTATTAAGTCCTTTTGCTTAGCTTCTTGATGATCTGCAATCCCCACAGAGGAACGCTGTGCTAGACAGTGTCCTTACAGATTCTTGTAAATTCAGAAGTCTCTTTCCACACTCAACATCAATTAACTTACCTCTTGCTTCCCAAATATTTTACGAATAATTAAACATTTGTATTAATATGCAAGACTAGATGAAAAGATGAACACAGTGTGTTATATTCAGTGTCCAAGGTGAAACGGAGAAGGCTGCACTTCGGGAAAGCATGCAGGGATTTCTGAACATCTCAACAGCTTGGCCCAGTCGTTGACCTTCTCAGTGGGAATCTCTGTGGCTAGATCTCCAGCACCAACATTTTTTCTGATGTATGGCCAGGGCATACAACTAGTATTAAAGGCCATAAGTCTAGGGCAGACCCAAACTAAAAACAAAAACAAATACACACAGTTTTCACATTCTCATTAGAACTGGGGGTTAATGGCTGTGTCTTTCACCAAAATGTTCCATCTGCTATATCAACAGTGATGATCCCTTGGGAGATGAACATTAGGGTGAACAATCTTCCTGGCTATCTCTCCCTACCATACCTAGGGGCACTCTGCTGCCAATCTAACACTTAAAAAAAAAAAAAAAGCACTGGGCAAATATTCTCCAATGTGGAAGGCTTCCAAAGAAGACTAGAGATTATCCTAACTTGTAAAAACAGCTTCTGAGAGGAACCATGTCAACCTGTCATTCAGTACTGTGATGCTTCATGTCCCCTGGACAAGCATAACATTGTAGCCCTTTTTTTTTTTTTTTTTTTTTTGGACAACACTGTAGGAATCACTGGTAAGCATCCAAAGACACCAGAAGCTACCTTTTCAAATCTCCTGAACCATGTCAATTATTTCTGCAAACAGGAGGAGGTGAATTTCACAAACACCACTTACCCAAGGGATAGCATTGCCTGTTCATGTGCCCTAACTCCATTTCAGCCTCTGCTCAAGCCTTCAATAGCAAGGACACTTAGGGACATTTTATATACTTGCTAGACTCTACTGAGGCTATCTTGCATAAAGCAATTCTGCTCTGGGCCACAATAGGGCTTGGGTTTTCTCCACCTCATCCCCATCTAACAAAGAAAGGCAGTAGAAACTTTGCTTTCTCTCAAGCAGGCCTTCCCTCATTAAAACCATAAGGCTGGAAAAATCCCCCAGGGACAAGAACAGAATTTTCTTGCTGCCAATTATTGCAAATGCTCAAAAAGAAAAAAAATCTCTGCAGGAAGTGACAGAAAACAAAAAGACAAATCCTGCACTTTGAATCTATGAGGTTTCAAGAAAAACTATGTATTTCCTAAAGAACATTAGCAAACAATCATTACTGTGCTAAGTGAATGTTTTCTCCTATAAGACCTGTAATTTTAAGAACATGATCAAGATATTTTAAGATTAATATGTTTAATTTATAATCTACAAGTATATTAGGGGCTGGGTAGTTAGGCCAGTGGTTAAAGGTACTTGCTTGCAAAGCTGGTCAACCTGGACTTAACTCCCTAGCATCCATGTAAAACCATCAGATGGAGTGTGGCACATGCATTTGTGTTCATGTGTATGCACAAAGGCACACACACACACACACACACACACACACACACACACACACACGTTATAAACAGCAGACACCAACCTGGCTGTCCCGTGCTGGGAATCCATGATACCCTGGGGTCAGAGGCTCGTTCTAAGAAAAAGAAGAACAAAAGAATCAAACTATAAAAGAAAATGCTAAGAATAATAAAAATCATCCAAGATGATCAAACGTGTATTTCTGCCCCAGTTCCCAAAGTAGTCCAGAGCTGAATTCCATCCTACCTAAGTACATACATTTCCTAGGTAAACCTCCACAATGGCACAAACAAAAATCAAACAAGAAACATTTTCTGCTTAGGAACGATACATAACTATACATAAACACTGTTTTCCTCCTTGCACAGATGAATTTTTTTCCTTCCCAGTATTATCCAACAAAATACTACTGAGATTCGAAGAAGAATAATTTCTAATTGCAGACTGGAATTTTAGCAACCCCAGCTCATTCTCACTGAAGGCTGAACTCCAAGACAACCAAGAAGTTCCACATGTTCCCAACCTGTTGAGAGATTCCCCCTAACCTAGAAAGTTTCAGTCACTTCCATCAACCAGTTTCTCAGTTATTTTAAGTTTAGATGAAATTCTATCTCTGTTCAAGGATTCCTGCTCCTCTCTACCATCTCATGGATAGACTTAACTACAAAGATGCAAATGCCAGTATTTATTTTCCATGTCAGTGATTATTTTAATTCTTCTGTTTAACAGCGTTATGTTAAACGTGTCCCATTTTCATATTAAACAAATCAAGATCCTTGAGGGCAAGGATCCTAGCCAATAAAACCTATACAATCCTAATGTAGTACAAAGTCACATCACATGAGCTTTCACTCAACGACTTAGGTGACCCATTCAAGCACTCAAGCAATAGACACGAAATACTAAAAATTCCAAATTCATGTTAAATGATTGAAGCAATAAGAAACATGCATACAAGAATGTTCTTCTGGGCTGGAGAGATAATTTAGCAGTTAAGGTGCTTGCCTGCGAAGCCTAAGGATACAGGTTCAATTACCCAGTATCCACATAAGCCAGATACACAAGGTGGTACATGAGTCTGGAGTCTGTTTACAATTGCTGAAGGCACTGGCTCATATTCATTCATTCATTCATTCATTCATTCATTCATTCTCTCTCTCTCTCTCTCTTTCTCTCTGTCTTCTTAACAAAAGATGCCAACACAGTTGAATATGACATGTGAAGGAAATTAAAGCCCAATCTAATACCATATGCAAAATTAAGTCAAAATAGGTCATACCTAACACTATAAAAGTTTTAAAAGAAACCACAGGCATTCATTTTCATCTTTAGTTAAAAAGCAGTCTGTGGAGCCAGGCATGGTAGCACATGCCTTTAATCCCAGCACTCAGGAGGCAGAGGTAAGAGGATCACAGTGAGTTTGAGGCCACCCTGAGGCTACATAGTTACCTCTTAACAGGAAATATATCAAGAATGTCTCATAAAGAGATAGGATTAAGAAAGCGGCCTGGAAAAATGGCTCAGCAGTTACAGCACTTACCTGCAAAGCCTAAGGAACCAGGTTTGATTGCCCAGTATCCACATAAAGCCAGATGTACAAGGTGGCATGTGCATCTGGAGTTCATTTGCAGTAGTAGGAGGGCCTGGCATACCCATTCTCTCCCTAATTGACTCTCTCACTCTCTCAATTTTTTTAAAAAGAAAGAAAGTAATCAACTTGCTAGTAAAGCCTGATGGCCTGGGTTCAGTTCCCCAGTACCTATGTAAAACCAATTGCACAAAGTGGTCCATGCATCTGGAGTACAGTTGCAGAAGCAAGAGGCCCTGGCATACCTATGCTCACATTCTCTATCAAATAAATTTAAATTATTTTAAACATTTATTTACTTATTAGAGAGAGGGGGGAGGGGGCAGAGAGAATGAGCATGTCAGGGCCTCCAGCTACTGCAATCAAATTCCAGACACATGTGCCACTTTGTACATCTTGCTTATGTGGGTCCTGAGGAATCAAACCTGGGTCCTATGGCTTTGCAGGTAAGTGCCTTAACCACTGAGCCATCTCTCCAGACCCAAACTTTTTATTAAGTAAGTAAAACTCGAGTTGAGCATGGTGGCACATGCCTTTAATCCCAGCACTTGGGAAGCAGAGGTAGGAGGATCTCTGTGAGTTCAAGGCCACCCTGAGACTACATAGTGAATCACAGGTCAGCCTGGACTACAGTGAAACCCTACCTTGAAAAAAAAAAAGTAAAACTGGGGTTGGAGAGATGGCTTAGAGGTTAAGGTGTTTGCCTGCAAGGCCAAAGGACCATGGTTCAATTCCCCAGGACCCACATAAACCAGATGCACAAGGTGGTACATGCATTTGAAGTACATTTGCAATGCCTGACGCCCTGGGGTGCCCATTCTCTCCCTCTCTTCCCCTCTCCCCCCCTCAAATAAATAAATACATACATAAATAAATTTTATTTAAAAATAAATTATAGTTCAGGACATCCTGGAGTTCAACAGTACAAAACATTTTTTGTAAGAAAAAGATTGCAATCCTACAGGGCAGTATTATCAAAAACTTTAGAAGCAGGCTGGAGGGATGGATTAGTAGTTAAGGCATTTATTTGCCTGCAAAGCCAAAGGACATAGGTTTGATTCCCCAGGACCCATGTAAGCCATATGCACAAGGGGGCACACATGTCTAGAGTTCATTTGCAGTGGCTGGAGGCCCTGGTACATGCCCATTCTTCCTCTCTCTCTCCCTCCCTCTCTCCCTCCCTCTCTCCCTCCCTCCCTCTCCCTCTCCCTCTCCCTCTCCCTCTCCCTCTCCCTCTCCCTCTCTCTCTCCAGCCCCCTCTTTTTCTGTCAAATAAATAAATAACTTTTTTTAAATGAAAAAGAAAACCACTTTAGAAGCAAGCAGGGTGTGGTAGCACACGCTTTTAATCCCAGCACTCAGGAGGCAGAGGCAGGAAGATCACCGTGAGTTCAAGGCCACCCTGAGACTATATAGCAAATTCCAGATCAGCCTGGGCTAGAGCAAGACCCTACCTTGAAAAACCAAAAACAATAAATAAATAAATAAATAAATAGACAAACAAACTTTAAAAGCAAAGACAGATACGAAAAAACTGTGTCCGAGGAAATAAAACTGCCCCACCTGGGAATTCTCTGGTCTTTGGGAACTCTGCCTGTCTCAGAATGACCTATATAGAATGAGTTTTATCCCGCCTGTACTGTCTCTTCAATACACATTAGCATTAACATCGCACTTTGGATTTTATAAGTGTAGATCCTGTAATATATATTCTCTAGCAACTTGCTCATTACTATGTGAGATTCACCTCCACTAATGCATATCACTATATTGCACTAGTTTGCTTAGTATTCTATCTTATGCCAAGTTGTGCCAGGCGTGGTGCTGCATGCCTTTAATACCAGCACTTGGGAGGCAGAGGTAGAAGGATCCCAAAGTTCAAGGCCACCCTGAGACCACATAGTGAATTCCATGTCAGCCTGGGCTAAAGTGAGACCCTACCTCAAAAAACAAAAAATTAAAATTAAAATAAGAATATATAAGTGCCAAGTTGTATTTCTGTGCTATTTTTCCGTTAGTGGACATTCACTTCTTCTCAGTTATACTTTGTGTGTTTGTGCTCACACACACACTACAATGCCTATGGGCACTGTTTAGAACTGAAATAACACTTTCCATTACATTTTTAGCAAAAATCAAAATGAAAAGATTACAAATTGGCAAGAAGATGCATAAACAGGTACCTTCAGCCTAATACTAGAAGTGGGAGTATGTACAGAGCACTGTTTTGGAAAGCAATGTGACTGTGACAATACCCAGTGCAGTATTCTATCTTCTCTGCGTATGGTGTGTGTGCCTTATGCACACACACTATGGCATGGTGTGGGGGCCGGAGAACCACCTCAAGTGTCAGTCCTCGCCTCTCACTGTCAGCTGCTTCATTTGCCAGGACGCCTGGCCCATGAATCAATCCAGGGTGTTCTCCTGTCTTTGCTGGGATTAAAGGCATGCACCACCATGATATTTTTTACAAAAGGCCAAGGTTATTCACTGGTGAAAAGACAGCCCTTTTGATGTGAGGAAAACTAGATATCTGTAAGAAGAATAAAAACAAATCCGTGGGCTGGAAAGATAGCTAGTAGTAAAAGCACTGCCTGTGAAGCCTAAGGACCCGAGTTTGATTCCACAGTATCCATGTAAGCCAGATGCACAAGGGGAGGGAAGGGGGTAAGGGAAGGGGATGAAGGGAAGGGGAGGGAAAGCCTATGGTTGAGGAGGTCATAAGCAGGCCTATGACTGTTGTCTGGCTAAATGGATATATTATGCCCATCAAACTGTCCTCTAATACTTTTGTTTGTACCCATATACCCATATAGAAATACTGCTCTCTCTTTTGGTTAGAGAAGCTCCTCTCTGCAGATGGCAGTGACCAATGGGGTGACTCGAAACTCACAAAGTGCTGAGAAGTCACAGAGAGGAGTATTCAGCACTAAGGGGGATATCTCTATCATATCCTCCCTCCAAGGTTCAAGGTCCACTGCAGAACAGGTGGCAGAAAAAAATGTAAGAGCCAAAAGGAAGGGGAGGAATGCTTTATAATACTGTCTTTCAGACACAAAATGGCCATGGTACTCAGGACCTCACAGCTGGAGACTCTGTCTACAGAAGACCTGTATAATAGAAAGGAGGGGAAATGATGACATCAAAATAGAAGAAAGACTAGCTGTAAAGAAGAAGGATTCAGTGGAGGAAGGTTAGGGGAGAAGGGGAAAAAAGGGTGGTGGGTGGGAATAATGATCATGGTAGACTCTCTTTGCATGGACATTGTCAATAAAAAGTGGGAGGGAGGGAGGAAGGTTCTCTCTAAGAATGAACTCAGATCATATTACACGATAGCAGAACAGTATGTGTGCTTTTTGTGGCTTAAGTGTATGCAATGCAGGGTGTGCGTGTGTGTCATGTGGCGTGTGTGTGTGTGTGTGGTAAATGCACCTCTGTGTACCGTTGTATTGCCCTATGTACTCACATGTGGCAGCTGGAGTAGAACATCAAGTGTCCTGCTCCTTACTGTTTTTTGGGAACCTGGACAATTCCCTTCATCTCTGGCCCAGCTGTTTATATGGAATCTAGAGATTCAAACCTGGGTGATCTCAAGGGCCCCCTCCCCATGTTCTCACAATTGTGTAGGAAGCTCACTTAACCACTGAGTCATCTCTCCAGCCTCAAGTGTGCTATTTAAAACACACAGAGAGAAAGAAAGGGGGGGGGAGGGAGGGAGGGAGAGGGAGGAAGAGTGCGCTGGGTGTGGTGGCTCATGTCTTTAATCCCAGAACTCAGGAGGCCTCTGCACTCAGGAGGATCACTGTGAGTTCCAGGCCACCCTAAGACTACACAGTGAATTCCAGGTCAGACTGGGATAGAGTGAGACTCTACCTAGGAAAACCAAAAAAAGAAAAAAAAAGAAAGAGTATTTTACATATATATAATAAAAAAATACATAAGCAGGGCGTGGTGGTGCATGCCTTTAATCCCAACACTCAGGAGGCAGAGGCAGGAGGATTGCCGTGAGAATACATAGTGAATTCCAGGTCAGCCTAAACTAGAATGAGACCCTACCTTAAAAAAACCAACATAATCCCTCCTTCTCTCTGTGTTGTACATGGTGGTGCATGCCTTTAATCAGCTTTAATCCCAGCTCTTAGGAGAAAGAGGGAGGATGATCACTGTCAGAGGCCAGCCTGAGACTACATAGTGAATTCCAGATCAACCTGGACCAGAGCAGGACACTACCTCAGGGGAAAAAAAGTGGGGGGGCTGGAGAGATGGCTTAGCAGTTAAGGTGTTTGCCTACATAGCCAAAGGACCTCGGTTCAATTCTCCAGGACCCACGTTAGCCAGATGCACAAGGGGGCACACACATCTGGAGTTCATCTGCAGTGGCTGGAGGCCCTGGCACGTCCATTCTCTCTCTTTCTCCCTCCCTCCCTCTTTCTCTGTCAAGTAAATAAAAATAAAATATTTTTTAAAAATCACATATGTAAAACTTTAAATAGGAAAAGTCTTAGTAGCTATGTACCCATAAGCACATATTACTGGCATAATAATGTAAAAAGAGTTAGAAAGTGACTCTCAGCATAGAGGCTGCTCAAAGTTTAAATTAAACAGAAATACACACATACAAGAAATACAACAGCAGCTATAAGAATCATTACTAGTTAGCTACAGAGGTCAGCAATTAAGCCTGTTCAGAAGCTTCTGGAGTGGACATGTTAAAGGGCAACACAAGCAGCCAGAGGAGCTGTCACACAGAGAGCAACTTCAAAGGACTGTTAGTGCACAAGTGAACACTGAAAGAAGTGAAGCACTGAAAGAAAAATGACACGTACCTTTTGTGTCCTTCACTAACTAGACATACCTAGCTTTGAAAAATTGGAAATGGAACCCTTCTTTTATTCAGTAAGAATGAATCCAGCAACTACTGTAGGATAAGCAAAATACTGGTGCCCTCGCTCCTGAGCAATCCTAAAACTCACAAGAAATGTGGCTAAACAGTAAAAAAAGAACTACAGAACTCCAAAAGACCTTTTGTAAACATGTGTGTGTGTGGAGGGGGGATAATAACTTCTAATTACCTACTAGAGTAAGACCTCAAGTACTGAGATGGACTGACGCATGCTGAAAAGACAATGGTTTATGTTGTAGTTACGTTCTCATTGCTGGGAAAAGCACGTGACCAAAAGGAAAGGGCTGATGGATTGCTTTCAAGGGGCAGCTTCATAATAGCAGGGGAAAGCATGGCATGAGCAGACACTGGATATCACCTCTGCCATAGGACGTGGACAATAGCAGAAGGAGAGAGAGCTGAACTCTAGCAAAGGGGAGCTGGCAATAACACCCCTAAGCTCATCTAACAGCATACCCCCTCCAGCAAGGCTCCATCTTCCAAAGTGCCATCAGTGGAGATCAAGCATTCAGAGCACGTGAGTGTACGAGGAGGACACCTGGTTCACACCACACAGTCTGGCTCAGTTTGGGTGGTGGTGGCGTTTTTGTCCTCCCCGCCGATGTAAAGACCCAGCCTTATGCATGTACTCTACCACATATTCCCTGTACTTAAGCGAAGGGTCTTTAAATCCACTTAAAAAAAAAATGTTTTCTGAAAATTATCAGTATCATTTCTGAATCAGTTTAAAAATTTGCAAAAGCACTAGGAAAATTATCAAAAACATGGGTAAAATTACCCAGAATAGTGGGGAGGTAGGTACTATTTTCTTAAGCAATTTTAAAATATAAGAGGAAGTGCTAACAGGATTTAACAGCCCTGAAGATCAAAAAGGGCCCACTTTCCTTACATGATTACAGTTGTAATATAAATCCTAAGCTGTGACCCGTACAACACCAACTGGAATGATGTCTTTGGGAAGCTGGGCCATTTTTTTCTGGCTTTAGGAGCCAACAGACCGTGCTCTGAGCATCCAGAGAGTGACTACGAAGTACTTCTTGCTGCTCAGTGTCACCAATGAGGTTGACTAGAAGCAGGGGCCAGAAACTGCAAAGACACAATGAAGTTAAACCAATCAAAGAAAAAAAATCCTACTGCTTTTTTCTTACGTCTATCACAATCACACCAGTTTCCCAAAATGGAGAGAAGGGTATTACAATGAACAAAATCATGCCCTGCCACAGATCAGGAAAGGGAAGCCCAGGAAGAGGACAAACACCACTTGCACAATCCATACAAGCCTACACCTACACTGTACACTGACTTGCTCGCTGTTTGAAATGAATTTATAATCTTACACTTATTTGTCAATGGAAAGAAAGGTTGGTTCAAACCACATGGGGTGTGGGGGTAGTTCTTCAGGATATTTCATTAGCTTGTTCACATCAAGTTGATATTTTTCTACTGTTTACTCCCGTTTTGAACTGGAAGAGGGAAGGGAATACCACAGGCACTAAACATAAGCTAAGTTCCATGAGGAATCCCTGCAACAAATCCCTCTGGTCAAGAGAGGTTGCTAAGCAACTGTGGGTTACTATATTGTTTTCAAACCATAAAGTCCAAAGCACTCAGAGGTGAGATGAAGGTGTTTAAGGGACATGGATCTGGTAGAATCTCACAATATGGCCCCAATTTAACATTCAACTGAGAATGAATAAGCCAAGCTTTCTTGCTACAATAAAACACAGCTCATGATACCTCCCCATTAACAAAATGGATGACATAGTTCTATATTACACTCACCCCTCTCTCACATGACCTGCTGTATTTACTATTTGTTGTAATTTATGTGTTTGCTGGCCATTTAAATATAGCCTATTCTTTTGCCCATTTTTAAATGAGTTATTTAGGTGTTTGTTATTACATGTTATGTTACTGAGTTAACATATCTTAAATACTAATCCCTTATCAGATACATAATTTGCAATTATTTTCTTCTATTACTAGGTTGCCTTTTCATTCTGCTAATAGTACCCTTTGATGTGTAAAAGTTTAAAAGAAAAATTTAAGACAGGGTCTTGCTATGTAGCCATGGTGACTTCAAACTTTCGGCAATCCTCTCACCTCAGCTTGCTCTTTGCAAACAGGCGTGGGCCCTTTAAATGTTCCTCCTTTGTCAGCAAGGATGACTAGGAGCTTTGTCAGCAGAGGGCACAGCAGAGACACTGGAGGAGAAAAGGTTGCTTCTAGGACCTGGCTACTCCTATAGGGTGAACAGTGTCCTTCCCTCCCAGCTGCCCCAGGGCCCAGCAGCCAGCAGCTGGAAGCTTCCTCTGTAGGTCTCTTCGGGCTGTTCTATAGCAGAATGCCTATGGTGAGTGAAATCCATGCGAACAGCTTTTCTCATTCTCCTAGAGGGTGAATTTCTAGCAACTTCAAAACAGGTATCCAACAAGTTTTGCTAGTATGAAATTTTCTTCTCTGCCATCTAGTGTCACAGCTGTGCGCTTTCCAACAAAGTCCAGGTCTCAGCTATAGGGCTAGAGGGGTGCATAGTGGTGGAGATACCAAGGCAGACAGCACTGCTTTCATATTTTAGCACGTGGAGAGGTGCTACTATCTTAAAAATTACACTAATTATCTGGCATCAGTGTCAATTGTATTAGTACATTCTACCTACTATTATATCACATATGTGGTTCTTCAGGGGTCTTAGTCAACATAAGCGAACCCTGTATTACCCTTCATCTTCTCTTATGGTAATCCCAAATTAGTACAGTCTTTTCTTGCCCAATTAGACCCAGACTAATACAAGTGAAATGAAATACTAAACGCTACTTACTATATTCAGGACGTTATGCTTACTGTTTTTTTAGATTATATTGTCTCGCTAACTCCCTCTGACATATTCTATAGTAAGAAAACTAAGGCTGGTATAGAAAAAACTTACTTTAGAAAAGCTACACAGGGGCTGAGATGTCTCAACCAGCGAAGCACTTACCACACAGCCTGAGGACCAGGGTTTGGATCCCCAGCAGCAGTGGCAGTGCACACCTGCAATCCCACGACTGGGAGGAAGACAGTCCCCAGGGCCTGCTGGCTGCCTAATCTAATGAGCCAGCTACCACCAGGTTCTGTGAGAGACCTGATCAAAAGTAAGACTGCTTGAAAGCCGGGTGTAGAAGCATATGCATTTAATGCCAGCACTGGGGAGGCAGAGGTAGAAGGATCGCTGTGAGTTCAAGGCCACCCTAAGATTACACAGTAAGTTCCTGGGCTAGAATGAGACCCTACCTCAAAAAACCAAAATAAGTAAATAAACAAAAATAGTAAGATTGATTGAGAAAGATACCAAACGTTGACCTCTGACCACCTCACACCTGTGCATGCATACACACACATGTGCAACCACATGCCTGTGAACACACATACACAAATGCACATCTCACACAAATAAAAGGAAAGGAAAGGAAAAGATAAAGAAAGCTACAATTTTTCCAGAGGATTACACCAATCCAGGTCTGTCTGAGATTCATTCAAGTCCCCGCTGGCTCTCTACAGCATTATTTATTTTATTTTGCTTCCATAGCCTAGCAATACATGTGTGTACAGAAAAGGACAAAGCAGGGCTGGCTACAATCCTTAGGAAGAGCTTTGGGCAGGGTTCTGGCCCTATAACCAGTCACAATAGTTCTTATCAGTCAGCACTTGCTTTTCTACTGAGTCTGGAATTTTTATATGCTAAAAGGGTAAGGTATCTATGTGAACAGTCCCAACTCCACCCTTCTCAGCTCTAAGGATGCTAACAAGTTTCTGTGATAAAACAGTACAGGTCACAACTCACTGATAGGAAAATTCTTCGTGGGGAAGGACTCCTTAGGCTTGGGCTGGTCTTCCTCTGTACCTGGCCCAGAGCACCTTTTCCAAACCTCAGCAATCTGCTTTCCTTTGTGCTTTCACTGGTGTGACTATGCTGTGTTCTGTAATTTCAAGCAAACCACTGAGCCTAGGGTGGTCTTGAGAAGCCCCCAAACAACCTCCTGGCTCACCATCCACTTTGTTCAACATTGACACACAGATGTACAGGTCCCCTGCTCTCAAAGAACTTCACTTCTCTGGTCTTCACTTCTTAGTCTTTTCACCACTTCAAACAGATTAGCCGGGCAGGCATGGTGGCACACATCTTTAATCCTTGGGAGCCCTTGGGAGGCAGAGATAGGAAGAACACTGCAAGTGCGAGGCCACTCTAAGTCTACATTGTGCTGTCACGGCAAGTTCAGTGTATGTCATGCATCAGTGTGTCAGGATACAGCACTAGGTGAAGGAAGTCAGATGCAAAGGGCACATATATGTCATACCTAATACAGGCCTTACATTCAGGGTTTCCTCATATTCGGGGATATGTGACACATTGGTCATTTTTTTTTTTTTTGCTTTAATTTTATTGTTTTAGAAGATGGCATCTGAATGTACTTTCAACAATGAGCTTGTATTACTTAACCATCAGAAACAAAGGTAATAAACTAGGTGTGGTGGCGCACACCTTGAATCCCAGCACTCAGGAGGCAGAGGTAGGAAGGTCACTATAAGTTTGAGGCCACACTGAGACTACACTGTGAATTCCAGGTCAGCCTGGGCTAGAGTGAGACCCTACCTCAAAATAAATAAATAAATAAATAATTAAATAAATAAGGCAGATGTGGTAGTGCACACCATTAATCCCAGCACTTGGGAGGTAGAGGTCAGAGGATCACTATGAGTTCCAGGCCACCCTGAGTCTACATAGTGCATTCCAGTTCAGTCTGAGCTAGAATGAAACCCTACCTCAAAAGAAGAAAGGAAGAAGAAATAGCAGTAATAAAAGTAAATTCCCTAGGACCCATGTAAGCCACATGCACAAGGGGCGCCAGGAATGGGATATCTTCCAGTGAGCTGTTGACCAGGGAGGTCCCTGATACCCCCAAAACATTATAGGCCAGTGCCCAAGCTCTTGGCTTCCCACCAGGAATAGAAGGTAAGACTCTATTGCTGAAGACTCCACATGCTTGGACTGCAAGGCCACTGAGAAATCCTGCTGGAGCTGAGCTGAAAACCTCTTCCATGTAGACCAGCTGACAGAAAGCTGGAAAAAGCCACACTGCATGCAGTTCAATGGGAGAGAGAGAAATCACCAGTGAAGATACTTAACAGTGGACACTACATGCCCTAAATTTGGCCAGCCAGGCCAAATGAGCCAATGGGTGCAATAGTGGCAAGTCTGTTGTGGGGAAAATTAACCACTCTAACTGGACTGGAGAATACGCCCCTGATATTGAAAACCTACAACAGGGATAGTCATAAGCCCTAAGGGTGTAACGTCTGCTAGTGTCTGACTAAATGTATATACTACGCTCACCAAACTGCCCAGTAAGCACTTCTCTTAATGTTCATACCTATATATTAATGCTGCTCTCACTTTTTCGTTAGAGAATTTTCACTTTTCAGATGGCAGTGGCCTTGGGATGACTCAGAAGGCACCATGGTGCTGAGAAGAAATGACAGAGGAGTGCTCAGCACTGAAGTATCTCAATCACACCTTCCAAGGTTCAGGGTCCATTGCAGAAGAGGTGGCAGAAAAAAATTTAAGAGCCAAAGGAAGGGTAGGACTCCTTACAACATGCTCCTCCAAACACAAAATGGCCTGGATATCCATAATCTCAAAGTGCCTGATTCAGCTGGGTGTGGTGGTGCACTCCTTTAATCCCGGCACTTGGGAGGCTACAGTAGGAGAATCATTATGATTTCAAGGCCACCCTGAGATTACGTAGTGAATTCCAGGACAGCCTGAGCTACAGTGAGACCCTACCCCAAAAAAAACAAAACAAACAAACAAACAAAAACAAGTGCCTGATTCTATCTACGCGATACCATCATACTAGGTGGAAAAGATGATGACATCAAAACAAAAGAGACTGATTGAGAGGGAGAAGGGATATGATGGAGAGTGAAGTTTCAAAGGGGAAAATGGGGAAGGAGGGAATTGCCATGGGTTATTGTCTACAATTATGGAAGTTGTCAATAAAAAAATAAATTAAAAAACAAAAGAGAAAATTTAAGAGTTAAAAAAATAAAAAATAAAGGTTGAAATAATGTGAACAAAGTGAACTCCACAATACCTTAGTTGTAACACAAACATGCACAACATTGACAGTTCTGACAAGTAAGGGATCACTGACAGAGAAGAGCACGGAGACCATCGTTTTGACCTAGCTCTGTGATGTGTGTGTACCCTCCTCATCTGTACTGCTCACATAGCATAGATGGTGGGAGGCTTTAACGGTCTCCTATGGTTGTAGGGCTGAGAAGAAGCAGAACTTGCTGTCAAACACATCTTACTAGCAATAATCTTGTGAGGTAGGTAACATTACAGTCAGCCCCAGTGTGTGTGGGTTCAGCTTCTGTGAACTCAACTGACCACAGACAGGAACCTTTCAGGGAGTAACAGAGGAACTTACTGAGTTATATTTACACCACATTTTCTTGTCATAACCTTTAAATGATGCAGAATAACTATTATCTATATAGAATTTATATCATATTTATAAATTAATCTGGAGGTGATTTAAAGTAAACAGGTATGTGTACATCCATTGTATACAAATATTACTTCATTTTATATTAAGATTTGAGCAGATTTTGGTATCTGAGCGAGTCTTAGTAAACACACCAAGGGACAGATACATTCCCTTGACTGACAAGGAAAACCCAGATTCAATCACACTGAGGTTCAGAGACATGTCTAAGGCCTCACAGGCAGTAAATAACAAAAAGTGTCCTGCAACCCAAGTTTTCTAATTACAATTTGGGGTTCTTACAACTGCAACTTCAAACTCTACTTTGTGTGAAATCACTAATAATTATTTGCATCTAGATCTGAATGGAACAGCAGACATGATTGTGCTGCTTATTGTGATTAAATACGCCAGCTCATAAACACCACCAAATCAGTTTGTGTTGTGAGATTCAATTCAAACAGGTATTTCACTGAATTGAAGACTTCACAAGCTGTAGCACTTAAGAAAGGATAGCTTTTAATCAGCTTGGGAGTATAAAGCAAACATATCCCAAGGGATTGTCGTGTAATGCTTACAAAATCGCTCTGAAATAGGCTAACATGTTGGATATCTTATTTTACACTTAAATTAACAGTTCTGCCCCAAACTCAATATAGACCAAGTAATAATAAATGATTTTGACTGGGGCACACACCTTTACCAACCATATCTTCACCAACACTGCTCTTCAACATGATACCACACCAGCTGCTGGTGGTGAGTACAGTGCCTTAGGACAAGTTTTCAACCCTTCTGGGCTTCAACTTTTTGATTTGTAAAATATATGTGATTGTGTCCACACCTTACAAGGATCTTAAGATTAGGTACCATGTAGACAATTCACCTAGATGTCTACCTACCCTATGGAGAAACGCTTAATACCAATTTTAGTTACAAGCTTTTGAGTTGGCAGTTCTGTCAGCTCCCTAAGACCTGCAGGACTTAAGTTCTATTTCCTACTCCTGTGTAATTTCCACTGCCCACTGGTTACATTGGCCACCTCTCACTCACACTCCTTGTCTCTACTTCTGGAGTCACTACAGCATAGCCCTGGACTTCCTCTCTTGTGCTGACTCCCTGGTTGAAGAATACGCATTGCTTATAACTCAATGATCAGCTGATAACCACCATGTTGGGGCCAATCTAGAAGACTTTAAGCAAAACCATCTGAAAGTTTGATGCACTTTTTAAAAAAAAAAAAAAAAAAAAGCAAATTCAACCCCCCAATACCCAGATAACATAGCCAAGTTTTCTCCCATTTGACAAAATCACAGAATGTAATATATAAGCCTCATTCTGAAAAATCATATCTTCCTTAAAAAAAAAAAAACAAGTTTTTAAAACATACATTCCAGGGCTAAAGAAATGGCTTAGTGATTAAGGCACTTACTTGCCTGCAAAGCCTAAGGACCCAAGTTCAATTCCCTAGTACCCATGTAAAGCCAAATGTATCAGGTGGCACATGTGTCTGGAGTTTGTTGGCAATAGCTAGAAGGCATTGGTGTGCTCTTTCTATCTCATAATTAATTAATTAATTTTTAAAAAGAACACACAAATTTCATTTTCTCAAGAAATGGCCAACTATCACAAAGAGCTGCTTCTCTCAGCTCTGCTTTCCAGAGCTTGACTCCTGCACCCGCTGCTTCTATAGTAAGTTCCTCCTCTGGCAGCCCTCCTTGGGAACAGTAAACAGCTGATGAAAGGTATTTCATTGGGAAAACAAGGCAGAAAAAAAAAAACATAAAGCATAGTTTTCTGTGGCTATAATTGAAGATAGATGCATCCAGCAAGAAGCCTGCAGAGACAAGAGGGCATTGGAACCCAAGCAAGGGCTCTTCTGAGAAGAAAACATATGATGTCATGACTTTAGTATCATTCCACTACTAAGAGAAGACAGTGAAACTGAGAATGTTAACTGGGCCAGGGCAAACAGCTAGCAACATTAGTGCCAGGGCCATCTGTAGCCCTTCCTTCCGTACATGCTACATGGAGGCTTACTGCAGAAAAGCCTTTCTCCCTAAGGCCAGGCAATGGAGAAGGTCAGAACAAACTCATCTGCACATTAGCTTATCCACACTGTTTCTCTTCCAGCAATGGAAGAACTTGTATTTGGCCCATGGCTATCACCCAGTCATGGCCAGCCACAGAAGCAAAGCACTGCTTAATCTTTCTATAGACAGGTCACTGGGTCCTTGTTTAAATGCAGGTTCTGTAAAGGAAAAGGGGGTCTGGGTGGCACCTGTGACTCCTACCTCTCACAGAGGATGGATGCAGCTCTTGGTACTTGGACCATACATACTCAAAGTAGACCACACTGAGTGGTTCCCAATCCTGGCTAATCACCTGGCAACCATTTAAAGATACTGATTTCTGGGCCCCTTCCTCCTGGATCCTGTATGTCTGGAACAAAGCCCAGATGGATTCTAATGCTAAACCAGGAACACTAGCCTATATTATACTCTGGATGCTTTCTACCTTGTAGTTCTTAATCACAAGAAATGTATTATTTTTGTTTGCTTATTTGTTTAGTTTTTTGAATAAGGTCAAGCTGACCAGGAACTTGCTATGTAATCCCTATTGGCCTTAAATCCACAATCCTTCTGCATCCACCTCCCCAGTGGTCAGGTTATAGACATGCACCATCACACCCAGCTTAAAATGTATACATTCAGCCGGGCATGGTGGTGCAGGCCTTTAATCCCAGCACTTGGGACGCAGAGGTAGGAGGATCGCTCTGAATTTGAGGCAACACTGAGACTACATAGTGAATTCCAGGTCAGCCTGGACCAGCATGAAAAACTACCTGGAAAAACTTAAAAAAAAAAAGTATACACTTATTAACAGTTGGTACTTATATTACTATCATTACATTTTAGCTATGAGGCAAAACAATGTAACAAGATATCAAGGTCAGTTAGTTAACAGCAGAGCAGGGATTCAGAGTTAAGCCAATCATTTTCCAGAATCTGTGCTCTCAGACACACTACCTAACAGTGCACTCACTGCCCTGTGCTAATGTCGCTAGCTTTAACAGGCACACTTAAACAAACACATCCAAATAGGTCACCTCAGAAGACGTCATGATAGAATGCTCTTATTCTCACATGCTACCGTTATTCAAATCATCATTGCTAAACTACAGTACCCAAGAGCTCTTGATCTAATCATGAAAATGCCTTCACAGCCTAAACATATGCTTGAAATCTCTCATTTGAGCATGGATCTGATTTTTTTCAACAACACAAAATCAAGAAAAGCTAATTCTGATCAAGTCAGACATCTTTAGTGGACCATTCAGTGTTAAATCTGGAAAATATTTTCATCGTCACTCATCTCTGGTGCCGATTCCAAATCAATTTGTTAGGATTTGCGCAGTCCTTGTATCACCAGAGCAAAGGTGACTACTTTCAAGGGTAGTAACTCATTTGGATGCACAGATCTTGTTATATTCTTTAAGTTATCTTTTAGTCATAACCAAAGATACATATTTGCCCTTCACTTTTAATACAAATGTGCATATGCTCAGGACTATCCTGAAGCATGCAATTTTTCTCTGCTGCAGAAGCAACTGCGCTGATTTCTTTCAGAATGTTCACTTTTTAATATATACACCCATCCATATCAAAATAAATAACAAAATCAGGCACTAATAAAGCATTTCACTTCACGCAGCACCATAAACATCATTCTAAAGGCAACTACATATCCAACATACACCCATAAATACGTTCACATAAAAGGGATAAAGGAATACATAAATATTGTAGGGATTTAGCTACAGAAAGACAATACACTTTTATATCTGGTGAGCTCCTTTGTTAAGTATGTCCTTTTTCAACAAAGAAAATATTCTGCAAATTCAGAATGATTTACAGATTTTTTTTCCTCAAATCAGGCATTAATGCAGATTATTACAATTCTAAGCAACCAACCTTTCTACTTGAACTGGACTCCCCACACCTTACTGAGGCCACAGTTCCCTGTGTGAACTCCCACTCCGCCACCCCCCACACACACCCAACTCCCCACCAACCTCACAGGGGTTCCTGGGCTGGTCCATGGAATCTGATGACATCACTCTCCCTTCCTTCCTGGAATTCTAAACCCTGCTGCTATCCCCTTGCACACAGCTACCATCTCCATGGCAACCTCACCTCCTACTGCTTCCCTATTGGCTTCATGGAGCAGGATACACAAAAAGGTTTTCCGTTCTGCCCCCACTGCCCGCCCCCAAAAAATGATGCTTTCAACAGGAACCTGAGCTAAATTTAGCTACTTGGGATTCAGTCTTATGACTAAGAAAAGAGAAATATCCTCTTTGCTGTATTCTACCCTTCCCTCAACCCCACCCAAAAGCTGTTGTTTCACCTTCTCTTTGTCCCCCCCCCAACCCAAAAGCAAGCAGCAAATTGTACATCTGGACTGCCTACCTCACATACAAGGTTGGCAGAGAAAAAATTCTCACTCACCTCCTCCCATCAAAAGAGGAAAAAACAGAGAGAAGAAAATGAAAGGCACATGCAAAACATTTGGGACATTTCGTATACCAAACATCAGTCCCTGCTGCCTCTTCCCATCCAGGAGGCAAGAACGCCATGTCTAAAGCCAGAACAGTCTCTACTCTCCATGATGAATGGTCTCCTTCACGAAAGAAACATCAATAGGAAGGAGAAGCAGAAAGCCCGCACTTCTGTAACAACATACAATAAGCCTGGACCCACAAAGTTGGGGTCCAAGTTTTCATCCCAGAGACTGACTGACCTACTACGTATGTAAACCGGAGCAAGTTCTCACATACTTCATCTAGAAAGTAGCTCCCACAGAGGGTGCTGTAAAATCCCAACAAAATTAATGCAAAGTAGTATAGGTCTCTGCGCCAATAGTGAATGAATAAGTAGAGGAAATTGATGTCATCATTAGCAAAATTCCTTCAGATATAATCAGAAATTTAAAATCTTCACATGAAGAACATGAGTATCTAGAAAATTACCCTTCCATGGCTGGAGAGATGGCTTACCAGTTAAGTGCTTGCCTGAGAAGCCTAAGGACTCCGGTTCAAGGCTCAATTCCTCAGGACCCGTATTAGCCAGGTGCACAAGAGAGCACACGCGTCTGGAGTTCATTTGCAGTGGCTGGAAGCCTTTGCACGGCCCATTCTCTCTCCCCCCCACTCTTTCTTTCTCTGTCTGTTGCTCTCAAATAAATAAACAAAAATTTTTATTTACCCTTCCATAATCATAAGTATACCATAAATATATATATTTTCTCAAAACATTAGATCGTTTCTACAAAGTTTTCCTTTACCCCCCCCCCCCCCCGCTCCCATTTCTCATCAAACCTAGCAATACAAGCCGGGCATAGTAGCAAATGCCTTTAATTCCAGCACTCAGGAGGCACAGAGGTTGGTCATGAGTTTGCTGCCAACCTGGAACTACAGAGTTCCAGGTCAGCCTGGACTAGAGTGAGACCCTACCTCAAATAAAAAAAAAAAAATCTAGAAATACTTCTAAGTCCAGTTAATCGGTTACTAGAGCTGATCCTTCTGTCTCTTCTCTTCATCACAACTTTAATTTTGATATGGCTACTCACTGCCCCTGGATTCATTTTCCAGTTCCACTGTCCACACTTCCTATGGAGTAATTATTTCTCAAAGCCATACTTCATTGCTGAAGACTGAATCAGCCCAGTGGCTATGTCCACTCTAAGACAAAGCACCTATTGTGACCAAGTAGGAAAGGCTCCAAGCAGGTCAGAGCCTTATAATAGGAAAGAGTGGATAAAAATAAGACACACCCAGAAAAATTTATTTTTGGTTTACAGGACAGATACTTAGCTCCAGGGGGAGCTTTCAGAGGGGGAGGCATGAAAATAAAATAATGGACTAAAAAAATCATCTGCCTCAAACTTAATTTCAACAAGAAGCAACATTTGGCAAAGTAAAATATCCTACTAGCTACCACACACAGCATCTAGAATGAGCTTTCCATGAGCATGATAAAGACCAAAGGATTCAGTATGTGCTAGCAAATAGACTCACATTCCATGGGGGGAAGGACAGAGCATGATTAGGCAGTCTCTGAGATTGATGCCTTCTTGTTTCACTCCTTGTTGACTCCTAACAAGCCAGTCCTTGTATGAAACCATTCCCATGTACACAACTGGTCAGATGACCACAGGCTAGTATGATGACATGGGAAGACTGAAGCAGCTTCCAAGACTTTCTAGCACATCAACTACTAAACGTTCATTATAAAGATCAAGCATGGTCTGACCAAATGGATTGCTGTATTATAGCTCTACTCACCCAATTTTTCATTCAAATGTGCACAATTATGCTAGGGGAGTTAAAATTTAAAAGAAAATAGTTCTCTCTGTGTCTGTTGCTCTCAAACAAATAAATGAAAATTTAAAAAAATAGTAAGTTGTATATATTCTTATTGCCACTCTGCAAATGAGAGCCCATAAAAATCCATAGGTATCAATGAGATCAAGGTTAAAAGCTAGGATTCTAGCCCAGATCTGTTTGACCTCCAAAGCCAATGCATTTTTCTACTTGGTCTCCCACTTATTTACAGACAGTCAAGGTTCGAAAAATGCTAGAAATCATTCTATATCTATGTTCTCTTATATTATCAATAAAATATAAGTTACTTGACATCAAGGTCAATGTCATACATTGTTTGTTTGTTTGTTTGTTTGTTTGTCTGTTTGTTTGTTTTTGAGGTAGGGCTTTTCACTCTAGCCCAGGCTGACCTGGAACTCACTGTGTAGTCTCAGGGTGGCCTTAAACTCAAGGCAATCCTCCTACCTCTGCCCTCCTGAGTGCTAGGATTAAAGGTGTGTGCCACCAAGCCCGGCTTTCAAAGGCATACTTTTGATGTATTACTAATATTAAAATCTGCACAGGCAGGCTAGAGAGATAGCTTAGCAGTTAAGGCACTTGCCTGCAAAGCCTAAGAACCCATGTTCAATCTCTAGATCCCATGTAAGCCAGACAAAAAGATGAAGCAAGTGCAAGGTTGCACATGCCCACTAGGTGACACAAGCCTCTGGAGTTTGAATGCAGCAGCTGAGGCCCTGGTGCACCAACTCTCTCTCTCTCTCTCTCTAATAAAACACTAAACACGAAAATAATTATTTTTTTAAAAATCTGCACTAGCTGGGCGTGGTGGTGCACACCTTTAATCCCAGCACTCGGGAGGCAGAGGTGGGAGGATTGCCGTGAGTTCAAGGCCACCCTGAGACTCCATAGTGAATTCCAGGTCAGCCTGGGCTACAGTGAGACCCTACCTTGAAAAACCAAACCAAAAAAAAAATCTGCACAGGCACTCAATACTTAATTCTTCTAATTTTATTCTAAACTTGTGGATGAATAGTGATGATTCTACTACTCAGAGCTTTTGAAATTAAAACTGGCTTAATAAATTATAAGCTGAATTAAAATAACAAAATTTTAACATATTCTGGAATTTAATTTGCTTATATTTAAGACAAAAAAATCACAGCACTGATGCCTAGAATGGCTCAATCATGATACTTATGCAATCTCGCCTGTTGGTTTTGCTGTTTGGGGTGGGAGTTTCCACGGTTTAGCAGGGAGGGTACTGGTGTTAGAGGTGGCTTCATACACGCTCAGCATGAGCTCTCCTCTGAGCCACAGCCCAGCCCCAGATCCATCTGTTGGCTTTAATTCATAAACCCTAATGCAATCAGGATCTATACATGAAATTTAAAATTTCTACATATAGAACCAGAGCATTTCTCTAGAGATTCTACTAAAATTAAATCAAGTGATTACAGGGCTATGTTTAAACAGGCCAAGGTCATTTGCCTGATCCCCTTGTGAAACAGTTAGTATCATTCTCTCCCAAAGACACACACACTATTTTAAATTGTGTGTGTGTGTGTGTGTGTGTGTGTGTGTGTGTGTGTGTGTGTATCCTTGCTTTACGAAAAAAGCAAAGTATTACATACTCTGGAAAAAAAATCAAAACATGAGTGTACTAATATCAAATATTGTGATTAGCTTTCAGAACGCAGATACTGTTTCAAACAACAAGTCCTATTACTCATTGTTTCAATACTTATTCAACACATACCATGTACAAGTCAATAGTCTCAAGTGCTAAGGGCAAATAAACACAACTGTGCATGATATGCAACAGAGTAAAGGTGTATACTATATGGGAGAGTAATCAAGAACTGGATAGCTCAAGGAGGCATGAAACATGACAAGGGTTCATTTAGCTAGAGGAGGAAGAATAAAGGGCATTCCAGGGAGACCAAAGCCCTAGAGAGGTAGGCTAACTAGTAAGACAAACATGGAAAACTTGAAGAGCTTTCAGGTGTTTTATGGTGGTACGGTTGAAAGGTGTGAGAAATAACCAGTTTATAGAAGGCAAGGCAACCTCTCAGATTTTCTACATCATCACATTAAGTGTTCCTGAATGACTTTTCTGAGTTAGATTTCCATAAAGGGTCAAAACATTCCAATCCCATGTGGAGATTTTGTGTCTTCAGTCTCCAGGATCAGATTAAAGGCCAAATTAAGATACTGTCATGAAAATGAAGCATCAGGGAACTGAAACCCCTCAATGAAGAGAGGTTCTTGTGTTTGTAAAATGAGTCCTAACATGCTCCCAGGTGACATGTAGAGATAGCATAGATTCTGAACAGCAGTCAGATTTGCATATTGCAAGTACTTTTCCATTTTATGTACCTAATAGTATCTCCAATGAGCATATATTCCTAAATTTAATGTATTCAGTTTATTCCTTCCTTTACAAAGTGGTTGTATCATGTCCAAGTAAAGAGTATCATGAAGAGGCATGGTGTGGTGGCACATACCTTTAATCCCAGCACTTAGGAAGCAGTGGTAGAAGGATCACTGGGAGTTCAAGGCCATACTGAGACTACATAGTGAATTCCAGGTCAGCCTGGCTAGAGTGAGGCCCTACCTTGGAAAACCAAAAAAAAAGGAGGAGTAGAAACTTTAATACAGTAGCATTTAAAATTCATTGCTTTTAAGATTCCTGGGTATGTTATATATGGATACATAAAATGCATAAATGAAATTTTCTTCTATCAAATAGGTCAAACAGCTCAACAATCCATAATTAAGCAAAATTATACTATGTTAAATTCATCAAGCTCTTACCAAGTACCTCATGCGCCAAGACTGTGTTAGGTGCTATAAAAGATGGTATAAATGGGGCTGGAGCGATGGCTTAGTGGTTAAGGTGTTTGCCTACAAAGCCCAAGAACCCAGGTTTGATTCCCCAGGACCTACGTGAGCCAGCTGCACAAGAGGGCACGCGTATCTAGAGTTTGTCTGTAGTGGCTAGAGGCCTTGGCATGTCCTTTCTCTCCCTCATTCTCCCTCTTTCTCTGTCAAATAAATAAAAATAAAATATTTTTTAAAAAAGAGATGGTATAAGTGGATATCAGCTGCTTGGTCTGGACAAGGTCTGTGTAGCCCACGAGGGCTCATATGCTAGAAGCATGGTGTGCCACACAGTAGGGCAGAAGACTATAGAGCAAATACATAAATAGTTACAGGTCATGAAGAGCATTAGAGTCTTCAGGATGACTCCACCCAAAAACATTCAACTCGTGGCTGTCAATTCCAAGGTCTACTACTATGTCCACCCCAACTTATCCCCACATTCTTTGTTTTTGGTTTTTCAAGGTAGGGTCTCAATCTAGCCCAGGCTGACCTGGAATTCACTATGTAGTCTCATGGTGGCCTCAAACTCATGGTGATCCTCCTACCACTGCCTCCCGAGTGCTGGGATTAAAGGTGTGCACCACCACGCCCGACAGCCCCACATTCTTAAAGGAACATTATGGCCTGGGAAAATGGCTAGAGATTAAAGCCTGCCAACCTGAGTTCAATTCCCAAGCTGCCCATATAGGCCAGCTGCAAAAAGTGGTGCTACCATCTGGTGTTCACTTGCAGCATCAACGAGCATGCCATACATACATACTCAGATAGGCACATGCACACACACATGTGCAAATAAATAAATTTTAAAGGGACACTAAACATATGAATAGGTCGAGAAAACAAAGTAATGCCGATGAGAGATTATGCTTACATAGTGTGCTTTTCTATAGCCAATCTTAACAAATTCACTTTTATGCAATAACATCAACGCAACAGCTGAATGAGTTAGAATAAAATTTCAAAGACCCAGATGAATCCTGAGGATGGCAAAATTTCTGTGATCATATGCTAGATTCAGAAAACTGAAAGCTAACATCAAGCACACCCTCAGTCACTAGGCATCGGAGCCAAAGTAGAAAATCAAGTATTTACATAAAATATATTCCTGATGAAGTCTAGAGCCCAAGAAAACAATTCAATACTGCCTACAGTTGGGTACCACAGAATCCTCTTTCAGGCTTGCAGAGTGCTTCAGGTAGATGCAAATCAGTAGAGCTGGGAAGACAGCCAAATTCGAGCCGACATCAGAGCACGGCAGGCGCGCTTCCTTGGCAACAAGGTGACGTGGGAACTGAGTGCAAAACACCTTTCTACCTCTTCTGGGTTTAAAGTCACTGTCAAAGTCACTCTCTGGCATTTAGCCAGACACAGCCTATGGTACACAGTTTACAATGTGAATAAACCCACCCCCATACAATATTCTGAAACATTAAGGAATGATACCAGAATTTTTAAAAAATTAAATAAAGAGTAGCTCACATTCCCAGCGCCTACATCCAGCCAACTCCTCAGGTCCAAAGGGAAAAAAAACTAAAAAAATCTTTCCGGGCTGGAGAGATGGCTTAGCAGTTAAGGCACTTGCCTGTAAAGCCAAAGGACCCAGGTTCAACTCCCCAGGAACCACATAATCCAGATACACACGGGGGCGCACATGACTGGAGTTTGTTTCCAGCAGCCAAAGGCCCTGAAGCACCCATTCTCTCCCCCCTCCCTCGCCTATTTCTCTCTCTTTCTCAAATAAATAACTAAAAATTTTAAAAAAATATTTTAGGGCTTGAGAGATGGCTTAGAAGTTAAGGCATTTGCCTGCAAAGCCAAGGGACCCAGATTTGATTCCCAGGACCCACATAGGCCAGATGCACATGGTGGCACATGCTTCTGGAGTTCAACTGCAACAGCTGAAGGCCCTGGCGTACCCATTTTCCCCCTACCCCCGCCCCATATATATATCTGCCTCTTTCTCTCTCAAATAATAAAAATAAAGTTTTTTTTTAAGCTGGGCGTGGTAGCACTTGCCTTTAATCCCAGCACCCAGGAGGCAGAGGTAGGAGGATTGCCCTGAGTTTGAGGCCACCCTGAGACTACATAGTGAATTCCAGGTCACCCTGAGCTAGAATAAAACCCTACCTCAAAAATTCAAGAATAAATAAATAAATAAAATAAAGTTTTTTTAAAAAAAATGTTTCCTAAGTATTCAGTCTCTCATCATTTTAACATTCCTTTGCTTGTCTCTCTCTGCTCCCATCCAAAAGATATATACATACATATATATATATATATATCCATGTGTGGGTTTTAATGTTCGCTGAGAACAATGGGAAAGGGATTAGTGAAGAAAGGAGACTAGAAGGGGAAGTAAACAGGGCAGGGGGAAAGGATGATTCCGAGAATGAGGCACAAAGGGACACGCATCAACATGGCTGCTCTGGAGCTCCAGCAGTAAGGGCTGTTTCTGATTAAGTGTGTACAATCGCAGAGCTGTACAGGAAGTGCTCAGGGGCCCTCTTGGTCAGCCTTAGCCCAAACACACTGAAAACCTTTGTATGGAACAAGCCCATCTGGAATCAGTTAGAACCAGTCTTCTACTAGGCCTTTTACACACACACACACACACACACACACACGCACGCACGCACACACGCACACACGCACATGGCAGTGGGAGAGGAAAAATAGAAAAGGAAAAGGAGGAAACAAAGAAGAAAAGCCTGTAAGCTTTGCTCAATGCAGTTCTCCCTCTCTTTCTGGAGTGATAACAAGCAATAGTCACAAAGCACTCCAAGGCAGCACCATCTCTAGGCCCAGGAGACCCCAGACAATTACAGTATTTATGCAACTAAAATTTCTTTTTTACAGTTAGTTTTCTAATGCTATTTTTAGAGATTCAAAACAGCCTACTTGTTTTAAAGCTCCACTTGAAGCACATCCTTGGTGAAGCTTTCTTCCTTGTATCTTGTCTTCTAAATCACACAGTGCAAAAAAGAAACTGGTATGGTTGTCCTGGCATCAAAAAGAATACATCCTCTGCTCACAACCCTAAATTACAGTTGCCAACATTTGTTTCTTCGGGAAATTAATTTTTGCTGATTTTTTTTTTAAAAACTGGGAAATCTCTAGCTGGGCATGATGGCGCACGGCTTTAATCCCAGCAATCAGGAGACAGAGGTAGAAGGATTGCTATGATTTCAAGGCCACCCTGAGACTACAGAGTGAATTCTAGGTCCCAGGTCAGCTTGGACTAGAGTGAAACCCTATCTCAAAAAATGAATGAATGAAAGAGAGAGAAGAAGGAAGGAAGGGAGGGAGGGAGGGAGGGAGGGAGGGAGGGAGGGAGAGAGGGAGGGAGGGAGAGAGGGAGGGAGGGAAATTTCTAGTAGTGTGGCAAATGTCTAGGATTGAACTCTGGAGGCCTGACCCCTGACAGCAGTCTTGACAGCTAGCCATGCATTAGCATTCCTTACCTTTCCTGGTCTCAATCTTATTAACCAGTGAAATGTGTAAGGCATTCTTTTCAGCACCTGGGCCCCTCAAATTCCACACACTTAATAAAACACAAGTATACAGACAAAACTAGGTTCACATAGGAACAGCTTAGCAGTTTCTTATTGCTCCCAAGACTCTACAGAAAGGAGTGCTGTGTGCAGGGGAAAATGGGCACAGCCTGTCAGGTAGTTAAACTCTTCGACAGGCCACAGTCCTCATTCTTGTATTGCTAGAGACCAATTCCGAAGGCAGGTGGAGAAGTGGCCAGCTAGCCATCTGGGCCCAGCAACCTATCAGAAGTACAGCACCAAGACAAGGAGAACGAGATTCAGAAGTGGGCTGCTGAAATGGAACCCTGTGGCGTTAGATGAGAAACTAGATGTTGTTCGCACTCTGACGATGTACACAGGTACACTGACAAAACAGACTGGAAGAGGACTTCAGGATCAAATGAATCACAAGTGTGATAGTTACTGATCCTCTCCCCTCTCTACTAAAAGGGGGGAAAAAATAAACAGATTTGAATTTTTTTACCCCAGTCACTTGAGCACATCTAACATTTCCCCATTGGATTTTTATCTGGAACCTACAGTTTGGCTTTAGGATGGATCATCTTGTGGATTCTATTTTTAATATACTTTTTAATTTATTTTTCATTTATTTATTTGAGAACAACAGACAGAAAGAAAAAGAGGCAGAGAGAGAGAATGGGTGTGCCAGGGCCTCCAGTCACTGAAAACGAACTCCAGATGCATGTGCCCCCTTGTGCATCTGGCTAACGTGGGTCCTAGGGAATCGAGCCTCAAACCAGGGTCCTTAGACTTCACAGGCAAGCACTTAACTGCTAAGTCATCTCTCCAGCCCATGGATTCTATTTCTGAAAGTCCCTGTTGCCCATCCTTCCCCCCTTCTGGTCCTCAGCCTCATCAAGGTCAAGTCAGTCATCCTTCTTAGCTCTATGGAGCTGTTCTGCACTGGCATCTTTACCAGTCCACCCTGGTGCCACCCACCACCTCTGCTCGCACACACATGTGCAAGCGCACATACAATGTTAACTTGCTTTTGCTTTTTTTAAATAATGTACACATTGAAATTTTTTAATTTGTTTATATTTATTTGAGAGAGAGAGAAAGAGATCGATAGAGAGAATGGACCACTGCAAACGAACACCAGACACATGCACCACCTTGGGCATCTGGCTTATGTGGGTCCTGTAGAATCGAACCTGGGTCCTTTGGCTTGAGCAACCTCTCCAGCCCTGATAATTTTTTATTAAAAGAAACACACCTTTATGTGTATGTACACACCTTTAAAACAAATCCATGTGACTTTGCTCTTTGTGCTCAGTTTAAAAGCTTCTTTTGGGGCTGGAGAGATTGCTTAACAGTTAAGGCCTGCAAAGCCTAAGCACCCATGTTCTATCTCTCTCCAGATCCCACATAAGCCAGACACACAAAGGTGAAACAAGCACAAGGTCACACATGCATGCTAAGTGGCACAGCATCTGGAATTTGGTTTCAGTGGCTGAGGCTCTATCATGCCAATTCTCTCTCTCTAAAAATAAATAAATAAAACCTTCTTCATGTAATTGATTCAATGAATGCCAAATCTACCAAGAAAGCCAGATTCTGAGAAATAATAAAAAGACTAGGAAACGTTCCATAACTTAAGAAACTATAAACAACAAGGAGATTTAAAGGCATTTGAAGGTAATTTTAATTCTAGACTTATGAAGTCTAGACAGTTTCCACATCTGCTTTCAACCAACAACAAATTAGAAATATTTTAAAACAAAGATTTTTTTTAATTTTATGTATTTATTTACTTGAGGTGGGGAGAGAGAACACGGGTGTGCCAGGGTCTCTAACCACTGAAAACGAACTTCAGATGCATGTGCCACGTTGTGCATCTGGCTTTATGTGATACTGGGGAATCGAAGCTGGGTCCTTTGGCTTTTCAGGCAAGTACCTTAACTGCTAAGCCATCTCTCCAGCCCAAAAAACATTTTTTAATCCTTATTCCCAGAACAAAACAATTATTTAATAGCATTTACATTGTATTCAATATTGCAGGTGACCTATAAATGACCGGGGGCATGTCTAGATCAACATCAAATACTCTTTCGATACAGGGTTTAGACACTGACTTTTGGGATTGGCTTGGGTGGGTGGGGCGCACCTTGGATAGTGCTGTAATCATAAAGCCCTACTGGGGCCCAAGAGCAGCACTCTCTCGCAGGCCCTCCTTGAGGGAGACCACTTTCTTAGGATGCTTCTTCTGAGATTCTTGCAGCTAAACTGTCTTAAGTGGGCTTAACAAAAGGCTAGTTTCTCATAGGGACTAATAAATGTAAAAGAAGGCCTTTCTATGCACATAGAGAAGGGCAGACCTATATAAGCCATATTTCGAGCCATACTGACACCAAGGTGCAGAACTGGGACTGTGTCAAACAGGAGCATCACACTTACACCTAAGGCTGCAGGAATCAGCTCTTGACCTTAGACTGGGTTCGAGAGATTGAGAACAATCAACAAGTGAAAAGCTTGGGCTTAAGCTGCCATTTGCTGATAGCCTTGCCCTCAGGTACAACTAGGGTGGCAGGAATTGCTACAGATCACAAATAAGGTTTTAGGCAGGACGATGGGTACATACAATACCTGCCCTCGTCTCCAGTCAGTGTGATAAATGATTTCCTCACAACAAAACCCAGCCTCCTTCTTAGCGTGTTTTACTAGTTCACATCTACAAGTAGAGAGGCTCAATCTATAGACTCTGAGACCATGCTCCTTAGTTTCATGCCATAAGTAACCTAATGGTGGAGTAGGCACCTCTTCCTTAACCACTACAATAAGGTACCCCACTTTGGAGACTAAGCCACCCCCAAATAGTCTCCTCAGTGAGTTCAACTTCCTTCCTCACCATTCTCACAAAACTTCAAATGAGCCAGGCGTGGTGGTGCACGCCTTTAATCCCAGAACTCGGGAGGCAGAGGTAGGAGGATCACCGTGAGTTCGAGGCCACCCTGAGACTCCATAGTGTATTCCAGGTCAGCCTGGGCTAGAATGAGACCCTACCTCAAAAAACAAACAAAAAAAACTTCAAATGAATTCAGACAGAAAAATCTAAGAAGTGGAGCTCCAGAAACAGCAAGGTCTCACGTCCTTGGTGGACTATGGAAAGCTGAGCAGTGGGGCATGTATGAGGGGATGGCCTCTTAAATAGTTCACTTCAAACTGGACAGCTCCCAAACACGCTCTAAGCCAAACTGGACTGGTCAGTACTCTTCTTGGCAAACAGCAGGAGAAGGGGCCAATCAAAACTCTTGACCCTGCCAAGGAACTGCAGCCTCTTCCTTAAAGGGAAACACTTTTTAAGGTCCAGTTTGAGTGTGTACATGTGTGAGTCTTCTGAACTCCCATCGTCAATTAACTTCATTCATTTCCATGAATTCCTTTTCCTGTATTTGTTCCCTTCTGCACACTGTCAGCATTGTCACTGAACGTAATAAAAAGCAAGTCTGAGCTCTACATAGACAGCCATGATCTAAACACTCCCACTGACCACAGACGTAGGGCACCACCTCAACCTTACGGATCTTACTGTGACTGAGGGGCGTCAAGGTCTTCTACACCTGCTTCCCTAGTTCTCACCTCTTCCCCTCCTGACTGTCCACCCTTGCTTATCAGCAACTCTGAGCTACAGCAGCCAAAGTCAACTCACACTGGTGCAGACCCCAGCAGGGTCAGAAAGGCTTCTCAGACAGTGCAAAGCAACCTTTTCTGCTTAGGTTTCCAACCATCAGAGAATGGCACATTAGGAAAATGTACTAAGATAGATTACTAAAAGTGTGAAATTTAAAAAAAATCAAAAACATACTAAAATTACCTAAGCCCAAACTTATTATTAGATTCAACACTTATAAAATTACTCTGACAGGGCCGGAGAGATGGCTTAGCAGTTAAGCGCTTGCCTGTGAAGCCTAAGGACCCCAGTTCAAGGCACAAGGGGGTGCATGCATCTGGAGTTCATTTGCAGTGGCTGGAGGCCCTGACGCACCCATTCTCTCTCTCTCTCTCTCTCTCTCTCTCTCTCTCTCTCTCTCTCGCTTGCTCGCTTGCTCGCTCACTCTCAAATAAATAAAAACAAAATTAAAAATGACTCTGACAAATTGCTACTAAGTTTCTAAGTGCTTTCAACTTCTGTACCAATCTTGTACAAATTGGAAATAACAATAAGCTATAAACAACACTTTAATTAGTACTAGCACAAAGAAAAGCAAACAAACTGTAACACCACTCAATCCTAGGGAAGGTCTCAGCTGCCACTTCCTGGTAATATGACCTTGGGCATATCACCTAGCTTCTCTGAAGCCCGTTTCTACATTTATAGTAGAAAGGTGATGTCGCCCAATACTTGGCATGGTTGTGAAAGAACTACGAAAACATTGAGGCAAGAAGCTCAGCACAATGCCTGAGGTCTAACAGCAACTATCACCAGGTCTTCCAGGCATGTCATCCTCTGTGCTAATCCAAAGACATTCCATCTCACCTTGGGAGTTTGTATTTTTACAGCTAATGGCAACTGGCAAAATCCAGATCTATGATCTGTTGTTGTCTTGTGCATGTTTTCCTTGTTTGCCAACACAAGTTCCCATTTGATTTCTACGGGCTTGTTTGACTCAAGATAATATTTCAACTTCACTTCCAGTCAAACAATCATCAGTTCAATCACTAATCCTATCATTCTAGTTTTGTTATTACTGCTATTTTACTAAATACTGAGTATATACATGAATATTTATAAGATATGTGAAGCACAGGAAAATAACATAACTCTGTGCGTCGTTACCACTGGCATCTTTCTGTATCTCACACCTATTCACTCTTACAATGCTAAGCTCCTTCGTCACTACTTGGTCACTTCATAAGCCCATAATCTTCAGTAAATTCTCCCTCTCCAAGGCTGGCTCTCCCCTGTGAAATGAAGAGACTGAACAGCATGACTGCTAGCATTCTGCACAGCTGGTTGTTAAATCATACCACCTACGCTCAACCCTCTGAGCACATCCTATGTTAAACCCTCTGCTCCTCTCCTGACTCCCTGTCCTGTTTCGGACAATTACAGCAGCCATTCTCCCACTCCTGAATTCAGTATACTATATCCTACCAAACATTCTTGCTACCATCACAATCACACTCAGACTTTCTTTCCTTTTCTAATGAGTACCCTCCTACCCTCCAGTCAGTGGGGAGACCCCTTATCCCATACCTACATTCCTTCTCCCACAACATCTTACCATATAGGGAAAACCCAGAAGAATCCAATACATTTTTCTTTACTAAAAAAGCTGGGGGCTGGAAAGAGATTGCTCAGCAGTTAAGGCGCTTGCCTGCAGAGCCTAACAACCAAAATTTGATTCCCCAGTACCCGCACAGAGCCAGATACACAAAGTGTCACACACATCTGGACTCCATTGGCAGCAGCTGGAAGAAACCCTGGTATGCCCATTCTGTCTCTCCTCCCTCTCATCCTCGCCTCTCCTTGCAAACAAATTTTTAAAAATCTTTGGTTTTTTGAGGTAGGCCCTCACTCTAACCCAGGCTAACTTGAAATTTAGTATGTAGTCTCAGGATGGCCTTGAACTCACAGAAATCCTCCTACCTCTACCTCCCAAGTTATGGGATCAGAGGTATGCACCACCACACCTGGACAATATTAAAAAAAAAAAAAAATCTAAAAGTTACATTGGAAATGGAGGAGTAGAACAGTAGTTAAAAGCACTTGCATGAAAAGCCTGATGACCCAGGTTCAACTCCCCAGTTCCCACATGAAGCCAAATGCACTAAGTGGCATATGCATCTGGAGTTCATTAGCACTGGCAGGAAGCCTTGGTGCACCCATTCATATTCTCATCTCCCCCCCCCCCGTGTGTGTGTGTGTGTGTGCACGTGCACGCGCTGTGTTCCTCTAAATAAACAAATAATTAATTATAATTCCAAAATAAATAAAATGTTTTTTAAAAAGTAATCCTGTAACTTAAACAACAAAACAGAAGAAAATATTTGTAAACGCGCCTATGTAAAAAGAGTTGATTCATTTACTTTTCTCCTCCCGATGACAAAATACCTGACAGAAGCAAAGTTAAGGAAGGACGGATTTTGGCTCATGGTTTCTGGATATTTCTGTCCATCATGGAGGGGAAGGCATGGTTGCAGAAGTGGCTCAGTCTGGGGGAAGGAGAGTGGTGTGAAGCACTTGCACAGACAGGATGCAGAGAAGGCTAGACTGGAACCAGAACTCTCACACTTACAAACCTCCATCAGCCAGGTTCCGCCTCCTAAAGGCTCAGTAACTTCCCAAAACAGCTATGCCAGCTAGGGTCCAAAACTTCAAACACAGGAGCTTTGGGGAGCTTTTCACATTTAAATCATGAAAGCTGGTAACAAAGATACATTATTTAAAAAAGAAGAAAAAGAAGCTGGCGTGGTGGTGCACGCCTTTAATCCCAGCACTCGGGAGGCAGAGATAGGAGGATCACCGTGAGTTCGAGGCCAGCCTGGGACTACACAGTGAATTCCAGGTCAGCCTGGGCTAGAGTGAGACCCTACCTCGAAAAAACAAAAGAAAGAAAGAGAGAATGGCTGACCCTTTCAGGATGGGGAGGTAGATGGCTTAGCCTATAAAGTGCTTGTCTCACAAATAGGAAGACCTGAGTTTGATCCCCAGAACCCATGTAAAAATGCTGAGCATGGTGGCACATACTTGTAACTCCAGCCTGGGAGAAGAAGACAGAAAGATCCCTGGGGCTCAGTGGCCAGCCATTCTAGCCTAACTGGTGAGCTCCTAGCCAATGATCCTGTCTCCAAGAAAAAGTGGACAGTGTTCCTGAGGAACGATGCCCTTGTCCTCTAGCCTCCACACACATGTGCACATCTATACAGCATACATACACAAACAGCCTTCTAAACATACTCGATAAGCAATCAAGGGCTGGAGAGATGGCTTAGCGGTTAAGCACTTGCCTGTGAAGCCTAAGGACCCCGGTTCGAGGCTCGATTCCCCAGGACCCACGTTAGCCAGATGCACAAGGGGGCGCACGCATCTGGGGTTCGTCTGCAGTGGCTGGAAGCCCTGGCACATCCATTCTCTCTCTCTCTCTCTCTCTCTCTCTCTCTCTCTCTTTCTGCCTCTTTCTCTCTCTGTCTATTGCTCTCAAATAAATAAGAATAAACAAAAAATTTTTTAAAAAATAAGCAATCAAAATCCCAATTAAGGGAGCCGGGTGTGGTGGCGCACGCCTTTAATCCCAGCACTCGGGAGGCAGAGGTAGGAGGATCGCCAAGAGTTCAAGACCACCCTGAGACTACATAGTGAATTCCAGGTCAGCCTGAGCCAGAGTGAGACCCTACCTCAAAAAAACAAAAAAAAACAAAAAAAAATCCCAATTAAAAAAACTAAAAGATGGAGTTGTAGCTTTGTGGCAGAACGTGTGCCTACCATGGACACAGCCCTGAGCTCCATCCCCAGTACACCAAAAAAGAAAAAGAAAACAAGAAAGAAGAGAGGGGGGGAAAAAAGGCAAGAAAATTTATACAAATTCTTCACAGAAGAGGTACACAGTGTAAATAAACAAATGCAAAAATGCTCATCATCATTAGCATTTAGAAGAGTAAAAAATTAAAATCACACACATATACTACTGCATACCTGCTAGAATAATTCTAGTTTTGTGTTTTTGTTTTTCAACCTGACAGTATCAGAATATGGGTATGTTTTTTGCTGATGGGAATCTAAGATGGATCAGCAACTTTTGAACAGTACAGCAGTTTTTTCTAAAGTTAAACAAACATGTAACCATATGATCTAGCAATCCAGTTCTAGTTTTTTACCCAAGAAATATAAAGATATAAGTGTACATGAGAGCCTACATACAAATAATTATTGTAATTTTATTCATAATTATCAAAAACTGGAAACAACCCAAATGTTAATCAAAAAAAAAAATAATGGATAAATTGTGACACTTGCATAAATAGTCAACAATAAAAAAGAATAAGTTGCTAACAGTATACAAAATAGTATGAGCTAGTATAAAAAAATGACCCTGTATTAAAAAATAGTAAGACTCAGGGGCTGGAGAGATGGCTTAGCAGTTAAGCCCTTGCTTATGAAGCCTAAGGACCCCGATTTGAGGCTCAATTCCTCAGGATCCATGTAAGGCAGATGCACAAGGTGGCACACGCATCTGGAGTTTGTTTGCAGTGGCTGGAGGCCCTGGCATGCCCATTCTCTCTATCTGCCTCCTTCTCTGTCTTTTGCACTCAAATAAATAAATTAAATTGAATTAAAATTAACTACATGTAAATTGTACCTAATAAAATATTGCAACTAAAAAGATACAAGTAAAATGAAAAACTAAGGAGCTGTCAGGCTGCCTATAGCAAACATACAAGGACAGAAGAGTTAGGGAGCTAGGAATTAACCTTAGGGAAATTGGGAGATATATGATCAAGAATGGGCACACTGACTGAGGACTCCAGGCATGGAGACAGGGTACAGAGGTGGAGGATAAGCACTGAGGACTCCAGGCATGGAGACAGGGTACAGAGGTGGAGGATAAGCACTGAGGACTCCACACATGGAGACAGGGTACAGAGGTGGAGGATAAGCACTGAGGACTCCACACATGGAGACAGGGTACAGAGGTGGAGGATAAGCACTGAGGACTCCACACATGGAGACAGGGTACAGAGGTGGAGGATAAGCACTGAGGACTCCAGGCATGGAGACAGGGTACAGAGGTGGAGGATAAGCACTGAGGACTCCACACATGGAGACAGGGTACAGAGGTGGAGGATAAGCACTGAGGACTCCACACATGGAGACAGGGTACAGAGGTAGAGGATGGGCACTGAGGACTCCAGGCATGGAGACAGGGTACAGAGGTGGAGGATAAGCACTGAGGACTCCAGGCATGGAGACAGGGTACAGAGGTGGAGGATAAGCACTGAGGACTCCACACATGGAGACAGGGTACAGAGGTGGAGGATGAGCACTGAGGACTCCAGGCATGGAGACAGGGTACAGAGGTGGAGGATAAGCACTGAGGACTCCACACATGGAGACAGGGTACAGAGGTGGAGGATGAGCACTGAGGACTCCACACATGGAGACAGGGTACAGAGGTGGAGGATGAGCACTGAGGACTCCAGGCATGGAGACAGGGTACAGAGGTGGAGGATAAGCACTGAGGACTCCAGGCATGGAGACAGGGTACAGAGGTGGAGGATAAGCACTGAGGACTCCACACATGGAGACAGGGTACAGAGGTGGAGGATAAGCACTGAGGACTCCACACATGGAGACAGGGTACAGAGGTAGAGGATGGGCACTGAGGACTCCACACATGGAGACAGGGTACAGAGGTGGAGGATGAGCACTGAGGACTCCACACATGGAGACAGGGTACAGAGGTGGAGGATGAGCACTGAGGACTCCAGGCATGGAGACAGGGTACAGAGGTGGAGGATAAGCACTGAGGACTCCAGGCATGGAGACAGGGTACAGAGGTGGAGGATAAGCACTGAGGACTCCACACATGGAGACAGGGTACAGAGGTGGAGGATAAGCACTGAGGACTCCACACATGGAGACAGGGTACAGAGGTAGAGGATGGGCACTGAGGACTCCACACATGGAGACAGGGTACAGAGGTGGAGGATGAGCACTGAGGACTCCACACATGGAGACAGGGTACAGAGGTGGAGGATGAGCACTGAGGACTCCAGGCATGGAGACAGGGTACAGAGGTGGAGGATGAGCACTGAGGACTCCAGGCATGGAGACAGGGTACAGAGGTGGAGGATAAGCACTGAGGACTCCAGGCATGGAGACAGGGTACAGAGGTGGAGGATAAGCACTGAGGACTCCACACATGGAGACAGGGTACAGAGGTGGAGGATAAGCACTGAGGACTCCAGGCATGGAGACAGGGTACAGAGGTGGAGGATAAGCACTGAGGACTCCACACATGGAGACAGGGTACAGAGGTGGAGGATAAGCACTGAGGACTCCACACATGGAGACAGGGTACAGAGGTAGAGGATGGGCACTGAGGACTCCACACATGGAGACAGGGTACAGAGGTGGAGGATGAGCACTGAGGACTCCACACATGGAGACAGGGTACAGAGGTGGAGGATAAGCACTGAGGACTCCACACATGGAGACAGGGTACAGAGGTGGAGGATAAGCACTGAGGACTCCACACATGGAGACAGGGTACAGAGGTGGAGGATGAGCACTGAGGACTCCACACATGGAGACAGGGTACAGAGGTGGAGGATGAGCACTGAAGCTGGAAAACTGGGCACACTGAGAAAGATAAGCAGATATATATGAAGGATAGATAAGGAGGCCAAATTTCTCCCTCTGGAGAAGATAATTATAAAAATAGAAACAGGTAGACTGTATTTAAAATGGGATCATCAGCATGGACTCTTGGCTTTATAATATAAAATGCATGGTTTCCTAAGAATATGTAACATACACAAGCACATAGATACACACAAACAGTGGACATGCATATTCACATAGCACACAGAGATACAGAAACAAAAATGTCCATGTATACATAAATACATACATACGTACATAGGCACATATACACACACAGACACATTCTCGTTCTGATTGCTGAGAGCCTAGATGCAGTGACATGCCTAGCACTCTGTACACTTAGCACCCAGATCTTGGTTTCTAATTAACATCCTTCACTGAACAGGATCAAGAGTCTTTGGAAATGGCAGATTCCAGGGCTTTGGCAAGATTAAAACAAAGGAAGTTGGGCTGGAGAGATTGTTTAGCGGTTAAGCGCTTGCCTGTGAAGCCTAAGGATCCTGGTTCAAGGCTTGACTCCCCAGGACCCACGTTAGCCAGATGTACAAGGGGCACACACATCTGGAGTTCGTTTGCAGTGGCTGGAAGCCCTGGCATACCCATTCATTCTCTCTCTATCTCTATGTGCCTCTTTCTCTCTGTCACTCAAATAAATAAAAATAAACAACAACAACAAAAAAAAAGTTGGAACATTTCTCTGTGCCAGAAAACAAAGAAATGTCTTGTGGACAATTCAGACAGATCACAAGGATGAAGAAGGAGCTGGGAAGATGGTTCAGTGGTTAAATGTGCTTGCTTGCAAAGCCTGCTGGTTCAGATTCAATTCAAAAGCCACCCATGTAAGCCAGACACAAAAAGTAGCACAAGAATCTGGTGTTTCCAGAGATAAGAGCCTTGGTGCATCCACACACAGACAGATGCACACACTCACATGGAAATATATACTATCTTATAAGAGAGGAAATGGTGAATTTAAAGTGAAGAAGCATGGCAGATGTTAACTAAGCCGCAGCAGAACATGCTTAGATCCTATCACTGGAAGGACCCGAACTTGTCAGCACATATACAACACACAAGGTAAGAATAACCAAAAAGAAGAGAGGAGGAGGGTAAGGGATCTACAAGGGTATTTATGGGGTCTTAAACTATTCTTCCCCTTAGATTTTCATCATCCTAAGAAGTAGTCTACAATTTGTTGAGCAGAGCGCTTTCTGTAAGAGCACTTGCCAGGGCAGCAAGAGGTCCTGAGAGACCCTGAGTTCAATCCTTGACACCCACATAAAAAGCCAGGCATGAGCTGGGCGCAGTGGTGTGCACGCCTTTAATTCCAGCACTCAGGAGACAGAGGTAGGAGCACTGTGAGTTCAAGGCCAGTCTGGGACTACAGAGTGTGATCCTGGTCAGCCTGGGCTAGAGTGAGACCCTACTTCAAAAAAAAAAAAAAAAAAGTCAGGTTGGCCATACACATGTGTAGCCCCAGTCCTTCAGAGGACTGACAGAAGAACTGCTGGGGCTCAGCTCACTGGCTAGCCAGACTGACTGAAAACCAAGGCAGCTCCGGGGTCAGAAGGAGACCCTGTCTCAAGGGAATAACACAGAAGAGCAATAGAGGACACCCACCATTCTCCCCGGCCTCCATATTAGCGTGCATGGAACATGCACATCTGTACACAGACACGTGCATACACTCTTCCTCCACACACACCACACATACTATACAAATACATGCAAAAAAATAAGTCATTGTCTGAAAAGTACTGGTTGTGATAGAATTAGAACTGCCATAAGCCCTACTCTGTTGTTCTCCAAGCAAAAGAATTCTTGTGTATGAAAAAGAAGAAGTACATTTGAAAATCAAATCACCCAAATGGAAGCAGATTTAACCATCAATTATGTACAAGTGGCTTCCTGCTTGTTACAAATCAAATGTAACTAAAGTAGGAACTGAACCTCTTATAATTCAGACCTTGTTCAGGAAGGAAAGAAGAAAGAAGGTCCAACAAGAAACCCATCACTGCCTTCTGAGGCCTTCAGTTTAGCAGAGAAATGAGAAATATTAAAACATGCTATAGACACATCCAGAAAGGACACTACTATGCTTTGAACATTGGTATTATCCCCAGAAGTCCCTAGGGGTGGTACTGCTACAGGATGCTGCACAGCTTTAGGAGATGAAACCCTTCAGGAAGTTCATAGGTCACTGGAAGCAAGCACCTCAAAAAACACTGTGGTACCCAAGTTTCTTCCTCTTTCCATTTTTGTCTCCTGGCTCTAGCTGTGAGTGCTTTCCTGGTACACTATCTCACCATGATGTCTCACCCTCACCAGAAATCCAAACCATTAGGACCACCTGATCTTGGTCCAGAACCATGAGTAAAAATAGGCCAATTTCTTTACTCCCTAAGTAGTAGCCTATGCCTAGTAATTTGCTAACAGTGATATGCAGCTGAGTAACTGGCAATGGAATATGCATTTACTCACCATAACTCTAGCTAGAAGCTATCATTAGGTTGTTGGGGTTTTTTGGTTTTTTTTTTTTTTTCTTTTTTCTTTTTGGTTTTTCGAGGTAGGGTCTCACTCTAATCCAGGCTGACCTGGAACTCACTATGTAATCTCAGGATGGCCTCAAACTCACGGCAATCCTATGTCTGCCTCCCAAGTGCTGGGATTAAGGGCATGAGCCATCACACCCAGCTCTAGCTTTAAATTACCATAAGAAAATGGGAATTTGAGAAAAGTTAGGTAGACTGTTTGAGCTGGGCAGGCGCAGTGGCTCATGCCTTTATAAAATCCCAGCACTCAGGAAGCAGAGATAGGAAGATTGACGTGAGTTCGAGGCCACCCTGAGACTACATAGTGAATTCCAGGTCAGCCTAGGCTAAAGTTAGACCCTACCTCGAAATACTAAACAAGAAATAAATAAAAATAAAATTTTAAAAAGCTAGAAGCAACCTCTTTATGTTCTGTTCTCCTCAGAGCTAGACCCAGACGTGACCAGCTCCTTGGAGTTCACTGACACATCACCTTTCTGCTGAATATCCTAACCCTCAGTATGAACTGAGAAAAAAAATCCAAGTGTTCGCCAAAGTTAATTTAGCTCCATTTGGAGATCAATCCTCCAGTAAGATCTAGTATAGTCACTTTCATATTTTCACTGATACAACTTTAAAAATAAAACATTTTGGACTGGAGAAATGGCTTTATGGTAAAGTGCTTGCCTGAAAAGCCAAATAACCCAGCTTTGATACCCCAGGACCACATAAAGCCAGATGCACAAGGTGGTATATGCGTCTGGAGTTCCTAAATGGCCAGAGGCCTAGGCACACCCATTCTATCTGCACCCACCTCAAATAAAATAATTTTTAAAAATAAAAATAAAACATTTTCCCTTGCATTCCAGAGGCCCCAAAAGATTAAGGCAGCAGCAGGAAGACAGCCCATACAGAATTCACTGTGTACTCTGAAATGCACAGCACATCAGCATCCATTTTATCTGACAGCAGGAAGATATAAGTTAGGACCCTACAATTATCCCTGTAGAGAGGCATACCTGAGGGAATGTAAGCATTAAGAGCTCCAAGAATGGTCATACAAATAGCCATCTGTACTTAGAACCAGTCATGCCAAGTGCTTTGAAGCACCACATTCCAAATGCAGCCCTATCCCTCCATGCAGGTGGGCTAATTCCTTTCAGTTCTTTTCCAGCCCACATAATTCCAGTGGAATAATCTGCTGTCAGGAGCAGAAAGCAAAGAATGCCACTGCACTTCTGAAGTCAAAAGACCAAAAAGGTAAAGTCCTAGCTCTCTATACTGTGTTCTTATCCAATGAACTGGCCATTTCCTTATTCTTCCCACTGTCTGAAATACACAGAAAGGTAGCTCTCATTAACCCCTCAGATCCCTCTCCATGACATACACCCTTCCCCAGACAGCTTAGGAACCCTCTGCTCCCATCTCCCCAGCTACTCAACTATTTACTGTGCAATGTGGCCAGTACTGGTCTCTCCACTAAACTAGAGATCCTGAGGGATCTGTCTCTCTGCTACTCTCCACATCCTCAAGACCCAGCATGGTTCTGCGGAGAGCAGTGCTGAATAAAGATGCACTGGTTCAATACAAAAACTGCTGAATATTCATTCATGGCAATATTCATTCACAAAAGTGGGTAGTGGACAAGGAAACAAACAGTAATTTGAGGTCTGAAGATACAGGCTATCTGTATACACACCATGCTAGTCTCCAAACTGGGTTAATAAAGTGAGTGCAACATTTATTTAAGTTAGCTTTTAATAGAGAACTTTACAAGAAAAGATAAATCTAAGAGCATCATCTACTTAAATAAAAACATTAGCTGGGCGTAGTGGGTGCACGCCTTTAATCTCAGCACTCGGGAGGCAGAGGTAGGAGGATCTCCGTGAGTTCGAGGCCAGCCTGAGACTACATAGTGAATTCCTGACCAAGCCTGGGGTAGACCAAGACCCTACCTCAAAAAAAAAAAAAGCCGTGTATGTAGGTGTGTGTGTGTGTTATTAGTGTTTTGTGGACTCAGAAACCAACTGGAACAAAACAAACACGGCCTACCAAACCACAGGCCTCCCATCCAGTTCCATTTCCCAACACTAATCATTTTCCAGGACTCTTTTCTCCCCCTTAGCTTTTTGCCCACCACTTCCCTTACCTCTTTGCCACCCACGTCATGGGACATCCAAGAAAACACTGAATAAGCACTCCACTATGAAAGTATTCTCAGCAAGACCACACCCCTGTCTCACCTAATTTGGTCCTGAGGGCACCTGGCAAGATATGTGATTTGTTCCCAAATACAGTCACCTTCATCTGGGTGAGGATGCAGTTACTAACTCCTCAACAAGTGCTGACAACAATGGAAAAGTCAAAAGGTCACTGGAGCAGAGCCTTTCCCAGAGCACCTTAGCTCAGCACCCAGTTTTCCCCAGCACCTACAACTCCAATCATCTCACCATCTTCCCAATTTCAGCCATCAGAGATTTTTTTTTTTTTTTAACTAACTATACTGGTTAAAATCAAAAGAGCCTGATCGAAAAGAAAGGAAAAAGAAGCTGAAAGAGGTACTGGAGAGATGGCCCAGCAGTTGAAAGTGCTTGTCTGCAAACCTGCAAGCCCGAGGCCAGTTCCTTAGCACCCACATAAAAGCTGGATGCAGCACAGCTCACTGTCTTATGAAAAGCCAACAGTGCCCGCTGTGAAGGTGGAAGAAGCAAGAAATGAAAAATTTGCACCTAGAATAAGTAGTTATTTTTCTGAGAGCCAATTCATCTTAACACATCAAATTTGAAAGCCAACAGTGTTTTGATACTGTCATTAGAATAAGAGATTAAGTATCTTACTTACACTCAGCCTCTTTAAGAAGGCTTCCTTTGAACTGAGATGAACACAATAAACAAAACACAAAAGAAAGAACTTAACAGCCAAGTACAGGACTCTTCCCAATCCTTGTCCCTCCCCACATGGATGAAAGTAACTAGCATCAACTATATTCAGGATAGCAAGGATGAATGTGGACTTACAGACTAGCCACCCATTGCTTAACTCAAACTAGACAGTCCTGTTCTAAAAACAGATTCAAAATGGTCCTGAGATTTTAACCAGTCACCAGCAACTCTCAAGTTTGTTGGAAAAGGGGTTTGTGTGTGTTTAATTTTTAACTGCTATATAAATGACTTAGGGAAGAAAAGGAATGGTGAAAAGTCCAACCTATCTATCTTCATGTCTATGATAGGCTTAGTACTTTGTTTTCCAATTTTGTGAATGACAAGAGTAAAATATTTGGCCAGGCATGGTGGTGCACACCTTTAACCATGAGATCGAGGCCAGCCTGAGACTACATAGTGAACTTCAGGTTAGCCTGGACTAGAGTGAAACCTTACCTCAAAAAAAAAGTAAAATACTTAAAATCATTCAAGCATTTAAATTTTTTCCATGCTATAATACTGACTGATGCAAATAATTCTTTCAAGCTTATATTTGTGAAAGGTTACCTAAAAACATGCCAAAAATGTACTGACTGATAAATGCTACAGTAGTAAAGTTGTGCTGGTACAAAATTCAAGGGAAAAGCCGGGCATGGTGGCACACGCCTTTAATCCCAGCACACAGGAGGCAGAAGTAGGAGGAGCACCATGAGTTCAAGCCCACCCTGAGGCTTCATAGTAAATTCCAGGTCAGCCTGAACTAGAGTGAAACCCTACCTCAGAACAAACAAAACAAACAAAAATATCCAAGGGAAGCCAGGCATGATGGCATAAGCCTTTAACCCAGCACTCAAGTAGGTTAAAGTAGGAGGACTTCTATGAGTTCAAGGCCAGCCTGAGACTACATAGTGAATTCCAGGTCAGTCAGTCTGTACGAGAGTGAGACCCAACCTCAAAAAACTGAAAAGAAAAATCCAAGGGAAACAAACTCAAGGGCACTCCTCACATTCTTCTAAGGTTCTGAAGATACAGAAATTCTAAAGCAAAAATATTAATATTAAATATTATACTACTTGAGTGATAAGAAGCATATTTTATTAGGAAATTACTACTACAAATAAATGCACTTAGGTTGAGGTCATTCTTTTAAAAACCATTTACAAAATTGACGTGATTCCCCAAATGTCACACACTTGTCACAATTCAAATGGCTGACTGGGAAATGTTTCAGTCCTAAAAGCAAAACACAAATAGCATTAAAATGGAAAAGTAATCAAATAAAACCTTCTCCCTCTGGCAATAATAACCAAACTTTCCTATTTACATGAAGCCAGGCTCTAAGGAGTTTATCTGTCAGTCCATCATATAGTGTGTGTGGCACGGCAGCAATGACTCAACCCACAAACCTATTAACAATAAAATCAAAATTGATATAGTAATTTATTTGGCGACATTGTGGCTACAGTTTTTTCTAGCGCTCCACAGTTGAGGATAGTCAGCAGTCCGAAGAAACCAGCAGTGATGCTGAACAACTGAACCGGCCAACGCATGGGCAGCAGGCACTGAGCCTCTGAATGAATACCACTTTGCTTGAATGACTGTGGCCTAAGAACCAAATACTACACAATGATCACTCACCCCAAACAGCTGAAACATATGTATTCTATACAGAAGAAGCTTGTTCCATACTAAAATGCTGTAGTCTGGGCTGGAGAGATGGCTTAGCGGTTAAGCACTTGCCTGTGAAGCCTAAGGACCCCGGTTTGAGGCTCGATTCCCCAGGACCCATGTTAGCCATATGCACAAGGGGGTGCTCGCGTCTGGAGTTCATGTGCAGTGGCTGGAGGCCTTGGCGTGCCCATTCTCTCCCTCCCTCTCTCTCTCTCTCTAACTGCCTCTTTCTCTCTTTGTCACTTTCAAATAAATAAATAAAAATAAACCAAAGAAATTTTAAAAAATAAATAAATAAAATGCTGTAGTCTATCAAACCATTGATCGTTTATAAATGTTGGCATAACGTTTATCAGGTACTGTGCCACAGGCTAGGAAGAAAAAGGAAGCACAGTGCCCACCATCAAGGAACTTAACTCTGGTAGGCTAACAAAGCAAACAGGCACCTACAACTGTAGTCAGCTACAGTTTGGATCTGAAGTGTCACTCAAAGGTCATGTGTCAAGAGCTTGGTCCCTAGACTGAGGCACTACTGGAAGGTAATGCCACCTTTAAAAGGTGAGCCACGTGGGAAGGAGTTAGGACACTGGTAGCATGTCCTTGAAGTAGACAGAGAGCTGGCCCTTGCTCTCTCTTTCTCTAGTTACTTCCCAGCTGCCGTGCAGTGAAGGCTTCCTTTGTCTCTCCCTCCAAGCAGAACTTGTTCCAAGTACAGACCCAAAGCAACAGGTCCAAGGGACCACTGGGTGAAGTAAGCCACGAGCAAAAGGAAACCTTAGCTCCTTTTAAGGTTGATTATCTTGGATACTTTGTCACAAAAATGGAGAGGTGACATAGAACAAAATAAATGCCAGGCAGGAAAAGTACAAGGGGTGATGGCACCAATTAAGAGAGCTCCTAACCTTATCCTAGATGGTTAGCAAGAAGAGCCAAGAGAAGTAACTCTCACACCAGAACATCTAAGATGAGGGTACAGTAAGCCATGAACAGCAGAGAATTCTTAGAACTAAAAGCTTGTTCTGGCCGGGCGTGGCGCACGCCTTTAATCCCAGCACTCTGGAAGGCAGCAGTAGGAGGATCGCCATGAGTCAAAGGCCACCCTGAGACCACATGGTGATTTCCAGGTCAGCCTGGGCTACAGTGAGACCCTACCTCAAAAAAAAAAAAAAAACAAATAAATAAATAAAAGCTTGTTTTCTGTGTGAGGCACACAAGGACAGTGATGTGATCACTGCTTTTTTCCAGAGGGTCACTTTAAGATCACTGCAGGCAGGGGATATAATGGAGAATGGGATTTCAAAGAGGAAGGTGGGGGGAGGGAGGGTATTACCATGGGATATTTTTTATAATCATGGAAGATGTTAATAAAAATTTGAAAAAGAAGGAAAGAAGGAAAGAAAGAGAAAGATCACTGCAATGCAGTGATAGGGACAGGAATAAGAAAACTAGAAACAAAGAAGTTACTAAGCAGACTATAGCAGTGACTTCAGCTACTGGGGAAACGGTGGCAAAGGTCCCTGAGCTACATACAGGCAGTTCTGCCAAGAGCAGATGAAGAGCCCTCAGCTTTACATACACTGGATCTGCAGGACCAACAAAGTAAGCAAGTCCAGGGACAAGTGCGCACTATCCAAGTGGACTGAAACATCCCACATGCAGGGACGAGATGGAGGCCAAATCAAGTCATTTAGACATTGTCATCACACAGCTGACAACTAAAGCCATGCCACAGATGAGCTTGCCCAAGCAGAGCCCAAGTAACAAAACTAAGCAGAAAGCCTAGAGCAGACCCTTTACTGAGGAGGGGACTAAAAATCCATACTGGCAGTCCAATAAGGGGCCTTTCCAAAAGGGTGATGCCAGAGGTCCAGAGAAGGCAGTGCAAGGACAAGACAACAAGGAAAGTCATCAGAGTTAGCCTCAGGCAGTGAATGGTGACACTGGGGAAAGCAGTTGTAGTTACGGTAAAACCAGACTAACAAGTTCAAAGGGAACAGACAACTCCAGAAAAGTTTGGTGTAAAAGGGAAAGGAGTGAGAGGAGTTGGAAGAGAATTCTAAGAGCGAGATTGTTATACTTTTTAAAGTTGTTGAGGGGAAAATATATATATATATGCAACTTAAAACTCTAGAAAGCAGAACTGAGTGTGGTGATGCAAGCCTTTAATCCCAGCACTAGGGAGGCAGAGGTAGGAGGATCGCCATGAGTTCAAGGCCACCCTGAGACTACATAGTGAATTCCAGGTCAGCCTGAGCTGGAGTGAAACCCTACCTCGAAAAAGAAGGAAAAAAAAAATTCTAGAAAGCAGAGCCAAGCAGCATTTACTGTCAGAAGGAAAGGTGGCACAAAAGGTAAGAAAGAAGGAACATTTGGTATCACAAAGTTCTGAGTTCAGACCAGGCAGTCTCTAATCAGTCTATATACTGGAAGCCAAGATTTCCTGCTATAAGTGAAGGGATAATGCATGTAGAACAATGAGAAACAACACCTCAAACTGCCACTGTCTCAAGAAGTCACTTAACAGAAAGATTATCAAAGTTTGAAGCAGCCTGGTTTGACACAGCAAGACTGTTCCCTTACCCACCTTAAAAAGGCTTTAGACAGGAGGTCCAGGCAAGGTTAGAAACCACAGGGGCAGTGGCAGACAATAGTTCTGAGTCAAATTTGGATTTGTGAAGATACAGACCCGAGAGCTGTGTGGGTCAAGAACTATGGTGTCTGGGGCTGGGGAGACAGCTCAATGGTTAAGTCCCTTACCTGCAAAGCCAAAGAACCCAGGTTCGATTCCCCAAGACCCATTATTATCCAGCTGCACAAGGCTGCACATGTGTCTGGAGTTTGTTTACAGTGGCTGGAGGCCCTGACCTGCCCATTCTCTCTCTCTCTCCCTCCCTCCCTCTATTCTTCCCTCTGTCCTTCTTTCTCAAATAAATAAGTAAAAATAAAATAAAATAAAATAAAATAAAAAGAACTATGGTATCTGAACAACATGGACAAGGAAACAAAAACAGGAGTAACAAAAAGACAAGAATGTAGAGGGCCAAAGGCCCACATTAGTGACGCTGGAAGACTCTTCTTGAAAGGAAACAGCTCAACATTGACACACCCAGAAAGTAAGTGGGAAGGGTGAGATTAAAGTCAGCAGCACTAATGCTAAATCCTCCCTGCAGGCACTGGAATTTCCTAAAATACTGGCCCACAATCCAAGATCCAAAAGTTGTTGCTTGCTTCTTAAGTGGGTAGGGGGACTGGGGAGGACCAAGACAAAGCGACAGCAGCATGTGTGGACCCTTGGGACTTCATCCTAGGAGAGAAGACTAGGCCCAAGCACTGGAGAGGAAAAGAGAGGACAGCAGGTCCTGACCTCCTGAAACAGGAGACGTAGAAATATCCACTCAGGAGCTTACGAGAAATGGGTAAAATAACATGCAGCCAAAGGGCTAAGAATGAAGTCCAGTCATTATACAGGAAACTGGACAGGCCATGACTTTCCAAGGAGCCACTGGGAGAACAAGGTGGGAGAGACCACCCATCAAGTCTGTAACCTGAGGACACAGGGACATCCAGGTTGCTACAGTACTAACCTTCTGGACACTGACCAGGGAGTGCAGAGCTGAACCATGTGGCGGCCTCAAGGTTTTCTAAAGACTTTTTTACTTGGGCTGGAGAGATGACTCAGCAGTTAAGGTATTTGCCTGCAAAGCCTAAGGACCTGGGTTCAATTCCCCAGTACCCATGTAAAGCCAGATGTGCAGTGGCACTTGCATCTGAGTTCATTTGCAGCAGCTAGAAGCCCTGGTGTGCCCATTCTCTGTGCTTCTCTCCTCTCCCCTCTCCCTCTCCTCTCTCTCTCCTTGTAAATAAAAAAGTAAAAATATTTTTTAAAAGACTGTTTTTCTTTCCTATTTTTCCAGAGCAGACAAGTAACTCTGTGTATGCTCTGGATCAACTCAGGGTGGCAAGACCAGGCCCAAGATTCAAGCTACTGGCAGCTCAAATAATAATGACTGACCAATCACAAAACATCATCAAATAAATAATGCTTCATTAATTCAACACTCAAGGGCTTTCATGCCTTTAATCAAAAATAGAAGTAAATTAAAGCTGGGCATGGTGGCACACTCCTTTAATCCCAGCACTTGGGAGTTGTATTTTTTTCCAAGTTGTATTCAATCAAGCCAAAAGTGTCTGGTCTTACTTAGCAGGTACTTTTAAATTTACTTATTATGAAACCTTTTTTATTTTTTAAACAAAAAATAAATAAATTAAGCAATTTTGACCCCTCTATCTAACACTCTAGTACCAAGTACTTGACTTGTAATATTTTACCTTTAATGTTCACAAACCTGAGGTAGAAACTACTAGTAACATCCTACAGATGAAGGAACTGAGACACAGAGAAATTAAGAAACTTGCCCACAGCTAAAGATTTGAGCAAAGTCAAGTGGCTCTAAACCTCACATTCTAACCATTGAGCTGTGCCTGGTGGTCACATAATCACACAGAAGGATGGGACCAGTGCACTGCTTTAGCTGGTAAGTTTTCTCTTTTCCACCATTATGGAACTTCCTCTGAATCTATAAGCTTCAATAAATTTAGTTCCTCCTATAAACTGTGTCTGATTTGGGGGTTCATCCCAGCAACATGAAGCTGACTGGACCAACAACCATTCAAAGATGGATCTAAGGGCTGGAGAGATGGCTTAGCAGTTAAGCACAGCCTGTCAAGCCTAAGGACATTGTTTCGAGACTCCATTCCCCAGGACCCATGTTAGCCAGATGCACAAGGGGGCGCACGTGTCTGGGGTTCGTCTGCAGTGGCTGGAAGCCCTGGCGCGCCCATTCTCTTTCTCTCCCTCTATCTGTCTTTCTCTCTGTGTCTGTCGCTCTCAAATAAATAAATAAATAAATAAATAGATAAAAATGAACAAAAATATTTTTTAAAAAATGGATCTAAGTATCAAAATAAAGATAAAGAACACAAGGACAGAAGCAGTACCCAAATTCAACATTTTTAACTCTCTAGCTAAAGCAACATACTCTTTAACAACCCATTCACCTACGCATTCAGATTTCTGAAAGACATTATGTTATGTGCCTTAAGGAACACCTGATTAAAGAAAGCATACCAAGACACTAGAATGACTGGGGAGATGACAGTGAAGGGTACTTGAAGACATGCATTTGAGTCCTAAACATCCATGTAAAAAGATGGGTATGGCCCCACAGGCCCAGAATGCCAGCACCAAGAATCAACTAAGGCACACCTAAAACAGATGGCACACATCGACTATACGTGTATGAAGTGGAATTAAATTTCTTTGTCTTCCCTCCAAAAGGTTCATTTTGATTACAGGTCAAAGTCTGAGTCATCAAAGCAAATACAATTGACCAAGTAATACTTCTGAACGAGCGGTTTAAGTAGAATGAAATTCAGCCACTATCAATAAAATCCAAGTATAAAACAGAACACCGGAAAAAAAAAAAGAAGCTGATTGTGGAAGTTCTAGAATATGTCCACAAAGACTTTGATAACCTTCCACTCAAGAGGTAGTGCCTAATTCTCCTCCCACTAGGAGGCGATAAACTTGCTTCTAAAGGTACCATGCAGCAGACACTGACGACCATTCAACCATAGCAAGCCTTTAGACACCTGAGTCCTAGCCAAATGCCTGCCTGAAACCTCAAGAGAAACCTAGATCCAGCACCATGCAGCTAAGTTGCTACAAAATTGACCCACAGAAGCCATTTGTTCTAAGCCAATAGGCCTTGGTGCCATTCGTTAGTCACCAAAAGTCAGCTAGTCGAGAGATGAAACTGTACTAGTGTCAGGAATCCTGAGCCAGCAGTAAAGAAAGGCACCCTTAATGCTGGAAACATGAACTAGACGCAGCACACCAGTACTGCAATGATTCCCTCTTCTACCAAGAATGAGCTGTCTAGCAAATATGGTGATAGTCCAAAATACAGACCATTTGTATAATCCAAAATGCTTTGAAAAGTTAAGAAAGGGCTGGCTCAGCAATTAAGGTGCTTGTCTGCAAAGCCCAACAATGCTCAGAGTTCAATTCCCCACTATCCACATAAATCCAGATACACGAAGTGGAACATGCATCTGGAGCTCATTTGCAATGGCTAAAGGCCCTAGCATACCCGTTCTCTCTACTCCCTCTCTCCTTGTAAATAAATTTTAAAAATTTTAAAGGTGAGATTAGCCGGGCGTGGTAGCACACTCCTTTAATCCCAGCACTCGGGAGGCAGAGGTAGGAGGATCGCCATGAGTTCAAGGCCACCCTGAGATGACAGAGTTAATTCCAGGTCAGCCTGGACCAGAGTGAGAGCTTACCTCAAAAAACCAAAAAAATAAAAATAAAAATAAAAAAAGGTGAGATTAACTTAATAATATATTAACTCTAACATGTCTAAAACACTGGCATCACAAATGGTGATATAAGAGCATGTTTAAATATTCTTTAAACCTCCATGAAATACTTCACATTATTTGCTGTACTGATTCTTCACAGCCTAGCACATGCCTTATATTCCCTGGGTATCTGAATGTGGGCATTCCAGGTCCTTGACAGTTGCATGTGCTGAGCAATGACTAGCACCCACATTTTTACAACTGACATTCCCTTCGGCCTTCACTGGTTCATCCACTGTACACTCTGACCTACAACTATTTGGAAAGGAAAGATTGCCATTAGTTCTGAAGTGGAAGGTTTCGAAGGAAATGCAAGTGAGTAAAAAATCAAAAAGAATACATTGGCTTTCACCAGTTGAGTTTGCCTACTCTTCCCACAGTATTACTTCCAAAGATCCTAGATTTAAAGAAGGACAATTTGAACCCAGATTTCTTCAGGAGACAGTGATTCCAACCAGAATACCTACTCCAGTGCAACCAGGCCACCTTTTCCTCCCCCCACTCCTCCTTGAGGAGCTAGATTCAGACCATTGTGGGGAAAAGCCCAGCTATGAGTCATTTCAGCCATCCTAAGGGCCCTGGGCAAAATCCAGAAGACAGCTGGAAGCAGCTGTTGAGACCAACTGCAATGGAGGGCAGAAGGAACAAGAGGGTAAGTTCAGTTCATTACATATGAGCCTGCTCTGGCCTTAGAGAAACTGGTTTGGATTTTCTCTCCCAAAGTTTCTCTTTTCTTCTCAAGATTCTTCTCCTAATGAAGAAAGGAATAACATTCACTGCTCCAGACCCCCTAAAGCCATCACCCAATGTGGGATGCCATGGCCACCATGTGTCTCCCGCAATGTATGTACAACGGATTCTGATCCATGCGGTGGGTAAGAATTTAAAAGTCCCTGCTAAGAGGATGAAAAGATGATGGCATCAAAATAAAAGAGAGACTAATTGGGGGGGAGGTATGATGGACAGTGATTTGTGAAGAAGAAAGTGGGAGAGAGAGGAATCATCATATATTGTCTATAATTACGAAGTTGACAATTTTAAAGTTCAAAAAAGAAACAGGTTTTATAATAAATAAATTTAAAAGTACCTGCTAAGGACAGACATCTTTGGCTTGATTGAATATAACTCACAAAGGAAAAAATGTCAATGCTGAGGAGATGGCTCAGTGATTAAAGGTGCTTGATTACAAAGCCTGCAGGCCTGGGTTCAATTCCCCAGTGCCTACCTAAAGCCAGATACGAAAGTGGCACAATGTGCCTGAAGTTCATCTGCAGTAGCAAGAGAGTCTAGCATATATGTGCAAATAAATATATTACTTGAAAAAAAAAAAAAAGGAAAAATGTCACCAGGATTTAAATACACTTCTGTTGAAACCTAGCAGAGAACAAACTCAAAGAAGTTCCACTCTAGTTTGTTGATTAAGAAAAAAATGGGGGCTGGAGAGATGGCTTAGTGGTTAAGCACTTGCCTGTGAAGCCTAAGGACCCCGGTTCGAGGCTCGATTCCCCAGGACTCACATTAGCCAGATGCACAAGGGGGCGTACACACCTGGAGTTCATTTGCAGTGGCTGGAGGCCCTGGCACGCCCATTCTCTCTCTGTCTATCTCCCTCTTTCTCTCTGCCTGTATCTCAAATGAATAAATAAAAATAAGCAACAACAAAAAAAAGGTAGAAGAAGTTTGGCATGGACACCTATAATCTCAGCACACAGGAGACTGAGTTTAGAAGATCACCATGAGTTTGAGGTCAACTTGGGCTAGAGTGAGACCCTGCCTCACAGAAAGAAAAAGGGAGAAACAGAAGATGGATGGATAGAAAGAAGGAAGGAAGGAAGTTAGAAAGGGAGATTTTAGGGCTGGAGAGATGGCTTAGCAGTTAAGCACTTGCCTGTGAAGCCTAAGGACCCCGGTTCGAGGCTCAATTCCCCAGGACCCATGTTAGCCAGATGCACAAGGGGGCACACGCAGCTGGAGTTCATTTGCAGTGGCTGGAGGCCCTGGCGCCCCCATTCTCTCTCTCTCTCCCTCTTTCTGTCACTCTCAAATAAATAAATAAAAATAAACCAAAAAAATAAAAAAAAAAAGAAAGGGAGATTTTAAAAAGGTTGGGGGGGGGAGCCAGGCATGGTGGTGCATGGCTTTAATCCCAGCACTCAGGAGGCAGAGGTAGGAGGATTGCCCTGAGTTCGAAGCCACCCTGAGACTACATAGTGAATGAATTTCAGGTCAGCCTGGGCTAAAGTGAGACCCTACCTCAAAAAAAAAAAAAAAAACAAGGAGCCAGATGTGGACAGTGTTCTCGAGGATAACACGCAAGGTCCTCTGCCCTACACACACAGGTGCACCTGCACATACACATGCACATAAACATATACCAACACAGTTTTTAAAAAATTTCTTAGACGCCGGGTGTGGTGACACATGACTTTAATCCCAACACTCAAGAGGCTACGGTAAGAAGATCACCATGAGTTCAAGACCACCCTGAGCCCACAGAGTGAATTCCAAGTCAGCCTGAGCTATAGAGCAAGACCATACCTAAAAATTAAAATAAATCCTTGCTACCTAATTCCCCCAAAAGTCACAGAGACCCTATAAATAAAAAGAACCAAAGAAGCAAGAAGCACAGATGAAAAGTATTCTTTCTAGGGCCAGAAAAATTGTTTAGGCCACCAGGCTCAAAGTTAAAATAATTCATGATAACTTCATTAAGAAGACTCTAAAAGGCCAGGCAGGGCTGGAGAGATGGCTTAGCGGTTAAGCGCTTGCCTGTGAAGCCTAAGGACCCCGGTTCAAGGCTCGGTTCCCCAGGTCCCACGTTAGCCAGATGCACAAGGGGGCGCATGCGTCTGGAGTTCGTTTGCAGAGGCTGGAAGCCCTGGCGCGCCCATTCTCTCTCTCCCTCTATCTGTCTTTCTCTCTGTGTCTGTCTCTCTCAAATAAATAAATAAAAATAAAAAATAAAAAATAAAAGGCCAGGCATAGTGGTGCACACCTTTAACCCCAGCATCTGAGAGGCAAAGATAGGAGGATCACCTTAAACTCAAGGCCACCCTTAGACTACATAGTGAATTCCAGGTCAGTCTAGGCTAGAGGGAGACCCTACCTCAAAGGATTAAAAAAAAGTTAGCTAAGTATGGTGGCATACACCGGTATGTCAATGCCTCGGAGGTATAGACAGCAGGATCATTCTAGTCTATATAATGAGTTTGAGGCCAGCCTGTGCTATGTAAGACCCTGTCTCAAAATAATAAATGTCAAGGATTTTTTTTTTAATTGCCTTAGGTAACACTCCGCATCTTTTCTCCTCCTCTTTTACTTTTTTTATTTATTTTTATTTCAAGTTATTTGAGAGAGGGAAAGAGGCAGAGAGAGAAAGAGGATGGGTGCACCACGGCCTCCAGCCACTGTAAATGAACTCCAGATGCATGTGCCCCCTTGTGCATCTGGCTTATGTTGGTCCTGGGGAATCAAACCAAGGTCCTTTGGCTTTGCAGGCAAACACCTTAACCACTAAGCCATCTCTCCAGCCCCATCTCCTCCTCTTTTATGCTTCTCCTGTCTGAGTGTACACCAAACCTAAAACTATGCACTAAATTCTGGTACAATTTTATGATATAGTTGTACCTTTTTCACCAACAATACAGCAAGGTATGACCCTATAGCACTCATTATCAACTTCAACTGCTAGTTACTACTGGACGGGTTTCTATACTATCCACCAACTAAATCCCAAGCTCTTAGGGAACAAACATTGGGTTAAACCCTTCCCAACACTACCTCATACTGCAGACCCTCAAGTAACACTTTGATCTATTATAATTCATACATGTGAGTGCAGGGCTAAGATGGAGAGACTGGATGCAATTCTTACAAAATGAGGAAGCAATGAAAGTGAGTCTCACTCTAGCCATGGGGAAGGAGAAAGCTTCAGATCAAATCCTATGACAAGGGGCTGGAGAGATGATGCCATGAATAAACTGTTGAAGCTGGAGTACTGGCGTTCAATCCCCAGGTCCACAATAGAAACCTGAAGTTGTGGCCGACTTCTGCAATCCCAAGTGCAGTGATGATGATGGCTAAGTGGGAGGCAGAGATGGGAGAATTTCCTGGAAGCTCAAACAAAATCAAAACTAAAATCCAGATTTTTACATTAAGGTATCAAAGAAAAGCACAGAAAGTTGTTTTTAAATTTCTGAGTAGAGGTCTTTCTAAGCAGAAAACTACATCCCAAAATTTAAAAATACATACATATATGATTATATTAAAATGTTATCAGCAGGTGTGGTGGCACACATCTTTAATCCCAGAACTCACAAAGCAGAGGCTGGAGCAATGGCTCAATGGTTTAAGGTGATTGCCTGCAAATCCTAACAACCCAAGCTCAATTCCCCAGTACCCACATAAAGCCAGACGCACAAAGTGGTGCATGTGTCTGTAGTTCATTTGCAGCATCTGGAAGCCCTGGTGCACACATTCTGTCAATCTTTCTCTTCCCTTCCTTTCTCTTCTCTCTCTCCCTCTGCTTGCAAATAAATAAATAATTTTTTTAAAAAAGCACTCAATTGTGATGGAGAGGTAATATGATGGAGAATGGAATTTCAAAGGGGAAAGTGTGGGGGGGAAGGAGGGAATTAACATGGGATTTTTTTATAATCATGGAAAATGCTAATAAAAATTTAAAAAAAAAAATTTTTAAAAGCACTCAAATTCGCTGCTCAATAGTATACAACTGTGGAGGCTGCTGGGCAATACTGAGTCAACATCTAACTGTGCTTCCTTAAAAACTCAGCAATTCCACTTCTCAGAATCTGCCCCTGCACTTACTGTACTGCCCAGGAGCACAGTACAAAAGTAACACTATGTATGTAGCAAGACTGAAGCACCTGCAAGTTTAATAAGAGGAAGTGTTCCAACTAGTCATGATTCTTAAAAGCAAACAAACAAAAAACCTTACTATTGAATCCTATGTACTTATTTAAAAGAATGAAGTTGATCTGCATAAGCTGAGAACAAAATGTTCCCAACATGTTCTGTTCAATGAAAAGCCCATGCAAACTCTAGGCACAGAAGAAAGTATAGCTTTAAGTATACGTTTGGTTTCTCGAGAACTAAGACGTCCATCACACCAGTGCTCCAAAATGAACCTTTCTGAACTCTTAGTCCTAAAAAGCTTCAATGTGTCTTGGGTTTGGTGATTCACACTTGCAGTTCCAGCACTCAGGAGGCTGAGGTGAAAGGATTGCCAGGAATCTGAGGTTACCCTTGACTACATATTACATTCCAGGCCAGCATGGACTACAAAGTAGGACCAGCTCTGAGAAACAGAAAGGCAGGGGAGAGAGGGAAGATGGAGAGGCTCTTTGATCTCTTAAACCCTATCCCATAAAGATCCCATCCCTCCATCATCTGGGCCCACCACACCATTACCACACTCCCAACAGCTCTGAGTGTTTCTTCATGCTTTAATACTTCTTCCCCAGCCAGACAGTAACTAAATTTTCCATAAACACACCTCCCAGCCCTGCAGAGCTTAAAGACCTTTACTAGGAGTTGGTTTTCTTTTTGCTTTCCATTAACACTTTTCTTCTGACTCATCCCATTCATTATTCAACCAACATTCATTGAATGACAACTGTGTACCATCATAATAGAAAGGAAATAAAAAGAAAAAAAGAAAAAGCTGATTCTTCATCTTTTGAAATTTGCAGCACAGGTAGAACCTTTCAGCATTAAGCGTCTTGGCACGGCAGGTAAGCGTGGGAAGAAGACACAGACTGCAGAGGGCAACACACACTCACACAAAGCTAGCTGGAAACAACACCCAACCCCGTAGGAAGGAACAGAAACTGGTATGGTGACGGTGATGGTCAATGTGGCCACTGGCTTTGTCTTGGGGTTTTATTTGTAAAATCGTTTGTGAGTTAATTTGCAATTAAAAATAAACTTTAAAGGCATGGTACTGTACACCTGTAATACCAGTATTCAGTAGGCTGAGGCAGAAGGATCATAAATCCAAGGCCAGCCTGGGCTACATAGCAAGAACTATCTAAAACATGAAAAACTAAGTGAAAAATTGAAAGGAAAAGGAATTAGTTATCTGGGCTACATAGCAAGAATTGTCTAAAACATGAAAAATTGAAAGGAAAAAGGAACTAGTTGATCTTTATTGTTCTAATACCTATCTACCACGGCACCTGACCATACTGGGAGCTCCATGAATGTCCACGAAACAAAAGAATAAACTGGCATGCCAAGGTCTACACAGCAGAATGCAGGGGGGGAAAGGCAATCATACTCCAATTATCACCCTGATTCAACTGCTATTCTTTAAAGTTAATGCAAGGTTTCTCAACCTCAAGACTACTGTCACTGAGGGCTAACTGGCTCTTCATTATAACACTGGGACTGTGCACGTAGGATGGTAAGGCAGCATCCCTAACTCTACCCACTAGACTTCAGTAGTGTCTCCACAATTATGAAAAGTAAAACATTGCCACCAGTTGAGGACCACTGAGTTAATACCTGCCCATCATCCTCTCCTCTTTCTCAAACTCTAAGACTTTCAACTTTCCCACTGGTTTTATTGCTAAGTTCTTGATGATTTCAACACTCAGGCTGACAACCATCCAAAGTCTAGACTCCAAGTTCTTATTTCCAAGGGTCACTATCACCACCACAATCATCCACTGGCCCCTGGGCATCATCAATACCTAACCCTCTTGTCGTCGTGATCCCAAACTAAGATCACAAGCTCCTGTCCTTTTGTTCTCCCACACTGTTAGTCCACCTGAACTAACATCCATTAGTCCTGTTTCTACCAACAGGTCAATGCTTGGCCCTGGGTAATGATAGCTGGCCATACTCATGGACTTCTAAGTCTATTTGATAAAATTAAGGGCCACCAAAATGGCCAACTCCAAGCCTGAGGCAGCAACTCTTCTGTCCTGCTTCCTCACAAATCTGCATTATACAGGCAGGGCAGCTACTTTTTTGTTTGTGTTTATTTGGGGTTGCGGGTCAGGTCTTCATAGCCCAGGCTAGCCGTGGGACCCACTGATATTCGTGCTTCACCAGCCTCATGTAAAGGGCAGCCACTTCTACGACTTCTCTCCTGTCCAGCAGCAGCGCTCAGCCACCTGCCTAGTTCCTCTGATGTGACTTCAACTAACTTCCCTTCTTATAACCTGACAAGGTGCTTAATAAATAGCTATTAAACTTAGGAAGAAAAAAATGGTATTTAAAGTATTTAAAGGAATGATTTTTATGAGGTGAAAAAACAACAGGTCTAAATTTCATCCTAATTCTAGGTTTTACTCTACAACCCTAAGCAACCTTAAGGAGTCAATGTGGCTCTCTAGTTTCTCAAGGCTGCCACCACCAATCAGTGCCATGTGCACCTTTGTAGAGATTCTCCGTATTATCATTCAGGTAGTATATCGAGGTATCAGAAGAAAGCATAAATATAAACTCCAGTGACAACTGCCTATGCTGCAAACAAAACGTGCTCCCTATAAATGTAAGTAAATCTTACTCCACAATTCAATGAGATACAGAATAGTACCTTAGCAGGATGGCACAGCACTAATGGTATTCCTTACATGCTGTGGCACTCTGTGGAAACTGACAAATTATCTCCTGAGCTTAAAACTTGCTTTGTAGCTGGGTATGTAGCTCCGTGGTAGTACACTTGCCTCACATGTATAAGGCTGTGGGTCCCACCCTCAGTCCCTTAACCCCACAGAATAAATAATAAACATTACAATATTAAGCAGAGGGCTGGAGAGATGGCTTAGTGGTTAAGCGCTTGCCTGTGAAGCCTAAGGACCCCGGTTCAAGGCTCGGTTCCCCAGGACCCACGTTAGCCAGATGCACAAGGGGGAGCACACGTCTGGAGTTTGTTTGCAGTGGCTGGAGGCCTTGGCGCACCCATTCTCTCTCTCTCTCTCTCTCTGCCTTTCTCTGTGTCTGTCTCTCTCAAATAGATAAATTTAAAAAAATATGTTAAGCAGGGCATGGTGGCACACACCTGCAATACCAGCACCAGAGGTGGAATTAGGAGTATCAAGAGTTCAAAGTCAATCTGGGCTTCCTGATGAGTTCAAAATGGGCCTGGGCTTCATGAGGCAATGTCTCAAAATCAGTTGCCCCTAGTGACTCAAAGACATAGCACACTTTTGTCTTATGAGGCAATTAAGGAATATGCAGCCTGGTAAATGCTTCAGCAAAATCGAGCCAAATGTTTTCCCAAATGTGTTCTAAACTTTTTCTTGACCTTTTTACCTTAGGGTAGCTGAGACAAATATCTTAAAAACATTTCTAGTCAGCCATTTTTGGTAACATGTGAGCATAATTATTTTTAGCTAAAAAGTTTATTTCAATCCCTCTCACAACTCAGAGGCATCTAACTAGGTTTAGTTCAGGCTTTGTTCTTCAGAATAGTCTTGTCTTTGAGGGGATTCAAAGCACAGAACACTTTAGCTCCAAAAGAACAACTCTCTCTGAAAAGAACAGGAGCAAGCAAAATGTGCTAATGCACAGGATACATGAAAAACATCACTTACTACCTGCGCCTACTCAGTGTGCTATGGCAATTAAGCACTCAGGCAGTCCTAAGACTTTTCTGAAAACCTCTGATGGACAAAACACTGCTGCAGCATTCCATGCTATGAAAAGCAAAACATATGCCTGTATGGGACAAAGTGCTTCACATAAATTAAAATATAAAGTAGAACATAAAGTTCAAGCTGTTTCCATGCAGCACTCAAACTGTGATTCCAAATGGTGGGAAAGCTTCTTCTAGAATGAAGAGAGCTAAGAAGAAAATGAGTAATTCTACTGGAAGGCAGCACAGCTTTATCTATCAACAGAACCAATCACATACTTCCTCTGTTCTCTCTTTCACCTTCTATCTTTCTGTGCTATTTTTACAGTGCTAGGGATGGAGTCCAAGGCTTTGAGTATGTTAGGCAAGTGCTCTACCACACAGCTATACCCCTAAGCCTTAGCTTTCCTCCACCCCCCACCCCAGGTAGGGTTTCACTCTAGCCCAGGCTGACCTGGAATTCATTATGTAGTCTCAGGGTGGCCTCAAACTCACGGCAATCTTCCTACCTCAGCCTCCCAAGTGCTGGGATTAAAGGCATGCGCCACCACGCCCAGCTTAAGTAACACTTCTTAAGAAACCCACAGCGGTTTCTAGTGGTTCTGACTCACTTGGTTCCTTCTCAGTCCACTTTGATTTGCACTTGATCCTTTATAATTGTCAATGAGTCATCCTGCATGCACATTCCAAATACCACTTTCTAACACAGCTTTTCATTTTCAGTCCTTCCTATACTTCACATCAGTATTTTCAATGACACACAAAAAAAGATTCAAGTATATATGACTATGCATAAAAGAAATATAAACGACCTTGTCTCAAAGAAGGTAGAAGAAGAGCATAAACACCTCAAGGTGCTCCTCTGACTTCCACATGTATGCTGTGGCCTACACCCACACACCCACGTCCACACACAAATATTTTTTTTAATTACTGATAACAAAATTAATGCAATGACCATGTGGGCCAGGCATGGTGGTGCACATCCTTAATTTTAGCACTCAGCAGTCTGAGGTACGAAGATCACCTTGAGTTTGAAGCTAGCCTAGGGTTACAGAGTGAATTTCAAGTCAGCCTGGGCTAGCGTAAGACCTTACCATGAAAAAAGCCAAAAAAATAAAAATAAATGAATACAAAAAAAAAGTGAAACTACAAGTGCTATTTCAGGTTTGTAGTAAGCAAAACTTTCAGGTTTTTTGCATTAATATATGACTTCACTCACTTCTAAAAAAATTAACGAGTTTGAGGACCAGTGCCCTATGAACTTTAACAAAATTTCTTTTTCCAGGACGTCATGCAGGCTATGTAAGTAGTCTGCCACTGAGCCATACGCCCAGCCAGTGTATGTATACATAACTAGTTCCCTTTACCCAATACTTCACTACATATAATTTGTTACACAGCCTGAAAATATTAGAGATGAAACTCCAAAAGTAACTTGTAAGTTTTAAATTGTGCAACTTCTAAGAGGTGAGGTTGAATTGTGCCCCCTCCTTCTGTCGCAAAGAACGCAACTATCCCTTTGTCTCATGTGTTTATGGTGCGCATCTCCCCCCCCCCCCCCCCCCCCCCCGTAGTCAGGAGCCATCTCAGCTACCAAATGGACTGCAGCAGCAAAGCAGTGCTTGTGTTCCATTAACCCCAAGCCACAGGAGGGATGCTCGTAATCTTATTGCAGTATACCTTTATAATTGTTCAATTTTATTTTATTTTTTAATTTTTTTGTTCATTCTTATTTATTTATTTGAGAGTGACAGACACAGAGAGAAAGACAGATAGAGGGAGAGAGAGAGAATGGGCGTGCCAGAGCTTCCAGCCTCTGCAAACGAACTCCAGACGCGTGCGCCCCCTTGTGCATCTGGCTAACGTGGGACCTGGGGAACCGAGCCTCGAACCGGGGTCCTTAGGCTTCACAGGCAAGTGCTTAACTGCTAAGCCATCTCTCCAGCCCTCAATTTTATTAATAATTACTGTTTGTTAATCTTGGTGTGCCTAAAATAAACTATCACAGGTACATACATGTAGGAAAGCAAAGGATAAATAGGATTTGGAACTACTAAATCTTAACAGACCTTACAACAGAGAACACTCTAATACGAAATTCAAGAAGCTGGAGAGGTGGTCAGCGCTTAAGGCACAGCCTACAAAATCTAATGACCAGGGTTCAATTCCCCAGTACCCACATAAAGCCAGGTGCACAAAGTCTGTTTGCAGTGGCTGGAAGTCCTGGTGTGCCTATTCATTCTTATTCACGTTCTCTCCCCCCCCCCCGCCCCTTGCATGTTAAATAAATAAAATATTTGGGGCTAAAGAGATGGCTTAATGTTTAAGGCACTTGCCTGAAAAGCCTAAGGACCCAGGTTCACTTCCCCAGTACCCATGTAAGCCTGATGTATAAGGTGTCACATGCTTCTGGAGTTCATCTGCAGTGGCTAGAAGCCCTGGTGTGCCCATTCTTTCATTCATTCATATCCTCTCTCTCTCTCTCTCTCTCTCATAAATAAATAATTTTTAATTAAGTCTTCACTTACACATGTACTGCTATATCATGCAATACTCTTCCCAGAAGCAACCACTTTTCTGAACCTGTGTCATACACATCCCAGCAAGTATACCATAAAGGTATACTTCTCAAGAACAGCACACTATCCACTTTTCTGCCCTTTGACTCACACTTCATGTTTTTAGTTCTGTGTCTGCTCATAGAGAGCTAATTAAGCTTTGTTAGAGTATGAAAGTGCCTTATTTTATTTAGCAGATTTCTGGTCCAAGAGGATTTTGACCTTTTCAATCTTTTGCTCTTTTGGGGTTTTCCCCAAGGTTTTCTTGTTTGTTTGTTTTTTGTTTTGTTTTGTTTTTGAGGTAGGATCTCGCTCTAGCCCAGGCTGAACTTGAATTCTCTATGTAGTCTCAGGGTGGTGATCCTCCTACTTCTGCCTCTCAAGCACTGGGCTTAAAGGCATCACCACCACACCCAGCATTTTCTTTTAAAGCTTTTTGATAGTGTCTCATGTAGCCCACCACACTTGGAAACTTGCTGTATAGCCAAAGCTGGCCATGAACTTCTGATCCTCCTACTTCAGCCTCCTCAAGCACTGGGATTACACACATCATCACTACAGTGCATATTCTTCAACACAGATGCAAGAATATTGCAGATAAATTCCTAGAGATAAAAGTGCTGAGTCAGAGACATATGCATTGAACACTGTCAGATATTCTTAAATAGCTCTTCATGGAACGTATGTGACTTACCACCACAGAAAAACCAAAAAGGAAAAAGGAAAAAAAGTGCTGTCTTAAGTGAGTTAAGTAATGCAGTGACTAGTATGCTTGCTCATACTCATTGCTGTTACAGTGGTTGTTACAGCACAAAGCAGGGACACTGGAGACCATGACAGGCCCATGCTGACCAGAGACTTGCAGTGTTTTGATTTGTTGCACTCACTTCAGCAGCCACACAGAAGCAAGCAAGTAAAATGTTCATTGGCTATGTGACTGTGTTAAATATGTGGTGAAAGTCAGTGCTTTATCAAGTTGTTTAAGAAGAATCTTGACTGCTTTGGTGTCCTATTGTGGTTTTAGAGAAGGACTCCTACAGTTAACTTTGGAGTTGTCTTGGAGACACTTCAGTTTTCTTGGCTAAAGATTTAAGATGGATTGTATACTTGAAGGCAAGACTTCTTAAACTTTCCACTCTTTATCCCTTTTTTAAAAGCTTCAGAAGTTTTTTACACAACCATATGTTTATAAGTATATAAAACAGGTGTATAAATCACTTAAGCTAGCAATAAATCATAATGAAATTTATTTTAAAACAACCTTCTGGGGCAGCTGGAGAGATGGCTTACTGGTTAAGGCACTTGCCTACAAACCCAAAGGGCTGAGGTTCAATTCCTCAGGACCCATGTAAGCCAGATGCACAAGGTGGTATATGTGTCTGGAGTTTGTAGTGGCTGATAGCCCTGGTGAGCCCATTTTCTCCTCTCCCCTTTCTCTCTCTCAAATAAATAAAAATAAATAATAAATTTAAAATCTGTTGTACATATAATTTTACTATGTATTAAAGATTAAACCAAATTTGCATGCTAATGAGATGAATTGTGTATTTATTTTCACATAAAATAATTATCAGGGCTGGGCATGGTGGCACATGACTTTAATCCCAGCTCTCAGGATGCAGAAATAGGAGGACTGCCATGAGTTCAAGGCCACCCTGAGACTATGTAGTGAATTTCAGGTCAGCCTGAGCTACAGTGAGACCCTACCTCAGAAAAAAAAATAAAAGAAGTAAATATCAGGCTGGAGAGATGGATTAGCAACTAAGGTGCTTGCCTGTGAAGCCTAAGACCTCATGTTTGAATCACCAGGCCCCATGTAAGCCAGACACACAGTAACACAAGCACACAATGTCACACATGTGCACAAGGGGGGACATGTGTCTGGAGTTCATTCACAATGGCTGAAGGCCCTGGCGTACACATATTCTCTCTCTCTCTTTCTCTCTCTCAAAAATAAAAAAAATAAATAAGTCTCAACTGAATATTTGACACTGCAGGACAACAAGCATCTTCAGTATTTTTCAGAGCTGATTGTATTTTTAAAACATTTTAAATAAACATATGTTATGGCTTTATTTATTAGCAAGCAGAAAGAGAGGGAGGGAAAGAGAGAGGCAGAGAGAATGAACACGGCATGCCAAGGCCTCCAGCCACTGCAGACAAACTAGATGCATGCACTACTTTGTACATCTGGCTTTATTTGGTACTAGGGAATCAAACCAGGTTTGTTAGGCTCTGCAAGCAAGCACCTTAACCACAGAGCTATCACTCCACCTACACTCATTTTTAAGTAGAAACTCTTTATTTGAGAGAGAGAACTGGCATGTCAGGGCCTCAGCCACTGAAACTGAAAGCCAGACACTTGTGCCACCTAGTGGGCATGTACTACCTTGGGGTTGTCTCACCTTTGTGCATCTGGGTAAAGTGGCATATGGAGAGTAAAGCATGGGTCCTTAGGCTTTGCAGGCAAGTGCCTGAACTGCTAAGCCATCTCTCCAGCCCAGGTAGAAACTTTTTATGGACACATCCTATGTTGGTACTATTCTCCTCTTCCCTGCCCCCATTCCCTTGAGGACCCTCCTCAGTAGGATTGTTGGGATTCACCATGGGGTTGTGGGTTATGAGCTGTGAGAGCAGCAGTCATTGTGTGGGGAGGGGCATGCCTCTGGGTACTCCCTGCCATCCTGTGGTTCTTATAATCTTTCTGCCTCCTCTTCTGCAAAATTTCCTAAGCTTTGGTGGGTGGGGTTTTTTAAATGTTTAACTTTATTTATTTACTTACTTATTTAAGAGAGACAGAGGCAGAGAGAGAGAGTTGGGTGTGCCAGGATCTCCATTCACTGCAAATATACTCCAAACGCATGCACCACCTTGTCCATCTGGCTTACGTGGTTACTGGAGAATCGGATCTGGGTCTTTAGGCTTCACAGGCAGGCGCCTTAACTGCTAAGCCACTTCTCCAGCCCAATGGGTATGTTTTAAGTCTACTAGTGTTGGGCTCTCTGCAATTTCTGGATAATGAACAGCACTGGTTTGCATACTTGCACTGTATAAATTTGCAAAAACGTGTGTGGAGCCATTTCAGACGTTGTTGGAAATTCTGTCCTAATCATAAGCCAAGTTTATTGAATGATTTTTATGACACTCAAGTAAGCAATCAGTTAATAAATTTTAAAGTCAAATGTTCTAACAGTACAGTCCAAAGATATGCTAACTTCTCCAGGTGCAGTGGCACATACACATTGGGGAGACTGAGGTAGGAAGATCGCTGTGAGTTTGAGGCCAGCCTGGGACTGTATAGAATGAGTTCCAGGTTATCTTTGTCAAGAGTGAAATCCTGAGGAATGACAAAAGAAAAATATTAAAATCATTTTTTATAATTAACACATTGTGAATCTATTATGAACAGAAGACTATGCATATAGTAAAAATGTTTCTATTATAACTCACAGTGGCCTCGACTCTGAGCAGACATTTCAGGCAGCGTTCGCTGACTGTGGCATGATGGCAGGCACAGTGCAAAGTGTGCATGTCATCTGTGCAAAAGCGAAGTCACGTGATTCAACATGGGCGCTACCAGAATCACCTCAGATTTATTTCACGTTTGATCAACTTTAGTCATTGTCCATTTAGAAACTCTTTGTTGTTGCTATTTTTTTCAGTTATGTGAGTCTGTATGCTATGACTCAATATTTGAAAAGCTGGTGTTATTTCATATAGGTAGGAATCTTTCCTGTTTGGGGGAGGGGGTTGTTTTTGTTTTTTGAGGTAGGGTCTCACTAGCCCAGCCTGATCTGGAATTCACTCTGTCGTCTCAGGTTGGCCTCCAACTCATAGCCATCCTCCTTCCTCAAGCCTCCTCAGTGCTGGGATTAAAGGTGTGTGTCACCACACCTGACATCCTGTTTTTTTTATTTTTTGTGGTTTTTTTGTTTTTTTGGTTTTTTTTTGGTTTTTTGAGGTAGGGTCTCACTCTAGCTCAGGCTGACCCGGCATTCACTATGTATTCACAGGGTGACCTCAAACTCACAGATCCTCCTATCTCTGTCTCCAGAGTGCTAGGATTAAAGGCATGAACCACACCACACCACACGCAGCTAACACAACACTTTTTAAGGCAGAAATTATCATGTTCAGTTTACAAGTGAAAAACTAACATAAAGCAGAAGTAACTAGCTAGAAGATATATAGCAAGGATTCAGAGACAATTTGAACATAGGCAATTTGATACTAGAATGAGGTCCTGATTTTCTGTCTGGGGGGGTGGTATATGCATGTATATGTGCCCTTGAGGCACCCATGCCTGGGTGAGCCCCTGCCGTGGCTGGAGCAGAATGTCAGGTAACCTAACCACTACCACTGCTCTTCTGCCTGTTCTTATTTGAGCTGGGGTCTCTTACTGACACCAGAGCTTGGTATTTTTTCTGGCAATTCTCAGGTCACTACTTCCCTATGGGACTGGAGTTATAGACGCACGTAGTCACATCTAGCTGTTTATGTGGGTCCTGAGGACTGAAACCTCTCAAGCCTCATGCTTGTACAGGAAGTGCTCTTAATTGCTGAGCCATCTCTCTAGCCCAAAGAATGGGGCTTTCTTAACATTTTAATACGGTATGGTAACTACTCTGATACGGAAATACACAGTGTCACCAAAGCAGTACCTCATTTAGCATATTAAAACTATCAAGGAGACTTGTAACACATGCACCAAGGCTCACAGAACACTGAAGAAGAGGGAGTGGAAAACTAAGAGCCAAGAGTGGAAAGGAGTATCCCAAGGCATTGCCCTCCTCCTAGCAACCAGACTGACTGATGCACTCATGACGCCATGGTGAATACCAATAACCCAGTGCGGCGGGACGTCGGTGGCAGGGGCAGTGGAGGGGCTATGAAAGTCAAACCCAATGGAAGATCCTCCTATCAGCATGCAATCTGTCCACACAGTAAAGCTCAGAATTTAACAAAAATAAAATAAAATACTATGTACACATCTACTACCCCACCTCAAATTCAAGCCATCATGCCTACCACTTCATAATTCAATAAATTCCACAGCTGGTTTTAGGTTGACAAGAGGAATAAACAGACAACACTCCTATTCTTTTTTTTTTTGTTGTTGTTGTTTTGTTTTTGTTTCTCAAGGTAGGGTCTCACTCTAGCTCAGGCTGACCTGGAATTCACTATGGAGTCTCAGGGTGGCCTTGAACTCATGGAGATCCTCCTACCTCTGCCTCCCGAGTGCTGGGATTAAAGGCGTGCACCACCACACCTGGCCCAATCACTCCTATTCTTCATGCCAGTACTGCACATTCTAAGCCGGTACTTCTTCCACTGTGGCGCGCACCATTCTCCAGCCTCATCCTCTGTAAGGTAAAATGTGTGCTGCTGCTGTAGAGATGCTGGCCAGGCCTTTCAGGGTCCCAGAACATTCTTGGGGTCATGAAACACTACAGAGGCCCCCATCACCTTTCCTGCTGGGCCAGCACTGGCAATATATCCCCCACCAGCAGCCTGGATCGATGGCTCTTATCAGGATCATGGAGTAATCTGAGCCACCTGCCAACCCATCTCTGAACTGCTACGACAGGCGCTTTCTGCTCTCAGGTTGCACAAATGACTGGAAACCTTAGACTGTGTGTGAAGGAAAGAGCAAGAGGCAAAACACCACAGCATCTGGTGCCCTGCCTGCTTCCCTGAGTGCATGGGGCAGGAGTACCAACCTGTGCAGGGCAGGACAGAGAGGAGCAGGCCTAATCCACCTACTGCAGTGCCTTGGGCGAACCAGGACTGGATGGTGAGCCTGATTGAGGGGAGCTGTAAACACATGTCCTCTGGCCTCATTCTCAGTCTCGAGGCAGCTGGAATGGTGCCTCCTCAACAATATCCTCATGGGAACAAAGGCCTATTGTAGAAGCCAACTGTGAAGAAGTTATTTCATATCCTTAAATGTGTTAGTTAATATAGCTTAACTGAGCTACAATCAAGCCTGCATGTGAAATCTACATTTGTCTGAATCAAAATTCTCTACTATCCAGGAAACAAAAGAAAAAGATTTCCTGTTTGTTGAATGTGTCTATTTACTTACCATCAAGCCTCAGTTACAAAAAGCCAAAATTCTAAGGTAGAAAAATATTCACTCAATCTGGGCCTTCCCATTTACACAGGGTCACATGCAGCTAAATGGTAACTGTGGCTGCTGAGATGGGGAACAACTAAAGCCACCTTGCTCCTAATTCAACACCAAACTTGGTTCACGGAACACCAGTGACCGCAATGATTGACATTCAATCAGAAAAAACCTGGGCACTGGTATATGCTTGAAATACAAGAGATGTCACACTGCAGCCAGGCATGGTGGCGCACACCTTTAAGCCCAACACTCAGGAGGCAGAGGTAGGAGGATGGTCATGAATTTGAGGCCACCCTGAGACTACATAGTGAATTCCAGGTCAGCCTGGACTAGAGTGAAACCCTACCTTGAAAATAAAATAAATAAATAAATGAAAAGAAAATCACATTGCAATTAAGAGTCCATGTGCAATGAATGACTCAGGGCAGATCCTGAAGAGCATTAACAACAGCTTAATGACAAGTAAGCTATCTGATCCACAGTATGCTCTACTAGTTCAAAAAGACCAGCAGAAGTAGCTGTTTGGAACAGGGAGAAAGCTGTTTTTGATCTTTTCATTCAAAATCTCTTAAAGTATCACCAGTCAGGGAAAAATAGGGTATTCATGTGAAAGAACACACACAGGTTAGGTCTCTGGCCTTGTGAGTCCATGATTTCATAGACAATATCATACTAAATAAGGGATAGTATTAATCACTCATTCACGCCAAACATTTAGATACCTTATCTCAGGAGACCAGTACAAAACAATCCTGGGCTAGAGAGATGGCTTAGCAGTTAAGGCACATATCTGCGAAGCCTAGGGACCAAGGTTCGATTCTCCAGGTACCATGTAAACTAGATGCACAGGGTGGTGCATGCATCTGGAGTTCGTCTACAGTGGCTTCAGGGCCTACTGCACCCATTCTCACTCTGTCTCTCTCTCCCTCCCTCTCTCTGTCTCTAATAAATAAAAATAAATCTAAAAAAAAAGTGTCAAAACAATCTTAACTCTAACAACCTAGCAGAAAAAAAATCAAATCACATGAAATGATTTCCAAACACAGAGACAAGCAAAGAACAGAACATTATGCATATTGATCCTACACTTGAGCAGATAGAAATACAGAAATAATACGCAAGAACAAGAATTATCTCTAAGAGAATACCCAGAGAACTAACCATACCAGTTACCTCCCAAGCAAGTAGGATTAGAAGAAGAAAGACATTTTTTATGTTTTAAACACTTTCATATTCTGAATCATTAACCATATGATTATATGTGCCTTAAAACATATGTAAAAAAATAATAATAAAACTCCAAAAGTTAAAGAAAAAACTCTGAGAAATCATGCCATGCAGTAAGAAAGACTAAGTAAAGGATCTTCCTGAGTCTAAAGCCAAATGTTGTTTTTTTTTTTAATTATTTATTTATTTATTTGAGAGTGACAGACACAGAGAGAAAGACAGATAGAGGGAGAGAGAGAGAATGGGCGCGCCAGGGCTTCCAGCCTCTGCAAACGAACTCCAGACGCGTGCGCCCCCTTGTTAAAGCCAAATGTTTGATCTTACTGCTGGCTTACACATTTATTTCCATTCTTCTCCTCTCCTTCCTATTCTCTTTTTGTGAGATATCTTGTCCATAAACATGAGTACATTAGCTGGGCACAGTGGTCCAGTGCTGGGAAAGCAGAAACAGGTGATTACTGGAGCTGGCTGCCAGCTGGTCCAACCTAAGTAGTGAGTTCTAGGTTCAGTGAGGCCCTATTTAAAAATAAGGCAGAAAACCATGGAGAATGCTCAGTCAATGAAATAATTGGCTCATCTCAAAAAAATAAGACAGAGGACTAGAAAGATGGCTCAGTCAATAAAATTTAAGTCCAAAAAGCAGGAAGATAAGTTTGCATTCCCCAGCACCCATGTAAAACTGGGGTACAACAGCATGCAGCTGTAATCATAGCACTGGAGAGGTGGACCCAGGAGGACCCCAGGGGCTCACTGGCTAGTCTGCCAAACCAGTGAGCTCCAGGTTCAATGAGAGACACTGTCTCAAAAATTAAAATTGTCAGAGCTGAGGAAGATAGGCGATATCAACCCTGGCCTCTATGCACATGCATGCACACAAACACGTGCACAGAAACCCCCACGTGCCCACAGAAACATGCATACACACATGCATGCACATCAAACACAAAAATAAATAAATAAGGGACTGGAGAGATGGCTTAGAGGAACTGCTTGCAATGCCTAAACACCTAGGTTCAATTCCCCAGAACCTCACATAAGCCAGATGCTCATGGTGGTATATACGTCTGGAGTTTGTCTGCACTGGCACGCCCATATCTTCCCTCTTTCTCTCTCTCTCATACATAAATAAATAAAATATTAAAATAAATAAATAAGGAAGAACAATTGAGAAAGACACCCAATGCTCACCTCTGGCCTCCACATGCACCATCACCCACATGCATCCACACATATGCGCATGTACTCCACACATGCAAAAAGAATGCACACAACTATTTCTCCAAAGTAAAGAAAAGGACTGGGCAGACAACTTTAAGATGCCTTAGCTTTATGATTTCATACTGCCCCATGACGTATAAAAATACAGGATAATTCTGAGGCAAAGGAAAAAAACGGAAACAAAAATCTTAATAGATTTATAAATTATAGGGCTGGAGAGATGGCTTAGTGGTTAAGGCACTTGCCTATAAAGCCAAAGGACCTGAGTTCAATTCTCCAGTACCCACATAAGCCAGATGCACAAGGTGGCACATGCATCTGGAGTTTGTCTACAGTGGCTGGCGACCCTGGCGTGCCCATTCTCTATCTGCCCCCCCACCTTTCTCTCACTCTCTCTTAAATATAAATAAACATTTTTAAACCCTATTATACATAACACAATTATCTCATGTACCTACCCCTCAATCTAATCCATAGGAAAGTGAGATAAAGACCAAAGCCCCTGATACGATGGTCAGCACTTGGCAGTACATTTAAGTAAGATCCCAATTCAAAACACTAGCAAGATCCAAAGAACTGAGGAAGAAAACTGAGGTTCAGTGCTAACTTCAAGTGAAAGAACTAAGAAAACTGGGGTTCAGTGCCAACTTCAAGTGTATATAAACTACCCACTCATCACTAAGAATATTTTCAAACTGAACATGTTGGCACATTCATTCATCTCAGCACTCAGGAGGCTGAGGCAAGAAGATTCTGAGTTTGAGGCCAACCTGAGCTACATAGCAAGGCTGCCTCAAAAACTTTTTTTAAAAATGTATTCGCCATTCACTATTAAGTGTGTGTCGTGCAAGGACAATGAAGTATCTACGCTTTATTTTTTATCCACCATACCCTTCCAGTCATAGGAACAAACTGAATAGGTCTTGGTTAAGCCATAAAATGTGGACAGAATCCTCAACTCTGCTACTACCTAGTCCTCCGTTTCAGGACTACTGTAGGGCATCAATAAGAATCTACACAAGAGCCTTCATAACTATCACACAACATGAGTCTGAGCAATATGTGCAGGCTTAGACACCATGCTTCAAATCAAAAGATGTAATTACAAGTGACAAAACTTAGATCTATTCTTTTTCAATAAACATTTACAGAGTTATATAACATCCCTGGCACTGAAACTTAACCAAAAACATAGATACCAACTCAGGAGTGTTAGCAAGGCCATTTCTATTTTCTCTAATCTTAGGAGAAATGTTTTTTAAGCAATACACACACACACACACACACACACACACACACACACACACACACACCACAATCTATCAGTGTAAACTTTTACTGTTACAAAAAATTAACCTCTGAGATAGTAAAATGAAAACTCCAAAGCGGGGGGGGGGGGGACAGGCATGGGTTCAATCCCACACTGCAAAAACTAGGGGGGTGGATGTGCATGACTTATTTCAACACACATCTGTAATCCCAGCACCTGAGAAGTGAGAACAGGAGGAGTTTAAGATGAACTTCAGCTATCAATTAAACTCAAGGCCACCCTGGGCTACATGAGGAAGAAGAGAGGGAAGGAAGGAAGGAAAAGAAAAAGGAAGAAACCCACAAGGTACATAACAATGTGTAGAGAGCATGCTAGTGCTTGGCATTAAAAGAAGTGGAGGGGGGCTGAATGAAGGCTGAGCAATTTAAGGTAACTGCCTATGAACCCCAAGGACCCAGGTTTGATTCCCCAGTATCCATGTAAGCCAGATGTACAAGATGGTGTATGCATCTGGAGTTCATTTGCAATGGCTGGAGGCCCTGGTGCACCCATTCTCTCCCCGCCCCTGAAAAAAAATAAATAAATACAAAAATAAACATTATCATGGCTACTTTTGGATCTGGTGGGAATTGCTATGAAAGGGAAGCATTTTACTAAATATATTTTTATAACTTTAGAGTTAGGAATTAGCTCAGAAGTAGGAAATCTGTGTACAAGGCCTGATTTGGTTTAAGTCAATTTGGAAAACACTGCATAATGCCTTCCAATCGCATCTGCTTGTAAAACACACAGTGCAGGGACTGTGAAGATGGCTCAAAAGCAGTTAAAGGTGCTTGCTTACACAGCCTGCCAGACCAGGATTGAATTCCAAAGCCACCCATGTAAGCTGAACACAAAAAATGGTGTATGCATCCAGCATTCATTTGTAGGGGCAAGAGGCCCTGGCATACATGCAAATAAGTCTTTTTACAATGTACAGTGTAAAGGCATAAAACTTCTCAATTCTCATTTCCAACATGAGTAGAAGGTTTTTGTTTTATAGCAAAATAATACCTATTGTCATTTCTCAAAATACAATCAAAAGCACACACCTTGAAAGCTGGAGATGGCTTAGCAGTTAAAGTGCTTGCCTGCCAAATGTGGTAGTTTGATTCAGGTGTCCCCTATAAACTTAGGTGTTCTGAATGCTAGGTTCCCAGCTAATGGAAATTTGGGAATTAAGGTCTCCTGGAGATAATGTATTATGGGGGTATGCTTATGGGTATTATAGCCAGTTTCCCCATGCCAGTGTTTGGCATACTCTCCTGTTGCTATGATCCATCTGATGTTGGCCAAGAGGTGATGTCTACCCCTCTGCTCATGCCATTATTTTCCCCTGGCATCATGAAGCTTCCCCTCAAGTCTATAAACCAAAATAACCCTTTTTTCCCACAACCTGCTCTTGGTCAGGTGATTTCTGCCAGGAATACAAACCTGACTGCAACACCAAAGGACCCAGGTTCAGTTCCCCAGGACCCACCAAGCCAGATGCACAAGGTGTCGTATGCAACTGGAGTTCATTTGCAGTGGCTAGAGGCCCCGGTGTGCCATTCTCTCTGTCTCAAATAGATAAATAAAAATATTAAAACACACACACCTTGGGATACTTCAAATTGACCGATCTGCTTGCTTAAAATGTTTGACAAGTCCAGTTTTTTAGGTTGTCCAACTCTGAATAATGTTAGACCAAGTAAGTTCTATACTATTTACCTGAAACTAATATGGCAGTAAACCCTTCATAGTGAAGCTAAAATCCAAAAGCAACTAAATGATCCCTCCCCCAAACCCAAGAAAACCAAAGAAATTCTTAAAATAGGCTTCCCATGACTGGAAAGCAAAGCCTACAGAAAGACATTTGTTCAAATGCGAAATGCAAAGCAAGCATAATGTGAGCAAGAGCGTGCGCGCACGCGCGCGCGCACACACACACACACACACACACACAGATACCAGGTTACCTATTAATCCTAGCATTTTTATCCACCTGACAAAATCACTAATGATCCCTGATAAGTATCTTTCTGAATGGTTGCCACTGCATACAATAACACACTTTAAAGCTTATGTCTACAGAAAGGTCATTCCAAGTAAACCAACTGACCTCCAGCCCTGTAAAACTCAGCCAGCTCAAAGACTATTACAGTGAAAAGTCCAGTTAGCAGCACAACAAGCAGCTAGAGACCTATACACCAAGTAGGGGACAAAAGCTGTCTACAGCAGGCAATGAGCAGCACCTAAAGTGGACAGGTGGCAACCAAAACATTAATGCTAGGGCTGAGGATGCAGCTCAATTGGTAGACTGCTTACTTTCACTGAATCCCTGGGTTTGATCCCCAGGGCTAAATATATCATGTGTGGCATTTGGGAGATGGAGGCAGGAGGATCAGAAGGTCAAGGCCATTCTCCATCACATGGTGAGTTTGAGCCCAGTCTGAGGTACAGGAGACTAAGGATAGACAGATGCGATAGAAAGAAGAAAGGGCACGAGGGGAGAGAAAAGGAAAACAAAGAAAAAAGCTGAAGCACCACACACAAACCTTCCTAATGAGATCGATCAGAACTTCCTCAGAGTCTTCAGTGGTATTACAGCTAGCCAAGTCGTCTCACTTGAGGCATGATCAGATTATGGCTGCAAGTTCACCCACAACATGCGGTAGAGTCTGTACGTGAGTACCGCAAGCACAGGACACGGGCGATGGACTGCTGAGCGACCCTGCCTCACGCTGCTCTCCATGCTTTGAAGCCAGCTGCTTCCCTGCCTCTCTCGTGGAGATGTGCAGTGCAGAACCTGGGTCGTACCTTCACAACAAGTACTACCAAGTCCTAGTAAGCTTGGCCAAAGCTCCCCCTGCAAGAGGCAGCCACTGAGGAGACTTCCTGAAGCCCCAGCAAAGTCCTCAAGTCATTGTGCCAGCCACCAACAGTGTTCCCTGAAGCTTGTGCGACGTGCAAATCAACGAGTTATGCTTTGTGGATACTGAAAGCCACCATAAAGCATCTTCCGATTTTGCCAGTGTTTTGCTTTGAGTCACATGCTCCCACTACCCCATCCCCTACAGCTGTCAAAGCCATAGATTCAGACTGATTAAGAGGACAAGCCAATTTGATTAGGGATAAGGGACCTCATTTGCAGATGCTTTGGCACAAGGGGGCGGGAACTGAGTAAGAAGGGGAAGAAGCTAAATAAAGATCGGTGACTCTTGCCTTCTACCCAAAATTATTACCCACCCTCCCAAGAATTTTTATAGAGCACTGAAAAGCAGAAAGCCAAAGAAAATTTTAAGAAGTTAAAAAAAGAAAGAAAAGGGCTGGAGAGATGGACTAGCGGTTAAGGTGCTTGCCTACAAAGCCAAAGGACCCAAGTTCAACCCCCTAAGACCCACAACAAGTTGGTGCATGCATCTGGAGTTTGTCTGCAGCAACTGAAAAGCTGTGAAGCACCTATTCTCTCTGTATCTGCTTCTTTCTCTCTCTCCCAAATAAATAAATATTTAAAAAGAAAAACAACAAAAAAGAATAAAAAATAAAAACCAGTGTTTAAAAAAGAAAGGAAGAACCTTAAGGCTGTTAAACTTGACGGTAAAGATCTCCAATAGGGGCTGGAGAAATGGCTTAGTGGTTAAGCACTTGCCTGTGAAACCTATGGACCCCGGTTCGAGGCTCGATTCCCCAGGACCACGTTAGCCAGATGCACAAGGGGGGGCACACGTCTGGAGTTCGTTTGCAGTGGCTGGGGGCCCTGGCGCGCCCATTCTCTCTCTCTCTCTATCTTCCTCTTTCTCTCTCTGTCTGTCGCTCTCAAATAAATAAAAATAAATAACCAAAAATTTTTTTTAAAAAAATCTCCAATAGCGAAACACCTGTGAGGCGAAACCCCGAGCAGCAGGAGCCAGTCGTGCAGCTGCTGTCCTGCCTGCCCAGGGTCCGAGAGCAATAAAGCAGGCGCACCAAGAAGCCCCACCAACTTCCAGGGAGATGCTAAATCCTTTCTTCTCGGCCTCATCCTCAGAAGTTAATTCCTAAATGAGATCCATATAAGTCTGCTTTGGAAAACATGCTAGCTGTCAGCAAGTAATGCCCCCTCCTCCAACCAGCTGCCAATCTGCAGAGGAAAAGGCTGCTCAAAATACAGCAGTTAGAAAAACTTCCCATGGGGCTGGACAGATGGCTTAGTGGTTAAGTGCTTGCCTGTGAAGGCTAAGGACCCCGGTTCAAAGCTGACTCCCCAGGACCCACGTTAGCCAGATGCACAAGGGGGTGCACGCGTCTGGAGTTCGTTTGCAGTGGCTGGAAGCCCTGGCGTGCCTACATTCTCTCTTTCTCTCTCTCTCTCTTTCTCTCTCTCCCTCTCCCTCTTTCCCTGTCTGTCATTCTCAAATAAATAAATAAAAATAACAAAAAAAATTTTAAAGAAAAACTTACCATGAGCCTCTTGTCCCTAAGTGTTCCAATGTAAGCAGGCTGTAGCTGGAGGCTACACTGAGACCCCACCAGCCCTTGTCTGTAGTTCCTCTAGCTCTGCCAGTATCATTTCTGTCCCCTATTCCAAGCCCCCAGAGCAAGAAGAGAGTCCAATAGCCTCTAGCCCATCCCTCACAATGAATCATGCTTTGCTTGTGCTACTTCAAATTAGGACCAGAAAAAAATCAATGCAGCCAGAAAGAAAATTCAACTGTATGCCTCCTCAAAAGCCACATGCCTGGAATAAAATATCCAATACCAATGCAAAACGGCTTTTCCTCCACATAGGAGAAACCAAGGAACTGGCCTCAATGAGTGTTATCCGGGGACTCAGGTAGCCCCCATCAAAAGAAAAAAAAAAAAGTATTATGGTTTAACACTCATGTGGAAGTCTAAATCTCAAAGGCTCAGTTTCTTCCCTTAGGAAAATAGTTTTAAACAGCTGTTCAACCATTACCATTTGACAATCCAGGAACATCACTTACTTTATGAGAAATATTTACAGTGAATACTCAGGTGAAATTTCTAGGTGCCACATAGTGCAGGACAAATCAGAATGAAGCAGTATTATTGGCTACTCTTTCTTCTTAGAACTTGCTTCATTCATTCAGAATCTTAAAAGCCAGAACTACAGACCTCTCACTCACCCTTAGGAAGGCCCCACTACACTGACAAGGGAAAGCTAAAACACTTTAGTGAGTCTATCTCGAAAGCTCAGAACTGTGTGGGGCTGAAGAGATAACTCAGCGGTTAAGACACTCGTCTGTAAAGCCAGAGTACCTGGATTCAATCCCCAGTGCCCATGTAGAGCCAGATGCACAAGGCGGCACATGTGTCTGGAGTTCATTTACAGTGGTTAGATGCCCTGGCACACCCATTCTCTTCCTCTATCTGCCTCTCTCTCCCCCTCTCTCATAAATAAATAAAAATATTTTTAAAACTGTGTCAAATGTCCTTATTTTCAAACATACCAAGTGAGTATTTTGCAAATACATATTATATAAAGTTCCTCAGCTTACTCTTTTTCTTGAATTCATAGTAATATTTAAAAAAATGCACTGGTTGAAACATGAAAGGTTAAGGGCCATAGCTGGTCAAGTAACTCTAATCCCAATGGTGTGCTATGTAAGAACTGCAACCAGTTCTCCAGGATCACCGGCGGCACTGCAGAAAGATACATCAACAGACTGCGCACTGAACCGGAACACGTTAGCTCTAATTGCCCCTCTACCTTGTGTGGTTCCTCGTTTCCTTAACCACACTATCACAAAGGAGCTTTCACACATACACACGTGCACTCAATTAATATCCGAGCACAGGAAACTAAGTATCAGGTTGCCATGCCCACCCAACACATTCAGCAGTTAAATTTCACCCCAGCTCCTACGCCCAGAAAGCCTTCTCTCACCTTTAACCCTGACACCAGTGGAGGGATCAGGTAACACCCAGACTTCACATGAGCTGCAGAGCAGACCAAGGGCCAGAGCCCCCAGGGAAAATCTGGAGAAACAATTAAAGCCATCTGCAGGCCCAACTAAAAGGCAGGAGACAAAATGCAGCTCAACAAGGAGGGTCCCCTGGCTGCTTGAGGCACAGTGCTAATCCGCATGGATTCCCAGGGGTCAGGAGGATGCTGCAGTATAGGCAGGGAGGGAGATGCAGACATTTGACCTAAATGTTAATTTTTTTAAAATGCTGTGACAGAGCAATGGACATGAGGATTTAGAAAACAGCAGTAGTGGAATGAACGGGAGCAATGAGGAACAGCATCCAGGAAGAATCAATGCTCCAAGCAAGTCTAGAAGACTGAGCCCTACAAGTGAGGGGTAAAGGAAGCAAAGAGAAGAGGCAGGAATTTGGGGTAGAAGGAACACAAATAAAGAGTGTGGCAGTGTGCTCAGACATGACAGGTTCCTGGACATGAGCACCGGAGTGAATATAGAGACACAGGACTAGAAAGGTGAACTGATGTCAAGGTAGAAGAACCTTGTAGGCCAAACAAGAAAATGGACTGCATCCAATACAAGTTTTCAAAACATTTTTATTTATTTATTTGAGAGAGATTGATTCAGAAACAGGCAGGTAAAGAGAGAGGGAGAATGGGTGCACCAGGGCCTCCAGCCACTGTAAATGAACTTCAGATGCATGCACCCTCTTGTGCATTTTTGGCTTACGTGGGTCCTGGAGAGTCAAACCTGGGTCCTTTGGCTTTGCAGGCAAGCATCCTAAACCGCTAAGCCACCTCTCCAGCTCAAGTTTTCAAAACATTTTAAGCAGAGTAGCAGCTTCACTTTTAAAACAATCAATTTCCATTATAGTCTGGAGGGTGGTCTGAAGGCACTGAATATACCTGCTCAATGTCCACAAATCAAAGTAGTAACAAAAAATGCCAACTATGGGACTAGAGAGATGGGTTAGCAATAAAGGCACTTGCTTGCAAAGCCTAAGAACCTAGGTTCAATTCCCCAGTACCCATGAAAACGAGATGCACAAGGTGGTGCATGCATCTGGAATTCATTGGCAGTGGTTGGAGGCCCTGGTGTGCCCATTCTTTTTTTTTCTCTCTCTCTCCCTCTCTCTCTCAAAAAAAAAATAATAATAATAAGTAAATTAAAAATACCCATCTATTTAATACAAACCTTAAAAATTTGAAAGGCAGTGGCCAGACATGGTGGCACAAGCCTTTAATCCCAGCACTTGGGAGGCCGAGGTATGAGTATCTGTGATTTCGAGGCCAGCCTGAGACTACATAGTGAATTGCAGGTCAGCCTGGGCAAGACCAAAACCCTTCCTTGAAAAACCAAAAGAAAAAAAAAATTGAAATGCAGACTGAGAAAATGGCTCAGTGGATGTCCTCACCACACCATGCAAGCATATCTGAATTAAGTAAGTTCAGGTCCTCAGAACCAGACACAGCAATGTGAGCATGTGTAATCCCAGCATGCCTATGGTGATAGGGAAGGTGGGAGGTAGAGAATCCTAGGGAAGCTCACCCGCCAATGAGCCTGCAAAATGCAGAGGTGAACAAGAGACCCTGCCTCAACAAGGTAGAAGGCAAGAACCAAAGGCCAAAGTTGTTCTCTGACCTCTACAGGAGCACGATGGCATGCACACACCTACACTCATGCACATGAACACAGAAGCGCACACACACCCCACAGGAAAAGCTGAAGCATTCCCCCACCCCATGTGCTCTAGGAAGTCAACATATCCCCCACTGTCCCAGTACAGCTGTTCTGTGAAAAATCTATCTGCATCCCCAAGGCAAAAACCATGACACTTCAGTAGCTGTCACTCCTTAACAAAGAATAAGGACCCCTCCCCCTAACAAGAGACCTCAATGAGCAGGCTCATTCTCCTCCTGCCCCTGGACAGCGAGCAAATGAGGTTTTGCAGTTTAACACACTACTCATCTGTAATAGTCCCCAACTCTGGCACTTAATCAATGGGAAACACATTAACTACTTCATGCTGATCAAACAGTAAGCAGGAACTTATTGAGTGCCATACAACAGGATATAACGAAAGTCAGGAATAAGCACTTAGCACTGAGTTCATGATAGGCACCTTAAATAATCTGTTAGTCACTAGCGTAGCTCACAGGAGTAAAGTATTACTCCTCCCAGTTCATAGATATCTAGCAAGAACTAGGTATGCTGTCAAGGTTGGGAAACAAAGAGACCAGGGCTCAAATCCAAACACAGAAACTCTTGGTGGTATTGCTTTACTATACCATAGGTGAAGTATATATGGGTAACAATATGCTTACACGTTAAGGTTGGTAATAATCACAATAGCTCCCTTTAAAAATGAAGTGATAAAAAAAAAATGAAGTGATATCCTGTGTTACAGTCTCATATTAAGAAAGGTCAGTCACGAGCTAGAGAGAGCTCCATGACCTCAGAGTCTGGATCCCCAGGACCAGGCGCGGCAGTGGAATCCCGTCACTCACACAGTGAAAAGGGAAGCAGAAACAAGAGCCAGCCAGGCTGGCAAATGCAGCAGTGAACAATGAGTGACCCTGCCTCAAACAAAATGAAAGGTAAGAAACCAACATCAGCCGGGCGTGGTGGCGCACGCCTTTAATCCCAGCATTCTGGAGGCAGAGGTAGGAGGACTGCCATGAGTTCAAGGCCACTCTGAGATGACAGTTAATTCCAGGTCAGCCTGGACCAGAGTGAGCCCCTACCTCGAAAAACCAAAAAATAAAAAATAAAAAAAAAGAAAGAACCAAACAAACATCAAGCTGGTAGGTGGATCGCCACGAGTGCAAGGCCACCCTGAGATTACATGGTGAATTCCAGGTCAGCCTGAGTTAGAGTGAAACCCTACCTCGAAAAACCAAAATTTAAAAAAAAAAAAAAAAACGAACCCAACATCTGACTGCCGCATGGCTTGAGCATGCCTGCACTCACACATGTGAGGTAAGTCACAAGTAAATAAACTAAGCAGCAACAATGGGAATTTCCAACTACTACTAAAAAGGGCCACTCCTGAACACTGATGCTCAGAACTATTCAAGGCTCACAGGCAGGGGAGATGGCTCACTCAGCAGGTAAAGTGCTTGCCCAGCATGAGTGTAGGTGTGTGCATGCCATCATGCTCCTGTAGAGGTCAGAGAACAACTTTTGCCCAGACCTGAGTTTGGATCCCCAGCACCTCATAAAAGCCAGGTGTGGTAACACTGGGGATATAGAAACAAAGGATCCCCAGGGGCTTACTGGCTGGCTAGACCAGCCAAATCAGTGAGGTCTGGATTCAATGAGAGAGCCTGTCTCAGAAAAAAGGGGGAAAGCAACTAAGACACCCAACATCAACCTCACATACTCACACACACACTATGAATGTACAACACACACATACAAACATAAAAAAAAAAGTTGAGGCATAAATGATCAAAGCAACTTGGCCATACTCCAAAGAAACATATTCCATACATATTCCCCTCAGGGTCCCCAAAGGACCCTGGGGCGGGGGGGGGGGGGGGAGATTCATAGCCAGTTGCTCCCTCGTTCTCTTGGATGATTTCCCAAACTACTTGCCAATTCAAATTACACAAATATGTCTGGGATTCACATGGCAGTTTTGATCCGATTTGTCCCAATCCTAGCTCAAGCAGCTTTGCACTACCCTCCTAACTAGATCAGCACCAGCCAATGGGATTATTCAAGCTGATCTGTGATGGATTAGATAATGAAACCTTAGCCATGTAAGCTGCCTGTTCTTATTGGGGCTGTAGGAGAGAAGAATAAGAAACCCAATACTCCTAGGGGCCACCTAAAACACCACATGCGTTTGCCATGCCTCTCCCCATCTGTCTGCTCACGCTCCAATTACAGCCACCTCCTTTCCACCATCTCTGTGGTTCTTTTCCTCCTGACTCTAAAGAAGTTCACATGTGCCCCAGAATAAAGATGTGTACAATGCTGTGCTTACAGTGTGTAACAAAACTTCAAACAAATCCACTCACTAAACTGCATTATTTCTTCAATTAAGACCTAACATCCAAATGAAGGCCTGGCAGATGTAAACTAGGGATTCACTAGTAACTTTCTTGTTTATACTAAGATGTACACTGAATTTCTTTCTCCACAGTCCTGTAATATTGTGGCCCGTCTGCACCAGTATGCTTTGTAACAAAATGAAAGTTAAATTTCTAGTTAGCCTCTGTGATGTTCACATGTCAGTGTGACAGAGGGGTAAAACTGACAAGGTGACTAGAAGATGGAAAAGACAGTTGAGACAAATTCTACTCAGCCTAATCACTTGGATCACCCTGAAGAGTCCACTCCTTCTCAAGCACATCTTCAGTTTTACATTTCTCTTCTGTGTGCAGTATGAAAAAAAAAAAGTGATTTTTACCTGACTATGCCTCTGTTTCTCCATCTGCAATGTTAAGCACCCCGGTAGTAGTGGTAGTATGAGCTCACTGTGTGCATCCTACCACAATTCATGTTCAAGCCCTAAACCACAACATGACAGCATCTGGAGGGGGCCTCTGGATGTCTCAGGAGTCGATGAGGTCATGAGGGTGGAGTTGTGGAGATGAGATAAGTGTCTTACCAAGCCCCACTTGCTTTCTCTGCCCATGGGTGCACTGAGAAAAACCCATCTCAACACACAGCCAAGATCCTTTACCAGACCTGAAACTGGCTGGCACCTTGACATTGGGCCTTCCCAGCCTCTAGAACTATAAACTATAAATGTCTGTTCTTTAAACCAGCCAGTCAATAGTATATTGTTGTGACAGCCTAAGGCAGGTAGAAATGAAATTTCAGTCCTTTTAGTGAGAAATTGCCCAGAAAATTACTGATAAGGGAAGCATATTATTTGTATAGCTTTACGCAGAGTAGCAACATGCCCAGCTTCATAGTCAAAACCCAAAGGAGGGTCCACAGGGACATCTATCTAGAAGGAATACACCCAGGAATGAGCACATGGTAAGACAAACAACTTGAATAGATGCAGCATGCACAAGTCAACTCTGGGCCACTGGAAGCCTTCCCCAAGACCAGGAAGTCTCCCTACTAGAATTCCTGCGAACAAGTGCTGAGCCAGTCCTGATGGCTCAGGCTGAAATCGCACCTAGTCAGGAGGCTGAGGCAGGAGCCCTGTTGTGCCTGGGCTACAGACTGGATTCCCAGAAGAATTAATGTGATCTTGTCTCAAAATAAAAAGTGAAAAGAAGACAAGATATAGCTCAGTGGTAGAGGGCTTGCCTAGCATGCTCAAATCCCTGGGCCTGATCTGCAGTACCACAAAAACCATCTGGGCTGGGGATATACTCAATAGCAGAGCATTTATCAAAAACATGTGTGAAACCCTATGTTCAATCTCCAGTACCACAACAAAAAAAGGTGCTGCTGAACTCATTTAGCTATACCCAACTGAGGACTCTATGGTCAATACAGTTGACTTGGTCACATAATCATCACATGCCAAGTTTTCACTGCCACAAAAAATTCTGCTGAGGGCTGGTGAGATGGCTTAACGGTTAAGACACTTGCCTACAAAGCCTAAGGACCAAGGTGTTCAATACCCCTGGACCCACATAAGCCAGATGCACAAGGTAGTGCATGTGTCTGGAGTCCCTAAGCAGTGGCTGGAGGCCCAGGTACACCCATTCTCTTTCTGCCTTCCCTCTCTCCCTTCCTCCTTCCCTTTCTCTCTCTCCAATGAATAACTGAAATATTTTTAATTCTGCTCAAAGTTTTTAAAAATTATTATTTGTAAGGAAAGAGAAAGAAAACGAGAACCAGGACCTCTTAACAATGCAAATGAACTCCGGATACCAGTGCAACTTTGTGCATCTGGCTTTACATGGGTACTGGGGAATCAAACCCAAGCCATCAGGCTTGCATGTAAGCACCTTTAACCACTGTGCTATCTCCTCAGCCCACTGTAAGTCAGAAATAATAACTAAGATGTGCCTTACCTTAAGGTTAAGATGTACCTTACCTTATACAGAAGTCAAGTTCCTACAGAGTTGCATAAAAAATACAATTTTTGATAATCAAATTGCTTGCATTCAATAGAAAACCTGACCAAAAGAATTCATTCCTTGGTGTATTTGATAGAACCTAAATTTTATACATATCAGACTTGCTTAAAGTGACATGAGCCTTTCCACCAAGTTCAAGTAACTATAACCAGTCTCCCTCTTTAACAGCTACATTCCTCAAACTATAGTTCAATTTTCAAGTTGAACCATGTCTTCTCTCCAGCTCCAGTCCAGATTTCTCTAGCTCTCTACTATTTCAAGGGCTAAGCTGATTTCTCTCTCATCCATATGAGGCTTTCATGTGTGCTGTCCTTGAAAGCAGCAAGCCTTCCTTCTGTCTTCCAGGCTCCTTCTCAGCCTAAAGCTTATTAACACAAGCCACTGAACTCTCCAGAGGCCCTATGTTCTGCTTTGGGGAGGAAGGAGCTAATTCAAAAGCTTGACTCAGCTTTGGAGTCTGCGGCTCCATTGAGCATGTCGTCTTGGGAAACTAACCCAGGTAAATGACTTTAGTTTATAAAAAGGGGTGAATTCTTGCCGGGCGTGGTGGCGCACGCCTTTAATCCCAGCACTCGGGAGGCAGAGGTAGGAGGATTACCATGAGTTTGAGGCCACCCTGAGACTCCATAGTGAATTACAGGTCAGCTTGGGCTAGAGTGAGACCCTACCTCAATAAACCAAAAAAAAAAAAAGGGAGGGGGTGAATTCTTTACACTCAAAGATACTGGGGGTGTTTTCTGATGGCGACTTCACCTCAGAATCTAGTAATTTTCTGATACGGATTGCTAGACTATTTGTAAAAGGTATATTTCAACTTAATAGGCATTGAGCGCTGACCACAGACCAGGCATTATGAAATATAAACACAAAGGAAATAAAACGCCTGTCTTTTGGAAGCTTACAGTCTTACTAGGGAAATAATAATAATAAAATATGAGACAGGCTGGGCGTGGTGGCACACGCCTTTAATCCCAGCAGAGGTAGGAGGATCACCGTGAGTTTGAGGCCACCCTGATATGATATAGTGACTCTAGGTCAGCCTGAGCTAAAGCGAGACTCTACATCAAAAGAAATTTTTTTGAAAAACATGAGACAGATAAAATATGAAGAGCAGGATCTAATGAGTATATATTATGCTATCAGGGAAGGCTTCAAAACCAGAGTTTGGGCTGTTAGAAAAACTCCATTTGTGTTCAGATGTAAGTAAAAGCACATGCTTTACTATATGAATATATCTACATAGGGCCTGCAGGCCTGTCTAACTACTAACATCATGTCTTGAGAGTGGTTCCCTACTCATTCTGGTCCAGCTGCATAGGTCTTCTGTTAATACACCAAGCATGTTTCTCTCCCTCTGCTTCCTCTGGGTTCCTCTTCCCTGAACCCACTGAATGGTCCACCATCTCACTTCATCCTAAAGTCACCTGCAGACAGGCCTTTCTTGACCACCTTCATGATTCACTATCCTTTTCTGTGCTCAATTTTTCTTCATAGACCTTATCATCTAACAGATATTGTTCATGTCTTTATTAGACATATCTTCCCATTAGGATGTTAACTCCAACAAAATAGGACCCTGTTTGACTCACTACTACTTGAGCTAAGACAGTGCCTAGCATGTAACAGCCACTCAGTAACCAATAGTCAGATGAGTATGAAATCCATGCACACAGGTTGTTTCATTTTGTCTCTTTTTAAACTTTTCACCCATATGTCTCTCCACCTACATCTTATGCATGTTTAGGCCAGGAAAGGTGGCTTATATTTTTTTTAGGAGGTAATTTAGAAATCATTTTGTACAAACAGAAAATTTTCTAAGAAAGCAAAGCCTCAAAACAAGGTCTTTCCTGGGATAATACAGTTAGTTGAGGGGAGAGAGCTAAGTCAATGGCAATTTTAATGCCTATGTGACATAGTGTAATTAAAATAATGAGCAGGGCATGGTGGTGCATGCCTGCAATCCCAGCACTTGGGAGGTAGATGCAAGAAGACCAGGAAGGAGTTCAAGGTCCTCCTCAGCTACATATAACGTCAGGGGACAACCTGTACTACATGAAACCCTGGCTCAAAAAAACAAAAACAAGCCGGGCGTAGTGGCGCACGTCTTTAATCCCAGCACTCGGGAGGCAGTGGTAGGAAGACTGCCATGAGTTCAAGGCCACCCTGAGACTACATAGTGAATTCCAGGTCAGCCTGGGCTACAGTGAAACCCTACCTCAAAAAAAAAAAAAAACTAAAAACTACAATAATGAGAATGTACAAAATGGTAAGGAAAGAACATCCATAAATATACACAGTGTAAAAAAATGTATCTCTTTGGGATAGTTCTAAGTCATCAAATTGCACCCAAAGGACCTAATCTACTCCTTCCTCTGCACAGCCCCAAAGTCCCTATGCACTGCTCTATTTCCAAGTTCACAAACCTTGGCCAGCCTGAAGGCAGCAGCAAATACCCAGCCCCAGGCAGAAAGGAGGAAAAGGAAAGGGAATTGCACTATTACCTAAGAGGAATAAATAAACAAATACATGTGTAAACACATGGATGCATGTACACACCAGGCACCTCTATCCTGTCTTCCATCCTCACCATCCAGGGCCGACTACCTCAACTGAAGCCTCTCACTATCCCTCTGTTTTTTCTATGCTTTTTTTTAAAAACAAAAAAGTCTTTTCTTTTAATATTTTATTTATTTGAGAGAGAGGGCATGCCAGGGCCTCCAGCCACTGCAAATGAACTCCAGATGCATGCACCTCCTTATGTATCTGGCTTACATGGGCCTTGGGGAATCAAACCTGGGTCCTTTGGCTTTGCAGGCAAACACCTTAACCACTAAGCCATCTTCTCTAGCCCAGGTCTTTTCTTTACCTATTTTTTTTTTTTTACCTATTTTTTATCTATTTGAGAGAGAAAGAGGCAAATGGAGAGAGAATGGGCACTCCAGAGCCTCAGACCACTGCAAATGAACTCCAGATACATGTGCCGCCTTGTGCATCTGGCTTACATGGGTCGTGGGGAATCGAACCTAGGTCCTCAGGCTTTGCAGGCAAGCACTTTCAGTGCTAAGTTCTATGGCCTTTTTTAAGGCTTTCTTTTCTCACAACTCCTCTGCTTGACAGAGTTCTTCCACTGGAAATAAAAAGCAAGCAACAAAAGGATTCAAAAACAAACACAGAGTGAGCTCCCCACACCAACAGAAGTAACAGAGTGGACTCTGCAAAGGAGACGAACCGCCACGCAACAACCACGGCAGGCTGAAGTACGGCTCCCTCGCTAACACAGGAAGTCCAGCAGAGCCTTGAAAAGCAGGCAGCAGAGCACAGGAAGTCTTTTAGCACTGCAGAGATTTCCAAGAGTGGTGTAATGGAGAAAGCACAGGAATAGGAATGAGACCAAGCTCCTAGTCCTAGTTTCACAGTCAACTAACTGGGTGGCTTCAGCAAGTCCCTACTCTTCTCTGGACTTTTGATTTCCCCATCTATAAAAATGGGATGGTGAGAACATGCTAGAACCTAAATCCCTTGACACCAAAAAAAAAAAAAAAATGATGAAAATTACTGACTAGTGTACATAAACCATTCCGCATAAGAATCTTCCAAGTCTAACAGGATAAGAACCCCTGGGAAAGATGATGCCTCTGGTCCCTTCATCTCTTAACATTCTATGGTTCTAGAAGAATTAAACAGCACCCAATTGCTTCTAGATTAGCCCCATCATTTCATACCAAGTATTTTCTACAGAGACCAAAGTCTAAAATCTAAAGATTCGAGCCCTTCCTCAAACTAGGTAGTAACTGACATCGTCAATACTTTTCCCATTCCCTACCCTACTCAGCCAGCGCACACCCGCGAGGCCACAATTCAGAACCCAGTCTTCTAATAGCCCTATAAATTTTCATTTGTACCCCAGGACATTAAAGAGCTATTTCGTGTACCAGTGATACAGGATGCAACTGGCAAAATACAGGAGAGACATGTCCGGTGTCTCTCTTCAGACTCATATGAGCATGTTCCACAAAATCAATGAGAGCGAGGTCCCCACACTCTGTGCACTCTTCCCAGTCCCTGGGTAACTGATTTAACCCACAACCTAAGCCACATCCCCTTTGGGCTCTCTCCAGGAGTTTTTCGCTTTACTCTACCCTTCCCCATCCCCGGGGGTGTGCAGAAGGTTGGCCAAAAGGTACTCCTTTTTCTTGGGAGCTTCCCTCCACTGGGTCCCCTCGTGCTCTACACAGCCCAACAGCTCTCTTCTGGAGAAACAGAGCCGGGATCTACCGATTTCTGTGGGAACTCAGAAGTAGGGTTTGAAGAAATGGAGTGCAACCTAGAGCACCCCAAAAGAGAAAAAGCCTATTCACTAGCTGTGTCTGGGTCTCCTAAGGAGCCAGGACTCTCTGGAGCACACCAGGAGCCTGCATCCCTCGCCCGGGTCCCGAGCTCTGCCACCTTCCAGCCAGGCCCCGACCAGCCCCGTCCCGTCCCACCCTCACCTCCTCCCTCGCGGGACCCCCCCCCTCCAGGCCCGATCTCTCCACGCCCGGAACCCCCGGGGCAGCCCCGCCCGCACCCCACGATAAACGGGGCGCCCGTCCCCACGCGCTCACCTGCATCCCGCCGCCGCCGTCGGCCGCCGCCTCCTCGGTGCGCGGCCGCTTGCTCAGGCCGGGCTCGGCTCCGTCTCCTCCCGCTCCGGGTACCGGCAGCTCCAGCTCCGACTCTCGCTTCATGCCCCGGGCAGCGGCACCGGAGCCGACCTGAGACGTCTGCTGTGCCTGGACACCTTCCGCCATCCGCCCGTGGCCCCCTCGCCTCCGGGAGCCGGGCGACCCGCGACAGGCCACCTCCTCCTCCTCCTCCTCCTCCTCCGCCTCCGCCTCCTCCCTCCTCCTCTCCCTCCTCCCTGGGCCTCGGCGCCGACTGTCGCGACTGGCGGGCGCGCGCCTGCCCCGCCCCCCCGCGTGCGTGCGTGCGCGTGCGCGCCGGCCAGGAGCCTCGCTTCCTCGCGCTCCGATTTTCGGGTCGCCTAGTCGATCGGTCGGTCGGTCGGTCGGTCCGTCGGTCCGCTGGGGGGGTTGGGGGAGGGAAGGAGGGTCTCCGGCGCCGGCCGCTGACGGGCACGCGCTCGCGCCTCGGCCACGCACGCGCGTCGCCCGGCCCCGCCTCTCGCGCTCGCGGCTGGGGTCGCCGCAGGCCCGCGTCGCTCCGCTCTCCCTCCCTCCCTCTCCCCGTCTTTCTCTCTCTCTCTCTCTCTTTCTCTCTCACACACTCCTTCACCTCACGCCGGCCGAGGGAGGGAGGAAGGGGGCGGTCCGGGATCCCGGGGCGTGGGGAAGGCTGTTTATTTGGGAAGAGGAGGAGCGCGAGGCTGGAGCGAGCTGACTGGCCGGGATCCTCCGTCCCGCCACTGTGGCAGCACCGGGAAGGCGGGGAAAGAGAGAGAGAGAGAGGGAGAGTAAGAGAATGGAGGAGGGACGGGCGGCGAGCGGGAGACAGAGAGAGAGGGGAGCCCTCACGCCCGCGCGCGCGCCGCAGGCTGAGGCGAGGCGGCGGCGGCGGCCGAGCCCGCGGGGGGGGCGGGGCCAGCGCCCCTCGGCAATCTCCGCCGCGCGCCCGCGGGGAGGCCCGGGGAAGATCGGAAAAGCTCGGGAATCTCCGGCGCTTCGGCCTGGAATGGTCTTAGCGGCGCGGCGTGGCGCGGCTGGAGGACCACCAAGCCGCCCTTGTAGAAAGCCCGAGGGTTGGGTGGGGGAATGGGGCAGCGGTGTAAGCTGGGACCCGCGGAGCTGGAGGAGCCCGGCGGCCGGTGAGCTGCCCTGTCGTTCGCAGGACCGGTGCGAAGTTGGGACTAAACTCATCCATGTGGCTGCCCCGGCCTTTGCAGGGCAGGGAAGAGACTCTGAACGCTCTTTGCCTGGAGATAAAGAATTGAGAGGGGCTGGAGAGATGGCTTAGCGGTTAAGCGCTTGCCTGTGAAGCCTAAGGACCCCGGTTCGAGGCTCGGTTCCCCAGGTCCCACGTTAGCCAGATGCACAAGGGGGCGCACGCGTCTGGAGTTCGTTTGCAGAGGCTGGAAGCCCTGGCGCGCCCATTCTCTCTCTCTCCCTCTGTCTGTCTTTCTCTCTGTGCCTGTCGCTCTCAAATAAATAAATAAAAAAAATAAAAAAAATTAAAAAAAATTAAAAAAAAAAAAAAAAAGAATTGAGAGGTCCTGGAATGTAGGGAATTTTCTATACCTGGTTAATGAGAACTATAAGTCTGATCATCATAATCGCATCCCTGTTTATTTCCGAAGCCGGGTGTCACTTTTACCCAGGCTGACCTCGAACTCACAGCGATCCTCCTACCTCACTCTTCCCTAGTGCTGGGGTCAGAGGCGTGAACCACCCCACCAGGCTTTCTGGTGAGCCTCGTGGTTTGCACAAGTGAGTTCACAGACCCGTTTCCAGATTGGTTAATGGAGGTAGAGACCAGTTTTCCATCCCATTAATGAACCTAAATTCCGTCAAGTCCAGAAGCAAAAATGTGGCTGATCCAGATCACAGTCTTGCTCTCTACCTGAGTAGCACTTTGCAGCTTATCAGCTTCGTGCAGTTAGAGAGGTCTGGGCAGTAGATGTTCCCTCCTACCAGACTGAAAATGGCAATGACTGCGTGTGCTTTTCTCTGGGTGACCTGTATGCTGTGGTGGGGGTTGGGGGGGAGTGATTGTCGCACGTATGACCAACAGATTCTAGTCCTGACCTTGCATGCTACATCATCAAGTTACTATCTCTCTTTGGGTCCCAACTGCAACATCCATGAAAGGAGGAGATGGCTTGGATGAGTGATTCTCAACCAAGGGTGGATTTGTGCCCTTCCACCCCCTTATCATTTGACATTTTGTATTGTTATGCCTGGGCACTGCTGCTGGCATCCAGTGAGTAGAGGCCAGGAATAGTGTTCATACTTCTACCATGCACAGGACAACCCCAGCAAGAAAGAGTCAAACCAGAATGTCAACAGTGCAGAGATTGAGAAATCCTGGGTTAAATGGTGTCTAAGGTCATTTGCCACCAGGCTAACTTGACCTTTGAACTTGTGTTATTAAGCTCCTAAAGCTGGAACAGAACAGTAGTGAAGATTCCTACTTCAGTTAGAGCAACCCGGTCTGACGCTGGCTTTACCACCTACTGCTCATGTAATACGGAACCAGTGGTCACCAAAAACTCCTGTACAGAACATGTTTAAGGATCTGCAGACCAGTTGGGAAGGACTTGATGACTTGACTTGAAGCAGGGCTTTCCTAATCAGTGTAGTTACAAATATTTGTTTAGCTCTGCCATTTACATGGTGTTGCAGACAGCTTTGCCTTGCTGGGATGAACTTCCAAACCAGGCACAGTTCTAGGAGGAATGGAATTTATTAGAAGCTTACCGATGCAGAGGAAGTTCCATAATAGCAGAAGTTGGCACCTCTTCACAGGTCTAAGCAGAGAGAGAGGGGAAAAAAAAACACTCAAGAGCAAGCACACTCCAGGAACCTCAGGCAGAACTCAAGTACTTTGTATATCTTTAGCTGGAATTTCCAGATCTGCCTCCAAAACATCTTAGGGCTGGACCTAGGTTCCACCCACAGTGACACCTCCGCTAGCCAGGCAGCTGGAAATCTGTTATAATCTTTAATAAACTGGTTAATCCATTGGGGAACACTCATTCAAGCTATCACACATGGCTTTTCATGATGCCATATAGAAGGAAGGAAGTTAACTATTTTATCCCTAAGTTTCTTCACAAAATTAACATAATAATGGTATCTTCTTGAGTTATCCACACCTCTCGAACTTTGACCTGTGTTATGGCTTAAATCCAAAAATGTCCCCTGGTAACAGCGTGGTTGCCATCTGATGGACTTTTGGGCAGTGTTTGGATTATGAAGGGGCTAGTCACTAGACCTAACCAATCCACTGGTGGATTCATAGTAATGGAACTATTGGGAGGTGGTAGAAACTGGATGACGGGGCTGGATTGGATCGAGTGAGTTGCTGAGGGCATGCTTTTAAAAGCTATCTTGTTTAAGTTTTAACTATTTTATTTTTGTTTGAGAAAGGGGGGAGAGAGAGAATGGGCATGCCAGGGCCTCTAGCCACTGCAAACAAACTCCAGATGCATGTGCTATCTTGTGCCTCTGGCTTACGTGGAATCTAGAGAATCGGACCTGGGACCTTAGCTTCGCAGGCAAGCGCCTTAACCACCAAGCCATCTCTCCAGCCCTTGTTTTTGTTTTTGCTTTTCAAGGTAGGGTCTCATAGCCCAGGCTGACCTGGAATTCAAGGGTGGCCTCGAACTCACAGTGATCCTCCTACTTCTGCCTCCCAAGTGCTGGGATTAAAGGCATGCACAACCACACCCAGCTCTATTTTTTTTTTAATTTTAATTTTCATTTTTTGGTTTTTCAAGGTAGGGTCTCACCCTGGCCCAGGCTGACCTGGAACTCAGCGATCATCCTACCTCTGCCTCCCAGTGCTGGGATTAAAGACTTGCACCACCACGCCCGGCACCACACCCAGCTCTAAAGGATATCTTTTGGCCCAGCCTATTCTCTGTCTCTCTCTACCTCCAGTCCACCAGGAAATAAATTACCTTACTCCATAAGCTCCATCCCTAGGCCCAAAATCAACAGAGCCAAGTGACCATGGGCCTGAACCATGCGCCAGACTAAATCCTCCTGAAGTTGTCTCCACTGGTATTTTATCAGAGATTTAAAAAAAAAAAAAAAAAACTGATTAATAAGATTGGGATGATCTACTTGTTAGCTACTGAGATTATTGGCAAATCATTGTATTCACATTGTAAGTCTAAGCGACAAAGCATTCATGTCAAGATGTCAAGATCAAAGACTATCAGAGTCACTGAGGTTTCTTACATGTGGTGTCTTGGGTTAGGTGACTCTAGATTCACATGGAACAAGCAAAGCTCCCCAGAGTCACCATTTGGTGTTAACCAAATTATTCTGTTTTATTAACCCTTACAGTACTCATTTGTAAGATGATAGTAGTAATAATCATAGTGCTATTCTAAGCTTTACATGAGACAAGGCACTTAACAGAATGTCTAACATAGTAACTGCCTTCTAGGTACTAGCTATCAACTAATGTATATAGCAATAGCCAGCTACTGGCCAAGGATTCATGGGGCTGGGAAGGGAAACACAAGCATCTCTTAATATTACTATTTTAAATTTATTTATTTATTTGAGAGAGAAAGAAGCAGAAAGAGAGAGAAAATGGGCATGCCAGGGCCACCAGACACTGCAAATGAACTCCAGATGCATGCATCCCCTTGTGCATCTAGCTTACATGGGTCCTGGAGAATAGAACCAGGATCCTTTGGCTTTGCAGGCAAAGGCCTTGACCACTAAGCCATCTCTCCAGCCCACTATTACTACTTGTACCACAAAAGTGGGAGGCCACATACTTGCCAGTTCATTCTTGAGCTGAGTTAGACTGTTCCAACTTAAGCCAGAGTCACCTGCTACAGTGCCTTACCACAAATGGAGCCTGAGCCAGTCCAGCTGAGTGTGATAGCTTTGAAGAGCAATCAGAATGTTTCTGGACTTGGCCTATGGAACAATGGCTTAAAAAAAAAAAAAAAAAAAGCTAAGTATATTTTTTCTTTTTTCTTTTTTTTTTTTTTTTTGTGGTAAGGTCTCACTCTAGCTCAGGCTGACCCGGAATTCACTATGTAGTCTCAGGGTGGCCTTAAACTCAACGGCAATCCTCCTACCTCTGCCTGCCAAATGCTGAGATTAAAGGTGTGCACCTCCACGGTCTGCTGAAAATTTTTCTTACTGAGCTGGTATCTTAAGAATTGTTGGGCTGAGTGCACAAAGGAGCACACACATCTGGAGTTCGTTTGCAGTGACTGGAAGCCCTGACATGTCCATGCTCCCTCTACCTCTCTCCCTCCTCCTCCCCTCCTCTCTCCCCCTCTCTCCTCTCTCCTCTCTTTGTCTCTTTCTCTCTGTCTGTCACTGTCAAATAAATAAATAAAAATAAAATAATTGTTGGGCTGAAGAGATGGCTTCGATGTTAAGGTGCTTGCCTACAAAGCCTAATGACCAGGGTTTGATTCCCCAGTACCCACATAAAGCCAGATGTACAGTGGCTCATGCATCTGGAGTTTATTTGCAGTGGCTGGAGGCCCTGCTGTGCCCATACCCACTGACTCTCTTCTCTGCTTGCAAATAAATGAATAAGAATACTAAAGAAAGAAAGATGAATTCTCCCCTCCTTACCTGCCTTGCCTAAATACAAAATACTGGGATCTGAATGACACTAGGTCTTTCCTGGGCTGCTCCATGACCAAGCAAAAAATGAGATTTGGAATCAGAGCTGCCTGTGACTCAAATTCTTGTTATTCAAGTAGCGCTCAAATCCCTAAGAAATAGAGCAGTGAAGTATAGGAATGTTTGAGTAACCTGGCAGGGCAAAGAGAAACTGGACTGCACTTTGTAAATAAACACTAAGCATGTAGGGGACGGGAAGAGAAGAGACAGCCTATGAACAACAGAACAGACCAGATGTCCCCATGGCTACAAGGCAGGCCACTTCTTTTACATACCTCTGAAGCTTGGAAACAGGTTGTTATGAAATAGTATAGAAAAAACATCATTAAAGAATATTTTCAGGACTTAAAACAGGGTTAGTCATGAGCCCTAGGGATGTAACAGCTGCTGCTGTCTGGCTAAATGTATATACTATGCTTATCAAATTGCCCAGTAAGCACTTCTCTTAATGCTCATACCCTTATATTAATGCTACTCTCACTTTTGATAGAGAATCTTCTCTTTTCAGATGACAGTGACCTTGGGATCACTCAGAAGGCATCATGGTGCTAGAACGAAGTGACCGCAGTGCTCAGTGCTACAATATCTCTATCACACCTTCCAAAGCTCAGGGTCTATTGCAGAAGAGGTGGCAGAAAGAAAGTAAGAGCCAAAGGAAGGGTAAGACTCCTTACATTGTGCTCCCTGCAGACACAAAATGGCCTGGATATCCATGACCTCACAGTGTCTGATACTACCTACACAAGACCATTATAATAGGAGGAAAAGATCATGACATCAAAATAAAAGAGAGACTGATTGAGATGGGGAGAATGGAGTTTCAAAGGGGAAAGTGGGGGCAGGGAGGGTACTACGATGGGATATTTTCTTATAATCATGGAAGTTGTTAATAAGAAAATTTTTTGAAAAGAAAATAAAAGAATATTTTCAGGGCTGAGGAAATGGCTCAGTAGTTAAAGGTACTTGCTTGCAAAGCCTATTGGCTGAAGATCAGTTCCCCAGCCCCTCCCCCCATGTAAGCTGGACAGGCATTAGGTTACAGTGTAAGACACCCTGGCATGAGATACACACACTCATGCAAATAAATAACATTTTAAATATTTCATTTATTTATTTGAGAGAGGGACAGAAGAAGAAGAGTCAGAGAGAATGGGCTTGTTAGGGCCTCCAGCCACTGCAAACCAACTCCAGACATATGCACCAGCTTGTGCATCTGGCTTTATATTGGTACTGGGGAGTCAAACCTGGGTAGTTAGGCTTTGTAGGCAAGTATCTTATCCACTAAGCCATCATCACAGCTGTAGAATAATTTTTAAAATGAGAATGTTTCCATTATTTTTCATCCTTTTAACCAAGATCAAGTGTAATATCTGTTCTTGTCATTTAAATATCTGGTACATCTATATCCAAGGATAATGCATGAAACTGATTTTTGGTGCAGAGAGATAGAATAGGGGCTTGCTTCATCCATGCCATGCATTAATCTAGTATCTCAGAACTTTCAGAAATGATGTGTACCCCTGAGGTAATTTAAAGGAAGAATATTTTCTCTTTTTTTTTTTTTTTTTCTTTGAGGTAGGGTCTCACTGTAGCCAATGCTGACCTGGAATTCACTATGTCTCAGGGTGGTCTTGAACTCACAGCAATCCTCCTACCTCTGCCTCCCAGAGTACTTGGATTAAAGGTGTGTGCCACCTTGCCCCACTATGAGGAAGAATATTTGCTGAGAAGGAATTCTTAGCTAGAGAAACTACACTATCCTGACATTTGTTTGTTTATTCACTTAAACTATGGACACACATCTGGGTCAAAGTTTCTTCTTAGTACTAGAGAGTTCATCATCTGGGGATGAAAGGATGACTAAACAATCATAGCACGTTGTGGTACAGAGCTCAACTCTTATAGAGGCTGCAAATATGGACTCTGGTGTCAGATAGGCATGAGTTAGAATTTGGGTTAGCCATGTGTCTGGACTTGCCCAAGCACCTGAGCATCTGTGAACATCTCCCAAAAGCTGCTCATAGCCAAATGTTTACTGACAGCAATGCAAACCTGACTGGAGCAGTAAAATTGATACTCAGAAGTAATATCTTCACTGCTTGAAACCTGGCTGTGGCTTTGGTTAATTGGAACTGATTTATGAGAGGAATGTGGAAGGATTTGAAACCTTGGCCTAAGAGATACCTTGCAGTGCTGTCAATACAGCTTTATGGACTATTCTGGTCAGAGTTGAAAGACCTAAATACAGTTAAGAACTATAGATTGTGAGGTTTGACATATAAGAAAGAGCTTTGCCTGGACTGGGCTGGAAGCAATTTGTGTGAGAGACTTACTGCATTATGTCTGCCTGTATCCTGAGAAGTTATGCAGGGTTGCAATGCATAGAAATGGACGAGCCTGGCGTGGTGCCGCACGCCTTTAATCCCAGCACTCAGGAGGCAGAGGTAGGTGGATCACCATGGGTTCGAGGCCACCCTGAGATTACATAGCAAATTCCAGGTCAGCCTGAGCTAGAGTGAGACCGTACCTCAGAAAAAGAAAGGACAAGTGTGAGCAGAGGATATGGCACAAAAGAAATGATATCTTTTGGGCTGAAACTGCTGCCTGTTAAAATACAATTGTTTGAGAAATTACAACAACCTTTGAGATTGGGCCAGCTGATCTGCATTGGAATAGCAGGAAGAATATGGATGGACTCTTTTGAAGTAAGGGACCTTAATGCTGAAGGAGTTTGCTGTTCTTCAAAGTCAGCTTTATTCCCCCCTGGATTAACAAACTGGTGGCCCACCTGGTATTATGGAGCATAACAAATGCAGGAAAGAGAGGATCATTGAATTTGCAACATGGTTTTGTTTTTTGGAAATGGCTACGGGCAGTATGAAGCAGACTTGTTGGATTACCTGCTTGGAGGCCCAATAGAGCCATGAGGATGAACCATGGGTTACAGTAGAGACCCAATGGAGATGCAAGGATTATGAGATGACTACCAAGGAGAGCTGCCAGCACCAGAGGAAGTTTTCAATACTGTGGGTAGCCTAGCTAGAGGGATGGAATTGGAATTCCAGAGACTTGCCACTGATTAGAGTTGTTGGACTTGGAGCTACAGAGTTTGATGTTTTCCCCGTTTGTATTGTAATCTTGTATTGGTTGAACATTTCTTTGCTATGCCCAATGCCATCTTTTGCAGTGTGAATGTTTAGTCTGTGCTATTATGAGGTTTTTTTGGTATTACAACTCAGTTAGAAGACCTTGAACTATGGGAATGTTTAAACATCATTGGGACTGATAAAAACTATGGGATATTTTAAAGTTGGACTGAATGCATTGCATTTTACATCATGGATGTTTATCAGTCTATAGGGGCCAGGTGTAGAATGTAGGGGTTTGATTCAGGGGTCCCTATAAACTTACATGTTCTGAATACTTAGGTACCCAGCTGGTTGCAATTTAGGAATTGAAGCTTCCTAGAGGTGGTATATTATTGGGGGTGGGCTTATGGATATTATAACCAGCTTCCCCCCTTTCCTGCTGATGTTGGCCAGGAGGTAATGTACACTCTCCACTTATCCATCATTTTTCCCCTGCCATCATGGAGCTTCTCCTCAAATCTTTTTGCCAAAATAAACCATTTTCTCCACAAGCTGCTCTTGGTCAGGTGCTTTCTGACAGAAATGCGAACCTGACTACAACAGGGGTCTATTTGTTCTTCCATTATGTAACTTCCTCTCTGTCAACTTCAATAAATCCCTTCCTCCTCCATAACTGTGCTTGATTTGGAAGTTCATCCCAGCAACCTGAGGATGACTACAAGGGAATTGGTACCAGAAGTGGGGTGTTGATGCATGATAAACCTGACTATGTGGATTTGGGTTTTTCAAAACTTTTGTTTTGGGGCTGGAGAGATGGCTTAGCAGTTAAGTGCTTGCCTGTGAAGCCTTAGGACCCTGGTTTGAGGCTCGATTCCCCAGGACCCATGTTAGCCAGATGCACAAGGGGACACACATGTCTGGAGTTCGTTTGTAGTGGCTGGAGGCCCTGAAGTGCCCATTCTCTCTTTCTTTCTCTATCTGCCTCTTTCTGTCTGTCGCTCTCAAATAAATAAATAAAAATGAACAAAAAATTAAAAAAAAAACTTTTGTTTTGGAGGAATGGGCATGGACTTGGTACTTGCAACTGAAGACACCTTCCAGATTGGTAATCTAAGTATTATAGACTATTCTGATGGGAGTTTGAAAATACTAAGTACAGAGAGAATTGTATTTGTTTTGTTGTTGTGTTTGTTTGTTTTGGTTATTCGAGGTAGGGTCTCACTCTCTGGTCCAGGCTGATCTGGAATTCACTATATAGTTTCAGGGTGGCCTTGAACTCACAATGATCCACCTACCTCTGCCTCCCAAGTGCTGGGACTAAACTGTACACTACCATGCCTGGTATGAGAATTGTATTTTGAAGCTGGGCTTATGAACTTTCTAAGGGGAAGGAAAGACTACAGAGGACTTTGTTGGAACTGGTGTACTCGCATAACGACTGGCTACATTCTACTGCCCATGCCCAGAGAGTTTGGTCAAGGTTAAATTTGTAATGGACTGACATGCTTGGCTAAAGATATATGACTGAGTGACATAAGATTTAAAATTGGAGCCAGACTTGGTGGCACATGCCTTTAATCCCAGCACTCAGGAGGCAGAGATAGGAGGATTGCCATGAGTTCAAGGCCACCTTGAGACTACATAGGCAATTCCAGGTCAGCCTGTGCTAGAGCAAGACCCCATGTCAGAAAAAAATAAAAAAGAATATGGCTATATCCTGCACACCAGATATTAGTTTTGGGAGCAAGAAAAATACACAGAGTGGTCATGAAGTGCACATGATTCCAGGAGCTGCTGCTGAGACGCAGCATGAGGCAAGGTGTGATGACCCTGATAGGCCAGCGAAGCCATTGGAAGATCGACCATGGTTTCCACGGAGACCCACGGATGTTTTGGATATATAGAGAGAGCACTGTTGACTTATGATGAAAGTTTTCCCTGGCTATTCAGCCTAGCTGGAGGAGTAGAACTGGGGATTTTTGAGACTGTTAGTCACAGGTTATGATATCAGACTTGAACTACAGTTGTTTGATGTTTATTTGATGGTGGTTGAGTTTGCATTGGCCCAGGCTCTCTCTGTTATGCTTTATAACAGTTAAAAATGTTTGCTCTGTGCCATTATATGTTAAAAGTATTGGCCAGGCGTGGTGGCGCACGCCTTTAATCCCAGCACTCGGGAGGCAGAGGTAGGAGGATTGCCATAAGTTCGAGGCCACCCTGAGACTCCATAGTGAATTCCAGGTCAGCCTGGGCTAGAGTGAGACCCTACCTCGAAAAACCAAAAAAAAAAAAAAAAAAAAAAAAGTATATAACTTGTTTGATTTTACAGGACTCATAGTTAAAAGACAATCTTAGATCTCAGATGAGACTTGGGGCTTTGAAACTATTTTAAGTTGATAAAGACTGTGGGGACCTTTGGAATCAGACTGAAAACAATACACAATATACAATATGAAATGGTTGTGAATCTACTGGGAGCCAGGGGAAGAATGTAGCAATGTGAATGAATGTCCCCCAATAGATAAAAGAGTTTTATTCGAGTTTGTAACTTGCTGTCACTATGGGTGGATCCTAGGGTCCAACCCTAAGGTGTAGGGTGGAACTGAAGTCCAGTCTAAAAATATACAAGGTGCTGGAGCTCTGCCTGGGTTCCTGGAGTGTGCTTGCTTATGGTGGTGGTTGGTTTTCTCTCTGCATGAATCTGTGAAATGGAGCCTACTTCTTCCGCCATTATGGAACTTCCCCTCTATCTGTAAACTTCAATAAATCCCTTCTTCCTCCATAACTGTGCCTGGTGTGGAAGGAAATCCCAGCAACCTGAGGCTGACTGCAACAGCATTCTACTCAATAAAACAAAACTGGGTTGGGGAGAGAGCTCACTAAGTAAAGTACTCGCCTTGCAAATATGAAGACCTGAGTTCAATCCTCAGCATGCACATAAAAATGCACACATCTGTAATGCCAGCACTGGAAAGGTGGAGACTGGTGAATTGATAGGGCTTGCTGGCCAGCCAGTTTAGCCTGATTGATGAGTACTGGGCCAATTAGAGACCATGTCTCAAAGAGAAGTGGATGATATTCTTGAGGATGGCACACAAAGTTATCCTCTTGTATCCACATGTATGTACTCACAGGTGCACATGCAAGTGCACCTATGAATACATGAATTCACATCTGCACATGCATCTGCACACACATATATGCACACATGCATTAAAAAATGTAAATAAGCCAGCTGTGGTGGCACATGCCTTTAATCCCAGCACTTAGGAGGCAGAGGTAGGAGGATCTCTGTGAGTTTGAGGCCAGCCTGAGACTACATAGTGAATTCCAGGTCAGCCTGGGCTAGAGTGAGATTCTACCTGAAAAAAATAAATAAATAAGGAACCAGAGAGATGGCTCAGTGCTTAAGGTGCTTGCTTGCAAAGCTTGAGAGCCCAGGTTCATTTCTCCAGTATCCACCTAAAGCCAGATGCACGAAGTGACACGTGCCTGGAGTTTATTTGCAATGGCAAGAGGATGTACGAGCCAATTCTGTCTATATCTTTGCAAATAAATAAATAAAAATGTTTTATAAAAACATAAATAAGAGTTGGGGAGATAGCTCCACAGTTAAAGGTGCTTGTTTGCAAAGCTTGCCTGTGTGGGTTTGAGTCCCCACCTAGGGCCAGGTGCAAAAGTGTCACATGCATCTGGAGTTTGCAGTGGAAAAAGGTTTTGGAGCAAGTGCACATACCCAGAGAAAGAGAGAGAGAGAGAGAGACAAATAAATAAATAGATGATTTTTTTAGAGATAGGGTCTCACTCTAGTCCAGTGTGACCTAGAACTCATTCTGCAGGCCCAGGCTGGCCTTGAACTCATAGCTATCTTCCTACCTCAGTTTTCCTAAGAAATAAATTTCCTGTGATTAAAGACGTGAACCACCATGCCCAGCTCAAAAACATTTTTCTGTTTATAGGGGATAAAAAAAACATAAACTGTAAAAAAAAAACAAAAAGTGACAGGCGTGGTGGCACACTCCTTTAATTCCAGCACTCAGGAGGCCAAGATAGAAGGATTGATGTGAATTCGAGGCCAGCCTGAGACTACATAGTGAATTCCAGACCAGCCTGGGCCAGAGTGAGACCCTATCTTGAAAAAAAAACCCAAAAACACAACAAAAACCACAAGAAGAAAAGGCTTCCGAACCCTCACCCTTCCTCCTGCCTAGAACACTAGAAAATAGATTGGGAAAAGAGCAGATAGCTTGCCTCCACAATAGCCAAGCAAACTGCTAAGAGTGGTCATGTGGAGCCACCATACCCGCACAAGCCTAGCTACCTCTAACTCATTTGAGAAAAGTAAGTTCCTATTTGCCTAAGCCACTGAAGATAGGTTTCAACATGCAGCCATACTCAAGTCCTAACGGATATAATCCACAAACAGAGGATAATAATAGTGTCTCCCCTAGGGTTCTTTTGAGCATTAAATAATGCATGTAAGGCACTTAGCATGCCACCTGGTTCATAGACACACTCAATAAGTGGTAACATAGACCTTTGTACTACTATTATTACGTCCATTATCCTTATTAATATGATGATTGTGCCAAAAGCAATACTGCTACATAGAAAGATGCCACTCTCTGTAGCTGAGGGTGACAGCAGGTTTCATCCAGAATGTTACATTTAGCCTGGGTCTTTAGAAATGAAGAGGATGCCGGCATGGTGGTGCACTCCTTTAATCCCAGCACTGGGAAGGCTGAGGTAGGAGGATCGCCATGAGTTCGAGGTCACCCTGAGGCTACATAGTGAATTCCAGGTCAGCCTGGGCTACAGTAAGACCCTACCTACCTCAAAAAAACCAAAAAAAAAAAGAGGAGGAGGAGTTTCTACCTATGTTTCCTTTCTATGTGTGTGGGTGCATATGGAGGCCAGAAGTTGAGGTCATATATTTTCCCTGATCACTCTGCTTTTCTAAAACAAGATTTTATTTTTATTTATTTATTTGACAGAGAGAAAGAGAAAGAAAATGGGCATGCCAGGGCCTCCAGCCACTGCAAACAAACTCCAGACACGTGCGCTACCATGTGCATCTGGCTAACATGGGTCCTGGGGAATTGAACCTGGGTCCTTTGGCTTTGTGGGAAAATGCCTTAACTGCTAAGCCATCCCTCCAGCCCTCACTCTGCTCTTTATTTACTGAGGCAAGGTTGGTCGCATGGACCCAGAACTCAACAGTTTGGCTAGTCTAGCTAGTCAGCTTGCCCTGGGGATGTTGTCTCTGCCTCTCACACACTTTAGAATTACAGGCAGATGGCATTTTACATGAGCCGCTGGGGACACAAACTCTGGTATTCACGCTTGCATGGTAAGTGCTTTCTCCACTGAGCCATCTCCATAATACCCACCTTTGGTTTCTGATGAGTGATGTGCAAATTACTGTGTCCACCTTTCCTTGGTGAATTTGGTATTATCAGGAGAAAACACAGATAGACATGGAGGTAACAGCACTGGGCTTGGAGTCAACAGACCAGGACTGTAGTCAGCGTAGTGGCCTTCAGATAAAGTGAGGAAGAGAGACAAGTGGGCTGTTCATCTGGAAGTTGGGGTCAGAGCCCCTCTACACAAGACTGTCATAAGATGCTTAGAAGATAATAGATCTCAGGAAAGACCTATTCAAACATCAGCTAATTAACCCAGTTCCCTGGTTAGCAACAGCCATTTACAACCTGATGATATAAGTAAGTCTCTTTATTTATAAACTCTTTGAGAACAGGAGGGTTGCCTTGGTCTTTTTCTTGATTTTTATGTCCCTGATACCTAACAAGTATAGGCCCATGTGCTGGGCATGTAGATTAGTGATTGAGCACTTTGCCAGCATGCACAAGGTTCTATCTACAACAAAACAAAACAAAAGGGCCTGGTGAGATGGTCTGCGTTGGAATCCCCAGCACTCACACGAAGCTGGATGAGGTGATACACACATCTGCAATCCTAGCATGCCATGGTGTGACAGGAGGTAGAGACAGGAGAGTCCTCAGAAGTTTCCAGGCCAGCTAGCCATAACACAGCAGCAAGCAAGAGATAGGGCCTCAAAGAAAGTGGAAGGCAAGGAGTGACGCCCAACGTTGTCCTCTGACCTTCACACACATGCTATGATGCATGTGCCCCCCACAGGCATCATACACACACAAAGAAAGATAAACAATATAAATAAGGGCTGGAGAGATGGCTTAGCAGTTAAGGTATTTGCCTGCAAAGTTAAAGGACCCAGATTCAATTCCCCAAGACCCACATAAGCCAGATGTACAAGGTAGCACATGTGTCTGGAATTTGTTTGCAGTGGCTGGAAGCCCTAGTGCACCCATGCTGTCTCTCTTTTTCAAATAAAAAATATTTTTAAATTTTTGTTTATTTATTTATTTGAGAGTGACAGACAGAGTGAAAGAGGCAGAAAAAGAGAGAGAATGGGCATGCCAAGGCCTCTAGCCACTGCAAATGAACTCCAGATGCATGTGCCACCTTGTGCATTTGGCTTGTATGGGTCCTAAGGAATCGAGCCTCTAACTGGGGTCCTTAGGCTTCACAGGCAAGTGCTTAACTGTTAAGCCATCTCTCCAGCCCAATAAATATTTTTTAAAAGCAGTAATTCCTAAAATTAAGGCTACAATAAATCTTTTTTTAAAAAATGCACACACACACACACACATATGCTAAAGAGATGGCTTGATGGTTAAGGCACTTGCCTGCAAATCCTAAGGATCCAGGTTCGATTTTCCAGAACCCATGTAAGCCAGATGCACAAAGTGGTGCATGTGTCTGGAGTTCATTTGCATTGGTTAGAGGCCCTGGAGTGCCCATTATCTCTCTCTATCTGCCTCTTTCTCTCTTCGCTCCAATAAACAAATAAATACTTTTATGTTTGTTTGTTTGTCTTGTTTTGGTTTTTGGTTTTTCAAGGTAGGGTCTCACTCTAGCCCAGGCTGACCTGGAATTCACTATGTAGTCTCAGGGTGGCCTCAAACTTACAGTGATCCTCCTACCTCTGCCTCTCAACTTGCTGGGATTAAAGGCATGTGCCACCACACCTGGCTAAGTAAAATATTTTAATATATAACTAATTTAAGCCAGCTTTAAGTCTAAGATCCGCCCCCAGAACAGACGAAGACTCGCAATAGACCAGGTGATCTTCGGCTGCCGCCCTATGTGCTCCTTTAAACAAAGACCAGCGCTCACAGCCCCAGTCTTCCTTGTTAGTCAGAACTGATCATCTCTCTAATCAGAAAGACAAGAATAGATAGAAACAGAAGAGACTGTGTTCTATGCCAAAGCTTTTCTTTTCCCAAAAAAAGAAAAGCAAAGAATACCCTTGATAATTCACCTGCTAGAAGAAATGGAAGTGGCTCCTGCCGTGTGGCTGGCAGATGGAGAGCAGATAGATTCCAACAAGAAACTGAGTTCAGCAAAAAAAAAAAAAAAAAAGGCCGTGTGATGCCCAAGCCTCATTAGGCTGTAAAACCAACCATTCCCAACGCAAGCCCTCTATTGACTCTGGCCTCACTCTCCCACCTCCCTCTGCGCGTGGCATTATTGAACCTGGGTTTTTCCTATAGGCCAGGACCTTGCCAGCCCTTTCGCCCTTCGCATAATGTGTTTGTCTGGTTTCTATTTCTGTAGTTTGATGAAGGATGATAGCAGGGTATCGAGCTGTTGTTTTTCATTTGGGGCGGTCACCGCCCTCACCCTGCCCCCTGCCCCCTACCCTGCTCTTAAGTCATGTTTTCATTGTCTGTTTGGTGCCTTGCCCCAGGTTTTTATTGCTTCCTCACAGAGTTGAAGGAGGCTTCATTTTGTTTCATTTTCCAGGCACTGCTATACATAGCTTCATGTACCCATCCTTCCTGCAAAGGAATCATTCAATACTGGCAATAAGCTTGGAAAGGGAGGCAAGGGTATGTTTGAATAGATGCTGAGTCCCTAATGGGTGGAAGCCTCTGATTTTTTGTTGTTGTTGTTTTGTTTTGTTGTTCTTTTTCTTTCTGCATTCAATTCTGTCAATGCGCCAGTGAAGTAGATAGTATTACATCTCTTTTTACAAATGAGCAACTGAGAACGAGAGAAGTGAAATGACCTGCTCAAGGTCACACGGGATGATTAGTGACAAAGAAACACCTCCTGTCCCTTTGCTCCGAGTCCATAGCTCCTCCCTGTGCAGCCCCATCTTTGAGGACCTTTGAGGTTTGGCCAAGTACAAACCCTAAAAGAAAACAGGGACAAAAAGGAGTAACTTCAGCCGGCCGTGGTGGCACACGCCTTTAATCCCAGCACTCAGGAGGAAGAGGTAGGAAGGAGGATCGCCACTCTCCTCTGCTGGTTTAAGTAAGTGAACCTGGGATCAACCTCCACTGAACAGGCTATCTGGTCCCTGGTCCATCCAGGCTGCCTCTGTCGAGGGCTTAGGAGTATCATGGCTGTCCCCCTAAGCTCAGAGGCCTTGGGACTCTGAGTTGCTGACTCCAGCCCCTGTGGTGAAGACATGGAGACCTCTCTGCTCTGCCTGCACATGCCCCACTGGAGGGAAACACTGCCAACTGCTGCCTGCAGGGCCTCGGAGAATAGGCAAGGTCTCCTCCTCTCCCAGCCTACATGTGGGCCGGGGGCACTGCATCTCCGTTGGTCCTCCCTCCATGCAGGAGGGTGCAAGGCAGCCTGGTCCTCTCCTACAGCTTCACAACACTTGCCTGTCCTAGAAGGAGCACCACATTGATGCAGATAATTTTAATTATTATTATTTTTTTAATTGAGAGAAGTAGATAGATAGATAGAAGGAACAGGCTCGCAAAGTGGGGTGGCACACACCTTTAATCCCAGCACTCGGGAGGCAGAGGTAGGAGAATTGCTGTGAGTTCGAAGCCACCCTGAGACTACATAGTGAATTCCAGGTCAGTCTGGGCTAGAGTGAAACCCTACCTCAAAAAACATAAAAAAGAAAAAAAGAAAAGAAAGAAAGAACAGGCTCATCAGGGCCTCCAGCCACTGCAAACAAACTCCAGATGCATGCACCCCCTTTTGTAGCAGTTTTATTTTTTTTTATAAATATTTTTTGTTCATTATTTATTTATTTATTTGAGAGTGACAGACAGAGAGAAAGACAGATAGAGGGAGAGAGAGAGAATGGGCGAGCCAGGGCTTCCAGCCACTGCAAACGAACTCCAGACGCATGCGCCCCCTTGTGCATCTGGCTAACGTGGGACCTGGGGAACCGAGCCTCGAACTGGTGTCCTTAGGCTTCACAGGCAAGCGCTTAACCGCTAAGCCATCTCTCCAGCCCCCCTTTTGTAGCAGTTTTATGTGGGTCCTGGGAAATCAAACCAGGGTCCTTAGACTTTGCAGGCAAATGCCTTACCCGCTAAGCCATCTCTCCAGCCCTAATTTTCTTTTTTTTTTTAATTTTTATTAGCATTTTCCATGATTATAAAAAAAAAATCCCATGGTAATTCCCTCCCCCACACACACGTTCCCCTTTGAAATTCCATTCTCCATTATATTACCTCCCCATCACAATCATTGTACTTAAATATATACAATATCAACCTATTAAGTATCCTCCTCCCTTTCTTTCTCTTCCTTTTATGTCTCCTTTTTAACTTATTGGCCTCTGCTACTAAGTTCCAGCCCTAATTTTAATTCGTTTGAACCTCTGGATTTGTGTGTGTGTGTGTGTACACATGTGTGCATGCATACAGCGTATGCATATGTGTGCACATGCTCTTTGGACACACATGTGGAGGCCAGAGGAGGAAGGCAGGTGTCCTCCTTTCTACTGACCACCTCCCTTTTATCCTTGAGACAGGGTCTATCACTGAACCTGGAACTCACTGTTTCTTCAGCTAGACTGGCTGACCAGAGAGCCCCAGTGATCCTCTTGTCTCTATCTCCCTCACCACCGGGGTTACCGGCTATGTGCAGCCATGCCTGGCTTTTGATGCGGGTGCTGTGGATTGAATGCGGGTTTTCATGCTTGCTCAGCAAGACGTCTTATCCACTATGCCATCTCCCCAAACCCAAACTTCTGGATTTTTGTGACCAAAATCATGCAGGGTTATGCTTTGGGAATGAAAATAAAACAAACAAACCAAAAAAAAAAAAAAAAAAAAAAAAAAAACAGGGCTGGAGAGATGGCTTAGTGGCTAAGGTACTTGCCTGCAAAGCCTAAAATCCCAGGTTCAACTCCCAAGAATCCACGTAAGCCAAATGCACATGCTGGAGTACATTTGCAATGGCTAAAGGGGCCCTTGTGCACCCATTCTCTCTAATGTTTTGGTCATGAAGTGATGTTGTATTTTGTACATGACCTGATTTCACATCAGTAGTAAAACAGGCCCTCTGAAAAGCCATTGTTTAAACTCATTCCAAGGCTTCCAACGTGATGATGCTGTTTCCTCGCACGATCGCCATCCCCATATTCTGCTGCCCGCTAGTTGCCACACATTCATCAATCACAGGATCCACGAAGGCACCAAACCCACAGTGCTCTTTGGACATGTCTGCCGCCCTTTCATTTCAGGGCTCATGGCATCTCGTCAGCAGGATCCACACTAAAAGTAAGCTTTTGAAATACAAAGACTTTTTTTCTCAAAATTGTTTCAAAAACTTATTTTGAGCCGGGCATGGTAGCGCACGCCTTTAATCCCAGCACTCAGGAGGCAGAGGTAGGATGATCGCCATGAGTTTGAGGCCACCCTGAGACTACATAGTGAATTCCAGGTCAGCCTGAGCTAGAATGAAACCCTACCTGGAAAAAAAGTTGAATCTTGATTTTTCTTTCTTTTTGCATTCCCATCATGGCTGTTTCATTGGTAAAAGAAGGGAAGAGTGGTGCTGTGGTTGTAATATAAAGTGCCCATAAGCCCATGTGTGTCAACACGTGGTCCCCAGCTGGTGGTACTGTTTGGGAAGGTTGTGGAACTTTAGGAGGTACAGTCTTCCTGGAGGAAGTGGGTTACTGTGGGAGGGTCTTAAGGTTTTGTGATCCAACATCACTTCCTGTTCCCTCTCTCCTCCCTGCCCAATAGTGAGGCCAGCTCTGTGTCATGCTTCTGTCACCCTACGTCTCAGCCATGAAACTTCCTCATGGAACTGTGAGCTGAATGAAACCCTTTGCCTTCCTTAAGTTGTTTCTGGTCAGGTGTTTGTTCACAGCAGTGAGAAAGTAACTGATAAAGGTAGGAATAGCAGAAGGTACCTTGGAGGGTGAGGGGAAGGGCAATTTAAGTTAATGCCTCTGTGGCAAAGACATTTCTTCCTCCTCCTGTGAACACCAGGGAATGGTTCCAGTCTCCTCTGGAGTCAAGATGGGGATGTATGATGGTTCTGGCCAATAAAGTATGGATAAGAGTCTCTGGAAGCCACTTCCAGGTTTGGTTCCTAAACCGTCCCCGCCCTTACTCCTAGCCCTGTCTCTTCCTTCCATGGCAACTGTGAACACCCTGACTTGAAGACAGGAGGATCTCAAGAGGAAGGGCCTGGATCCCTAAGTCACCAACTGGAGGGAAACAACAGAATCCTGCTCCCGGCATGTCAGACTGTAATGGAGGTGGGAAATAAGCCTTGACTTTGTTAAATCTCTGACATTTGATTTATGTTGTTTTGTTTTACACCAACACTTACCCTAATCAAATATCTAAGTATTGTTCAGCTCATGATGTGTACTAATCCTGGCCGTGATGATGCACACCTTTAATTCCAGCACCTGGGATGCGGAGGTAGGAGGATTGCCGCAAGTTCGAGGCCATCCTAAGACTCCACTGTGAATTCCTGGTCAGCCTGGGCTAGAGTGAGACCCTACCTTGAAAAGAATTATCAGAGGTGGGTATCAGAAGTTGACCACCTTGAATAAAATCTACAAGACTGAACGTGTATGGAGATATTGTGATGCCAGCATTCAGGAGGGTGAGGCGGGAGTGTTGCCAAAAGTTCAAGGCCATCGAGGACTATGTAATGAGACCTACCTGAAAAGAAAGAAAGAAAAAAAAAACAAACCAAAAAATAGATTTTGGAGAGTTGAAGGAATTCCATAAGCACTTCTCTTCCCCATTAAATTGTGCACTTGATGCTGTCTAGGAACAAGATAGCATTCTAAATACTTTATTTATTTATTTATTTGACAGAGGAAAAGGAGGAGAGAGAGAAAGAGTGAGAATGGATGCACCAAGGCCTCCAGCCACTGCAAATGAACTCCAGGCGCGTGTGCCCCCTTGTGCATCTAGCTAATGTGGGTCCTGGGGAATTGAACCTGGGTCCTTTGGCTTTGCAGGCAAACACCTTAACCGCTAAGCCATCCCCCAGCCCCAACATAGCTTTTTAAAAAAATATTTATTTTTTTTTGAGGAAAACAGAGAGAAAGAGGCAGACAGAAAGAGAATGAGTGTGGGCACACTAGGGCCTCCTGCTACTGCAAACGAATTCCAGATGCATATGCCGTTTTGTGCATCTGGCTTCACGTGGGTACTGGGGAATCAAATCCAGGCCGTCAGGCTTTCAAATTTGGCAAGCAAGCACCTTTAACCACTGAGCCATCTCTCCAGCCCAAGGTAGCTTTTTATTCTGCCAGGTGGTTAGTTAGAGACTGGCCCACAGAAGCATTGATGCTACTTTGCCTGTCCTGGCAAGACTAGGTAGAATTGGTGCCTGACCCACACAAACATCAACTCCAGTGACTTCTAGATTCTTCCTCAACTTTTTCCTAGCTTAGCACATTTGTGGGCTGGCCCTTCCTGTGTCAGCCTGTTGAGCCCACTAACCAATGAAGATTTCTCCCTCACACACCTAGTGTGAGATGAGGCTCATCCTAATTAGATGTTTGATCCACATTAATGTGCCTAAGCCATGTGTATAAACCATCTCCATACTTGGCTCTTGGTCTCTTTGGTGAGCTCTTGGCTCTTTCCCTATGTGAAAGGGAATCTCCTCCATTGCTTGGGGGTTTTTCGGCTTGGTTGTAGGCATTTACCTGCTTGCTTTCCATGTGTGTAAGCACCTTTCCCAGAAACTTCTTCCTGGCAATGTGAGAGAGATTTTCTGTCTCCCTCTCCCTTCCCAGCCAGGCGGGGAGAAATTCTTTGGGCTTGGGCTTTCCTCCTTACCTTAATTCATTCATTCATTCTTTCTTTCTTTCTTTTCTTTTTTTTTTTGTTTTGTTTTGTTTTTTGATTTTTGTTTTTTGAGAAAGAGTCTCACTGTAGCCCAGACTGACCTGGAATTCACTATGGAGTCTCAGGGTGGCCTCAAACTCATGCTGATCCTCCTACCTCTGCCTCCTGAGTGCTGGGATTAAAGGCGTGCGCCACCACGCCTGGCAATACCTTCTTTCTTTACCCTAACTCTACCTAAAATAAATTTCATAATTCACCATTTACTCTTCTCAGAATCTATGGCTTCAATTCTTTGATGACTTGAACAAGGACCCAAAATTGGGATTCATGGGTCTAGGGGTCTCCTGCATCTTTATGGATGTGTAACTCTTCCTTGGACTCCAAGTCCCACATCAGACTAACTCAGCAGTTGCTGCAAGAGAAGAACGAGGAAGTCAGAATGCTTGACACATTACCAAAGAGGTCGAGGCCTAAGTTTGCAGCTAGATCAAAATGTGTCACCAAATGGAAGAGCTACAGATCTACTGACACCGCTGGAACCCTGCAGGCTGTCCCCAGCAGAGGCAGCCTAGCCCAAGCCTCCCTCTGGCTGTCAAGCCGATTTGAAGAAAGGGTCAGGAAGGAGCTGAACCAGGCCTTGTCCAGTTTCTGCTTCCCAAATCACAAATCAAATGAATCACTGCTTTTGGCTAAAGAGTGTAGCGGGAGCCAACAGCCCTGACAGCTTCCCGTGTCTGCCAGGGGTCGGCCGTCTGGCATCTACACTCTGAGATCACACGATAGTCAGGGACACTGGGATTCTACGTTCGTTCCGTTGGCTTATGTAAGTGGCACGGCCAAGCCTGCCTTCCATGCACTGAGGTGTTGGTCCTTCCGAGGAGAGAGATGACACCTAGACGCCTCTCAGCCCGGGCTGAAGATTACTAATGTAGCCTTGCTTCTTCCAGCCTGTAGCCAAAAGCCAAAGAGAAGCAGAGCGGCTGCTGCCATTGTCACACCACCTGAGCTGAGGAAGTGCCCTGCAGACAATGCCCACGTGCCCTCCATATGCCGCCTACTTCCTAATTCCAACACCTGACGAAGGGCTTTCTCTGGCTGCAGGAACCTGCTGGGTGCATGTGAGAGAGTCCCTGTGTGCTGGGGAGTTAACCATGCTGCACTGAGGAGAGAAAGTATCCGTGTACATATGCCCTCCAGGTTCTTCCCTTCGTGGTGAGATAGTTTCTTACAGTGTGTTCATGTGTGTGTATGCACACACCCATGCCCTCTACATACATGGAGGCCAGAGAAAAACACTGGGTGTCTTCCCCCATAGATCTTCCGCCTTTCTTCCTTGTGGAAGAGTCTCCCAGGGACCCCGGACCTGCAGGCTGTTTGGCATACTGTCTCCGCCTTCCTCAGCACCGGGCTTACAGGAGGGCATGACCACGGCTGGCTTTTTGTTTTGTTTGTTTTTTGAGGTAGGGTCTCACTCTAGCCCAGGCTGACCTGGAATTCACTATGGAGTCTCAGGGTGGCCTCGAACTCACAACAATCCTCCTACCTCTGCCTCCTGAGTGCTGGGATTAAAGGTGTGCGCCACCACGCCTGGCTATGGCTGGCTTTCTTTTTTTCTTTTTTATTGACAACCTCCATAACTGTAAACAATATCCCATGGTAATTCCCTCCCTCTCTCCCCCAACTTTCCCCTTTGAAACTCCATTCGCCGTCATATCCCCTCCTCCTCTCAATCAGTCTCTCTTTTATTTTGACATGATGATCTTTTCCTCCTATTATGAGGGTCTTGTGTAGGTAGTGTCAGGCACTGTGAGGTCATGGATATCCAGGCCATTTTGTGTCTGGAGGAGCACGTTGTAAGGAGTCCTACCCTTCCTTTTGCTCTTATATTCTTTCTGCCACCTCTTCCGCAACGGACCCTGAGCCTTGGAAAGTGTGATAAGAGATATTGTAGTGCTGAGCGCTCGTCTGTCACTTCTTCTCAGCATCAAGGTGTCTTCTGAGTCATCCCAAGGTCACTGCCATCTGAAAAGAGGAGCTTCTGTAACCAAGTGAGAGTAGCATTAATATATGGGCATGAACATGACGAGAGGTGCTTACTGGGCAGTTTGGTGAACATAGTGCATACGTTTAGCCAGACACCATATGGCTTTTCATGTGACTGCTGGGGATCAAACTTAGGTCCTCATATTTGCACAGCAAGCACTCTTACCTACTGAACAACCTCCACAAAGCCCCAACTTATTATTTATTTTTGTTTATTTATTTGAGAATGACAGAGAGAGAGACAGAATGGGCGCGTCAGGGCTTCCAGCCACTGCAAATGAACTCCAGACGCATGTGCCCTCTTGTGCATCTGGCTAACGTGGGTCCCAGGGAATCAAGCCTCGAACCAGGGTCCGTAGGCTTCACAGGCAAGCGCTTAACCCCTAAGCCATCTCTCCAGCCCCCCCAACTTATTTTGAGACTGGGTTTCATTTAGTCTAGGCTAGCCTCAAGCTTGCCATGTAGTGAAGAATGACCTTGAACTTCTGTTCCTCCTCCTCTACCTCCCAAGTACTAGGACTGTAGGTGTGAGCTTCCACACCTGGTTTATAGGGTACTGGGGATCAAACTCAGGGCTTTCCACATGCTAGGCAAGTGCTCTACTAACCAAGCCATGTTCCCAGCCCTTGGCACAACAATTTTTAAAAACATTTTATTGGTAGCCAGGTGTGGTGGCGCACACCTTTAATCCCAGCACTCGGGAGGCAGAGGTAGGAGGATTGCGGTGAGTTCAAGGCCACCCTGAGACTCCGTAGTGAATTCCAGCCTGAGCTAGAGCGAAACCCTATCTTGAAAAACCAAAAAAAAAAGCATTTTATTGGTGATTTTCATACATGTACATCATACATTTTGATCCTAATCCCCTTGCACTACCTTCTTTTGCCCTCCTTCCCATAGGCCTTCCCACTGGACCCCTTCTTTTCAACTAGTCTCTCTTCTTTTTTTTTTTTTTTCAGTCTTTCAAGATAGGAGCTCGCTCTAGTCCAGACTGACCTGGAATTCACTATGTAGTCTGAAGCGGACCTTGAACTCACAGCAATCCTCCTACCTCTGCCTCCCGAGTGCTGGGATTAAAGGCGTGTTACCATGCCCGGCCACTAGTCTCTCTTCTATTTATTTTCTTCTCCCCCAACATCCATGACGAAATGTCCATGGACCCAATATTGTTCAGGTCTTATGCAGATAATGACAGTTGCTGTGAAATCATGAGACAATTTTGAGGTATTTCTTTACAGTTTTGTAAAGGACACTGGGAGTAACATTTTCTTTTTTCTCTTCTTCCATCCACCTTCCCGCCTCACTATGCTACCACCCAGTAAACCACATCACCCATGTCCTTGACTCGGAATCTGATTTGAAGAAGCCTAACTCAAGCACACATGGAAGTTTCTCTTGTCAAAGTGCTATTCCTGACTAGTGGATAAAATCATGTGGCACTTGTGGGTCACTCTCCAGCACACAGGGACTGTCTCTCACATGCGCAGCAGGCTCCTACAGCCAGAGAAAGCCCTTTGTCAGATGCTGAAGGAAGGATGTAGGTGGCATGTGGGCAATTGTCTGCAGGGGGTTTCCTCAGCAGGCCGGGTACGCTATGTAGGCTGGGAGTGGTGGTGCACACGTTTAATGCCAGCACTCAGGACCTGAGATAGAGGGATCACTCTGAGTCTGAGGCCAGTTTGCACTGCATATTATAACATACACAATTTTACAGTTCACTTAAAATATTAAGGGGTCTCACTCTAGCCCAGGCTGACCTGGAACTCACTCTGTAGTCCCAGACTGGCCTCGAACTCATGGCAATCCTCCTATCTCTGACCCTTTCCAAGTGCCAATATATTAAAGGCGTGCGCCACCACACCCGGCATAAATAATTTTTAAAAGACCTATTTCCTAATCTCTAGTCATGTGCCAGAATTCTTCTGCCTGCGGGCTATGTAGTCCTGATCCGCATACTTCCAGCCAAGGAGCCTCTGACATACAGTCAGCTCCCTGGTCACTCATGGGGAGGCTTCTGGCTTCTTGTCAAACCACCTTGACCTTAGAGCCATTACAGCTGGTGCCAGCCAGTCTCTGCCTTAGACTTCTCAGTGCCTCTCTTTCTTTCCAGCCTGTAATTTAGGATTTGTGAACTGTCCCTTTGTATCCATCATCATGTCTCACACAGTTTAGTTACAGTCAAGAAATGTTGAGTGGCTCCTCCTTGGGGATATGACTGTGAAGGAGACAGACAGGAGCCTGCCCTCATCAAGCCTGCGCTCAAGAGAGCAAGGAGAGGGACGAAATAGCAACAAAGGTGTGAGATGGAGTGAGGGAATTGGGTGCCCATTTGTGTGTGTGTGTGTGTGTGCACGCGCGCGTGTGTGTGCATGCACATGTGTGTGTGTGTGTGTGTGTGTGTGTGTTTTCTCAGAGGACTTTGGGGTGTCTGTCCTAGCTTTCATCCACCTCATATGAAGAGCCGTGGTATGTTGTTCTCGCTCAGCTTCTGGACAATCGTCTCCGTCTCCCATCTTGCTGCCAGTGTACTGGGATTACAGAAGCTACAGCTTCCAGCTTTTTAACGTAGGGTCTGGGAATTGAGATCAGGTACTCAGACTGGAGCAGCAAGCGCTTTATCCACTAAGCCATCTCCCCAGCCCATGGTGCCTATTTTCTTTTTAAATTTTTATTTATTTATTTAAGAGAGAGAGGCATAGAGAGAGAAAGAGAGAGAGAGAGAGATGGGCACACCAGGGCCTCCAGCCACTGCAAACAAACACCAGATGCATGTGCTACCTTGTGCATCTGGCTTACATGGATCCTAGGGAATTGAACCGAGGTCCTTTGGCTTTGCAGGCAAGTGCCTTAACCACTAAGCCATCTCTCCAGGCCCCATGGTGCCTGTTTTTGATGGGAAGGACAGAGAAGCATCTTGGCATGGGCCACTTTTTATTTTATTTTATTTTTGGTCTTTCAAGGTAGGGTTTTACTCTGGCCCAGGCCGACCTGGAATTAACTGTGTAGCCTCAGGGTGGCCTCAAACTCATGGTGATCCTCCTACCTCTGCCTCCCGAGTGCTAGGATTAAAGGTGTGCACCACCATGCCCGGCTCATGGGCCACTTTTAAGCTAAATGCAGAATAATAAGATGTTAGTCGTGGAAAGATATGGGGAGAGAGCATTTGACAAAGAGAGAGAGAGGACCACGTGAGAAGGTCCAAAGGTGGAAGAAGTAAACTGAGAATGTTAATAATAGAACACCTGCCGGCAGGCTGTGTGTATTTTTAAAAAATTATTTATTTATTTATTTATTTATTTGACAGAGAAAGAGGGAGAGAGAGAGAGAGAGAGAATGGGGGCACCAGGGTCACCAGCCACTGCAAACGAACTCCAGCCACATGCGCCCCCTTGTGCATCTGGCTAACATGGGTCCTGGGGAATCAAACCTGGGTCCTCTGGCTTTGCAAGCAAACTCCTTAACCACGAAGCCATCCCTCCAGCCCCTGTATGCATTTTATGGACGTCCACAATTCAGTTCTGTGCTTTGTAGAGTCCATGCACAGAAGATGGACTTCCAGCTTCATCTCCTCAACAGCCCTCCTCACGCTCCCACCCATGGTTCATTCTCTCTCGGCACCCCTCGGAGTCTGGAAGCTGCCCCAACTCCCAGCCGTGACGCAATGAACAAGCTTCTCCTCTGAGACTCTGCAACAGCACAGGAGCTTACCACTGGCCTTGTGTCAGAGTCTACTACTCTTTGCCTCCCACATAGACTGGGGCCTTCATTAGGCCCAGAATCTCTCCTTCATAGTTCCACGTGGCTCCTTGAAGGCCCATACGACGTATAACCTTTGTGATTAACAGGTAACTCCAACTGCATATCAAGACACAGGCAGGGGACACCCATGGCTGCGGCCCAAGGAGGCAGGGACAGGGCATCCCTGGGGCCCACAGGCTAGAAAGTCTAACCAACTCGGTGGGCTCTAGGTTCAGTGAGAGACTCTGTCTCAAAGAATAAAGAAGTGGGGCAGGAGAGATGGCTTAGTGGTTAAGCGCTTGCCTGTAAAGCCTAAGGACCCCAGTTTGAGGCTCAGTTTCCCAGGACCAACGTTAGCCAGATGCACATGGGGGCGCACACGTCTGGAGTTCGTTTGCAGTAGCTGGAGGCCCTGGTGTGCCCATTCTCTCTCTCTCTCGCTCTCTATCTTTCTCTGCCTTTCTCTCTGTGTCTTTCGCTCTCAAAAAAATAAATAATGAGTGAACAAAAAAGAAATCATTTAAAAATAAATAAAATAAAGAGTGAAAAAGTGCAGAGCAACTGAGGAGTGTACCTGATGTCTACCTCTGGTCTCCACACGAAAGTGCATGAATGTACAACCACACCCATGTGAGCACACATTTTCATGTGCACACACACCACACACGTGTATGCATGCACTATTAAAAATAAAAGTTTATAGAAGTTAAACTGAAGAGTTAAGTGAGCCTTTGTATTAATCTTGGTTTCTGTTGCTATAACAAGATAGCCTGAAATTGGATACTTTTCACTCATAGTTTTGGAGGCTGAAAGTCTAAGACGGATCAGCCCCATGTGTTGATCTCTGGTGAGTACCTCATGGCAAATGGTACCACAGTGGTGGGAGAATGTGAGACAAGAAGCCCGAGAGCAGGCAGGGGCCTCTCTTGCCTTTACTTATCTATCTAGCTATAGTTCGTTTATTTTTTTTAATTTTTTATTTATTTATTTGAGAGTGACAGACACAGAGAGAAAGACAGATAGAGGGAGAGAGAGAGAATGGGCGCGCCAGGGCTTCCAGCCTCTGCAAACGAACTCCAGATGCGTGCGCTCCCTTGTGCATCTGGCTAACGTGGGACCTGGGGAACCGAGCCTCGAACCGGGGTCCTTAGGCTTCACAGGCAAGCGCTTAACCGCTAAGCCATCTCTCCAGCCCGCTATAGTTCATTTTGCAAGCAGAGAGAAGGGGAGGGAGAGGGAGGGAGAGACTGAGCACACCAGGGCCTCTAGCCACTGCAAACGAACTCCAGATGCATGTGCCACTTAGTGCATCTGGCTTTACATGGGTACTGGGGAATCAAAACCGGATTGTTAGGCTTTGCAGACAAGTGCCTTAACCATTGAGCAATCTCTCCAGCTCCCTGTTTTACTTTTTAAATAATGATTACTCTCAGGAGAACTTCCTCTGGGAGGCCAGCATTACTCTCTTCCAAGGGCACACCTTCCACAAGCTAATCATCTTCCACTAGGTCCCACATCTTAGAGGTTCCAACCCCTCAACTCTGTTGTACATAGAAGCAGGTTTCCAATACTTGAACCCTCCAGGCCAACTGCATCCAAACTACGACAATAGATGCCACCCTTTCAAGTGTAGGGATGTCATTTATGATAGTGTTGTTCTCAGTATCTCACAATAAGTGTCAGAGCCAGATCCTGCATAACAGTTGTTGAATAAATGAAAACTTAAACATCACGGGAATGAATCCGCTTAGCTTTCCTCAGTGGGGTCAGTCTATCTGAAGCTCAAACCACATCTTTTGGCCAAGATTGGATTCCATCATCATGGAGGGTGGGCTTTGTTTCCTGAACCATGTCACGGGGTGGGGAGGTGGGTTTTAGTTTGTTTTCTTTATAGCTTCAAGATCCCACAAGACTTGAGTGGCCCTGGGGCTTTCTGGGCAGGAGATCAAATATCTTCAAAACAGGCTAATTTTCACAGGTGGCTCAGCTGGATTCCCACACTAATCAGACAGACAACTTGAGACTAAGTGTTCAGAATCCGGAGATGTTGTGACGGCACCAACAGACCATCGAATGTTCACCCTGGACGCGCACTGTGTGTGTCATCTGAGTACTATAAATGTGCAACTTTAATTAGCAGAGGAAGAAGGTGACTGCCAAGGTGACCCCAGCCAAGGTCATGTGACTCAGGCTTACGTGGTCTCTCCTCCTCTCCCCGCCTTCAATGGCTTCTGCTCAAAGAGCAGTAAACACTTCTTTCTCACCATTTCTAAGTCAGTGACTAATCTTTGTAAGAAACGCCTAAATGTGTCTCAAAGCCTCCCGACTAGGCAGCACTGCAGGCTGCCCGCATTCTCTGCCCCGACATGAAGCCTGCAGCCCTGGAAGGAGGTCTCCAGAAACAGAGAACGCAGTTGAACTTAAATACAACCCGCCCTCGCTGCTCAGAGTTCCGTGACTCCCTGTGGACACCGAAACCCATGGGTGTGCAAGTCCCGTACATAAAACGATGTGGTGCTTGCATAGAACCTATTCACATCCTTCTGTACACTTGTGCGCCAATTGCTTTACCATGGCTTGGACAAAATATCCACCTAGATGAAGCTTAGGGACGGACAGGGATTACTTCAGTTTAGCGTTTCAAGGCAGTCTGGCGTCGCATCTTTGTATCAGCAGGGAGGAAGCAGAGAGATCTCAGAAGCACTTTAATGCCTCACCCCCCACCCCCAATAACACACTTCCTCCAGCAAGGCTTTTGAAAGTTCCGTAAACTTCCCAAACAGTGCCACCAGCTAAGGGTTAAGTATTCAAGCATATTTGTTTGTGGTAGGGTCTTCATATATAGCTCTTGTTGTTCTGGTGCCCAATATGTAGCCTAGGGCTGTCCTTGAATTTGTGGCAACATTCCTTCATCAACATTCCAGGTGTTGGGATTAACAGGTATATGCTGCCACACCCAAGTCCTTCCATATTTTTTTGTTTTATTTTTATGTATTTATTTGAGAGCGACAGACAAAGAGAGAAACAGGCAGATAAGCTATCTCTCCAGCCCCCTCCCATATATTTTTAAATATCTCTAGATGACTTGTAATACCTAATAAAGTATCATATGTGAATAGTTGCCATGCTAAATTATTATTATTTTTGATTTTTCGAAGTAGGGTCTCACTCTAGCCCAGGCTTATCTGGAATTCACTATGGAGTCTCAGGGTGGCCTCGAACTCACAGCGATCCTCCTACCACTGCCTCCTGAGTGCTGGGATTAAAGGCATGTGCCATCACACCCAGGTCATACTAAATTATTTAGAGAATAGCAGTAAGACAAAGTCTGTGTGTGTTCAGTACGCATGGAAAATTTTGTGAAATATTTTGTATCCCTAGTTGGTTGAATCTCACATGTGGACACTATGGGAACTGCAGACACAAAAGAAGGGCATCTAGGGGATGTGAACTAGAGGGCATGGTCTTTCTTGAGTACTACCTGGCACAGTATATACCATTGTTACCATAGACATTGCTCTAGGCATTGGTCCTCAAAGGGGAGGGGGGGGACATCTTTCTGTATTAAAGAAGGTATATGAGAGCTGGAGAGATGGCTTAGTGGTTAAGGTACTTGTCTGCGAAGCCTACAGACCCTAGTTCAACTCCCCAGAACCCACATAAGCTAGATGACAAGGTGACACATGCGCACAAGGTCATGCGTGCACACAATGTGGCACCTGTGTCTGGAGTTCGATTACAGTGGCTAGAGGCCCTGGAGCACCATTTCTCTCTCATCAAAAAAAAAAAAAAAAAGAAAAGATATAAAAGTTGGCCTGAGGAAGCCAGGCGTGGTGGTACATACCTTTAATCTCAGCCCTCAGGAAGCTAAGGTAGCAGGGTTGCAGTGAGCTCAAGGCCAGCTTGGGGCTACAGAGTGAGTTCAGGTTCAGCCTGGGTCAGAGTGAGCCCTGCCTTGAAAATAAAGAGTTGGCCTGAGGGCAGGGAGATAAAGCGCTTGCTTTGTAAACACCCGAGCTAGAATCCCAGCACACACTGTAGAGGGAGTGTCCTAATCCCAGCATGCCTATGGCGAGACAGGAGGTGGAGACAACAGAATCACCCCGAGGCTGGAAGAACAGCTAACCAGGAGAACACAGTACTGAACCAGAGACGCTGCCTCAGACAAGGTGGCAGGCGAAGACTGACTCCCACAGGTATCATCTGAGCTCCACATGTATGTTGTGGCACACACATACAAACTCACTGTGAAAAAACTTTACCTGAGAAATAAGCTTTTATATAATGATATCTCTGTACTGCCATCTAAAATTCTTTTCAGTAAGGAGATGGCTCAGTGATTAAAGGTACTTGATTGCACAGTCTGCCACCCTAAGTCCAATTCCCCAGAACCCAAATAAAGCCACATGTACAAAATTGGCACATGCACCTGGAGTGTGCAGCAGCAAAAGGCCCTAAAATGCATTTCTCTCCCCATCTCCCTCTCCTCACAAATATTTTTAAAATATTTTTTAAAAAATGAATGAAGCCAGGTGTAGTGGCGCACGCCTTTAATCCCAGCACTGGGGAGGCAGAGGTAGAAGGATTGCCATGAATTCAAGACCACCCTGAGACTCCATAGTGAATTGCAGGTCAGCCTGGGCTAGAGTGAGACCCTACCTCGAAAAACCAAAACAAAATAAATAAATAAGTAAAAAGTGGCTTAGTGATTAAGGCGCTTGCCTGCAAAGCCTAAGGACCCAGACGCCCCAGGTAAGCCAGATGCACATGGTGGCGCATGCGGCTGAAGTTTGTTTGTAGTACCTAGAGGTCCTGATAAATAAACAAAACATTTTTTTAAAAAAAAAAAAAAAAGAGAGATAAATGGGCTGGAGAGAGGGCTTAGTGGTTAAGTGCTTGCCTGTGAACCCTAAGGACACTGGTTCGAGGCTCATTTCCCCAGGACCCACGTTAGACAGATGCACAAGGGGGCACACGCGTCTGGAGTTAGTTTGCAGTGGCTGGAGGCCCTGGCATGCCCATTCTTTCTCTCTCTCTCTCTCCCTGCCTCTTTCTCTGTCTGTCGCTCTAAAACAAAACAAAACAAAATAAAATAAAATAAAATAAAATAAAATAAAATAAAATAAAATAAAATAAAATAAAATAAAATAAAATAAAATAAAATAAAATAAAATAAAGGCCAGTGTGTTGGGTTTGCCTTAAAAAAATTAAAAAACAAACAAGAGATAGATGATGGAGCAAAGGTGTAGGTGGTAAGATGACTAATCAAAATTAAAGATGTTAGGCTTAGCAGTTAAGGCATTTGCCTACAAAGTCAAAGGATCCTGGTTCAATTCTCCAGGACCAACATAAGCCAGATGCACAAGGGGGTGCACGCATCTGGAGTTTGAGTGCAGTGGCTGGAAGCCCTGGCGTGGCCATTCTCTCTCTCACACATACACACACACTCTCTCTCTCTCTCTCTCTACCTGTTTATCTCTCAATAAAATATATATATATATATATATATATATATATATATTTTTTTTTTTTTTTTTTTAAATTAAAGATGTTAAGGGCTGGAGAGATAGCTTAGAGGTTAAGGTGCTTGCCTGCAAAGTCTAAGGACCCAGGTTCAATTCCCCAGTACCCACGTAAGCCAGATATACAAGGTGGTGCTTGCTTCTGGACTTTGTTATTAATGGCTGGAGGCCCTGGTGTGCCCATTCTCTCTCTATCTGCTTCTTTCTCTTTGTGTGTAATAAACAAATCAAACAAAATAAAACAAAGGTGTTAAGAATAAGCCAGATCAAAACCTACTTCTTTGCTAGCTAATAGCAAGTATATGTTAAGAGAGTTTGGAGGGGCTGGATAGATGGCTCAGTTCCTAAAGGTGCTTGCTTGAAAAGCCTGACAGCCCAGGTTCATTTCCCCAGTACCCACATGAAGCCAGATGCACATAGTGGCACATGCATATGGAGTTCTTTTGCAGCAGCAAGAAGACTTTCTCTCTTTGCAAATAATTTTTTTTTAAGAGAGAGTTGGGCCGGAGAGATGGCTTAGTGGTTAAGGCATTTGCCTGAAAGGCCAAGGGACCCAGGTTCAATTCCCCAGGATCCATGTAAGCCAGATGCACAAGGGGCACATGTGTCTGGAGTTTGTTTGCAGTGCCTAGAGGCCCAAAAGTGCCCTTTCTCTCTCTCTCTCTCTCTGTGTGTGTGTGTGTGTCTCTCTTCTCTCTATCTCTCTCTGCTTGCAAATAAATAAAATTTTTTTTAAAAAGTCAGAAGCTGCCTGGCATGGTGTGATGGCCCTACCTCAAAAAACAAAAAACAAAAAACAAAAAAAAAAAAAAAAAAAAAAGAGAGAGAGTGAGTTTGGGCAGCAGTGTGGAGGTGGGTAATGTGCCCAGAAGCCATAGACGGTTAGTTAAAAAATTTAAGTGCCAGGGGCATGATACCTTCCAAAGTTGTTGTTCAGAGAGTCTCCTGACGTCCCCCAAGCACTGCAGGCAATCGCCAAATCTCTTGGTTGCCCACCATCACTACATGGTGAGACCCTATTGCTGAAGACTCCTCATGCTTGGGCTGCTCGTCACTGAGAAGTCAAGCTGGAGCTGAGCTGGAAGCCTCCTCCCTGTTGACCAGTTGTCAGGATGATGGAAAGATCTATGTAGCCTGTTAGGTGAGAAAAAAATCTCAATGGTGGTACCCAGCAACAGAGCCTACAAGCTTTATGGCTGCCCAGCCAGGCTAAATATATCAACTGGTGCAACGGTGGCATGTCTGTTATGGGTAAAAACAACTACTCTCTAATTGGACTTGAGGTCTGTTCCATGAGAGGGAATTTCTGCCTAGTACTAAAAACCTAATCAAAAGCCTATGGCTGGGAAGGTCATAAACCATAGGGGGGAAACAACTACTGTGGTCTGGCTAAATAGATATATTATGCCACCAAACTACCCTGAAAATACTTATGTTGGGTTGGAGAGATGACTTAGCGGTTAAGGTGTTTGCCTGTAAAGCCAAAGGATCCCGTTCAACTCTACAGGACCCACATAAGTCAGATGCACAAGGGGGGGGCATGCATCTGGAGTTCATCTACAGTGGCTAGAGGCCCTGTCGTGTCCATTCTCTCTCTCCCTCTTTCTCTCTCAAATAAATGAATAAAATATATTTTAAAAAATACTTATGTTGCCGGGTGTGGTAGCTCACACCTTTAAGCTCAGCACTTGGGAGGCAGAGGGAGGAGGATCACCAGGAGTTCATGGCTACCCTGAGACTTCTTAGTGAATTCCAGGTCAGTCTCAGCTAGAGTAAGACTCTACCTTAAAAAAAAAGGAGGGGGGGAGCTGGAGAGATGGCTTAGCGGTTAAGCACTTGCCTGTGAAGCCTAAGGACCCCGGTTTGAGGCTCGGTTCCCCAGGTCCCACGTTAGCCAGATGCACAAGGGGGCGCATGCGTCAGCAGTTCGTTTGCAGAGGCTGGAAGCCATGGCGCGCCCATTCTCTCTCTCCCTCTATCTGTCTTTCTCTCTGTGTCTGTCACTCTCAAATAAATAAATAAAAAATGAACAAAAAATATTTAAAAAAACACCTTTTGTTTATGCCCATATATTAATGCTACTCTCACTTTTTAAAAAAATTTTTATTAACATTTTCCATGATTATAAAATATATCCCATGGTAATTCCCTCCCTCCCCACCCCCACACTTTACCATTTGAAATTCCATTCTCCATCATATTACCTCCCCATTACAATCATTGTAATTACATATATACAATACCAACCTATTAAGTACCCTCCTCCCTTCCTTTCTCTTCCCTTTATATCTCCTTTTTAACTTACTGGCCTCTGCTACTAAGTATTTTCATTCTCACGCAGAAGCCCAGTCATCTGTAGCTAGGATCCACATATGAGAGAGAACATGTGGCGCTTGGCTTTCTGGGCCTACTCCCACTTTTGGTTAGTGACTTTTTTTCAGATGGCAGTAACCAGTGGGGTGACTCCAAACTCACCAAAGTGCCCAGAAGAAAAGACAGTGGCGTGTTTTTCAGTATGGAGTAAGACATCTCTATCACACCCTCCAAGGCTCAGGGGCCATTGCAGAAGAGTCGACCAAAAGAATGTGAGAAACACTTGTGAATTCCAGGTGTAAGTGGCATCTTTTCTCATTTTTCTTTTCTCTTCTTACCCTTGGTAAGAAAGGGGCAGTGTTGCTATGGATGGATAAAGTCCCCCAGCAGAAGGGAGCTGATGGCGCGTGGTCGCTGCGGCCAGGCCCTGGAAGGTTGCAGACATCTTCTCCCCCCGATGTCAGCCGCTACAGTCCACAAGGCTGGAGGTGAGCCATGCGCTGCATGCAGTGGGGCAGAAAAGGCGCAAAGGCAGCTTCGACCGTTCATGTGTACGTTGCTTCTACGCGTATCCCCCATCTCTAGGCCTGAAGCGCGAACTTTGGGGTGAAGGTGCCCAGGCAGGACCTGCGGGCTGGGGAGGCAGCCTGGGAAGAGGAGCCGGGTGCTGATGTGCACATGCTCTTCCTGGAGGGAGAGGATCCTGGCCATGCCCCCCAAGCATGTCTACCTGCTGGGTCACCGGACTCTCTCTGGACTGGTCAGCGGGCTTGTGCTCCCCGCTGGACCGCATGGGGCATGACTGCCACTCAGGTAGCAGGTCTGGGCTTACGGAACCCGAACCTTCTAGTCCTGGGGTTTGTGTTCAGTGTGTCCACAGCGGCCTGCTGAGGAAGGCTCGAGGGAAAATACTTGGGGGGTCTTAGAAATCTGAATCTGCCTCCTAAGTGCTGGGATTAAAGGCGTGTGCCACCACGCCTGACACAAACCACGTTTTTCTTTCTCAGACTTTTGAAGGTGAGTCATTTCTGGCTGTCCACGTCATTATGGGGAGTCCGAAGCTACTCCGACTCAGTTTTCTTTTTTGTTTCTGGAAGCTTCTAGCAACCTTCTTTTTCATTTCAGTGTTCTGAAATCTCACGATGTTGGGCTTTAATGTGGATCTATTATCATCCATCATGCTCAGCACTTGTTGGACTCAGTTTGCAGAATATTTATATATGTATATTTGAGAGAGAGAGAGAATGGACATGTCGGGTCCTTCAGCCGCTGTAAACAAACTCCGGAGGCATGTGCCACCTTGTGCATCTGGCTTACTGGGTCCTGGGGAATCACATCTGGGTCCCTAGGCTTCACAGGCAAGCATGTGCCTTAACCATTAAAACAACTCTGCAGCCCCTGCTGTCTTTTTGAATGCCAATTATTTTAATGTTGGAGGCTGGACTTCCTCTTACTTGATTTTTTAATTTTTCCCCCCTAACTTTTGCTCTCTTTCTTTTTTTTTTTTTTTCTCCTTTTTTTTTTTTTTTTCCAAGTTAGGGTCTTTCTCTAGCCCAGGCTGCCCTGAGATGCATAGCAATCTTCCTACCTCAGCCTCCTGTGTGCTGGGATTAAAGGCATGAGCCACCATACCCAGCATCTCTTAGTCATTTTTGCTTTAATTCTACTTTTCTGTCCATGTGTACGTATGTTTGGTAAGCATGTGTGCATGCATGTTCATATGTGCATAGGTTCATGTGTGTGTGCAGGTATACATGTATATATATATATGTGTGTGTGTGTGTGTGTGTGTGTGTGCGCGTGCCTATGTTTGTGGAGGTCAAAAGTTGATGTCAGTTTCTTCTGCAGTAGCTCTCCACTTTATTTTATTCCTCTTTATTTAATTTTTTAAAAACTTATATTTTGTTTGTGTGTGTGAGAGTTAAAGAAGTAGAGAGAGAGAGAGAGAATGGGTACACCAAAGCCTTCAGCTGCTGCAACCAAACTCCAGACTCATGGGCCACCTTGTGCATCTGGATTAGGTGGGTCCTGGGGAATTGAACCTGGGTCCTTTGACTTTGCACGCAAGTGCCTTAACTGCTAAGCCATCCCTCCAGCCCTATTCCTCTTTTGTTATGAGCAAGAGAGAGAGTGGAGGGTTATGAGAGACAGAGTGCATGCCAGAGGGAATTGGCACACCAGGGTCTCCTGCCACTGCAATCAAACTCAAGACACATGTGCCACCTAGTGGGCATGTGAGAACTTGTATGTTTACGTCACCTTGTGCATCTGGCTTACGTGGGATCTGGAAAGTTGAACATAGGTCCTTAGGCTTCATAGACAAGCACCTTAATCACTAAACCATCTCTCCAGCCCACTTTATTTATTTATTTATGTATTCATTTTCAAGGTAGGGTCTCACTCTAGTCCAGGCTGACCTGGAATTCACTATGTAGTCTCAGGGTGGCCTTGAACCCATGACTATCCACCTACCTTTGCCTCCCGAGTGCTAGGTTTAAAGGCATGCGCCACCGCACCTGGCTTTATTCTCTTTTTTTATAAGGAGAAACATCCTGGGTTTAAAATTTTTAATTTAATTAATTTATTTAACAGAGAAAGAGGGAGAGAGAGAGAGAGAGGGAGAGAAAGAATGGGAGCGCCAGCGCCTTCAGCCACTATAAATGAACTCCAGATGCATGCGTCCTCTTGTGCATCTGGCTAACATGGGTCCTGGGGAATTGGACCTGAGTCCTTTGGCTTTGCAGGCAAATGCCTTAACTGCTAAGCCATTCCTCCAAACCCCCACTTTATTTTTTTAAACAGGGTCTCACACTGAACTTAGAGCTCATCAATTTTGCTAGACAAGCTAGCCAGCAAACCACAGGAATGCTCCTGTCTCCGCCTCCCAGTGCTGGGATTACAGGCCTGCACCACAGGTCCCAGCTTTTATGTGGGTGCTGAGACTCTGAACTCAGGTCCTGGTGCTCGTGTGGTAAGCGCTTTACCCACAGAGCCATTCCGCTGCCCTCTGATCTAATTCTAAGATGTTTCCTCAATTAGCTTCCAACTCTTTGATCCACTTTTCAAAAATTTCCAGTAATTGAATCGATTCTTCCTTTCTTCTTTCCTGTCTTCCTCCCCCACCCCCTTTTTTTGAGGTAGGGTCTGGCTGTAGCCCAGGCTGACTTGGGATTCACTATGTAGTGTCAGGGTGGCCTCGAACTCACAGTAATCCTCCTACCTCCGCCTCTCAAGTGCTGGGATTAAAAGCATGACCACCATGCCCAGCTCCCTAAGTTTTGAATGTTTATTTTTGTTGCACTTTGGGAATGCAATAATTATTTCTTCTTATCTCTGAACACACACACACACTTGCACAGTGTCTGTATCTGCAGGGTTGCTCTTATCCTATGTGTTCTGATCTTTCTCGTCCACATTCAGAGTTCTCCTTGCTGTGAGGCATTCCTGAGCTCTCTTCTCAATGCTGTGCTAACAGGCCGTCTGGCAGCTGTGAGCACATGTGGGCTGTCCACTTGGAGCTTCACCGCAGGGTGGTCTGGGTGGTTATTTGCGAGGAAAGCCAGTATGCCAGTGTTTTTATGTCTTTCCGTTAAGCTGTCCATCCCCCAACTCCCTCCCTCAAGGGTGAGGGTTTGGTTGCCCGAGTTCTAGGAAATGGGTAAAGGCTAGGCCAATGTGTGTGTGCTTTCCACATTCAGCACTAAACCATATTTGTTCCTCCATTTTTCTACGTTTATTATTTTATTTTGACAGCGTCTCACTATGAAGCCCAGGCTGGCCTCAGCTACTCAAGTGGTCACTCACATTACAAATGCATGGCCACAATGCCAGGCTCATCTTTTTGTTGTTGTTTGGTTGGTTGGTTGGTTTGTTTTTCAAGGTAGGGTCTCACTCTGTCCCAGGCTGACCAATTCACTCCGGAGTGCTGGGATTAAAGGCGTGTGCTACCACGCCCGTCTCTTTTTAGAATCTTTCTATTGTTTTCTAACTTTTTGTTTTGTGTGTGTGTGTGTGTGTGTGTGTTTTAACTTTTTATCTATTTACTTGACAGAGAGAGGCAGATAGAGAGAAAATGGGCACACCCAGGCCTCTAGCCACTGCAAGTGAACTCCAGACACATAATGCCACCTCCTGCATCTGGCTTACGTGGGTACTGGTAAATTGAACCTGTGTCCTTAGGCTTCACAGGCTTGCCTCAAGTGCTAAGCCATCTCTTTAGCCCTTGTGTGTTTGCTTTTGAAAAAGGGTCTTAACTATATATAGCCCAGTCTGGTCTCCAATTCTTTTTCTTTTTCTTTTTTTGATTTTTTGAGGCAAGGGTCTTGCTGTAGCCCAGGCTGATGTGGAATTCACTCTGTAGTCTCAGGCTGGCCTCAAACTCACAGTGATCCTCCTACCTCTGCCTCCCAACTGCTGGGATTAAAGGCGTGTGCCACCATACCCGGCTCCTGGTCTTCAATTCTTCATACACCCAATTGCTAGCATTACAGCAGCCACCATGAGCCACCGCTCCTGGCTCATTCAGTTTGTTTTTTTTTTTTGAACATTCATGCCCTCAACTGCATCTCAGGTCTCCCAAGCCAGAGAATAACAACGGTCCAGATGTTTGCCAGAGTAGGAAGGTGGGGTGTGGGGGTGCGTCTAGGAATCTGATGGATTGCCATCTGGCTTTCCTGCTGGGCCTGCAGAGGGATCTGAAGTCATCAGCCTCTTTGTCTTTGGCAGAGCCCAGTGTGCCATGGAAATCACTCTTGCTCAGCCTTCCCACGGCCGCCTTGGATTCGGACTTGGCTCGCCCAGGCCTGCCAAGCAAGTCACCACCTTCCTTCTCTGGTGGCCGTGGCTTCCTGTCCTGTTTTTTTTTCAACAGCGTGGGGTTATTTTAATTCCTTCTCCAGACGTTCTACTGAGGTTTGGGGCCGGGGTGGGGGGGGTTGCGGAGCGGAGAGCCAAATCAGATGCATATGTTCAATCTGTCGTTGTAACCTGAACTCTCCACGAAAATTCTGAAATTCAATCCGCTCCTTAAAATTTGATGTGGGAGGTCTCCACAGAGAGTCCTCCCCAGAAAGTCCTCCACAGAGAGTCCTCTGTGAAGACTGCAAGGCCTGTGTTGATAGCCCCAGGCACTATGTTGGAACCACAATGACAGACAAGGTTCCCATTCTCACAGTATTAAGCTGGGTGGGCACACTCACAAACACAGCGTGAGTCCACTGTCCCTCACCCCAAATCCTTGGGGTCCAGTGGGTATTGGATGTCAGAGTTTATCACATTTTAGCAACATAATATAGAACATGTACTATTATTCTTTTGGCTTTTCAATGGGTCTGCAAAATGGTTTCCTGTGAAACAGTTAAAAAAATAAATTAGGGCTGGAGGGATGGCTCAACAGTTAAGGTGTTTGCCTGCAAAGCTAAAGGATCCCAGTTCGACTCTCCAGGACCCATGTAAGCCAGATGCACAAGGGGGCACATGCATCTGGAGTTCATTTGCAGCGGCTGGAGGCCCTGGCATGCCCATTCTCTCTCTCTCTCTTTCTCTTTTTCTCTCTGCCTGCTTCTCTCTCAAATAAATAAATAAAATACATTTTTAAAAAATTAAAAAGAGTAGCCTGTCTTCTACCCAGGGCAAGTTTTAACCAAGCAAGTTAGTAAACCAGGGCCAGATTTTTTTAGTTTAAGGGGTTTCTGAATTGTTGGTAAGGGCTAAGAATTATTAATTAATTAATTTATTTGTATGCAAGCAGAGAGAGGAAAAAGAGAAGGGAGTGATGGGGAGACAGAGAAGAGGCAAGGGGAAGAGACAGAGAGAGAGAGAGAGTAAGAATGGGTGTGCCAGAGGCTGGAGAGAAGCCTTAGTTGTTAAGACACTTGCCTGCGAAGCCTAAGAACCTAGGTTGGACTATCCAGACCCCACCTTAGCCAGATGCACAAAGGTGAGGCAAGCGCAAGGTCACACATGCCCACTAGGTGGCGCAAGCATCTGGTGTTTAATTGCACTGGCTGAGGCCTTGGTGTGCCAATTCTCCCTCTGTCCTCTGTCTCTGTCTCTCTCTGGGTGTGCCCAGGGCCTCAAGCTGTTGCAAACAAACTCCAGATGCATCTAGCATTATGTGGGTACTGGAGAAATGAACCTGGGTCATTAGGCCTTGCAGGCAAGCGCCTTAATGGCTAACCACCTCTCCAGGCCAGGCCTAGAATGTTTTTGGACTGAGCAACTTATAAATAATAGAACTTTATGTTTCAGACTTCTGGAAGTTGGAGAATTCAAGGTCAAGGTGCCTTCAAGGTTGTGTCTGGTAAGACCTCATTCGTTGTCAGATGCTCACTGAGTATCTGCATGGACAGCTCCCTAACACGTCTTTTGTAAGGGCACTTGATCACCTCCTAAAGGCCCTGCCTTTTCATAGTGTCTCTTTCACAATTAATTCTCAACATATTAATTTTGAATTCAGAGCATAGCAATCTACAGTCTACTGGGCTTTAAAAATGAAGTGGGATGTAAAGCCAGATGCATAAAGTGGCACATGCATCTGGAGTTCATTTGTAGAGGCTCAAGGTCCTGGTACATCCATTCTCTCTCTCTCTCTCCTTCCCTCCCTCCTTGAAAATAAATAAATAAATAAATAATTTTTTCAAATGAGGAGTTAAAGCCAGGCATGGTGGGTCACACCTTTAATCCCAGCACTCAGAAGGCAGAGGTAGGAGGATTACTGTGAGTTCAAGGCCAGCCTGAGACTACATAGTGAATTCCAGGCCAGCTTGGTCCTACCTGGTAAAAACAAACAAACAAACAAACAAACAAACAAACAAAAAAGTAGAATGTAGCCAAAGAGATGGTTCAGTAGCTAATTGTACTTGCTTGCAAACCTTGATGGCCCAGGTTCAATTCCCCAGTACCCACATAAAGCCAGATGTACAAAATGGAACATGCATCTGGAGTTTGTTTACAGTAGCAGGAGGCCCTGGCTCTCCCATACTCTCTCTCTCTCTCTCTCTCTCTCTCTGTGTGTGTGTGTGTGTGTGTGTGTGTGTGTGTGGCTCTTTCCTTCTGTTTAAATTAAATATTTTTAAAGTAATTTATTTATTTTATTTTTATTTGAGAGTGACAGACAGAGAGAGAAACAGAGAGGGGGAGAATGGCACACCAGGGCCTTCAGCCTCTGCAAACAAACTCCAGATGCATGCGTCCCCTTGTGCATCTGGCTTATGTGGGTTCTGGGGAATCGAGCCTCAAATTGGGATCCTTAGGCTGCACAGGCAAGTGCTTAACTGCTAAGCCATCTCTCCAGCCCCTCAAATAATTTTTTTAATTTATTTATTTGCAGAGAGATTGAGAGAGAGGAGAGAGACAGATAGAGAGAATGGGCATGTCAAGGCCTCCAGCCACTGCAAATGAACTACAGAAGCATGTGCCAGTTTGTGCATCTGGCTTTACATGGGTCCTGGGGAATCAAACCCAGGTCATTAAGCTCTGTGAACAAGCACCTTAACTGCTAAGCCATCTCTTCAGCCCATAATTGTTATTTCAATGAACATTTGCCCCTTCCCATTTTATTAATTCAGATTTGAGTATGTGGAAGATATTTTCTTGGAAATAAATGTAGTAAGCATAACACCATAAGAAAAGTTGATGGAGCCGGGCGTGGTGGCGCATGCCTTTAATCCCAGCACTTGGGAGGCAGAGGTAGGAGGATCGTCATGAGTTCAAGGCCACCCTGAGACTCCATAGTGAATCCTGGGTCAGCCTGGATCAGAGTGAGACCCTACCTTGAAAAACCAAAAAAAAAAAAAAAAAAGTTGACAATATTTGTTGCCAATGATAAAAACAATATTTGAACAAAAATTAAAATGTTAGGAATTTTTTTCAAGGTAGGGTTTTACTCTAGCATAGGTTGACCTGGAATTCACTATCTATTAGTCTCAGGGTGGCCTCGAACTCACAGTGATCCTCTTACCTCTGCCTCCTGTGTGCTGGATTAAAGGCGTGCACCACCATGCCCAGCTTGTCTTTTTTGTCTTTCCTTCTTTCTTTCTTTCTTCCTTCCTTCCTTCCTTCCTTCCTTCCTTCCTTCCTTCCTTCCTTCCTTCCTTCCTTTCTTTCTTTCTTTCTTTCTTTCTTTCTTTCTTTCTTTCTTTTTTTCTTTCTTTCCTTCTTTCTTTCTTTGTTTGTTTCTTTCTTTCTTTCTTTCTTTCTTTCTTTTTTTTTTGAGAGAGAATGGGCACACCAGGGCCTCCAGCCACTACAAAGGAATTCCAGATGTGTGTGCCCCCTTGTGCATCTGGCTAATGTGGGTCCTGGGATATTGAACCAGGGTGCTTTGCCTTTGCAGGCAAGTGCTTAATTGCTAAGCTACCTCTCCAGGCCTTGTTTTTGTCTTTCTTAAGGTAAGGTTTCACTGCAGCCCAGGCTGACCTGGAATTCATACGTAGTCTTAGAGTGGCTTCAAACTCCTAGTGATCCTCCTACCTCTGCCTCCCAAGTACTGGGGTTAAAGGTATGTGCTACCAAGCCAAGCAAAGGTTGGAATTTATTTTCATTTGTATTTATTTTTTAAATTTTTATTTATTTATTTGAGAGCAATAGGTAGAGAGAGAGAGGGAGGGAGAGGGAGAGAATGGACACATCAGGGCCTCCAGCCACTGCAAAAGAACTTCAGACACATGCACCACCTTGTGCATCTGGCTTACATGGGTAATGGGGAATTGAGTCTTGAACCAGCGTCCTTAGGCTTCAAAGGCAAGCATTTAACTGCTAAGCCATCTCTCCAGCCCCACCTTTTTTTTTGAGGCAAGGTCTCACTCTAGATCAGGCTGACCTGGAATTCACTATGCACTCTCAGGTTGGCCTTGAACTCCTACCTCTGTGTTGGGAGCTGCAGCTGTTCTTTGACCTTGGGAACTAAGGGTGTTCTCTTATCTCTTAATACAAAGGAGATCTCATGATCCACAGCTGCTCTTTGACCTTGGGAGCTAGGGTGATCTCTAATCTCCTAATCTCTTGATCCTAAAGCATTGTTTAGTATACAGCCTAGGTGGAGAGGGCTCCTGATAGAGGGATTAACCTAGACCCTGGTGAAACTGACTTTAGGCATGTAAACATTGTCAAAAAAGTTGTCTTCTATATATAAGCTATGTCTGCCTGAATAAATCTCGAGGCCTTGACAAACACCTAGCATGGTCTCCTTCTTGTGTCTGTTTGCCTTCTCCCATTCAGGTTAACTTCCCCTCGGGTCCTCTTGTCCTACTCCCCACTGGCCGGGGCAAATGGCGCCCAACGTGGGGCACCTCTGCCTACTGAGTACTGGGATTAAAGGCATGCGCTACCATGCCCAGCTTTTATTTTTATTTTTTTGAGAGAGAAAGAATGAGAATGGGCATGCTAAGGCCCCTAGCCACTGCAAACAAACTCCAGATACATGTGCCCCTTGTGCATCTGGCTTACGTGGGTCCTGGAAAATATAACCTGGGTCCTTTGGCTTTGTAGGCAAGTGCCTTAACTGCTAAGCCATCTCTCCAGCCCCTGGAATTTTTTTTTAAATATTTTTTTAATTTATTTATTTGAGAGCGACAGACACAGAGAGAAAGACAGGTAGAGGGAGAGAGAGAGAATGGGCGCTCCAGGGCTTCCAGCCTCTGCAAACGAACTCCAGACGCGTGCGCCCCCTTGTGCATCTGGCTAACGTGGGACCTGGGGAACCGAGCCTTGAACTGGGGTCCTTAGGCTTCACAGGCAAGTGCTTAACCGCTACGCCATCTCTCCAGCCCCAGCCCCTGGAATTTAAAAAAAAAAGCAAAAAAAACATTTATTTATTTAAGAGAGAGAGAGGGAATTAATAGGAGTGCGCCAGGGCCTCCAGCTGCTGCAAACGAACTCCAGATGCATGTACCACCTTGTACCTTGTGGTTTATGTGGGCCCTGGGGAATTGAACCTGGGTCCTTCGGCTTTGCAGCAAGTGCCTTAACTGCTAACCATCTCTTCAGCCCAAATGTTGGAAATTTTAAACCATGGGTTTGACAGCTTCTCAATGCTGGAAGGTTTTTCTGATGAAATCAGTGGTAATAGCAGTGGTAACATGAACTAATAATATTTGTGTCAGTATTCAGCAGTGTGTTGGGAGCTGTAGCTGCTCTTTGACCGTGAGAACTGCAGTTGGTCTTGGATCTCCGGGCACAAAGGCCTTATCTTATGGCCTTGGTAAACAGCCTTCAGACAGAGGCATTTGTGGAGCAGACTTTAGGCACATAGGCATTGTCGAGAAAGTTTTGTTTTCTTTATATAAGCTTGTGCTTGCCTGAATAAATTTGAGACCTTGATCAGAATATAGACTTGGTCTCCTTCTTTGTGTCTCTTGTCTCCCATCCAGGTTAATTTCCCCTATGGTCCTTGTTTAACTCCCCGCTGGCTGGGGCAGCAGTGTAATGTGTCAATGTTAGAAGATCTACATAAATCAGTAATTCAGCATTTTCCACATGGTTGATGTTGAAAGATCATGCATGGATGGAATATCCTTTCAGAATGCAAAACAAATGGATTTTATTATTTTAAAAAAATATTTTATTTGCCTCTAATTCCAGTACTCAGGAGGCAAAGGTAGGTGGATCACAGTGAGTTTGAGGCCACCCTGAGACTACATAGTGAGTTCCAGGTCAGCCTGGACTGGAGTGAGACCCTACCTTGGAAAACAAAACAAAACAAAACAAAACAAAACAAAAATCATTCACTTCTTGGTTTGAAAGAAAAAGAAAAAGAGAGAGAATGGATATGCCAGGGCCTTTAGCCACTGCAAAATCACTCCAGACACATGTGCCACCTGTGCATCTGGCTTATGTGGGTCCTAGGGAATCAAACCTGGGTTCTTAGACTTCACAGGCAAGTACCTTAACATCTAAACCATCTCTCCAGGTCCCCCTCAATAACTTTTTTTTTTTTTTTTTTTTTTTGGTGTATCGAGGTAGGGTCTCACTCTAGCCCAGGCTGACCTGGAACTCACTATGTAGTCTCAGGGTGGCCTCGAACTCATGGCGATCCTCCTACCCCTGTCTCCCGGGTGCTGGGATTAAAGGTGTGCACCACCACGCCCAGCTAATAACTTTATTTTTAAATGTATTTATTACTTTTCAAGGAAAGAAAGAGAGAAAGACTGGGTATGTCAGGGTTTCCAGCCACAGGACTTTCAGCTGCTACAAATGAACTCCAGATGCATTTGCCACTTTGTGCATCTGGCTTTACATGGGTACTGGGGAACCAAACCTGGGTCATTAGGCTTTGCAGGCAAGCATCTTAACTGCTGAGCCATCTCTCCAGGTCTTCAATCACTTTTTTGCAGGTTTGTTGGTGTTTTGAGACAGGATCTCATGTAGCCCAGGCTGACCTTGAATTCACTGTGTAGCAGAAATGACCTTGAGCTCCCAGCCTCCTGCTTCTGCCTTCCAGGTCATAAGTGTGCTCCACCATGCCTTGCTCCATAACTTTGAAAAAAAAATTTATTTTATTTTGTTTTTTTGAGGTAGGGTTTCACTCTAGCTCAGGCTGACCTGGAATTATACTATGTAATCTTAGGGTGGCCTTGAACTTGCGGTGATCCTCCTACCTCTGCCTCCTAAGTGCTGGGATTAAAGGCGTGCGCCACCACACCCAGCTTGAAAAAAATTTTTTTTTCCATGTTAAGTCATTTAATAATGATTAAGAACATAAGAATGTTTAGCCTGTGGGGCAATTCACAGAAGAGATGCCAATTTGTTATTGTTTTCCTTCTTTTCTTCTTAAATATAGATCAGCATTTTCCCACCTTCTGTCATTCAAATTCTGATGGAAGTTCAGGACAGAAAGTATCCCTTAATTTACCATAAATGATATTCCAGAATGGCACAGGCATATTTATGAAAACATTAATAAGAATCATTATAACTTTTTAAAATTTTTTTATTTTGTTATTGACAACTTCCATAATTGTAAACAATAACCCATGGTAATTCCCTCCCTTCCCCCACTTTCCCCTTTTCAACTCCATTCTCCATCATACCCCTTCCTCCTCTCAACTAGTCTCTCTTTTATTTTGATATCATCATCTTTTCCTCCTATTATGATAGTCTTGTGTAGGTAGTGTCAGGTACTGTAAGGTCAAGAATATCCAGGCCATTTTGTGTCTGGAGGAGTACTAAAATATTTGATTTATTTATTTGAGAGATAGCAAGAGGGAATGGGGACGCCAGGGCCTCTAGCCACTGCAAACAAACTCCAGACGCATGCACCACCTTGTACATCTGGTTTATGTGGGTCCTGGGGAGTTGAACCTGGGTTCTTAGCTTCATAGGCAGGTGCCTTACCTCTAAGCCATCTCTCTAGCCCTGGCTCGGTAACTTTTAAGACTGTAAAGAGGCGCTGAGGTCAAAAGAATTAAGAACCAGTGCCATAAGCAAAGAGGAGTCAGTGGCAGATATGAATATGAGGTTGGCTTTTGTTCTAGAAAGAAGATCTTTCTAAAAGCAGGTTGCGGGCAGATGCCCCAGTTGGGGAATGAGCTAATAGGCTGAGAAGAGAATAGAAGATTCAACCAGGACAGGAAAGGAGACATTTTTGCAAGAAACACTCCAGAAATAGAAATGATAGGCTTTTGTTGATCATCTGCCCACCCTCACCGCCATTTCCCCTCACATCACCTCCTTCTGTAGTCCTTGTGTTCTCGGCCTTCCTGTCTAGTGGACACAGTATCCCCAAATGAATTCCTGACTTCCCCAACCCCGACTTGCTTCGTACAGTGCCCCCTACGTAAACAAACAAGCAGCTCTATTCTCCCAGCGGCTGAAGCCAAAACATTGGAGGCATCAAATCCAGCTCTAAACACCGTCTTCCCCATCCCTACAAGGTGTCCATAATGCAACCCCTTCTCCCCATCCTTCCCTCCCGCCCTCACCCTCTCCCTGGCTCATCCTCCTTCAGCCCTGCAACCTTGTTGATCCTTGACAGTGAATGCTAAGTATCGTAGTATCGTCCTCAGGGCCGCTGCTCTGACTGTTCCTTCCGTCTGGATTACTACGGTCCCAGCCACCCCACCCCCCACCACCAGATAGGTATCTACGTGGCTCACTTGCCTACTTGTTTCAGATCTTCACTCGTGGGTTTTTTTTTGTTTTTTTTTTTTTTTTACGAGGTAGGGTCTCACTCTGGTCCAGGCTGACCTGGAATTCACTATGTAGTCTCAGGCTGGCCTCAAGCTCACAGTGATCCTCCTACCTCTGCCTCCTGAGTGCTCGGATTAAAGGCGTGCTCCACCACACCCGGCTCTCAAGTGACTTGTAATCTTAGAAACCTCCTTCCCCTAGCCCATGGACAACTGTCCTCCCTGCCTGTCTGTCACCTCCCTCCGTGCTTTAGTCTTCCGTTTGGCCCTCACGACCACTCGGCATGTTACAGATGGCTTGCTTGTCTGTCGGTATATTTTTAAGCTTCCCTCCGGTCATGTGGAAGCTCTTTGAGAGGAGATGTTTGAAGTCTGTATTTCTGACACCCACAGACAGGGTTTGGCCAACCGTAGATAATCAATATTTATTTGCTGAGCAGATAGATGGATGGGTGCATTAAGTTTTTGTTTAGAAAGCACTACCCTATCCACAGAAAGATCTATGTCTGGCACACTCCCCGCTGATGCCTGGAACCAAAGCTTGGCCTGGAGAGATGAGTTATTGGTTAAAGGCACTTGCTTGCAAAACCTGCTGGCCCTGGTTCAATTCCCCACTCTAGCCCAGGCTGACCTGGAATTCACTATGCAGTCTCAGGGTGGCCTCGAACTCACGGCGATCCTCCTACCTCTGCCTCCCAGTGCTGGGATTAAAGGCGTGCGCCACCATGTCGGGCAAAAGCTAACATTTACTGAACCCTTACTACATGCTGCCCTTACTATTTTTCATGTCTGCTCTTCTTACTCTTTTGAACAACCTACAAAGACATCTTACAGGTAAGGAAACTGAGGCCAAAAGAGATTAAATAAATTGCCTAGGATTACACATCTAGTTAATATCAAGGTGAGAATTCACAGCAAGGGGCTGGCAAGATTTCTCAGTGGTGAAAGGCAACTGCTTACAGAGCCTGCTGGCCCAGATTCAGTTCCCTAGCACCTATGGAAAGCCAGAGAAAAAAAAGTGGCACAAACATCTGGTGTTCCTTTGCAGTGGCAAGAGACCCTGATGCACCCATATACACACACATCCAAATAAATTTTTTAAAAAATTTAAGTAATTTGAACCAAGTACCTGTAGACCACTTTCCTCTGCTGGTTTAAATAAGTGAACCTGGGATGATCCTAACCTTGAGCATGAAGGGGTGGGGCCAATAGGAGCTTCCAGTTGTGTGGAGCTGTGAGCTCCAGATTCTATGTACAATAGCCAACCATCAGCTGACTGGGCACCTAATTCCTTTATCCAACAGATATTTACTGGCTGTGTGCTACATGCCAGGCTCTGTGCTGGGCATTTTCTGTGTAGCTTTCTTTGATTATAAGAGTAGGTATTACGACGCTCATCTTATAGATGAGGAGGCTGGGGCTCACCGAGCTGAAGGACTTATCCAAGGTCAAAGAGGTATTCACGGGAGCAAGATTAGAGATCTGGCCTGGATGGGTTTCTCAGTGGTTAATGTGATTGCCTGAAAAGCCTAATGACCCCAGTTTAATTTCCCAGTAACCATATAAAGCCATATGCACAAGGGGGCACATGCATCTGCAGTTCGTTTGCAGTGGGTAGAGGCCCTGGCACATACTCCCTCTCTCTCTGCTTGCAAATAAATAAATTATATATAATTTTTTTTGTTTTATTTACTTATTTGAGAGAGAGAGAGAGGCAGATAGAGAAAGAATGGGCACGCCAGGGCCTCCAGCCACTGCAAACAAACTCCAGGTGTGCGCCCCCTTGGGCATCTGGCTTACATGGGTCCTAGGGAACTGAGCCTCGAACCAGGGTCCTTAGGCTTCACAGGCGAGCGCTAAGCTAACCGCTCTCCAGATATGTATATAGCTAGATATAAAAGTTAGAGATCTGGTCTCAGAAGTGCTTATTCCCAAAACTCAAGCCATTCATCTGACCTCATCATAACCTCTCTTCCAGTAAGGACGGGCTTTGGGGCTTCATGTACATGAGGGTGCCATGACATGTTAGGGATCCAGGATAAGCATTTCTCTTGTCCTCCCTAGCTGTTCAGAGTTGGTTGGGCTGCAACAGCTTGGCTGAACAGAGTTTGTTTGTTTTTTTTAATTTTTAATTTTTTTATTATTGTTTTTTCGAGGTAGGGTCTTGCTCTATCCCAGGCAGACCTGGTATTCACTATGCAGTCTCAGGGTGGCCTCGAACTCACAGCGATCCTCCTACCTCTGCCTCCCGAGGGCTAGGATTAAAGGCGTGCGCCACCACGCCCGGCTTTGGAGAGAATTTTTACCAGTTTCTTTATCCTAAATTCTCCTTTGCCTCCAGCCGGCCGTGGCCAAGAGGCACGGAGCCTTTCCCTACTGGGTGTCAGAATGGGCTGCCCAGTTGCAGGAAGTTCTCCCTGGGCTACGGGAGGGAAAACAGCCACAGAGGACGCAGTCAAAGTGATCGACGTGGGTCCCGGTGGAGGGGAGAGGCCCGGGGAGGGAGCCCGGCTGCAAGACATTCAGCCTGGTCTGGAGAGCAGACGACGGAGCTTGGGTGTCCCCCAGGCTGGCAGTGCAAACGGGAGTCGTAGGCGCAGTAATTTCGCCAGGATTGCAACCGCTCAAGGTCCCCACCCTTCGAGCGGCAGGAAGTCCAGTGTTTTTCTAGTGTTTTCCAAGAACGCCCAGGGCCGGGCCGCGCCTCCCGCCGGCAGCAGAAGCTCGACTGCGCCCCCTGGAGGCGGGCCGCCGCCGGCTCCGTCCCTGGTGCGACGTGGCACGCCGTGGCTCCGCCTCGGTTTGGAGAGAACGCGGTGGCCCAGCTAGAGCCCTCTAAAGGCACCTCCTGAAAAGGCGAGGACAAGGCAACTTTCCCTGGTACTGCAAAGACCCACAGCAAAGCTAGCAGGGCTCCAGATGATTAGAAATGTCATACCTGGCTGCTCCTCTGTTCCCAGGGGTTGGTGGGGGAAGCATGCACAACCAGGACCGGTTTGGGAGTTTGTGGCCCACCTGCTCAGCTGTCTTCTCCAGGCCTCCCTCGTCTTGGGAGTTACTTGAAGGTTAGACATCCTTCGTTTATGATCAGTTTACCTCGAGCAAGAGATACTTCTAGTAATCTGGAATGGTATCCGTCCCATCAAAAAAGTAGAACTGAAAGCCTGGTGTGGTGGCTTACGCCTTTAATCCCCATCAAGGCCAGTTTGGGCTATAGAGTGAGTTCCAGGTCAGTCTGGGCTAAAGTGAGTTCCTACCTCAAATAATAAATAGGGAGATTGCTCAGGGGTTAAAGGCACTTGCTTGTAAAGCCTGAAGGCTTGGGTTTGATTCCCTAGTACCCATGTAAAAGCCAGATGCCCAAAGTGGTATACGTGTCTGGAGTTCATTTGCAGTCACAGGAGGCCCTGGCAAACCCATTCTTTCTCTAGTAAATAAATAAAATATAAAAAATAAAAACAAGTAAATAAAAGTGGAACGGAGATTCTTTGGAAGTGGGAAGAATTCTGTCTGGGGCCAGGCATTTTAGCTTGTGCTCACTCTTCCCAGCCTTCCTGACAATCTTCCTTCCAGATTTTGGAAGTGCCTTGCCCACCCCCATAAGTGCAGAAGCCAGTTTCTTCAATAATCATACACAAATGTGTATGCCCTTCCCCCAAGCACGAAGGTCTCCTCTCCTATTTACTGGGTAGGTAAGTAACCCAGGCTGGCCATACTGCCTTTATTTATTTTGTTGGTTTTTTTGAGGTAGGGTCTCACTCTAGTTTAGGCGACCTGGAATTCACTATGTAGTCTCAGGGTGGCCTCAAACTCACAGTGCTGGGATTAAAGGTGTGTGCCACCATGCCCAGCTCCAGGACCTTTTCTTGATCACTCAAAAGTGGCTACAGTGGAAACGGCCTGTGAGAACTTTCCCCGGCTGGGGCAGTAACGTTGATGATCAGTGGGTGAAGCGAAGCATGGCCCTGATCAAGGAAGCTGAGGAGGCTGCAGTTCTCTGCTTCCTTCTGCTATCTTCACAGGCCTGCCTGGCAGGGGCATGGATCCTCAGGTTGTGCTGAGTCCAGTTGTGACCATCCTGCCTCAGAACCCTCTGGAGGGGCATCTGCGCCAAGGATGACACATGCCAGAGTTGTCCAGCGCAGGGTTGGCCTGTCCTTCTGTGGCCGACAGCCCCTCCTAGGCTTCTTGAGTGCCCTGTTCTCCAGGGGCAGCCCACACCCTGTCCCCAGCCTTGCCCTGTGTGGGTGAGTCAGGGCTATCTGCAGGATGAGGAAGGCATGAGGGATTTGGTATCCAAGACATGGGACAGCCTAGTGCTGGACAAGAGCAAGGCCACTTCTCCCCGCTGGGTGACCTTCAGCCAGTGGAGAGCAAAAGGACTGACCTAAGTGACCTCCACGTGGCTCAGCTGCTGATGTGTGTGAAATGCCCAAGTCTACAGATCCTGTTCTCAGTCCCTGTCCGCAGGCATGCGTGAGTGTTGTGTTGTGTTATTATGTAGCCCAGAGTGGACTCAAATTCACAATTATCTTCCCACCTCAGCCTCCTGAGTGCTGAGATTACACTATGCCCAGATCTCTAAATATTTTTTTGTAATTTTTAAATTTTTATTTATTTATTTAAGAGTAACAGAGAGAGAAAGAGGCAGAAAGAGAGAGAGAGAGAGAGACAGACAGACAGACAGACAGAGAATGGGTGTGCCAGGGCCTCCAGCCACTGCAAACGAACTCCAGACGTATGTGCCCCCTTGTGCATCTGGCTAACGTGGGTCCTGGGGAATCAAGCCTTGAACTGGGGTCCTTAGGCTTCACAGGAAAGTGCTTAACCGCTAAGCCATCTCTTCAGCCCTAAATATTTTTTCCCCAAAAAATCTAATGTGTGGACATTTTTGTGTTAGTCAGCTTTCAGTCACTTTGACAAAGTACCTGAGGAAATCAAGCTAAGGAAGAAAGATGTATGTTGGCTCATGACTTCAGAAGTTTCAGTTTTTAGCTGGGCGTGGTGGTGCACGCCTTTAATCCCAGCACTCAGGAGTCAGAGGTAGGAGGATCGCTGTAAATTCAAGGCCAGCCTGTGACTACAGAGTGAGTGCCAGTCAGCCTGGACTAGAGTGAGACCCTACCTCAAAAAAAAAAAAAAAAAATTCCTGTAGACACCGTGGCTATGGCCTGAGGTGGAGCAGTGTCCCTGTGGCAGGAGCACGTGGAAGAGGAGGTGGTTCCCCTCGTGGCAGCCAGAAAAAAGAGGGAGAACTAGGGAGAGAAAGAGGAGAGAAAACAGAAAGGGTTGGGAACAAGCTTGCCCCCAGTGACCTATTTCCTCCAAATTGAATCCACCTCCTCAAGTTTCCACTGTCCCCCAATAATGTCATCAGCTAACAAAAAACCCTTTTGACCTTTTATTTATTTATTTGCAAGCAGAGAGAGAGAGAGAGAATGGGTGTGCCAGGGCCTCCAGCCACTGCAAATGAACTCCAGACGCATGCACCCCCTTGTGCTTCTGGCTTATGTGGGCCCTGGAGAATCGAACCTGGGTCCTTAGGCCTTGCAGGCAAGTGCCTTAACCACTGGGCCATCTCTCCAGCCCCAAATGCGCCTTTTAGAACACAGCTTTGGGGGAACCTTTCAGACTCAAGCCACACAATTTTTTGTCTTCTATCCTTTTCTTCCCTTTTCCTTTCCTTTCCTTCCTCTTTATCCCTCCCTCACTCTGTGTTTGTTTTTACCCCAGTACAACCTCTTACTATTATATTTGGTTGGGAACCATTGTGTATAGGCCTTGTGGCCAAGAGATCTGGGTTTGAATCTCATTCCTGTTTTCTGGCTGTGTGATTTTTTTTTTTTTTTTTTTTTTGAGGTAGGGTCCCATTCTGGCTCAGACTGACCTGGAATTCACTATGTAGTCTCAGGGTGACCTTGAACTCACGACAATCCTCCTACCTCTGCCTCTCTGAGTGTTAGTATTAAAGGCGTGCACCACCATGCCCAGAGGCCGGCTGTGTGATTTTGAGGAAGTTATTTGACTGCTCTGTGGTTTGGTTTTCTTATCAGTTAACTGGGGAACGATAGTTACCTTAAGATATTTTTTTAGATGTGTTTTTTAAATTTTTTTATTTTTATTTATTTGAGAATGCCAGAGAGAGAAAGAAGCAGAGAGAGAGAGCCAGAGAATGGGCGTGCCGGGGCTTCTAGCCTCTGCAAACGAACTCCAGACGCGTGCGCCCCCTTGTGCATCTGGCTAACGTGGGTCCTGGGGAACCGAGCCTCGAACCGGAGTCCTTAGGCTTCACAGGCAAGTGCTTAACTGCTAAGCCCTCTCTCCAGCCCCTTAAGGTATTTTTGTATGAATAAAATGAAGGAAGGAGCCAGGCGTGGTGGCACACGCCTTTAATCCCAGCACTCTGGAGGCAGAGGTAGGAGGATCGCCATGAGTTCGAGGCCACCCTGGGACCACACAGTGAATTCCAGGCCAGCCTGAACTAGAGTGAGTCCCTACCTTGAAAAGAAGAAGCAGTAGCAGCCATGTGTGACAGTGTTGGCACCAGAGGAGCTCACAGATGAGGTCCCATCATCGTCACCAACCTCGTCATCTCCGCACCAGTCACAAAGCAGGTGGTGAATGTGGGCTTCAGTGGGTTCTGAGGTGTCACCACAAGGTGGCAGCTGTGATCATACTGGGCACTTGGGGATGTGGGTACCTCACTCTTGGGGTGACTTGGGAAGGGAAAGTACATAAAAGCAATCCCACAAACCACACTGCACTCAGCTGTCACTTCCTCCCCCTCTGGCCTGTGTGACCTGTTCTGCTGCTGCCTCCGCCGCCCAGAGGACACTTCCAGGCCCGCGTTGTTCCCGCACTTGCCCACCCCTCTCCTGCCCCTCACTCCAGGCTTTCTCGGCTCCTCCAGCCTTTGTTCCACCTGCAGGTGAGGCCTCACCACCTTCCGGCAGTCTCAGCTGGGTCTTCTCATCTCCTTCAGGACCTCGCCCCGCCCTGCCCACCTCCCTAGACCCAGGAGTTGTGGGGTTCATCGTTCATGCCCTTCCCCTCACCAACCATGGACTCTGACCTCCATGGAGCAGGAGCCTGATAGCCGGGATGTGGTGGTTGTGAGTCAGTCTGTAAATATTTACTGTGCTCCCTCGGTAAGCCAGGCGCTAGATGTTTAAGCAAACCAGAGCCATACAAAAGAGGGTCTCACAGGGAAATTCTAGGTCATCCTGGGCTAGAGCAAGACCACACCTCAAAAAAAGAGGGGTCTCCAAGCGGCTTGAGAGATAGCTCAGTAGTTAAAGTGCTTGTCTGCAAAACCTAATGACCCTGGTTTGACTTCCCAGTTCTTGTATGAACCAGATGCACAATGTAGCACACACATGTATCTGGAGTTCGTTTGCAGCAGCTAGGAGCCCTGGATGACTATTTCTCTCCATCTGTCTCTCTTCTCTCTGTCTTACTCTACTTCTAAATTATTTATTGTATATATGTAAGTAGCAGAATAGATTAATGGGGGTGAAAAGGCCTAAATGAGGTCAGGGGAAGAGATTGAGTAAAGGAAAGGTGGAGGGAGGGCTAATCAAAATCTAAGAGGATATAAATAAGTCATATGGAAACCTATTTTTCTGGACAATGGAACATTCAGGAGCCATAGATTGTTATTTGAAAATTTTCAGTGCCAGGGATGGGATACCTTCTAGTGAGTTGTTGGCCAGGGAAGTCCCTGATGTCCCCCAAACATTACAGGCCATTGCTGAGGCCCTTGGCTTCCTCCCAGAAATAGATGGTAAGACCCTACTGCTGAAGACCCCACATACTTGGGCTGCAAGGTCACTGAGAAGTCCTGCTGGAGCTGAGCTGAAAACCTCCTCCATGTAGAACAGCTGACAGAAAGCTGGAAAAAGCCATGCTTCATGCAGTTCAATGGGAGAGAGAGAAATCACCAGTGAAGATACTCAACAGTGGACACTGAAAGCCTTAAATTTGGGCAGCCAGGCCTAATGAGCCAACGGGTGCAATAGTGTCATATCTGTTATGGGGGAAACCAACTGCTCTTTGATTGGACTGGAAGCCTGCTCCATGGGAGGGTATACATCCCTGATAGTGAAAACCTACAACAGGGGTATTCATGAGCCCTAGGGGTGTAACATCTGCTGGTATCTGGCTAAATGTATATACTGTGCTCACCAAGCTGCCCAGTAAGCCCTTCTCTTAATGTTCATCCCTTATATTAATGCTACTCTCACTTTTGGTTAGAGAAGCTTCTCTTTTCAGATGGCAGTGACCTTGGGATGACTCAGAAGGCATCATGGTGCTGAGATGAAGTGACAGAGGAGTGCTCAGCACTGAAATATCTCTATCACACCTTCCAAGGCTCAGGATCCATTGTGGAAGAAGTGGTGGAAAGAATGTAAGAGCCAAAGGAAAGGTAGGACTCCTTACAACGTGCTTCTCCAGACACAAAATGGCCTGCATATCCATGACCTCACAGTGCCTGACACTACCTACACAAGACCATCATGCTAGGAGGAAAAGATCATGACATCAAAATAAGAGAGACTGATTGAGATGGGGAGGGGATATGATGGAGAGTGGAGTTGTGAAGGGTAATGGGGAGGAGGAAAGGGAATTACCATGGTTTATTATCTAACAATTATAGAAGTTGTGAATAAAAATAAATTAAATTTTAAAAAAAATTTTAAAAAGGAGGGTCTCCATAAAGATGAGGCTGTGTTCAGAACAATCAGGAGGCCCGTGCCTTGGTTCTCTCTAGGCTTTTCCAGATACAGTGCAGGATTCCCAGCTAAATTTGAATTTCAGACAAATGAGAAATTTTCCAATGTTAATATGTTCAGTGCAATGTTTAAGACAGTCAATAGTATACAATATTTAATGAATTGGGCATAGAGAATCAGGTACAGTGGTGTAATCGCAGCACTTGGGAAATGGAGGCAGGAGGAGAAGTTCAAGGTCATCCTTGGCTACATAGCAAGTTCAAGGCCAGTCTCTCTCTCTCTCTCTCTCTCTCTCTCTCTCTCTGTGTGTGTGTGTGTGTGTGTGTGTGTGTGTGTATGATTTAATACATTGTATATTGTATTCTTCTGACCCTCTTGGTAGACCTCTCCATAGAATTGAGACTTTGACTCTATTTTTATTTATTTAATTGACAGAGAAAGAGGGAAAGAATGAGTGTGCCAGGGCCTCCAGCCACTGCAAACGAACTCCAGATGCGTGTGCACCCCTTTGTGCATCTGGCTAATGTGGGTCCTAGGGAATCGAACCTGGGTTCTTTGGCTTTGCAGGCAAACGTCTTAGCCACTAAGCCATCCTTCCAGCCTGAGACTTTCACTCTAATTCCAGGCGTGTCCAGGGTGATTCATGGAGGTTCAAGGGAAATACAAGGTCCTACCACTCAGTGGGAATGGTGGCGATGGCTATGGCTGTTGGTAAACACAACTACCCAATGCATCTCATCAACATGTCACATTCAAAGAAGCACAAGGTATGAAATTTGTCCAGTAAAGCAAACCAAAACAAACAAACCAAAAAAAAAAAAAAAAACCCAGCTGGGCGTGGTGGCGCACACCTTTAATCCCAGCACTTGGGAGGCAGAGGTAGGAGGATCGCTGTGAGTTCAAGGCCACCTTGAAATTACATAGTGAATTCCAGGTCAGCCTGAGCTAGAGTGACACCCTACCTCGAAAAACCAAAAAAAAAAAAAAAAAAAAAAACAAGCAAAGTAGCACAAGGTGACATCCATTCTTCTAATTTTTGAGATAGAGAGGCTTGCCCTGTATCCCAGGCTGGCCTGTCTCCCGAGTGTGGGGATTGCAGATGTGCCGCCATACCCGGCCGACACCTGCAACTGTAGTGGGTTAACTTTATAACACTCAGCAGTACTTAGGAAAATGATGTGTCTTGGGGACCGGATCAACACGGGAGACTGAGCACATGTTTCATTGCTACTTTCATCCCCAATCCCTGGCAAGGATAGAAATAAATCTTTTAAAATGATAAACTCAGACTCATGTCTGGATAACAGTGTGGCAACCTTGGAGGAGCAGGGCCGCTGAAAGGCAGGGAGTCAACACAATAAGCTAGAGGAGACCGCCGACCAGAACAGGTGCAAGGGGATGGGCAAGGGGGAATGGGCGTTCTTAGAGTTTCCTAAATCAGGCGATGCATCTAAAGGGCAGATTGAGGTCTTAGGATGATCATGAAGGTAGTTATTTGAGAAATAGTGCGACAAGAGGAACATGGGCACATGCACGCGCGCACACACACACAAACAGTGACTGGAACAGTCAACAGGCAGAATTGGAGCCTTGTATGCTGGCCCTGGACTCCCATGACTTTGCCCACATCTAAGATGCCAGGAATCCCTACTGCTGCCCCATTCTGCTGCTCCACACTCCTCCTCCATCTTTTTAGAAAGCTCTTGCCCCTACTTGACAGCAGGAAATAAGCATGAACTTTTGAATTCCTTCCTCCCCCTCCCAAGGTAGCCCAGGCTGACCTGGAATTCACTATGCAGTCTCAGGCTGGCCTTGAACTCACAGCGATCCTCCTATCTCTGCCTCCCAAGTGCTGGGATTAAAAGTGTGCACTATCATGCCTGGCTATTAATATTTTGCTTTTGTTTATTTATTGAAAAAGAGAGAGAGAAAGAATGGGCAAGCCAGGACCTCCAGCAGCTGCAAACTCCAGACTCATGTGCCCCCTTGTGCATCTGGTTTGCAGGTCCTTTGGCATTGCAGGCAAGTAGTAACTTAACCACTAAGCCATCTCTCCAGCTCTTGAATTCCTTTTTATTTTTTTTTTATTTTTAATTTTTTTTTTAATTTTTATTTATTTATTTATTTGAGAGCGACAGACACAGAGGGAAAGACAGATAGAGGGAGAGGGAGAGAATGGGCGCACCAGGGCTTCCAGCCTCTGCAAACAAACTCCAGACGCGTGCGCCCCCTTGTGCCTCTGGCTAACGTGAGACCTGGGGAACCGAGCCTCGAACTGGGGTCCTTAGGCTTCACAGGCAAGCGCTTAACCGCTAAGCCATCTCTCCAGCCCCCTTTTTATTTTTTTAAAGAATAGTTCTTTTATTTATCAGCATTGGGAGGAAGTTGACTATGTTAGGAATTACAGATTCCCGCCACAGCTTTACATGAATTCTGGGGATCTGAACTCAGGTCTTCACACTTGAACGGCAAACGCTTTATCACTGAGCCATCCCCACAAGCCTCAACTTTAAAATTCTTGGTGGGCTGGCAGGCCCTCCTGACTGGTGCCTCAGATTTTCACCTAATTTGCATGACCAACCAGGGCCTACCTGTGTGAACAGAAACTCTTGCACTCAGTTCCTCAGGGCAGGCGGCGGAGGTGAGATGAAGGGGCCCATGGAGGAGAGGACATGGGGAGTTGATGGAGAGAAGAGTCCTGGCTGTGGGGCAAACTCACTGGAGATTGTCTGCGGAAAATTTCTGCACCCACATTGGGCAGATCAGTTGTTACTGCCTCTGAGACCCACTACTGCGTGACGCTTCTTGGTTGGTCTTCTGAAGCCTGCCAGCGACCCTGAGCGGTAACACCATGAGACCTCTTGACAGGTATCCTAAGGCTTGTCAAGAGTTCTGCCCTTGCCCTACTGGCTGGCAAACCCGCAGCCACCAGGGGTACTGTTTTTGTTTAGATTGTTGTTCAGACTGTCCTGTGTAAATAAATCCTTGTTCATTCACCCCTGGTTGTCTGTTCCATTCTTTCGGTGGCTAGACAAGGACCAGGGAAAAAATAGCTCACCATTTCGGTAGCATCTAGGGCGGTAAGACCCACTGACCCTTTCCTTCCCTCCTTCTCCAAGCAACAGTTCACAGTAGCACTTGGTCTCAGATCAGAGGCGTGTGTCTTGGACTTGCATGGGCAAAGCCATAGGCAGAGGGATGCCGTGGGCAGCCGGGGGAAGCCCCATGCCTCTCAAAGGCAGCTTTGAGACCTTCCACACGTCCTCTCATCATCACAGCGGGCTCCAGTCAAACAACAAATGTCCCTCAAATCAATACAGAACAAACCCATTCAGGAGAAGCGCCAGACTCTACAGAAAACAGGCTGGCATTTAAGAAACAGAAGGGACCCAGGCATGGTAGCGCCCTCCTTTAATCCCAGCACTCGGGAGGCAGAGGTAGGAGGATCACCGAGAGTTCGAGGCCACCCTGAGACTATATAGTGAATTCCAGGTCAGCCTGAGGTAGAGTGAGACCCTACCTCGAGAAACCTGAAAAACAAAGCAAAACCAGAACCAAAGGGAGCATACAGTAGAAGCCCAGTGTCTTCAGAGCAGTATGAGGTGAAAGGTGCACTCATCGTATTAAAGAAACCATAGTAGATCCAGGTGCCTTCACGCTTTCCACTTTAGTTCTTAATGACACAATTCCAACTGGCAACAGCTGTATACCTTCACCTCAATTTCCCCCTCCTCGCCCACTCCCAAGGTCCCCTTTGCCAACGTGCAGCCTGTCTGGAGCGCCTTGGAATGAGCATTTCCTACCCTGCAAGAAGCCCACAGTCAATGGCCAGTACCTGATAGGTACTTTAGCTCCCCCACCCTGGCCAGTCCACAATCACACCTGAGTACTTTGATGGCACGTGTGGTGGTTTGAGTCAGGTGTCTCCCATCAGCTTAGGTGTTCTGAATGCTAGGACCCCAGCTGGTGGCAATTTGGGAAATTGGATCCCTCTGGAGGTGGTGTATTGTTGGGGGCAGGCTCATGGGTGTTATAGCCAGCTTCCCCTTAACAGTGTTTGGCACACTCTCCTATTGCTGTTGACCGCCTGATGTTGGCCGGCAGGTGATGTCCACCTTCTTCTGCTCATGCCATTGTTTCCCCTGCCATCATAGAGCGTCCCCTCGAGCCTATAAGCCAAAATCAACCCTTTTCCCCCACTAGCTGCTTTTAGCTGGGTGTTCTCTGCCAGCAATGTGAAGGTGACTGTCGCCGTACTCTCAAGAGCTGCTAGAACTAGGAGGTGACGCCTGGTTAGAGGAAGTAGGTGACATGCCTTAGAAGGATGTATCTTATGCCAGGCCCCTTTCTTCCCGTCTCACTGCTCCCTGGCCACCAGGAGGTGAGCAGCTGTCCACCACACCCTTTCTGCCACGATGCCCTGCCGCAGCCCAGGCCCAGAAACAATTGACCACATGGGCTGAAACCTCCAAAGCCACGAGGCAAAACTGAATCTTTTCTCCCTCATTTGACCTTCCGAGTAACGCACCCGCCCTCGTGCGTAGTCAAGCAGTACGGCTCAGAGGTTAGAACGTAAGTAGTGTGTTTCAGAGGGCAGCTGGGGAGAGTGCCAGAGCAGAACTGGAGAATTAGGCCTGTAGCTAATGGGGGGTGAGTATCCGCACTTAGGAAGGTGGAGTACCTAACGGCAGGAAAATGTGATGCACATACAGTTATCGTGTGGTTACAGAGCTGGTCTAGGCTCATTTCACCAATATGTTGTCCTGAGAGCAATACATTGAGGGAGAATTAGAGGGAGGCTTTATTTATTTTATTTTATTTTTTATTTTATTTTAGAGGGAGAAAGAGGCAGAGAGAGAATGGATGCGCCAGGGCCTCCAGCCACTACAGTCGAACTCCAGATGCATGCGCCCCCTCGTGCATCTGGCTTACGTGGGTCCTGGAGAATCAAACCGGGATCCTTTGGCTTTGCAGGCAAATGCCTTCATCGCTAAGCCATCTCTCCAGCCTTAGAGGGAGTTTTTTAAATTGTGTGTGTGTGTGTGTGTGCATGGCACACATATGGAAGACTGAGAACAACCTCAGGGTGTGTGTATTTTTTCTTTCACCCCTCTTGAGACAGGGTCTCTTGTCTTTCTGTGTGTGTGTGTGTGCGTGTGTGTGTGCACGCGCGCGTGCGCCAGTCTAGCCGGCCTGCCAGTTTCCAGATCCTTCTGGCTCTACCTCTCATTGCCATAGCCAAGTTGGCATCTCCTAAGAACCAGTTTTTGGTTTTTTTTTTTTTTTTTTGAGACAGGGTCTTATGTATCCCAGGCTGACCTCAGGCTTTTTAAAAAATATATACTTTATTTATTTATTTGAGAAAGAGGGAGAAGGAGAGAGAGAGAGAATGGGTGCACCAGGACCTCCAGCCACAGCAAACGAACTCCAGACGCATGTGCCCCCTCATGCATCTGGCTTACGTGGGTCCTGGGAAATCGAACCTGGGTCCTCAGGCTCTGCAGGCAAATGTCTTAACCGCTAAGCCATTTACCCAGCCCTGACCTCAGACTTTTGATGTAGCCAGGAATGCCCTTGACTTTCTGATCCTCCTGTCTTCGCCTCCCACACACACCGCCATGCTTGGTCTATGCAGCGCTGGGGATCCAGCCCAGAGATCCCATAGGTTAGGAAAGCACTCTACCAACTGAGCTATGTGCCCAGCCCCAAAGAGATGTATTCTTTCATTTCCATGTTACAGAGGAGAGGTCTGAGGTTCAGGGAGGTTCAATGACTTGCTCACCATCACGCAGCCAAGGCAGGGCAGGGCAGAACAGGGCAAGGCAAGCGCGTAATCACGATAGCTACCTGCTTCCAGGTGCACGTAATTGGCACACATGGTGCTGGGTGAAGTGCAAAATGCCAGTCAGTGTTTCAGCAATGTTTGTTCAATGCAGTGACAAAACACACAGTTTCTATTAATACCCTTAAATGTTTACTTTCTGGAAAGAGTCCCATTGTATTTTTGCCCAGGGACTTCCCGTCCCACCCATGGGAGGCTAGTCACGACTGCCTATGAGGTAGTCCAGTCTCCATAGGGACCAAGTTTGGAGGCGACACTGCGAAGAAGGGGAGAAAAAGGAAGGGGCAGGACAACAGGAGAGGGACCTGGAGTCTGTTTTCTTTTCTTTTTTTTTTATATATAACTTATTTATTTAATTGAGTGAGAGAGAGAGGAAGAGGCAGAGAGAAAGAAAGAATGGGTGCGCCAGGGCCTCCAGCCACTGCAAATGAACTCCAGACGCGTGTGCCCCCTTGTGCTTCTGGCTTACATGAGCCCTGGGGAATTGAACCTGGGTCCTTGGGCTTCGCAGGCAAGCACCTTAACTGCCAAGCCATTTCTTCAGCCCCTGGAGTCTGTTTTCTTTTTCTCTTTTCTTTCTTTATTTCTTTCTTTTTTTTTTTTTTTGAGGTAGGGTAGCCAGACTGACCTGGAATTCTCACACTATAATCTCAGGGTGCCCTTGAACTCATATGGCGATCCTCCTACCCCTGCCTCCCGAGTGCTGGGATTACAGGCGGCTGTGGAGTCTGTTTTCTGTGTGGGAGTGATGGTCGTCTCTATCCTGTAGGCTCGGCCTTTTCTTCCAAGTTCCTGTGGCTGAGACCAGCGGCGAGCGGGAGGGACGTGGTGACCACCGCAAGGGGCTGCACAGTCACCAGAATCATCGCACAGTGGCTTCAGAGTGACCGGCACCCAAGGACGCTTTAGCCATTGTCCCTCTGTTGGACGTGGGGCAAGGACCTTGCAAGAAGGAGGCTGGAGGAGGCCACAAAGTCACCACAGCTGCCCAACTTCCCCGCCCCATAGACCTCTGGCCATGCTGGAAGTTTCTTTGTCCAGGGTTTCTTTAGTCCAGTCCTTCCCTCCCACACTTCTGATGTGGGTCAGACTCGGGGCATGAGGAAATAGGGACTCCTAGGGTCATGTGGGGATGTGGGTTTTGGGGACCAAGTGAGGGCTCTGTGGCTTTGTGGTTTTGTGCCTGAGCGATTGATTTCACTTCCTTAGGTCTCAGGTTCCTGCCTGTGATATAGGGAGTCTGTCCAGACACACCTACAGAGCGGCGCGGGGGTGGGGGGTGGGGGGGAGACAGGGTCTGCAGATCACCGCCCAGTTGCCACCATTACTGTAACTATGCCCAGTCCACAGAATACAGCTTCAGGAGAAAGGTGGCCGGGCACTCGGGGGAAGGAAAGACAGAGGGGTCCAGCCAGACCTTGGAGGAGGAGAGAGGGAAGGGTTAAGGAAATATATCTCCTCCCCACATCTTCTCCAGTGGCTTCTCCATGGGGCCAGAGGAAAGGGAAAATCTGGAAGGGGGAGGGGGAACCGGCCCAGAGACAGGATGGAGCCTGCACCCCCTTCTCCGGGCCCACACTACCCTCCCCTCAGCCCAGGCAGGCAGCTTCCCGCCAGGTTGGGAAATTGCTGTGGCCTGGAATGTTTCAGCTTGGGGGTGTGTTTTGGAGCCAAGGAGGAAGGTAAAAGTTCTCCAGTTACCAACATTCCTGAGCCAGACCCAGAGCAGGCTGATGGCAGGCACAATTGGGGAGGGGGAGGGGCTGGAGAGCAGAGCTAAACCAGATGCCCTCCCCGGCTCTGCAGCTGTCTCCAGACCTTCTGTGGGGTCACAGACACTCCTCTCCCTGGGCTCATGCCTGAGGACGAGAATGGCGATCATAGCGTGACATCCAGCCCCAAGTGCCCCGTAACCCTAGGGTGCCATCTTGGGTGGGCCCCCAGTGGGCTGCCCACTCATTTCACAGCAGAGAGAGGGCAAAGGGCTTCCCAAGGTCAGCATGCCCATATGCATGCTGGGTCTCATCCTCTTGTCACTGCCACGAGGGACAGAGAAAGCCAGCACCTGCCACTGTCCCTCAGAATGCTGGCTGGAGATGCCCCAGGGCTCCCCATCAGCTGCGAGGAGCTTGCTACACTCAGAACAACGGGCGCTGAAAGAGCGGGGGACTACGCTGGCCCGGCCCTCGTCTTGCCCATGAAGAAAGCGAGGGTCAGGGAAGCCGAATGACCTCACCAAGGTCGCGGCTGTAGTTGACTGGGGGCCCAGGGACCCTGTTCCTCCCAGGGCCTCAGGGAGTCTCGCTGAGTCTTGCCCAGCTGTGACCTTACAGATTTTGAAAGCGGCTCAAATCTCAGCGGGCTCTCTGGAGAATGTCCATTCTGAGCAGCTACCTCTTTGATGGCTCCTCTGGGCCCAAGTGGATTGATTTGGGTTAAACGCGTGGATTTATGTCACCTTGTGATGTTGGTAACAGAGCTCAGGTTCTGGGATTGCACATCTGGGCTTGAATCCTGTCTGTCTCTAACTGACTAAACTTGGTCAGATAAGTTAAAAGATTATTTTGGGGCCTGGAGAGATGGCTGTACATTTAAAAGCATTTGGCCTGTCAGGGTTCAATTTTCCCCGCAGCCACACACCACTTTGTGCATCTGGTTTTACATGGGTACTGGGAAATTGAACCCGGATCATCAAGCTTTGCAAGCAAATTATTTTAACTTTTAATTTTTTTTTTAAATTTTGGCTTTTCAAGGTAGGGTCTCATTCTAGCTCAGGCTGACCTGGAATTCACTATGTAGTCTCAGGGTGGCCTCTAACTCACAGCGATCCTCCTACCTCTGTCTCCCGAGTGCTAGGATTAAAGGTGTGTGCCACCATGCCCAGCTAACTTTTGAGACATCTCTCCAACCTCCAAAATAGATTTTTTTTTAAAGAAGGCTATTTTTTGACCAAATTATAAAAGTACATGTGTAGGGCTGGGCTAGAGAGATGGCTTAGCAGTTAAGGGACTTGCCTGCAAAGCCTAACAACCCAGATTTGATTCTCCAGTATCCATGTAAAGTCAAATGCACAAAGGGGTACATGCATATGGAGTTCATTTGCACTGACTGGAGATCTTGGTGTGCCCATTCTGTCTTCTTTCCATTTCTCTCTGCTTGAAAATAAGTAAATAAAATTAAATTTAAAAAATATTTTAGCCTGCCACGGAGGTTTATGCCTTTAATCCCAGCGCTTGGGAGGCAGAAGTAGGTGGATTGCCATGAGTTCAAGACCACCCTGAGTCTACATAGTGAATTCCAGGTCAGCCTGGGCTACAGTGAGACCCTACCTACCTTAAAAAAAAAAAAAAGAGTGCATGTGCAAACTTGAAAGCGTGTAAATTGAGAAATAAGTTTTTCTCCTTCCCTTGTTCCCCAGTCTCCCACGTTTCCTTCCTGGTGACTTGTCCTTTCCTGTGGTCTTCCCACAGCTGCTGAGGGAATGTGCAGTGTAGAATGGCCCCCACGAGCCAAGGGCCCATCGGGCTTCCCCGGGAGTGGAAGGGACAAGGGCAGCAGCAGCTCACCAGGTCTGCTCCACTGCCTATCCTTGCCTTTAAAGCTTCCCCGGGCAAGAAGGCAAGACGGAGTTTCCAGACACGGATGCCCACGATCACCCGGAAATGGTGCCTTTTTCCATTGAACAAACAGCAGTGGCTGGCTCCCGTTCATTTGAATCAGGGCTGGTCATGTGCCTTGAATTGACTAATGGAAGGAAGAAAAAAAAAAAAAAAAAAAAGGCACTGGGCCAAGTCCAGGCCAGACTCTTTTTTATTTTTATTTTTATTTTTATTTTTATTTTTGTTTGTTTCTGGAAGTAAGGTTTCAGTCTAGCCCAAGCTGACCTGGAATTCACTATATAATCTTGGGGTGGCCTCGAGCTCACTGCAATCTGCCTCCCGGGGGATAGGATTGAAGGTGTGCATCACCACGCCAGGCCAGGCCCTACTCTTCAGAGACCTGATAGGCTCTAACTCTGCCACCAGAGGCCCCGGCTGCCCTGGGCACTAAGGAAGCCCCAGCTGACCAGGGGTGGGACAAAGAGGGCATGGGAGGATGTCACCGTCTGGGACGAGAGGCTATGTGGAAAGAGGAGGCCAGGAGTGTCCTTGCCATGATTTCTTCTCCTGGAGTGTGGGGAAGGCCCAGGAGCAAAAACTTCATGGTCACATTTTTTCTCCTAATAAGGATTATTAACATGAGCTCTTTCTTTAGTATTCTCTTACTATTGAAAGCTGTGTACATAATATGTAAAAATAGTTTTTAAAATAACATAATGTACTCCTTATACTCACCACTAGCTTAAGAAAACATTTCACTATCTTACAAGTGCTTCATGCATCATCTCTGCATCATAGAACTCTGTTCCCTCCATGACAGTAACAACATTTCTATATCTGTATTGCATGTTAATTATTTCTGATCTTCCTTGGTTGTCTTACCATCTATATAGGTGTCCTTAAAATAATGTGAATTAGCTGGGCATGGTGGTGCACGCCTTTAATCCCAGCACTCGGGAGGCAGAGGTGGGAGGATGGTCATGAGTTCGAGGCCACCCTGAGACTACATAGCGAATTCCAGATCAGCCTGGGCCAGAGTGAGACCCTACCTTGATAAACAAACAAACAAAAAGAGAGAGAGAGAGAGAGAGAGAGAGAGAATGAATTAAAGTGGGGCGGGGGGTGCTGGAGAGATGGCTTAGCAGTTAAGGTACTTCCCTGTGAAATCTAAGGACCCAGGTTCCATTCTCCATCCAGGTCCTATGTAATCCAGATGCACATGGTGGTACATGCATCTCAAAGTTCATTTGCAGTGGCTAGAGGTCCTGGTGTGCCCCTTCTCACTCTCTGTCTCTCTCTCTTCCTCTCTCCATCTCTAATAATTTTTTTTTTTAAATGTGTTCATGGGGAGGCCTCTGAGGATCAGGCTCTGCGGGATGTAGCGCCCAGGTACCCCCCCACCAACCCCACCACAGGCATCCCTGCCCAGCCTGTTTATCACCACAGGAAGACCTCTGCCCCCTTGGACCTGGGAGAACCACCCCCCACAACCTTTTCCCAAGCTGAAGCTACAGGCTATTGAGGTACTAGCAAGATGTCTTCCCACGGAGCATCTGCGGAAGCCCAGGGCAGTGGGGCTCCTGCCAGCAACGGGGAACCCGACCCACTAGAGCTGGCTGAACTGGGACCCCTGCTGGAGGAGAAGGGCTGGCCGGGGAATGCCAACACCACCACCAAAGCTGAAGAAGAGCAAACCTGCCCGGTGCCCAGGAAGAAGAGGAGGTGCGCGTGCTGACACTTCCCCGGCAGGCCCACCATGCTGCGGGGAGGAAGGAGGGGCTGGTGTGTCAGGTCTGGGAGGGACGTTGGATGGTCACCCCACATGATGTGCTTCCTGACCGGCTGAAAGACAAGGACTCCCTGCTACCCGGCCACAGACCACCTAGGCCCTCTTCTCGGCCTCGCTTCAAGAGCGTCTTTCGCAGTCACACAGAAACTGGCAACATCTGGACCCAGTTACTTGGTTTTGTGCTGTTTCTGGGCTTGGGAATCTTGACCATGCTCCAACCAGATACGTACTTCATGGCTCCGCTGCAGGAGAAGGCGGTTTTGGGGATGTTCTTTTTGGGTGCAGTGCTCTGCCTCAGCTTCTCCTGGCTCTTCCACCTTCAGAGAAAGTCTTCCGGGCTTTTTCCAAATTGGACTATTCGGGGATTGCTCTACTCATCGTGGGGAGCTTTGTCCCCTGGCTCCATGATTCCTTCTACTGCTCCCCACAACCTCGGATCATCTCCCTCACCATCGTCTGTGTCTTGGGCATTTCTGCCATCACTGTGGCACAGTGGGACCGGTTTGCCACTCCTGAGCACCATCAGACAAGAGCAGGCATGTCCCTGGGACTTGGTTTGAGTGGCATCGTGCCTACGGTGCACGTCACCATTGCAGAGGGCTTCGCCAAGGCCACCACCGTGGGCCAGATGGGTGGGTTCTTCCTCATGGCCGTGACTTACATCTCCGGAGCTGGCCTCTATGCTGCTCGCCTTCCTGAACACTTCTTTTCTGGAAAATTTGACATATGGTTCCAGTCTCATCAGATTTTCCACATCCTGGTGGCGGTGGCGGCTTTTGTTCAGTTCTATGGCGTCTCCAACCTTCAGGAATTCCGTGATGGCCTAGAAGGGGGCTGTACTGATGACTCCCTGCTCTGAGCTTTCCCACCTGAGGGGTGCAGAAGGAACTTCCCAAGTGCTTTCAAAAAATAACTTCTTTGCTGAAGCAAGAGGAAGAGTCTGGGTCGTTTGTTTCTAGAAGAAACCTCTTACAGAATCCAATACCAGTCAAGCTTCAGCTCACTTTCCCGGCCACTGGGCAGTGAACTTTCCATTTTCATTCTCTGCCGGGGGAAGGTGTGAACACGCAGCCATCCCCCTCCTCAGCCATCACCTTCTCAGCAAGGCAACTACTGGTCCTTCACAGACACACGACTTTGAACTCACATTGAGATTTTACCCCCTCCAACCATTTTGGGAAAAAAATTATGGCCTGCAACTCTTCATAAACTATATTTGTTTGTTTTTCTTGAAGAAAATATCCCTTCCTTGACCCTTTCCTTACTTTGTAACCTGGCTTATAACAAGCCAGCCTTTTTTTTTTTTTTTTTTTTTTTTTCCCTTCAAGGAAGGGTCTCACTCTGGTCCAGGTTGACCTGGAATTCACTATGTAGTCTCAGGGTGGCCTTGAACTCATAACCATCCTCCTTACCTCTGCCTTCCAAGTGCTGGGATTAAAGGCGTGCACCACCACGCCTGGCCTTGTAGCACACTTTTCAAAAACAATTATAACCTAGTCCTATCTTAAAAGCACACTTTTCAAAAACAATTATAACCTAGTCCTATCTTTCTAGGGTCTAGACTTGCTTACACACCAGGAAGAATGAATCCACCAACTTTTACATACCCCAGCTAATCATGGAAATATGTCCAGACTTCAGATAACTTGAATTTTGATTGTCTTTCTTAGCAGAATAATGTAAAATTAAAATCGAGAAAGACATTTAATGCTAAGCTTTAAGAAGAATCCTATTGTTGCTACGTATCTTGATGCATAGACTATGGTGATAATAAAAGTAAAGAAGACCAAAAAAAAACTGTTCAGCCAGGCAGGGCGGTGCATGCCTTTAATCCCAGCACTTGGAAGGCAGAGGTAAGGAGGATGGTTATGAGTTCAAGGTCACCCTGAGACTAAATAGTGAATTCCAAATCAGCCTGGATTAGTGAGACCCTACCTCAAAATGACTTAACTGCTAAGCCATCTCCCCAGCCCCAGTTTTGATTTTTTTTATATTTACTTACACAAACTATGTTTCCTTAATATTACGTTTAGTTCATTAATATTATTCATTCATTCATTCTCAAGAAGTCCTTCCCTAAGGGCCTACTGGTGGAGCACCTGGCCACTTGCCTAGCACAGTCAAGGCCTTGGATTTGATCCCTAGAACCACAAAAATCAATCAATTGATAGATTAAAGTGACAAAATCCCTGGCCAGAGTGATTTGAAAAAGTTTATTATTATTAGTTTTTTATTCTTTTGCCACTCAGGCTGGATTCTCTCCCTCCAGCTCCCCTAAAAGGAGAGCAGGAGCCATCATCATTGGCAAGTGGCAGTTGATGCAAAGCGACACCAAGAGCCGCTTCACGCTGGGGAGAGGGCGCTGCGCCTCCTCCCGTGGTTTCCGATGCTCTTCACAGTCACAAACTACAGAAACGACCCCCAAGCCGGCATGGTGGCGCACGCCTTTACTCCCAGCACTCCGGAGGCAGAGGTAGGAAGATTGCCGAGAGTTCGAGGCCAGCCTGAGAGACTCATAGTGAATTTCAGGTCAGCCTGGACTAGAGTGAGACCCTGCCTTGAAAAAACAAACAAACGAACAACCACCACCACAACAAAAAACAAAACAAAAAAGAAGAAATTAAAAGAAATGATCCCTGAAAGTATGGTCTTTTATTTCAGCTTATTGTTGGAGGCTACGGTTCATCATGGTGGGGAGGCAGTTAAAGGCAGTTGGTCACATTCAGTCTGTGGGAAACAGAGCAATATATATCAGTGCCTAGCAAGCTCTCCTTTTATTTGTTTGTTTGTTTATTTTTCCTGGGTAGAGTCTCACTCTAGTCCAGGCTGACCTGAAATTCACTATGCAGTCTCAGGGTGGCCTCGAACTCACATTGATCCTCGTACCACTACCTCCCAAGTGCTGGGATTAAACGCATGTGCCACCATGCCCAGTTTATTTTATTTTTGTTTTGCTTTTTTGATTATTTGTTTATGAGAGAGAAAGAGAGAATGAGCTTGCCAGGGCCTCTCCAGGGCCTCCAGCCACTGCATACGAACTCCAGACATATGTGCCCCCTTGTGTATCTGGCTTACGTGGGTCCTGGGCAATCGAACCTGGGTCCTTAAGCTTTGTAGGCAAACGCCATAACCTCTAAGCCATTTCCCCAGTCCCCTGGCTGTAACATTCTCTCTGCCACCTCTTCCACACATTGGTCCTTGAGCCTTGGAGTGTGTGATAGAGATGTCTCACGCTAAACACTCCACTGTCACTTCTCAGCACTTGGGCCATTTTGAAGTCACCCTAATGGCACCTACCATCTGAAAATAGAAGTTTCTTTAATCAAAAGTGAGAGTAGCATTACTGTTTGTTGCAGTGAGGTCCGCATTGCTGGTAGAAATCACCCAACCAAGAGCAGCTTGTGGAAAAAAAAAAGAGAGAGATTTATTTTGGCTTACAGGCTCAAGGGGGAAGCTCCACAATGGCAGGGAAAGTGATGGCATGAGCAGAGGGTGGACGTCACCTCCTGGCCCACATAAGGTAGACAACAGGAACAGGAGAGTGTGCCAAACACTGGCAAGGGGGAGCTGGCTATAACACCCATAAGCCTGCCCCCAACAATACACTACCTCCAGGAGGCGTTAATTCCCAAATCTCCATCAGCTGGGAACCTAGCAATTCAGAACACCTAAGTTTATAGGGGACACCTGAATCAAACCACCACACTATATGGGCATAAACAAAAGTGTTTAGAGAGTAGCTTGGTGGCCATAATACATCCATTTAGTCAGACAATAGTAGTAGTTTCCTCCTTAGGGCTTAAGACCTCCTCAGCCATAGGCTTGTTTTTGTTTTCTGAGTTAGGGTCTTACTCTAGCTCAGGCTGACCTGGAATTCACTGTGTCATCTCAGGGTGGTCTCGAACTCACAGCGATCCTCTTACCTCTGCCTCCCAAGTGCTAGGATTAAAGGTGTGCGCCACCATGCCTGGCGTCCACAGGCTTTTGACTAGGTTTTCAGTACTAGGAATGAATTCCCTTCAGTCCAATCAGAGAACAGTTGGTTTCCCCCATAACAAACATGCCACCATTGCACCAGTTGGTACATTAGGCCTGGTTGGCCAGCCCTAAAGCTTGCAGAATCCAGTGCTGGCTAACGCTATTGGTGACTTTTCTCCCTCTAAAGGCTGTGTGCTGCACAGCTTTCTAGCATCCTGACAGCCAGTCCTCAGGGAGGAGGCTTCCAGCTCAGCTCCAGCTTGATTTCCCAGGGACCTGCAGCCAAGCAGGTGGTGTCTTCAGCAATAGGGTCTTACCACCTAATTCTAGTGGGGAACCAAGAGCCTTGGCAATAATCTGTAGTGTTTTTGAGGCATCAGGAGTCTTCTTGACCAACAACTCACTGGAAGATACCCCACCCCTGGCACTGAAATTTTTCTAATAACCTATGACTTCTGGACACAACATTATCTACCTTCACACTAACACATACACACACTCTTTCTCTTTTTTATTTTTATTTTTTTAATTTTCAAGGTAGGGTTTCACTAGCCCAGGCTGAGCTGGAATTTACTATGTAGTTTCAGGGTGGCCTTGAACTCATGGTGATCCTCCTACCTCTGCCTCCCAAGTGCTGGGATTAAAGATGTGGACCACCACACCCGGCTCCTTAAAGTGTTTTATTTTCTTTTTTTGTTTTTTTGAGGTAGGGTCTCATTCTAGCCCAGGCTGACCTGGAATTCACTATGGAGTCTCAGGGTGGCCTCGAACTCGTGGCGATCCTCCTACCTCTGCCTCCCGAGTGCTGGGATTAAAGGTGTGCGCCACCACGCCCGGCTTTCAAAGTGATTTTTTTTTAAATATTTTTTGTTCATTATTTATTTATTTGAGAGCAACAGACACAGAGAGAAAGACAGATAGAGGGAGAGAGAGAGAATGGGTGCGCCAGGGCTTCCAGCCTCTGCAAACGAACTCCAGACGCGTGCGCCCCCTTGTGCATCTGGCTAACGTGGAACCGAGCCTCGAACCGGGTTCCTTAGGCTTCACAGGCAAGCGCTTAACCGCTAAGCCATCTCTCCAGCCCTCCAAGTGATTTTTGTCAGGCATTTCATCCCAACAAGAAGGTCACTAACACAGCTGCTAACACTGGTCATGTTAGAGGAAGAAGCCATGCACACAAGACTTCACTTGTCTTCTATTCCTGTGATACTGACCTGTTCGGTGGCACCCCTGGGCCGCAGTGCTTTCTGAGGAGGAGCTCCACATTCCACCTTCTCCCAGCAGGCAACACTCGTTCTAGGTCCTAGGTGAGGCACACCGAGGCTAAGCAACCTGCTGCAGGATAAGAGCTGGGGTTCGAGTGCAGGCATGGAGGTCCTGTTTGGCCACCATATGACTCCGGCTCTCAGTGGAATTTTCTGTTTGTTGAAAACTTCAGCATTGCAGGGATGGCTCAGCAGACAAGAGCACTTCTATCCTGAGTTCGATCCCCAGCACCTGTGTAAACAGCAGGGCGGGACCACCCATGCCTGTGGAGACCAGCAAATCGCTTAGGCTCACTGGTCAGCCAGTCTGAAGGAACAAAACGGCAGCTCTGGGCGCAGTGAGACTCCATCTCAAAGAAACACTGGATAACTGTTAGAGGACATCTGATGGGTGTGCAGGGTGCCCATCTTCCCAAACATGTACATACACCACACTTCCATCACATCACAATGCTACACACAGAGAATCACAGTACTTTTCTATGTTTTTTTTTTTTAAAAAAAAAAAAACAACCAACATAGGGCTTATAATTAATGACTCCATTGTCTGAGAGTCTCATTATCTATTAGTGGCTTTCATTTCCCTATCACAGCCTGATGGTAGGTCCGGGTGAGGGAAGAATATGACTTTGGGAGTCTGGAGTCCCTGTTTTCACCCAGGTCTACATGGATGGCCAAATGACCTTTCCCCCACCCCTGGCTTCAGCCTCCATCCAGAGCTGGGATGATGCCGGAGCCTACGGCCTCCATGGGCCTCCTGCACAAGGGTTCTCTGGCTCTCTCTGATCTATTTTTATCTGACACCTCTCCCAGGGGCTCGTGGGCCTGAGCTAATTTCCCTGGCTGGCCCTGATCCAGGCAGCTCAGGTGGAGAGTGCTGAGATAATGAGGCCAAGGTCATGGGCCAGTTAGCATCCCTTGGAGGAAAGTGGCTTTGCAGCCGGACTCTGACTCTCTCATCAGCCACTGGGCTAAGGTACAGGCAGCCCTGAGGGAAGAGAGGAAAACAAAATCAGCCCCTGCAAGTCAGCACTTTCAGTAAAAGCCACCAGGAGACCAGGTCCCAGATAGTCCCGTGACTGCAGGGCAGTGTGTCCCAGAGCCACATCCATAAACCAAAGTGACTGGCAGAGTGTGTGGGGTGGGGAAGGGACCAGATGGCCCATCAATTCATCCCCCTGACACCTGGTCAAGCCAGGAGGATGAGGACTGATTCCATTTCTGAACATCTCTTCTAAAGCAAAGGGCATGTCCACCTTTACCCAAGGTCACCTACTGCATGGCATTGTTTTCAGACATTCTATTCCATAGAGCATGGGAAGCTCATTTATTTAGAGAGAAATTGTGTGAGAGCTCCAGAAGAAAGAATCAATTTCTTTGAAAATGCACTCCCCACCTGTGATTTGAAGTTTTTTTGTACCCCATGTCTTGCAAATTTGAATTTTCTCATCCCAGATTTTTAAATTCAGTCCAGTGAATACATATTATTATGATATTATATAACCATTAGTTAAGTTCTTTAAAAATTTTTTTTGCTTATTTTTATTTATTTGAGAGTGACAGATAAAGAGGCAGAGAGACAGAGAGAATGGGCACACCAGGGCCTCCAGCCACAACAAATGAACTCCAGATGCATCTGGCTTACATGGGTCCTAGGGAATTGAGCCTTGAACCGGGGTCCTTAGGCTTCACAAGCAAGTGCTTAACCACTAAGCCATCTCTCCAGCCCCCTAGTTAAGTTCTTTGTTTAAATACTTTTATTTATTTATTTGCAAGGAGGGAGGGAGGGAAGGGGAGAGAGACAGAATGGGCACACCAGGGTCTCTTACTTTTTCAAATGAACTCCAGATGCATGTGCCAGTTTTCTGTGAGTACCGGGGAATTGAACCCAGGCCGTCAGGCTTTGCAATCGAGCACTCTTAACCACTGAGCCGTTTCTCTGTCCCCCCCTCACCACTAGCTAACTTCTGACTGTAAAACAAGCTGTGGATAAACACATGTTACTTCATTTAATATTCATGACAACGATGTTAGATGGGTATTGTCACTAACAGAGACAGATGGAAGGAATTTGTACAATTTCACCTGGGTGGTGAGTTTATGAGGTTCACACTCCAAAGCTGACACCTCTGGTCAGTTACAGTCAGTGCCAGTGTGGTGGTTTGATTCAGCTGTCCGCCATACGATTAAGCGTTCTGATTGCTAGGTCCTCAGCTGGTGGCAATTTGGGAATTGGGGCTTCCTGGAGATGATGCATCACTGGGGGCAGGCTTATGGGTGATATAGCCAGCTTCCCCTTGCCAGTGTTTGGCACACTCTCCTGCTTCTGTTGTCCATCTTACGTTGGCCAGGAAGAGGTGTCCACTCTCTGATCATGACAGCATTTCCCCCTGCCATCATGGAGCTTCCCCTCGAGTCTGTCAGCCAAAATAAACGTTTTCCTCCCACAAGCTGCTCTTGGACGGGTTCTTTGGGCAGCACCTGGGCAGTGACCACAACAGCCACTCGTTAGCACTTGTTCTGCACACCAGTGTCTGTGCGTGAGGCACTGCAGAGAGTGATGCCCAGACCCCAGAGTCACTTGCATGCTTTCATTTGTGTCCCTCACATAACCACCAAAAATTAAAGAAATGAACACTGGACTAGCAGTTGCCAGGGGTCAAGGAGGGTGGGTGGAAAGAAAGTGTGGCAGCTGGGCGTGGCGGCACCTGCCTTTAATCCTGGCACTCGGGAGGCAGAGGTAGGAGGATCGCCGTGAGTTCGAGGCCAGCCTGACGGGGTAGGGAAATGGCTCAGTGGCTAAAGGTGCTTGCTTGCAGAGCTAGCTGGCTCATGTAAAGCTGAAAGGGCATTTGTTTACAGCGACAAGACAGTGTGGTGGTGCCTGCCTGACACACACATATAAATATATAAAAATAAAAATCAAGAATGAACTGCTTCTACCTTCAAGGAATTCATGACCAAGGATGACGCTGCACACCTTTCCACACATCACAGTGGGTGTCAGAGAGTAGCCCAGCCTGGATGGGAGGACGCTGTGACCAGTGTCCTGGAGGGAGGGAGGACGCCTGGGCGGGAGGACGGTGGAGCGAGCGAGCTGTGGATCTTCTTTTCTCAAAGTCATCCCTGGGCCTGAAGACCGGGACCATTCACTCCATTATGCAAAAGCACATAATGCATCCTGTCCCCGGGCTTGTTGAGAACAATTTTAAGTGACAGATAAAATGATCACTTTAAATTTTTCTTAAACCTTTCGTGCTTGCATTGGCGTCTCTGTAGCACACCTAATGAGAGGGGAAACGAGTGCGTGTTCTGGTGTCAGGCGGCAATGGGAGCAGCGCCTGTGTTCAGCATGGGCTTTCACATTCCATTTAGTCACTGGGAGGATGCGAATGGTTTTCTTGTTAGGAAACCATCTCTTCTAAATGCATTTGAGGTGTTTTGAGTGCCATTTTAGTCCTGCTTCTACATACTAGACTAGTGGGTAGAAAATGTTTTGGAGTTAGAAGCTTCTATATTTAAATCTTAATTTCATCACATCAAGTTATGGCCATGACCTTTAGTATCCCTTAACCTGAGTCCTTGAGCTCTGCAATGGGACTTAATAATGGGAAACAGGTCAATCACACCCAATCCAGAGGACTGCGGTGAGGATCAATGAGAAAACACCTGCCAAAGAACCCAGTGTGATTCCTGGCCGCTGGGCCTGAGCCCACGCACCCCGTGCAAACCAGCTAAGCCTCCTGGAACTGGGGCGCCGCGGCTGTCGACGCAGGAGAAGTTGCATGGCAAGTGGGTTTCCCTGGCTCTTCAGCTTCTAGGCAGAACAGTCACACATCTGTATTTCTCTGTCTGGTGCAACCTCTCCCACCCTCTCGGTTGGATTTCAGAACCTATTCAATTCTTTTAATGGTTTGAGGAGCCGCCGCTCCTCCCCCCCTCCCACCCCCCCCCCCCCCCGCAGCCCCGCCGTAGTGTTTCTGGTGTTTTCAATTTAGAGCCTCTCCCTCCCCTCTTCCTGGGGCTCGCCAGGGGCCCCTCCCGGCTCAGGCTTTGTGCATCTCCCGTTACCGCTGACGTCAGAAGCAGCCTTTCCGCGGGCGCGGGCCTCCAGGTCCCCAGGGGCTGCGAGGGTGCAGGTCTGTGCCAACAGCGCCACCTCCTGTCCTTGCCGAAGCTGCTGCTGGTAGCGAGCAAGGCTCCCCACTGCCCCAGATCTCTTACTGCAGCTGGGGCTAGAGAATTCATCTCAGGTTCTGCACAGCCTGCGAATGGGGGGCCCGGCGTTCAGAAGACTCCCCTTGCGCTCCCCACAGCAGCCACAGACCTTCACTGATGTAGTCTGCTGCCTGGAACACCCTTGGACCACTTTCCACCCCAGTCTCCATCCCTAGACCAGCCTTTGACCTCCCAGGAGTAGCTCCAACATCACGGGAAGCTTTGTTTTGACTCTGGACTAGCACCTGCCTCCTCCAGCCGCTGCACACCCCTTGCTTGAGATCTGCCCCTTAGCGTTGGAATGGCAAGTGAAGGATCTGCAAGAAGGAATACCCATAAACCGAGAGCATTTCCAAATATCAAATCTTATCTTAGGGTGGGGGCCCTGGAGGGATGGTTAAGGCGCTTGCCTGCAAAGCCAAAGGACGCAGGCTCAATTTCCCCAGGACCCATGTAAACCAGATGCACAAGATGGCGCATGTGTCTGGAGTCCGTTTGCAGTGCCTAGAGGCCCCGGTGCATCCATTGCTCTTTCTGCCTCCCTCTTTCTCTCTCATAAAGACATAGATTTTTTTCTCAAGGTAGGGTTTCACTGTAGCTCAGGTTGAAATTCTCTATGTGGTCTTAGGCTGGCCTCAAACTCACATGATTCTCCTACCTCTACCTCCCGAGTGCTGGGATTAAAGGCATGCACCCCCATGCTCGGCCATTAAATAAGGCAGGTAGACAAGATTAAGTGTCACTTGACAGCCAGGTGTGGTGGTGCACACCTTTAATCCCAGCACTCAGGAGGCAGAGGTTAGGAGGATCAATGTGAGTTTGAGGCCACCCTGAGACTACATAGTGACTTCCAGGCCAGCCTGGGACAGAGTAAGACCCTTCCTTGAAAAAAAAAGAAAACAAAGAACAAGGCTCAGCACGGTGTTGCATACCTTTAATCCAGCACTGGGGAGGCTGAGGTAGGAGGATCACTGTGAGTTCGAGGCCACCCTGAGACTACATAGTGAATTCCAGGTCAGCCTGAGCTAAAGTGAGACTCTACCTCAAAGAACAACAACAAAAAACTAAAACAAACAATCAAACAAAAACCTTATATTCAGAATCCTTCTCAGGGGACAACCCCCCCCCACACACACACACACAAGTTGCTCACACATGTACTGCGACCATCAAGGGAGAGACGCCTTTTGTTCTTAATGAGCAGTCTCTGTTGGTCCCCACCTGCCGCAGGAGGTGCCAGGAGAGGAATCGTCTCCTTTGTTCTCCATTTGCCATGGACCTAACCCCCAGCTTCCTTGTGTCCGGAACAAGCCTTCCTTTGTCTGGGCAGATCTGCCAGTCACGAGAGGCCCCGCCCTCTGCCCTTCAGGACCTTGTCACATAGCCTAGGTTGGAATCCAGGCTCTTCTACCTAAACTTCCTGCGCCTCGGAGCCTGCATTCACCAGATTAGATCAATAATTATTTCCTTTAAGTGGGATTTTGAGGCCAGATGGGGAAGGAAGCCGGGGGTCCCACCTGTCCCCTGTGATCGCTGACCAATGAGGTCTGACAACTTCAGCACTCGTTCTGTTGATTTATAGCCAGACACACCCTCCTGTATCCAATCCGGCTGAAAGGGAAACTAACTGAAAGCACACGGAAAGAGCTGGCCAGCCAGGCTCCGCCCTCACTCCAGAGCCACCCAGGCTGCTCGCTCAGAAATGGACCACGTCCAGCTTTATCCCACAGCCCTGCAGGAGACCTCTGCAATCTCCTCCAAATCCTGCCCTGTGCTCACTGTGGCCCTTGCTCATTCTTCAACCTGGGCTCACTGGCCTTCCCAGCCCTGCTGTACCCCAGTTTATAGCCTTTACCTGGAAGATAACAGGTGCTCCAGAAATACAGCACACATGGCTGTTTCATCTTGTTTTGCTTTTATCCTGATACTGCTAATAAAGGAATCTCAGAAGCCGGGCGTGGTGACGCACGCCTTTAATCCCAGAGGTAGGAGGATCAACTGAGTTTGAGGCCACCCTGAGACTACATAGTAAATTTCAGGTCAGCCTGGGCTAGAGTGAGACCCTATTTTGGAAAACAAAACAAACAAACAAACAAAAGAAGGTCAGTATAACTCAAGTTTTCCAGCATGTTAAAGTTTTATGCATCTGGAGTTGGGATCCTCCTACCTCAACCTCCCAAGCGCTGGGATTAAAGGCGTGTGCTACCATGCCTAGCTCTAAAATATGTACTAATTTTGTGTGTGTACACACATGTCACACTAGGGTCTGTTGTGACTGCAAATGAACATCAGATACTTGTGCCACTTTTTGTGTCTGGTTTATGTGGGTGGCTTGGACTTGAACCTGGGTTGGCAGGATCTGCAAGCAAGAACTTTTAACTGCTGAGCCATCTTCCCAGCCCCTGCATTAAAGTTTTGAAGCAGATCTGGAGTGAGTTTTCATACACTTGGCCTCCTGAATACTGTCGTCTCCTTTTCTTCAGTTTTACTTTTCAAAGATTTCAGTTACTGAAAAATTACATGAATTACATGAAAAATTCCAGAAATAAACAATTTACACTCTTCAATTATGAGTTATTTTGAGTAGTATAATGAATTTTTTTGCCATCTCATGAAAAAGTGACTCATTTAAAAATGCATCTGGAGTTCATTTGCAGTGGCTGAAGGCCCTGGCACGTCCATTCTCTCTCTGCTTCTTTCTGTCTCTCTCTCTCTCAAATAAAAAGAAAGAAAGAAGCTAGGTGTGGTGGCACAGGCCTTTAATCCCAGCACTTGGGAGGCAGAGGTAGTAGGATTGCCATTAGTTCAAGGCTACCCTGAGACAACTGAATGAATTCCAGGACAGTCTGGGCTACAAGGCCCTACCTTGAAAAACAAAAACAAAAACAACAACAAAAGAAAGAGAGAGAGAGATAAACAAGAATGGGTATGCCAGGGCCTCCTTCCACTGCAAACAAACTACAGATGCATGTGCCATTTTGTGCATCTGGCTTTATATGGGTACTAGAGAATTGAACCCAGGCTGCTTTTATCTGCTGAGCCACCTCTCCAGCCCTCCACATTGTTTTCTGAGACAGGATCTCTCACTGAAACTGGAGTTTACTTGATTCCACTAGACTAGCTAGTCAGCAAGCCCCAGGGATCCCCTGTCTGTGCATTCCCAATGCTGAAATCATAGATGTGTGCTGCTATGCCCAACTTTTATGGGGGTGCTAGGAATGCAAGTCCAAGTCTGCATGCTTACATGGCAAGCACTCTAGTGACAGCCCACCCCACAGTCTATGAGACTGTCATTTCTTCCGTGTGCCATTAAGTCACTTATTAGCCATCTCAGTTATCAGGACAGCTATGGTAGTAACACAGTGCTTCTGTATAGTCACGTTATTTTATTTAAGAATTGATTCAAAGCATAACAATAGTGATGGTGGATGTTCAAACATCTCAAAGAGAAGCTGTCAAGTGCTTCCTTTAGGAGAAAAACTGAATAGTCTTGCTTTATAAGGGTATATATGGTATATATGGTACATAGAGTTTTGGTATACTCTCCAGTTCCAGGCATCCACTGGGGGTCTTGGAATATATCTTCTATGGATACAAGAAGACTTAGCAAAAACTGGCAATCTGCAAACCTTTTCCTCCCATCACCCCACAGTTCTGCATAGTTTCCAGCTGTCCCCTATACATACATCATGGCCAGTTTAGCAGGTCCCAGAACCTCTGAAATTTCCATGTTAATCCCACAGTGAAGCTGGTCACACAGAAGATGTGGACACTCCCCCTGGATTCAAATGGTGGGTTGCCTGTATACTGGATTTGACTTTAATCTCTATTAAAGCACTCTTCAGGGCATATACATTGAGGAAAGAATCAGGGCTTGGGGCTGGTGGTAGCTACCTTCACATTACTGGGACAAAGCTCCCAACCAAAAGCAACTGATGGGAGGAAAAATCTTTTAAATATTTTTATTTATTTATTTGACAGAGAAAGAGGGGGGCGAGAGAGACAGAATAGACACTCCAGGGCCTCTAGCCACTGCAAATGAACTCCAGATGCATGTGCCCCCTTGTGCATCTGGCTAACATGGGTCCTGGGGAATCGAACCTGGGTCCTTTGGCTTTGCAGGCAAATGCTTTAACCACTAATCCATCCCTCCAGCATGGAAAATTTTTATTTTGGCTTTCAGTCTCAAGGGAAAGCATCATGATGGCAGGGGAAAGCATAGCATGAGCAAAGGCTGAACATGGCCTCTGCCATAGCAGGTGGGAAACAGCAGCAAGAGAGTGAGATGAACTCTGGCAAGGGGGAGCTGGCTACAATACTCCAAAACCTTCCCACAAAACACACCTCCTCCAACAAGGCTCTACCTCCCAAATTGCTACCAGCTGGGACCAAGCACTCAGAACACACGAGTTTATGGGGGACACCTGATGCAAACCACCACATTTTTCTCCTGATCCCCATAAACTCACAGTCATCTTGATGTGAAATGCATTCAACCCAACTTTAAAAGTCCTCATAGTTTTTACCAATCCCAGTGCTGTTCAAATATCCCCTTAGTCCAAGGTCTCTTAACAATGAGCCCTTAAAACAAAAAACACACAATGGCACAGAGTAAACATTCATACTGCAAAAGCTGACATTGCAAGGAAAGACTGAACTAATGCAAGACCTAAAACAAACAGGGCAAACATCAAATCCTGTAGCTCCAAGTCTGACATCTGTAGCCAGTGACAAAGTCTCTAGGGTGACAATTCTGCCCCTCCAGCCTGGAAGAAACTCCATCTAGAGGCAGGAGCTCTCCTTGGCAGTTGTTCTATAGTTCTGACATCTCCAAAAATCCTGAGGTCTCCACTGCAGTCCACAGTTTGTCCTCATGGCTCCACTGGGCTCCATGCAGGGACTCTAACAACCTGCCTCGTGTTATCCAGTGGCCAATTCCAAAAAACAAACCATGTTGCAAATACAATGACCCCAGGGGGGCTTCACTGCTAAATTGTTGATCCAGGTGGGAATAAAGTTGACTTGAAGAGCAGGAAAATTCATACAGTGTTCTGGCCCCCTGCTTTCAAAAGAGTTAGCAGTCTTCCTACTGTCCCAGTGCTGAGCAGCTGGCCAAATATCAATAACTAAAATCTCTTAAACATTTGCAGCTGAAGCAGGCTGCTGTCTCCTGACTGATTTCTACTTCTCTCTGTGCCATTTTTGACTCTCACACCAGTCTATTTCTTCTAAATTCAACTTCTTGCTTAAGTTCTCAGAACATGGGAAGAATTCAACAAGCCTCTCACAACGAACTCCCTCAAGTCCAGTCTGGACAAAGCTCTCTTCCTCTGATAAGTCAAACTTCACAGTCCACAGTTCTTTCTGCATTTAGGTCTTTCAACTCTGACCAGAATAATCCCTCAAACTCTGCTTATAGCATTGCAGAGCATATTCTAGTCCAAGATTTGCAGTCTCTCCATTTTCTTCCTGTAACTCAGTTCCAAAAGAGCTTATTTATAGCAGCAACAACCCCACTCCTGGTATAAATTTTCTGTTGTAATTACCTTCTCATTGCTAGGATAAAGTACCCTACCAAAAGCAGCTGATAGGAGGAAAGTTTTATTTTGACTTAAAGTTTCCAGGGGAAGCTTCATGATGTCAGGAAAAAGCATTGCCTGAGTGAGGTTGGACATCACCTCTGCCACAGCAGGTATAAAACATCAGCAAGACAGTGAACTGAGTTCTAGCAAGGGGGAGCTGGCTATAACACCCCAAACCCACCCCCAACAACATGCCTCCTATAATAAAGCTCCACCTCTCCAATTGCCATCAGCTGGGGATCAAACATTTAAGACATATTAGTTTGTGGGGTCATCTGACTCAAACCACCACAAGACCTGAGGTAACTAGATGTAATGTCTGGTATAAATGCAGTGGATGGGCAGGGCTTTTTATCAAAGTCACGTGTTCTTGTTATAAAGTTACACAGGTTCCGAGAGCTCTTTCTTAATCCTGCTTTCTCACAAACTCTGATAATTTCAGCACATTCCTTTAAAAATTATGTGTATGTATCTGAATGTACATATGGATGTGTGCGTGTGTGTGTTGTGTATGGGCATGTGAAAGCCACGACACACATGTGGAGTTCTAAGGACCACCTCAGAGTGTTTGTTTTTTCCTACCACCTGCTTGAGAAAGGGTGTCTTATGTTTTTAAAAAACAATATATTTTTATGTATTTATTTGAGAGAGAGAGAATGGGCATGCCAGGGCCTCTAGCTACTGCAAAAGAACTCCAGACACATGCACCACCTTGTGCATCTGGTTTACATGGGTACTGGGGAATTGAATCTGGGTCCTCAGTCTTTGCAGGCAAGTGCTTTAGCCTCTAAGCCATATCTCCAGCCCCTCCTATGTTTTTGTTTTGGCTGCTTTGCTTCTTGTGCCCCAGTGTAGCTGGTCCTCAGGCTTCAGGACTCTTCTGGCTCCACCTCACATTGCCTCAGGCACATTAAGATCAAAGATGCTTGCAGCTACTTTGCATCCAGCTTACAGAGGTACTAGGAAGCTGAACTCAGGCTGGCAGGCTTGCAAGCAAGTACCTCTAACTGCTGAGAATCTTCCCAGGCCAGCACATACTTGAACTGCTAAGCCATCTCTGCAGTCCAGCACATACTTTTTTCCCCCTATTTTTGAGAGAGAAAGAGAAAGAGAGAGAGAATGAGAATGGGCACACCAGGGCCTCTAGCCACTGCAAACGAACTCTAGACACACATGCCACCTACATGCATCCAGCCTACATGGGTCCTGGGGATTTGAACCGAGGTCCTTTGGCTTTACAGGCAAACACCTTAACCACTAAGCCATCTCTCCATCTCCACATACTTTTGTAGAGCATAAAACATCAGGAACACAGAGAGGGGTCAGGAGCGCTGAAATGATGGCTGCTACTGAACACTGTGTACGACCTGGGTGCAGCCAGGTGCTCGTTCCTGCTGTTTTCCTGAGGCTGATAAACACTTGCTTACGCCCCCTGGAAAAATGTATGTCACCCTAAGCCCAAACCAGGTCAAAACTCTTCTGAGAAATCTTCCAGCTCCTTCTTGGTGGTGATTGCATGATGCTCTGGGTTGCTTCAATCTGGCCACTTGCTCTTTCCTCATCAGCGTCCCTTGATGGACTGCTGGGATGAGCAGAGTATGAGGGTCCCAAGTGCAGCTGTGATTCTACTACTCTGTGCAAGGCCTGGACCCTCTAGACAGAGGTGAATTGTGGTTGTTAAATGACAGTAGTAAAATTAAAAATAATATATACCAGTTGGGTAGACAGAGCTGCTCGAGTGGACACAGGGAATGGTGGAGTCCTCTACATCAGCTCAGCTCTGCCTCGGGATGTCCTTGCTCTTGAACTGGGAAGCTGAGAGACGGGCAAGTTACCACAGGTTCAGAGGGGAGCAAAGTAAGCAGAGGCAAGTTCTGCCCACTGCTGGATGGCCGTGAGACAGCCATCAGCTGCGGAGGACGTACGGATTCGAGCTGTCTGTGGGCAGCTTTGAATTTCATTTCCTGACCCACTCTGTGAAGATGGTACACATCTTATCAAGAACAGAGGGAGGGAGAGAGAAAGAGATACAGGAATGCAAGTCTACTCCTAACGCTGGGGACTTTGCCCATGGTGCAGCTCTCGCAAGCTTGTGAAGGATGGACAGATGGACCGACTGGATTGCATCAGAAAAGCACACTATGGACTGAAGGCCATGGCACCCCATTCTCTCTCTCTCAATTGGGCTCTTTCTCTTTATCTCTCTATTCCAAATAAATAAATAAAAATTTAATAAAATGGATGGGGGGGCTGAGGATATGGCATAGCAGTTAAGGCATTTGCCTGAAAAGCCAAAGGACCTGGGTTTGATTCCCTAAGACCCACATAAGCCAAATGCACAAGGTAGCACATGTGTCTGGAGTTCGTTTGCAGTGGCTGAATGCCCTGGCATGCCCATTCTCTCTCTCTCTCTCTCTCCCTATGTGCCTCTTTCACTCAAATAAATAAATAAATATTAAAAATTAAAAAAATAAATAAAAAAGCACACTATGGACTGGAGAGATGGCTCAGCGGCTAAGGCGCTTGCCTGCAAAGCCTAAGGATCTATCTATCTATCTTTCTTTTTTTTTTTTAATTTTATTTATTTATTTATTTGAGAGCGACAGACACAGAGAGAAAGACAGATAGAGGGAGAGAGAGAGAATGGGCACGCCAGGGCTTCCAGCCTCTGCAAACGAACTCCAGATGTGTGCGCCCCCTTGTGCATCTGGCTAACGTGGGACCTGGGGAACCGAGCCTCGAACCAGGGTCATTAGGCTTCACAGGCAAGCGCTTAACCGCTAAGCCATCTCTCCAGCCCTCTATCTATCTTTCTATCTAAAGCACACTAGAACTGGGGAGATGGCTCAGTGGAAAGAGCGTGCCCAGAGCCCACACAGAGCTGGATACCGTGGTGTGAGCATCTGTAACCCCACAGTGAGAAGGGAGGCAAAGGCAGGAGAGTTCTCTAGAAGCTTATGGGCCAGATAGCCTGGCAAACAGCAGTGAACAAGAGACCCTGCCCCAAAGAGGGTGGAAGATGGAGACCGACATTTGAAGCTGCCCTCTGACCTCAGCATATGTGCCATGACAGGTGTGTACTGTATTCACACAGATGAAAACACACACACACACACACACACACACACACAGAGAGAGAGAGAGAGAGAGAGAGAGAGAGGACACTGAAGTCTGCAGTGCTCTCCTGGGAGGAGGGTGAGCCTTCCTGCTCTGTTGCACGCGTGGGGACGCAAGCAGAGGCAAGCGCAGTGGCTTGCTGCAGATCACACAGCATGTCACTGAAGGAACTGAGGCTCCAAACCAAGTTCAGTAGGTTCCTGACAAATGGACTCTTGTATAAACAAGAAGTACGCACTCTAGACGAAAACCCAAAATAACTACTTCCAGTCTCAGGATAGTGAACAGAAACAGAAGATTATGAAGGGAATCAGGATGTGGAAAAACGAAACAAAATGGGGCATGGCATGGGTAAAATGGCTCAGTGGGTAAAAGCAAGTGCTATGCAAGTGTGGCAACTTGAGATCCCCAGCACCCACGTGAAACTCTGGATGTGGGAGATGGAGAGATGGCTCAGAGGTTAAGGCGCCTGTGCTGAGACCAGCACGACTTTGACCTCGTGGGGCAACTTGAGGATTAGAAGGAAAGAAAGAAAGACACGAAGAATTGAGTGAAAGCTGGGATCAAGTGGTCTGCAGGCTCTGATGGAGACATGGTAGCACTGCCTAGCCAGTGTTAGTTTATTTTAGACACACTCAGAAAAGCTTTGGCAACAACTTTTTTAAAAATCAAATATAGGGAGGGTACTGAATAGGTAGATATTGTATATATGTAAGTACAATGATTGAGATGGGGAGGTAATATGATGGAGAATGGAATTTCAAAGGGGAAAGTGGGAGGGGGGAAGGGAGGGAATTACCATGTGATATTTTTTTATAATCATGGAAAATGCTAATAAAATTTTTTTTTAATTTTTTTTGTTAATTTTTTATTTATTTATTTGAGAGCGACAGACATAGAAAGACAGAGAGAGAGAGAGAGAGAGAGAGAGAGAGAGAGAGAGAGAGAGAGAGAGAGAATGGGCGCACCAGGGCCTCCAGCCACTGCAAACAAACTCCAGACGCGTGTGCCCCCTTGTGCATCTGGCTAACGTGGGTCCTGGAGAATCGAGCCTCGAACCGGGGTCCTTAGGCTTCACAGGCAAGCGCTTAACCACTAAGCCATCTCTCCAGCCCGCTAATAAAAATTTTTAAAAAATCAAATATAGAAAGAGCATGGGAACGGGTGTGTGCTGGGCAACAAGGTCAGACGGTGTAGGACGAAGGAGGCACCTGCAGACTATTTCCCTGGATGTACTGTCTTCTACGCAAGGTCAGGCCCATGCCAACACTGTGAGAAGAGGGATTAAGGAGGGGCTGTGCCCCACTCTGGCTTCTGTGGTTCATCTGGAGGAAGACTCGGCCTTGCCTATGTCAGTGATTTCGGGTTGTGGCTCTCTGCATCTCCCCCTTCTTTATTATTTAGATGCAAGCAATGAGGACCAATTGCTAATCCAGTGGTGGTTCCTCAAAGCCATTTATAACTGACTAAAAAACAATTCATTACTAGTAGAAATAGCAAAAGTCCCAATGTTATAGGAATTGGGGTTTTTGTTCGTTTTAAAAATATCTTATTTTTATTTATTTATTTGAGAGAAAGGGTAGGGAAGAGAGAGAGAGAGAGAGAGAGAAAGGGTGCACCAGGGCCTTTAGCCACTGCAGAGGAACTCCAGAAGCATGCACCACCATGTGCATCTGGCTTATGTGGGTCCTGGAGAATTGAACCTGAGTCCTTTGGCTTTGCAGGCAAGCACCTTAACCTCTAAGCCATCTCTCCAGCCCTTTTCTTTTTTGTTGTTGTTGTTTTGAGGTAGGGTTTCATTCTAGTCCAGGCTGACCTGGAATTCACTATATAGTCTCAGGGTGGCCTCGAACTCATGGCGATCCTCCTCCCTTTGCCTCCTGAGTGCTGGGATTAAAGGTGTGTGCCATCATGCCCGGCTATTAAGGGAGTTTTGAGAATCTTTGTCAATGCCAATGAACCGGTAAATTTAGGGTACCCCAGATCCAAGTCTTACGAATTTGAGGAATTAAATCTTTAAGCCAGAGGGTAAAGTTTAAAGAGACTTCATTAGATTAAGAGGAGAAAAGTAGAGAGAGCTCCTGCCACGTGGAAGGCAGGAGGGATAGAGACCCCATGTGGGAGGCTTTTAGCAGAGCAGGGACCTAGAAGTTCAGGAAAGGTGAAAAGCCAGAGGCCTTGTTTACCTGGTAAGAATCTATTTATAATCTAACTGTGGTGGGCGTTACCCTCAAGCTGAGATGGTCCTGAGAAAAAGAGCTGATTGGATGAGATGGGATCAAACTCCAAATTCTGGTTTTGTTGAAGCAGGCAGGTGGTATTATATCTCTTCCATTCCTTCTCTTGGGCTGAATCCTGACAAATCCCCCTCATTTACCCTCTCTCTTAAGAAGGCACTCCAGCTGCTGTCAGAGAAAAGAGGTCGATGACTTTAACTACTTCCAGCTGAATAGGGTCGTAGAGCAGTTAGTGTCTCCCAGGACAGTGGGAGCTGCCTAAAGGCCCAAGAGAGAAATCCTTGAGTCAGTCAGACATCCCATTGTCATGTATGTAGATTTTTTTTTTTTGAGCTGGTATAAAAGAATTGTAAGTACTAGTGACATAAGATTGGAGCCCATCTTGGCGATCAGGAAATTTAACATTGTGAGGTGGGCATGGTGGGCAGTCCTGTTAGAAGTGCAATTGAGCAACTTTTTCTTTTTTTTTTCAAGGTAGGGTCTCACTGGAGCCCAGGCTGACCTGGAATTCACTACGGAGTCTCAGGGTGGCCTTGAATTCACAGTGATTCTCCTACCTCTGCCTCCCAAGTGCTGGGATTAAAGGCGTGTGCCACCACGCCCGGCTAATTGAGCAGCTTTTAATGGGTGGTCAAGGTAGCCTGTAAAGATGGAATTAGATTGTTGTATGACCATCAGAGTATGAATTATCTGTAAATGAACAGAGATGAAGGTAAAATAGCAATTGAATATACATAGTTCAAAAACCAACAGAATAACCATGAAGATTATAATAGATATAATCTTTTTCCACCATGAGAAACCTGAGATCCAATTCCAGAACTCTTCACTGGAACAGTAGTGTCTGACATGATCTGAATCTGTTTTTACAAGTTTTGTAAAGTAGAGGAGACATTAGCAGAGTTATCAGGAATATATATATACATAACATTTAACCTTGATAATGGCACTTGTACCATGCTATACTGTTGTAAGTATATCCAAAGCCATATGGCTTTGTATAATCCCCCCCCCCATTTTTAATCATTTGAGCTTTAGAATTAAAAAGGGAGATTCTCCTCAACTATCTCACCAAAGCCTTGTGGGTATTGGGGTAGTTTGAATAGATGCCCTGTAATAGATTCAGGAGCTTATTAAAGTTTCTTGGATTTCCACCCACCTGGCTAGAGGGGGTATCACTGGGCAGATCTTGGGGTCCAGTCCTAAGGTGTGGTAGGGGATTTGAAATTTCAATCTAAAGATGTGCAAAGTGTCTGAGTTCTGCCTGGAATTCCTAAGCGCACTTGTGTGTGATGTGGCTTTTGGATTTTTGGCTTGAGGCTTCTCCTCCCCATTCTCTTTCTGCTTGGTCCTTTAAGAGGAGTCCAACTTCTTGTGCCATTATGAAACTTCCCCTGGATCTGTAAGTTTCCATAAATCCCTTCCTCCATAACTGTGCCTGGACTGGAAGTTCATCTCAGCGAACCTGAAGCTGTCTGCTATAGGTATCTAAGCCAACAGATGGACTAAAAATAGAAACTAAATGATTTGACTAGTGAAAAACATCATCAGTGTTTGTTTGTTTTTTTTTTTTCCCACGAGAGAATGGGTGTGTCAGGGCCTTCAGCCACTGCAAACAAACTCCAGATGTGTGTGGCCCCTTGTGCGCACGTGTGTCTGGCTTAGGTGGAACCTGGATATTCAAACATGAGTTCTTCGGCTTCACAGGCAAGCACCTTAAGCATGAGCCAGCTTGCTAGCCCCCATCAGTGTTTTTTGTTGTTGTTGTTGTTTATTTTTATTTATTTGATATTGACAGAGAAAGAGAAAGAGAGAGAGGGAGAGAGAGAGAGAGAGAGAGAGAGAGAGAATGGGCGCGCCAGGGCCTCCAGCCACTGCAAACGAACTCCAGATGCATGTGCCCCCTTGTTCATCTGGCTAACGTGGGAATTGAGCCTTGAACCGGGGTCTTCAGGCTTCACAGGCAAGCGCTTAACCACTAAGCCATCTCTCCAGCCCCCTATCAGTGTTTTTATGCAGCCAAATTGGCTGGGTGCTCTAACAGTTTTTACTTGTCACCCTTGTACCCAAGAAAATTCCAGAGTATACTTCTAATCTAACCTGGGGGTATCCAGGGCCAAAGGTTAGTGCCACAGAGCCATTGGGTGTCATTAGGAGCTGTCCTGCATGCCCTTGGCCTCAGGGTCCATTCAGTAGCTCGTCTGAAGGTTGGAGGGTGACGATGTATTAGCGTAAGTCTGAAGGGCTAGTAGGGCCTTGCTGCTCCTCTCTTTCAAAATGCTATTTCTGTGTCGCCGTTCGGGCACCAGTTGCTGAGACCAGCATGGCTTGGACCAGTTGGGGTGACTCAAGGATTTTAGACAGAAAGACAGACACAAAGAACAGAGTGCAAGCTGGTCTCAGCCGGTCTGCAGGCTCTGATGGAGACGCTGTAGCATTGCCTGATCAGTGTTGGTTTATTTTATACACACTCAGAAAAGCTTTGGCAATTTTTAAAAGCCAAATATAGAAAAAGTGTGAGAATGGGTAGTGGAGGTGACAAGGTCAGACGATGCAGGAATGAGGCAGCTCCAGACTATTTTCCTGCATATACTGTCTTCTGCACAAGGTCAGGCCCATACAAACAGTCCAAGAGGAGGAATTTAAGACTGGCTGTGCCCCATTCTGATTTCTTTGGCTCAACTGTGGCTATGCCTATGCCAATGGCTTCTACTGGCTGTGGCTCTCTACAAACCCTGAGGACCTGAGTTTGCTTCCCTAGTGCTCACATAAGGCCAGATGCACAATACATCTGGAGTTCATTTGTAGGGGCAAGACACCCCAACTGACACTCCTACCCTCTCTCTATCTCTTCCTCCTTTCTTCCACAAAGAAGTAAAAATAAAAATAAATTGATAGGGCTGGGGAGATGGCTTAGTGGTTAAGACACTTGTCTGCGAAGCCTAAGGACCCAGGTTTGGTTCTCCAGATCCCAAGTAAGCCAGATGCACAAGGTGGCACATGTGTCTGGAGTTTGTTTGCAGTGGCTGGAGGCCCTGGCACACCCATTTTCTCTCTCTCTTTCTAATAAGTAAATAAAAAATAAAACATTAGGGCTGGAGAGATGGCTTAGTGGTTAAGCGCTTGCCTGTGAAGCCTAAGGACCCCGGTTCAAGGCTCGGTTCCCCAGGTCCCATGTTAGCCAGATGCACAAGGGGGCGCACGCGTCTGGAGTTCGTTTGCAGAGGCTGGAAGCCCTGGCGCGCCCATTCCCTCTCTCTCCCTCTATCTGTCTTTCTCTCTGTGTCTGTCGCTCTCAAATAAACAAATAAAAAAATTTATCAAAAAAATAAATAAAACATTAAAAAATAAATTATAAATGTGGCATTTATATAATCCTACCTATGTGAGCAACTGAGGCAGGAGGCTATGGGTTCAAGACCATCGTAGTGAAGGAGACTCAGGAGAAAGCTAGCTGCCGCTTCTTCTTCTCCTTTTTCTTCTTCTTCTTCTTTTTTTTATGTGTGGGTGAGAGAGAGAGAGAAAGAGAATTGACACACCAGGGCCACTGTAATTGAACTCCAGATGCGTGTGCCACCTAGTGTGCATGTGTGACCTGTGAGCTTGTGTCACCTTGTGCATGTGGCTTACGTGGGACCTGGAGAGTTGAACATTCATCCTTAGGCTTGGCAGGCAAGTGCCTTAACCACTAAGCCATCTCTTCAGCCCAAAGCTAGCTTCTTTTAGGCAGTTTCAGTCAGGGACAGGAGCCTCAAGAGAGAACCAGAAGATGCCACCTCACCTTGGCAGGCACACATGTCTGGAGTTTGTTTGCAGTGGCTGGAGGCCCTGGTGTGCCCATTTTCTCTCTACCTCCTTCTCTCTGTCAAATAAAAATAAATCTTAAAAAATTGTTTTTAAACCTCTTTTAATAGTTTTGTTTTTATTCAAGAGAAAAAGGGAGGGAGGAAGGGGGGAGGGAGAGCACACCAGGGCCTACAGCCACTGCAAACGAACTTCAGATGCATGTGCCCCCTTGTGCATCTGTCCTGGGGAATCAAACCAAGGTCCTTTGGCTTTGAAGTCAAGTGCCTTAACCACTAAGCCAACTCTCCAGCCCAAGAACCCCCCTTTTTTGTTTTTCCAAGGTAGGGTTTCTCTCTAGTCCAGGCAGGCTGACCTGGAATTCATTATGTAGTGTCAGGGTGATCCTCCTACCTCTGCTGCCCAAGTGCTGGGATTAAAGGTGTGTACCACCTTGCCCGGCTTAAGAGTCCATTTTTTAAATTGACTGTAAAGGCTTGTCCTTGCTGATCCCTACCTTCTCCCTGCCCTGTGATCTCTGTCTGGACACACTTAAGTTTGGCTCTTGTTCCTTGGCCTGGGTAGTTTCCTGCTTGCTTGCCTCTGCTTCACGCTTTGGGGTTATCTCTCGTTTAATTACATGTATGATTTTCCTCTGACCCCCGAGTCCACCAAGTGTGTATTTCCTTTACATTCTATATCGACCATGTGGGATTTTCCTCTGAACTCGGGGCCTGTGACCTATGTAGTTTCACTAAACTTGGGATAACCCTGGGTGTCTCTCTTTACTACTCATTTCTCATCTGAATTCCTGCTCTCTACCTTGCCACTCTCTCTCCTTTGTTTTTGTGATTTTCCAAGGTTGAGTCTCACTCTAGCTCAGGCTGACCTGGAATTCACTATGTAATCTCAGGGTGGCCTCGAACTCACGGCGATCCTCTGAATGCTGGGATTAAAGGCGTTCACCACCAAGCCCGCTCTCCTATTCCTAAACCATCCCCACTTACTCTTAACCTTCTCCCAGGGGGAGGCTTGAGAGCATGTTTCTTCTAAGCCTCTCTGCATAGATCCTGTTACCCTCCGTGTGCTTTTGGGTCTGCCCCAGCCTCTTCTAGATCTCAGTTTCTCTTAAGTAAACCTCAGGGAAAATGCTGTGCCTTCCACACAAGTACCTATTTCTTCTAAATCTCCTTACATAAGTTCATGTTTCTGTGGCTCTGCTCCAGCCTTTTCCTTGATCCCAATTTCCCCTAAATAGACCCCACAAGTTATGATTTTTTCCCTAAATAAACTCAATGAACTTATAATTTATCCTTCTTGAGGCTTTCTTTTTATTTATTTTATTTTTATTTTTATTTATTTTTATTTTTTTAATTTTTATTAACATTTTCCATGATTATAAAATATATCCCATGGTAATTCCCTCAAGGCTTTCTTTTTATTAACAACTTCCATGACTATAAAAAAGTATCTCATGGTAATGCGCACCCTGCCCCCACTTTCCCCTTTGAAACTCCATTCTCCATCATATGTTTTTTTTTTTTAAATCAATTGTTTGCTAAATAGAATAAGGTCCAAAATTGGGGTTCATAAGTTTGGAAGACACCTCCTAAACCCCAAAATCCTGCATCACTAGGCTATATAGCAAGACCTTACCTCACAAAAGAAAAAAAGAAATTATTAATAATAAAAGGTGCTTTGTTTGGTTGGTTTTTCGATTTTTTGAGGTAGGGTCTCACTCTGGCTCAGGCTGACCCGGAATTCACTATGTAGTCTCAGGGTGGCCTCGAACTCATGGTGATCCTCCTACCTCTGCCTCCCAAATGCTGGGATTAAAGGCGTGCACCACCACGGCTGGCTAAGGCTATCATTTTTTTAATCAAAAAAATTTTTTTGTTTATTTTTATTTATTTATTTGAGAGCAACACACACAGAAAGAAAGAGGCAGAGAAAGAGAGAGAGAGAATGGGCGCATCAGGGTCTCCAGCCACTGCAAAGGAACTCCAGATGCATGCGCCACCTTGTGCATCTGGCTTACGTGGTTCCTGGGGAATCGAGCCTTGAACCTGGGTCCTTAGGCTTCACAGGCAAGCGCTTAACCACTAAGCTATCTCTCCAGCCCTAATGCTATTATTATTATTATTATTATTATTTTGAAAGGGCATTTGCTTTACTATCATGATACCATGAACCCCTCCTATATTCCTCAGGAATAATGCTATTATTTTTAAAGTTTGTTAAATACAGCTTAATTTTTAAAGCCAAAGGTAAAATTCCATGTTGTGGGGGTTTATACCATGGGCACAGACAACAGTAACACCAAGGGCGGAGGTGGCTACAAGGTTTCTACACCTTACAGGAGAAGTAAGACTGTAGCTCTGAGATAGGATGTCAGTTGTGAAACATACCAGGGAAGTCTGTGGAGCTGTGAGCCCAGAGGAACCACACCAAGGGGGCCGGGCAGGTGGGAGGGGGGAATCTGCTCTATGCTCAGGGAATCATGGGGAGCCAGCAGGAGGGGCCAGGTGTGTAAGATGGGGGACGGAGGGCACACAGGAAGCCACAGGGCTGTGTGGGGAAGCTGCCAGCACCAGAGTGCTATTGGAGCATAAAGAGTGAGGCAGCATCAGAGAGCACAGAAACATGGGGAGCCCTGACTGAGTGAGCCCTGCACCGTCATCATGGGTGCTCATGTGTCCCATCTCAGCTCTGAGCTCTCATAAGGACTCTGCATGACTCATCTTTCTGTCCCCAGACTGAGCAGTCACTCAGCACGTGTGTTGGGGGCGAGTGGGGAGTGTCAGTAAGGATTGGCTGAATGAAGGAATGAATGAAGTGGGCTGTCTTTCAGCTCCACTTCTCCATCCCCGTTCTGTGATGCTCAGAATTCCTTAAACTCTTGGGGGACCACGCTCTCTCCTCTCTTTGTACTCCAGCGTTGACCTTGGAGTCAGACAGGATGACAGGAGAGAAGCAGACCCCAAGTGGACACTTTAAATATTCATGGGAAAGAAGCAATCCCAGCTGGACATTTTTAAATATTCACGAGGGCTGCAGCTCTGGTACACTGGATGAAATATGAAGAGAATTCAGAAAAGTCTTGTTCAAGGGGCTTGTTGAATTCACAATGAAGGTGACGCACACTGAATGAGGGGCGCAGTTAGGAGACCCACTGAGCCTTCAGCTGCTCTTTCCTGAAGCAGTCAGGCTCTGGGACAGGGGTGTCACTTCAGCAGCAGCTGAACCATTTCTCCCTGCATCCCCCCCACCCCAACACCGTTCATCTCACCACTGTCAGGTCTCGCTCCTTCTCAGTCTTGGGCAGGGCTGACATCATTTTCTGAATCATAGTATCTCTGTTCTTGTCTTACTTATCTAGTTTTTCTTTCATTTATTTTTTATTTTTTATTTGAGAGAGAGAAAAGCAGAGAGAGAGAGAGACAGAGAATGGGCATGCCAGGGCCTACGGCCACTGCAAACAAACTCCAGACGCATGCGCCACCTAGTGCATCTGTCTTATGTGGGTCCTGGGGAATCGAACCAAGGTCCTTTAGCTTTGCAGGCAAATGCCTTAACTGCTAAGCTATCCCTCCAGCCCTGTTTGTTTGTTTTGAGATAGGGTCTGATAGGCTCCCAAGATGGAGTCACCAAGGTTGGCGGAATGGTGACAGAGGCATAAGAAAGTGGATTATCCACCACCCAGTCCTTATCCCCTCCTTGCCTAACAATATCCCAGGTCATTCCTAGCTATTTTTTTGTATTTTTTTTCTTTTTTTTTTAGAGTGACAGAGAGAGAGAGAGAGAGAGAGAGAGAGAGAGAGAGAATGGGCACGCCAGGCCTTCTAGGCACTGCAAACCAACTCCAGACGCGTGCGCCCCCTTGTGCATCTGGCTAACGTGGATCCTGGGGAATCGAGCCTCGAACCAGGGTCCTTAGGCGTCACAGGCAAGCGCTTAACTGCTAAGCCATCTCTCCAGCCCATCCGAGCTATTTTAAATGGCTAATATGATGATCTCCCCAAAGGAACTTTTCTATTCACCTTAACAAGTTATTTTTCCCTCCTCACCTTCCCCCAGCTGAAAAAGCTCAAGGAAAGCCCACTACCTGAAAACTCAGGTGGACATTGCTCCTCTCCTGCGAGTCAGCCCCAGCAGCTCACGCTTTTCCTGAATAGAAGCTTTCCTCTTTGCCTCAGAGTGGTTTGCGTGGTCTAGGTCACTCCCAAACCTTATCACATCTGCCTGTGTCAGCCCCCCAAGTGTTAGGGTTGTAGGGGTGAGCCGCCGGGCCTGGCTTCTTTCTTCTCTGGCCCCATCTCTGCATCTTCCTGAATATGTGGCTCAAACTCCTCAAGTCCCCTCAGCACTCTCGAATTAACTTCTGAAATGCTCCATTCTGATTCCTTTGCTCAGATCTGCTCAGATCTTCGCCGTTCTCCCATGGCTTTTAGCTAGCTTCTTGAAAGGGCCTTTGATCATTCCCTACATCCTGGCTCCTTACAGGGATGTGGATGTGTCTCTTTGTTCTCTTGGATCTGGCCTCCCGCTGAATGTAGGAGCAATTTGACAACTTTTTCTTCTCTGATCTCAGCATTCAGGAGCAGATGGAGAGAGCCGCTAGAGTTTTGCCTTTCATTTGTCTTTCATGCCTCAACCTTTCCTCTCAGGAAATCCACTCATTTTGTCCAGGTCAGTTATATCACTCTTACATACCTCAGCATTAGACATTCCCAGTGTTCCCAAGAGAGCTAGCCCAGAGACTCTTTGAACAAACTGCACTTCTCCCTAATCCTCTGAGCGACAGATTCTGAGATAGACACAGGTCTTTGAAATTCTCAGGTGCTGAGATTTAATAACTTTTGCTATCTCCAGGGTGATGGGGACAGTCCCATGCTTATATGGTCAGGGGTCCAGCCTCCTACAACTAATGGATGCACCCAATAGTCCCTAAGGGTCACCATCCAGGGGCTAAGGACAACTCAGGGAACTATCATGACCCCTGTGTATGTGTGTGTGAGAGAGAGAGAGGTGAAAAGCCAGCCATGGTGGCGCACGCCTTTAATCCTAGCACTCGGGAGGCAGAGGTAGGAGGATTGCCATGAGTTCCAGGCCACCCTGAGATGACAGAGTTAATTCCAGGTCAGCCTGGACCAGAGTGAGACCCTACCTCAAAAAACCAAAAAAAAAAATAAATAAATAAAATAAGAGAGAGAGGTGGCATCAGAGTCCCAGGGCAGACACTCAAAGAGGACACAGAACCGAAAGGGAACAGGGAGGTGATTTTTCCCAGTTGGGCAACTCAGTACTAACCCCTGAGGGCTCAGAAAACTCTCGCCTAAGGGCTGCCCCTTGGGGACACAGCAGAGATTTAAAATTATTTATTTTTTATTTTTTTAAAAAACATACCTTTTAAACTTTATTTTATTTACTTATTTATTTGAGAGAGGCAGATAGAGAGATTGGGGGCACAGGGCCTCTAGCCACTGCAAATGAACTCCAGATACATACACCACCTTGTGTGTGTGGCTAATGTGGGTACTGGGGTATTGAACCGGTGAACTTTAGGTTTGTAGACAAGCACCTTATCTGCTAAGCCATCCCTTCAGCCCTATTATTTGTTTTTAAAATTAGCATACAAGGCGTGGTAACACATATGCCTTTAATCCCAGCACTAGGGAGGCAGTGGTAGGTGGAGTGCTGAGTTTGAACTTTTTCTTTTTTTTTTTTTTTTTTGGTTTTTTGAGGTAGGGTCTCACTCTAGCCCAGGCTGACCTGGAATTCACTATGGAGTCTCAGGGTGGCCTCGAACTCACAGCGATCCTCCTACCTCTGCCTCCCGAGTGCTGGGATTAAAGGCGTGCGCCACCACGCCCGGCTTTTTTTTTTTTTGTGATTTTTTTTTCTTTTTTTTTGAGAGCGACAGACATAGAGAGAAAGACAGATGGAGAGAGAGAGAATGGGCACTCCAGGGCTTCCAGCCTCTGCAAACGAACTCCAGACGCATGCGCCCCCTTGTGCATCTGGCTAACGTGGGACCTGGGGAAGCGAGCCTCAAACCGGTCCTTAGGCTTCACAGGCAAGCGCTTAACCGCTAAGCCATCTCTCCAGCCCCTGGAGTGCTGAGTTTGAAGCCAGTCTGGGACTAGAGTGAGATCCAGGACAGCCTGGGTTACAATGAGACCTAACCTCGAAAAAAAAACCCAAAAATAAATAATTTTATATTTTGGCCAGGTGTGGTGGTGCATGGTTTAATTCCCTACATCAAAAACAAACAAAAAATTAGCACACAAAATATTAGGTTTCGTTTAGCATTTTCAAGCATCACTATTCCCCCTTCTATCCTCCACCCTTAGTGGTCCTATACTGGAGTTTATTGAGTTCAGAAAGATTCCTTAAATTCCAAATCCTGAGTTTGTGTCTGCTTTACCAAAGAATTGGAGTAAAAAAAAACAAACAAACCAGTAGCCGGGCGTGGTGGCGCACACCTTTAATCCCAGCACTCGGGAGGCAGAGGTAGGAGGATCGCCAAGAGTTCGAGGCCACCCTGAGACTACATAGTGAATTCCAAGTCAGCCTGAGCCAGAGTGAAACCCTACCTCGAAAAACCAAAAAAAAAAAAAAAAAAAAAAACCAGAAAGTTAATTATTAAATTATTACATTTATTTAGAAGTTAGGAGGGGTGAGGGAGAGTCCATGGACCAAGGAAGGGGGAATGGTTGCTCCCACATGGCCCGAGAGCCCGGGCCAGAGTTTAGCATGGGCCTGGAAGAAATGTGAAAGGAGATTTCAGAAATATTTGCAGAGGAGACAGGGAAGAAAAGCACAGTACGGAGACCTCCTACCAGCTGTAACAGGGTTTAGAAGTTGAGGAAAAAGTCCTTGGATGCCAAACCTTGAGTTTGTGTCTATTTTTTGGGAAATGGAATGTGAAAGGAAGGGGACGATCCCTCTGTGCAATGCAGATGTTTACTGTTGCCTAACGAACGGGATGATCCCTCTGTGCAATGTACCACAACCTTCCTGTATCTCTGTTTCTAAATATCTTTGTGATTACATAGCATAGAATATTTCTTGCTTCAGTTCCGCCTATGTGGCCTACGTAACCTTGAGACTTCTTGTAATAGCCCCCCATGTTTATTATGTAATTATGTATTATTATTGTGTATTAGTATGTAATTTTGTGGTTTAACTCCTGATCCTGTTTTTTCTATAAACATCATGTGGCTATTTCCAATAAAAACTGACACTTCCAACAGATCAGGGCTGCATCTTGAGACTCCGAACTCGGGATGCTGACCTGGTATGCCAGCTTTCCTCTTTCTTTCTTTCTACCCAATAAAACTTTGCCTCACATTCGGTGAGTCGATGGTCTTACTTGTGCGACACTGGACCCCGAAACATTTTTAACTAACAATTGGATTAACCAGACTGAGAAGGATAATTTTATAAACCATCACATTTTATTCAGAAATATCAGAGCTCATATAACCAAAGAATTGGCAATTCCAGATTTGAGAGAATTTTTTTTTATTTTATTTTTTTAGTTTTTCAAAGTATGGTTTCACTCTAGCCCAGGCTGACCTGGAATTCACTATGTAGTCTCAGGGTGGCCTCAAACTCATGGTGATCCACCTACCCCTGACTCCTAAGTGCTGGGATTAAAGGCATGTGCCACCATGCCCTGGCAAGAGAATGATTTTTAAAATACCACATTGTGGGCTGGAGAGATGGCTTAGCTGTTAAGCACTTGCCTGTGAAGCCTAAGGACCCCAGTTCAAGGCTCAGTTCCCCAGGACCCATGTTAGCCAGATGCACAAAGGGCACACGCATCTGGAGTTCATTTGCAGCAGCTAGAAGCCCTGGCGTACCCACTCTCCTCTCTCTCTCTCTCTCTCTCTGCCTCTTTCTCTCTCTGTCTGTTGCTCTCAAATAAATAAGTAAAAATAAACAAAAAAATTTTTAAATACCACATTGTATTTGTTATGCCCAGATCACAGAGTCCCCAAAGACCACTGAGAGTCTGACACGTATGCCTGGTTTTTTGAGGTAGGTTCTCACTCTGGCTCAGGCTGACCTGGAATTCACTATGTAGCTCAGGGTGGCCTTGTACTCAAGGCAATCTTCCTACCTCTGCCTCCCAAGTGCTGGGATTAAAGATGTGTGCCACCATGCCTGGCTCTTTTTTTTTTTTTTTTTTTTTTTTGAAATAGGGTTTCTCTCTAGCCCAGGCTGACCTGGAATTCACTATGTAGTCTCAGGGTGGCCTTGAACTCACAACAATCCTCCTACCTCTGCCTCCAGAGTGTTAGGATTAAAGGCGTGCGCCACCATGCCCGACTTGTGCTTTCATTTTTATTTCACTATCTCAGGCATTAGAAGTCCTTCAGCCCTATCTCAATGCCAGGGCATTTATGTAAGATAGTGACCCCAGCTTGTGAGAGTACCTCAGCACTTCCCGAGTGGAGGTGACCATCTATTAGCCTGCCAAGTGCTACGTCAGAAAGATGGCTGCACATAGGAGAAAGACATTCTAGCCAGACCTGGTGGGACAGGCCTGTAATTCAAACTGCCCAGGAGGCTGCGGCAGAAAGTTCACAAGTTTAAGGCCTGCTAGGCAAAGAGTAGGTTCAAAACCACCTTGGGCAATTTAGTGAGACCCTGCTCGTGGGGCTGGAGAGATGGCTAGACAGTTAAAGGTGCTTATTTGCAAAGCCTGCCAGTCCAGGTTTGATTCCCTAGTACCCATATAAAGCCAGATGCACACAGTGGTACATGCACCAGGAGAGATTGTTGGCAGTGGCAAAAGGCCCTGGTATGCTATGCCCATACTCTCTCTCAATCTCTATCCAAGATATATATATATATATATTTAAATAAGAAGGGTTGGTATGTAACTCAGTAGTCGTGTACTTGCCTTAACTCAATCCTTAATACACACAGAAAACACAAAGAAGGACATTATATGAAACCATGCCCATGACTAATGGAAAGTCACTAGTTAAATGCATCCCTACAGATCAATTAAGAGCAAACCCCGCACCCCCATCCTCCTTTGAGAGAGAGCAGCCCGATTCCCTCGTGGTCAAAGCCATGTCCCTTTTTCTTGCAGCTCAAGTCTCACCTATTATCTTCAGTTTCGGCTCCATGGCATTTCTATCTCATCCAGACCAAGGATCCTGTTGGCAGTCATGTGCCCCTGTCCGTGGGTCAGCAGGAGGGTGTCACCCAGAGGCCACCACTTCTGGTGTGCTGGTTGGCTCATGAGGGGCTCACCAGGCTGACTTCCACTTTTCCTTTAGGCACGGGGTGTGTCGGCGGGAGGCGGCGTCTGTTTGACTCAGATGCACAGCTGGGGATGAACATGGGGGCCCCACCCAAACTCAGCGAGGGGAAGACTCCTCCGTAAGCTGGGAATTGCACAAGCTCCCCGTGTGCCCACCCTCACAGTGGCTCTGGAAGAGGAGGCTTATTGGCCCATTTTAGCGACAAGCTCGGGAGGTTAGACACTGGCCCAGGTTCCAGGTTCAGCGGCAGCCGCTTTGGTCTAGTAGCCAAGGGTGGGACCTGGCCGCTCCCCTATTTCCCCCAAATCTAGGGCTCCAATTTGGTGCCAGGCTGCCTAAGACATGGCCGGGGAACTCCAGAAGGAAGGTGGCTTGCTGTGGGGGACCCATTTCTGCGGGAAAAGGAGAAAACAAAGTGGGTAGAAAAAAAAAAATAGAGGCCCTGGAGCCCATGGCTGTGTGTGGCCACTCAAGCCTATCTGAGGGGTATATTGCTGCTGGCATCCCATGGGAACACAGGCTGGTTCTGAGAAACCAGGTCCTTGGGGCATGGGGGATTCTTTTCTATCCTGTCTGTGAGCTCCTTACTCCTGGGCCCTATGGTGGGAAAACAGACCCCAGGAAGGAGTGACTTGTCTGGGGTACAGGGAAGAAAGCTGAGCAAGCAGGTGGCAGAGACCTGCTCTACCTTGCTGCAACTCCATTGGCCCCTGCTAAGTCTTGGGGATGGAGGAAGAGCAGAGGTTGGCCTGTGTGTCCAGGTGGAGACAGGGACCAGGTTTGGACCTGAGGGGACACGTTTCAGGATGGAGTCCATAGCACCATCTGGCTTCGTCACCCTAAGACCAAAGAGCAGGCTTAGTCTGGGGGGCAGCCCAATGTGCGTGAGCAGCACACACAGGCCAGAAGTGGCTGGGGCATTTTGTTGTTATTGTTGTTCCCTGTCAGAGACAGAGGGCCAGCTCCTCCCTCCCCTCTGCCCGCCACATGCTGTGTGACGCTGGTATAAGTCATTGCCTTTATCTGAGCCTCTAGTTTCTCACCTCATAGATGGAGCTAGACTCACCTGCCCTGCTGACTCCCAGCGGGCTGCTGCCCACCTGTTGGGGTGAGCTAGGAGGCCAATCTGTGAAAGATGAACAGCCGGTTGTGAGGCCCAGCTGCTGCCAGGGGCGGTGGCAAGGTGAGGGGACAGGATGGAAATTTCACTTGTGGCAAGGTTGGAAGGCACTCCAGGTGGAGGCTGTGGCCGGGCCAGTTCCTGGAGGTGGGAGAGCAGATCACGGTCACAGGGCAGGAGGAAGTTGGAAGTGGCCAGGAGGGTGGCGCTGCATCAGTCAGGACTGTGTGCTGGCTGAAGGGGCTTGAACTTGACCTTGGGTGGTCAGCCAGAAGCACTCAGGATGAGCGAGCTGTTTTAACATCTTCCTTCCCTGCAGCCACCGAGGGAGGCTTTGCTGAGCTCTGCTCAGGCCTCAGCTGGGAAAGTGCGGTCTCCCATCCGGACCCTGCAGCTGGCCAAACACGGGGCAAGGTGGGCTCTGAGTGTCCCCCCAGAACAGCGCTTTCTTTGGGAGGGGGGAGCCAAGCAGACACAGGCTAAGCAGAGGAGGCTCAGTGAGCCGCATCAGCACCCAGCTGCCACCCACCAGGTTAGAGTAAGAGCAGTTTTTGGGGTAACAAGGAAGGGTGATACCTGGGGTACAGATGCTTTGGGGCCTCATGCATGCTAGGCAAGTGTGCACAGATTTACCAATGTGTGGGCTCACCGGGGACCCCAAGCTCTTTCTGTATGCCAGCCCTGAAGCTTCCTGGTTGGCACCCGGACTTGCGTCCCATGATCTCAAGATAAATCCTTAGCTCTAGGGCCACGCAGCTTGCGCAGTAGGAAGCAGAGCAAAAGGACAGTCAGCCATTCTACCACACCTGTGCCTTGTGCCCGGAGGTCCTTGTGTCTGTTTGTCCAGAGCTAGGCGGCTCAGACACTGTGTTAGGAACCCAGGACCAGAAGGTCATCCTCTGAAAATAAATAAATAAATAAATAAATAAACCAATATCTGGTGTTGAGGAACTTCTCTGAAAAGATCACTCCAAAGTCAGCGTGACTGAAAATAGAGTTTATTTCCCGGGGTCCAAAGTTGGGATTGCTCCCCGAAGTAATGTCTGTGTTAAGCTGAGATTCCACTTTCGTTTTGTAGCGTTCATGGCCGAGGGGAGGGGCGAGCGAGCAAGCGGGCAGCTGGTTTCCAGAAGCAGGACGTGACAGTTAGCATGTGCAGCCTGTAGGATTCAAGACAGTCTCCAAAATCCTACCTACGAATCAACACGCACATGAATCATGTAGCCGGGTCGTCCTAACCATGAGCTCTATTTTACTCTGTTTTAGTCTAAACTGTCCTTCCCTCTTACCATTCCTTGGGGTGCTCCCTAGACCTGTCTTTGGGAGTCCTTCAGCTGCTGGCAGAGGTAAGTTCAGCTCCGTGGCAGTTAACTCTTACAGTGACTCAGTGCACCAGTCCAGCCTTCAGCTTCTCTTCCACGACACTAGGAGACAAGTACTGGGGAGAAAAGCTAAGGCAGGCTTCCTTCAGGGAGCAAAGGATGTTCATAAATCACCTTCTCTTCCTCAGACCCTGGAGACTCACAGACAGAGGGCAGGGATAATGAAGAAGACAGATTTTATCCCATTAATTAAGGGGAGGAATATTCATGTTCGTTCTGAAAATGGACAGAGATTTCTCTTTTTAAAAAAATATTTTTATGCCGGGCGTGGTGGCGCACGCCTTTAATCCCAGCACTCGGGAGGCAGAGGTAGGAGGATTGCCATGAGTTCAAGGCCACCCTGAGATGACAGAGTTAATTCCAGGTCAGCCTGGACCAGAGTGAGACCCTACCTTGAAAAACCAAAAAAAAAAAAAAAAAAATTTATTTATTTGAGAGAGAGGAAGAGAGAGAGAGGGAGAGAGAATGGGCACACCAGGGCCTCCAACCACTGCAAACGAAGTCCAGATGCATGTGGCCCCTTGTGCATCTGGCTAATATGGATCCAAGGGAATTGAACCTGGGTCCTTTGGTTTTGCAAGCAAACGCCTTAGCCACTAAGCCATCTCTCCAGCCCCTGGACAGAGTTTTCCAAGGAACTCAGGTGTCACCTCTTTTAGCTTCTTTCATGGTCTGGTGTCTTTCTGTCATGATCAGGGTGTAGCCTCGAAGGAGAAAGAGAGGCTAGGAGAGCCTGTCAAAAACTGCGGAGCAAATACTTCTCAATTTCATGACGTGTACCTGCTGAGCTCGGTCGGGTCTGACCTAAGGGTTAAGGCAACCAAGGGGACAGACACAAAATGAAGACAGGTGCCAAGATTTTCATTTCATCCAGGACCCTTGGGACGTCTGCAGGGCTTTTAGCATTCTTAGTCAAAGTGGCTTTCATGACTCTAAAAAGTCACCTAGGAAACTCACTCATGGTCACCCCCACAGCACAGCCTTTTGCTTTCTACAGCTCGGCTCCTGGAGATTGTACACGTGTGATGGTTGGAACCGCATGCGCCCCATGAACTCAGGTGTTCTGATGCTTGAAGCCCAGGCGGTGGCAACTTGGGAGGTGGAGCCTTGCTGGAGCATGTGTGTGTGTGTGTGTGTGTTCCTATCTCTGCCTCTGTTGCAGTTACCTTTTGTTGCTGGGACAAACATCTGACTAGAAGCAGCTTATGGGAAGAAAGCATTTATTTCAGGCCTACAGGATCCAGGGCAAGCACCATCAATGGCAGAAGAAGCTGGCTCCCTCCACAGATGGTAGAGAGATACCACCAATGGCCAGCAAGAACGAACAGCCAGAGCTCACATCCGCCTCTTTACACACCCTAGGGTTGGACTAAAAGATCTCCCCCCAGTGACGCTTGCTCCAGCAGGCTTCTGGAGACTTAAATAAGAAGCTTAATCTTTTAAACTTTTTTTTTTTTCAGGGTAGGGTTTTAGACTTTAGTTCAGGCTGATCTGGAATTCACTCTGTAGTCTCAGGGTGGCCTTGAACTCATACTGATGCTCCCAAGTGCTGGGATTAAACGTGTGTGCCACCACACCTGGCCTAATTATTTTTTAATTGACAACTCCATAATTATATACAACAAACCATGATAATTACCTCCCTTCCCTCACTTTCTCCTTCACAAATCCACCCTCCACTATATCCGCTCCCCTCTCAATTAGTCTCTTTTACTTTGATGTCATCATCTTTTCCTCCTTTTATGAGGATCATGTGCAGGTAGTACCAGGCACTACAAGGTCATGGATATCCAGGCCATTTTGTGTCTGCATGATTGCATTGTAAGCAGTGGTGCCCTTCCCTTGGTTCTTACATTCTTTCCACCACCTCTTCCACAATGGACCCTGAGCTTTGGAGGGTGTGATAGAGATGTCTGCATGCTGAATCGATCGAGATGTTACTCAGTATTTCAGTCACTTCTTTCCAGCACCATGATACCTTCTGAGTCATCCCCAGGTCACTGCCATCTGAAAAGAGAAGATTCTCTACCCAAAGTGAGAGTAGCATTAATATAAGGGTGTGAATATTAACAGAAGTGCTTACTGGGCAGTTTGATAAGCATAGCGTATACATTTAGCCAGACAACAGCAGACATTATACCCTGAGGTCTCTTCCCCTGACCTCACTTTGGGCCTTTGAACCCTCATTAATCTATTCTTCTATTTACATATATACAATACCAACCTATTAAGTACCCTCCTCCCTTCCTTTCTCTTCCCTTTATATCTCCTTTTTTTAACTTACTGGTCTCTGCTACTGAGTTTTTTCCTTCTCGTGCAGAAGCCCAATCATCTGTAGCTAGGATCCACATATGAGGGAGAACATGTGGTGCTTGGCTTTCTAGGCCTGGGTTACCTCACTTAGTTTAATCTTTCCAGATCCATCCATTTTCCTGCAAATTTCATAATTTCATTTTTCTTCACCACTGAGTAGAACTCCATTGTATAAATGTGCCACATCTTCATTATCCACTCATCAGTTGAGGGACATCTAGGCTGGTTCCATTTCCCAGCTATTATGAATTGAACAGCAATAAACATGGTTGAGCACGTACTTCTAAGGAAATAGGATGAGTTAGGATATATGCATAGGAGTGCTATAGCTGGGTCATATGGTAGATCAATTTTTAGCTGTCTTAGGAACCTCCACACTGATTTCCACAATGGCTGGACCAGATTGCATTCCCACCAGCAGTGTAGAAGGGTTCCTCTTTTTCCACATCCCCGCCAACATTTATGATCATTTGTTTGCATGATGGTAGCCAATCTGACAGGAGTGAGATGGAATCTCAATGTAGTTTTAATCTGCATTTCCCTGACAACTAGGGATGTAGAACATTTTTTTTATACGCCATCCGTATTTCTTCTTTTGATAACTCTCTATTTAGCTCCATAGCGGCTCAAGCCGAGCCTGGTGGCTGGTTAGCATGCCACTGCAGTCCCACACGTGGACCTGCCGGAGCTGCTTCTGCCGGCCTGTGCGGGCTCTGGATGCCCTGGATCTCTCCTACTTCTCTGCTGCCATTTCAATTTCCTATACACCTCACTTTTTAGTAAAAGTGTGTATTTTGCTGAGTTTTTTTTTTTTTTTTTTTTTTTGGCCTTTTCCCCCTAAGCTGCTTTGGCGTGGTACCTACGCTGCCATCTTAACAGGAAGTCTTTTTTTGTTTTTTAAAGGTGGGGTCTCACTCTAGCTCAGGTTGACCTGGAATTCACTATGTAGTCTCAGGGTGATCCTCCTACCTCTGTCTCTCCAGTGCTGGGCTTATTATTGGTGGGGTTCAATTTCTGGGCCACTTGACTAAACACACACAGAAAGCTTCTAGTTCAAGGGGAATTTTTACCTGTTGTCGGGTTTTATATGATAGGTGACTGCAATTCAGGAGGAAGCTGTGCTAGGTCACGATAAACTCAGCTGCAAATAAATTCCAGATGCACGTGCCCTCATGTTCATCTGGCTTACATGGGTCCTGGAGAATTGAACTGGGATTCTTTGGCTTTGCAGGCAAATACCTTAACCACTAAGCTATCTCTACAGCCCAAGGTTATACTCATATCTTTTCTCCTCCACCCCTATTCCACTGAGAACCCTCCTTGGTACTCACTATGGGGTCCTGAGAGCCTCTGTCAGTCTCTGCTGGTGTGGGGGAACCCATGCCTTTTGTTAATCCTATCCACCAAGTAGCTCCTACAATGTTTCTGCTCCTTCTTCTGCAATGTTCTTTGAACAGGGGTATTATAGGTCTCACTCAGTGCTGACTTCTCTGTAGTCTCTGAATTTCTGCTTTGGTGAGGTTTTTTAAAATATATTTTATTTATTTATTTATTTGAGAGAGAAAGAGGTACAGAGAGTGAAAGAGAGAGAGAGAGAGAATGGGGCACCAGGGCCTCCAGCCACTGCAAACCAACTCCAGATGCGTGTGCCTCCTTGTGCATCTGGCTTATGTGGGTCCTGGGGAATCAAACAAGGGTTCTTTGTCTTTGGAGGCGAACACCTTAATCACTAAGCCATCTTCTCCAGCCCTTGATGAGTTCTTTTTGAAATATTTATTTATTTGAGAGAGAGATAAAGAGACAAATGGGCACACTAAGGCCTCTGCAAATGAACTCCAGAAGCATGTGCCACCATGTGCATCTGGATTACTTGGGTACTGGGGAATCAAACCTGGGTCCCTAGGGTTTGCAGGCAAATGCCTTAACTGCTAAGCCATTTCTCCAGCCCAGCTTTGATGAGATTTTAGTGACTATGATATTTGTTGCCGTCCCCCTGGATCTGGTTGTCAGGCTAGTGGTAAGAGCAGTACTTCCTCTGCAATGTCTCGTGGGCCCCTGTGTATGTGGCGGAGGTGACCTGTCTCATGGTAGGCAGTCAGCTATCCTTTCTTGTCATACTTATTCCACATCTCCTCAGTATTCTGTAAAATTAAATAGATTCTACAGCCCAAAGTGAGAGCAGCTTGAATTAAAGGGGATAGCGCATAGATATTTGAAAGACTTTGATGTGTGTATCCACTTTTCTTAGCCAAAGAGAAGTGGAGGTTCTCTCAGAATTCTATGAGGTTCCTATCCATGGGATTGTGTTTTGGTTCCCAATACCAGATATGAGTTCTCTCCCACTGAGCAGATCAATTGTCCAATCAACATAGTGTAGATTGATCATAGTCCCCTCCCAACATTCCCTGGTCCTCCCTCCCCCACCTCCATTTTACTGGCCCCCTTCTTTCCAAGTAGTCTTTCCTCTGTTCTGATGTCTCACCCTTTCTGTCCTTCTCTGCCCTCCATGTCAAATTGCTGATGGGTTCAATGTTATGCAGACCCACTTCGAGACCACGAATGCACTGGTCAGTTCATGTTCAGCGCTCCTTGCATTCTTTCCGCCTCTTCTTCCACGACGTTCTCTGAGTCTCAGCGGGTGCGTTAGAGGTATCTAAGTCAGCATGTGCTTTCAACATCCCTGTATTTTTAGCACTTGGATGGAAATTTTGAGTCTCCTCAGAATCTACTACCATCTCCAAAGAGAAGCTTCTCCTGTCAGTGGAGAGAGCAGCATGAATCAGAATTGTCCTAGAGCACGATCTGATAGGGAACACCTAAGGGCGTGAATAGGGAAGAGGTGGGCAGGAGCAAGCGGTGAAAAGTTCGAGAAGATAGAAAAGCTGAAAGTAGGAAGAGACTGGAGTTGGAGGTGTAGGGATACTGAAGAAGGCGGAGGAGCTCCGGTCCCGATCCTTTCCCTCCGTAGTCTGAGGTACCAGCCACAGTGAAGCGTGTTCTGGTTTCTGCAGCTCTATTTCTCAAGTGTCAGTTTACCCTTGTATCCACGGGCAGTTACTTCTTGATGAAAATGGTGGTAGTGGTGGCGATGGTGACGATTGTGGTCATTGCAGTGTGTGTGTGTGTGTGTGTGTGTGTGTGTGTAGGACATGACAAGTGACCAGCAGCCCATTAGGGCAGGGTTCCCTGAGTGACCAACGAAATTCTAGCAAATATTCCTATGCTATGTAGAGATAGTTGATTTGGAAGTGAGGGAGGGAAATCAGATTTGAGTAATATATCAATAACTGCAGTGCACAGAGGTCAACCAGCTTGGAATCAAAACACAGGCCTTCTCTGAGCCTTCGTCTGCTCCTGTGGTGGGAAGGGGAGCTAGACAAGATCCCATCTCAACTCATTGCTGTCTTCCCATCACGTGTGCTATAAACCTTGGTTGAATAACATTGGCTGATTACTCCAGGACAATTGGGTGTAAAAGAACCAGCTTCTGGGCTGGAGAGATGGCTTAGCGGTTAAGCGCTTGCCTGTGAAGCCTAAGGACCCCGGTTCGAGGCTCGGTTCCCCAGGTCCCACGTTAGCCAGTTGCACAGGGGGGCGCACGCGTCTGGAGTTCGTTTGCAGAGGCTGGAAGCCCTGGCGCGCCCATTCTCTCTCTCTCCCTCTATCTGTCTTTCTCTCTGTGTCTGTCTCTCTCAAATAAATAAATTTTCAAAAATTAAAAAAAAAAAAAAAAAAAGAACCAGCTTCTACCTGCGAACGTACCGGAACCCAGAGAAAGGCAGAACAATCCAGAGAATTGCTGCAAAAACTTTTCAGCTGAACAGACATCTATTTACCCTAGTTAAGGCACCGACAACGAAAGAAATGATTATGCCAAAATCTAGCTTGACAAACCCATGGATTTACTGGGGTTACTTACAGGAGTATGGGTGAAGGGGTTTCTTACAAGCAGCCTCATCACAAAGCCCACCCCAGCGTAGATGAAAACTTACTGGGCTGGGAAAATGGCTTAGTGGTTAAGGCATTTGCCTGTGAAGCCTGAGGACCCCAGTTCGATTCCCCAGGACCCACATAAGCCAGATGCACAAGGGGGGGCACATACATCTGGAGTTCCTTTGCTGTGGCTAGAGGCCCTGGTGTGCCCATTCTCTTTCTCTCTATCTGCCTCTTTCTTTCTCAAATAAGTAAATAAAATATTAAAAATACACAAAGAAAGCTCACAGAAACCCCATCCCTGGAGCACCTCACTCAGGCAGCTTAGCTGGTAGGAGAGCCTCTCCCAACAACTTCTTGTTGCCTCTGTACTCCTGGGAAGAAGTCTGGTGGCACTTTTACATTTCAGGAGTGTCCCAAAGGTACATGGATTTGGAGTGCCTTTGCAAACATCAGAACCTTATCATAGCTCTTGGGTGGAGAGTAACTCAGGAGTTAAGGCCCCAAAGCTCAGGGTCACACTAAGCTTGTCCTGAGTCGGTGTCTTTCATTGAATTGATGAATGAAATCCACAGACCAGACGATAAGGTTTACAAAGATTTGATTCTTGCCTGGGAGAGGGAAGAGTTCAGGAGGATAGAGCTTAGAACAAAAGAAAAGGAATGAAAGGCAAGGCTTCTGCCCATTTGGGCAGGAGTGGGGTTCCAGAAAATGGGAAGGTCCACTTAGAGACCCAGATTGGGGTTGTTTTGGAACTGGATAGTCTAGTCTTGATGTCAGGTGTCTGGGGCCAGGTTTTCTAGGAAATGCAGTCTTTTCAGAAATCTTTTTTTTTTTTTTCTTTCTTTCTTTCTTTCAAGGTGGGATCTCACTCTGGCCCAGGCTGACCTGGAATTCACTATGTAGTCTCAGGTGTCCTCAAACTCACGGAGATCCTCCTACCTCTGCCTCATAAGTGTTGTGATTAAAGGCATGAGCCACCACACCTGGCTATTTCAGAAATCTTAATCCTCTAGGAAGGCCTTCTAAGCAGGGGGTGATTATCTCATTAACTGGAAGGAAAACTATAGGGGAGAAGAGATAAGGAAAGGCCAGAGCCTTCTGACGTTTCTGACCTGTAGCAAAGTGGAATGATCTAGTTTCTCCCCATACAGGCTCAAAGACATTCTTCCTTCTACATTTGGGGGTTCCTGTCTCATGAGCCTCCTGTGTCCCTCCTGGAGGGAATGCTTCAATTTGGAGGAAACTGCTATCCAGCAGGAATCATTTATATTGGAGGCTTACAGACAAATGCATGTTTGAGCAAGGGAGGCAGCAGAAAGTGCTGGTCCCCACGAAAAAGGGGTGAATTGTAGTCTGCCCCCACTGGGTACAACATGATCTGTCTGTGGTCATTTTGGAGTAGAGATTACCTTGGCTGGGTAGTCATGGCAACTAATTGGGCAGAATTCTTGTGATAGCTAGGTCCCAGATAATGGTGATGGAGTTGTTAACGCTCCCTGTAGAAGGCGGGAGAAGAGGGTCACAGGACCCACATCGGAGAATCCCGCTATTACTCTGTCCTGCCTCTCTCCTGAGCTGCAAGTCTTAGAGAGGCTGGACTATGTGAGCAGAGAGGGGAGCCGGAAGTGAGTGGGCGTCCAGGATGAAGCTTCTGTGAGGTCACCACTCATGACGGGAGAGGACTTTGCAGTGGCAGAGCTGTTTTGAGGTCACCCATGGGCCTATAAATCATTCCTCGCCTATGTTCTGTAAGCAAACCCAGTAGACTCACTGGTTCATTGCTGGACATTAGTGGAATCCTTGCTCATCCGTGGTCAGGTCTCTGGAGTGAATATGTTGAGGAACAAGAGAAGCAAATAGTGGCACTGTACCTTCTGTATTGCTATTTTCTAAAGTTTTATAAGGTTTTGGAATTAGATTCCAAAACCTTTTTCTTTTTTTCTAACTTTTCATTTTTATTTATTTATAGAGACAGAGAGAGGGAAAGAGACGGAGAGAGAATGGTATGCCAGGGCCTCCAGCCACTGCAAACCAACTCCAGACACATGTGCCCCCCTTATGCATCTGGCTTTCAAGGGACCTGGAGAATCGAACTGGGGTCCTTAGGCTTCACAGGCAAACACCTTAGTTGCTAAGCCATCTCTCCAGCCCTTATCTTCTAAATTTTTTAAAAAATATTTTATTTATTTATTTGAGGGAGGGAGAGAGAGAGAGAGAGTGAAGGAGGAAGGGAGCAAGTGAGAGAGAGAGAGAGAGGGAGAGAAAGAATGGGCACACCAGGGCCTCTGGCCATTGTAAACAAACTCTAGACACACGCACCATCTTGTGCACCTGGCTTATGTGGGTCCTGGCAAAATCAAACCTGGGTCCTTTGGCTTTGTAGGCAAGGGCCTTAACTGCTAAGCCATCTCTCCAGTCCTAAATTTACTTTTGTATGTTGTGTGTGTGTAAAGTACATGTGTGCGTGTATGAGTGTGGGTGCATACACACACATGTACACACATGTGGAGGCTAGAGATTGATGTTGGGTGTCAGCCACTCTTCACCTTATTCTTGGGCATTATAGAGGGGATTTGTCTGATTAGCTCACACACTTTATTCTTTTGAGGAAGGGTCTCTCACTTAACCTGGAGCTCATCAATTCTGCTAGGCCGACTGGCTAGTGAGCTCCAGGGATCTGCCTGTCATTCTCTCTGTCCCTGGCAAGCACTGGGGTTACACATGCATGCTGACATGTCTGCATTTTATTTATTTATTTACTTTTTATTTTTAGAGAGAGAGAGAATTGATATTCCAGGCCCTCAGCCACTGAAATTGAACTCCAGACACTTACGCTACCTAGTGGGCATGTGCAACTTTGCACTTGCCTCACCTTTGTGCATCTGGCTTACGTGGGATCTGGAGAGTCAAACATGGGTCCTTAGGCTTGGCAGGCAAGCAACTTAACAGCTAAGCCATCTCTCCAGCCCTGGATTTTATTTATTTTTAATTTCTAAGATATTTTATTTTTTATTTGCAAGCAGAGATGGGTAGAGAGGAGACAGACAAGAGAATGGGCATGCCAGGGCCTCAGTGCATTGCAAACAAACTTCAGATGCATTTGCCATTTTGTGCATCTGGCTTTATGTGGGTACCAGGGAATCAAACCTGGGTCAGTAGGCTTTACAGGCAAACACCTTAACTGCTGAGTCATCTCTCCAGCCCCAATGTCTGGATTTTAAATAGGTGCTGGGGATCAAACCTCAGGTCTTCATTCATGTATGCCAAGCATTTTGCCTTTGACTCATCTCCCCAGCCCCCATCCGGTCTATATGGTAAGAGCACATTTGTACTCTATCTTGTAAAAAATAATCTGCCCCACACATTGCAAGTAGCTCAGTACTATACACTGAGTTAACTGTTCTGAGTTAACTTTTTTTTTTAAATAAATTTTTTTTAAATTTTTTATTTATTTATTTGAGAGCGACAGACACAGAGAGAAAGACAGATAGAGGGAGAGAGAGAATGGGCGCGCCAGGGCTTCCAGCCTCTGCAAACGAACTCCAGACGCGTGCGCCCCCTTGTGCATCTGGCTAACGTGGGACCTGGGGAACCGAGCCTCGAACCGGGGTTCTTAGGCTTCACAGGCAAGCGCTTAACCGCTAAGCCATCTCTCCAGCCCCTGAGTTAACTTTTAACCTAGATGTAATCCAAATGGTGACTCAGGAGGAATGTGAGACTCAGTGACCTTGGGTGTATGGGAACCCCAAGCCCTATACACTGCTGAAGATGGCACTGACCAAAAAAAGTCTCTAGGTCACAAGGGGAGAAGCCCAAACATCATGAATCTCAGAGACAAGGCTGACCACCTGACCAAAGCACCACCACCAAACTTCCAAATGACTGATGGCCTATACAACATCTGCTTACTGGCCCAAGGAAGCCAGTCTTTAGTCTCTGGCTTCCTAGATTACCAATCCTGACATCTCGGTTTTAAAACATTTTTTGGTTAATCTGTATGCTATTGAAGGTTTAGAGCCTCCGCCCAAGTGGCCCAAAGTGAGGTCATCAAAGGTCTTACTTCCCCAAAGGGCTCAGCCCCTCAAAGGAGGATCCAGCCAATTTGCCTCGTTCCCTGAGCACTGGCCTCTGCTGCCTACAAGGCCCTCTCACACTGAGCAAGGCCCCAGACCCCAAGAGTATGGACGTAAAAGCCCTGGCCTGGGGCTGGAGAGATCTCTCAGTGGTTAGGACATTTGTCTGCAAAGCCTAATGACCTGGGTTTGATTCCCTAGTACCCACATGGAGCCAAATACACAAAGTGGTGCATGCAGCTGGAGTTCGTTTGCAGTGGCTGGAAGCCCTGGCACACCCATTTTCTCTCTCAATCTTGCTCCTCCCCCACCTTGGAATTAAATAAATTAAAATTTAAAAGGCTAGGTGCCATCCTGCCTTTCTCTTTTTCTTCTGACCCTTTCTCCTAGAATAAGGTGTGTACTTTTTATCTGTCTCTGTATCTCTCTACCTCTGTCTCAGCCTCCTATCTGCTTGCTTTCTTTCTTTTTTTCTCAATTTTTATTAACATTTTCCATGATTATAAAAAATATCCCATGGCAATAACCCCCCTCCCACTTTCCCCTTTGAAATTCCATTCTCCCTCATATCCCCTCCCCCTCTCAATCAGTCTCTCTTTTATTTTGATGTCATGATCTTTTCCTCCTCTTATGATGGTCTTGTGTAGGTAGTGTCAGGCACGGTGAGGTCATGGATATCCAGGCCATTTTGTGTCTGGAGGGAGCACGTTCTATCTGCTTTCTTTCATATACCACCTCTCTCTGTCTCTCTCTCTCCCTCCCTCCCTCTCCCCTGGCTCCAGCTTCAGCCTGAGGTGCAGACAATTCTGTTTCCCTGGCTCATCTTCTCTACCATCTGCTCTGATGACTCCACCTGACAGTCAGTGCAGGCCACCTTTCCTGACCTCCTCTTCCCTCTTTAGCTGCTCTGCTCTGAGCAATCAATAAATTCCCTATTCCCAAAAGTGTGGCCTCAGAGCCTCTGTATTCAGACTTCTGTCATAAAGCTCTGCAGGTGAACATACTACTCCAAGAACATAGAAAGCAGAGGTTAGTCATGATCTCAATCTTTGAGTTTGGGGAATTGAAGAGCCCAGTGGTTCATTCAGTCCAGAAGAGGGCAATTGTTTGAGGGTGAGGCTGCCCCTGGAGCAGGAGATAGGGTCTTGAGACCCTATTTATTTTTCTAAGTAATAAGTGCTTCTTGTGATATCAGAATTGAGCTAGTGACTTATCAAGTAAAATCTTGACTATGTCTATTTAATTACATATATATATATGCATACATTATTTTTTTAATTTTAAAAAATTTTTATTACCATTTTCCATGATTATAAAAAAATCACATGGTAATCCCCTCCCTCCCCCCCACACTTTCCCCTTTGAAATTCCATTCAATTTTTAATATTTTATTTATTTGCAAGCAGAGAGACACAAGACACACACACATACACACACACACACACACACACAGAGAGAGAGAGAAGAGGAGAGGAGAGGAGAGGAGAGGAGAGGAGAGGAGAGGAGAGAAGAGAAGAGAAGAGAAGAGAAGAGAAGAGAAGAGAAGAGAAGAGGAGAGAAGAGGAGAGAAGAGGAGAATGGGCACACCAGGGCCTCCAGTCATTGAAAATGAACTCCAGTTACATGCACCACCTTGTGCACCTGGCTTTATGTGAGTACTGGGGAATCGAACCCTGATCCTTAGGCTTTGCTGGCAAGTACCTTACCACTGTGCTATTTCTCCAGCCCTGTGTATATTATTTTTAATAGAAATAAAGCAGAACCTGTATTGATAAACCAAGTAATTTGGTTTAAAATAACCCTCTTTTTTTGTCTGGAATGGACAAAGTATGAATCTTTAATAAATTTATTTTGAAAGAAAAGAATATAACTATGCAAGAAATGTTCTTTATAAGTTAGAATGTATCTAAAAATGTAAAAAATTAGTTTAAATATTACTAATATAGCCATTTTAGATTGATTGTTTACTTCCAGAAATGTTTGTTCTTTTATTATTATTATTAAATTTTTTATTAGCTTACAAAGAATGAGGTGCATTGTGGTGATTTCATACAAATTATTTTTGCTGCTGGGCATGGTGGCACACACCTTTGATCCCAGAATTCAGGAGGCAGAGAGGTAGGAGGATTGCTGTGAGTTCATAGTGAATTTCAGGTCAGGCTATGCCCAAGAGAGACCCTACCAGGAAAAAAAAAAAAAAAGACAATTTTAGGATTCACATATGGCTAAGAACATGCAATTTTTTGTCTTTCTGGGCTTTGGTTGTATCACTTAATATAATATTTCCAATCCTACCCATTTTCTGCAAATTTCATTAACAATATTGTTTCTTTATTTGCACTTGTATGTGTGTTTGTATGTATGGACATGCCAGGGACTCTTGCTATTGCAAATGAATTGCAAACACATGTGCCACTTTGTGCATTTGGCTTTACATAGGCACTGGGGAATCAAACTCAGACTAACAGAGTTTGTAAGCAAGCACCTTTAACCACTGAGCCATCTTCTGTCTCTCTTTCTCTCTCTCTACTTGCAAATAAATTTTAAAAACTTAATGAAATAGAGGGGCTGGAGATGGCTCAGCAGATAAAGGTGCTTATTTTCAAAGCCTGACGACCTGGGTTGGATTCCCCAGTACTCACATAAAGTCAGATGTACCAAATGGTACATCTATCTGGAGTTTGTTTGCCGAGGCAAGAGGCCCTGATATGCCCATTCTCTCTCTCTCTCTCTTTCTCTCTATCACATTCTTTGCTTGCAAATGAATAAAACTAATTTTTAAATTTAATTTAATTTTTTGTTTTTTCAAGGTAGGGTCTCACTCTAGTCCAGGTTGACCTGGAATTCACTATGTAGTCTCAGGGTGGCCTTGAACTCGTGGTGATCTTCCTACCTCTGCTTCCCGAGTGCAGGGATTAAAGGTGTGTGCCACCACGCCCGGCTGAAACTAATTTTTTTATGAGGTATGCATGTAGTCATGGCCCTGCTACCCGCATTGAAAGAGAGAGGAGGCAACAGCAGATGTCACTCTGTTAGTCTCTGTCCTCTGTCGCCCTTCAGGATATCTTCTGAAGCCCAGTTAACTGATATATCCCTGGAAATAATCCAAGGAAGAAAGACTAGAGTATCCAGGCTCACCAGGGCCTGGCATTTTTCTTCCCTTCCCTGAAATTTCCTTTGTCCTTTTTTTTTTTTTTTCAAGCCAGTGCCCCATGATTAATCTGCCAACACTGGGATGCCTAACACAATGGTAATTAAACTTGGGGAGGAATTTTCTTACCTATTTTTTGTAATCAGATGAAGTAATCATTTTTCTGAGCCCTTTAGGTTTTCTCTATGTCACCTGTCACCTGTGGTAGTTTGAATAGATGGCCCCCAATATATTCAGTTGTTTATTTGTTTGTAGTTTGCATCTGCAGCCACCTGGCTGGAGGCAGTGTCACTGGGCGGATCTTAAGGTGCAGTGGTGGGTTTCAGATTTCAATCTAAAGATTTGCAAAGTGTGCCTAGCTGGAGTTCCTGAAGTGTGTTGTGTGGCTTTTGGCTTTTTGGCTTGTACTTCTCTCTGTTTGGTCCTATGTAGGCAGACCAGCTTCTTCTGCCATTATGGAAGTTCCCCTGGATCTGTAAACTTCAATAAATACCCCTTCCTCCATAACTGTTCCTGGTCTGGAAGTTCATCTCAGTGAACCTGAAGCTGTCTGCTATATCACCTAAAGGAGGAAAAAAAAAACCCAAACAAATCCATATTGGTAGGAATATCCAACCTACGTGAGTCCCTTTCCTTCTCAAATAAGACCCCATATAAAGGGGAGAGACACTGGCCAGACTGTTCTTGATCTTACCTTACTTACACTTTCCACCCTGGGGTCTCCGAAGTAACATGGCTTATTTGAGTTACCTATGTCCAACTGGGAATGTTTTCTTAAAAAGATATTTTGAAACTGGAGGGATGGCTTAGCACTTAAGGCACTTGCCATTTGATGCCTAAGAACCCGTGTTCTACTCTCCAGGTCCCACATAAGCCAGACACACAGAGGTGAAGCAAGCGCAAGGTCGCACATGCTCACAAGGTGGCTCATGAGTCTGGAGCTCGATTACGTGGCTGGGGGCCCTGGTGCACCAATTCTCTCTCTCTCACTCTCGTTCTCACTCTTTCACATGAAAAAAAAAAAAAAAAAAAAACAAGGCCAGTCTGTTGGGCTTGCCTCATAAAAAGAAAAAATATTTTTTTTTCTTTATTTGCAAGCAGAGAAAGAAACAGAGAGAAGAGAGACAGAGAATGGGCATGCCAGGGCATCCAGCCACTGCAAACAAACTCCAGATACATGGGCTACTTTGTGCATCTGGCTTTATGTGGGTACTGGGGCAACAAACCTGGGTTGGTAGTCCTTACAGGAAGTGTCTTAACCACTGAGCCAGCTCTATAGCTGCTGGGAATCTTTTTTTGTTTGTTTGTTTGTTTATTTTTATTTATTTATTTATTTGAGGGCACCAGAGAAAGAGGCAGAGAGAGGAGAGAGAGAGAGAGAATGGGCACACCAGGACCTCCAGCCACTGCAAACGAACTCCAGACGTGTGCGCCCCCTTGTGCATCTGGCTAATGTGGGTCCTGGGGAATCAAGCCTCGAACTCAGGTCCTTAGGCTTCACAGGCAAGTGCTTAACCACTAAGCCATGTCTCCAGCCCCCTGGGAATCTCTTTTCTATGTATAAGTGTCCTCACAGCACCCCAGTGCTTTCCTGTAACAGGGGCTTGTGCCTATTGCTCACAAACTCGTTCTTATTTCATAATTTCCTTTTCAGTCTGTCAAAATGCTTCACTTTATACTCAATCTAACAAGTAGCACTTAAATTTTTTTTTTATCACTTTTATGTTACCAAGAGAAGTCTTTAAAATTACTCTTATCTGGGCTGGAGAGATGGCTTAGCAGTTAAGCGCTTGCCTGTGAAGCCTGAGGACCCCAGTTCAAGGCTCGATTCCCCAGGTCCCACGTTAGCACGCGTCTGGAATTCGTTTGCAGTGGCTGGAGGCCCTGGTGTGCCCATTCTCTCTCTCTCTGCCTCTTTCTCTCTCTCTCAAATAAATAAAATAAATAAAAATAAACAAAAAATTAAAATTACTCTTATCTTTTAATTAAAGGGTATGTTTGAGAAAAATCTCTGTCCTGGGAGAGATGGCAAAAGAGGGCAATGATGAACTGTTTCCTATTAACCCATCCGGGAGAAGACATCTTTCTACCCCTATGAGAGTAGTGGGAAAAAAAAATATATATATATATATATATATATATATATATATATATATATATGTTTTTGTAGGGGTTGAGGTAAGGCTGACCTGGAATTCACTATGTAGTCTCAGGCTGGCCTCGAACTCACAGCCATCCTCCTACCTCCGCTTTCTGAGTGCTGAAATTAAAAGCATGTCTCACCATGACCAGCTATTGTTATTATTTTTAAACCTCATCTTGATAGTTTTCATATATGTATTTATTTTATTTTATTTATTTATTTTTATTTATTTATTTGAGAGTGACAGACGGAGAGAAGGAGGTAGAGAGACAGACAGAGAAGGGGCGCGCCAGGGCTTCCAGCCACTGTAAACGAACTCCAGACGCGTGCGCCCCCTTGTGCATCTGGCTAACGTGGGTCCTGGGGAATCGAGCCTCAAACCGGGGTCCTTAGGCTTCACAGGCAAGCGCTTAACCGCTAAGCCATCTCTCCAGCCCTCATATGTGTATTTAGTGTATTTGGTCATAATCCTCCTGTTAATTTGTTTTTGTCTCCTTCCATTGAACTCTTTCTTTCCAACTAGTCCCTCTTCTACTTTGATCTCTCTCACTTTTTTACCCCATCCATCCATGAAATGCTGGGCTCAATATTGTACAGGACTCACGTACGTAACGACATAACTTATGTAGTCACCACGAGGTCACGAATGCAAGGGCCGCTTCGAGTCCGTCCGGAAGCCCGCGTTCCAAAGCCCTCCTCCCCGTCCTCTAGCTCTGAGGTTCTTTCTACACTGTCGTTTGCAGCGTTCCCTGAGCCTGAGAGGAGGCGACAGAGATGTCCCACTTCGCGCTCAGTAGCCCTCCACTCACTTATCGTCAGCACGTCAATGAGCTGTGAGTCTCCCCAGTGTTCACTGCCAACGGCAAAAACAAGCTTGTCTAAGCGGGCGTGGTGGCGCACGCCTTTAATCCCAGCCCTTGGGAGGCATGGGTAGGAGGATCTCCGTGAGTTCAGGGCCACGCTGAAACTACATAGTGAATTCCAGGTCAGCCTGGGCCAGAGTGAGACCCTGCCTTGAAAAACACAAACAAAACAAAACAAAAAACTTGTCTGACCAAAGGTGAGAACAGCACTAAACTATGTACATAAACACAATGTGAACATTTCGATGACAATTTGATGAACACAATACGTTTAGCCAAAGAACACTAGTAGCTTTTCTCCCAGGGCCTATGACCTCTTCAGCCGTAGGCTTTTTGATTAGGTTTTCAGCTCGGGAGACATGGACTCTCTCCAGAGGACAGCAATTGTTTACCCCCATAACGGCCATGCCACCATTGCACTGGCCGGCACATCTTGCCTGGCCAGTTGTTTGTGTAGCTCGTCAGATTGTTAATGGCTTTCCTCCCCCACAAGCCTAGCATAACTTACAAGAATATATTTCATCTATTTATTTGAAAGAGAGAGAGAGAGAGAGAGAGAGAGAGAGTCAGATACACAGAGAATGGGCACACCAGGGCCTCTAGCCACTGCAAACGGACTCTAGACACATGCGCCACCTTGTGCATCTGGTTTACGGGGGGTCCTGGAGAATCGAACCTGGGTCCTTAAGCTTTGCAGGCAAGCACCTTAACCACTAAGCCATCTCCCCAGCCCCCTGCATAGCATTATGACAGCTAGCCAGCAGGGAGAAAGCTCCTAGCTCAGTTCTAATTTCTCAGTGTCCTACAACTGAAGCATGAGGAATCTTCAGCGATAGGATCTTACCATTTAGTTTTGGCAGTCACTGGCAATAGCTTGCTTTGTTTTAGGAGCATTTTTTTTTTCTTTTTTATTTGAGAGCGACGGACACATAGAGAAACAGGCGGACACAGAGAGAGAATGGGCGCGCCAGGGCCTCCAGCCACGGCAAACGAACTCCAGATGCGTGCGCCCCCTTGTGCATCTGGCTAACGTGGGTTTTGGGGAATAGAGCCTCGAACCGGGGTCCTTAGGCTTCACGGGCAAGCACTTAACCGCTACGCCATCTCTCCAGCCCCTTTTGTGTCATTTTTATCCTATAACTTCCCTTGCTGCTGATTCTTTCCCCTTTTATGAGCACGACATTAGCTTGATAGCCAGACAAAGCCACAGTGAGATGCAGAGCAAGGTAAACATGCAACTGAGCAGTGGGCAGCCTTGACGTGGATCTGCGTGCGGAACGGACTGGGACGTCATGCTCTTGAAGATAGTCTCAGGCTGGATTAGCCAGAAATGAGAGCAGCGGGGTCTCTAAACCCAGGAACGTGAGCAGAGCTCACCCCACCTGGACGTCCCCAGAACAACTCCCAGGAATCGAATCCAACCCGAAGCCACCCCAAAGCTGCGCTGGGAGACGTTGGGAGAACACCAGCACCCCCTAGTGGCGTATGGGAGGATCAGCACCAAGGCACCATGCCATCATCATCCTGCCCTGAGCCGAGAACCCTCATCTCTGCTGGCCTCCCTCCCTTTCTCCAGGGGTGGGAACTGAGATCTTACGATTGAGCGCTTGATAAGGTGGCTTCTCCCCGCTCCCCTCTCTTTTGCATTTTATGTGGTATACAAATGACAGTGGGTGGCACCCTTGGTGCGTGCGCGTGTGTGTGTGTGTGTGTGTGTGTGTGTGTGTGTGCGCGCGCGCGCGCGCGCACGTGCGTGTTTGCATGTGGAAGCCAGAGGTTGAGGTTGACTTGGGGTGTCCGCTGCAATTGCTCTTCTTTATTTACTGAGGCACACTCTCTCAGATGAGCCCTGGAGCTTGCTCCAAGGAACCTCTGTCCACCTCCCAAACTCTGGGGCTCCAGGTGGCTGCCTGCCCCCCCAGCATTTACGTGGGTGCTGAGAATCATGCACTTTCTTCCCCGAGTCACTTCCTCATCTCCTGACATGTAGCTTCTTTTTTAAAAAGTATTTTATTTTTTTTTTTTTTAAACAGGTGTAAGCAGTTGACTTTGAATATTCACTCAACATTTTTTTTTTACATTTTTTTTGTTCATTTTTTATTTATTTATTTGAGAGCAACAGACATAGAGAGAAAGACAGATGGAGGGAGAGAGAAAGAATGGGCGCGCCAGGGCTTCCAGCCTCTGCAAACGAACTCCAGACACGTGCGCCCCCTTGTGCATCTGGCTAACGTGGGACCTGGGGAACCGAGCCTCGAACCAGGGTCCTTAGGCTTCACAGGCAAGCGCTTAACCGCTAAGCCATCTCTCCAGCCCTATATTTATTTATTGACAGAGAAAGAGGGAGAGAGAGAGAATGGGCACAGCAGGGCTTCCAGGCACTGCAAACAAACTCCAGATACTTGTGCCCCCTTGTGCATCTGGCTAGTGTGGGTCATGGGGAATCGAACCTGGGTCCTTTGGCTTTGCAGGCAAACGCCTTAACTGCTAAGCCATCCCTCCAGCCCACATGTAGCTTCTTAAACCACCCAAGCAGTGAGCAGAGACAAATCTCCCAGGACTGCGAAGCTCAGGGAAGGGAAATGCATCCCATGTTGACAGTCTGGGGGCGGAAGGAGCCATTGCACATGCAGCGGGGCCACCAGCATCTTACCAAGGACAGTCCTCCACTCGTCTGTGCTCAAAGGGGACATCAAGCCCACAGCAACAAGGGTCCACTCCAGGAGGGTTTAGAGCTAATGATGACAGAATCAAATCCATGATCAACCCATGTGTTGAAGTCTATATAAATATTTAGTTTTTTTAATATTTTATTCTCATTTTATTTACTTATTAGAGGCAGAGAGAGGGGCAAGAGAGAGAATGGGCATGCCAGGGCCTCCAGCCACTGCAAATGAACTCCAAATGCATGTGCCACCATGTGTATCTGGCTTATGTGAGACCTGGAGAATCAAACCTGGGTCCTTAGGCTTCACAGGCATGTGCCTTAACTGCTAAGCCATCTCTCCAGCCCAAATATCTAGTTTTATGCACATAAAATGGTCAAGGGGGGTTTGGGAGATGGTTCCATGGGTAAGAGCACTTGCTGCAAGCATACAGACCTGTGAAGGCCTGAGACTGGCTCACCTATATTCCCCAGAATACCTCAACAGTATGGGGAGCAGAGATAGGAGAATCGCTGGGGCTTGAGAAAACTCACAGTACTACATTCAGAGAGAGAGACTCCACCTCAAGCAAATACCACCTCAGGGACAGAGTAAGGACACCCAATGTGCTCTGGCCTCCATATGCACCCAGGCATGAACATGTGGATATACCACACACACACACACACACACACACACACACACCACCACCACCACCACCACCACCACCAGCAACAACAACAACCAACCAACCAAAGTACACATGCAAAAAATAGTCAAGGATGCAGAGGTAGGAGGATCACTGTGAGTTCAAGGCCAGTCTGAGACTACATAGTGAATTCCAGGTCAGCCTGGACCAGAGTGAGACCCTACCTCAAAAAACCAAACAAACAAAGAAACAAAAAAGTAGTGAAGAGTATCAGGCACATTTGCAGAGAGAACAAAGCTCCTTGGGGATTCCAACTTAAAACAACTTAAAACAGGATGGAGTTCAGGTTAAGGACTTTCCTGAGGAAGTTACCAAAAAGCTTTAGAAGGGGGAGGAGCTGCCTAACTTTCCAAAATAGGAAGAGGTGGGGAGAAGAGGGGGGAAGCTGTGAGAGCCACCCCACCAGACTGTTCTACAGTCAGAGCCAAGGGCACCACCCACTGTAACGCGTGTGACTTTTATCCCCTGGGCATCACATAATGTCACCTCAGAGTAGCAAATGATCTGACCTGGTAGCCATAGCAAATTTGGAGCAGAACAAAAATAGAGTGAGAGCCCATCCATGACAATGGTAAAGGGGCCATGAACGCCCCTTAGGAGAAGGACCCCCTCTCGTTAGGGTGTTTTTTTCTGTAGAGGTATGTTTCAGGCAAATGCTGTTGATTTCACAAGGGGAACATTAGTCAGAAGCCAACAAGTGTGCATTGGGTACACATTACAATCAAGTCTGGTGGTCATTTCCTTGGGCTACTGTTAAAATTAGATCTACCTTTAATCCCAGCACTCGGGAGGCAGAGGTAGGAGGATTGCCGTAAGTTCGAGGCCACCCTGAAACTCCATAGTGAATTCCAGGTCAGCCTGGGCTAGAGTGAGACCCTACCTCAAAAAAACAAACAAACAAACAAAAAAATTAGATCTAAAGGGCTAGAGAGATGGCTTAGTGGTTAAGGCGCTTGCCTGTGAAGTCTAAAGTCCCAGGTTTGATTCCCCAGTACCTACATAAGCCAGATGTACAAGGTGGCACATGTGTCTGGAGTTGTCTTGCAGTGGCTAGAGGCCCTGGCACAGTCACTTGTGAATAAATAAAGTATACATATTTTTTTAAATCAAAAAAAAAAATGGGGCTGGAGTGATGGCTCAGTGGTTGAGGTGCTTGCCTGCCTATCTATCTGCCCCTCTCTCTCTCTCTCAAATAAATACAAATAAATAAACTATTAAAATTAAAATAACAACAAATACTGATGAGAATGTGGAGAAAACAGAACCTTATACACTTCTAGTGTTTATATGAATTACTCCAACTATTGTGGAAATCAGTATGAAGGCTCTTCAAAAAACTAGAAATAGATCTACCATATGACCCAGCTAGCTTTGCAGCTCAAGGACTCTACGTTCATATGATGGAGAGACTTGACAACAATGGTTATTGCAGTGCTAGTCGCAATAGCTAAGTTACGGAACCAACCTCGATGTCTGTCAACAGACAAGTGGACCAAGAAAATGTGCCGTATATTTATAGAACGGAATTTTATTCATCCATAAAGAACAAAATCGTGTCATTTGCAGGAAAGCAGATACAGCATGACTATCGCATTAAGTGAATTATTTTCAGAAAGACAAATATCATCTATTTTCTGTCATTTGTGGAGCCCACATTTCACATGGACACACAAAATCATGAACATATGTGACATGGAAGACGAAACCTATTCAGGAGAATCAGAGGGGGAGAAAGAACATGGTCAAAGTACATTATATACTTGTCTGGAAATGACTTTATGAGACCCAGTACTATGTATAATGAATACACACCAATGAAAACAGTCTGTTCCTCACAAACAAACACGATAATTGCAGGCTCATTTGGAAAACCTGGGAACATTGAGATCTCTGGGAATGATGATGAGATTCCAGTCAAATGGAAGAGAAAAGTCACTGAAAGTCCTAGTCGCTGTGATTTCATGTCCAGGTGCTGCCCCTCACTCAAAAGCCAGTGGCGGGCTGGAGAGATGGCTCAGTGGTTAAGGCGCTTGCCTGAGCGTAGCCCGAGGACCCATGTTTGACTCTCCAGGTCCCAGGAAGCCAGACGCACCAAGGTGAGGCAAGCGCAAGGTCACGCATGCCCACTAGGTGGCACAAGCATCTGGGGTTTGATTGCTAACCCTAACCCAATTCTCTCCCTAAAATAAAAAATTAAAAAATTAATTTAAAAAAAAGCCAGTGGAGGCCATCAAGCTCCAGTGTGGGATGAAACCTGTCCTCATGGAAGGTTCAGATGACTCCTGGGGTCCCCCCTGCTCAGTGAAGGCTCAGATGGCCCCCCTGGGCCCCTCCCCGGCTCAGTGCTCCTTCCACCTACAGAAAAGCAGAACAGGGACAGGGCTGCTGAGCCATGGGCGTTTCTAGACACTGGACCTCAGCCGAGTGGTGGACTTCAGGTCCTCTCCCCAGAGTCCCATAACTGCTAAGCACGGGGTGTGGACTCTGCCACGGGGGGGGGGGGGTTGGAGGGGGCAGGTGCGCTGGGGGAAAGGTTGGACTGGATGGAGGCCGAGGGATGCAAGAGTGATTTGTGGAGGATTTGATGTTTCGAGGGTCATGGAGGTTTCTCTTTCTGAAGACTGTGGAGCCCCTTATTGAGACAGGGTGGGCAGGGAAGGATCTGGAATGTTGGGTCACAGGTAGCTCCTCTGAGTAGGTTAAAAGGGAGGGTGGAACGAAGGGAGGTGTCCAGCAAACTGCGTGCGTGGACAGTTATCTGTTGGATTACGATCTTAGAGGGCGACTTTCACTTTCTGTTCTTGCTTTCCCATCTGGCTCAGTTAATCAGGTGAGGGGCCGTGGTTGGTTATAACTCCCATGTGTAGCTGGTGACTGGATCCCTACAGCTAAAGACAGCAGAGTCCGGTCCAGACTCAACCCGGGGAAGATTCTCCGGTAAGTTGGGGAATGTATAAGGCCCTGTTCCTGTTCGTCCCCACAGTGGTCTGGACAAGGAGAGCTGTTGTCCCATTTCATGGATGAGCTCAGCGAGGTCGGGCTCGGCTCAGCAGCAGAGCTGCACTTGCTGCCTTGCTGTAAGTGCAATAGGGGATGGAGACCCCTCAGATGGACTCACCAACCTGATCCGGTCTCAGTTTGGGTGCCGGGCTACCTACACACAGCCAAGGGCCCCTCGTAGGATGGTGGTTGCTATTGGTGCCTACTACTTTGGGCAGGGAATGGAGAGAGCAGAGGTCCCAGGGGCCCTAGAAGCCAGTGAGCCTTGGGGCTGAGGCCCAACTTTTGGGCACAAAAGCCTGGCTTCTGAGATACGGGGAGCCCAGGGCTTCCTCACCCAGCCTGCCTCAGAGCATCTGTTCTGTGCCAAGACACCTGTGGGGACTTGGAGGCATTTGGCATCCCGGGAAGGAAGCTGAGCAGGTGGTTCTGGGCCGGGCACTGCCCCCTTCCCCTGGGCCTCGCTCAGAGGTTGTCCTGCGCGTCCACATGGGGAAGGAGACCAGGCGTGTGGCCTGAGAGGGGCAGGTTGCAAAACATGTCGACAGCAACTCCCCAACTCTCTTCACCTGAGATCAAAGTCAGACTGCGGGGCAGGTCTCTGTGTGCCGAGAAACAGACAAGCCAGAAACCAGCATTATTTAAATCACACCAGGGCAGAGGCCCATGTAGACCGGGCTCCTTTGTGTCCATCGAAAGCTACTGGGCACGTGGCAAATCATTTTCCTCTCTGAACTTCATTTTTTTTTTAAAATTTTATTTATTTGAGAGAGAGAGAGGGAATATGAGTGGGTGTGTCATGGTCTTTTGCTGCTGAAAATGAACTCCAGACACAACCTTGAACCTTGGTTTTTGCCCCTGATGGATGGGGTTAGGATTACCTACCCTGCAAAGCTCCAGGAGACTGCTACCCATCTCTGGGGTGAGGTGTGAAGTGGAGCGGTGGGAATAAGGAGGCAACAGGTCCTGGGGCTCCAGATACCTCAGGGGCCACGGGAAGTGGGCGAGAGGAAGTCGATGTGGGGTCTTTGATGTGTGGAGGCTCAGCAGGGAGAATACTAGCCTAGCTTGCAGGATCGCAGAACTACTGAGGCTCTGGTGTACAATGGAGAAAAATTAACCTTGAAAATGCTGCCGATCTGGTATAATTTAAACCTCGCATCTCAGCACAGAGATGTGTGGACGCCCCCCCCCCCCCCCCGCCCATGTTCTCTGGTCAGACTTAGCTCCACAAAGCCGTGTATGTCCATCTCAGTCCCTCGGTATTTATGTGCCGGCCCTTCTTTCTGTAAGGAAAATGTAAAAGAAAAGTCAAAGAGAACAGTGGACTTGATCTCTGCAGACACACAGTTTATTGAGAGGAGCAGCAAGGGGCAGCAGCCTTCCTGCGGGATGGAGGCTGAAGCACTGGGCCAGGCTGGGGTTCAAACTTATATGGAAGATCCTAAGAAAAACAGACTGAACCAGGTGCAGTTGATAAGAAAATTGTACCTGTTTGTGTCCTTGTTCAAAACAGGCTTCTCCAGCCAGGAATGTCTAAGGGAGGACACTCAAATGTCTCTGGTCCTTCAAGGCCATCTAGGCTAAGGGGAGTACATCCATCAGGGAAGGTGTCAAACTTAATGAGGCCAAATGCCTCTGTTACTTCTTTGTTGCCCATGAGCTTTGGGGATAGTTATTAGCTCTTTAGTTCCCTTTAGTTTTCAGGGAAGGCTATTAACCCTTTACTTTCCTTCTTTCTGACTCAGGCTCAGAACACTGGCGCAGGTGGACTCTGGCTTGCTGTCTATTCCCTCACCATTGGACGGTCAGCTCTTGCCCGCCTTTGGTGTTAAACCAAGCTGCTCTGGGCCGCGCCCTCATGCCCTGCACAGTTTTTGTTGTTGTTGTTGTTTAATTTTTATTTATTTATTTGAGAGCAACAGACAGAAAGAGAAAGAGGCAGACAGAGAGAGAATGGGCGCGTCAGGGCCTCCAGCCACTGCAAACGAACTCCGGACACATGCACCCCCTTGTGCATCTGGCTAACGTGGGTCCTGAGGAATCGAGCCTTGAACCAGGGTCCTTAGGCTTCATAGGCAAGCACTTAACCGCTAATCCATTTCTCCAGCCCTGTTTTTGTTTTTGTTTTTGTTTTTTTTGAGGTAGGGTCTTACCCTAGCCCAGGCTGACCTGGAATTCACTATGTAGTCTCAGGCTGGCCTTGAACTCATGGCAACCCTTCTACCTGTCTCCCAAGTGCTGCGATTAAAGACATGCGCCACCATGCCCAGTTTCACACTGTGTTTCCGTGGACACGTTTACTCTGCTGTCTCTCTGCTACAGACCTGGGGTGAGATGCAGTGGTATCTCTTGGGGTACATTTCAACACTGGCTGGGTGTTGCTGCTGGGCCTCCAAACCCAGAATATTTTACACCCCACCAACTGCAAAGTGGTGTCGTGGCAGCCAGCAGCCAGTGGTGGAGGGCGTCCGGCCGGTTTTAAACCTCATATCCCTGTATGAGCATGCCTTTCCTGATTTTGTGTTCAATGACAAAATCACACTGCCCCTTCTCCCCACAATACCCAAATCCCTGGCACTAGTGAGCAGGAGAGGATGAAAAGAGAGGGAGCTGGGCCTGAGGACCTGAGCCTGGGTGTCACCTAGGAGAGGGGACTTCAGAACTCCTTGTTCGAGGCCTGCCACTCCTTAGACTGTGGCTGACTGTTTTTGGAAATACTCTTTTTCTCTCTCCTCTTTGTCCTCATATAAGAATGTGGGGGATGGAGAGATGAGCCCCAAGAACTGTCAAAGGCACATGCTTGTGTGAGGTTAGGGCCACAGTTGTCTCCGTTTCCTGCCAGCAGAGCTGTTCATGGAGACAGAAAAGTACCAAAGGGAGCAGCCAGGCATGGTGGCTCACACCTCTAATCCCAGCACTCAGGAGGCAGAGGTAGGAGGATCGCCGTGAGTTCAGGGCCACCCTGAGACTACATAGTGAATTCCAGGTCAGCCTGGGCTAGAGTGAGACCCTACCTTGAAAAAACAAACAACAATAACCAAGGACCAAAGGGAATTGCTTAGCTAGGAAGAAAGTGGACTGGGGCTATGTCCTCAAAGACCAGTGGCTTTGTGTCCTCCAATGGCTCCTAGAGCCCAGACCAGGGGCAGGCTGGGCCTCAGAGGAGGCGGTCATACTGGTTAGTATTGACCCAGCACTGGACTTCCAGAAAGGTCATACCAGGGCCCTGGTGGCTGAAACAAGTCTCATCAGGAGAAGTGTCTGGGGAAGGCAGGACATTCAGTGCTGGGAGGGACTGGGGCAGCCAGCAGGAAGAGGGTCTTGAAGGGTCTCTCATGGTGAAGTGTATTCCACGGGGAGGGAGGAGCCTGGCAAAGGCCTGCTGCTACATAGCCTGAGACTGCATAGTGAGTTCCATGTCTTGCTAGAGCGAGACCCTATCTTGAAAAAACAGAGAGAGAGAGAGAAAGAGAGAAGAGACCAGAGGGCAGATAAGGCTGGACTTGGCAGAGAATCATTCTTTGTTTGATGAATTTGGGAGCCCCCATGTTAGGTGCATATATGTTTAGGATTGTAATGTCCTCCTGTTGGAGTGTGCCCTTAATTAATATAAAGTGACCTTCCTTATCTTTCTTGACTAACGTCGGACTAAAGTCTACCCTGTCTGATATTAGGATAGCAACCCCTGCTTGTTTTCTAGGCCCATTTGCTTGAAACACCGTCTTCCAACCTTTCACCCTAAGATAATGTCTATCCTTTGTAGAAAGGTGAGTTTCTTGGAGACAACAAATTGTAGGATCCTGCTTTTTAACCCAGTCTGCAAATCTATGTCTTTTCATTGGGGCATTGAGGCCGTTGATATTAAGAGATATTATTGAAAGGTGTGTATTTATGTTTGCCATTTGTGTGTGTGTGTGTGTGTGTGTGTGTGTGTGTGTGTGTGTGTGTGTGTGTTTCTGGTTCTACCTGCGCTCTCTTCTGTTAACTAGTATTTGAGTATTGCTTGTTTTTTCTAGGTTCCTTATATGTGTGCTTTTCCTTTTCTTCAGCATGGAGGATTCTATCAAGTATTTTCTGTACAGCTGGTTTTGTCTTCAAATACTCCTTTAACCTGCTTTTGTCATGGAATGTCTTTATTTCTCCATCTATTTGAATGGATAACTTTGCAGGCTAAAGTAACCTTGGTTGACAGTTGTTATCTTTCAGAATTTGGAATATATCACTCCAAGCCCTTCTGGCTTTAAAAGTTTGTGTTGAATAATCTGCTGTAATCCTGATGGGCTTGCTTTTGTAGGTAACTTTATTTTTCTCTCTAACTGCTTTCAATATTTTTTCTTTGGTGTGTGTGTTTGAAAGTTTGATTATAATATGATGAGGAGAGGCTCTTTCTGGGTTTTGTCTGGCTGGGGTTCTAAAGGCTTCCTGTATCTGCATTGGCACCTCGTTCCCAATTTGGGGGAAATTTTCTTCTATGATTTTGTTGAAGATGCCTACTATGCCTCTGGAGTGGAGTTCTTCTCCTTCTACTATGCCCTGAATTCTTATATTGGATCTTTTCATAGTGTCCCGAATATCTTGAAATTCCCACTCATACTTTTCTATAAGTTTGTCTTTCTCTTTGTTGGACTGCATTAGGTCTGCCACCTGGTCTTCTAGCTTAGATATTCTGTCCTCTCCCTCATCCATCCTACTGGTGAGATTTTCTACAGAGTTTTTTATTTCATTAACTGTGTTCTTCATTGCTAGTAATTCTGACTGGCTTTTCTTTATTATTTCTATTTCCTTATTTATGTCTTGTATTGCCTTCTTTATTTCATTAAATTGGTGTCCTGCATCTTCTTTGATTCCTTTGATTTCCTCTTTGATTTCTTCTTTGATTGTTTTGATGTGTTCTTTGACCTCTTTGAACATATTTATAATCATTCTTTTGAACTCTTTCTCAGGCATTTCCTCTAACTCTTTCTCACTGGAGGACATTTCTGATGCATTAATACTTTGAGGTGGATTTATTTCGTCTTGCTTTTTAGTGTTTCTTGTGTTATAATGTATATATTTTTGCATCTTGGATTAAGTTAATGCTTGGATTTTCTAGCTAGCTGTGTATTCTTAGCTGTATCAATTGATTTGATGTAATATATTTTCAGGGTAGGACCTTAAGGTGTTAGGTGTGGCTCTTAAGACTCTCAGAGTATCTACAAAGATGTTCTTAGGGGTTGAGTTTCCCTGCTATAGGAGTATTCAAGCAGGCTGAGTGGAATAAAATACAGGTAGATTCTAAAATTTAACTAAACACTGTACACATTCAATCAAAAACAGCCCCGAGTATGTATGCAAGAGTAGTTATTATAACAACCAGATCCTCTATCAACAAAGAGGTTAAGATTTCTGGTCTGTTGAGGGATCCAAGGCAGCTTGCGACCAAGTGAGACCCTTCCCTGGTGCAATCCCAGTTACCTTGTCAAGTTGCTGCCTGGGTCGTCGGGCTGCTGTTCTGATTTCTGGAGCTGGGCACTGGCTTTTCCTGTGGGGCAAACCGAGCCGCTGCTGCTGCCTCTGCTGCTGCTATAGCTGCCACTGCTGGAGCCACCACTGCTGCTGAAGCTGCTGCTGCTGTGTCCACTGCTGCTGCTCCCCCTGAAGCTGCTGCTGCTGAGTCTGCCGCTGCTGCCACTCCTGGGTCTGCTGCTGCTGGGGCCGCTGGTACCGGTGCTGGAGCCACTGATGTTGCTGCCAAACTCTGCTCCTGCTTGGGTCCCGCTGTCAGCCCAAGTTGGCGTGGCCGGTCCCGGGCCGCTGCTCTGTTCGCTGGAGCTGGGCTCAGGCGGTGGGGGAGGGGAGGGAGCCGCGGCTGCTCTGGTTCTCTCGCTGCTCCACGTGTTCTTCTACCTCGCGGTCTGCTCCTCTGTTGCTCGCTGCCGCTCTCCCCTCACGTTTCCGAGTTGCGGAGAGCACGGTGTGAGGGGAAAATCCCGCACCTGGCTTGTCCTGCGGCTCGAGCCGAGCCTGGTGGCTTTCTGGTGCACCGCGGCCGTGGCGGTTGGCCGAGCTGCCGGAGCCACTTTTCCCGCCTGTGCAAGCTCTCGATGCTCTGGAACTCTTCTACTTCTCCGCTGCCGCTTCAATTTCCTATACACCTCACTTTTTAGTAAAAGTGTGTATTTTGCTGAGTTTTTTTGGTCTTTTTCCCCCCTAGGCTGCTTTGGCATGGTGCCTACGCCGCCATCTTAACCGGAAGTCCAGAGAATCATTCTTGATGGCCCGTGGAGGGTATCTTGTTTCTGTCACTATCACAAAGTAGTTGAGACCAGGACATTTATAGAGATTTACTTAGCCCATGCTCTGAGGCTGGGGAAAGCTCACAACATGGGGTCTGCCTTGGATTTTGGCAAGGACCTTCCCGCTGGAGGGTATCACATGGTGAGACGAAGAAGAGTGAAGATTCAAGGCTCTCCTCCTCTTTTTACGGAGCTGTCAGTACTATTGTGGAGCCATACCATCATGACCTCAGCTAACGCTGATTACCTCCCAAGGCCTCACCTCCAAATGCCAACAAATGCACCTGGGGATCTTGTTTCCAACTCAGGGAATTTGGAGGACACAGTCACAGCAGAGGGAGTGCTAGATGTTTGGCGGGTGGCACACAGAGCCTCCCTCTGTTGTTGCTTAGATAAAAGTTATGAAGTTCCCCTGCTTGTGAGCCTGCAGACAGGGCAGCCTTGCCTAAAGCTGATATTCTATTCGATTATTCACGTCCATTGTGAATACCACTGCGGTCCGGCAGAAGGTTCTGCCGCCTGTACTTGTCAGGGACTGTTTGTTTTCCCCGTCAGGGTTTAGGAACAGACATATTTGAGATTTATTTATGTTTTTTTCAAGGTAGGGTCTCACTCTAGTGCAGGCTGACCCGGCACTCACTTTGTAGTCTCAGGCTGGCCTTGAACTCACAGCGATCTTCCTACCTTTGCCTCCTGAGTGCTGGGATTAAGGGAATGCACCACCACGCTTGGCCACAATAACATATGGAAGAGAATTATCATGTGTTAAAACTCTGCTTGTGTGTGTGTGTGTGTTTGTGGAAGGACACTCACGTGCCATGGAACATGTATGGAGGACAGAGGACAGCCTGAGCTCTCTGGGCTCTCCTTCCACTTTCTTTTGAGACAGGGTCTCTTGTCACTGAGAGGAGTGCCAGTCTAGCTGACAGAGACAGCGAGCTCCCACCGTGGGAGGTGTGTGGTACACACATGTGCCACTTCATGTCCAGCTTTACATGGGCCCTGGGGAATCGAACTTGGGTCAGCAGGCTTTGCAAGCAAGTATCTTTAACTACTGAACCATCCCTCCTCACCCCAGGACTCTTCTTATTAAGACTTATTAACAAACATCTCCTTTGTAATATCTTGTTTGCTACCTGTTTAGCCTTTAGAGATACCTTTTTTAAAAAAAATATTTTTATTTGAGGAAAGAGGCAAAGAGAGAGACAGATGGAGAGAGAAAGAGAGAGAAGGAATGGGTGCACCAGGACCTTCAGCCACTTCAAACGAACTCCAGCTGCATGCGCTACCTTGTGCACCTGGCTTATGTGGGCCCTGGGGAATCAAACCAGGGTCCTTTGGCACTATAGTCAAGTGCCTTAACCACTAAGCCATCTCTCCAACCCAAGATACCTTTTTTAAAAATATGTATACTTTGTCTCAATTTTTCCCTTTGGAGTATGTTAATGAGCTCACGGTCTTTCACATGATCATTGAGATCATATGCAGTAACATTATTCGGACGTATACTTTGAGCATAACACCGAATGTCTTTGAAGCCCCCCCCCTTGCTGTCTGGGGCACAGACCCTGGAAACAAGGTTCCTTCTAAGAAGTCTCCACGCTCTGGACAGGGCCTGGAGCACAGGGATGCGTGGAATGTAAGGGGCTGCTGGATGGCCCCCAACTCAGTGTTGTCCCCTGACTGCATGCTGGGAAGAGCCCAGAGCATCATGGTACCTGAACATTCCTCCCCTTTTCTCCTCTGTGCGGATTCACTTAGCTCTCCATGGCTGTGTCCTCGGTTGATCTTATGAGAAACTTGGACCCTTTCAGGACACGGGGCCTCTGCTTGGCAGGGGGGAAGCTGGAGCCAGAGACTAGCTTTGTCATTTGCATTTTTATTTCTGTGGTGTGTGCGCGCACATGCACGCAAACGTATGTGCCCTACGGACACGCCTGCGGGGACCAGAGGAGATGCCAGCGTCCTTCCCCGCTGCTCTTCCATATCGTTTTCCTGAGCTGCAGTCTCTCACCGGTCCCACCGTCTTCAGTCAGACTGGCTGACCAGTGAGCTCCAGTGAGTCTCCGGCCTCCAACCGGGACAGGACTGGGGCTACAGGCCGGCGTGGCCATTCCTGCTTCTCACGTGGGTGCTGCGGGTAGGACCCCGGTCCTCTCGGGCCCCCTGAGCTTCTATGGCAAGTGCTCCTCACCCAGTGTCGCGGTCAGGTCCGCATTGCTGCTGTAACTCACCCGGCCATGAGCAGCTTGCGGGGAAAAAGGGTTTATATGTTGGCTTACAGACTCGAGGGGAAGCTCCAGGATGGCAGGGGAAAACGATGGCATGAGCAGAGGGTGGACATCAGCCCCTGGCCAACAACAGGTAGACGATAGCAACAGGGGAGTGTGCCAAACACTGGCAAGGGTACATTGGCTATAACACCCATAAGCCCGTCCCCAGCAATACATTGCCTCCAAGTGCTGTTAATTCCCAAATCTCCATCGGCTGGAAATCTAGCATTCAGAATACCTAAGTTTATGGGGGACACCTCATCAAAGCACTACACCCACTGAGCCATTTGCCCAGGCCCTAGGACATTGACTTCTTCTTCTTTTAAATATATTTTATTTATTTATTTATTTATTTGAGAGTGAAAGAGGAAGAGAAAGAGAGAGAGAGAATGGGCACGCCAGCACCTCCAACCCCTGCAAACGAACTCCGGACACATGCACCCCCTTGTGCATCTGGCTTATGTGGGTCCTGGGGAATCGAACCAGGAGCCTTTGGCTTCACAGGCAAGCGCCTTAACTGCTAAGCCATCCCTCCAGCCTGACAGTGACTTCTTCAAGCAGCAGTTGCAGAGTCTAGGGGAACAAAGCACTCTGGGTTACGTCTGTTTCACCCTTTATTGTCACCTTGCAGGGAACCATGGACACCTGGCTCTGGCTGCTTGCTCTCCTGTAGCTGCCCTGACGCCCCCCCCCCACACCTGCCTCCACCCCACAGCTTGTTTTCTCTTCCCTGCAGCCTGGATGCCCAGCGAGCCTTAAGGAAAACCTCTGAGATCCTGCAGCCAGCGCCAAGGACCAGCAGCCGTCATGGCCTCCCCAGGTTGGTCACAGTCCCGTTCTCTGACTGCTTCCCGCCAGTGGCAGCCTAGAACTGGCAGGGTTCTCCAACACTGAGTGCCTGCCTAGGAGCTGAGGCCAAAGGCGGAGAGTTCCAAGGGGGAGCAAAGGGAGCCTCCTGGCCCTGTATCTGCGGGCCTCCTCTTTCTGCCCCTATTCCGGTGGGGGGCGGGGTGCATGGCCGTGGGTCCCCTCTTCCCTGCCCTGCCTCCGCAGACGGGGCCAGGATGGCTTGGGAAGTAGAAGATGCACGGAGGGGGCATGAGGGAGGAGAGAGAAGGGGACAGGAGGCGGGAGGGATGGTGGGATGGACACTGGAGATAGACCCTTCAGCGGGCTAAGTGCCCTAACCAGCTCCGTAGCCAGCGTGACTTAGGGTGCCACCGAAGTGTGCTTCAGCGTGACTTTTGCCCCTGCTATCTGTAAGACCTGGAGCTGCCCGGCTCACCTCACCTGTACCCCATTGTTCCAAGGATCCTGTACAGCCCGTGTCACCAGACCAGGCTGCGCCTGCTGCACTCTTCCCTCATGCTGGGTCCCTCCCTCTCCCTAGACCCCTTTTTAGTTCCAGCGAACCCCAGCCTCCATAGCTGTGCTGGGGCACCTGCCCTGTACTGTCTGCTTACAGGCATGTGGGCCTCGGGCAGGGCCTGATTCTAGGTATCTCGTGAGATGGAAAACTCTGCAGTCGAAACAGAAACCAAACAACCTCCACCCGGCCCTACCCACACCAGTGCCCTATGCCCTGTGTCCTCAGGACTGGGTTCTTCCTACTTCCTCAACTGCTCTGGCAACCACGTCAGTCGATCAGCTCTTCACCAGCCCCGCAGAGCTCTGGTGCCTCAGGAGGCACGTTGAAAGAATAAGGGAGGGAAAAGCACATTGAGGGCTGGAAGAGAGGGCTTAGCGGTTAAGGCGCTTGCCTGCGAAGCCTAAGGACCCACGTTCTACTCTCCAGATCCCTGTTAAGCCAGGCACACAAAGGTGAGGCAAGTGCAAGGTCGCACATGACCACTAGGTGGTGCAAGCATCTGGTGTTCGATTGCTGTGGCGGAGGCCCTGGTGCACCAATTCTCTCTCTCTGTTGCTCTCTGTAAAGTAAAATAATGGCCACGCCAGCCTGTAGCCCCAGTCCTGTCCGGGTTGGAGGCCGGAGACTCACTGGAGCTCACTGGTCAGCCAGTCTGACCTCAGTGGGAATGGCTGCCTTAAGAAAACCAACCAATACTGGTGAGGATGGGGTTGGGAGGAGACAATTCTTGCTGGGAGGAGATAGTCCAGCCATTACAGAAAGAAGTGTGGAGATTTCACAAAAAATAAAAATAAGAAGTAGACCTGCCATATGGAGAGATCCTTGCACCTCATCCACATTTATTGGCTAGATCCTGTTCCTGGTACATGTCCAAAGGGAATGTATTGGCAAGATCCCTACACATCCACGCTTATTGTCTGAATGGGCATCAATAGATGAATGGATAAAGAAAATGTGTATGTATATACACAGTGGGATTTATTCAACTATGAAGGTGAATAAAATCATGTCATTTGTAAGAAAATACATAGACCTGGAGATGAGCATGTTAAGCAGAATAAGCAAGACTTTATGACAATATTGCATACATTCTTTCATATGTGGAACCTCAATTATATGTATGCACACATAGACATGAAGCTAAAAGGGGGGTATTTAAGAAAAGGAAAAGGAAGTAGTAGGAGGAGACAGGAGGACAGGGGAGGTTGACGGGGGTGAATATGATCAAGGTACATCGTGCACGTGAGTGAAAATGTCATTCTGAAACCCACCACGAGATCAGAGCAGAGGGAACCACCCCACTCTCCCATCCACCCGCACAGCCCCTTCTGCTGCCAGTCTTAAAGCATCCACCCATCATTGGCAGGGAAATTCTCTTTGCCTGATAGTTTACTTGGTAATGTGTCATCAGAAATGTTATTTTCCAATCTAAGACCCCCCACAGGTACATTAAACAGTAGAATGTAGAACTCACAGCAAGTTTTTTTGAAACATGAATCTTTGAAGTAATATCAGAAAAAAAAATATTGGTCCACTAGGCTTTTTTCTAAATATTTTCTTTTTTTAATTTATTTCCAAGAGAGAGAGAGAGGAGAGAATGGGCATGCCAGGGCCTTTAGCCACTGCAAATGAACTCCAGATGTGTGCACCATCTTGTGCATCTGACTTGCGTGGGCACTGGGGAATCGAACCAGGGTCTTCTAGCTTCACAGGCAAGCGCCTTAACCACTAAGCATTTATCTCCAGTCCCCCACTCTTGACTCTTGGTTCTGATTCTGCTCTTTTCTGTTCACTGGATCAGCTGTCCATTTCTCCTGTCTGAGCCTCACTTTCTTCTCTGAAATAAGATGGCTTTATCCCTTGTGTGTACACACTAGGAAAGTCATTGCGTGTAACACACACACACACAACTATATATTTGTCCCTGATTCCTTCTCAGCAGTACCATCACCTCTGTATCCCTGCAGACTACACAGCTTGGGTAAGTCACCTGGGCGATAACTTGACCTCTGTTGGCATGAAAATATTATAGTCTTTATTCTGTCCATCTCGTTTGTTTCATTGTCCAGGCGTGGATGTGCTTTGTCATTAGGACTAGCAAACCAAACACCGCTTGCATCCTGCATTACTCCCTTTCCTTCTGCCCTCCCTTTCCCTCTCTCTCCAGCACTCTCTCCGTCTTGCTTTGTGGCTCAGGCTGATTTCACACTCACAGTCGCCCTGGCAGCTTCTTAGCGCTGGCATCATGGTCCTGGACTATCATTTCAGGATTCCCTTTCTAAAATACTAAAATCTCTGATTAATTAGATATTTCAGAGTAGCTAGGAGTGAGCATTTTGAATGGACTTGACCTAAAGAAATGATAAATGCTTGACCTGAGAGCATACAAATTTTGCTGAAATATCACACCATATTTCATAAATATATACAATTACTATAGGTCAATTCAAATAAAAATTAAAGAATTGCATTTATTTAACAGAGAGAAAGAGGGAGAGAGAGAATGGGCACACCAAGGCCTCCAGCCACTGCACGTAAACTCTAGACACATGCTCCCCCTTGTGCATCTGACTAACATGAATCCTGGGGAATCAAATCTGGATCCTTTGGCTTTGCAGGCAAACATCTTAGGCAAACTGCTAAGCCATCCCTCTAGCCCTCAAGAATTATTTTTAAAAGTTTCAAAGTATGCTGGGCGTGGTAGTGCACACCTTTAATCCCAGCACTGGGTAGGCAGAGGTAGGTGGATCGCCCTGAGTTCAAGGCCACCCTGAGACTACAAAGTGAATTCCAGGTCAGCCTGGGCTACAGCGAGACACTGTCTAAAGCAACAAGAACAACAAAAAAGTGTAAAATTGCTAATGTATATAAGTGCTCAAGCGTATGTGTGTGCATGTACGCATAGGGGACAAATTCATTAAGCAATGCTCACCCTCCCTGTATTCACTGCGCTGTCACTGGCAATTCCATTTCATTTTAAAAATGCCGATTCTGACGCAATAGACTAATGCCAGTCAGAACCCTCCGGTGCGAGTTTTGTCACTGCTGTCACAAATACTTGATGTAAACGACTTAAGGGTAGGAAGACCTATTTTGCCCACAGAGGTTTCAGTCCACCAAGGTGTGGTAGAGCAGCTCACACGACAGGAGGCAGAGCAGTCACAGGAAGGGGGTCAGGGCAAGATATATTCCCCAAGCATACACCCCTGTGCCCTATGGCCCTATTTTCTCCAGCCAGGCCCCACCTTCCACAGTTCCATCTCCTCCTATAGTCTACTCACACACACACGCACACACACACACAAACGCACACACTCACACACACACGCGCACACACACACACACACACACATATATAGTTTTGTTTTGTTTTTCAAGGTAGGGTCTCACTCTAGTTCAGGATAACCTGGAAGTCACTGTGTAAGTCTCAGGGTGGCCTCGAATTCACAGAGATCCTCCTACTCTGCTTCCGCATGCTGGGACCAAAGGCATGTGCCACCACGCCCAGCTGCTGACATTCTTGAAACCATTAGTAGTAGCTCAGAGCCCTCCTACCTCCTAGACTAATGACAGACACACCCAGACAAATGTTGCCACTAGTCTCCTAGATGTTTCTTGATTAAATGAAACTGAAACTCAAGACTAACGATTAACCATTGATAGGCTGAAGGGCACCTTCAAGGGCATTACATTAGCGTACACTGTTGTGCAATAGACACATGGGAGATGGGAGCCCTCCCTGCAATGTTCCCACTTATTTTGGGCTGAAATGCTCACTTTCTGTTGCTCTGAACTGTAAATATATACATATACATATATATATGTATGTAAACATATACATATATATATGTATATGTATATATGTATAATATATACATATACATATATATATGTATGTAAACATATACATATATATATGTATATGTATATATGTATATATATATACATACACATACACACACACACACACACATATATACATATATATATATAATTTCTCTATAAAGCATCTTGGCACCTCCCTGGTGTATTGTGGTACATTGGTCCTCTCATGCTGTCATCACAAAATAGCAGTGGGTGGATGGTGTGGTAGTTTGGATGTGAAATGCGCCGACCACCCCCCCCCCCGCCCCGTAGCCTTGTGTTTGTCGTGAAGTCTCTTACTTAATCCCCAGTGACAGAGCCTTTGAGAGGTGGAGCCGCGCTGTAGGAGGGTGGGCCTTGGGTTGTTATAACCTAGCCCTGCCCGGCACACACGGTGAGGTCACACCCCTTTCTTCTTGCTGCTATGGCAATGTGATGCCCAGCTGTCTCTCCTGGCATGCTTTCCCAATTACGTGCTGAAATAAAAACCTCTCCTTCCATAAGTTACTTCCTGTCAGGTGTTTTGCCCCAGTCGTGAGAAGGTAACTACTACAGGTGGCTTATCACGAAAACTCTGGAAGCCAACATCCAAGATGAAGAAGTGCCCGGTTGGCTCTGGTGAGGGCTCTTCTCGGTTTGCAGTGGGAGCTTGCCCAGTGTGTCTACACAAGGCCTCTCCTATGTGCAGGGAGGGTGGGAGAGGGAGAGGGAAGAAAAAAGGGGAGAGGGAGAAAAGGAGGAGGGAGGGTTAGATCTGGTGTCTTTTTCTGTTTTTAACCAGGTGAGACCCTTCCCTGGTGCAATCCCGGTTACCTTTTTGGATGAATTTGGTCTCAGTCAAGTTGATGGCTGGGTCGTTGGGCCACTGTTCTGATTTCTGATGCTGGGCACTGGCTTTTCCTGTGGGGCAAACTGAGCCTGGCAACTGTGGCCCGGCTGATTGGCACCCCCGCTGCTGGAACTGCTGCTGCTGCTGCTGTAGCTGCCACTGCTGGATAACCCTGCTGCTGCCTCTGAAGCTGCTGTTGTAACCACTGCTGCTGCTGCTGCTGCTGAAGCTGCTTGCTGGATCCGCTATTGCTGGGGCCGCTGTTGCCAGTGCTGGAACCGCTGATGTTGCTGCCGGACTCTGCTCCTGCTTGGGTCCCGCTGTCGGCTCAAGTTGGCGTGGCCGGGTCCCGGGCCGCTGCTCTCTTCGCTGGAGCTGGGCTCAGGCGGTGGGGGAGGGGAGGGAGCCGATGCTGCTCTAGTTCTCTCGCGGTTCCACGTGTTCTTCTACCTTGTGATCTGCTCCTCCATTGTTCACTGCTGCTCTCCCTTTCTTGAGTTGCCGCTCTCCGTTTCCTGAGTTGCGGAGAGCTCCGGTGTGAGGGAAAGCTCCGGCACCTGGCTTTTCCTGCAGCTGGAGCCGAGTCTGGCGGCTTTCTGCGGTGCCGCGGCCGCGGCGGTTGGCTGAGCTGCCGGAGCCGCTTTTCCCACCTGTGCAGGCTCTGGATGCTCTGGATCTCTTCTACTTCTCCACTGCTGCTTCAATTTCCTATACACCTCACTTTTTAGTAAAAGTGTGTATTTTGCTGAGGTTTTTTTTGGTCGTTTTCCCCCCTAGGCTGCTTTGGCGTGGTGCCTACGCTGCCATCTTAACCGGAAGTCCTCTTTTTCTGTTTTTATAAGGACACTAACCCTATGATTAGGTATATTTATGACTGCATCGAATCTTAATTACTTTACTTCTTGAAGGCTCCTTCTCCAGTAACTGGAGTTAGGGTTTTTACTTATGAGTCTGGAGACAAGTCCCTAGCACTTGTGACCCCATTAAAAGTATGCAATGTGGGGGCTGGAGTCCTGGCTTAGCAGTTAAGGTGTTTGTCTGCAAAGCCAAAAGGACCCAGGTTCCATTCCCCAGGATCCACAAAAGCCAGATACACAGGATGATGCCTGTATCTGGAGTTCATTTACAGTGGCTGAAGGCCCTGGGGCACCTATTCTCTCTCTCTACCTGCTTCTTTATCTCTCTCCCTCTTTCTCAATTAAAAAAAAAGTATGGGGCTGGAGAGATGGCTTAGCAGTTAAGCGCTTGCCTGTGAAGCCTAAGGACCCCGGTTCGAGGCTCAGTTCCCCAGGTCCCATGTTAGCCAGATGCACAAGGGGGCGCATGCGTCTGGAGTTTGTTTGCAGAGGCTGGAAGCCCTGGCGTGCCCATTCTCTCTCTCCCTCTATCTGTCTTTCTCTCTGTGTCTGTCGCTCTCAAATAAATAAATTTTTTTAAAAAAAGTACTTTAAAAAAAAAAGTATGATTATACTAAGTGAGGTAACCCAGGCCCAGAAAGCCAAGTGCCACATGTTCTCCCTCATATGTGGATCCTAGCTACAGATGATTGGGCTTCTGTGTGAGAAGGAAAATACTTAGTAGCAGAGGCCAGTAAGTTAGAAAGGAGATATAAAGGGAAGAGAAAGGAAGGGAGGAGGGTACTTACTAGGTTGGTATTGTATATATGTAAGTCCAAAGATTGAGATGGGGAGGTAATATGATGGAGAATGGAATTTCAAAGGGGAAAGTGCAGGGGGAGGGAGGGAGGGAATTACCATGGGATGTTTTTTATAATATGGAAAATGTTAATAAAAATTGTGAAAAGATGGCCTGGAGAGATGGCTTAGCAGTTAAGTGCTTGCCTGTGAAGCCTAAGGACCCCGGTTCGAGGCTCGGTTCCCCAGGTCCCACATTAGCCAGATGCACAAGGGGGCGCACGCGTCTGGAGTTCGTTTGCAGTGGCTGGAAGCCCTGGCGCGCCCATTCTCTCTCTCCCTCTATCTGTCTTTCTCTCTGTGTCTGTCGCTCTCAAATCAATCAATAAATAATTTAAAAAATATATTTTAAAAAAATTGTGAAAAGAAAATAAAAATAAAAATAAAAAAGTATGCAATGTCACAGATGCTCAGAAAGATGATGTTTAACCGCCCTCACTGCCCCATGCTCAGTGCCATTTGAGCTGTCCACACTGTCTAACCGCATTCTTTTTCCTTCCTAAGCAGATGGAAAAGGCTCCCTTGGAGATGTTGTTGCGTATCTCAGGGACTGGTGCAGCAGAGAGGACCTGAAAATGCTGCTGACTGACAGAGGAGCCTGGAAGGAGCTCATGGCGGATGCTGGATTGTCCAGGTCTCCTCCATGGGGAGACCCAGCCCTACCCTCCCAACCCCCTTTCCTGGCTAGTGATTTTCAGGAAAGCACTCCCTCTCAAGCAGTCCCAGGGGTTGGGGTTCAGAACATCTATTCTCTCTCTCTTTTATTACTATTATCATTATATTGCTATTATTATTATTTTGGTTTTTCAAGGTAGGGCCTCACTGTAGCCCAGGCTGACCTGGAATTTACTATGGAGTCTCAGGGTGGCCTTGAATTCACAGCAATCCTCCTACCTCTGCTTCCCGGGTGCTGGGATTAAAAGCATGCACCACTACACCCAGCTCTCTCTCTCTCTTTAAACAACTATTTCCTAGCCTTACTGTCTTTTTTTATTCCCCTCCGAGTTAGAGTCTTGCTCTAGCTCAGGCTGACCTGCAATTCACTATGTAGTCTCAGGGTGACCTTGAATTCATGGTGATCCTCCTACCTCTGCCTCCGAGTGCTTAAAGGTATGCACCACCACACCCAGCTTTTTTTGTTTGTTTTTATTTTTAAAAAAATTTTTTGTTCATTTTTATTTATTTGAGAGTGACAGAGAGAGAGGGAGAGAAAGAGGCAGATAGAGAGAGAGAGAGAGAGAAAATGGGCACACCAGGGCCTCCAGCCACTGCAAACGAACTTCAGATGTGTGTGTCCCCTTGTGCATCTGGCTAATGTGGGTTCTGGGGAATTGAGCCTCGAACCGGGGTCCTTAAGCTTGACAGGCAAGCGCTTAACCGCTAAGCCATCTCTCTAGCCCTTGTTTTTTTTTTTTTTTTTTTTTTTTTTTTAAGGTAGGATTTCATTCTAGTCCAGGCTGACCTGGAATTCACTATGTAGTTTCAGGGTGGCCTCGAACATATGGTAATCCTCCCACCTCTGCCTCTGAGTGCTGGGATTAAAGGTGTGCGCCACCACACTTGGTCCTAGTTTACCACTTTCTACCTTAGTTTTGTTACAACTGAACTTTCGTGTGAGGAAAAATAATATCATGCAAATGAAGTATTCAGCACACGGCCAACCCACAATAGGTGTTCGGTGAGAGTTAATTTTTAAACTCTGGAGGGAAGAGGTCTGGGCCGAGGTCTCCTTCTTGGAGAAGGGAATCGGGGAAGACTCGCCTTGGGAGTAGTCGGGAAGCTCTAGACATGATCAAGTTGTGTTCCTGGCATTCAGGCTCAGGCTAGTTTTTCTCACCATCAGAACTGTACAAAGGAGCAGAATCTTCTGGCACCAGGAGACACAGAGGCCAGCACTCAGTTGTACAGTGCTTAGCTGGACCCTGACAGTCCCTGCCCATATCTTGGGTTCCGGGTTTTGGCCTTGGGTTCCGATCTGTTCAAAGGGAATTGCTATTTGTTCTGATATTATGTGGTTGTGTCATTGTTCATTAATTTTCTCACTGTGATCAGATTCTCAACAGGAACAGTGATTTGACTCAGTTTCACATGACTCCGGTAGGGAAGGAATGGTAGAGTGGAAGAGTTTGCTTCACTGAAGACAGTAAACAGGCAGGGAATGCAAGAAGAAGCCAGGTCAAAACATAGTACCCCTGGACATACCCACAGTGACCCCCTTCTTCCAGCCAGGCTGCACCTCCAACTTCTCACCAACACTCAACAGTACCATCATCACTTTTCTCATGGAAGACATGAAGCAGAGACAGGAAAAAAAGGAATGGGCCAGGGGTAAGGTAGAGACCCAAACCCTCTTCTAGTGACCTGTGTTCTCCAACAAGGTCCCACATTCTACTTTTGGTCAATAATATCATCATGTTATAAGTCCATCAAAAAGTTACACTAGCCGGGCGTGGTGGTGCACGCCTTTAATCCCAGCACTCGGGAGGCAGAGGTAGGAGGATCGCCGTGAGTTCGAGGCCACCCTGAGACTACATAGTGAATTCGAGGTCAGCCTGAGCCAGAGTGAGACCCTACTTCAAAAAAAGAAAAATGTTAAGCCATTCATTAGGTCAGTAGTCGGCTCCATTTTGCTGGGGTAAACATCCAACCAGACGCAGTTTATGGGAAGAAGGTATTTGTTTCAGGCTTACAGAGTCCAGGGAATTCTTGGGAAGCGATACCTATTCTATTCTAGGGGAACACCACCAATGGTGGAAGAAGGGGGCTCTCTTTCACAGATCCAAGCAGAGAGAAACCACCAATCAGCCAGCACCTCAAGTAGGCATGAACCACCAGAGCACAACTGCTCTCTCCACACACCTTTGGGCTGGACTTCCAACCCACCCATGGTCGCCCCTTTCAGCAGGAATCTGCCTGCTAAGGGCTCAAGTAGAAAGTTGAATCAAAAATGACTGAGTCTATGGGGTCATACATTTATCACATTCAAACTACCACAGTCAGACACCTCACAATCTCATAATTTTTGGAAACATCATCACAGATACACTCATGGGGGTGTTTTAAGAGGACAGTCCAGGTTAACCGTCATACTGAAGACTTGAGTGTGAACTGTAGGTTGGGGAATGGGTGACCAAGTGAAGGAGCCATCCCAAAGTCCGCATGTCCCTGGACCACGGATGGAGTCGGAGATTGGAACGGAGCAGGGGTGAGCCCACAACGGAAGAGAGTTGCAAGGCTGAGATGGCGGAACGGGGCGTAGATGGAGGCAAGGGAGGCGCTGAAGGGACCAAGCCGAGGGCAGCCATGGGCCTCACGGAGCCGACATGGGAAGGAGAGGGCATATTTGTTCTCTCCCTGCTCTGATCCCACTCCTGATTGTTCTAGAGGCTAGAGGGCTGTGTGTGTTCCTTCCACACTGTCCCTGAGCTGAGGAGGTCTCAGCTGCCATTAGAATCCTCTTTTAGTCAACACAGAGCTTCTTGTCCAACAGGAAGGCCATCTTGCCTAGCTGATGGTCTTGTGTAATTCCAGAGAGCCTGACAGAACCCCTCCAAGTCCCTCCCACAAAAGTAAGCAGTAATCAGCTGGGCGTGGTGGCGCACACCTTTAATCCCAGCACTCAGGAGGCAGAGGCCGGAGGAGCGCTGTGAGTTCGAGGCCACCCTGAGAGTAGTACATTGTGAATTCCAGGTCAGCCTGAGCTAGAGTGAGACCTTGCCTCGAAAAAACAAAAAATAAAAATAAATAATAAACAAATGAAAAAGAAGACCAAAACAGACAGTTTCTTGGGGGTCAAGGTTTTATTTAATGCCAGGTGAGAGGGTGAGACAGTGGCAGGGTTTGGAGCAACGGGAAGGGAGATTTGGTTTAAGAGCATGGTGGAGTTCGGAGCAGGGGGAAAGGAGTCTCAGTCAGGCCAAGTGGAAGGAAAGAGTGTTTTTGAAGCCCCCTTGGAGTACAGGAGACCCTGTGTCATGCCGCGTGGGATGTGGGGAGGAGGACTGACTGAAGCCTGTAACAGTCGGAGTGGTTGGGTCCTTGAGGGACTGACTCTTTGTGAGGGAAGTGAGACTCCACATTTCTGAATTTTGTTTCTATCTAGAGTTAGTAGGTGGTGGCTGGGAGGAAGTTGCCATTTCCCACCCCACCCCACCCCAGCTCAGGTGTGGAAAGGTGTAGTCAATTACCATAATGTTGAGTAGGGATTCCAAGATCCCACCCCTTGTCTGGGCATAGAGAGAGTGGAGATAAGACAGCGCTCCCTGAGAGCCCGCTCACCACAGCTGACGGCGGCTTCAGAAGCCCAGGCCGCATGGCCGGGTGGTAGGGCAGAGAAGGAAATGGGTGGAGAGTCAGGACCCCAAGGGAAGGTGAAATCTTCACAGCCTACCAACTTTCCATGAATTTAATGTTTTTTTGTTTTGTTTTGTTTTGTTTTGTTGGTTTTGTTTTTACATTCTGTTCTGTTTGCTTTAATCCCCCTCCTCTGTTTGTTCTCAGAGTTCTTACTGGAGAAGTGTCTTAGCAGTGATGACATTGACCTTGAGTTAAAAGGCATCCTTATCAAATGCCCAGCACTAAGGAGCACGTTAAGATGACTTTAACTCATTGATCCCTTCATGACTGAACACCCCCCAGCATCTGTGATGCGCCAAGCACGTTCATCTTGGAAAGAAAAGTTCTGAACATCTATAAAATTCTTTTCCAATTGCTATATAATGAAACCTGTAATTTCCATAGGATAGATATCATGGGACCCACTTTACAAATAAACAGTCTTAAGAAATACATAATTATGTATTTACTTGTGTGAGAAAGAGGCAACTAGAGAGAGAGGGAGGAAGAGAGAGAATGGACACACTAGGCCCACTGCAAACAAACTCCAGACACGTGCCCCCTGTGCAGCTGGCTTATGTGGGTTTTGGGGAATCGAACCTGGGTCCTTAGGCTTCACATGCAAGCACCTTAACCTCTAGGCCATCTCTCCATCCCTCAACAGCCTCTCTTAATCAGTTGACCTCTCCTGTTACAGGGAAGAGGAAGAGACTCTGCGTGAGGCTCTGATTGAGCTCACAGCAGACATGGCTGTGGATGACACCGACGGGCACCAAGATGACCCGCAGGATCGGAAGATGTTTCTGGATGCTTACCCTCAGCTTAAACGGGAGCTTGAAGAGCGCATAGAGAAGCTCCGCGCCCTCGCAGACAAGGTGGACCAGGTGCACCGAGACTGCACCATCACCAACGTGGTGGCCGACTCGGCCAGCGCCGCCTCTGGGGTGCTGACGATCCTTGGCCTGGCCCTGGCACCTGTGACGGCAGGTGTCAGTCTGATGCTTTCAGCCACGGGGATGGGGCTGGGCGCGGCAGCTGCTGTGACTCGGGTCACCTCGAGCATCGTGGACCACAAGAACAGGTTGTCGGCAGAAGCTGAAGTCAGCCGCCTGCATTCAGCCGGCAACAGCACAGTGAGGGACATGCAAGACACTGCGGGTCAGACAGTGCCCGAAGCTCTTTTCAAAAATGGGGGCTGTGCCCGAGGCCTCAAAGGCCTAGCAGGCATTGGGAGGAATATACGTGCCATCAGGATTGCCCAAGCCAACCCTCGCTTACTAGCCAATGCCAAGCGCCTCATGGCAGCTGGAAGACTGTCAGCCCGAAACACCAAACAGGTGCAGAAAGCCTTCGGAGGCACTGCGCTGGCCATGACGAAAGGAGCCCGGGTGGCCAGCGGGGCCGCTGCGGGGCTCTTCCTCCTGATGGACGTGGCCAGCCTCGTGAAAGAGTCTCTGCATCTGCACGAGGGGGCAAAGTCGGGGTCCGCCGAGGAGCTGCGGCGGCAGGCTGAGGAGCTGGAGGAGAAGTTGGAGGAACTCACCCGGATCCATGACAGTCTCAATATTAATGACTCTCCCTGAAAACCAGAGGGAACTGCAGCGTTCATGACTGTCCCTAAGACTTCGAAGTCCTTAGAGAAACATCAGGGGCAGAATTCCCAGACTAGCTTGACAGCTCCCGTGACTGGTGCGCATCCCTTAACTCCGAAGGCCTTGAGGGAACAGAAGCCATCTGGGGTACCCTCCCTTAGACAGTTCTTACTGAAAAAAGCCTATTCTGAGCAAAGACGCAAATAGCTACAAGTCCCTTGTCTACTTCCCTTGGGCGTGCACCTAGTCCAGTGTGTTTTTCTTAGGGTCCTCTTGTAAGCTTGAACCCCAGCCTAGCCCGGGGCCTCAGCCTCTGTCCTGTGCGAAGGCTGCGGCCCTCGTTGCGCTTCAATAAACAGCCCCTCTGTTGAGATCTAGTCCCGTGGTGGCCTTTGCTTTTCTCCTTCACTTTCCCTACAGGTTGAAGCGGGCCTGACGCGGTGACCTCTTCAGCCCCTCCTCCCCCAGCAGTGAGAGGTCGGGGGAGACGTGCTGGCCACAGGTGAGGACAAATGAGTGTGGTGACTGCAGCCCTCGTGGTGGCCGGGGGCATCCTGGCATTAGCGCCTCCCAGGAGGAGCGATCGCATGAAGAGGCGGGAAGTCAGAACAGGGGAGAAGACAACCTGTGACCTCGGGTTAGACCCCCCTTTTTTTTTTAATTAATTAATTTATTTATTTGAGAGTGACAGACACAGAGAGAAAGACACATAGAGGGAGAGAGAGAGAGAATGGGCGCGCCAGGGCTTCCAGCCTCTGCAAACGAACTCCAGATGCGTGCGCCCCCTAGTGCATCTGGCTAATGTGGGACCTGGGGAACCGAGCCTCGAGCCGGGGTCCTTAGGCTTCGCAGGCAAGCGTTTAACCGCTAAGCCATCTCTCCAGCCCTAAACCCCACTTCTTAAAGATCCTACCACCTGACAGCGTCCCGCCCTGAGGCCCAAGGCCCCAACATGGGAACCACAGGGGAACACGTGTGAGCCATCAAATCACAATGTTGCTGGCCACCCAAGATGTGCCTTCTGCCCTGGCCCTGGCACAGCTCATCCTCCTCCTCCTCACTGTTCACAGAGCTGTCTACTTTCTCGCTGGTCTTTGATTGGTGCCAGTAGAGACCTCCTCCTTCCTAATTCTGCCTAGTGATGTTTTTGTCCAAATAAGTCCAAATCTTTTTATTTTTTATTTTTTGGCTTTTAAAGCTTTATTCAGTGTTTATTTTCTTAATTTTTAATTTTTTTCTCAATTTTTATTAACATTTTCCATGATTATAAAAAATATCCCATGGTAATACCCTCCCTCCCTTCCCCCCGCACTTTCCCCTTTGAAATTACATTCTCCATCATATCCCCTCCCCATCTCAGTCAGTCTCTCTTTTATTTTGATCTCAGTGTTTATTTTCAAGGTAGACCTATCTTCAAAATGTTGTATAAAGAAATGCCTCCAAGCCAGGCATGGTGGTGCACGCCTTTAATCCCAGCACTCGAGAGGCAGAGGTAGGAGGATTGCTGTGAGTTGAAGGCCACCCTGAGACTCCATAGTGAATTCCGGGTCAGCCTGGGCTAGAGTGAGACCATACCTTGGAACCCCCCTGCAAAAGCCTTCATTATTATCCCTACATTATGTTTATTCTGTGGGGCAATAAGGGTCATTCCTTAGTCTAGAAGCAGTTTAAGAAGTATCAAGAAACAAATATTTCTAAATCTTGATTCAGACTATGGTCACAAATACAAAGCCAAAAATCTCGTTTCCTTCTCTGGCTTTGGCTGGGTGATGCAGGGGGAATGGGGTGGGTGGGAGGGCTTTGGTAAGGTGCTCTAAGCAACTCCACAGGAAGAAGGAACAGAAGAACCAGATGTCGGGAACCCCAGCTGTCCATAGGCACGAGTGACGTCTTAGATGTACGTGTCAGCTGTGGCTTCTAGAGACGGGGAAGCAGCAAGGAATGACAGAGCTCTGCTCCCTGGACTGAGACGCCCGGGCCAATCAAAACCCTTAGTTTCCCATTCAAGATTTTAAAAGCTGCTGCAAGTGCATGAAATATTAATGAGGCAATTAGATAAATGCTTGTTCCATAATTTTTGAAGAATAAATTTTAAACAATAAGCAGAAAAATATCCTGCATTTTCCCCCAAATGATGTCATGGTCTTTCTGAACTGGTGACTTAGGAAAGGTTGATAATTATCTCCAAATTTTATCCTCCATTTGTTTTTAAAATTTTGTTTATTTTATATTTATTTGAGAGCAACAGACAGATAGAGAGAGAAAGAGGCAGATTGAAAGAGAATGGGCACACCAGGGCCTCCAGCCACTGCAAACGAACTCCAGATGCATGCTCCACCTTGTGCATCTGGCTTACATGGGTCCTGGGGAATATGAGCCTCGAACTGGGGTCCTTAGGCTTCACAGGCAAGCACATAACCACTATGCTAGCTCTCCAGCCCTTCTCCATTTTCTTTTTTTTTTTTAAAGAAAAAATAATTGTTTATTAATTTATTTTCCAGGACAGAGAGAATGGGGGCACCAGGGCCTCTAGCCACTGCAAACAAACTCCAGTGGCACGTGCCACCTAGTGCATCTGGCTCCTGTGGGTCCTGGGGAATGGAATCTGGGTCCGTAGGCTTCACAGGCAAGCACCTTAACCACTAAGCCATCTGCCCAGCCCTCCTTTTTTTTTTTTTTTTTTCCTGGCTACAAATTTATTCAGCACAAAATAATCCCCTTCCGCTTTACGGAGGTGGCTGAGCATTTCCACGACCAGATCTGCCTCTAAACTGAGTGCCAGGCTCTACTTCCTCATCAGTACCAGGGGGCACTGTGCTCTGCCTGTAGGCGTTCCTGTCTGCTGTGGCTCACTCTCCCGGCCTTTGGGCAGAGGCCTGCCAGGCTCCGGATGGCTGCGGTGCAGGATGCAGGCACGGTCTCAGGAGGCAGGTGGAGGGAATCCCCGAGATCCTAGATACCAGCAGAAACGCCTTCATGCAAACTGTTCCTTCAGGTGGCCTTATGGGAGAGACTGCACAGGCTTCACGACATGAGGGTTGGATACATTCTTGTCTGCCAGCTCGGGGTGCTGGGGTGTACTGACATCCTTCTTGGTGACCATCCCCACCTCCTTAAACAGGAGTTCATAAATGGTAATCTGGTGCTTCTTGGACATGAACATCGCTGGGGCTGCCTTTCTTTTTTCGAGATAGGATTTCATTCTGGTCCAGGCTGACCTGGAATTAACTATGTAGTCTCAGGGTGACCTCAAACTCACGGAGATCCTCCTACCTCTGCCTCCCAACCTTCTCCATTTTCTTAAAAAAAAACAAAACAAAACAAAAAAAAACTTTCATCGTGGTAAGGTAGGAATATTTGAAATTTATAACATGAACTGTTTTCATTCTTTTTTATTCCCCTACCTGTTCTGACCTCAGAAACTGCTGCATCTGGTGGTCCAGCCCGCCCTCCCTCCAGCTTAAGGACCTATTACTAAGGTCTGGCCAGGGGAAGCGAGGGGCAGTGCGTGTGTTCTTGGTCTTGTCTGCTCTCTTCTGTCCTCTCTTTGGGCTGGAATGTATGGCTAAGTGACAGTTCCACGTGGAGATGAACGTGTCTCTGGGAGCACGGAGCGATGACACGGTAAAGTAGCAGTCAACCCCTGGGAGCAAAGCTACTTAGCAATTGGGACTTTAATGTCCAAATTCACTGAATCCTGTCAGTGAGCCTCCATCCAGCAGCTCAGCCAGACAGATTGAGGGACGCCACAAGGGGGCGCAGCACCAAGGCAGCCTTTGGCCACCATGCAGTGGCCTCTGAGAAGCTGTGTGACTGAGCTTAGTGAAACAACCCTGAAGAGAAAGAATCTCCTGCGCAGTCCCAGGCAAGCTGCGTCCCCTGGCTGTCCTCTCTTCCCAGGGGACACCCTTTCAAGTGAGTATAAAATATTAGAACCTGGAGTCTGAGATGGGTGGGGTCTGGATAATTCCTGCTATTCCCTCAAGGCATCTTCCTGTTGCCCTGATTCAAAGTACAATGTCTTTTAAATTTTATTTATTTGTTTGTTTGTTTGCTTGCTTGTTTATTATTTAAGAGAGAGAGAGAGAATGGGCATACCAGGGCCTCTGGCTGCTGCAAACAAACTCCAGATACATGTACCACCTTGTGAATCTGGCTTACATGGGTCCTGGGGAATTAAACCTGGGTCCTTTGCTTTGCAGGCAAGTGCCTTAACCACTAAGCCATCTCTCCACCCCCTCAAAGTATGACTTTTTAAAATTAAAAAAAAAAAAAATTTTAGAGAGGCCGGGCATGGTAGCGTACACCTTTAATCCCAGCACTCGGGAGGCAGAGGTAGGAGGATCACCGTGAGTTTGAGGCCACCCTGAGACTACATAATGAATTCCAGGTCAGCCTGAGCTAGAGTGAGACTCTACCTCAAAAACAACAAAAGTTTAGATACAGAGAGAGATAGAATTGGCACACCAGGGCCTCAGCCACTGCAGTCAAACGCCAGGTGCTTGCCCCTAGTGGGCATGTGCGACCTTGTCCTTGCCTCTTTTGTGTGTTTGGCTAACGTGGGATCGGGAGAGTTGAACATGTGTCTTTAGGCTTCTTAAGCAAGAACCTTAACCACTAAGCTATCTCTCCAGCCCTGATTGATTGATTGATTGATTGATTCCTTCCTGCCTTCCTTCCTTCCTATCTCTCTCTCTTTCTTTTGGTTTTTCGAGGTAGGGTCTCACTCTAGCTCAGGCTGACCTGGAATTCACTATGGAGTCTCAGGGTGGCCTTGAACTCACCGCAGTCCTCCTACCTCTGCCTCTCAAAGTGCTGGGATTAAAGGCGTGCGCCACCACACCTGGCTCTGATTTCTTTTTATGGCACTAAAATCTTTAACAGCAATACGGTCTTCTACACAATTTCCAATGCACTCCTTTTCTGGCTAAATTACATGTCTTACAAAACTGTATGTATGTCTATTCCTCCTAATTCTGGCTATAAAACTGGCTAAAAGTTGCCAGCATGCCCGAGACACAGCTAGAATGCTGAGTAGCCTTGAAATTTCCTCTGCCTAACAAATCTTTAAACTCAACCTCATGCAAAGTCTCAGGACATGGACAAAAGTTAGAAATGTTCTCAGCCAGAATGTACCACAAATGATTTTTAGTTCAATTCTCTCTAGTGTCCTCACTTCATCTGAACCCTCATGAGAGCTGTATAGAGTGTCTGCATGATTATTGTCATTCTGGTCTTCTGACCTCCCAGAATATTCCACAACACTCAGTTTACAGCATCCTGGGACTTCCCAACTCACATCTCAAACATGTTCAATGTCCTCCCAAAAATAGTCCCCAAGAATTCATTAAGTCCAGTCAAAGGAATGACCTCACCTCTCTGCCAGTTTTCTGCATTAGTCACATTTTCAAAACCTTTTTTTTATATTGACAACTTCCATAATTACAGACAATAAACCATGATAATTCTCATCCACTTTCCCCTTCACAATCCACCCTCCATCATGTCCCCTCCCCCTCTCAATCAACCTGTCTTTTATTGTGATGTCGTCATCCTTTCCTCCTATGATGAGGGTCTTGAGTAGGTAGTGTCAGGCACTGTGAGGTCACGGGTATCCAGGCCGTTTCGTGTCTGGAGGAGCGCGTTGTAAACACTTTGTTTATTTCTCTGTGTGAGCACGTGCGTGAGAGGACTCGGTTTCCCCTATTTCCTGTTCTCATTCTTGTAGGCTACAGCACTTTGTATCCAGATTTACACGGGTACTGGGGAATCAAACCCCAGGCTGGAAAGCATGGCAAGCAAGGGCCTTGAACCACCGAATGATACTTTTTAAACCTATTTCCAGTCAGAAACTCATGGCCTCATCTCCTTCAGATCAGACTGCAAGAGATGTTTATAGTAGCGTCAACATCCGTACATCAGCTGGAAGAAAAATGAAAGGAAACGACATCGTCAGCCTTTTCCCTTAAGAATACAGAGGAAAAGCTAGGGAGAGGGCTCCATAGGTAAGAAGGCTTGTTGCGCAAACATAAGGACCCGAGTTCAAGCCCCACCACCGACATCAAAAGGTAGATGGAGCCGTGCACATCCGTAAGCCCAGTGCTGTGGGGAGCAGAGACAGGAAGATCTGTGGGACTTACTGGTCAGCCAACCTACTGGAAAAATGACCAGCTGTAGGTTCTGTGAGAGGCTCTTTCACGAGAAAATGAGGCAGAGGTGTGATAGAGAAGGACATTTGACATCTTTCTCTGGCCTCCACCCATGTACACATGGGACACATGCATCTGCTCACAGACACATGCATAGACCACATGTACACACACCACATATGCCTTCCACACACAAAAACATTTAAAAATATTTTTGTTTTATTTTTATTTATTTATTTGAGAGCAATAGACACAGGGAGACAAAGAGACAGAGAGAGAGAGAATGGGTGCTCCAGGGCCTCTAGCCACTGCAACTGAACTCTAGATGCTTGCGCCCCCTTGTGACTCTGGCTAACTTGGGTCGTGGGGAACCGAGCCTCGAACTGGGGTCCTTAGGCTTCACAGACAAGCGCTTAACCACTAAGCCATCTCTCCAGCCCCCCACACAAAAGATTTGTAATATTTATTTATTATTATTTATTATTTATTTATTAGAGAGAGAGAGAGAAAAAAAAGGGTGTGCCAGGGCCTCTTGCCACTGAAAATGAATTCCAGCTGCCTGTGTCGCCTTGTGTAGCTGGTTTATGTGAGAACTGAGGAATGGAACCTGGGACCTTAGGCTTCACAGGCAAGCGCCTTGACTACTAAACCACCTCTCCAGCCCCACTCCCAAATTTTACTAATTCTCTTCTCTCTGCTTACAAATAAATAAATAAAGTATCTTTTTTTTTTTTTCTTTTTAAATTTTTATTAACATTTTCCATGTGTGGTGGTTTGAATCAGGTGTCCCCCATAAACTTAGGTGTTCTGAATGCTAGCTCCCCAGCTGATGGATATTTGGGAATTAATGCCTCCTGGAGGGAGTGTATTGTTGGGGGCGGGCTTATGGGCTTTATAGCCAGTTTCCCCTTGCCAGTGTTTGGCACACCCTCCTGTTGCTGTGATCCATCTTATATTGGCCAGGGGGTGATGTCCACCCTCTGCTCATGCCATCGTTTTCCCCTGCCATCGTGGAGCTTCCCCTCGAACCTGTAAGCCAAATAAACCTCTTTTTCCCAGAAGCTGCTCTTGGTTGGGTGATTTCTACCAGCAATGCGAACCAGACTGCAACAGTAAAGTGGTACCAGAAGTGGGGTTGCTGCTAGACACCCGACTGTGTGGCTTCGGCCTTTTGAAGCTGATTTTCAAGAGGACTGTAGAAGGAGTTGAAACCTTGGCCTAAGAGATGCCTTGCAGTGCTGTAAGTACAGCTTGATGGTCTATCCTGGTCAGAGCTGAAAGACCTGAAGGCAGTAAGAACTATGGACTGTGAGGTTTGGCTTATGAGGGTGAGAAAGAGCTGTGCCTGGACTGGGCTAGCAGTTTGTGTGAGAAGCTTGCTCTTGTGCCCATGTCCTGAGAAGTTGTGCAGGGTTGCTTAGCGTAGAAATGAACTGGTGTGTGCAGAGGGATATGGCACAGAAAGGAAAATCTTTGGGTGAACTGCTGCCCGTTCAGCTGCAACTGAGAGATTACAACCTTTGAGACTGGGCTAGCTGACCTGCGCTGGGGCAACAAGAAGAATGTAGACTCTTTAGAAGGGGCCTGAATGCTCAAGGAGTGTCCTGTTCTTCAAAGTCTGCTTTATTCCCCCCTGGATTAACAAATTGGCACCCTACCTGGTATTGTGGAGTATAAGAAATGCTGGAAAGAGGGTCATTGAGTTTGCAACACGGTCTTGTGTTTTGGAAATGGCCATGGGCAGTGTGAAGCAGGTTTGCTGGTTGCCTGCATAGAGACCCCATGGGGCCATGAAGATGGACCGTGGCTTGCAGTGGAGACCCAGTGGAGATGCCAGGACCATGAGATGGCTGCCGAGGAGCTGCCGGCCCCGATGAAGTTTCCCAGGACTGTGAGTAGCCTAGCTGGAGGGGTGGAATTGGAATGCCAGAGACTTGTTGCTGATTAGAATTATCGGACTTGAAGATTTGTCACTGGCTAGAGTTGCTGGACTTGAAGCTACAGAGTTTGATGTTTGCCCTGGTAGTTTAAATCTTGTATTGGTTGAATGTTTCTTTGCTATGCCCAATGCCATTTTTGCAGTGTGAATATTTATTCTGTGCCATTATGGGTTTTTTTTGTTTTGTTTTTTTTTTTTTTTTTTTTTGGTTTTTCGAGGTAGGGTCACACTTTAGCTCAGGCTGACCTGGAATTCACTATGGAGTCTCAGGGTGGCCTCGAACTCTTGGCGATCCTCCTACCTCTGCCTCCCGAGTGCTGGGATTAAAGGCGTGCGCCACCACGCCCGGCTTCATTATGGGTTTTTTGAGGTTATATTTTGGTATTGTGGCTCAGTTAAAAGATCTTGAATTATGGGGATATATGAACATCATTGAGATTGATAAAAACTATGGGGACTTTTAAAGTAAGACTGAAAGCATTGTATTTTACATCATGTATGGATATCAGTTTATGGGGGCCAGGGGCGGAATGTGGTGGTTTGAATCAGGTGTCCCCCATAAACTTAGGTGTTCTGAATGCTAGCTCCCCAGCTGATGGATATTTGGGAATTAATGCCTCCTGGAGGGAGTGTATTGTTGGGGGCGGGCTTATGGGCTTTATAGCCAGTTTCCCCTTGCCAGTGTTTGGCACACCCTCCTGTTGCTGTGGTCCATCTTATATTGGCCAGGGGGTGATGTCCACCCTCTGCTCATGCCATCGTTTTCCCCTGCCATCGTGGAGCTTCCCCTCGAGCCTGTAAGCCAAATAAACCTCTTTTTCCCAGAAGTTGCTCTTGGTTGGGTGATTTCTACCAGCAATGCGAACCAGACTGCAACACCATGATTATAAAAAAATATCCCATGGTAATTTAAATTTTTTTTAATACTGAGGAAAGGACTATGGGTGTGGCTCAGTTGGCAGAGTGCTTGCCTAGCACGCATGAACTCTGAGACTCAGTCCCCGGCACCATATAAAACCCTATCTGTAATCCAAGCACTTGGGAGGCGGAGACAAGAAGATTAGAAGTTCAAGGTCGGATGGCTTCGTGGTTAAGCGCTTGCCTGTGAAGCCTAAGAACCCTGGTTCGAGGCTCGATTCCCCAGGACCCACATAAGCCAGGTGCACAAGGTGGCACACGTATCTGGAGTTCGTTTGCATTGGCTGGAGGCCCTAGTGCGCCCATTCTCTCTCTCTCTCTCTCTCTCTCTCTCTCTCTCTCGCTCTCAAATAAACAAGCAAAAATAAACAAAAAATCTTTAAAAAAAAAAAAAAGAAGTTCAAGGTCATATTCGGCAATAGTGAATTGGAGTCCACCCTTAAGCAAAGAATACAGAGGATGAAATCCCTCCCGGGAAGTAAGAGGAGGAGGAGCCATCACAGGGAACGATGGAGAACCAGGCAACCCTGACGCCATGACCCACCGAAAACGTGAGAGTTGTGCCTTCTGCCTGTCCTTGGCCTCATTCGGCAGCTCTGTCATTAAACACCAGATCATGGCACAGTGCCAGGGTAATTACAGACGTGGGGCCCCTTATAGCTACATCAAGCATTTGAGATGGTCCCGCGCATGCCCTTGGCTGCAAATATCACCCCAGGCTTGAGGGTTGCGGTAACCGTTGCTCAGATGACATACATTCGGAAGACTATGAGTGACCATGGTCCTGGACCACAGATTTAGGCTACCCCAAATTCCATGCTCCAATAGCTTAACAATTTCCTGATGGGTTTATAGTTACAGTCATGAACACAGGCTCATTGCAAATATACCGGTAGAAACATTGGGTAGGTGGGTTACAGCAATGCGGCGACATCTCTACCATGGGCTTCAGATGCTCCGATGACATTCTTAGCCCTTGGGTTGGTGGAAGCTGTGGGGGGGGGGGGTCTGTTCTTACTTTCCGAAAAGGCGACACCTGATGGACTGACAGCCACCATGTTACATCAGACACAGAGGTGGGCAACAAGCAGCTGTCGAGGGGCTAAAGGAAGCCAGAGGTAACTGGCTCCGAACCTGCAGCGTCCCATCTCCCTGTCAGACCTGTTTAAAGTAGATTCGGCACTTTTGGGGAGTTTTGGTTCCCAACAATTTGGCATCTGCAATGGTGAAGCTTCATGGTGAACTTGCCCAGATTGGAAGCAACCAGCAGACACACATCTGGGCATGGCTATGAAAACCATTTCCACAACGTAGGTGGCACTGATAAAGACACGGGCCCGGGTAGCTCGCATTGATCTGCTCATCCAGGTGGCGGCTAGTGACTCGCCCTCAGGCGCGGCTGACCACCTGCCTTTGCCCATGTCCTTATCCCACAACCTGAGAACATAAGGGGGTCGTCTGCTCCCTGGCGGCTCCCCTTGGGCTTTGTGCAATCTCACCTTCCCTCTTCACCGGTCAGAGGTTCCCAGATGTGTTTCTGTAGATCAATCATGATCTGTGCCTGGCCGGTGCCTAATTTCCAAGAGTCACCACTTGGACTTGTTCCAGAAAAACTATAAAAGATACTGTGATCCCATGTTCCCGTTAGCAGCTCTTCCCAAATCTCCTCGCCTCCTCTCTCCACAGGGAGATTTGCTCTGTTTCTTTCCAATAAACTCAGCCTGCAGGCCATTCTTCGTATGCCCTCCCTTCAATCCTCATCGTCATTCTACACTGGGTGATAACAAACTTGAGGAGATGCTGGCTTCAGGCATTTTAGTGACCATTGGCATTTAAACTCCTAAGCTAAGCCCCCCAAGAGCCCAAAGGGCTTGGTTGCTCTCGAACCCAAAACATACTTTGGCAAGCAGTAGACCATCCATCTGACACTGTCTAACCACTAGACCTTGTTGGCTCAAATCCCTGAACAAACAAATCGCTCCACTTAAATGACACATTCTTTTAAAAAAAAAATTGTTTAGGTTCTTTTTTAAAAACTTCTTTATTTATTTATTTGCAAGGGGAGAGAGAGATACGAGAGCTAGACAGAGAGAGAATAGGCACGCCAGGACCTCTAGCCATGGCAAATGAACTCCAGATGCATGTGCCCCTTGTGCATCTGGTTTATGTGAGTCCTGGGGAATCGAACCAGGGTCCTTCAGCTTCACAGGCAAATGCCTTAACTGCTAAGCCATTTCTCCAGACCCACATTCTGTGTTTTTTTTTTTTTTTTTTTTTGAGGTAGGGTCTCACTCTAGCCCAGGCTGACCTGGAATTCACTATGGAGTCTCAGGGTGGCCTCGAACTCACAGCAATCCTCCTACCTCTGCCTCCCCAGTGCTGGTATTAAAAACGTTGGCCACCATGTCTGGGAAGATTTTATTTTATTTTATTTTATATTTTATTTTATTTTATTTTATTTTATTTATTTTATTTTATTTTATTTTTGAGAGAGAGAGGGGCAGACAGACAGAGAGAGAATGGGTGTTCCAGAGCCTCCAGTCACTGCAAGTGAACTCCAGACACATGCGCCCCCTTGTGTATCTGGCTTACATGGGTCCTGGGGAATCGAACCTGGGTCTTTTGGCTTCTCCAGCCCTTTTGTTGGGAACTTTAATATCTGCACATGTTACGAATTGGTGATGTGTCCATCAGGTTACCCTCTTCTGTCACCTCTTCCCTTCCCCCATTCCATGGAGGGGCCTCCTCAGCGGGGCTGTCAGTAATCACTGTGCAGTCAGGAGTGCAACAGTCCGTGCCTGTGGGGTGGGCCATGCTCCCAGGACACCCTCTCCACTGTGGCTCTTGCATTCTCTTGGCCCCTCTTCTTCAAGGTCCCCTGAGCCCCACAGGGCATGTTACAAGTCTCCTTTATTGTTGATATCTCAGCTGCCTTTTTTCAAAACATGTATTTTTATATATTTTTTTATTTGTTTGTGAAAAAGAGAGAATGGATGTTCCAGGGCCTCTAGCCCACTGCAAACCAACTCCAAACGCATGTGCCACCTTGTGCATCTGGCTTTATGTGGCACTGGGGAATTGAACCTGGATCCTTAGGCTTCTCAGGCAAGCACCTTAACCATTAAGCCATTTTGTGGGTTTTTTGTTTTGTTTTGTTTTTCGAGGTAGGGTCTCACTCTAGCCCAGGCTGACCTGGAATTCACTATGGAGTCTCAGGGTGGCCTTGAGCTCATGACAATCCTCCTACCTCTGCCTCCCGAGTGCTGGGATTAAAGGCGTGCGCCACCATGCCCGGCCATTTTGTGGGGTTTTGAGTCTCCTCAGTATCTATAGCCATCTCCAGGGAGAATGTTCTATGAACATCCCAGCCATCAGCTTCTGACTTGCTTCTCAGTCCCAGGTATCAATTCCCCTCCCCCGACCGAGCAGGCCTCCTATCCAGTCAGAGTAGCTCATTATCCTCATAACCTGAGTGCCAGCCACTGTCCCACAGTGGGGCCATCTTGTGTGGTGGTTCTGTAGCTTACCAAATCCACTGTTTGTTCACACTGCTGTGACTTTTCTTCCTCAGCAGTTCACATAGCACTTTCCGGCACTATGACAGCCGCCTCAATTCCAGTATAATCTCTCAATGTCCTGTGGCTGCAGCCTATGGAAAAGACACATTCATGTTTTTTTAAGATATATTTTTATTTATTTATTTATTTATTTATTTGACAGAGAAAGAGGGAGAGAGAGAGAGAGAGAGAGAGAGAGAGAGAGAGAGAGAATGGGCGTACCAGGGCCTCCAGCCACTACAAACTCCAGACACATGAGCCCCCTTGTGCATCTGGCTAAGATGGGTCCTGGGGAATCAAACCTGGGTCTTTTGGCTTTGCAGGCAAACACCTTAATCACTAAGCCATCCCTCTGGCCCAAAGACATATTCCTTGACATCGCTCTGGACGCTAACTCGCAGTACCTGCTTGCCTTGAAGGGCTCCCTCCTCAAACTACCCAACTCACTTGGGCTGTGCAGCCAACTGCGCTCACCTATTTGGTCACATTTGCTCATTGCAAGAGGTAGATGGATGACATCCTTTGTAGGGGAGGGACACCACCTGAAGGACAAAAGGTTCACAGAATGAAACCTCAGCACTTCTTAACTTTCTTGCTGACATGGAACACAAGGCTTCAAACTCTAAACCTCAACTCTGTTAAGTAATTCAGTTTGACCTTTGCTGAAGGAGCTATGAAATAAGGAGAAGGGGCTGGAGACATGGCTTAGTGGTTAAGGTGTTTGCCTGCAAGCCCAAAGGATCCCAGTTCGATTCTCCAGGACCCACATAAGCCAGAAACACAAGGTGGTGCATGCGTCTGGAGTTTGTTTGCAGTGGCTAGAGGTCCTGGTGCGCCCACTCTCCCCCCCCCAAATAAATAAATAAAGGAATAAGGAATAGGGGCCATTTTACCCTAGTCTTCACATAGACCCTGAGATAGCTCAGAGGGTTCCTGGGTGTCACTGATTTTTGCTGGCTGTGGATTCCTCAGCTATGGAGAAAACACCAGACCCTTATGCCAACTAAATAAAGAGACCCAAGCAATTGTTTCATCTGGGAACCAGTATGAAAATTGCCCTTCTAGAAGCTGAAACATGTCTTTCTGGAAGCACTGGCCTTAAGCCTGCCCACAGGAAAAGAATATCTCCACTGTCTTCCTAACAATAATGTCCGCATTGTTCATCTCTTGTAAGTGCCATCCAAGATACACAGGAAGACAGCCAAGGGGACATCTTATGGTGATGACATCTGAGTCAGAAGCCTGAAGGAAACTCTTGATCAAGGGTCTCTAGATGGACCCTCATGGGAGGGAGGACTAACTGCCATGCCCAATAACATAAGCCACCTTGAAGAAGTCAGAGTGGCCACCACCTCATTTCCATAAAGGCAGTTATGATGACCTCTCTGGAGGTGGGAATGGTAGAGATTAAAAACCAGGAAGCTCAGGTTGTAGGCAGTTTAGTCAGACTCTCAGGCCCTCAGGCATACATCAACCTGATCTGCAGGGACGTCCAACAATAAGGAATTTTCAAAGCAGAGGCTAAAGTTCTAAGAAAACTCTTACTCATCGAGGGGCTAGCTGCTGACCCGTCAGGACACTAGCTAACTACTTGTCTTTGCTGACTTTTGTCACTACTTCTGATCCCACAACTTCCACAGAACTTTGCTGGGCTGTCTACTGCCCAAGTTGCTTAGAATTCCGGCAGGCTTCACCAGCTCTTGAGCAATCTCAGCCATCAGAAAACTCCATGCTTCTTTGGTCATGAACTTCACCATGCTTTATTGACATGATAGGCAGGAAGTTCCCTCTTAAACTGTGAGCCAAAATAAATCCTCCCATCAGTTGGTTCTTGTCAAGTGTTTGGTCACAGAGACAAGAAAAGCAACTAATTCACCCAGAAGCCCACAGATGGTTATAAGAAAATTTCAGTGCCAGGGGTAGGATACATTCCAGTGAGTTGTTGGTCAGGAAGTTCCCCATATCCCCCAAATCACACAGGCTGCTGCCAAGGCTCTTGATGGCCCACCAGAACTAGATGGTAAGACCCTACCACATGCTTGGGCTACAGGTCACTGAGAAATCAAGCTGGAGATGAGCTGGAAGCCTCCTCCCTGTTGACTAGCTGTCAGGATGCTGGAAAGAGCTATGCAGCCCCCTGAGGGAGAAAAGGTATCACTAGATGGTCTTAGCCCGCAGTGAGCCCTGCATGCTTTATGCCTAGCCAGTGAGGCAAAATGCACCAATTGGTACAATGGTGATGCGTCTGTTATCGGGGAAATGACTGCTCTCTGATTAATCTTGAGGCCCACTCCTCAGAATGAAATCAAGCCTAGTACTGAAAATCTTGGGATGCCATAAGCCCTAGCAAAGAAACTACTTCTGTTGTCTGGCTGAATGGCTATATCATGCACTCTAACCTGCCCTCTAAGTACTTATGTTTATGCCCATATGTCCGTGCTACTCTCAGTTTTGGTTAAAGAAGCTTCTCTCTTCAGATGGCATTGACCACTGGGTGACTCTATACCCACCAAAGTGCTGAGAACTGACAGTGGGGTGTTCTGCATTAAATGGGACATCTTTATCACACCTTCCAGAAGCTCATGGACCATTGTGGAAGAGATGGCAGAAAGAACCAAAGGAAGGGAAGGAGTGCTTATAATACTGTCTTCCAGACACAAAGTGGCCTTGATGTTCATGACCTCACAGTGGCTGATGCTGCCTACACAAGACCTGCATAATAGGAGGAAAAAATGATGACATCAAAATACAAGAGAGACTAATTAGAAAGAAGAAGGGATTTGAGGGCTGGAGAGATGGCTTAGCAGTTAAGGTGTTTGCCTCCAAAGCCAAAGGATCCCTTCTGGAGTTCATTTGAAGCCCTGGCACAAACACACATTCATTCGTCCTCCCTGCCCCCTTCCTTCTCTCCCTCTTTCTCTCCCAAATAAATAAGTAACCCCCCCCCCCTTTGTTTTTCAAAAGAGGGCATTGTTTGAAACCATGAAACTAGGGAAAGTTACCAGATTAGCTCAGCGTCCCCCAAATAACAAAAAGCCAGCCCCTTCCCTTGCTTAGCAAAGACCCTGATTCCTGCTCCACCAGGGCCGTGGCCTTCTCTTGACAAGCTGAAGTCTTGCCCTAATCCCCCACTTATGGCTCCATTTCATTTCTCTCACACCCGCGTCAAAGATTTTTGGTATCAGCCCCTCTAAGTGGGTCGACACGGTGTGTGGGACTGAGGGTGACATGCAAAAAGGATCACGCTGGGACTTTCCCTCTCAAGTCCTTAGCATAGATAATCCTGAGGCAGCATCTAGTTATGACTCGGGGGCACAGCTGGTGCCTGGATCTGCACACTAGGGACAGCATCGAGCTCAGCCAGGAGACGATCGCTTGGTAAGCTAGACACTGTTCTAAAGGAGGGTGATCGTCCCATCCTCCGGATGAGCTCAGTGACGGGAGGCCTTGGCCCCGGTTCCAGGATGAGCAGCAGCAGAGCCAGACTTGTAGCCAGGATGGGCTCTGGTTGGCTGTTTCCTTCCCTTTCTTCCCCAAGTACAAGAGAATATGGGGAGCCCCACACAGTGGGCTCACCAATCTGTCTGGGGCAAAATGCCAGGCTGTCTGAGACATAGCCAAGGGAACCCTAGAGGGAGGGTAGTTTTGTTGGTGTGTAATCCTTTGGGATACGAGGGGGAAAGGAGTTGGAGGCGAGGTGACTCAGAGCCCATACTGTTTCCTTGTGATCTTCTACAAGATTCCTGCTGGACACATGTTTTGGTGGTGGCACAGAGAAAGCAGACCTTTTGCTCAAGCGCCCGCCACTAAATAGAATCTTGCCATGACTTTTTTTTTTTTTGATTTTCCAAGATAGGGTCTCACTTTAGCTCAGGCTGATCTAGAATTCAGCATGTAGTCTCAGGGTGGCCTTGAACTCACAGCAATCCTCCTACCTCTGCCTCCTGAGTGCTGCTGGGATTAAAAGCATGTGCCACCACATACCCAGCCTTTTTTTTTTTCTGAGGTAGGGTCTTGGTCTTGCCCAGGCTGACCTGAAATTTACTATATAGTCTCAGGTTGGCCTAGAATGCAGGGCAATCTTCCTACCTCTGTCTCCCCAGGGTGTACCACCACACCTGGCTGAATAGAAAGTCTTCCTTTTTTTTTTTTTTTTTTTTAAGAGAGAGAGAGAATTGGCATGTGAGGGCCTGTAGCTACAGCAATCAAACTCCAGGTGTGTGTGCCACCTTGCACACGTGCAAGACCTTATGTATCTGGCTTATGTGGGTCCTGGGGAGTCAAACCTGTTTCCTCAGGCTTTGCAGGCAAGAACCTGAACAGCTAAGCCATCTCTCCAGCCCTCATGTCTTTTATTCATTGTCCCCTATTGATCTAGGACCAGGAATCATCGATGGTATACAAAACATGCGCACCATCAAAAGAATAAAAGCCGTATATCTATAAAATTATTTTCCACTTGCTTTTTAGGGAAAGCTCTGTGATTTGCACATTCTGCGCCCTGTGAAACGTCTTTGACAGTGAGGCAAATGGTCTTTCCCATTCACATGATTTCTTCTGTCCCAGGGCTGAGGAAGACAAACTGCCTGAGGCTCTGAAGGGGGTCTTGTCAAACATGATGAGCATGGAGGATACGCAGAGGCTCCAGAGAGACCTGCTGGCGAGGCAGAAGTTTCTGGAAGCCTTTCTTCACATGAAATCAGAGCTTGAGGATCGCATCAGCAAGGTCTGAGCCCTGGCTGACTTCACTGACGCTGTGCACAAGGCCTGAGCCATCTGCAACGTGGCGGCCAACTCCGCAGGCGCCACCTCTGGACTCCTGACCACTTTGGGGCCTGGCTGTGGTCCCCGTGACAGCCGGGGGTGGGGGGCAGTCTGCTGCTCTCAGCAGCGGGCATGGGGCTAGGAACAGTGGCCACTGTTGCTACTGTCGTCACCAAAATTGTAGGAGACACACCTACATTGTCGGACGAAGCTGAGGCCAGCCGTCTGGCCTCCTCCTGCATGGACACAGCAAACGGGGGAAAAGAAGCTATGTCTCACGTGGCATGATACCGTCAAATGCGTGAAATACATTGGGAAGTGCATCTGTGCCATCAGGCTGGCCAGGGCCAACCCTTACTCGCTGGCTAGATGCCAGGGCTCTCCCGACCACCGGAAAAGTCTCGGCTCAGGCTTCCGACCATTTGGAGGCACCGTTCTGGTGATGACCCGTCATGTCAGACGTGGTCAGCCCCGTGGAAGACGCCCTTCATTTGTACCACGGAACAAAGGCAAGTGGGCCGAGGCAGCTGGCCAGCGAGCTGGAGGCCAAGTTGACCGACCGCATCCAGGTCCGTGAGGCTCTGCGGTGGGACTGACTCACCGGCACGACCCCTCCCCAGCACTGCGGGGGTCAGAGGTGCTGAGGAGAGAGATGAAGGGGGTAGGCATTTTGTTAAAGGTGGGGGGGGGAGGGGAAACTCAGTCTGTGATCTCAGCAGTTAGGTCTTTCTTTCATCTTTCCTTCCTTCCTTTCTTCCTTCAGTTAGGCATTTGGGTAGGCGTGCTCAAAAAAAGTGACCACAGCTAGCTAGTGGGTCCAAGAGAAAGCAGAGATTGGATCCTGAAATAAGGAAAAAGTGGGGGGATTACAGGGAGTGAGGAATGAAGGAAGTGTCTGTTTTGTACTGAAGCACAGGGTGGAGGCTGCAGGAGCAAGGAGAAGGTCAGGGAACTGAAGACCTAAAAATGGGGACAGGCAGTTAGTCTCTAGAGGAGGGCACCGTACCTCCACCTCCGACCTTCCCCAGGGCAAGAACGAGATCTTTCTCGGTGGAGACAGCAGCAGTCAAGCCAAGCTGAGTTCTTGCACTGACAGACCGAGCCTGTGTGGTGCTGGCCCCCCGCCTCCCCTGGGGTGTCAGAGAGCAAGTCCTCCCGCATCCTCCCGCCAGTCTTTCCCTCTCCAGCCGGGCATTTCCCTCAGACTCTGCCCCCTGCTGGCCCCGCAGGGTACAGGGTGGAGGGCACACACACTGAGAGGGTCAGCAGTACAGGCGCCAAGAAAGACAGCTGGACAGCAAGCAGCTTCACCAGGCTGTGTTCCTGCTTCTTCTCAGCTCCTGCCAGAGCTTCCAGAACGGTCTTCCTTGGCACTGGGGCCAGCCTGAAGGTCACGAATGAGAACAAAAACAGACATGAAGTAAAACATCAAGAAATGAGGATGTGTGGAAGGAAAAGAAGAAAGGAACAGAGGGATAAGGAAGAGTTACAGAGGGGTGGCTAGGATTAACCACATTATATGCAGTGTAGAAATGCCCTAATGAATAATGAAACCCTTTACTCTGTATAATGAACATATGCTATTAAATTATATGTATATATGCCTCGGTGGAAAAGAGATAAGGGGAAAAAGCACAGAAAAAAACAATACCATCATGTGCATCTGCACACATGTGTGCATACTCCACACACACAAACCACACATGCCACACATGCTAGGCACAGCAAAAAAAAAAAAAAAAAAGAGATACTGATTTGATTCGATCAAGGAGCCTTTTCTAACACTGAAGTTTTCCCATGACTCCTGAGACAAAAGCCCAGTGGATGTCCATTCTCCCTACTTCCACAGGGCCATGTGTCGGGTCTGGAACCCAGAGCCAGAGGTGCAGCGTGTACACCTGTCCCAACACCATCCGTCACTGCTGAGGAGCCTCTGGGGCCTAGTGAGCCCCTTGGTGTAGCCGTGAGGGCTCTTCACTGTGCCGCTGACCCTCCATCCGTCCGTCCGTGTGTCCCGTGGTCTGCAATTGATTCGCTCGGTTTTCCTGAAGGAGAAAACAGCACGGACCTCTACTTCCCTCTCCGCTGAAAACTGATTTCTGCTTTGTCCATTCTCATGAATTCTGACAAAACCCATATTCTTTCACAGATCTTCCTTGGCACTGTCACGCACCCCTTCCTCTGCACCCTGATGACTAAAATCCCACCATGATGACCTTGTGCTCTGTAATTCCACCTCAGTGCTGTGCACATTAAAATTCTTTCTTTTTCTTTCTTTCTTTCTTTCTTTTTTTTTTTTTTTTTGAGGTAGGGTCTCAGTACCCCAGGCTGATCTGGAATTCACTCTGTAGTCTCATGGTGGTCTCAAACTCATGGCAATCCTCCTACCTCTGCCTCCTGAGCTGGAATTAAAGGTGAGTACCACTGTGCCTGGCTACATCGAAATTCTTAGTCTTTTTTTAAATATATATATTTTTTATTTTTATTTACTTATTTGAAAGCAACAGAGAGAGAGAGAATGGGTGCGCCAGGGCCTCCAGCCACTGCAAACGAACTCCAAACGCATGTGCATCTGGCAAACGTTGGTCCTGGGGAATTGAGCCTCGAACCAGGGTTCTTTGGCTTCACAGGCAAGCGCTTAACCACTAAGCCATCTCTCCAGCCCAAATATATTTTATTTATTTACTTATTTGAGAAAGAGGGAGAGAGAGAGAAAAAGAATGGGTATGCCAGGGCCTCCATCCACTGCGAATGAACTCCAGAAGCATGCACCCCCTTGTGCATCTGGCTTATGTGGGTCCTGGAGAATCGAACCCGGATACTTTGGTTTTGCAGGCAAATGCCTTGACCACTAAGCCATCTCTCCATCCCTTGGCTACATTGAAATTCTTTAAGTTGTAAGCCACAGAAATGGAGTGTGGCTGGAATAAACAAAACAGAGCATCCATGGAAAGAAAGAGGGCAGAAGAAAGAACAAAACCAACACAAGTCACAGTGAAGTGGGCCAAGGTGGCTCCAACATGGGGAATACATGGTCACCCTCCCAGCCCTCTGCCAGCGTGTAGCTTAGGCCTAAACACCTTGGATTTTAGTGACACCTCCTCCCCCATTAAGAGTTCAAGTTCTCAGGAGGCAAAATGACTTGGGCCTGGTGAATGGATTCATGGGTCATTGAGCCAGGGACTCATGGGACAAGAAGAGAGATGGTTGACAGAGACACACACCCTGTAGGGAAGTCAGGTGGCCTCTGACCAATGCTTCCCCTATCTTGGCTACCAGCCACCCTGTGCATCCTTCTCATACAGATGAGCGACCCCCTTTGCTGCTATAGATCCCAAAAGCCCAAGACAGCAGCACACGCACTCGCTGCTTCCCCTGGTTGGCAAGACACACAGATGTTTCCACCTGCTGAGTCTCAGAGTTCTGCCATGGAGTGCAGGAATGAGCTTCATGTCCATTTTTCTCTTGCTCGGCCAGGGGCTCCTACCTCGACAGTGGGTGAGTGTGTGCACGCGGGCGCGGAGCAAACAAAGTAGTGTGATGGGTGCCACCCTTCCACCTGCCACCGTCGCCGCTGTTGCAAACCTTCACAAGGGGCTATGGAGACAGGGCACGGGGTGGGAAGCGGGACCGACTGTGTGACTGCTCAAAAGCCTCCGGTTACTTTAAGGCTCATGGATGTGTCTTGGATTTGGGCAGTGGGGGTGTTTGCATGACATAGTGAACACACACACACACACACACACATGCACACAAACACTTTAAAGCTTTTTTTGAATTTTTATTTATTTACTTATTTGACAGAGAAAGAGGGAGAGCGAGTGAGAGAATGGGGCACGCCAGGGCCTCCAGCTGCTGCAAACGAAGTCCAGATGCATGCACTCCCTTGTGCATCTGGCTAACATGGGTCCTGGGGAATCAAACCTGGGTCCCTTGGCTTTGCAGGCAAACACCTTAACCGCTAAGCCATCCCTCCAGCCCCCACTTTAAAGTTTATATGATGTTATGCAGCTCAATTTTTTAAGTGCTATTCAAAAAAATAAGAGGATGTCAGGCTGGAGAGATATCACGGGGTTAAGGCACTTGCCTGCAAAGACTAAGGACCCATGTTCAACTCTCCAGGTCCCACATAAGCCAGACGCACAAGGTGGCACAAGTGTACAAGGTCACACATGCACACAAGGTGGTGTACACATCTGGAGTTCAATTACAGTGGCTAGAAGCCCTGGCATGCCAATTCTCTCTCTCTCACTCTCTCATAAAATGAAAAGGACAGTCTGTTGGGCTTGCCTCAAAAATAAATAAATAAGTAAAAGGCCAGGCGTGGTGACTCACACCTTTAATCCTGGTGCTTGGGAGACAGAGGTAGGAGGATCGCCGCGAGTTCAAGGCCACCCTGAGACTACATAGTGCATTCCAGGTCAGCCTGGGCCAGAGTTGAGACCCTACCTTGAAAAACCAAAATAAGTAAATAGAAGGATGTGGAAAGAGAAAAGGAAAGGTTCAGAGATGAGGAGAGGTGTCTACAAGGGGCAAGGAGGAACAAAGGGAGTCATACAGGGTGAGAGTAAGGACGGGGCAGAGAAGAAGCGGTGACCAGATCTATTTTCACCAAAAGCAAAGTGACAGGTAATGGGGTGCTGCCTGCAGCTGTGGCCCCGGGGAGGCACCGTGTGCAAGTTGACCTTGTGTAAAGGGGTCCCAGCAGGTGGGGTGGCGAGGTCCAAGAGGGTCCTCACTGTGAGCTGGGGTCCCTCAGCCCCATCAGGGAGAGCAGGACTAGAGCGGCTCTCGAGGGCTTTGTGCTGAGCGCATGAAACCGAAAGCCAGCAGTGAAGGGTTCTAAACTACACGATTCAACTTACAAAATAATCTTTTTAAACAATATATTTCTTGGGCTAGAGAGATGGCTTAGCAGTTAAGGTGCTTGACTGTGAAGCCTAAGGACCCAGGTTTGATTTTCCCAGTACCCACACAAGCCAGATGCACAAGGTGGCACATGTGTCTGGAGTTCATTTGCATTGGCTGGAGGTCCTGTCATAACCATTGTATCTCTATCTACCTCTTTATCTCTCTCAAATAAATAAAATATTTTATAAAAAGCTACCAGAGGGCTGGAGAGGTGGCTTAGCAGTTAAGGCATTTGCCTGCAAAGCCAAAGGATCCAGGCTGGATTCCCCAGGACCCACATAAGCCAGATGCACAAGACAGTGCATGCATTGGGAGTTCATTTACACTGGCTAAAGGACCTGGCATGTCCTTTCTCTCCCTCTGTCTCTCCCTCCTTCCCTCCCTCCTTCCCTCCCTCCTTCTTTCTCTCTCAAGTAAATAAAATAATTAAAAAATATTTTATTTATCTATTTATTTGAGAGAGAATGAGCCCCCAGCCACTGCAAACAAACTCTAGACACACGCGCCCCTTTGTGCATCTGGCTTACATGGAGGTCCTGGGGAATTGAACCTAGGTCCTTAGGCCTTAACTGCTAAGCCATTTTCCCAGCGCAAAATGAAATAATTTTTTAAAGCCTAGAGAATTGATTTACTGAAAAGGCTGCAAGGGCTGAACTCAGGCATTAACACCTGCCATCCATGCCCAGCCCTGCCCAGGAAGTCTTTGGGTCTTGCACACGCATAGGCTATAGCTGGGCGGATCCTTAACAACAGAGAGTATCCCTATTCCACCATGGCTAGAAGGAAAACATGCTGGGGCCAAGGTTCCTATTGTGTCCTGTGTATCAGGTAAGGACTGGCTGGAGCTCAACACTGTGGAAGAAATGTATCTAAAGGTTGGTGGCCAAGAATTTAGGCAGAGGGACGTGGTGGAGCTCTCGGCATGAGACCAGAGTTGGAAAACCCTCCTGCCCCATGGGCTTGCTGGCTAGAAGGTCTCTACTACCAAAAAGACTCTGGATACCTGAGGGAAAGACACACCTTTGTGGCCACGTGACTCCTGGCTTCCCCAGCAGCCGAGTTTCCAAAGGGGCTCCAGAACCCACAGGTGCGTGAGAAGCTGTGTTTAGCCATGCACCATGAAGGACCTCTCTTCAAGATGACTGCTTGGCACTTATGATAACTTCTATTGATGGTCATGTTCACAGGTTCAAATCCCCTGTGTGGGATTATGTAGATTAGGTTAGCCTCTGAGCATGTCTGCATGGGATCCTCTTGAGTAGGTTAATTGAAGTGAGAAGGCCCACCTTAACTGTGGGTGGCGCCATCTCATGGGCTGGGGTCCTGGATTGGATAAAAAGAGAAAGCTGGGCTGGAGAGGTGGCTTAGTGGTTAAGGCGTGTGCCTACGATGCCTAAGGACCCAGGTTCAGTTCTCCAAGTCCCACGTAAGCCAGATGCACATGGTGGTGCATGTGTTTGGAATTCCTTTGTAGGGGCTGGAGGCCCTGGTGCACCCATTCTCTCTCTCTCTCTCTCTGTCTCTGAGTCTCTAATAAATAAATAAAAATAAATCTTAAAGAGAGAGAGAGAAAGCTGACTGAGGAGCCACACTCACTGCTCTCTGCTTCCTCTCTGCAGACGTAATGTGAGCAGCTGCCCTGAGTTCCTGTCGCCACGCCTTTCATGTCCTGATGGACTGTAAACTGGAATAGATCCTCCCACCTTGAAACCTATTTGGGTCAGGTATTTTGTCCCAGCAATGACAGTGTAACCAATACAGCCCCTGGTGACTCTCAACCCAGAAATGGCCACAAGGGACTATGCGCCCAGTCATCCGGGAGAAGACAGCGTGAGCACTGTGTCACAGGATGGGCTGTGCTCTGAACCTCCATCAGGACTGAGTCATGGACTCACAGCAGGAGTTATAGCCTTGGCATTAAGAGACTAGGGAGGGGGCTGGAGAGATGGCTTAGCGGTTAGGGCATTTGCCTGCAGGTTTGCCCAGGTTTGATTCCCCAGGACCTATGTTAGCCAGATGCACAAGGGAGTGCATGAGTCTGGAGTTCGTTTGCAGTGGCTGGATGCCCTGGCGCACCTGCTCTCTCACTCTCTCTCCTTCTTTCTCTGTCAAATAAGTGAATAAATAAAAATATATTTTTAAAAGGGGGATTAGGGGCTGGAGAGATGGCTTAGCAGTTAAGCACTTGCCTGTGAAGCCTAAGGACCCCAGTTCAAGGTTCGATTCCCCAGGACCCACGTTAGCCAGATGCACAAGGGGGCGCATGCGTCTGGAGTTTGTTTGCAGTGGCTGAAAGCCCTGGCGCCCCATTCTCTCTCTCTCTCTCTCTCTCTCTCTCTCTGCCTCTTTCTCTGTCTGTTGCTCTCAAATAAATAAATAAAAATAAACCAAAAAAAATTTTTTAAAAAAGAGGGTCTAGGGCTGGGCTGGGGAGATGGTTCAACAGCTAAAGTTGCTTTCTTGCTTGCTTGCAAAGCCTGCCAGTATGGATGAAATTTTCCAGTACCCATATAAAAACAGACGCAATAACTGGGGTTTATTTGCAGTAGCTAGAGGTCCTGGTGCACACTCTGCACACCTCTATACACATATACCAAATAAATTAAGAGATGGCCAAATGGCTTAGCAATTAAGGACATTTGCTTGCAAAGCCTGATGGCCTGGATTCAATTTCCCAGGAGCCATGTAAAGCCAGATATGGTGGTGCATGTGTGGTGGTTTGATTCAGGCGCTCCCATAAACTTATGTGTTCTGAATGCTTAGGTCCCCGGCTGGTAGCAATCTGGGAATTAGCGCCTCCTGGAGGGAGTGTATTGTTGGGGGCGGGCTTATGGGTGTTATAGCCAGTGTCACCTTGCCAGTGTTTGGCACACTCTCCTGATGCTATTGTCCACCTGATGTTGGCCAAGAAGTGATGTCCACCCTCTGCTAATGCCATCATTTTCCCTGCCATAATAAAGCTTCCTCTCAAGTCTGTGAGCCACAGCGAACTCTTTCCTCCCACAGCTGTTATTGGTTGGGTGGCTTTTGTTGTTGTTTGTTTGTTGGGGTTTTTGTTTTGTTGTTTTGTTTTGTTTTTCTGAGGTAGGGTCTCACTCTAGCTCAGGCTGACCTGGAATTTACTATGTAGTCTCAGGATGTCCTTGAACTCATGGTGATCCTCCTACCTCTGCCCCCCAAGTGCTTAGATTAAAGATGTGCACCACCATGCCCAGCTTGGTTGGGAGTTTTTTTGTGTGTGTGTTTGTTTTGTTTTTGTTTTGGCCAGCAATTTGAAGCTGCTGCAATTGCATGTATCTGGAGTTTGTCTGTAGTGGCAGGAGGCCCTAGTGTACCCATAGTCATGTCCCTCTATCAAATAAATAACTAAATATTTGGGAACCAGCGAGATGGTTCAGCAGTTAAAGGCACTTGCTTACACAAGCCTGACAGCTTGGTTTTGATTCTTCATTACCCACATAAAGGCAGATGCACAAAGTGGTGCATGCATTTGGGGCTCGTTTTCAGGGTCAGGAGGCCCTGGAGTGCTCATACTCACTCTCTCTTTTATGTTTTCTGTTTTTTGTTTTTTGTTGTTGTATTTATTTGAGAGCGACAGACAGAGAAAATGGCAGATAGAGAGAGGGAGAGAGAATGGGCGTGTCAGGGCCTCCATAGATGCATGTGCCCCCTTGTGCATCTGGCTAACGTGGGTCCTGGGGAGTCGAGCCTCGAACCAGGGTCCTTAGGCTTCACAGTCAAGTGCTTAACCACTAAGCCATCTCTCCAGCCCTGTTTTCTGTTTTGTTTTTTTTTTAACTCTCTCCATCTGTCTGTCTCTCTTTCTGTCAAATAAGTAGATAAACACACACACACACACACACACACACACACACACACACACACACACACACATACACACACACGGCTGGAAAGATGGCTTAGCAGTTTAGTGCTTGCCTGTGAAGCCTAAGGACCTCAGCTCAAGGCTTGATTCCCCAGGACCCACATAATCCAGATGCACAAGGTGGTGCATGCATCTGGAGTTCATTTGCAGTACCTGAAGGCCCTGGTGTGTCCATTCTCTCCCTCTCTCTCTCTCTCTCTCTCTCTCTCTCTCTCTCTCTCTCTCTTTCTCTCTCTCTCTCTGCCTCTTTCTCTGTCTGTTGCTCTCAAATAATTATATAGATAGATAGAATATATATATATATGACTGGTGTTTCGAGGTAGGGTCTCAAACTCATGGAAATCTTCCTACCTCTGCCTCTTGAATGCTGGGATTAAAGGTGTGCACCCCTATGCCTAGCTAATGTTTTATATTTTTATTTATTTGTAAGCAGAGAGAGAGAGAGAGAATGGTTTGCCAGGGCTTCTACCTGATGCAAATAATCCAGATGGCTTTATGTGGGTACTGGGGAATCAAACTTTGGTCATCAGGTTTTGTAGGCAAGCACATTAACCACTGAGCCATCTCTCAAGCCCAAAATTTAATTTTCTAAAAAGTTTAAAATATTTTGTGCACGCCTTTAATCCCAGTACTTGGGAGGCAGAGGTAGATGGATTGCCATGAGTTCGAGGCTACCCTGAGACTACATAGTGAATTTTCCAGGTCAGCCTGAGCTAGAGTGGGACCCTACCTCCAAAAACCTTCCAAAAAATTAAGTTAAAAAATTAAATTTAGGGCTGGAGAGATAGCTTAGCAGTTAAGGTGCTTGCTTGCAAAGCCTAAGGACCCATATTTGACACTCTAGATCCCAGGTAAGGCAGACTCACAAAATGACACAAGTGTGCAAGGTCACACGTGCACAAGGTGATGCACACATCTGGCGTTCAATTGCAGTGGCTGGAAGCCCTGGCACACCAATTCTTTCTCCCTCCGTTGCTCTCACTCTCTTGTTCTCTCACATAAACTAAAAGGCCAGACTGTTGGGTTTGCCTCAAAAAAAAAATAATTTTAAAAAATTTGAAAGAGATCAAACCGGGCGTGGTGGCGCACGCCTTTAATCCCAGCACTCAGGAGGCAGAGGTAGGAGGATCGCCGTGAGTTCAAGGCCACCCTGAGACTACAGAGTTAATTCCAGGTCAGCCTGGACCAGAGTGAGACCCTACCTTGAAAAACCAAAATAAATAAATAAATAAATAAAATTGAAAGAGGCTAGGAACTGGGCATGATGGCACATGCCTTTTAATCCCAGAACTCAGAAGGCTGAGGTAGGAGGATCACTGTGAGTTCGAGACCAGCCTCAGACTACAGAGTGAGTTCCAGGTCAGCCTGGGCCAGAGTGAGACACTGCCTCAGAAAAATGAAACAAACACCACCCAAGAGGCAAGGGCAAGGGCAAGGGCGGCAGCTCTACGATTACATGTACTAAAACCCTTTAATCCCAGCACTAAGGAGACAGAGGTAGGAGGATCACTGTAAGTTCGAGGCCAGCCTGAGACTACAGAGTGAATTCCAGGTCAGCCTGGGCTAGAGCAAAACCCGGCCTCAAGACAAAAAAAAAAACAGAAAAAGAGAAAAGATGCATTGTTTCGTTTTCCCTGCCCATGATTCTGGGACCTTCAGGCTGGTGCCCCGTTTTCCTGGAATAATTGATTAGTGTTTATCGAACCACGGTGTACGGAACACAGATGGGAGAAGAGGATGAACCGGGATGTGGTTGTGTTCCTCAAGCTTCCTCTAGGCCATCGTGGGGCTGAGGCTCAGAGAGGCTGACGACTCTAGCTTAACTACTCGCCCTCCCCGCCCCCGCATGTGTGAGGCCCTGGGTCCCAGCCCCAGTGCTGCGTGAAGAAAGTCAGTCAAAGGGGCTTTCTTTTATTTCTTTTTTGTTTGTTGCTTTTTTATTTTTTTTTTTCAAGGTAGGGTCTCACTCTTGCTCAGGCTGACCCTAGAATTCACTACGTAGTCTCAAGGTGGCCTCAAACTCATGGCAATCCTCCTGCCTCTACCTCCTGAGTGCTGGGATTAAAGACATGTGCCACCATGCCCCGCCTCAAATGGGCTTTCTAAGACACCCCTTCCCATCCAAATCAACTACTGCCTGAGCACGGCATAAAGTCACTGGACTTTCACTGGTCCCAAGGGCTGACCCCTTACCAAGGACTTCACCCACTCTGCTGTCACCCACCACCGCCCTCAACGTCGTTTCCACCACTGACATCACCACCTCCACGGGCGAGGGTGAATTGCCCTGTGTCTTCTCCTACCTTCTAACTCGGGGTCTCTTTTGTATTTAGGTCTTTCATTGTATTGGCTTTCTCTTTGCAGGCCCCCTCCTTATCCATGCCCCCCAAAGTGTCTTTTGTGCCAAAATGAAACTGTGTCCCATTCTAGTACCCACTTACTATTTATTTCTGGCATCTGGCTCCTGCCTTCTCCTTGACCCGCTTGCTGACCACATTAACCTTGCTGTGCTCGGCCGCAGACACGCCAAAGTCCCGTCTTAACCTCATCCTCTTCCCCCTCCCACGAAACACCTCTGTTTCTCCACGTCTCTGCCCAGCACCTCTTCCCTGACCTCTGTCCCTCTTGGGGCAGGGGACATGTTACTAAGCTGGTCAGGCTGACTGCAAACTTTCGTGGAGCCGCACGAGCTCCCCCAGCTTCACCTCCAGGTCCTGAGCCTGCCGCCGAAGCTCTCCGGCCAGCTTGGCTTTTGCCCCCTTGCGCAAATGCTTGGACCCTTTCGCAAGGCTGACCACATCCACAAGAAGGGTGACACCGGCCGTGGCTGCACCCATGATCCGGGCTCCTCTGCTCACTGCCAGAGCAGTTCCTCCAACGGCTTTTTTGGCCTGCTTACCATGCTGGACGGAAACTCTCCCAATGGTCAGGAGCTGCCTGGCCCTGGCTGCTAGGGCTGGGTTGGCTCTGGAAAGCTTGATGGCTTGGATGGTCTTCTCGATGCTTTGCAGCACGCGGATGCAGTTCTTGGATAGGGAGTGGAGCTTGGGCATGGAGTCAACCACAGCCTCCGCGACCACCTTCACCCTGTCCATGCTGGTTGTCACCAGGCGGCTGGCTTCCGTTTTGACTGACAGCTTGTTCGAGTGCTCCACGATGCTGGTGGAAATGCTAGTGATGGCCGCCGCCGCCGCCAGCCCCATCCCCGTGGACAGGAGCACCAGGCTGACCCCTGCTGTCACGGGCACCAGAGCCAGGCCCAGGAGGGTCAAGACTCCAGAGATGGCACTGGTGGAGTCGGCCACCACGTTGGAAATGGTGCAGTCCCTGTGTAGCCTGTCCACCTTGTCTGCGAGGGTGCGGAGCTTCCCTATGTGCTCCTCCAGCTCCACTCTCACTTGCGGAAAGGCGACCACAAACTGCTCCTGATCCTGCAGGTCACTGGTGAGTCGGTCTTTGTCCTCCTCAGCCATGTTCGCCGTGAGCTCGGCCAGAGCTTCACGTAAGGCGTCCGCCTCCGCCCTGCAACAGAACACGGTGAGCGACTAAGCAAGATGGCTTAGGGGCTGGAGAGATGGCTCAGCAGTTAAAAGGCGCTTGTCTGCAAACCCCGATGGCCCAACTTCAATTCCCGAGTACCCATGTAGAGCCAGATGCACAAAACTGCACGTGTTCATTTGTAGGGGCAGGAGGCCCTGGCATGCCCATGCTCACTCTATCTATCTGTCTGTCTGTCAGTCTGTCTATGGATCTATCTGCCTCTTTCTCTCTGTCTAAATAAATATTTTAAAAATAAAGAAAGATGGATAGCCAGGCATGGTGGTGCATATCTTTAATCCCAGCACTTGGGAGGCAGAGATAGGAGGATCACCATGAGTTTGAGGCTACCCTGAGACTACATAGTGAATTCCAGGTCATCCTGGGCTAGATTGAAACCCTGGTTTCTGCTTCTCAGACTGCAAGACCCAAGACAGGGAGGTGCCCTGAGACCATGTGACCAGGAGCCATCCAGGCATCTGAAAGGCAGGCAGGCAGAAAGAATTGGGGGCCTGAGTGACCCCACACACACACACCAGCACTGCTACAACCATCTACACCCTGGGTCCTCACCTTTCTGGGTCCCCTTGATCTCACTCTGACCTTGTCACAGGCCCCATCTTGGGTGTTCAGGGAGCCCCTTCTAATGAGACTGTGGGTGCTCAGTTCCCAGCACTCAGGAGGTAGAGGTAGGAGGATCTCTATGAGTCTGAGGCCAGTTTGAGACTACATAGTGAATTCCAGATCAGCCTGGGCTGGAGTGAGAGCTTACCTTAAAAAACAAAAAAAATAGGGCTGGAGAGATGGCTTAGCGGTTAAGTGCTTGCCTGTGAAGCCTATGGACCCCGGTTCGAGGCTCGGTTCCCCAGGTCCCACGTTAGCCAGATGCACAAGGGGGCGCTCGCGTCTGGAGTTCGTTTGCAGTGGCTGGAAGCCCTGGCGCGCCCATTCTCTCTCTCACTCTCTATCTGCCTCTTTCTCTCTCTGTCACTCTCAAATAATCAAATAAATAAAAAATAAATAAATAAAATAAAATAAAAAAATAGAAGAAAGAAAGATGCATTTGCTAAGGATACAGTTCAGTGGCAGAGTGCTTATCTAGCATTCTCAAGGCCTTGGATTCAGTTCCCAGCACTACAAAAAGCAAAGACAGCTTGCTTCTCTGTAAAATGGTTTTATAAAATCTGTCTTGCCAGGCATGGTGGCACACACCTTCAATCCCAGTGCTCAGGAGGCAGAGGTAGGAGGATTGCTGTGAGTTCAAAGCCACCCTGAGACTACATAGTGAACTCCAGGTCAGCTTAGGCTAAAGTGAGACCCAACCTTGAACAACCAGAAAAAAAAAAAAAAAAAGATCTGTCCTGTACAAATAATAGAGCTTTGGTTTTGAATCAAGTGGGATTTTACAGATAGGTATAAGGATTTTTTTTTTTTTTATGGTGAATGTGGCAATCATAGACGCATCATGCTCCTTAGTCAATAAAGGATGAAGAGTAAAACTCTTTTGAAGCATTTGAAGGTGCTCTTCAGTGGCAGACATTCAGAAAAGAGCCTTGTCACTCAAGGTCCACACCATTACAACAAAGCATTTATTAAAGCAGAGACTCTGTTGGTTTAAGTGAATGCTGGGAGAGGTGCTACAGCCCCAATCACCCTTAATTCAGGGAACGTTAGTTTGTTGTGAAAGGTTCACTGTCCCAGAAAGAAAGCTCCCCTTTGCTTCAGCTATGGAGAAGCAATCGGCGGGTCCCGTGATGTCCTGCCTGCCAAGAATGCCCGCACTTGTCCAAGACGGTGGCTAGAAGACTCTTCAGAGTGAAATCTCAGGGTGAAAATCCCAAATGTGAAAGACTCCGAACTCTGTGGAGAGGGTGCGGGGGGGGGGGCGGTGCACAAGTACACATGGCCATATTCCTGTAGAGGCCAGAGGACAGCCTCTGCTGTCCTTCCTCTGGAACGCTCCACTTTTGGTCGAGATAGGGCCTCTCAGTGGCCTGGAGCTCGCCAAGTAAGTAGTCTAGACCAGCCCCAGGGATCCTCCCGTCTCTGCCTCGTCCGTGCTGGGATTACGGGGGGGGGGGGGGGTGAGGGAGCACCACACCTGGCTCTTTTACGTGGGTTCTGGGACTCGAACTAGGGCCCTCTGTGCTTGTACAGCAAGCACTTTACTGACCGAGCTACCTTCCCAGCCCCAGCAGCTGAAGCCTGATGAGCACTTTTTCACTGAGTCACAGTGGAAAGTTCCACACTCGATACCACAGGAAAGGTCACAGCCAATGTAGGAGCATTAGAAAGGTTTATAAACTTGGGCTGGAGAGATGGTTTAGTAGTGAAGGTCTGCGAAGCTTAAGGACCCATGTTGCATTCCCCAGGCCCCACGTAAGCCAGACGCACAAGTGCAAGGTTGGGCAGTGCACAAAAGGTGGCACACATGTTTGGAGTTAAAGCACAGGGGCTGGAGGCCTTGGCATGCCAATTCTCTCTCTCTTTCTCTCTTATTAATAGAAATATATATTTTTTAAATTTATAAACTTGGCTGGGTAGGGGGGGCACATGCCTTTAATTACAGCACACAAGAGGCAGAGGTCAGAGGATCACATGAGTTCAAGGCCACCCTGAGACTACATAGGGAATTCCAGGTCGGCCTACGCTAGAGAAAAGACCCTACCTTGAAAAAACAAACAAACAACAACAACAAAAGATTTATGAAATTGCTGTTTTAAGAAAAAACTTTTATTTGTTTATCTATTTTGAGAGAGAGAGAGAGAGAGATTGGCAGATACAAAAAGAACATGCATGCCAAGGCCTCCAGCCACTGCACATGAACTCCAGACGCGTGCACCACCTTGTGCATCTGACTTACGTGGGTCCTGGGAAATCAAACCTGGGTCCTTAGGCTTCACAGACAAATGCCTTAAATGCTGAGCCATCTCTCCAGCTCCTAAAATTACTGTTTTCATGAGGTATAATCAAATCTAAGTGAATTTCATGTTAGATACATTATTATATAGTCATAAACATTTCAAAATCAGGTAAGTTCCAGGATTTGAAGCACCAGTACTCCTAAGTATCTCCCATAAAGAATGTTCAACCTTTAAAATATATGTATTTATACTTCATATATATTTAATATATATATAATATATTTAATATATAAACATACACACACATATATATGAATATATATGTATATATGCATATACATACATACATACGTATATATATATATATATACGTATGTATGTATGTATATATTGGGGCTGGAGGGTTTGCTTAGCGGTTAAGGCATTTGCCTGCAAAGCCAAAGGACTCAGGTTTGATTCCCAGGATCCACATTAGCCAGATGCACAAGGTGGCACACGTGTCTAGAGGTCATTTGCAGTGGCTGGAGGTCCTTGTATGCCTATTCTATCTCTGTCAAATATATAAATAAATAAATTATATATATATATATGGATGACTGGAGAGATGGAACAGCAGTTAAAACACTTGCCTGCAAAGCCTAATGACCAGGGTTCAACTCCTCGGTACTGGTAAAGCCAGATGCACAAAGGGCACTTGCACCTGGAGTTCGTTTGCAGCAGCTGGAGACCCTGGCATGCCTATTCTCTGTCTATCTCTCTTCTATCTCTCTCTACTTGCAAACAAATAATTAAAAAATGTTTTTAGGGCTGGGGAAATGGCTTAGCGGTTAAGGCACTTGCCGAAGAAGCCTAAGGACCTGGTTCAATGCCCCAGGACCCACATAAGCCAGATGCATAAGGGAACACTGCATCTGGAGTTCACTTGCAGTGGCTAGAGGCCCTGGTGTGCCCATTCTCTCTTTCTCTCTATCTGCCTCTTTCTCTCTCTCAAATAAATAAAATTTTTTTAAAAAATATTTTAAAGTATTTATTTGTACACTTGTGTGCATGAGGATGCCAGGGACCCTTGCCATTCAAATGAACACCAGACATTTGCACCACTTTTTGCATCTGGCTTATGTGGGTGGCTTGGGAATTGAACCTGGATCACTAAGCTTTGCAGACAAGTGCCTTTAACCACTACGCCATCTTCCCAGCCCAAGGAAGATGCTCAACCTTGACAGTGTGGTGTGCGGAGGAAGTTTTGGTGTTATTTCTGATGTCAAGAGAGCTGGAGAGCAAAGACATTGACCGTGAGAGGAGGAAGAGGAGAAGGAGAGGAAGGTGAGAGGAAGAGGAAGATGGGGAGAAGGGGACAAAGGCCAGGAGAAGGAGGGAAACCCCAAGTCAGCCTTGGAGACAGAACGCGATCTAGCCTTGGGGTGGTTCTCCACGTCATGGTTTGGGAGAGTCTGGAACATTTGGAAAGCATGGTTCTAGATAGGCGCAGATATGACTGGCAGGTGGGCGAGGGGCTGAGCGCGGAAGGCGTGGCATGAATGAGGCAGTACCACCCAGAGGCAGAGGGTCAGGGGGAGACACACAGAAAACGCAGCCAGGCGCGCCCAGCTGCAGGTGACCTGGACAACTCGGCCTCTGCCACGAACGCCTCCCAGGCTCCGTCTTCGGCCAGCAGCAGCTGCAGGTCCTCTCTGTTCCCCGCGTGCTGGAGAAACTCCGTGGCTTCCTCCACCACGCTTCTCTCTACTTGGAAAGGAAGAAGGCTGAGGTCAGGGGATGGTGCAGACGAGCTTTGAACGCCATGTTCCTGAACGTCTAGCCATGGGGATTCGGTGCCAGCGGCTGAATGTTGTCCCCCTAGTTCACATGTGAAAGTTGTGACTCACAGTGTCTGCACTTGGAGACGGGGCCTTTAAGCAGTAAGTAAGGGGGCTGCAGAGATAGTGCATTGGTTAGAGGCCCTCGCTTGCAAAGCCTGATTCCCCGGTGCCCATATAAAGCCAGACACACAAAGTAGCACATGTGTCTGGAGTTCCTTTGCAGAGGTCTGAATAAAGCTAGTGAGTGAAGGGGAATCATCCTGCCGATGCTGTGCAGGTAGGTGGGGGAGGCAGGGTGTGAACCCTCCCATCTGATCCTGCGATCTCTCCATGCTCAGGATCCTGGCTCCCCAGTGGCACCCGTGAGCCCAGGCTCCTCAGTTAACTTAAAAGGGAGACGTTGCCTAAGAAACCCACTCACCTCCTGTGCTCCTTCAAGGATCCCAGGACCTGCTGGGAGTTCCTAGCCCCTAACATTTCCTCTCGCCCTTATTCGTCAACATGTCCCGACACTCTGCAACTGATGAAGAGCTGGACAAGTGACTTGGTGGCCGGAGCGCCTGAGGGGGTGGGTGCAAGACACAGTCTTGAGGACTTAGGGGACTTAGGGGGCTAGGCTGGGTGGAGGACTGTTCCTAGATGGAGGTTGTTTTGAGAGGGAGTCAGGTAGCTTTGTTAGGCAGTTAGGGTGACTGGACCCCTGAAAGTAGAGGCAGGAATGTCTGCCCTTGCAATCTCCACTTTGCCAGAGATCAAAGGATGACCTGACTTCTTAGCTCTTGTCTAAAGGAGTTCCCTAGGTCTGTTTGTCCACAAACAACCTGAGCCCCCTTCTGGGAGGGAGGTCCCCTTTCCTAGCATTCAGACATTGTGGTCGGACAATTTCAGCCCCCAGAGCCTAGCATCATGGCTGGCCTCTTCCTGAGCCAGCCCCTAGCCCAGACCAATCACCTGAGCCTCACTCTGGCCCACTAGAGGCAAAAGATGAAACCCTGCCCCCCCCCCACACACACACCACAATAAAGTGGTAGATGTGAACCAGGGGCCAAGCCTCTCTCAGGGCTGCCTGACCATCACTCCGGAACCTTCCCCGTCTCTCGGCCCAGCTGGGCTGAGACAGGTTAGAAAGCCCCTGATCCCCTACTCCCACAAGGGCTCTCAAGCCCCGCCCGGCCTCCGCATAGCGGGAGCTCTCTGGACTTTCTTTCATTTTCTCTCCGAATCTCCTGTCAACGTTTCTTCGGGGCTCACCACGCGGGCTCCCAGACCACGTGGGTGTATTCATTTTCCTTCCTCCGGTTCTGTACTTCAATAAATATAGCTCTCAGTTTGGTTTGTTCAATTCTTTGGTTAAATACAAGCACAAATTTGGGACTTGGGCACCCCAGCACCCAGGGATTGGGGTTCAAATACCCTGTAACGGTTTGGTTTCTGTTCCAACTTCAGACAATTCTTTCACATGAGAAACTTAGCATCAGGCCCTGCCTGTAAGGGGTGCTTGTCCTTAGCAATGCAGGGTGGGTGCCTTGACACAACTTGAGGTGGGGGGAGATCACTTGGGATTAAGTGGTCCAGGGAGAGAAAGACAGAGAGAGAGAGAGAACCATCACAAGGAAAGGCCTGCTATGCGGGGGACATTGATGTGCTGTACCTGAGCCTCCGAACAACATGGGGACACACTGTTCGCATGGTGCAGGGGAGGTGGCGGGAGGGGAGGGGAGCGAGGAGCTCCAGTTCACACAGACGGCAGGGACAAGAGTCACACATGGCTCAGTGTGGAGACGCCCTAAGTCATTCTTCCGGCTGACCACTAAAGGCAGTGGGGGTCCCTGAGCTGGAGGAGAGGTGTCTCCGTGGCAGCACCCCACAGTCAGCTGGGAGCAGTGTGGAGTTGTGAGAGCGGAAGCCTCTGGGTGGCAGTCTACCTCTATCCCCACCCCTCTGCCTCCTGCCCACCTCCTCTCCCTTCCCCACCCCACCCCCCAACCTCCCAACACCCCACAATTCTCCTCTGCTCTCTTCCATTTCCCAGGCTGTCCTGGCCCCACCTGAGGAGGCAGGGTAAGGAGAAGATGACCCCTGGGCCATGTCCCCTAGGACAGAGCTAGGAAGAGGAGCCCATAGAGCTGGTGTCCAGAGGCTTCCCTTGGTCTCCTTAAGGCTCCCCTTCTTCTCCTCCTCCTCCTCCTCCTCCTCCTCCTCCTCCTCCTCCTCCTCCTCCTCCTTCTTCTTCTTCTTCTTCTTTTTTTTGTTTGGTTTTTCAAGGCAGGGTTTCACTCTAGCTCAGGCTGATCTGGAATCCACTATGTAGTCTCAGGGTGGCCTTAAACTCATGATGATCCTCCTACCTCCGCCTCCCAAGAGCCCGGCTTGGGGCTCCCCTTCTTAATCCCTAACTCCTCAGCAGGTGCTCAGTGGGGAGCCCCCCTCCCCACAGGTCCTAGGCCACAAGAAGGAAGCAGGAAAAAGGAGGACCTACCTTGACTACCCGCTGAGGTGGTCAGTGTTGCTGGGTCCATGGTGCTAGCAAGGGGATCTCCGGGGTTTGCTTACAGCTCGCCACTGGGTGTCCAGGCTACAAGGAGAAGAAAACACACTGTGGAGTGGAGTGGGGCCACTGCAGGAGGGCAAGAGGCCAGGGCCAGGTATCCCATGGTTCCCTTCAGGGTGCCTACCAAGAGTCAAAGGGACCACCCTGGTCCCTGCAGAAGCCAGTCATCCTGGCTCTGGCTCCTCTCCCTTAGACAAAGCTCTCCTGTCCTGTTAGTGCCCAAGGAGCAAGTGGCCAGCTCAAAACACAGCCGTGAGCTGGAGAGATGGCTTAGTGGTTAAGGCACTTGCCTGCGAAGCCTATAAGGACCCAGGTTCAATTCTCCAGGTCCCACGCAAGCCAGATGCACAAGGTGGCACATGCATCTGGAGTTTGTTTGCAGTGGCTAGAGGTCCTGGTATGTTCATTCTCAGTCTCTCTCTCTCTCTCTCTCCCTGCTCCCTATTTCTCTGTCTGAAATAAATATAAATTAAAAAAAATAAAATATACCAGTTTTCACACTGAAGGAAAGAGGAGGAAGAATGTTTTGGCAGCTACTGGAAATAGCCACACATGTATGAATTGATAATGTTAGCTAATATTTATTGCATGTGATGTGCATGGTACTTTACACATACCTTATGAAGTGATCAAACACTCCATGAGATGAGGACCACTGAGACCCCATTTAAAATTTTTTATTTATTTATAGATACACACAGAGAGAGAATGGCATGTGAGGGCCTCCAGCCACAACAAACAAATTTCAGATGCATGCACCACCTTATGCATCTGGCCTTATATGGGTACCGGGGAATCGAACTCAGCGCTTCAGCCTTTGCAGGCAAGCACTTTAACCGCTGCTCTATCTCTCCAGCCCATTTTAAAGAAGGAATGACCACTAAGGTTAGCCAAGACCCCCAAGTTTTCACAAAAGGGTTATAGTAGGACACAAAGCCACACTGTCCAGAGTCACACCTCACCTTTTCAAAGACTAGACTCCACTCCCTTGAGTACGCAGCCGGATGCACTCCGCGCATACATGTACTGTGGATGACTTCCCCTCTTTGCCAACGCCTTGCGCCCCATGTCAGGCCCCTGTCTTGGGAAATTCATTGCTGTCTCTGTGCTCTCCGAAACCCCACACCCTGCTTGCTTCTACCTCGAAAAAACAACAACAAAATCAAGAGTGAAGGCTGCAGAGATGGCTTAGCAGTTGAGGTGCTTGCCTGCGAAGTCTAAGGACCCAGATTCAATTCCCCAGGTTGCATAAGCCAGATACACAAGGTGGCACATGTGTCTGGAGTTCCCTTGCAGTGATTGGAGGCCCTGGTGCACCCATCCTCATTCTCTCTCTCTCTCTTTCTCTCTCCGTCTCTCTCCTTCTCTCTGTCTCTAATAATAAATATATATATATATATATAAATAAATAAATTTTAAAAATTGAGAGTGAGGGATTGGAGAGATGGCTTAGCAGTTAAGGCACTTGCCTGTGAAGCCTAAGGACCCAGGTTCGACTCCCCAGAATTCACATAAGCCAGATGTACAAGGTGGCACATGTGACTGGGATTCGTTTGCAGTGGCTAGAGGCCAAAGAGCGCCCATTCTCTCTCTTTATTTCTCTCTGTCTCTCTAATACATCAATATTCTTCTCTTTTGTGAAAGAGATAGAGTCATATTCTCTCCTGTTATCCCTATACTGTGTCTGTGACTGCCCAACCTGCTGGGGTGGAAAAGTTGATTCGTAAGCAAAGCCCCCCACTTCTTCATTCTTTTACCCTTTACTTTCTCCCCAATTCTCATCTCTAGACATTGCCCCTCCCCCCGAGGGATGAGCTTCCAGACCCTAAGTTCAGAGGGACATTGTGACTGAGTCCTGACCCACACCAGACACCAGGGGACAGCTTCTGAAGGACGGGGACAAGAGACCTGGCTGTTCCTCCCTCCTGCTTTCTGCTTCTCAGACTGCAAGACCCAAGACAGGGGGAGGGGGGTGCCCTGAGACCATGCGACCAGGAACCATCCAGGCATCTGAAAGGCAGGCAGGCAGAAAGAACTGGGGGCCTATGTGATCCCCCCATCTGCACCCTGGGTCCTCACCTTTCCGGGTCCCCTTGATCTCACTCTGACCTTGTCACAGGCCCCATCTTGGGTGTACAGGGAGCCTCTTCTAATGAGACTGTGGGTGCTCAGTTCCCAGAAAGGCTATTCTAGGGAGGAGAGGGGTGGTTTTGGGGGGAAGCTCAGAGGAAGCCTGCCCTGCCCTGCACCTGGCCCAGCTGCATGGCCCAGATAGGAGATCGCGCTTCCCCAGCTGCAGCCTGAGCGGAGCTCAGCAGCAAAGCCTCCCTCGGTGGCTTGTAGGGCCTCCTCCCCGGTCAGGGAAGGAAGGGATTAAGACTCCTTAATGGCCTCTTATGGTCAAGTTCAAGCCTCTTCAGCCAGCACACCAGCTGCCGCCCCTCCCTGATAACCATTTGCCCTCTGCCACGCACCTTCGAGGCCACCTTGCGTCCATGACAGTGGTCTCTTCTCCTACCTCCAGGGGCCTTTCCTGGAAGTGCTTCTACCATCATGCCACCATGTGACATTTCCATCCTGGCCCCTTGCCGCCCCACAGCCCCCCCACCCCATGGCATCTGATTCCAACACCTGAGGTCCCCCACTTCTACTGGGTTACCTCCCAGCCCACCACGCAGGTGAGCAGCAGCCAGCTGGGGTTGGCAGGTTTGCTAATCCTGGCTCCACCTATCAGGCTCTTGGTGGGCAAAATGGAGGCCAACACCGGCCCTCTGACTCTGAAATGGAAACAAACAAACAACAACAACAACAAAAAAAAATGGTGAGTTTAAACATTTGCATTTTTCTGGCTTTGTGCCAGATGCTGTAGTTACCTTTTTTTTTTTTTAATTTTTTATTTATTTATTTGAGAGCAACAGACACAGAGAGAAAGTCAGATAGAGGGGGAGAGAGAGAATGCGCGCAACAGGGCTTTCAGCCTCTGCAAACGAACTCCAGACGTGTGCGCCCCCTTGTGCATCTGGCTAACGTGGGACCTGGGGAACCGAGCCTCGAACCGGGGTCCTCAGGCTTCACAGGCAAGCACTTAACCACTAAGCCATCTCTCCAGCCCCTGTAGTTACCTTTTGTTGCAAGTCAAAGTGAAGCACCTGATCAAAGCAGCTGATGGGAGGAAAATATTTGTTTTGGCTCATAGTCTTGAGAAGCTGCATGATGGCAGGGGAAAGCATGGCATGAGCAGAGGCTGGACGTCACCTCTGCCATAGCAGGTGGACAACAGCAGCTGGACGGTGAGACAAATTCAGGCTGGGGGCCAGGGGAGAACATTCAGAGAACATGAGCTCATGGGGAACATCTGACTCAAACCACTACACCATGCCTCATGGCACAGGCCTATAAGCCTGGGGTTCATGGTCTCTGAGAAAAGGAAAAACAGCCGGGCGTGGTGGTGCATGTCTTTAATCCCAGCATTTGGGCTGAGGTACAAGGATCACCGTGAGTTCAAGGCCACCCTGAGACTACATAGTGGATTCCAGGTCAGCCTGAGCTAGAGTGAGACTCTACCTAGGAAAACCAGGAAAAAAAAAAAAAAAAGAGGCTGGGTGGTGGGCACGCCTTTAATCCCAGCACTCAGGAGGCAGAGGTAGGAGGATCGCTGCACCTTGAAGGCCATTCTGAGAGTACATGCATTCCCCAACTTACCTTCCCCTGGCCGAGTGTGCCAGGGACTCCTCTGTCCTTACAGTGGGGTCTCGGTCCCCAGCTGTGCATCTGAGGCATAACCAGACGCAGCCTCAGCCTGATCCACCCAGCACTGGAAGGGAAGGTCCCACCATGGTCCAAACAGCACAGCAGACACACCGCCTGCTAGGCATCACCCTCAGCGCCACCCTCCTTGCCAACCCACTCAGAGCCTCAGGTTCAATACTCCAGATCTTTCTCTACCCACTCCATCTCAAGAACGCCCCCCATCACAGCCTGTGGGAACCTCTGTAGATCACTCCCCGAACCTGCCAATCTCTGCCCAGCCCTGTCCCCAGTATATCTGTCTCCTCCCTCCTCCCAGCAGCTCTGGAGCCTGTTGGGGCTGATCACGGTGCTACTGACGACAGCGTACATGGTGCCTGGACACCTGCCTACCTGGGTTCTTCTGCCAGGAGCCCCGCTCCTCTCGGAGGCTCCCGGCATCCTCCATGCAGACTCCTCCGTGCCCCGTGTTGTGCTCCCATCACACCTTGGTGGGAGGATCCCAAGCCCCTGCTCTCTCCACCACAGCCCTGCAGCCGCCAATCACGCTGGGGGACTTCTTCGCTTTGCCCCGGGGAGAAGGAGCCATGAGGGGGCTGGGTGGACCCCAGGGAGCAACCCGACCTTTCCATCAGGACTTTTCACCCTAGACTATCATCCGTGGGGGCTGATGGCCAGCCCCACGCAGCTCTCGAGGGAGGGACACCGGGTGACAACACAGGACACACACTACAGTTAACCATTTCACTGGGGTTTTGTAACCATTCCCTAAGATCCAAATATTCCAGTATTTTTCAAATCAATGTGAAATTGTGGCACATGCTATGGGGGATGTGCTGAGGCTTTGTAGGTTAGAAAACTGAGGAAATCAGGAGAGGCAGTGGCCTTAACCCCACACCACAGAGGGTGAGTCAAGGCTCAGGACAAGATCAAGCAGCTGACACTAGATGCCTGGGACCATTGCTTCCTTGCTTCCAGTTGTCTTTGGCCATTTTTCGCTAAAGACTCCTAATTCTTCTGCCTCTTATCAGCATGCCTGTAGAGTGACAGCCAGAGAAAGCTGTAGTGAGACAATGAACAAAGTCAAATGTCCACATGAGCCGGAGCCTACAGGGACGTGGACACTCTGGCTGGAGTGCAGAACGGACTGGACATTCATAGACTCTTAATTTTTTTTCTGAGAGACAGTGTCTCTCTAGCCCAGGCTGACCTGGATCTCACTCTGTAGCCCCAGGCTGGCCTCAAACTCACAGCAATCCTCCCACCTTTGCCTCCTGAATGCTGAGACTAAAGATGTGTGCCACCACACCCGGCTCTCATATAATCTTATCTATCTATCTATCTATCTATCTATCTATCTATCTGTTTATTTATTTATTTATTTATTTATTTATTTATTTATTTATTTGAGAGAGAGAGAATGGGCATGCCATGGCCTCCTGCCACTGCAAACAAACTCCAGATACATGTGCCACTTTGTGCCTCTGGCTGCATGTGGGTACTGGAGATTCGAACCCTGGTTGTCAAGCTTCGCACGCAAATGTCCTTAACTGCTGAGCCACTCTCCAGCTTCTCATAGACTGTTGAATATAGTCTCAGGCTGGATGACAGGAAGCAGGAGGTTTCTAACCCCAGGGACATGAGTACAGCCCATCCCACCTGGACGCCCTGAAGACCTGCTATAGGACAGTTTGGCTGGATCAATGACATCCCAAGCAATGTCTCCTAGGCTGTTTGTTCCTCCTGCTCAGGGGTTGATAGCTTAGCACATATCTTTGATGCAGAAGCAATTACAGCCACTGAGCAGGTGACCCCAAGGCGTGAGGAGCTAGCCTGAGCCGCTTTGAGAGTCTGACGGAGAACACCAGCGCCACCTAGTGGAGAGTGAAGGGGTCAGCACCAGGGCACCTGGCCACCATGGTCAACCCACCCTGGGGAGAAGAAGCTGATTACTGCACTGGGTGCCCCAGAACAGGCACCCACCTCTCTGCTGGTTTCTCTTTTTCAGGGTGTCGTGGAAGAGAAGCTGAAGGTTGGACTGGTGCACTGAGTCACTGTAAGAGTTAACTGCCACGGAGCTGAACTTACCTCTGCCAGCAGCTGAAGGACTCCCAAAGACAGGTCTAGGGAGCACCCCAAGGAATGGTAAGAGGGAAGGACAGTTTAGACTAAAATAGAGTAAAATAGAGCTCATGGTTAGGACGACCCGGCTACATGATTCATGTGTGTGTTGATTCGTAGGTAGGATTTGAGAGACTGTCTTGAATCCTACAGGCTGCACATGCTAACTGTCACGTCCTGTTTCTGGAAACCAGCTGCCCGCTTGCTCGCTTGTCCCTCCCCTCGGCCATGAACGCTACAAAACGAAAGTGGAATCTGAGCTTAACATAGCAGCTACTTTGGAGAGCAATCCCACCTTCGGTCCCTGGGAAATAAACTCTTCTTCCAGATGTTGGAGTGAACTTTTCAGAGAAGATCCACAACACAGTGACTGAGGAGGGCACGTGGATCTTCCAACTGAGCATGCGATACGAGCTTCTGAAATCAAGCACACGACCAGCAGAGACCAGCAGGTCTGCAAAGCTGGGGCAGGGGACGGACGGCAGCCCATGCCGACAGCCCCAGTGACCACGTGGGAGGGGGAGGGGCAAGCACTTCTCCCAGCCACTGGCTGTCAGCCTCATCCCTAAGACAGCACTACTTTTCTGTGCTCAGAGGGGACACCAGGCCCACAAATACAAATGTAAACTTTGAAGAAGGGTTAGAACTAAGTATAAGAATGACACAATTTAGGCTGGAGAGATGGCTTAGTGGTTAAGCGCTTGCCTGTGAAGCCTAAGGACCCCGGTTCGAGGCTCGATTCCCCAGGATCCACGTTAGCCAGATGCACATGGGAGCTCACGTTTCTGGAGTTCGTTTGCAGTGGCTGGAAGCCCTAGCGCGCCCATTCTCTCTCTCACTCTCTGCCTCTCTCTCTCTCTGTTGCTTTCAAATAACTAAAAACAAACAAAAAATAAAAAGAATGACACAATCAGCCAGGTGTGGTGGTGCAAACCTTTAATCCCAGCACTTGGGAGACAGAGGTAGGAGGATAGCTGCGCACTGAAGGCCATCCTGAGACTACACAGTGAATTCCAGGTCAGCATGGGCTAGAATGAGATGCTGCTTCAAAACAAACAAACAAACAAACAAACAAAATGACAAGAGCCTGGCATGGTGGTGCACACCTTTATTCCCAGCAGAGGTAGGAGGATCTCTGTGATTTGAAGACCAGCCTGGAGCTATAGAATGCGTTTCAGGTCAGACTGGGCTAAAGTGAGACCCTACCTCAAAAAAGACTGAACATAGTGGTGCATGCCTTTAATCCCAGCACTCGGGAGGCAGAGCTAGGAGAATTGCCGTGAGTTTGAGGCCACCCTGAGACTACATAGTGAATTCCAGGTCAGCCTGGGCTAGAGTGAGACCCTACCCCCAAAATCAAAAAAGCTTGGCATGGTGGCACACACCCTTTAATCCCAGCACTCGAGAGGCAGAGGTAGGAGGATCACCAGGAGTTCGAGGATACCCTGAGACTACATAGTGAATTACAGGTCAGCCTGAGCTACAGTGAAACCCTACCTCGGAAAAAAAAAAAAAATTATATATATATAATTTATTTGAGGGAAAGAGGGAGGGAAAGAGAGTGGGTGTGCCAGTGCCTCTAGCCACTGCAAACTTGAGACCCATGGGCCACCTTATGCATCAGGTTTTACACAGATACTGGGGAATCAAACCTGGATCCGGGTCCTTGGGCTTTTCAGGCAAGTGCCTTAACTGCTAAGCAATCTCTCCAACCCAACCTGCCTCTCCTTCCCAAAGGCTGGGATGACAGGCATGTACCCTTGGCCCCAATGTTTTTAAGACCTTTTAAATAGACTCTGAAAGCTATACAAGGCAAGGCTGCGTGAAGACGAGCAGAGACTGGAGTGACGCTACCACAGTTGAGGAATGTGCAGAGCCCCAGAGGCTACAAGAAGCAGGAAGCATTCTCCCTTGGAGCTGACACCTCCTCCTTGGACTACAGAACTAATTTCTGTTACAAGCCACAGGGATTGTGGTAACGTCATGGTAGACCAAGGAAACTCAGAATCAACCCTGGCAAGCACGAGATTGCACTTGCCCACTAGGTGGCACAAACTCCTGGAGTTTGATTGCCATGGCTGAGGCCCTGGCCTGCCAATTCTTTCTTTCTAAAATTATTATTTTTTTTATATTTTTTTAAAATTTTTATTTATTTGAGAGCGACAGACACAGAGAGAAAGACAGAGGGAGAGAGAGAGAATGGGCGCGCCAGGGCTTCCAGCCTCTGCAAACGAACTCCAGACGTGTGCGCCCCCTTGTGCATCTGGCTAACGTGGGACCTGGGGAACCGAGCCTCGAACCGGGGTCCTTAGGCTTCACAGCAAGCGCTTAACCGCTACGCCATCTCTCCAGCCCTCTAAAATTATTTTTTAAAAAGTGATAGGCCTGGCGTGGTGGCACATACCTTTTAACCCCAGCACTCGGTAGGCAGAAGTTAAGAGGATCACCAAGAATTCAAGGCCACCTGAGACTACACAGTGAATTCCAGTTCAGCCTGGGCTAGAATGAGACCCTACCTCGAAAAACCAAAAGTAAAAATGGGTGAGCCTGAAAATGCGTGTAAATGGAATGTGACTGAGACCCTGTTGCGTGTGTCACTATGTGAACGCATGGCCTCAGTCACACCTTGTACTGGAAACTGTGACCAGACGTTGCAAGTCTGTCTCCCGCGTCATGATCTCTGTTGAGCTTTGCTGGTCTCTATACAGCACGGCACTCTGGATCCCTTTCTGTGTTCGTCTTTCTCTGTTTTGGAATGCACCGGGCCTCAGCCCTCTGTGCTCAGATGAGTCCTCCCCGGCTCACTGCCAGGCTACCACCTCTCTGCCTCTCCACCCAAGCCTGCCGCAACCCCACCAACCCTTCCTCCTCATCAAGAAAAAGATGGCGTGCCCAACGACTCCTGGGCTCACAACTACCCAGCGCTCCTGACAGCCCCAAGGGTGAGGGCTGCTGGCTGCTCCGCCTGGCAGTCCCTAAGCTCCAGGAGACTCCCAAGCTCTCATAGTTCAACAGCTAAGCAGAACGGTGGTGACATCCTTTGGGACGCAGGGCAGCCCTCAGCTGCTGATGGACACGCAGACACACCTCATAGCACTCGGTACTCTTTATTGTGACGCTCAGCGGAAACATCTGTAAACCAGCTTACTGTAGTGGTGACAGCCGCAACACACGCTAAGGCACTTTTATTATATAAAAAGGGGGTGGAGCGTTCCAGTCACGCCTCTGTGACAGCAACTGGGACTCAAACTGAGAGGTTTTTAGGCATATGTCGCTCTCACATAGCTTCATGATTTGTTGAGTTTGTTTCCTTCAAACAAATGCCTTCTTGCCTTAAGTCTAAATGCAGCATTTACAGAACAGTGAGGAGTACAAGGAAACTCAGCGACCAGTGTAGACCAGTGTAGGACGAGCTACTCTCTTCTAAACACGGTTCCAAAGGAAAGGCAGTGAGAAAGGCCCCAGAACTGTATCACTTACTACAAGAAGGGGGAGAAAAGGAAACCTTTTTTTTTTTTATTTTTTCCAAAAATATATGTGCAGGCGGCAGACCTGAAGCTCGAGTCAGGAGTACAGATCAGGCCCGTCCGCCCAGGTTCTAGGAGGCACAGGACCGCGCGGAGGGCCCCAGCCCTCGGACGCTCTGACTGCCAGCTTGCAGGCTGACAAGTCCCTTAACCATTAAATATATTTGGTCCCCAAGTGTTGAGAGAAGCCACCAGAAGGCTGCTAGCCCTTCCAATGTGGCCCCAAAGCCCTGACTGCTTGCCCCCAACAGCCTCACTGTGGCCGGGCAGGCTGCCCTTGGCAAGAGGAGAGGGGCATTGCACTTGAGCCAGTTTAGAAGCATCAGGAAGGGGCAGAGGTGGCCGCGCTATCCAGAAGGGAGTGGGAGGCCTTCCCTGCTTGCTCTGGTGTCCTGTGCCCTGCACAGACAGAGGTGGGGTCCCAGGACTGCTCCTTCCGGACCACGGACAGCCCAGGGAAGGGCCATGGGGCAGGGGTGTGATGTCACCTCTTGTGATTGCCAACAGCGGGGGAGGGCAGAGGGAGGAGCCGGTGGCAGAGGTGGGGGGGGTGACAACACTTCTGAGGGCTGAGCTATCAAAACTCCTTTATGTGAAGAAAAAAATAGATTTGTAGAAAACTCTCACGCCCACCCCAGTGGCCACCGTCCCGCTCACCACGTGTGCTTGCTTTTAGGCAAGAGGGACAGGACCCTGCTGGCCACTCTATCCCTGGGCCTGAGCCAGCTGGAACTCTTTGGTATCGGATTCTTGGAGTGGGGCGGGGACTGAGGGGCTATAGCAGAAGCCAGCGCCCTGATGAGGCCAGAGGAGGAGGGGTCACGGGCAGAGCAGTCCCGAGACGGGGGGCTACTGAAGGGGCTTGGGAGGGCAGGCTGAGCAGTCTGTCCATCCACCTTGGGCAGCAGGAGAAGGGCCTATTCGGCAGGCTTGGCCTCAGCCCCGTCAGCTTTGCCGTCGACCTCCTCATCCGAGCAGTCACCAGTGCCTTTCCGCACCATCCGGCGAGAGACGACAAAAGGCATGTCCCCACGCCTGTGGGGAGAGGGAGGAGGTCAGTGGGAGCCCGGCCCATAGCAATCCTTAAAGAGGAAGCAGACAGACCCCCGCACCAGAGAGAAGCAAGCCCCCACTCAGAGTGGCTAGAACTCTCTGGAAAGCAGGTGCCAAGAGCAACCTGTGAATCTATCAGACGCAGCAACAGGGAACACCAGCTCAAGACTGGTCAGGACTACGGAACCACATGGGCAGAAGCTTAGAAGCGGATGGAGGGTGCCTTCTGTAACGGGTAACCCTCTACGCCAAAACCCCAGGCAAGAGGCAGGGGCTGGGAGCTTGCCTACCACATGCGACCTGGCACCACCGAAGACAAACAGGAAGAAACAGGTGGACCAAGAGCTATAGGAACACAGGTGGCAAGACAAGCATCTTCTGGTCCCATGCTAACAAATTCACATGAGATACTTTAAAGCAGTGAGAGTCTCAGGAGGAGACTCTCTACCACAACCCCTGATCCTGTGAGCACTAACAAGGAAGCCCGACTTGCCCACTTGCTGTGTGATGGCGGCAACATTCCCTCGTGGGTATTTCCTAAGCGCCCAATAAATGTGGAACATGGAGGCTTGGGGCCAGGTGGCTTCCAGCACCTAATTCAAACACCCCAGCATGGTCCTTCAGTGGGGTAGCCACTAGTAAACCACCCATGCTCACGAAAGCAACCCTAGTTTAGCTCAGTGGTCCTCCCCCACAAAGGTGAACAGACAAAAACATGCCAGTAGGAGAGTGGTTTGTTGGAAGAAGGGGTTTTGCGGGAGCAGGGCGATGAATATGATCAAACGTGTGTGCCGGCACGGAAATGCCTCATCAGGTTTGCGGCTAGCTGTGAGACAACTGCCTTTCCTCACAGGTAAGGAATCGTTCACAAGGCTGAGCTAAGCCCCAGAGACAAGGAGATCTACAAAGGGTACAGATCAGTGTGATGGGCACCTTTGCCTTTATCACCAAGTATGTGCCCACCTTGCTTGCTGACTGGTTAAGAAACATAACCAGCTGGGCATGGTGGTGCACGCCTCTAATACCAGCACTTGGGATGCAAAGGTAGGAGGGTCGCCTTGAGTTCGAGGCCACCCTGAGACTCCATAGTGAATTCCAGGTCAGCCTGGGCTAGAGTGAGACTCTACCTCAGAAAAGAGAAAGAAAAGAGAAAAGAAAAGAAACAAAATGAAACCAAAGACTGGAGAGATGGCTTAGTGGTTAAGGTGTTTGCCTGCAAAGCCAAAGGACCCAGGTTCAATTCCCCGGGACCCACATAAGCCAGATGCACAAGGTGGCACATGTGTGTGGAGTTCGTCTGCAGTGGTTGGAGGCCCTGGAGCGCCCATTCATTCTCTTTCAAATAAATAAATGGGAAGGAGGGAGGAAGGGAGTTAGATCAAGTTGACAGGAAAAGATGCCTTTCTGCAATGTCCTCACCATGAACCAGCCTGAAGACAAAGAATGAGGGCAGGGGTCCGCCAGCTCACCTCAGTTTGTTCTTCAAGGAGCTGACCTCCCGGTTCATGGCGTCGGCCGTCTCGGTGACGTCTTCCAGCTCCCGCTGCAGCTTCCGGCGCGAGGCGTTGGCCCGCTGCGCCTCCTCCTCAGCCTCCTCCAGCTGCCGCTTCAGCTGCTTGAGGCGGGCGGACGCCTTATCGGCCTGCGCAGACAAGGCCAAGGCCTCCCGTCAGTCAGGGCCTCGGGCTGCCGGAGACCCAGCCCCGGCTCTGCCCGGACACAGACCTGGTCCTTGAACTGCTCGGCGTTCCTCCTCTCGTCCTCCACCTGTAGCAGCATGTCCTTCAGCCTCTTCTCTGTTTTTCGCACCTGCTTGGAGGCCGCCTGGCGTTCCCTGCAGGGACGGGAACGGTGGCTCAGGGAGAACGGCCAGCCACGGGGCCTCTGCTTCCCATAGCTACACGGGGGGCCGGGAAGCCCAGCTGCTGGTCTTCCCTGACGCCCACTAGGTGCCGTCTCAGGATGGGGTTGGCAGTGACCTCCATATGACTGAAGAATAAGCTAGGAAATGGAGAAACTGAGCTTTGGGGGTCACTGTCACTCTCGTTAACTCCAAAGTCTGTCCCACTGGGATAGCTGCGCTGCTGCAGGACTCCCCCTCCCCCACGACTTCCTGTTTCCCACCAGCTTTGGACATGGGCCCGTGGGACCAGGGGACAGATGGCTCCCTGGGCTGGTGTGCGCAGATTTCCAGAGGCAGAGAAAGACCACCACCAGGCTCCTGGCAGGCCAGGCAGGGTACCTACTTGGTTTCACTGTCCAGCTGCTCCTCCAGCTGTGCGATCTTGGCCTCGAGGGCCGCGATGGAGGCCTTGTACTTGGACTTCACGGTGCCCTCCATCTCCTGCAGCTTGACCTTGAGCTCCTTGTTCTGGCGCTCCATCTGCTGCCGGGCATTCTCGTTCTTCTGCGCGTGGCTGCGCTCCAGGTTGAGGTCAGTGTTGATCTGGTCGATCTGCAAGAAGGGGGGACGGTGACCTGGAGGAAGCTGAATCCCACACGCAACTCTCCCGGGAAGGGAGGGAGCGCTCTGTGAATAGGATCCGGAACCTTCCCGACACCAAGCATGGGGACCATGGATATTTTACAGGTGCCAGAAGCAGTGAGCGCAGCAGGTACTTCTTCTGCCAGCTTCTGCCTGCTCGCCCGGTGCCCACCTGCAGGTTGGCCTTCTTCAAGCGGTCATTGATCAGCTCTGTGTTACCCTGCTCCTCCTCCAGCTCCTCCTCCAGCTGCGCGATGCGGGCCTCCAGCCGCCGCTTCTCCTCCAGCGCCAGAGCCCTGGGGGGAGGAGGGCAGGGGAAATGAGCGCCAGTGGGGTGAAGTGGGGGAACCCTTCAGGTACCCTCGGCCTCCTTCAACTCACCCTTTGCCGCTGCTGTTGGCGATCTCATCGGCCAGCTCATCGCGCTCCTGCTGGGCCTGGCGCTTGGCACGCTCGGCAGCTGCCAGGTCCTGCCACAAGGACCAAGCATGAGACCCACCAGGACCACAGGTTTCAACATCAGCACGCCGCGCATGTCCTCCCTGGGGCCCTGGCTCTCTCCAGAAACCCTTCCCATTAAACCATCTAGCTTGATCAGCCCTCTGAGGCATAACTTATGACCACATGTCTGCACAACTCCTAGATCTGAGTGCTTGGAATCAAGCCACAGGCCAGGCATGTAAGCAGGAAACCTTCCGCAGGGCAGACTGTTCTGTGCTCGTCCTTCTGTATCTGGGCAGATGAGATGCTAGGAGAGGCAAGTCAAGCACAGGACCAGGCAAGCGCCCAGGGGCAGGGGACGGACTTCACCCTGGGGCTGAGGAAGCCACCACAGGATGTCACAAATGATAGTGACAGGGGATCGTGTCCAGGCCCAGCAGTGGAACAGAGATAGGTGCCCAGGCCGGGGTCTGAGCAGGTAGGGAGCCAGTGATGGCATGCTGTAGGACGTGTATGCCTTCAGAGTGTACTCCCCAGTTTCCAGACCCACTCTCTCCCTGCTGGCTCCGGCTGGCAGGAAAAGGCCATGTGTCCCGGGAAGGGCCGCCTACCTCCTGCAGCTGCATCATCTCAGCCTCCATGCTCTTGAGCTTCTTCTCGTTCTCCTTGGCCTGCGCCAGGATCTCCTCGCGGGAGGTACGCGTGTCATCCAGCTCACGCATGCAGTCCTTCATCTGGGCCTGTGTGAGGACAGAGGACGGCACCTCCACCGGCTGCCCGTCTGCTGAGGCCCTCCAGACCAACACCCGCTAGTGAACCCCTCACCACCAGGGACCTCTGTGAGCCAGAAAGAGTGTCAACAGACAAATCTGCATCCCGTTTACACGGCTCGGTCCACCACTGTTCACAAAGCGTCTCTCCGCAGCAGTAAGCTGTAGGAATGGATCTGCACAAGCTGCCGGCACTCCCTCCATTACCTGCTGAGCACTCACAACACTGCCCAGGCATTCACAGCTTAAAGTCAGCCACCAGGTTAGCTCAGGCACAAGAAGGGCATTTACTACCAAATCAGCCAGCAACAGTGCAAGGAACACATTATATTCCATGATCTGTTATCAGTGAAAGAGCCTTGGCAAATTGCCTTTTATTCTCTTCTGCAGATAAACCCCACAATGGGAATCCCACAACCAAAGGGTGTGACCTTTGTTACACAGCAGCTAAAAAAAATGGCCATCAGCAGTCACAGGCCCTACAGGACCTGGCCCACAACGGGTTCTAAGTGTTCCCTATTACTGGCATGTTGGGCATGACAGGCCACTCCAAAATTGCTTTTACTGTTATGCTTTAAGTACTGGTGAAGTAAAAATTTACCAAAGGTTCCCCACTGCACACTGGGCCCCTTCTCAGAACCATCAGCTTACAGCATCTGTCACTGGATGCTGGGTCTTTACATTAAGTGACCATCTTCCCTGACCTCTGCATGTCTCACCGAGTTGCTGTCTGTCTCATCCTTGGTTTAATGTACTCAGCCCCTGATCTCACCACGCATTTGCTTTTTGAGCACTTAGACTATTTCCACTCTGGGCCTGAGGGTCCACCTGTGAGACAGGTTACCAACACCCCCAAACAGGCTATGATTCCCGGGCTCTACCAGTCTCCCCTCCATAGCCAGCCCAGAGGTGGCCTCACCTGGAGCTTGCGCAGCTGTTTGATGGCTTCCTCCCGGTTCTTGTTGGCCGTGTCGATGTGCGCCTCCAGATCCTTCAGGTCCATCTCGAGCTTCTTCCGCGCGGTCACAGCCATGGAGCGCTGCTTCCTCTCATCCTCCAGCTCTGCCTCCATTTCCCGCACCTGCGGAGCACCGGCAGCTCAGGAGGCTGCTCCACACAGAGCCCGTGGCAAGCACCGAGCCAAGGTGGGCCCAGGCCAGTTCCAGAGGAGCCATGGGACCACCACAATGCAAAGACAGTTACTGAGCCCTTCAGGACAGGGGCCTGGGAGGTGAGGTTGTAAAAGGGTGGTCTGGGGCGGGGAAAATAGTTTAGCGGTTAAGGTGTTTGCCTGCAAAGCCTAAGGACCCCAATTCAATTCCCCAGGACCCACATAAGCCAGATGCACAAGGGGGTGAATATTCCTGGAGTTTGTTAACAGTGGCTAGAGGCCCTGGTGTGCCCATTCTTTCTATCTGCCTCTTCCTCTCCCCCAACCTCTCTCCCTCAAATAAATACAATAAAGTAAAACAATAAAGAAGGGGTGGTCCGGGAGCCTCCCACAGCCCCACGGCACATGAAGAAGGGGGCCTGCTAGAGCCAGAGCAGGCCCTGCACCTCTGCCACACGCCTCTGCCACACGCACCTGTCTGACCAGCTGCTTCTTCTTCTCCTCGCTCTGCTCGTCCCGGCCCTGCAGGTCCCGCTCGAACTGGGCCTTCATGGCCTGCAGGTTCACCTCCAGCCGCAGCTTGGCATCCTCGGTGGCCTGCAGCTCATCCTCCAGCTCCTCCAGCTGTGTCTTCATCTCCTCCACCTGCTGCTCCAGAGCCCGCTTGGACTTTTCCAGCTCGTGGACCTGAGCAGAGGCCTCGGGTTGGTCAGAGACACAGGCAGGTGACGGAGGTCCTGGACTCAGACTCATGCACCGGGCCCCATGTGACATCCTGCTTGGAACCCTCCCGAACCCCGGCACTCACGTTCTTGCCCACATCATCCTTGGAGCTCATGAGGTCCTCCATCTCAGTGCGGAACTGCTTGTTGAGGCGTTCCAGCTCTGCCTTCTGCTCCATGGCCTCCTCCAGCGCCCGGGCCAGTGACAGTGCCTTGGTCTCCTTCTCCCGGGCCTCAGCCTCGGCCCGGTCACGCTCCTCAGCGTACTTAGTGGAGATCATCTTCTCCTCCGCCAGGAGCTGGGAAGTAGGCGGTACACTGTGAGGCCGCGGACGCAGCCGCCACAACTGTGAGGCCCTCAACGAACAGGCCCGAGGCCACTGGCCAGGAACTAGCTGACTTTGAGACAGACGTGGCCAAGGGTGTCTCCCAGCGTTGGCAAGCACTTGACCCACGGAGCCATCTCTCCAGCCCTGCCTCAGGCCTCTGGAGATGAGGATGCCTATGGCGGCATGCAGAAAACCTGAAAGCTGCTCCTAGCACCTCTTCAGGACTCTTTACCCAGGCCCCCGAGTCAAGCGCCTTGGGGCACCTGTCTCCCCCACTTCCTGCCAGCTCTGTTACCCTCCACAGCCTTCGTCCTAGAGCGAGGGGACGAGGAAATGCGTCAAGGCCCACACACCTGGTCAAACTTCTTCTGCTTCTTCTCCAGGTTGCAGACGCTCTGCCGCTGGTGATCCAAGTCCACGAGCAGGTCGTCCAGCTCCTGCTGCAGCCGCGTCTTGGTCTTCTCCAGCTTGTCGTAGGCGGCCACCTTCTCCTCATGCCGCTGGCTCAGTCCCTCCAGGTCCTTCTGTAACTTCCGCTTGGCCTCCTCCGCGGTCTCCAGGCAACCCACGCCATCCTCCATCTTCTTCCTCATGTCTGTCACCTGGGCGGCAGCAAGGAGTCAGCAGGCACATCCTTCTCCGGAACACCCGGGACCCCAGTCAAACCGACAACCGACCCCTCCCTCGGGCACCTCCCTCCCGCCCTGGTGCAGCGGGCGTCGCACCTGGGCTTGGAGGGTGGCGATCTGCTTCTCCAGGTTGTGCTTGGCCTCCTCCTCCTCCTCCAGCTGCTCCCTGATGGAGTTCTTCTCGTCCTCCGCCTGCTTCAGCCTGGTGCTCAGGCTCAGCTTCTGCCGGTTCTCCTCCTGCAGCAGCTCCTACTCCGAGGACAAGGTGCGGCCTCAGGAGTGCGAGCCACAGCCTCACGTGCACACCTCTGACGGGGGAGCAGCCGCCCCAGCTCACGAGGAAGGACGGTATAGGTGAGGGGAGGATGGACGAGCAGACGCACTCTGAACAACAGGGCGCCCTAGGAAGGGCCCAGCTTTGGGGGTCCTGACACCGTCCTCACCTGGGTGTCCTGCAGTTGGGACTCCAGCGCCGAGAAGTCTTTGGTGAGCTTGCTGGACTTGCTGTCAGACTGGTTGAGGAGACCAGTCACGCTGTCCAGTTCCACCTGGGTGAGGACAAGAGTCAAGGATGACAAAGCAGCCACAACTGCTGTGGCGAAGGCTGACCAGAGTCCTGCGCTGAGCTGAAGCACGGAGCCTGGCTGGGGAGCCCGTGGGTGAGGAAGGGCCACTGTGGACTGACCGGTGAGGAGGGCCCAGGCCTGCGCCTGGGGTTCAGCAGAATGCTCACCTGCAGCCTGGTGACCTTGTCAGCCAGCTCGGTGCGCACGCGCTCTCCCTCGTTGAACTTGACCTGCAGCTCCTGCAGCTGGGCCTCCACCTTCTTGCGCTTGTGCTCCGAGTCGCCCTTGCCCTGCTGCAGGGCCTTCACCTCGTTGGCCAGCTCCCCGCGCTCGCTCTCCAGGGCCTGCTTTGCTTTCTCAAGGGTGGCTTTCACCTGGGGGAGAGGGGCAGGGAGTCAAGATGTAATGGGGTCTCTGAAACCTAGCCAGTCTAACATCACCAGAAGAGCCTGGGACTCAAGATCCAGAAACTTCTGCCTCTGCAACAAAAACCACAGTTGCAGTGAGAGCTCTGGAGCCAGGAAGCAAGCCCACTGACTCTTTTTTTTAATCAATGTATAGTTTTGCTCTAGGCCAGGCTGACCTGAAATTCACTCTGTATTCTCAGGGTGGCCTCCAACTCACAGCAATCCTCCTACCTCTGCCTCCCCAAGTGCTGGGACTAAAGGTATGTGCCACCATGCCCGGCAACTTATTTTTCTATGTCTGAGCATTGTGGGTGGGACAAGTCCTCACCTGAGGAACTCAGCATTCCAACCTCTGAAAATAATCCCACCCAGGATCCCTCCCTAGGTGAAGGGAATGTTCTCATATAAGATGTTTTGTGCAGATGTTGAGATTTTAGCAATACTGGTAATACAAAGGAAAGTATGCACCTAGACTTGAAATTTCATGTTCAAGGTAACAACGCACTATTCTTTTAAAAACTGAGTAATGCTCCCCCTTTACCATCACTGAGCAGGACTGGCAAGGTCAAGGGTAAGCAGGACCCTAAAGCCCTGCTGGGTAAGGGGGTTAAGAAGTAAGGAACACTCCAATGTCAATGTGCGCACCGGCAGAGGCTGAAGGGACACAAGGGCAAAGCAGGGCTCTAGTCATACTTTCTTGGTGGCCACTTGAAGAGCCTTTGATTGCTCCAGCTGCCACCAACAGTGAGAATGACCTAAGAAGCCAGGGAGGCTGGGCCTGTTGTGAGAGCTGTCTGCTGTCTGGTCAGCAAGATGGACAGCACTCGGATTCCCGGGGAGATGCTGGCTGACCATGGGGCTGGCAGTGTGTGAGCAGAGGAGGGTTCCTCAGGCAGGAGAGAGACCACCAAGGCCCCTCACATTCAGGTTCAAGCTGTTCCAATTGCCTGAAGCTTTCTCGTGTGACAAGATGTTGAGCAGACAAAAGCACTCCAAGAGCAAGGACAGCTGATTTAGCTCTTACTGTGCAAGGGCTGTGCATGCATGACTCAACATCGCACATCTGTGAGATGGACTGCCACCATCCTCGTTCACAGCTAGGTTAACTGAGGGGCCGGTACTTATCTGCCCAGGTCAGCCTGACACTGGAACTGCTCTCCTCTGCAGGACTGGTTTAAGACGTGGCACGGCCCAGAGTGGCCCTCCGCAAGCACTGCCTGACGAGCCGGCAGGCACCAGGGGCTCACTCACCCGCTTGGTCTGCTCCAGCTGCTCAGCCAGCTCCTCCACAGCCTGCGAGTGTTTCTGCCTCATCTCCTGGATCTGGGCCTCGTGGGTCTTGGCCTCATCCTCCAGGGTCTTCTTCAGGATGTTCACTTCCTGCTCACGTTTGGACCTGGACAGACAATGCCCTCAGAGTGGAGGCCAAGAGCTCTGGAGGGATCCTGTCCCTGGGCTCTGCCCTGATCACAGGGCGCCTGGCAAGGGCACAGCCACTCCATAGCTTATCTCGCTCTCTCTTTCCTCCCTTCCTTATGACAGGGTCTCATGTAGCCCAGGCTGGCCTTGAACTTTCTGTGCAGCTGAGACTGACTTTGCACTTCTGATCCTCTAGCCCACTTCCCAAGCACTGGTGTTTCAGGCAGGCCTGACCGCCCTGCGCTTCTTCATGACTGACCACCGGCCCCTTGGCAGACACTGCAGAGGCTCGTGCCCTTTCAACAGAGAAGCGGCTGAGAACGGTGGGCATGTGTGTTTGCAGAGGACCCTGCCCATTCAAAAAAAAAAAAAACCAATATAAAATCAGAATTATTAACTGGGCGTGGTGGCGCATGCCTTTAATCCCTTGGGAGGCAGAGGTAGGAGGACCGCCGTAAGTTCGAGGCCACCCTGAGACTACGGAGTGAATTCCAGGTCAGCATGGGCTAGAGTGAGACCCTACCTCAAAAAAAAAAAAAAAATTCCACTGCCCTCTCCCTGTCCCTGCCCCGTGGTGCACCTGAGCTCCTGCTGGGCAGCCGTGGAGTCCAGAGTGTCCTCCAGCTCTGTTTTCAGGGCCTCCAGTTCTTCTCCAAGATCCCGCCTCAGCTTCTCAGCTTTATTCCTAAACGCCCGCTCGGATTCCAGGTCTTCTTGGAGTTCGGAAATCTGAGACTCCAGTTCCCGGATCTTCTTTAGGGCCATGCTCTTCTGGGAAGCTTCTTCTTCCACTCTGCCAAAGCGATCAATGAAGTTAGTGTGAGGTCACCTTCACCTTTGCCTTCAGGGAGGCTCGGGAGGTGCAGCCAAAGCTGGGCCTGAGTCACAGTCACAGCACTTAGGCTCAAGCTCGGATAATCAACAAGAGCCACCAGGAAGACTTAAGAGCAATGCCACTGGAAAACAGTAAAATGATGCCATTTTCATTATGGAGAGTCTTAATTTTAACTACTAAAAAAAACTTCAAAGCCAGGAGTGGTGGCGCACGCCTTTAATCCCAACACTCAGGAGGCAGAGGTAGGAGGATCGCCATGAGTTTGTGGCCACCCTGAGACTTAGTGAGTTCCAGGTCAGCCTGGGCTAGAGTAAGACCCTAGCTTTGAAAAAAAATAAAATAAAATAAAATGTTCAATGGAAAAACATAAAGAATTAAGGTATCATATGAATGTGCTATGGACTCTACATGGGTAGGAGGTGTCCATGTAAATTCACCAACTGTAACAAATGTGCCTTTCTGGTGGAGGATGTGGGGGGAGGGCTGCTGTGGAATCTCATGGGTAGGAGGTGTCCATGTACACTCACCAACTGTAACAAATGTACCTTTCTGGTGGAGGATGTGGGGGGCTGTGCATGTGTGGGGGCAGGCCATGAATGAGAAACTGCTGTGCCTTCTGCTCAAGCTGGCTGTAAAACTAAAACTGTTCTAAAACTTTCTAAATTAAACATAAAATATATGACTACAGCCAATGAATTTTAAAAGAAAGGGAAGGATAGAGGAAGGGAGGAGATGGAGGGGGAGGACAACTGAGAGTGTGAAACACACCTATGGATGACACAGTGTGATTACACAGTGTGGCCCTAGACCACACCACTGGTGGACAGGAAGCAGCCCTTGTGAGAGAAAAGCAGAGCAGGGGCTGCGTGCGGACTACAGTAGGAGGCCAGCAGCATGGCCTCACCTGGCCAGGGCCGCCTGCAGTTCCTCCTCCTTCTTGGCCAGCTGCATCTTGAGCTCAGCAATCTGTGCCTGGAGCTCGGCGATCTGGTCACTGAGGTCGGTGGAGTCTCCCTCCAGCTTGCGGCGGGTCTTCTCCAGCTCCTGCCGCTGCTTCTCCTCTCTGCGCAGGCGCTCTGCCAGGGAGAAGCAGGTGGGGCTGCTGAGCGCTCAGTGGCACCCGTACCCAAGTCCGGGGTGGAGGAAGAGCAGCCCCGTATCTCTGCAGCGCCCTCGACATCCCATGCTGCCAGGGCAAACAAGCTTAAGTCTGTGCTTCTGCCTGGCTTCCCTGTGGTTGTTGTATAGTTCGCATGAAGCTGAGTTTACACTACAGAGCTGGTACAAACACTGCAGATTTGCAGAAGGAGAACTAGGGCTCAATGACTCCCTTTGTATTTCCCCTCCTGATGTCACTTTAAGTAGGCTTGCCTCTGTGCCTCATGAATGACAAGGGCAGAAGGACAGTGCACACCTCACGAGTTAACACCTTAGGCCACTCAGAATGGTGCCTGGTTCTTTGTAAACACCTATGAAGGCGGGTCTCCTCCCTGTGGACTGTGTCGCTGGTTCATGACCATGAGATCTGGCATATCAACGTAAACGTATTCACTGGGACTTTGGTCTTTTTTACTTTTTCAAGGTAGGCTCTCACTCTAGCCCAGGCTGGCCCAGAATTCACTGTGTAGTCTCAGGATGGCCTCAAACTCATTGCAATCCTCCTACCTCTGCCTCCAAAATGCTGGGATTAAAGGCGTGCGCCACCACGCCTGGCCAGTCTCATTTCTTTACTGTGGCTACACCACAAGCTAGTGACCCACCCTGCAGCTGACTGCCATTTGGGGTGTGGTCATGTGCTCTTGATAAACATCGCAATGAGGATTCGAGCCAGGGTGGACAGCAACTGATGGAAGTACCGGGCACACAAAGCTGCCACCTCACCAGGCAAGGTTTTCCAAAGCTGGTGACCAAGGCACGTTCCCAGAGCAACACACACAGATCGGATGGTCTCCGTCCATGGCTGTCAGACCAATGAGTGTGCCACCCTATTAGACCTCTTGGATGATGAGGTAAGGGAGGAGGGCATCTCTGAGACAAATAGTCAGGACTGTCCTCCCAGAAGGCCAGACTCACTCTCCCTATGCCAGTGAGAAGCCTGGGCCGGGGTGGGACACCATCTCTTTGCCTGGCCCGCGGTTTTGACCCTCCGAGCACCAGGCTTCAGCTGGGAGTTCCCGTGGTGCTCTGAACTCCACATGCTCCAGCTGGCCAAACCTCTCAAGGAGCTAGGGGTGGTCATGCCTTAGAAGCCTCAAAACTGTGCTTTGCCTTAGTCCTCTCCTCACTGCCCCAGATTCCAGCACTTGTCACCTTGCCCCAGAGCAAGCAGTGTCCTACTGCAGCCTCAGCCTGACGCCTCACAGCACACAGAGGCTGGTGTGCATCTGATTTAGCCTCACCCACGCCTTGTCACTCTATCCCCTTTACCACTCAGTGAAGCCACAGCTCACAGAAAGTAATAACAGGTGCAAGGTGACGATGACAGTCAGCTCTGGGCGTCCAATGCAGACCCCCCCGGGATGTTACAACAGCTCCTGAAACGGAGCCTGAGACACTCCAAGCCACAGCTTCACACTGACACTCCCCACACGGGATCACCCAGAATGCCAGAGGCCCAGCCTTGCACAGGAGCTGTAGGTAATCTGCACCACGGTGGGACAGGCGTGCCCCGCCCGGCACACCTCACCTTCCAGGTCAGTGATCATGGCCTCGTGCTTGTTCTTGAGCTTGGCCAGGCTCTTAGACTTCTCCTCCTCTTCCATGAGGTTGGTAGTGAACTCGGCTATTCTGTCTTCCAGCAGTTTCTTTTCCTGGAGGTGGAGAAAGGGCATCAGTGTGCACTGGGCAGACACTTTCAGCTCTTCCAGAACAGAACTCACCCAGAGACCGAGACTGAAGAGTAAAGCACAGCTTGAACACTTGGTCATTCTCTAAGGACATACTACATCAAAAGGACGACTGAAAAACATCACTTGGTGCCCACGACAGCAGGATAAACTAAGCCCTTCCTGCCCTGCATCCCCTGTGAGGGTCAGGTAAGAAAGGTCTCTGGGACTGAAGAGATGGCTTAGCACTTAAGGCACTTGCCTGCAAAGCCTAAGGACCCAGGTTCGATTCCCCAGTACCCATGTAAACTAGACGCATGGTGGTGCATGCCTCTGGAGCTCCGTGGCTAGAGGCTCTGGGGCACCCATTCATTTTCTTTCTCTCTCCTCTCTAACAAACAAACAAATAAATATTTTTTTTTTAAATACTGGAAAGAAAAGTTTCTGGGCTGGAGAGATGGCTCAGTGGTTGAGGCTGCCCTAACAACCTGGATTCGATTCCCTAGTATCCACATAAAGGCAGAGGTGCAAAATGACACATGCCCCTGGAGTTTGTTTTCAGTGGCTAGAGGCTCTGGCATGCCCATTCTCTCTCTCTCTCTCACATCCATCCATCATCCACTTTCAAATAAATAAATAAATAAATAAATAAATAAATAAATAAAATTAAATTTAAAAAAATACTTAAAGTGTTCTACATAGCAAATGGTGCTCCATGTTGCCACACCACCTCTTTCCCCTTCTGTGCTTTGCGAGGTCACCACTGGGAGCCCCATCACCTGCCACACACTGCGCGTGACTCACTCCCCATGGCAGTCACCAAGCAGGCCCTCTGCCACTACACCTGCCCACAGGCTAGAGAAGCAGGACGGCATTATGACTCTGTCCTGCCTCCTCCTCCTCTAACACTCCCCAGCCGTCTGCTCACTGGGACGATGCCAACAGGGACACCGCTCATTGCCAGCGTCACGGTGCTGGCTGGAGAGGAAGACCTCACCACTGACCACACACAGCGCCACCCTGAGGGTCCAAGTCCTCAATACCTGGGTCTCAAAAGCTGGTGAAGAGCTTTACCAAGAGAAATGGCAAGCCTCCCCATGGGTCCTCTGATTCATGAGAAAATCCCCGTGCCCATGACCACAGGCGTCCGACCCCACCCCGCCCTCCCCAGTGACTGGGGCGCCAGGCTGCACCTTGGCCAGTTTGCAGTTCTGGTCCTCCATGATGATCTGCTCCTCCTCCAGCTTCTTGAGCTTGGCCTCGGTGGTCACCTTCTCCAGCTGCAGCTTCTGCCGGGCACTCTCCTCCTCCTCCAGCTGCTCCTCAAGCTCCTGCAAAGAGGACGGCATGGTGAGAAGGGCGTCACGCGACATGCACCTGGCCGGTCCCCTCTCATGGACTGGTCTATAAACTGGGGTCCTGACAGCACCCACTAGCCAGGCTCACTGTGCCCACACCACGCAGTGGGCCAAGCTTAGCAAGCTGAGGGCCTCTGCCCGTAGGCTGATAGAGTAAGGACCAAAGGGGGGACGTTAGTGAGCTTCCACGCTTAGCTGGACGGCTCCCTCACAGACCGGGGACCTGTGTAGCATGAGTGATCCCGCAAGGCACAAGCCTCCCTGGGGCCTCCGGGCTGTTGGAGGGACCAAAGCAGGAGCCAGCTGCTGTGACAACAGCCGCCACACACCCCCAGGCCCGCCCCGGGTGACACCCCGCCCCACGCGCACCTGGATGTTCTGCTGCATCTTCTTCTTCTCCGCCTGCAGGTGCTGGCAGCGCTCCTCCTCCTCCTCCACTCTGGCCTCCAGGTCGTGGCAGATCTCCTCCAGCTCCTGCTTCTTGGCCGTCAGGCGGGCCCGCAGCTCCTCAGCCTCAGCGCACAGCTCGGTTTCCGCCTGCAGCTGCTCCTGAAGCTGCAGCTTCTCCGCCATGAGCTGCGAAGAGCACGTGGGGAACGTGAGCCCCCCCCACCGAGCCCAAAGCCCAGCGGCCATGGTCCTGGCTGCCACCTACTGACACTACAGGGAGGAGGGGGGGACTTGAGGAGGGGGGCCAACGGAAGGAACCCGGTCACTGGGGGGGGGGGGCGGCATGCCCTTGAACGCTAATGGGACTCGGACCACTTCCTTTCTCGCCACCTCTGGCCACTAGGAAATGAGCAGCTCTACTCCATCTTCCCTCTCCACCATCCTCCTCCTCCTCGCCACAGGCCCAGAAACGGAGCCACATGGCCCTGCACTAAGAACGTTCGCTGAAGTAACCCTGTCCTTGTAAGCTGTGTATCTCAGCGACTTGGTCACAGCAATGGGAAACTGATGTAGACAGCTCCAGGGTGGGTGCTCCGAGGCACAAGCTCCCCAATGCCACAGGCAGCAGCAGCATCCACTCAGGGCGCTTAAGCTCCCTCACAGGCCCCAATGTCCTTTTTATCCTTGGCCTTTCTTTCTTTTTTTTCTTTCCCCATTTGTTTCTTGAGGTAGGGTCTCACTCTAGCCCAGGCTGACCTGGAATTCACTATGTAGTCTCAGGGTGGCTTTGAACTCACAACGATCCTCTTACCTCAGCCTGCCGAGTGCTGGGATTAAAGGTGTGTGCCACCACACCTGGCTTTCCTTGGCCTTTTCCCCCACAAGCTTCAAACCAAGACCCCTATGAAATGGGCTGAAGGGTCGTACGGTGGAGCTGGGGTCTGGAACAGCACTTGTGAACCTTTCACTCCACTGGGCAGCGTCCCTCCAGCTCGTAATCCCAATGGGGTCTAGAGAGAAGCTAACTGCTGTTCTCTTCCAGGACCACAGTGTTTCCTAAACTATACACTGACCTACCCACTAGTGGCCAACAGGGGGCAGCAATGGACACGGCTGGGCCCACGTGCGCCGAGCCTCGCCAACACACACCTGGGACTGCAGAGTCTCCATCTCCGTGAGCCTGTTCTCAGCAGCCAGCTGCTTCTCGCGGACCTTCACCAGCTCCTCCTCCTTGGCCATCATCTCCTCCTCCTGCCGGCTCACCTGCAGCAGCGGCTTAACCTGCGGGAGGAGACAGAGGCGGTTGGGAGGTGCCGGGCCTTGGCAGCAGTGTTGAGGCTGCCCCTGGCCTCTGAAATCCAAGCTCAGGTACACCTTCTGGAAGCCAATTTAGTGCTGCACGCCACAGACCTCTGACCCACTAATGAGAGTGCAGGGAAACCACCTCTATATGCATACAAAGATGTTCACAACAGCTCTGCTTAAAAAAATACATCCAAATTTAGCTGTAAGATGCGAGGCAAGTAGCCAGATAAATGAAATGCCCCTTAACAAGTAGTTTATGGGCTTCTATAAACGGACACCGGTAGGAACTCTTAAATGGAAAGTGTGAGATGCAGGAAGCCCTGCTATGCAAGAATGCACGCGGTCACACGGTGAGGTTACTGGGGGGGAGGGGGTTACATCTGCCATGGCCAGTTCAGAATAACGGGATGATGGGTGAAATCTTATTTTCCTCCTAATGCTTTTCGTTAAACTTTTTGCAGTGACTATGAATTATACGTTGTAAATAAAAATAGTCAGACAACTTCAAAGGAACTTTAAAATGGCTGGGATGGCCAGCCCGCTATAAGCAGCCTCAGGAACTGCCAGCCTGGAGCATCTCAAGAGGCCAGTGTCTTCCGCCTTGTGGGGCTGCACACACAGGGGCCGACTGGCATGGACCTGCAATGCCTGGCTCGGCTCAGCCACCAGGGGAGTGGCATGGTACACATACCCGATGCCCTACAGGGCCAAGCGGGCTCAGCAGTGCCGGGCGTGGGCAGCAGGAGGACTGCTGGTCCCTCACTGCTCGGGGAGGACCTGCACAGCCCTCCGACACCCACCTTGGTGAAGAGCCTCCACCACTGCCAGTTGCGCAGCTTGAGGTAGGCGGCGCAGTTCCTCTGCAGGACCTTCATGGCGGTCAGTTGCTGCTGCCGCTTGGCAAAGGCCCTGTGGACAAAGGCCAAGGTCAGCAACTCGGGTGGAGAAGAGCAGACACCAGCCTGCTGCACAGACTCACATCAAACTGAATCTGCAACGAGTGACCAGGGCCACAGGGTCACCAGACCACTGGTCTCCACGAAGGAGCTCACAGATACTTGACGGTCACAGGACAACCAGCGACAGAGGCTGAGCAGTCCAAGGTCATGAAGTCCATCTGTGCCCAGGGGACCTGGACTTCAGCTCAACACCTTGTAGCCACCTCCCTATCTAAATGTTGCTGGGGCTGTCAGCAGCTGGCAGGCTCAAGGGCTCCATGTGTCCCAACATGACAGCCAGGCGCCCCATCTCTCGGGCTCAGACACCAGAGGACAGCGGCCATACCTGCTAGCCTGCAGCAGGGGAGCCTGGACTCCGTGGAGACAGGGACAGGTGGGCCTGGGTGTCTTCCCCGGGGAACCCAGTAAGGACTGTGAGAGGAAGAGCTTGGGGCAGCAAATCCAAGTACAACCCCAGCTTCCCTGCAAACCTTTGGAGATAGCCTTTTCCACCCACTGGAGGCAGAAGTCCAGAGAGCCAGAGGAAGGAAGAGCCTGTGGCCCAAAAGGTCCTGGCAGGCCCCACAGGCCCACAACTACTGCTCTCTCAGCTCTCTTCAACAAGCAGAGGGTAAGCAAGGCCAGGTGCACGGCAGGGGTCCCCAGAACTCACTTCCTGGCCAGGTAACCCCTGCAGCAGGCCTGGAAGCCGATGATGACGTCAGTGATCTTCAGGTCCCGCTCCTCCTCCAGGTGGGCCAGCACGCCTGCCCTGAAGAACACTTTGCTCTGGCCGATGCGGTATAGGTTGCTGTCAAGCTCCAAGGCTTTGATCTAGATGGGAGGAAAGCAGGCTGACTGTGGACCCTTGAAGGGACAGCCAAAGACCCAACTCAGCCACGCAGAGCCAAGGATCCTTGGCGGGCTGCTGCTCCTATCCTGGAAGCCTTCAGCCTAGGGCCAGCAAACACAGTGCTGAGGGACACTTAGGGACAGCAGGCTCCACCACAGATTGTTGAGACACAGGAACTCAGAGTAAAGGGAATGCTGAGATCTCTTCCATCTCCTGCCTCTGTACCCTGGAGTCACACTGCACAAATGCCCAGTGGCCTGACTCCAAGGGGGCAGCTGAGGCTCGCGGCACTAAGATGAAAGCATGTACCCTACTGGGCCTCAGATCCAAAACTAGCCAGGGATCCAGGGCTGTGACTCTCTGCAGCCTTGGCTGTAAAAGGGGAATAAAAACCGCTTTGGTTGGGCTGGAGAGATGGCTTAGCGGTTAAGCACTTGCATATGAAGTCTAAGGACCCTAGTTCGAGGCTCGATTCTCCAGGACCCACATTAGCCAGATGCACAAGGGGGTGCACGCATCTGGAGTTCGTTTGCAGTGGCTGGAAGCCCTAGCATGCCCATTTTTTTTTTTTCTCTCTCTCTCTCTCTCCCTCCCTCCCTCCCTCCCTCCCTCTCCCTCTTTCTCTGTCACTCTCAAATTTAAAAAACAAAAAAAACCGCTTTGGTTTAAAAATGGAAAAAGGGATGAAGAGATAGATGGCTTAATGGCTAAGGCACTTGCCTGCCAAAGCCAAAGGATGCAGGTTTGGTTCCCCAGGACCCATGTAAGCCACATGCACAAGGTGGCACATGTGTCTGGAATTTGTTTTCAGTGGCTGGAGGCCCTGGTGCACCCATTCTCATTCATATACCCCCCCCTCTTTCTCTCATATAAATAAATAAAAATAAAATGTTTTTTTAAGTAAAAAAAAAAAGAAAAAGAAAAAAAAGAACACAGTGCAAATAACAGTGCTTCCTTCCCAGCAGGGCTTGGGCACGCTATAAGGAAAGAGAATGCTCAGAAGTGCCTAGCACGGGGCCAAGCACCCGGCAAGCATTAGTCATCACTGTTCATTTGAGGAGAGAGTTCTCTTGGGAAGCCTACGTCAAAGGTATGGTGGCTGGTTGCAATTGCTAAACTGACTAGATTTAGAATCATCTAGGAAATGTATCTCGTGACGTGTCTATGAGGCTATTTCCAGAGAGGTCTGACTGAGGGTGGTGTGGGTGGACTGGGGACCCAGATGGAATAAAAAGGGAGAAGGGAGCAAGCCAGCCCGAGCAGTAGCATTCATCTGTCTCTGTGCTTCCCAACTGTGGACCCAATGTGACCAGCTGCCTCACACTGCAACCGCCTGCCTTCCCTGCTGTGCTGGACTTTGGGCTCAAGCCACAGGCCAAGATAAGCCCCTTCCTCCCTTAAGTTGCTTGTGGTCACCATGACGAGAAGGGGTTTCGAACCGGCTCCCAACAGCAGCAGCGTGAGTGCTAGATGGGCGCACACATGGTCCTGCCAGTCTAGGAAGAAGGCCTAGTAGGAAGACCAAAGACCGAGGGAGGAGGAGCCAAGGTAGACCTGTTCCCTGCCTGCCACCCCGCTCCTTGGCTATGTCACAGACTCCAGGAGTGCCCAGCCCATCTTCCCTGCAAATCCAGAGGGACTTCAACCATCTCTGCAGGCAAAACACACTATCTACTGGCCAGTGAGGGGTTCGGGGCCCATGGAGAAGGGAGGACCACAGCCCAACTAGAGACATGCTCTGCCCTGCTCCGTATGGGCTGAGGAGCAGCAGAGCGCGCATCTCTCTCCTCCCTTCCTCGCCTTCAGTCTGCAGCTCCAGACGGGAGCAAGAAACAGAAAGAATGCCCCCTCCCCCCGCAGACTGACTCCCATCAGAGACCTCTCTGCTATGGCTTCAGTTCTTGGTCACCTGCCCTGGTCCCAACAGCAGCATCTCAGGACACCCAGCAAGTACTGGCAGATAGGACACTACAGGTACATCCACCAGGCACAGGTTCCCCTTCCAGAGAGCTGCAGCGGGACTCACCATGAGCACGCACGCCTGCTTCCCATCCATGAAGCCCTTGGGAATGGAGTTGGGCGTCAGGATCTCGTACCTGAGGGAGGAATGGGAAAAGTGGTCACTCTGTCCTTATCACGTCTGCCTGGTCTGTAGCACCCGCAGTGTACAGACCTACAGGTTTTCTCTCCAAGTCTCCCAAGGAGGAGACACTTGGCCAGTCCCACCATGCTCTTTGGCACGGAAAGGAGGAGAAACACACATTGAGCTGTTTCAGCCACGAAGAGTGAGCTGCAGGCTGGTTTGTTTACTCAGGCTGAACTATTGCTAACTGCCTAGAGTCCTCACACGGGCCCTGCGCCTCTTCATCTTTTGCACTAAACACAGTCATTAGGCATATATGACCATGTCACCAGCTTCTGCAGGCGGCAAGAAGCTGAGCATCTTCCATAGGGCTCCTTGAGCGCTCAAGTGTCTGCTCCACCCTTCTAAACCCCCCCTTCCCCCGCAACTTACTTCCTCTATAGCAACAGACAGCACCAGGACCCCAGTCACTGGTGCAAAACCCAGCACAATGGCTTTCCTTTCAGTGGTAAAACGGGGATGTTTCTTCTTGTGTAAGGGGGACACAGAGAAAGAATGCATTATGGACAGCTGGCCAGACCTCACTGAGTGGTTGGGAACATAAGCCTCTCTCCCAGCAAAGGTCTCTCTGCCCCTGGGACTCCACCACATGTGGGGGCAGGTAAAGGGCTTGGGCCTACTCACCTCTGCCGGAACTCCTGGAAGACCACCCTGTTGGGGAAGCCTTGGCGGCAGATACGGATGCCCTCGAGGACACCGTTGCAGCGCAGCTGGTCCAGCACCAGGTGCGGGTCCAGTTTGCCGGCCTGAAGAGGAAAGCAGACACATAAGGTCTCATTGCTGTCCCCGGGAGCAGAGTGGGCACTGCTGCTCAGGGACACAAAGTCCCAGCACCCCGCACGGCACCGCGCCCGCACGCCACCAAGCAGCCGTACCTTCTTCTCGTGGTTGGGGATGATGCAGCGGACGAAGTTGGGGTTGGTGTTCCTCAGCGTGGCCATCAGCTTGGCCAGCTGCTCCTTGTAGAGCTGCCCCACGGTGCGGAACATGCCCTTGCGTGTCTTGAAGGCGCCGGGCAGTGCTGTCTCAGACATACCGGCCACCTGGTCCAGACCGATGATGCGGTCCACTGTGGAGAACAACAAGCTTGTGAGTGCCCAGCCTTCCAGGTGGGGGGCGGAGGGGCAAGAGACAGACACCAAGACAGAAAAGGGTGAGTTGCAGCTAAAGGACCCTTCTGCACAGTGCTACAGGGCACCAAAAGCAGCCCTGTGTGGAGCCACCTGAAGCAGGCACAAGGCACGGAAAGCTATGGCAGAGTCCCCAGACGGTCTCGGGGGGTGGGGCAGGGCACCAGCCAAGGCTAAGCTCGGGTTCGTGTCCCTACCCTAGCCTGCTCCAGAAGCTCCTTCCCTTAAGGAGACTCAAAATGAAGTTGACTGCGTATTGGGACAGCGACGACACCCCAAAGCTGACTGAGGAAGTGACACAAGCTGGCTCAGGGGTTCTTGCTGCTGCTCGTGGGTTTTCATGATCCACTAACCCTAAAGGTCGTGACCCTCGTCTGTGTGGCTCATGTCCAGCAGCAGTTTCGTGAACAGTCTCCTCCAAGGTAAGTAACAACAACAACAAAAACCCAAAGCACTAGCCATTCGAGATGTTTCAAGCAAGTGGTGCTATTTAAATATAAAGCCTTCTGTAGCTGAACATAAGAGTTCTGCAACAAAGACCACTTATTACTCCTGTGTGGCCAGACCTCTCTTACATGAGGACAGCAAAAGGACACTTGCTTAAAATGGAAGACAGAGGAAAGCCTATTAAACTACAAGATCTCTAACTTCACGTACCCACCACAGGACCCTTCTACTGCCCACCAATGACTGGAGATGGATGGTTTGAGAAAGCCACTCAGGTCCTAAAGAGGAAGGTAGATGTGGCCCCAGGGTGACTGTCCTTGTGCATATGTCCCGCTGCTGCCATAGTTGGTGCAGGCCCTGAATGACTGCTGAAGGATGGCACAGCTGCCCTTCAGCTCTCAGATGCTCAGGCAGAGCGGTACACACGGGACCTGACTTCATGCAAGCCCACGTGCCATCCACGCAAGACAGCCACTAGGGGGCGCTCTTAAGGAGGATGCCAATTTTTATGCAGTCTTTTCCCCCACACATTACGTGAAGTATAATGTCCCAGGAACAGTCCCTCGGCAGCCTGGCTCTCTACTGGAGGCCTGTGCTGGGCAGAGTATGGACAGAGCTCACAGCAGCACAGGGGGACAGGCAGTGAAGCAGGAGGAGCCCCAGATGAGGAGACCAGCAGTGTTGCATGCACAGTCCTGGGGTACGCCACACACGACACCCCACTCCAGGCGGCCAGTCACCTGATTCTAGGTGGAGAATGGGAAAGCGGCGATAGAAATAGGCTCTCTGAGTGTTCTGCAACTCTGCAACAGAGAGGTTAAAGCAAGACCCAGGCAAAGGAAGAGAAAGAAACTGAGCAAACATCAAAGCAATCAGCCTACTGAGGAGGAGAGGCAGAAATGCTTGGGGTGGGGAGGCGTGTGGGGGTGCCTTGGGCGTGGCCGCCGGAGGAAGGCACCCTGGCTATCTCTGGCCAGCAAGGCCCTGGGAAACCCCTGCCCTGGAGGCAAACGGCCACGGGGATGCTCTCAGGGTGGCCTCTCCCTTTCTTGTGAGAGCGCTGAAGGACAGAGAGCACCTGGCTCACGTCAGGGCCCGTGTTTGGCGGCCGGGCCATGGCCAAGTGGCGGCTGGGAGGAGGACAGAGGGCGTACCATCCTTCCACAGCTCAGAGACAAACTTGTCCGAGGACTGGTGGAGCAGCGTGGCGATGTTGTCGTTCAGGGGGTCCATGTTCTTCATCAGCCACTCATCGGCCTTGTAGTCCACCTGGAAGAGCCGGGGTCCAGATCACAACCTCCCCCTGGGGACGCGGGAGGCCTCCTGTGAACACTCTGACCAGGTATGATCCCCATGAAGGAAGCGGCAACTGACTAAAGCAGCGAGGTACTTACTGACAGGATGTTCCCTGGGGTAAGGGGAACAAGGAGGAGCGAACAGTTGTAACACAAACTCAACAAGGGACAGAGGAGAAAATGACACTGCAGCTACACAGAATGTGGTCTTTTTGGGGGGGAAGGGAAGGGCTTCAAGCCAGGTCTTGCTAGAACCCAGACTGGCCTCAATAAGAACCCAAGGTGAATCTGGATGTGGTGGCGCATGCCTTTAATCCCAGCATTCGGGAGGCAGAGGTAGGAGGATTGCCATGAGTTCGAGGCTACCCTGAGACTACATATAGTGAATTCCAGGTCAGCCTAAGCTAGAGTGAGACCCTACCTCAAAAAACAAAAAGAACCCAAGGTAATTTCTTCTACCTGTGGGTTTAACTGCTGAGGTGAAAGGCGTGTGCCCCCACACCTCACTGAAAGTAACCTGAAAAACAACAGTCTTTTTCTTTCCATCCACCACCAGTCAGAAAGCGTAGTCACCACTTCTCGTGAGACAAGTGGGTTTTGCTTTTGCTCTACCGTGCATGTCTTACCATTTTTGAAAACACATTCTGACTGCTACAACATCCTGTTTTTATTACAGAACATCCTGGAATAATACAAACAGAGCCACAACGTGTTGGTCTCCACAAGCTCCTCTGACCTGTACAGGGGTGCTAGCCCACACCGCGGTTGAAATGCCCGCCTAGGGCCACCAAGGCCCTGGAAGAAATGGCTACAGCAGATTCTTTCAGTTCAAGGCGACCTTTCTTGAGAGCGCTGTGGCAGACATGAACTACCTGCCAGGAGACTGAGGAGAGGACAGGAACCGCCTCCCTGGTGCACATCTGCTGCAAGATGGGCACTAGGAAGCAGGCAGCTCCACTCCACCACACCCTCCACCATCAGACTAGACTCTTCCAAATGACCATGAGCTGAAGCCCAAGCCCCGGAGCGGGGTGCTCAGTGGCCTTCCAGTCAGCACAGCTAACAGCCCTGACCCTCCGGCTGAGAAAAGACACATGATGGTGGCTAAGTTTTGTTGTTTCTGAGGCAGGGTCTCATTCTAGCCCAGGCTGACATGGAATTCACTATGTTTATTCAGGTCCTGGGCATAAGGCAGATGCCCCCACCTAACTCATCACACACAACAGGACCATAACAGTGACCCTGAGCTTTCTTACTGATGAACAGACAGTGATGGGGGAGCCAGGGGGGCATGGGGCTCAGAGGCCTTCTGTGCTAGCCGCGTAAGCAGCGCTTTGCTCTGGGTTTTAAGTAAACTTCCCTGGGAAGTTTTAAGAGAGTTGCGTCAGCAGTCTTAGCAACCACACAGGCTCCACACGGGCAGCCGGCGAGGGCCACAGGCCGGAGCACGGCGAGGCTTGAGGTCAGCCTTGAGGAGGAGCCAGTTCAGCCAGTCTGACTGCAGTCTCCGGCTGTAAATGACTTTACAGACTTTTCAAAAAAACAGCTTTACTCTCAGCAAGAACACAGAAACCGGGAAGTTAAATGGCAGCCAAGGCACAAGCACAGCTCCACCACAGGCCGGCGGCACAGCCCAGGCAAGGACAGTGCTTGTCCTCTACGGCAGGGGCCACCCCGTGCCCTGCCACAGAACCCACACGACAGTGTCCGCAGACAAGGACGAGGGTGCTCCGGACCGAGCTCCGGTGGGAGAAGCCCGGGTGCTGCCCAACACCGCGGCCCACACGGGACAGTCCCACGACAAAGAATGACCAGGCTGCGCCTCTGGGCTGCAGAGCCCTGACCCAGACCCACACAAGCTGGCTTCAGCCTGTGACTCTGTACGTTCCCAGATGACGGAAATAAAGTTCCTCGCTCGCAGTCACGGTTTGTGAGCCGCAGAGCTTTCACTGCGTCTCCACATTACAGCTGGGGATCTTAGCCACCCGGGAGACAGCCGGCCTCACAAGAACAGTGTCACACTCAAAGGCCTCGGTACCCTAAGGAGGGCTGACAGCTTGCAACACCTCAGTCTGTGAGGAAGTGCTTGCAAAGCGCTGTGCATGCTGACTGCTGTCACCAGCCACATCGCCTGACTGCTCACGAGCAAAACCCGCCTGGGCCACCTTCACCCCAGGTCTGCCTGGCCCCACGCCAAGGTGAGCCCTGCCCTGTGCACTCCCACGGGCTCCTCACCTTGCCAGCATAGTGGATGATGCAGAAGTCGGCCTTGTCCTTCAGCTGCTTGGGCTTCTGGAACTTGGGGTGTGTCCCCTGCTCCTGTACCACCTTCTCCACAAAGCTCTTGTCGGTGGCTTTGGGAAACCAGCACTCCTCATCGAGCAGAGCCAGGATGCCAGGGGGGCCTGCCTGAAGGAGGCACAGGGAGCAGCGGGTGAGCGGGCCCAGAGCCACAACCGTGGGAATGCTCGGAACCCCACGGAAAAGAGAGGGTTAGAGGATGCGCCCAATTTAAGGGTTCTGGTGATACAAAGACACCACTGGCGTCTAGGCCGTGGCTGGGAAGCCCCAACCCAATGACTACAGCTAAGAGGCTGTGACAATGGCTGTGACTGAGACCCTAACCCAGGGACCTCCTGTAGCGGTTCTGCGGCGTGACTGGTAAGACCTCTGACGACGACCTGAGAAGCTCGACTGCTCCACGTGCTGGAGCGTCTAGTCCCAGGGTGGACGGGATCAGCCCGGCAGCTGCCACTGAACCTGAGGTCCTGCTCCCTACGCACTGCCCCCCAAACTGCACAAGGAGGTGATGAGATATCCAGCACGGTCCCTTGAAGAGGGGAGAGCCTCAGATACACAACAGCTTCTGGACACTGCACTTCTCAGAGGAAGAAGCTGGCTCGTCTAGACGCTCTACAGTGTGCAGCAACACTTAGAGCCAGGTGGGCTTGTGACAACAAGATAATTAAAAAAAAAATCAAAAGGCCATCATCACTGTTGGTTCATCTTTATGTGATGGAGAGTCTTGGTCTTCTGCCACTAGTATATTTATTTCCAAAGAGAACAGACTCTGTCTCGGGCCTTCTGATTACCTACGTTTCTGTGTGACTCACTCACTGTCCACGGCACGGAAGCCAGGCAGGACTCCGGGAAGGACAGGTCCACGGTGTGTTCAGCTACGCGCTCAGGCTTCGACCGTGTACAAGCCCCATGGCCCAACCAGGTAACCTGACCTCCATCTGACAAGAGCTTTCAATACAACCCGTTGGAGACAGGGAGCACTTCTTGCCCCAGCCATCCCAATAGCGAAGGCCATAGCCTAAACGCCGTGGGGCTGTGTTTGTTGGTCCTAAGCCTGCAGAGGCTGAAGAGGTTCCTTTCTTCACAAAAGAAAAGTTTTGTGAAGACAAGGTTTTGTGAGGAGAGGACCTCTGTTCACAAAAGCATGACTGCTACTTTAAGACAAAGAAGCAAGTGGCCCCTGTCGGTGTACCGAACTGAAGAGGAAGGGGTGGCTGGCTGTAGCCACCTCTCTCCCGGGGCATCTTCTAGGAGGGGCGCGCTCGGGCCTCCCAGGCACTCCCAGTCAAGGCTCCAGGCTTAGCCCTCAGGTAGCAAGAGGAACTGGACACTCCACAAGCAACACGGAAGTGGAGGTGTGGCGGGGGCACCACAGAGGCGGCACAAGGCCTCCAGGGAAACCGGCTCGGCTCTTACTGGCTTCTCGATGAGGTCGATGCAGGGCTGCAGGTCGAGGCCGAAGTCGATGAAGTTCCACTCGATGCCCTCGCGCTGGTACTCCTCCTGCTCCAGGATGAACATGGTGTGGTTGAACAGCTGCTGCAGCTTCTCGTTGGTGTAGTTGATGCACAGCTGCTCGAAGGAGTTCAGCTGCGGGGAGAGAGCAGCGTCAGCCAGGCCGTCCCTCAAAGGGCCACTGCGGACACGTCCATGCGCTGCCTGACTGGGGTTCTGCCCTGTGCACCGGGGGCCTGTGGGCCTCGCTCCCTAGCAAGCTGGCAAAGCCCTTCTTTGAATGGAAAGTGATTACCAAAGAAAGCTGCCATGTTGCACGTGTTTATCAAAGTATTGAGACACACTGTGCTCTCTACTAACAAGATTTAGCCACAGGCTGTGCTCCCAAAATCTGCAGAAGTGACTGTGAAGTTTGGCACAGCCAGCACACTGAGTGGACTGCTAACGTAACTGTGCTTTGTGCGTTTCATCCAAATCACAAGTGAAGAAAAAGGCACGGTTTCAGCTGGGCATGGTGGCTCTAACCCTTTAATACCAGCACTTGGGAGGCAGAGGTAGGAGGAACACTGTGAGTCCGCGGCCACTCTGAGACTACACAGTGTGTTCTACGTCGCCCTAGGCTACAGTGAGACCCTACTTCAGAAAGCCAAAAAGAAAAAGTGAAAAGTACGATTTCAATGAGAAGTCAGTGAAAACAAAATACGTAAGCATTCCCAGATCAAAATCATGGTTTCCCTGAAACCTACTTGGATCCAGATAAAGGACCTTATCTGCTTTTCCTACAAGATCTGAAAGCCTTCACAGCAGCCAGTGTCCAAGCCCAAAGCTCTAACACATGCTGCGAGAATAAGCGACATTTCATGAGTCTGACCTGAAAGGCCCACTCTCTCTAAAACTGTATACCTGTGTCATTTAAGATACACACCAGTGGTGTCTCCACATAAAGATGGCCAGTGCGGGGCACGTGAAGGAGAAGTCTTAACCCAAGGAGATGGCGATCAAGGGGGCAGCAAGAGGGTGTGAAGGGCAAAGCTTACATCAAAGATCTCAAAGCCAGCAATGTCCAGGATCCCGATGAACGAGGCGCCCTGCCTCTTGGTCTTGTCCAGAGCTTTGTTGATGCGCAGCACCAGCCAGCGGAACATCCGCTCATAGGTGGCCTTGGCCAAGGCCTCGATGGCAAAGTCCGCCTACGGACGACATCCAAGGATGTGTCAGACACAGAGCCCAGAAACTCCCACGCCCTGTGCCCCGGTGATTTCTCCCTATCCTGGAGAAGCAGCCCCCAATGTCCACTGCAGTGTGGTTTATAATGAAAGCTGTTGAAGCAATCCACATGTCCAACGGTTTTAGTAAAGCCCAGTGTTTGCAAAAGGCCGAAATGCAACAGGGGCGTTGGAAGGTATTTACAGAAGTGGTGGGATTCATAGACGTGCTTAAAAACAATGTGGGAGGCTCAGTAGATAAGATTAATGGTCGACAAAGGTTGACCTTCTGTTCAAGTTGCTTCAGAAATGGGCACATGAAGTTGGTAGTGAGGGGGTCATTCTATTATTTCTTGTTTTGTCTATGTTTGGAAAACTACATAATAAAAAGAAACAACAAAGTTAAAAAAAAAAAAAAGCCAGGCATAGTGGTGAATGCCTTCAATCCCAGCACTCGTACAAGGATCACCATGGGGTCAAGACCATCCTGCGACCACATAGTGAATTCCAAAGGGGTGCACATGTCTGGAGTTTGTTTGCAGTGGCTGGAGGCCCTGGTGCACCCATTTTCTCCCTCCCCGCCTCTCTTTCTCTCTCTGTCGCTCTCAAATAAATAAATAAAAATAAACAACAAGAACAACAACAAAAAAGTGAAGGAAAAGAAGAATAAAAAAATTATATCAAAATAATCAGTACTAGGTAGGACTATGACGATACTGTCCTTCTCCCACTTCTGGATTTTCAGAAGTGCTTGTGAAAAAAGTGGCTTCACCTTAGGAACCCCACCAGAGGAATGTGATCAGGCTGGGAAGGCCCCAGGCCCCGAGCAGCAGGCACATTTGCCTGGCACAGAAAGGAAAGCCTCCCATATAGTCATCTCTCAGCACGCACAAGGCAGCAAGTGGTGGACAACAGCCGCTCGGCCTGGGCTCCAAGGACGACAGGGGCCATCGCTCTGACACCAGGAGCCACACTGCAGTAATGATGCCTCGCTTTGGGAGTCCAAGCAGACAGATGTGCCAGTGTAAGCAGCGCTTCCCAGGTGGGAGCCTGGGGCAGGACCCTCAGCTTCTCAAGGCACCTCGCTGCCACACAAGGGGTGGTCCTGGACAAGCAGTGAGCGGCTTTGGAAGCGCCTCCCCGATGACGCGGCCCAGCCCCAGCCCAGTGACGTACCTGCTCTTTAGTCTGCGCCTTCTGCACGTAGTCTCGGCCCACTTTGATGCGTGGGGTGAGGATGCCCCGGGTGAAATCAGTCACGTTGATCCCCAAGAGGTGGGACACCTTTTGAGCAGCTGAGATGGTTACAAAGAAGTTTGAATTAGACCAAGGGCAGAGGGGAAGACAGCCACGGAGGTGACCGGGCCGCCCCTCGAGTGAATGAGCCCCCGGGTGCGACACACTCAGGGGCAAGGAGTCTTAGCAACCAGGACAAGTCGCTTGTCCTCAAGAATCAACGAGGGAAACCCTGGCCCACACAGCTTACTCTGATGCCTACTCCTGTGTATTCTGCATCTGTTCAAAACCTAGACATCTCGCCGGGCAGGGTGGCGCATGCCTTTAGACCCAGCACTCGGGAGGCAGGGCTAGGAGGATCACTATGAGCTCAGGCCACCCTGAGACTACATAATGAATTCCAGGTCAGCCTGGGCTAGAGTGAGGCCCTACCTCAGGGGGGGAAAATAACCTAGAAGTCTCACACCTGTAATCGCAGCTACCCGGAAGGCTGAGAGCAGAGTACCATGAGTTCAAAGCCAATCTGGGCAATAATGGCGAAACCCACCTCAAAAGCACTAAAAAACCAGGGGTATTACCTGTGTTGTCCGGCATGGATGCCTGGTCGGTGTTCCGCTCCTTCTTGAAGACGATGTTGCCGAGCTGAAGGACCCCGGAGATGACCCGCAACAAGCCTTTGGGGTTTGGGAAAGGCAGGTCAGAGCAGAGAGAGGTCGGAGGAAACCCTGGGTTTGAGTGGCTAGGGATCCTTAGGTAAGCCAAGTCAAACAGGAGCATTATGCTACCTGGGACCCCAGAATACAAGACCTGGTCTAATGACAGATGGTGGCCCGATGACACTGGACAGCTCCCCACCACCTGTCAGGACGCCTGCTGTCTCCTAGGCCATTCACAGACCCCAGCCTGGCAGCTGTGCACTCATGCACGAGGCATTCTGACACGACGTCTACACATTTCCAAATCCAGAGCAAGCATTTGTGTCTAGCCCATGGCACACTGCCTGCTTTTATCAATAAAGTTTTATCAGAATATAGCCATGCCCACTCATTTACATCCTGTCTGCAACTGAGCAGAGATGCTCTAACTCTAACCCTCGCTTCACTGTCCCCTGAAACGCTCTACCCAGCAGACACGCAGAGCAGGATGCTCTCCCTAGCCTCAAGCAGGCCAGGGACACAGGCTCCCTTCACGCTCCTGGTGACGAGCCCAAAAGCAGAACTCATTCCACACTGCAACTAACTCTTGGATGTGACCAAGAGCCCGTCATCAGCCTCTCTGCACTGGTGGAGCAGGAACAGGAACATTTCACTCTCTGGATAAGGTTGCTCTAGCTGACTTTGGCCCTAGCAGCTCCTTTGCTCCCCCTGTAAGCGCCTGTGGCCTCACCAGAAACTACCTAAAAGCTCAGGTCGTCCCCTGGGACTTCCTGCAGCCCTTACACACAGCTCTCCAGCGTCAGAGCCGGCAAAAAGCTCGCTTAGTGGGCCCAAGGCCCATCACTTAGCTTCCCTATCCCTCGAGGTCCGGCCCATACCCATCTGTTCCTCTTCTGGGATGCCCATAATCCTCATGGCCTCCATGGTCTCCTGGAACATGTCCTTGTCCTGTTGCCCTGGGATGGTGACGTGCCCATTGGACAGGAAACGGTATTTGTTGTATGGTTCCAAGAGGAGGTCGGCTGTGAGGAGGAGAGGGCAGGAGCTGGTCAGTGAGGTGTTGGAAGCACCAGCCACAGTCAAAGCTGTGTCCTTCCTCCACACAAGGCTTGGGAAGAGGAACAGCCTGAACCCAGGGATGCCCTGAAAGCAGTCGCAGTCCTGCCGATTCCTCAGTGCGACGGCGGACGCGAACACGCAGTGCCGAAGAGCATGGGGACCTGGGATTAGGAGGGCCCCTGTGATACAGCCTAGCCTGTCCCGGCCTGCTCGGTGACAAAGCGCCGTCTCCAGGATGGCCAGGACAGCGGCATTCCTTCTTCCCCTTCCCCAAAACAGCTGATGGTTCCACGTCCCCAGTGGCATGCAGCCCCGTGAGGCACCCACGGGATCCTGACTCACTCTTCAGGTGTTCGCCGGCCCCAGACAGCAGGTAGTAGAAGATGTGGAAGGTCCGCTCCTCCTTGGCCTGGCGGATGGCACGGGACTTCTCCAGAAGATCTTTGCAGGCATTAAGGAGCAGTGCAAGTTGGGAGGAAGGCAACTACTCTGCCTTCCAGTTTCCACCAAAGGGAGCTCAGGGTCACCAGCAGGAGGGAACGGCACCCAGCAGGAGGGAACGGCACCAAGCAGCAAAGCAGAGAGAAGGCCAGCTACTGTGCCACCAGCCTCAAAGTGGGTTGTTGATGGGAAGGGCCGCCTACACCCTAGGGAACCGTGTCTGTTTCAAGAGGGTCCTGCTGACAAGTGTCTCCACACTGGGACACTTCACAAGCACAGACCACAGACTGATGGGGGAGGGACACAGGGCAGCAGCCCCTTGGCCACCACCCCTCTGGGACCCAGCAGGGTGGTTTTCAGTAGCTCCTTCTTGGTCCAAGCAAAAACTTGTCCCGCCAGGAAAACCCTCTGAGCTCTCGCTCGGGTTTCCAGCCGGCTCCTCCTGGTACCGTCCCAGTTCCGCATGGGCTTGACATAATGAGCCCATGAAGGCAACGTGGGTCAGGAAGCAGCTTCTCCTCTGTGAGGACCACCTCCTCCTGCCAAGCCCCATCTCTTACTTAATTAGCCACAAGGATACAAGTCTCAATGTTGGCACCCACAATGTACCCATTGACATCAAAGTTGATTCGAATGAATTTTCCCTGAAGGAAGATAAATACAGACTTTAGAGATAGGGAGCAAGAAAGAGACCCGAGGCCACCCCAGGGACAGGCTGGAGCCTGGGGGAAGTTGGGAGAGGCTGCGTGTGTCCACTCGCCATACAGCATGCAGGACTCAGTCACCATGCTGCCCGAAGCTCCCAGCCTGGCCTGGAGCTCCTTACAAGAAAGGGGACAGGAGGAGAGGCGTGTTATGGGAATGCTCCTCCTCCCGTGATGTGGCCCTGGGAATGAACTGGCCACTGGCCGCAGCAGGACACTCTGGACACCAGCAGGTAGCTCTCCGCTCCCTTGCTGGCTTCTGTGAACATAGCTGAACTACAGTGGCCACCACAGCTAAAACGAGGAGGCCGGGGCCATTCTGACAAGAGACCTGTGCAGCCTACTGGACAAGGAAGCACCAAGCTGGAGCCATCCTTGTGAGGCTGGGAACACAACACTTCGCTTAGGGTCCTCTGTCCCGGAGGCTGCGGCACCACCACCTCGTACTCACAAAGCGTGACGAGTTGTCGTTCTTCACGGTCTTGGCGTTCCCAAAGGCCTCTAGGATGGGGTTGGCCTGCAGCAGCTGCCGCTCCAGCTCACCCTGCAGAGGAACCCAGACTTACTGTTGGCCCGGCATCAGCAGCATGAGCTGCAGAACCATCTGCAGGCTCGATGTGCCAGGAGAGACTTGAGGGGACCCTGGTATTGGTCACTCCAGCCTCAGCCAGACGCCCGTATCAGCTCAATGAGATCGTCCAGCTGGGCCTTGGAAAACCTGGACTGACTGTCTGAGGGGGAAACAGAAAGGCCCTCCCCCAGCTCTGGCAGCTAGCTTGTAACTCGCCCTAGAGAATCACGCTGCAAGTGAGGAGTGGATTAAGAGATGCCCCTAACTGGGTGTGGTGGCCCAGGCTTCTAAATTCAGCACCTGACAGGCTAACAATATAGGATTACCATGAGTTCAAGGCTAACCTTGGCTAGGGTAAGGTACAAGTTAGCCTGGATTTGAATGAGGTCTGGCCTCAGAAAAAGGCAGGCAAACAGACACAGGGAAATACAGGAGGATGGCCCAGCCCTCCCCTGGGAACAGTGTGACTCCGCATACACTAGCCCCCTGCCCCCTCCTTTTCCCTCATCCCACATTTTCCCTTTTCGTGCAAAGACAGGAGCGAGTCAGATCCATAAATGTCAGAAGCTCATCCCATCCACGGCACAGTCAATCACAATGTCCCTGAACCTACGCTCTCCTCAGCAGCTCTCTGCACACAGGAGCATCAAGGCCCTCTCTAAGGCCTGAGCTATTCAATGGTAACTTCTACAAACCCTACTGTGGACTCCTGATGCTTGGTGGCTGTCAAAAAGAACCCAAGTGCCATCTTGCCCCTCACAACACTCAGGGTAGGCAGGAGGGCAGCCCTAGTTCACAGACTAGAAAGCCCAGGGAGAATAAGTTATCCTCCAATCAGCAAAACGGAGCCAAATGCAAGTCTTCTTCATGAGCCCCTTCCCCGCACAGGAGTCTACACTGTCAGGCAAGCTGCCATCCTCCCCAGCCACCCAGGTAACAGCCAGACTGGCTGAGAAAAGCAGCTTCTCGTTCCCCACAAGAGCCAGGGCCCTCGGCGGGAAGAGCCTCACCCCTGCCAAGGTCAGGCAGGGTGGCGGCTACAGGCACGGCTGGAGAGGTGCCAGGGCTTACGGGAACAGAGCAGCCGCCTGAGTGATGAGAAGAAACCTGGTGGCAGCGGCAGTGGCATCTCTTGGGAGAGACTGGGACAGTCGCCTCCCAGCACACATGCCATGACCCATCTGGGAGGCACTGGAAAGGCTCTGGGATCTGTGGTGCCACTAGAGCCCAAAAGGAGGCCAGGCTGAGCCTTCTCCTCTACCCATCGCCAGGGCTGCTCCCAGGCCAAGCAAGCTTCAGTGATGGCCCATTCAGGTAGACAGGAGTCCCTCAGGTCCTGCTCCTGAGAAAGGGTTGGCAAAGCCAGGCTAAAGGGCAGGGCTGGTCAGCTCCAAAGAGCAGGCTCTACATGTGGACCTGACCCCAGCAGTCACCAGACACCAGGTTCTCACCCATAGGCCTCTGACGGGCCTGGGAGGCAGCCCACAGCGTCAAATTCAGATGGCAATCACTTCCCACCCAGCAAAGCTCCTCTAAGCACAGGCCCAGCTGACAGGCTGGCTGAGCCCCTCCTGTTCATGCAGACAGACGGGTGGCCCAACCAGAGCCTGCGCCGGCCTGGCTGAAAACCGGGCTCAAGCCTCTGTTTGGAAGCTCGTACAGCTGCTGTGGAAAGTGGGATCAGTGGGCCAACTGGGAGCAGCCACTTGGAACATGGGGCCAGGCTGCCGCTGCCAGTGGTAAGGACCAGGCTGTGGAGTTTGCCTCATGGGCAAAGAGACTTGAGTTTGTGAATGAAACGTGCATACTACGAAGAGGTGCCGTGATGCTCCTAAGTGTGGAATTACCAATCCAATCTTGCAAAGGCTTCATGGGGTGTTATTTCGGCCTGAGGCTCCATCAAGCACACAGGAAACCGGTGGGACAGGATCACAGGTCACTGTTCAGACTACAGAAGTCCACCTGGACAGTCCTCTTTTTTTTTTCTTATTTTAAAATTACTTTATTTATTTGAAAGAGGGAGGGAGAGAAAAAGGAGAGAGAATGGGCACATCAAGGCCTCTAGCCACTGCAAATGAACTCCAGGGGTGTGTGCCACCTTGTGCATCTGCCTTTACATGGGTCCTCAGGAATCAAACCTGCCTGGGTCCTTTGACTTCGCAGGCAAGTGCCTTAACCGCTAAGCCATCTCTCCAGCCCTTGGACAGTCCTCTTAAGCTCAACTTAGCACAGTTACCTACAACCCTGGCCAAGGTCTCATGTCCCATCTGGTGGTCTTATGATGGTTAAGTAGGTCACAGCAGATGAGAGAGCTTTCTCCAGAGATGCTGCAACAGGCCGTTCAATGTGATACTAGTCAGTCAAGTGCAGAAAATCACAATCCAGCTTCGAGCATGGAAACTAACTACACAGTCAACAGCCTTCACACCGAGTGCCTGAACTATGACTGGTCACCATAGGCAAGTCAATCTGCACCCAGAGCCAGGGACAGGTTACCCACTACACACATCTTAAAAGCTCTGTTCCTACTATTACCCCAAGCTACCCCCAATCAGCAGTCAATACAGAGTGCTGGGGACCTGCCTTCCCCTCTACAGCTGGCGCCTAGACATAAGGCACATGGGTCCTTATACTGCCCTCCAACTGTGGTCCTGTCTCCTGCCCTCCAGGGCAGGGACTCCAGTGTTATTCTCTGAGGACCAGTTACATACCAAGCATTCAATAAATAGCTGGGAAATAGACTTTACTCCAAATTCAGAGATGGAAAACCACAGCTAGAGAACTCCTAACCTCACAGCTCTGTTTTGAAAATAGATCTCCTATAAAGAATGGAAAATGGGGAGTGGAAAGGGAGAGGAAAAAAAAAAAAAAGAGAGACTTTATTAGCTTCTAAATATAACTCCTGACACCTCTTGGAAAAAGTTTCACAAAGTCTTGAGAACCTTGGCAACGGGAAGCTGCTTCTGGTCTGGATCCAGTAGACTATACGCTTGAGGACACTGTGTGGGCTGCACCCCAGATATGCATGCAGACACACACCCCAACTTACTGATACAGTGTGCCAGTAAGGTGCAGAGCACTCCCCTGGTGACCTCAGGGGACACCACTGGCCCTCAGACTTCATAAGACAGCCTAAGGGAACTGAGGGGTGCACACTCTTTGGTCATGTTCAATGTCCACCCCTGCCCCCGGGAAACTCCGGCGTGAGACTTCACAGCACTGCTCCCAGACAGCTCGGTGGCAGCAGAGGAGGGCCTAGCCTGCATGTGGGGTGGACCACTGAGCATGTGGGGCTCTGGGAGGACAGGCGCGCATTCCATTATCCCAGGTCCCTGCAGGGACATGCCAGTGGACTCCAGACAGGACTGGAGTTCTGAGAAGAGCTAGGCGATGAGGCTGGACACGCTCAGGGACTGTGGCCTCTGAGGGCATGACAGGCCACCGTGCGTCACCACCGTGCGTCACGCCCAGCCCTCCTCCCAAGACAGTCCGTGAGCCGAGCGGACGAGGAAAGGTCTGGCTGCAGAAAGTGACAGTGTGTGGAGTGAAAGCTGCCCGGAAGAGCCAAGAGCACACGCTGGCAGACCACGCATTCCCAGTGCAGAACGTGCAGTAAACGTGCAGCTCACCTAGCCGGGACGCTGCTGAGTTCCACCAAATCCACCAGGGGAGGGAAAAGAGGAAGTCAGACGACTTTGTAACGTCCTTTCTCTTTGCTGGGGGTGGGGGCCTGTCCCCCCAGAGGTGTTCATTGACAGCGGAAGGCAATGGGACCTGAAGGCAGGCCTACCAGAGACCTTTTGTGCCTCCATCAACTTAAGAGCCAGGCCTTAGGTGCTCTTCCAGCCTCAGAAATGAGGCATGTAGCAATTAGCTGCCAGGGCCGGAAGTGCTGATAAACAAACCCTGGATGGATCCAGTTTCCACAGCACCACAGAAAGCTGGAGGCCAAGGGCAGAGCGGGCTTGCTACCACCAGACTGCTCCTGGGACCGCTAAGCTGCCACCTATGAAAGCAGGGCGGCCCTCCATTTCCAAGAGCACCCTCACTTAAAGCTGAGGCCTCCATCTCTACATCCTCCATCTCCTCTACCACCCCGCAGCCAAGGCCCGGCAGGGCCCCAGCACTCACCTGGTCCTTTTTGCTCTTGTGTGAGGAGGCCACATGGGCCAGGTACTGGATGACTTTCTTGGTGTTCTCTGTCTTGCCAGCTCCAGACTCTCCCCTGCCAAGAAAGTTGAAGAAGGCCTCAGCAGGATGTGGCCAAGTCCCTCTTAACCTACTCCACCCTTCTGTTGGTGCTCACAAGGGAGCCAACACTTACTGGCAGAAAGGGGGACAATGAACCAAATATGAGGGTCTGGAATCCTCCTTTAGTCTGTTTCCCATGTTCTCTAGAGGCTGGACAAGAGTCGACTCTTATCCACAGTCTGCCCTGGTCATTTGGCTGCCTTCACAGCCAAATGTTTTAGAAATCGGGGGGAGGCAGCTGTTGGCGCAGGGGTCAAAAGCACTTGTAGTGCTCCTTTGACACCTCCACTGAAGGCGGTTTCTGTGTCATGCTCTCCCGCCTCCTAGTTAAGAGCACAGGGTAGCCAGCATCGACCTGAATCTCTGTGAAGAAACCCACTAGAGCAAGCCAAAAAGGCATGTGTGTGTTCTAGAAGGCCAGCCAGCTCCCACTGGACTTAAGGGAGGAGTTGTCAGTTGTTCTCTGCTGTCATCCACCCATCTCCGCCTGCACAGCACTCCTGTGAGGGGACCGGGAAGCCTCTAGCTGCGGCACCGATCGAGCTCTCTATGTACAGAACCGCAGGGCCACAAACACATGGCCCGAGTCGTGTCTGCAGAGCTAGGGGCAGACCTGAAACTGGGGATGGGACTTATCTTCCAGGTCACTACAGTGAGACCCTGCCTTGAAAAACCATTAAAAAACTAATAAACAAATAACAGTAGTGGGGCTGGAGAGTTGGCTTAGCAGTTAAGGCGCTTTCCTTCAAAGCCAAAGGACCCAGGTTCGACTCCCCAGGAGCCATGTAAGCCAGATGCACAAGGGGCACACACATCTGTAGTTCATTTGCAGTGGCTAGAGGCCCTGGCACACCCATTCTCTCCCTCTCTTTACCTACCTATTTCTGTGTCTCTCTCTCAAATAAATAAATAAAAATAAAATATTTTTTAAAAAAAATAACAGTAGGACTGGGCTGGGTGTGGTGGCGCATGCCTTTAATCCCAGCACTGAAGAGACAGGGAGGAGGATCACTGTGAGTTCAAGGCCACCCTGAGAATACAGAGTGGGTGCCAGGTAAGCCTGGGCTAGAGTGAGACCCTACTCCTGGGAGTGGGGAGGGAGGGAAAGAGTGGGGCTGAGTTCAACCCCCAGAACCACAAAGAAAAACAAAGCAGGGGTACAAAACAGGCACCCAGTTCACCCAGATACCAGAGAGAAAACACTTACGTGCACAAAATGGACTGGTCTTCCCGGTCTGCAACAAAGGAGACATCAGATTACCCTGTGCTGCAAAGGGGAAAGCCCGTCCCCACCCGGCTCCGAGGCCTCAACCCCAGCCTCCAGCCCAGACAGCGGGCGGCCCTCCCAGAAGAGCCAGCCGGGATGGCCAGTCTTGGGAGCCCGCCTACCCCAGAGCCACCTCAGAAACCTTCATGGCTCCACTTCTCCAACCTTGAAGAGGCTCCCTGGAAAGCCCCCCAGAGGCTACCTCACTGAGCACCGAGGGGCGCCTGCCTGCCCACTGCTGGGGTAAAGGTTCAGAAGCAAGGACATGGCAAATGCTCCTGACAAGGTCCCATTTGAAACAAGGAGCCAAGAATGGGGCTGGAGAGAGGAGCCAGAGGCTAAAGATGCCCGCCAGTTGCAACTCCCAAGCCACCTACCTAAGCTAGGTACAAAAAGCAGCGAAAGCATCTGGTATTCATTTGCTAAGACACACACACACACACACACACACACACACACACACACACACACACAGACATGTAAAAAAGCAGCAGCTGGGAATGGGGGCAGGGAGCATGCCAGGGCCTGGCTTTGTGATGGGTCAGACCTGATATGAGATATGACTTCACAATGTGAGACCCAGGACTACAGTGGCCCTCTCTGAGCCCTGGACACTCGTGTGGCATGGGACAGAACATGTGTCAAGGACACATACATGGTGTCAACTCACGAAACACACACAATAGTCTCAGTGCAGATGGAGGAAGGAAGGAATAATGGCCTCTGACACACATCCCCTTGGCTTGCTCAATGGCAGGAACTTCCAACAGCCACCCCATCTTCATGAGCCACTTAGCGAGGAAGGAGGTTGTGTCTCCCTTTTGTGTGGGGAAAACAGCGGCACCCCACTCTGCAAACTCGGGACGATGTGCTGACACAGGTGGGCAGTGGTCCCCAATCTTAATCCCTACCTGTAAACAAATACTCTTTTCTTCCTTTAAATCTCAGGCCACAGAACACCCCCAGCCCCCAAAGCAGCCTGAACCCAACATCAGGCTACTGGGCACCATCGGAGGCACAGAGATCCTTGAACCTGGGTCTCCATTTCGCCGGCAAAGGTAGACGGTCTACTCGCCGCCATTTAGGAGCATTTTGAGGAACAGCAATCACACAGAGCAGAGCCCGTGTAAAGCCCGCTGTCGTCTTATTTTCCCGCCACAAAGTTGCTGTGATAAGCACCAGGAATACCAGCCGAGGGGCAACGGCAGCTTGAGTACTGACAAACACTGCCATCTGCGAAGGACGCTCTTGCTCACAAGCGGCTCGGGGCCCTGTACTGGAGGCCCTGGAAGAATGACTCAGAGTTCTGTGTGCATGGCCTCAGGACACAGGATCAGCTGTCCAACCTGGCGGACTGACCAGCGAGATTGCCTGCCCCTCTCCTAGGGGCCTGACCTTGGCGGCACATGGGACTAAGCACACACTTCCAACTCTGCTCTGTCCATAGGCCAGGTGGGAAGAAAAGGGGGAATCCAAACAGGAAGAAGGAAGAGGATGCCTTACACCCCCACACAGGCAGCAGCTGCCCCTGCCCCTCAGCCACAACCTTCCTCCTAGCTAGCTCCCGCCCCCAAGAAATAGCCATAGAGCCAGGCGTGGTGGCGCACATCTTTAATCCCAGCACCTGGAAGGCAGAGGTAGGAGGAGGATCACTTTTTGAGTTCGAGGCCACCCTGAGACTACACAGTGAATTCCAGATCAGCTTGTGCCACAGTGAGACCCTACCTCAAAAACCGGCCCCCCAAAAAGAAGAAAAGAACTAGCCACAGAGCCTGGCATGACAGCATGCCCGTAATCCCAGCACTTGGGAGGCTGAAGAAGGATGTCTACAGTAGATTTATGGCCAGAACGGGCCCTACACTAAGGGAAGAAAAACTGCAGAAGAAACAGCCACAAAGTGAGGGGGGGGTGGGCCGGGTCACTGCCACTCACAAATACACCCACCCCTGCTCAGATGTGGGAACCACTCCAGGAAGAGGCCCTAGGAAGATAACCTTCTTCCTCCTTGTCCCCCAACCGCCCTGTCCCCAAATGAGAGTCCTTCAAGGCCCCTGGGCAAGGCCGCAGGCAGAGCTCAGCAGTATCAATGAGCCAGGCAGGAGAATGGGAAAGGGCAGGAGGGGCCCGGGGATGGGACAGCGGGAAGACAGAGGAGCTTTCATCCCCGCCCCCCCCCCCACACACACACAGCTATGTGGCAGTCGATAAGGGCTGGGGCAACACTTCTGTCATCCCAGGCAGGCCCTGCCCTCCCCCAGGCAGCCAGCTCCCTGTGGTCGCTCCAGCTGCGGCTGCGGGCATGTTCAGTCACCGCTCCACAAGCAGGCAAGAATGTACCTGCGCGTGCTGGCAAGCGTGTGCAGCAACGGCCGCCACGACCATAAAAGGCAACATTCCCCATCCCTTCCAGAAGGAACCGTTTCCCAGGGCTGCCCAAGCCCAGTCCTCAGGATGGCTGGAATTCCTCAAACTGTGTGAGGAGGAGTCAGGAAGCAGAGCCGACAGCACTCTCTGGAGGGTGTGCACTGTGGAGGGCGTGCACACACGCACACATGTACAGGAAAGCCATGACACACAGGCAACTGGAACCACAGTCCCATCTCCACAGATACATACACGAAGGCAAGTGTACACAGAAGCACACGGGAACACACACTCATATGCCACAGTGAACAAGGGCGTGTGCACAGGTGTGTGAAGGGTATACATGTGGGGGTGCACACAGTGGCACACTGACATACACAGACCCAAGGCACATGAATACCCAAGCTTATACACACACGCCAGGCCAGGAACACACTCCAAACGTACACACACGCCAGGGCGAGCACATGCTCCAAATGCTGAAACCTCTGAGCCAAACTCACCAAGGAACCTGGGCCCACATCCCTCCCCAGCGAGCCCGCCCCACGCCTGCCCTTTCCCCACCATTCCTGGAGTCAGTTACCATCATCCACACTTGCTTCGCCACAAGCTCTGCCGGGCACATCTTTCAGGAAGGAAACCTGACAAGCAGCCCTCGTGCCCTCACCTCTGGGCCCCAGCACTCCAGCCACCAGCCTGGAGTGACTCAGGCTTTCTGTAAGCTTCAGCCCACAGCCTTTTGGGTGGCCAAATGAGACCCTCCCCTGGCCCCGGGAAGAGAAGGCAGGAGGGAGGGCCTGTGCTGGGTGACTTTTCTACAGCAGTGTGAGATCTGTTGCTGAGAAGCACCCCTTCCGGATAATGGCATGAGTAGAATTTCAGCAAACACTGGGCTCTTGGCCTGACCCGATTCATTGTGCCACGCGCCATCCTGCACATTCTGGCAGGGACCCTCCTTGGCACCCGTGCCATCAGCCTTGGTCCACACTGTTGCTGCAGAGGACACTGACACTCAAGAGTCCAGGCCAATCCATTAGTTTTGGCTTAAGTCCTTACTTGGACCTGTGTGAACAGAAGGTCTAACTAAAATGTAATGTCCTTCCTCCCTCCACCTGGGTCTGGGGAGCACATGGTCACCCGCAGAGCCCAATTCTGGGACACAGGCTCTGAGCCAGGTTGGCAGCACTGGCCAGACCTGACAGGGAGCAGCAGGTGCTGGAGAGGACTCCTTAAAGCAGTGTGACACACTCAGAGCAGCTAAGGAGGGAGTCGCTGACCCTGCTCCTCAAGCTACACTTCGGCTCGGCATCTCCCACACGATGCCTGCCGCCTCAGCCTCTGGCAGTCATCAGGGTCTACTCTGAAGCCTAAAGGAAGTGCATGCTTGGGGCCCACTCAGGATGCTGTCCTGAGCAGCTCCCATGCTCTGCATCAACAAGCTCCCCACCGAGCCCTTCCAGAGCCACAGGAAAAACATTCATGAGCTACACACTCAGCAGCCAGGCCACTTCCTCCAGACTTGACTTTGAACCCTCCTTTAAGAAAGCCTGAGGTTGAACCCAAGCAATGAGGTCACACAGCTGGTGTGGCCACCCAAAATGGACAAGTGTTTCCAACCAACTTTTAAGGCTGCCTCAGGTAGGAGGTGAGGAGCCTGGCTGCAGGTGTTACAAACACCTGGGGGTCTTGTCACTGACGGCCTCTGTGACAGGAGCTACTGTGACAGGAGCTATGGCTGATACTTGTCCATAAAAGGCCATGAGGCTTATACCGTGGTGACATCAGCCAGGCAGGAAGTACAAGGGGAAGGGAGCGGGGCCGTTCACTATCTGCACTAGGGGCTGACTCATGGCCAGGCTAAGAGAATGCCTCCCAGAGGTTCCTATGGAAGAACTTTCATGGCCACAGCTGGAAAAGCACCCTACCTGGGGGGAACCCCATCTCCAGGTGCACCAGGCACTCAGGAAGCTGAGAAGTGAGTGTGGTCAGACAGGCCAGCAAAGGGTAGCTTCAGAGTAGGAAAAACCCACGCCACTGGGGCCATCGGGAGGATCCAGCATAAATGGCCCCAAATTACCCTACGACCTGTTACGCTTTGAGAAAAAAAAAATTCCACAGCAAAGCCCCACTGAAGACTGCACTGGGTCACCCTGGGTGGACACAGAGCCACTAGAATGGACAGCCCCCGGGTCTTGGTAAGCCGAAGGGCAAAGGACTTTGCAAAGCATACACTGTAGGACCCCAGCTCACAATGGGGGCTGAGAAGTCCTCGGAGAAGTCTAGAGCCAGGCCCCAGGTCTAAAGGAACCCAGTGATGTGAACAAAGCCGTGGCGTCACCCAGGCCTGGGCTCTGAGCTCCTACCCAAACCTCCGCCTGGCAGGAGCACCTTACGTGCTGGGTCCTGCCTGCTACAGACAAAGCCACTGACACCCCCACGAGGGGAAGTGGTCCTGTCAGCTGTCCTGCCCCCCTCTCCACAGCCAGCCCAACCACAGCTTGGGTAGCACACACTTGGGAAAACAAAAAAGTGAGAAAAACTGGTACAAAATACTGTTTCCCATTGCCAGGTTATAGATGGGCTGCCTCCTGGCAGCCTGCCTGCCCATCAGTCAGCCCCTTAAGAAGGAGGCCCCTGCCCAGGGGCCCCCGAGCACACAATGTGGTCCAGGGCACACAGGTAGGCCTAAGCCAAGGAAGGTGCTTACTCAGCGGCACACTAAGCCAGAGGTGGCTGGACTTGGCCTGAGGCCTCTGCCCACAGCCCGTGCTCGTCGGGAAGCCCTGGGCATGACCCTGCCTAGGAGGCCCAGGTACACAAGGCAGAAGCCAGACAGTCCCTCCCATCGGGTCCCCGGGTGACTAGAAGCAGGGAGGGATCAGTCTTGACGGTCACTGTGTGGAGGGTGAGCGAGACAACAAAGAAACCAAAACACTCAGGTAAGCTGCCCACCATCTACCTTTCCTGAAGCAGGGTGGGGGAGAGAAAGTTCTCGACTAGGTTTGCCAAGGCGCTCCAACAGGTCTGTCCAGCTGGAGGGAAATCCAAAAGCCAGGTGGGCTCTCAGGGCTCACAGGTAAATGCTACCAGGAAGCTGCAAGGCCTTGGGACACAGGCTAGAAGCCACAGGCCGGTTTTGCTAAGGGCTGAGCTCCCCAGAGGGAGCAGAGGGAGAAGAGCATGGAAGGACAGCAGGACAGGCACGGGCAGCTGACACGCATGGCCAAGCAATGCTCAGAACGACCCTGGTTCAACCACAAGGACCTGCAAGAGAACCACTCGATTCTCCTCGGCTGAGGTGAGCCACACTTACTTGAGGTGGTCAGCAGTGTCCACTCTAGAAGGTGGACAGTTCCTGGGCATGAGGGCAAACAGCGTCCCCCAAGAGCGTAGTCCCAAGGCCTCTCAGGTGGGAAACAAGACGACCATAGAGAGTCACAAAGCCCAGGACGGCTCCCTGAGCTCCCTTCAGCTTTGTCCCTCTGCATCTGGGGTCCTCAGGTCTTAGCCAACCCCAGACTAACACGCCAGGACAAAACTAGAGAACTCCATACCTTCCTGTTAGACTATCAGCTTGTTTGCCTCTCTCTGGCTCCAGGGAAGTATTTCTGTTCTCGTCTAAAGGTGGTGGAAAAAGGAAAAAAGCCCCTTTTCTTCCCAGGTAGAGTGCAGAGGCGTCTAGAGCTGGCGGACCAGCTGCAGCTCTGCAGGAGTCTGAGCTGGGACCTGAGGGAGGACAAAGGGCTACAGTGCTGGGCCGGGATTGTATGGAGCTCTGCTGTCTGTCAGTTGTTTGTTTGTTTGGGGGGGAGGGCTCAAGTTTTCAACTACTCCCAAAGAGCCAGTTCCAAGAAGGCCCTTTGCTTTTTGTTGTTGTTTTTGTTTACAAGGTGGAGTTTCACTCTAACTCAGGCAGACCTGGAATTCACTATGTAGTCTCAGGGTGGCCTCGAACTCACAGCGATTCCTCCTGCCTCTGCCTCCCGAGTGCTGGGATTAAAGGCGTGCAATACCACGCCCGGCTGTTTTTTGTTTTGTTTTGAATTTTAATTTTTTTTTTTTATTTTTCAAGGTAGGGTCTCATTCTAGCCCAGGCTAACTTGGTATGTTTTTTGTTTTTGTTTTTTTTTTTTGATTTTTCGAGGTAGGGTCTCACTGTAGCCCAGGCTGACCTGGAATTCACTATGGAGTCTCAGGGTGGCCTCGAACTCATGGTGATCCTCCTACCTCTGCCTCCCGAGTGCTGGGATTAAAGGCGTGCGCCACCACGCCCGGCTAGCCCAGGCTAACTTGGAACTCACTCTTCTAGTCCTAAGACTGACCTCGAACTCACAGAGATTCTCCAACCTGTCCTCCTGAGTGCTGGGATTAAAGGCATGTCTGGTTTAGGGTTTCCCACATGGCAAAGGGGGGTTCTGCTGGGCTGAACTGAAAACAAAAGTGTAGAGCCGAGTCACCGGCAAGGACTAACGGCGCTAGGGATGCAGGCTCCAGGGCACAGCACCAGCCCAACACCTCCAGTTCAATCCCCAGCACAAAATAAAGAAGAGAGGAGAGGAGGAAAAGAACCCACCCACCACGACTTCTAGAAAGGTGTGGGGCCAATGGCTTGGCCACATTATAACCTGGCAGCTCCCCTAAGAGGCAGGCTTTCCTCCTTAGTAGAAGACAGAACAGTATTTGGTTCTAAGCCAGGGTGCCAGGATGTAGCTAGGGGCCTGCCATGTCTCAGTGCCTCTACCGGGCCCCGGCAGTATAAGACAGACTCTGGAGCAAAGTGACACTTGCCACGTTAGCCAAGGCTTCACTGCTGCAGGACTAGATGTGACAAGTTGAAGGTGCCCGTGACCACCAAGGACCTGAATTCTCACAGGTGTCTATGGAGACTGAAAGCGCACCTAGAGGGAGAACCTACTCTCGGCTTGAATGGTGGGAAGGTTCCATGGGCACCATGTCAGTCTCCTACTTCCCCTTCCCCAGGTTCCTGCCACAGGCCAGGCACTTCCCTCCAGCCTCTCCCAAACTCTTTGGCCTCCACCTTTCAGCTGTGTTCCGCCAGAGGCGGACAGAAAACAAAGGCTCCACCATGGCGCACGGACAGGTCCCAGCCAAGGTAGAGCCTAGCTGAGCCAGGCAGCAATGACAAAGCCAGAGTCCTACTCCACCCAGCCTGAGGTTCATGGTCTTTCCCACAGCACCCCTAAAACTCAGGGTGGGGGGCCCAACAGGCCCCGTTAGTTGAGGCCTGCAAGTGCTGTGTGGTTTTCTAATCCCCACCCCTACCCAAGCACCTCAAAGCTCAGCAGGGCACTCGGCCTCTTTGTGGCATCCTCACTGTTGTCAAGAAGTTGGTGCACTTGGTACCTCAAGGTACCAGACAGCCACGTGCTCTGAGAGCAGGGTCTGTGCACACACTGCAGTGCTCAACACCTGGGAGACACTCAGTCACCTAGCCCAGGGCAGCGGCCACGTAGGCCACACAGGCACAGAGCAGGCCCTCCTCAGAGCAGTCTCCCAGGGCTCGCTCTAGACCGCCAAGCAGACAGCAAGGCCTTTGTGTGTAAAGGCTGGCCGAGCTCAGGCCGCCGGGCGGGCACATTCCTCCTCAAGGGCAGTCATCGCATCTGTGGCTTCTGCCGCTCCAGTTCCACGGCGGCCGCTCACGGCTGCTCGCACGTCCCTGAAGCGCTTCCCTGACCTTCTCCTCAGCAGCAGCTTGAAGCAGATGGCTCCACTGGCAGGGCGGAGGTGGGAAGCGGGTAGGGGGACCTCTCCCAGCCATCCCCACCTAATAGCTGGGCTGGGGAGAATTTCTTCCACCACCAGCCAGAGCAGGTAAGAGGTGGCGGCAGCCATGGGAAGCAGGCAAGCCCACTTCCCAGGGGTCAGTGAACACTCCTGAACGCCCGCCTTCCTTCATCTGTGAGCCGCAGGGACCATACTCAGATGGGAAGGTGACACACAAAGTCCACTGTCACTGTTTACCCAGCAAGGTCAGTCAGCCACCAAGGGGAATGTGGTCACCTGCTGGGTACCGGAGCAACTGCAGTGACCAACCGCCTGTGGGGAAGCTTCTGCATTGGGGCAGGGGAAGGGTGAGGCGGAGAGTTCGGAGCAAAGGGTTGAGCCCCCCCCTCAGGAGGTTCAGGCCCATAACGAAAGGCAACTCTGCTGTAGCCTCCTCCAGAAATGCCGGGAGCCCATTAACATACCAGAGTCACTATGAGTGAACCAGACTTGGCATAAAGCTAATGAACACAGAAGATGCCCTTTCTACCTGCAGGGGCAGATAACTGGACTCAAGCAAAATTCTCCCTCTAGCCAGATGGACACAGTCATCCTTAAAAGGAAAGGTCTAGCCTCAGGAAAGGCCAGAAGTGCACTCCCCTTTTACATACCACAAGATGCCGCTGTCTGGACCTCACCAGCAGGCAGTCCCCTATGCCTCACCCCAAGATGTTAGTATACACCCAGCAAGGGCAGCGATACAAGTTCAGACTCTCACTCTTGGCCTCACAAACCCAGAACCCGAAGGATGATCCCATGGCAGTAGAAGAACCAAATGGAGAGCCAGAGTTCAGGGGGTGTGCTGGCCACGCCAGCACAGCTTTCATTAAGCCCATGGCTGGGGAATAAAACAACACACGGAGATGCTCAGGCATGTTTGGATTGCACCACAACCACCTCTTGACACGGACCTGCCAAGTTTTCTGCAGGGCCGACCCTCCTGAGCCTTGCCCTACCGCCTGGGCCTCAGCAGCCGGCTCCCATCAACAGTGCCCGCCGCGGCGGCTGTGGCACCAGGGCAGCAGCAGCATGTCCAGGTCTGTGGCCACAGCCCCAAGTCTGTCTGCAAACAGGTCTCATCCCTCCACTTGAACTGCCAGGGCCTTCAGCAGCAGGATAATGGGCTAAGCTTCTTCGCAATTTAAATCTTATTTATTTGCAGAAGGAGGGAGGTGGAAGGAGGAAGGGAGAGAGAGGGAGAGGTTTCGGCACGCCAGAATAAACCCCAGACACGTGCACCACTGTGTGCATGTGGCTTTACGTGGGTACTGGGGAATGAAACCCTGGCTGGAAGGCTCTGCGAGCAAGTACCTTGAACCTCTAATCCATCTCTCCAGCCCAAATACTTTCTTTATGTGCAAGGAGGGGGAGGTGGGCACACCAGGGCCTCCAGCCACTTCAAGAATCTTTAACCACTGAGCTATCTCTCCAGCCCCACCCCACCCCCCGCCCCATTATAGCATTCTATCACCTGAGTACATGGCACTTCTGAGTGCACGGTCTGTCTGCATGGTCTATACACTGCCATGCCCACCCTGTGCCCGACAGACAGCGCTGATCCACACCAGCATTCTCTGACATTCAGTCTCAACTCTTTGACAAGACATCTAAGCAGCCACTACTCATTGATTAGAACTGACAGTCAAGAGTAAAATCAGTCTGTGAAGCTTTTTTTTTTTTTTTTTTTGGTCCACCAGAGAACAAGCTAGCTAATGGCAATGTCCGGGGACACTTTTTGTTGTCAAAAGTACAGAGAATAAAAGAGACCAGGTTTATGAAAGCCTGGCTTAGCCCTACAAATAGGTAAAGCGGAATATAATTTCTCATCCAAACCAGGATGCCGTGGTAATCAAAGAGGGTGGGGGCCTGTTAATAATATCAGTAGGACAACAGGCAGACACCAGAGCTGTGCCCAGCACTGAAGGGGTGAAATACAGAGGAAGGTCCCTGGGAGGGGCCAGAGAGCTTGCCTCATCAAAGTTCCCAGACAAAGCCACCAACTAACTACCCTATTTGGCAGAATAAATGTTCATATGTCATAAGCCACAATCAGTTCAGGAAGGAAATCTTTGTCTAGTTCTTGAACAAAAAGCAAAAGAGGAACCATCTGGCTGTGCCTTTTAAGATCTAAGTAACACAGCAAACTTGCCCCCCCCCCCCGCCCCAAGCCAGGGGACAGCATGAGCTAAGACTTCACCCCAAAACAAACTTCACAAGCCAGCAGACACAGGTTCCACATATGACACTGAACTTAGGGCAAGGACCAAAGCCACTTCTAGCTAGTGAAGCAGGTCTTCACAACATGGGCAGCTTCCGTCACTTACTTCCTCCCGACCCAAGAACAGCGCCCAGTGGCTCTGTGGGTCCCCTGTGAGCAGGCAGGCCTTCCACAGCTCAGACAAGTTCACACTGGGTCTGCACGGGCCCTGAAGAGCTCCAAGCCCAACACAAAGCTGAAGGCGGGGAGGGAGCCTTTCAGACTGACGGTGAGAGAAAATCCATGGACTCTGTATCTGCACAGGCCACTCAACAGACAGCATACGGGGGACCGGGGAGTTCAGTGGGCAGAGTGCTTGCCTCACACGCAGGATGACTTGAGTGAGGTCAACCCTCGTACCTACAGGAAAACGCGGGTCATGGTAGTGTGCACCTGGAAGCCTTGTGCTGGGGAGGGCATAAACAGAGAACCCTTGGGGCTTACTGACGTGTCAGTCCAGCTTGATTGGAGGACTCAAGGACTCCAGGCCTATGAGACCGTGTCTCAAAGGAAGGGGCAGCATTCCTAGATGACACTGAACATTGTCCTCTAGCCTCCAGATGCACATGCAAACACACTCACACGCACAGATTTAAAGGGAGCGAGGCGAGCATGCTAGTACAGGCTTATGCACACGTAGGTGCGTGTGCACACAGGACTTTAGGTCCCCATGCTAAGCCAGCTTCCCCACCAGCTCTGTACAAGACGAAAGCACCCGTCAACTGCCCTCAGTCTGGGGCAGCCTTTGTTCCTACTGAGGACATGCTGTTGTAGACAAGACCTCGCTTTCCATGGAAGCTCCATGTCCATTTTCTTTCTTCTTTTTTAAAAAACATTTTTATTTATTTTACTTATTTATTTACAAGGAGAAAGAGACAAAGAGAGAAAGAATGGGTATACCAGGGCCTCTAGCTGCTGCAAACAACTCCAGATGCATGTGCCACTTTGTGAATCTGGCTTTACATGGGAACTGGAGAATCAAACTTAGGTCCGTGGTTTTCACAGGTAAGCACCTTAACCACTGAGCGATCTCTCCAACCCCCCTTTTCTGATGCATTCTCTCCTAATTACTTCTAATTATGGGAGTTTGGGAAACCCTCACTCAAAATTCTTTTATTGCATAAAAACTGGTAACAGTCTTGGGAAAAGAGTGAGTCTCACAGGCTGTGAAGAATAAGTATCTGAAAGTCCCACTCCAATGCCTCCCCTCACCACACTGTGCTGTGTAGCAGCCCGAAGGGAAAGCAAACCATTGGCTGCAGTGGCTTGAACCATGGATCCAGGGACGGGAACATGGCCTCGTCAGCAGTTTCAATCTCGGGAAGACCCCAACTGCACTCCTTTGCACCGCGCCAGCAAAGGGGGGGGGGGGAGTGACTCAGAACCTCTCGAGACACAGACTCAGACTTTTGTGGAATCTCACAGAATGTTCTCCCACCAGACTGATCTCATTAGCACTTTCAAACAGACATCCTCTAAAACCAGAGGGCTGGCTTCCACAGAAATTCTGATAGATGTGAACATCAGCGAAGACCAGGCCAAGCTGGGCCATCCTGCACAATTAAAAAGCCTGGCAGTGAGGCTGCTCCTCCACAGCACGGCCCGCACAGCTCTGTGTCTCCGTGCTGCTCTTTCAACCCTGACCCTGGACGAAGCTGCTAACCACGTTCACCCACCACTGCCCAGGCGGACGTTAAGGACTCTGAATGCTGCTGAGTATTGGTGCTGCCTTTGGGGCAGTGGAGAGCCTTTTCATGACCTATCGAGATTTGAGGACGACTCAGAAGGTATCACGGTGCTGGAAAGAAGTGACTGGAGTACTGAGTAACATCTCAATCACACCTTCCAAGGCTCAGGGTCCATTGCGGAACAGTGGATGGAAAGAATGTAAGAGCCAAAGGAAGGCTAGGACTCCTTACAACGTGCTCCCTCCAGACATGAAATGGCCTGAATATCCATGACCTCACAGTGCCTGACACTACCTACACAAGACCACCATAAGAGGAGGAAAAGATCATGACATCAAAATAAAAGAGAGACTGAGAGGGGGAGGGGATATGATGGAGAATGGAATTTCAAAGGGGAAAGTGAGGGGAGGGAGGGCATTACCACGGGATATTTTTTATAATCATGGAAGATGTTAATAAAAATTGAGGGGATGTGGGGGGGAGGGAATTACCATGGGATATATTTTATAATCATGGAAAATGTTAATAAAAATTAAAAAAAAAATAAAAAGAGGAAAAAAAAATTGAGGGGGAAAAAAAAAAGATCTGAGCTCTAGAAAGGTAGTCAGCTGGTAGAGCAGTGAGGGTGAAGAGCTATCAACATAAAGGTTACGAGCACACAGAAAAAAAGGCATAGGCAAAACTAAGGCCAGGACTCTGAGGGCAGAAACAGGAGAATAGGGTCAGAGAGTTAAATGAGAGAAAAATCTACACTGAGTTGGCGAAAGCCAGGGGCGGTGGTTCACAGCTGTAATCCCCGCATTAGGGAGGTTGAGGCAGGAAGATCACGTGTTCCAGGACAGCCTGGGCTGCAAGAGGAGTTCAGCAAGGGCTGGAATGAGTCCCTACCTCAAAAAACAGGGTGGGGGAGGGGAGCTGGGCGTGGTGGTGCACGCCTTTAATCCCAGCACTCAGGAGGCAGAGGTAGGAGGATCGGCATGAGATCAAGGCCACTCTGAGACTCCATAGCGAATCCCAGGACGGCCTGGGCTAGCGCGAGACACTACCTTGAAAGACCAAAAAAGGGGCGGGGCGCTGAGGAGAGCCTGCCAGCCCTAATTCAATTCTCTAGCACCCACATAAAGCAGGACACAAGTGACACATGCATCTGTGAGGGAGAAGGAAGTGTGATGGGCCCGAGAGTCCAGGCCTGGAGGAATGGCAATACGGGAGAAGGGAGTAGCTGGTGATGACTGGGGAAAGAGCCTTAGCCAGACAAAGAAAATCACTCCCCTGAGTGAGGCCATCATGTAGGGAAAGGCCAGGAACTGAGGATGACCCCAGAGGAGCACCCACAGGTAGAGCCCAGAGCATGAGCCAGCCAAACAGATGGGAACTGCATAAGGAAAGGCTTTCAGCCAGGAGGGGGAGTTGAGCATGAGAGAGAGTTAAGGAGAATTGAGCATACGTAAGTAATGGGGACCTGAAAAATGTTCTGACCAGGTGGCTGCTGGAGGGGAGAGGAGGGGTGTTGCCAGGAGGTGAGGAGGTTCCTCTAAAGACCCCTTACTGAGATGGACCTGAGAACACGGGCAAGCAGAGGGAGGCAGAGGCCAGGGGAGACTTCACATCTGTCTTTAAAAACAGAAAAGCGTTCTGGGGAGATGGCTCAGCAGCTAAAGGTACTTGCTTGTAAAAAGAGAACACACTTTAACGAATCACCATCTGAGGGGAGGGAAAACATGGAGAAAAGGAAATAACCGGTAGAAGTGCCTAGAAAAGATTGAAAGGTACTAATGCAGGCACTCTTCAAAAGAATGAAAAGCTGGGAAAACAATTAGTAAGTGTAGTCCTTGAAGCTTCTTCTAGAATATTCCATCATGTCTCCGGATTGCATGGTGCCATATAGGCTTCCACAAGGTACTGGCCCATCATCGGCTACTAGAACAATGGGGCAGCAGATGTGAATCAGCACCTGCAAAGAGGTCGCTGCCACCGCAGGTGAAGCTGCCACCGCAGGTGAAGCTGCCCGTGGGAAGGCCAGCCCGCATGGATGCCTTCCTGCCCCCCAGTACTCACCCTGCATCATACTCCGGTAGGCAGTGTCTGTGATGGCATAGATGTGGGGTGGCATCTCATGCCTCTTCTTGCCCTTGTACATTTCCACGATCTCTTCCGAGTAGATGGGCAGGTTCTTGTAAGGATTGATGACCACACAGAACAGGCCAGAATAGGTCTAAAGAAAGAGCAGCGAGGAGTGAGCGAGCAAGCCTGATTATCAGTAGTGTTCAAGCCTGGTGGTCAAATACCTGGTATTTCCACAGTCCCCAACTCAACCTCACATAAAAGCAGTCCCTGGTGTCCCGCCCGACGCCTCCTGCTGCGGCTGTGGGGCACCGGCAGCCCCTCGGCTCCTGCTGCCAGCTCTGCATGCCGACAAGCACACGAGGTCCATGGCAAAGCAGACAGAAGACCAGTTACAAAACTCAGACCCCAGGACAATAAGAAATGTGTCTGTCATTGTGAGAGACACACGAAGGAGAAGACTGTGGAGAAGCACAAGTCATTCCACACCGAAGGACTCAGAGAGAGTTAAGCTCAGACCCTGCTACACTGCGAAAACTCACCGTGTGGCTAAATGAACCAGATTCATGAACTAGCAGATCACTGAATGCTGGCTCCTATCCTGGAGCCTTCTATAAACATTTTTGTGTAAATCTGTCAGAAAGGTGAAGACCATGTTTCTGTCCCCTGAGAGCCTTCTACAGGGAGGGCAAATCAGGTTGACACCTGTGGAGGTTTGATTCAAGTGTCCCCCATAAACTTAGGTGCTCTGAATGCAAGGTTCCCAACTGATGGAGATTTGGGAATTAACACCTCCTGGAGGCAGTGTATTGTTGGGGTCAAGCTTATGGGTGTTATTATAGCCAGTTTCCCATGCCAATGTTTGGCACACTCTCCTATTGCTATTGTCCACCTTAAGTTGGCCAGGGGGTGATGTAAACCCTCTGCTCATGCCATCATTTTCCCCTGCCATCATGGAGCTTTCCCTCAAGCCTATAAGCCAAAATAAACTTCTTTTTCCCACAAGCTGCTCTTGGTTGGGTGACTGCTACCAGCAATATTAACCGGACTACAACACCTTTAATGTTAAAAACCTTTAATTAAAAAATAAATAAGTAAAGAAAAAAAAAATCCTACTCCAAGACTAACTTGTCCAAGTTAAAATTCAGACCCCTGGAGTCAGATATCCCAGCAAGAACAAGATATCCCAGCACTTCTCAATCTGTACAATGAGCCTGGGCCAAGGAGGCCGCCTCACTGGCTGATTAGGGTTAGTGATACCCAGCCGTAGAGAGCCACGGGCTGACGTGAGTTTATAATATACATATCTACCTGTCTTTCCCCCACGTCTTCAAGAAACACACACTGCCTTATGACCAGTTAGTTCTCCACAGCAATTTCCTGCTCCTTTTTCTCATGAGGTCCTTTCCCTCCACACACACCGGAGGACCCTCCTCCTCCTGAGAGCACCCAGGAGACAGGGGCTCAGCTGCAGCAACCCAGCGTCATCTTCCCGGGAAACTGACTCCCAGGCCAGAAGAAACTAGGGGACTCAGACCCTGTGCCCCAGCTCCACACCACCGGCAGCCCTGACTGTGAAGGGTAGATGAAGGCATGGGACCCTGCAGGGAACACTCAGGCCTCAGGATAGCCAGGGAAAAGCCACTTGGTGTCTGGGACCAGCTCTCTGCACATCTAACTCAGGAGGAGCCCTGGCCTGCATTTGCAAGAGCAGCTGAGTGCAGATGTGAGCGAGAGAGGCTGGCTGCCTCCTCCGTCTCCACACTTACTTCTTCCTGTACACTCAGCTTTTCTCTAACTCATCTCTTCACAAGGGACCAGGAAGCTCCTGAAGCAAAAACGTGTTGGCAACCTGTGGGCTTGGGTATTACCAAAGAAAACAGGAGCTCTTTCTGGTGTCCTGTGTGAACGTCAGGCGGCCTCGGGTGCAGGCACAATAGAAGGCCAGGGCATCCCAGGAGGCCCAAACAATCGAGCTCTGTTCCCGGTTTGAGAAAACCCATACTCTAGGAACTGCAGCCCGATAAAAGCCAAGGATACATGGTCATACATGGAGGGCGTGCCATGGAGCCAGATGTTTGAGACAACTGTCAGCAATAGCAAAAAGGGGTGGAGGGTCATTAGAACAAGTCTTTCTGACAGATGAGTGGGCAGATGGCCCCACAGGGGGTCTTACAGGAGCTAAGAGTTCTCTGCAGACTAATCCCACCAAGCCAGGGTACATGATCCAGATGAGCTTGTGGACCGGGGCTGGCAGCTCAGGAGGGAGGGAGGAGAATGCTGGATGCTCATGGCGGCAGAGACACTGAGCAAGTGGATTTGCTCCCACACAGCCACTCTGGGGAGCTGCTCCATTCATGGGCCACAGAGGCTCTTTGTGCCCTGCCCCCCCCCAAGGCCTCAGCACCCCCCCCCCCCAAGGAAAAGACAGAGCAGCTGCAATGCAGAATTAGCCATGCCGCCCACAATGCCAGGCAAATGCACAGCACGATGGCTCCCAGGGGCGCCACATGGAACCTTGCGTGCAAGTATGTGGACTGTGCATGGGGGGCGGCCCTGCCCAGGCAGCCACCAAGCACTCTGATCTCTCCACAGCTCTGCACCTGCTGGGGTCTCCACTACCAACGTCTAGAGATGCCACTCTGGGGAAGCTGGTCTGAGGCAGGGGGAAGAGGGGAGAGAGGCCAGGCCTGCTGCCAGCTCTGGAGAAGCGCCCACTCTGCCCACCCGCAGAACAAAGCCCACGTGCTGCTCTCAGGGCAAAGCTGTGGCAACGACCCGGAACGTGCCCTCCACGTGGGGGGGAAAGACCATTTGCGGCCAGCTGACAAGAGGCAGGTGCAGCTGGCCAACCTGCTTCATACCCAAAACATCTCCAGTGGCCCCATAAGCAGAGACACCAGAAAGAGGCCAAGCAACAGAGTGGAGGTGCCTTCCCTTCACAGCAGCAACCAGAGCCCAGGCCTGGAACAAGCAGGCACTGGCGGAGAGCTCCACGGATGAGAAAATGGGAGTTCTGCGTCACGATGACGCCTGGTCAGTAAGGGCAAGGCCAACTTTAAAGGATGGTGGATCCCCGGGCACCAGGGCAGACAGACAAGGCTGTCACTAATCCTGAACTTCACACTTGATGCTCCTAGGGACAGGGGCGTATAATCTTATTCATCCATATTCTCGTGTGACTCCCCTCCCACCATATTAGAAGGCCAGACCAACTGGACTGTGCCATAAAGAGGCCTTTTCCCAGGCTGGAGTGATGGCTCAGCGGTTGAGCGCTTGCCTGTGAAGCCTAAGGACCCCGGTTCAAGGCTCAGTTCCCCAGGACCCATGTTAGCCAGATGCACAGGGGGGCACACACATCTGGAGTTCATTTGCAGTGGCTGGAGGCCCTGGGGCACCCATTCTGTCTCTCTGTCTACCTCTCTCTCTCTCTATCGCTCTCAAATAAATAAAAAAAAAATAAACAAAAAAATTATTTAAAAAAAGAAGCTTTTCCCATGAGACAATTTGCTCATGCTTGTTGGCAGTTCCCTAACTAATCAGACTCATGCCCAAAGGTTGGGCATCAATGGCAGAAAACAAGGACTGGGATTGACTTAGCCATGGGCAAGGTGACATGGGCCTCACATGTTGTGTGGCCTACTTAGGACTCCGGGAAAGCTTAAGTGGTAAACTATTCAATACATTGCAGGGCACTGACAACCACCAGTGCGGTGCTGAATCAATGTGGAGCCATGCTGACATCACACAGAAAACTCAATGGCTGACCAAGCTCCCTGCACTGAGGCCTGGGCTCCCCTCTGTCCAACAGGAGAGCGGTGAAAGTGCCGAGACGTTTTATTCCACTCAGTTCACAACAGAGAGGAACGTGGTACTCGGCCTTGAGATCAGGTCCAAGGTGGCTACAGTAGCACATTTAAATAAAGAATTGTTTCCGGAAGAATAAAAACCGGATGATTGGCTGGGGAGATAGCCCAGAGGTTAAGGAACTTGCTTGCAAAGCTGGTCAACCCAGGTTTCAATTTCCCCAGTACCCAAAAAATCCAAATGCATAACGTGGCACATGGATCCAGAGTTCATTTTGAAGGCCTGCTGTGCCCATACACACTCTCTCTCACAAATGTGTGTGTGTGTGTGTGTGTGTGTGTGTGTGTGTGTGTGTGTCTGTGTGTAACTGGGATATTTCTTCTCTACTCCAGACAAAAAGCAAATGAAAACTTGGGTCAATGCAGGAATTTGGGGTTGATACTACAAAGGAATCCTCTGACCTCTGGACCAGAAGGGCTGCCCAAAGCTCAGTGCCTGTAAAAAGGGGCTGGGAAAATGCTCAGCTCCCGAGAAAAAAAGACATTCTAGTCTCTGGCAAGCTCTGGGCCTTTGCACAGGCAGCTCTTGAGGCTCTAACACTACCTCCCCTTTGTGGGGCCTGGCAGGGATCCAGCCCAGAAGTGCTGGCGGCTCGGCTCGGCTCTAAGCACAGTCCCCCGGAAGCCAGCTGCACCAAAGGACTCCATAAGGACCCACCATCGGCAGAGGCACCAGAAACAACGCTGAGCCAGACCGGAGGGGCAGAGGCATGACCGGGTGGTGCAGGAGGAACAGGACGAGAACCAGGAGCCAACAGCGCCATGTAATAGGGGCGCAACCATGCTGGCCTGAACCCACGTTATCTCCAAGATCTGAGGTTCAAGGCCAGTAGGTGGGGACTGTGACATGAGGTGCTTTTCCTCCCACGTGAGGCCTAAAGCAGGTCTGGGCAGGGAGAGAGAAAGTAATGCCACAGTCTAAGCGTGTCGCCAGGCACTGGTTAAAGGCCCTTCTCCCGCAGAGAGGCAGACAGGCTGGGGGGGGAGGGGGGGATTGCCTCTGCGCGCGCGCGCGCACACACACACACCCATCCCCCACACCGTCCCCACTTACGTAGATGAGGCCTGAGTAGTAGCGCTCCTTGAGGTTGTGCAGCACGGAGGCCTCGTTGAGGCAGGTGAGCTCAGCCATGTCCTCCACCTTGGAGAACTTGGGCGGGTTCATCTTCTGGATGTCGTCCTTGTTCACCTTCACCGTCTTCCCATTCTCCACCAGCTCCACGACGGCCTCCTCACCCACCTCCTGCTTGAGGCTGGCTGGCTCGAAGCCACTCTTGTCGGAAGGCACCCATACCAACTTCTTGGCAGCCCAGTCGGCCTGGGCCAGCGGGTTGTTGATGAAATTTTTGTCCACGTAGAGGTACTTGTCCGCAGCCTGCTGCGCCATGGTGACCGACGGCCGGGACCTAGGGGAGGAACAGGCGCAGAGAGTCAGCTCAACCACCCGGGCTGCGCAAACCGCTCAACTCTTCCCTCGGCAACTCCCGCACTCCAGGTGAACTTCTTTGCACATGAACTGCCAAAATTTTCTCATCGCACATTTCGGGGAGACAGAAGTACTTCATGGTCAAAGCCAGCCGAGGGATCTGGTTACAAATCAATGGCCACGAGCATCATTCTGAGTGAGTGCACAACCAGGCAATTGTGCAAACAAAACTACCATGAGAAAGAAGAGGCATGCAAGTGTCTCACAGACAGTCACAATTATAGTCACCAAGCTATATACTGGCTAAAGCAGCAGAATGATCACACCGTTTAGGTCTTCCAAAACATTAGGTTTCTATTTAGTCAAAAAAAGGGGCCAGGCATGGTGGCGCACACCTTTAATCCCAGTACTCAGGAGGCAGAGGTGAGGATCGCCACCATGAGTTCAAGGCCAGCCTAAGAATACATAGTGATTCCAGGTCAGTCTAGGCTACAACAAGCCAGCTTAAAGAAAAAAAAAAAAAAAAACAGATTGGGTGTGGGTGCGTACGCCTTTAATCCCAGCACTCAGGAAGTAGAGGTAGGAAGATTGCCATGAGTTCGAGGCCACCCTGGGACTACATAGTGCATTCCAGGTAAGCCTGACTAGAACGAGACCCTACCTCAGAACATCAAGAAAAAGAAAGAAAAGGGCAACTCACTATAACTGTGCTATGGTGGGTAGAAATTAGAAGCTACTGGTTTACACAGTCAGCTAAGGCAAGAAGGAACAAAAACAGCACACATTGCTACCAGTTTTTTTTTTGTTTTTATTTTTAGAGGTAGGGTCTCACTCTAGCCCAGGCTGATCTGGAATTCACTATGTAGTCTCAGGGTGGCCTTGAACTCATGGCGATCCTCCTACCTCTGCCTCCCGAGTGCTGGGATTAAAGCTGTGTATTATCACATCTGGCTTTTTATATATATTTTATTTTATTTATTTCTTAATTGATATGAGAGAAGGAGAATGAGAGGGAAGAGAGAAAGAGAGAAAATGGGTGTGCCAGGGTCTCTAGCCACTGCAAATGAGCTCCAGACATATGTGCCACCTTGTCCCCCTGGCTTACGTGGGTGTTGGGGAAATGAACCTGGGTCCCTAGGCTTCACAAGCAAGCACCTTAACCACTAAGCCAGCTCCCTAGCCCTGCTATGAGCTTTTAATTCCATCTTGCTAACACAGCCCAAAGAAATATACCCAGAGGGAAAGCCAGGCTCTGGGACCCGCCATGGAGGTGAACAGACAACATTTATGATTTGTGGGTCAGGAGAACATGAGCACATGTGTGATTTGCTCTTTTTGAAACTTGATTGCCAAAAGAAGAGGAAATAGTAATCCCTTAGATGTTCATCATAAAAGCTGGATATGATATATGGTTACACATGGGCAAGCAGAGCGGGGGGGGGGGGGGCTCATCCAGAGGGACACAGGACTTGGACTCCCACTCTGTGACCTTCCCACGCTAACAGCACTGACTGGACCACTGTTCAGAGTAAAGCAACCCAAGCCAGGACGGAAGCCTGCTCTGAGACACCCAGCCCACAGCCACTAGAGGAAGCAGCCAGAAGCTGCCTCCTGGGGCTCTCAACAGAACACTGAGGAGATCGACCGATCACCCAACCCTGTAAGTCTGGGAAGTGCCCAGATCCCACCCTGGAGTCACTCTGCTTTCATGTTCCCAGATTCCAAGCAGAGGCTTGGATGCCAAGGAGACTGCAGGCTTGGGAGGCAAAGAACAAAAGGAAAAGCCGACTACGGTCCAGGCCTCCTCCGCTGGCCTGTTAAATGTTTCCAGACCCAGGCTGAGGGCTGCCCTGGGCTCAGTCCATGAGAGGCGATTTTCCTGGAAATGTGCTGCTTCCTCCCTGAGAGCTTCTTTCTTTATCCCCCAAAACCATCAAACCCTGAAGCCTCTTGCATCTACTCTGCAAGAACTCCTGGAGAGAGGCCAGGGTCCACAGTTATCTGAAGTGCCTTCAGCCCTCATCCTCCCTGAGGGACAAGGGCCAGAGGTTCACAAGAATGGCAGTGCCCTGGCACCACCAGCCTTGGCCCAGCTGTTGACACTATCAGGGCAGTTACCAAACCCAGACTTCTCTCTGTCACAGTAAACCCCAGCTGTCCTCCGCCTCTTGGCGAGCCTCTGAGCTCCGGCTTCCCTATCACATCCCTGCCGCAAGCATAGAGCGCAGGCAGGATAAAGCAAGCTGTCAGCATGCACCCCAGAATCCCAAGGCTGCTGCTGGCTACTCTGCAGAGCCAGGTCTGTTGACACACACCTGTCATCTCAGCACTGGGGAGGCTGAGGTGGGAAGATCACCAGTGAGAGGAGGCAGCCTGGGTTACAAAGTAAGGCCCCCATCTTCAATAGAAAAAGAAAAAGAAAAAAAAACAAAGTTTAACAGCCACAGGCAGAAAGGAGGCAAAGGGGACAATGTTTAAGGATCTGCCCACCAATTCTAAATTCAATTTGCTCACCACCTCACTGTCAATCACCCAGGAAAAGAAATTTTATAATCACTTTTTATATAAATAAGGAAACTGGCTCACAGAAAGTGAATCACTGGCTCAAGATACCCAGCCTAGTCAAAGGGTAGCATTCCAGGGCTGGAGAGATGGCTTAGCGGTTAAGGCAGTTGCAAAGCCAAAGGACCCAGGTTCGATCCCCCAGGACCCATGTAAGCCAGATGTATAAGGTAGCTCATGTGTCTGGAGTTCATTTGCAATGGCTAAAGGACCTGGTGGACCCATCCTCCATTTCTCTCCCTCCCTCCCTCCCTCTCTCTCTCTCCCCCTCAAATAAAATAAAAGAGTAGAATTCCAACCAGATCTGCCTGGCCCCTGAGCCTACAAGTCTTATAGCTGGGTCATAATCATCATAGCCGAGGATGACCTGGGAGTGGAGAGGAATGCATTCCACAGCACTCAACAAATACTTACCTACTGGACCTTATCAGGCAGGCAGGGAGGCCGAGAGGATCGCTGTGAGTTCAAGGCTACCCTGGGACTACACAGTGAATTCCAGGTCAGCCTGGGCTAGAGTGAGACCCTACCTTGAAAAAATAAAGTGGGGGGAGTGTGGTCAAGTTCGGCTTCTCCCTCCCTCACCAAAGTCCACGCTATGCTAGTGACTCTAGTCCTGGCCAGACCAACAGCCAAGCACCCACCTGGGAGGCTGGCTCCTGGCAGGCTCTGGGCCCTTAGCATTTATCCTGGAAATCTGGGTGAGCCGTCAGCCTGGTCTTTGCATCTCAGGTCTGCTCTGAAGGGCCATGGATATGACAGCAGCCGGCAAGGAGGGAATTTCACCCAGGAACTACCCACCCAGGCCACCTTTAGACCTTACTGGTGAGACAGTCACGGACCTAGCTGGCAAGCCCATGATCAACAGACTGAGGGCTAAGCCAGCGCAGAAAACAAGCCTTAGCTCCATGGCCCAGGCACCAAGGCCTCTGTGGAAGGCCGGCCTGACAGCAACATTGCCGCCCAGCAGAGATTTCCTTAAATGCGGCTGGGCCGGGCCGGCCGGGCCAAGGGCAGAGCCACTTGGTTTCAGTGGCTTTGCTGGAATGACGTGGGTCAGCAGCCATGCCAAGATCAATACATGGGTTTGCTGGGTGGGAAGGGTGGCAAAGGTCATGGAACACAATGGCCTTCTATGAAAGGCCCCTGGCCTGAATGCAGAGCAACACCTAGCAAGATTCCTGCTCAGGGTCCAGCTGGGCTTCTGTTCCCATCTTTGGCAAGTGATGAGGTCTCTGGGCCCTGCTGCTACATGGCTAATGCTCCCCTCCACAAGAGGGGTGGAAGAAGCTTCCACAGTGACATTCCACACACCCCACACAAGGGGCTGGGGAACAACTCCATATTCCAAAAGGGGCCTAGAGAGGACCAAGGAAGCCACCTGTCCTGGGGGCCATACTGTGAAACTTAAATATAGGTTTCAAAAGATGAAAGGGGGGGCAGAGAGATGGCTTAGCAGTTAAACGCTTGCCATAAAGCCTAAGGACCCCAGTTCAAGGCTCAATTTCCCCAGGACCCATGTTAGCCAGATGCACAAGGAGTGGCACACATCTGGAGTTCCTTTGCAGTGGCTGGAGGCCCTGGTGCTCCCATTCTCTCTCCCCGTTTGTCTGTCAAATAAATAAATAAATTTTTATAAAAAAGATGAAAGGGCTGGACCTGGTAACACTCCTGCAATCCCAACACTGGATCACTGTGAGTTCCAGCCTAAGACTACATAGTAAATTCCAGGTCAGCCTGGGCTAGAGATCCTACCTAGGGCCAGGGATGGGGGGGGGGGGGATGAGGAAATGAAAGGAAAATTATCTCCCCAAATTTCTACAATGCCACGCTTCTCACCCACCCACCTACCCTACCCCCCCCCAAAAAAGTTTGCTTTTTGTTTGCTTGCTTGCTTGGAGTCAGGTGTCATGTATCCAGGGTTAGCCTTCATCATCTTCCGTAGCCAAGGGTGACCAAGCACTTCTGGTCCTCCTGCCTGCACTCCCAAGGGCTGGGATTACAGGTGTGTGCCATCATGGCCAGTTTTATGCAGTGCCAGTTATCAAACCAAGGGCTTCATGCAGACTTGGTAAGCACTCAGCCAACTGAGCTACATCCCCAGGCCCAATATGCCCAATTTTCTTTTTAATGGTTCCTTCTAGTCCTGACTCACGGGAATACTTGACTGACTCTCATAGGCAGGGAGGAGTTTTCTATTTGGTCTCTTTCCAACTTAGCCTGATCTTTCCCCAATAGGGCTAGAATTTATTTACTGGCCATTTCATCCCAAAGTTGTTTATTTTAAAGTATTTTTATTTATTTATTTATTTGCAAGGAGAAAGGTGAAGGAAAGGGAGAATGAATGTGCCAGGGCCTCCAGCCACAGCAAGCAAACTCCAGATGCATGCGCCACTTTCTGCATCTGGCTTTACCTGGGCCTGGGGAATCAAACCCAGGTTGGTCCTTAGGCTTTGCAGGCAATTGCCTTAAGTGCCGAGCCATCTCCCCAGGCCTCACCCCAAAATTTCATATCCTGGTGGTGGTGTGGCAGCTCAGAGGAGCAGCTCCACTCGTTACTCAAGCTAAAGGGGCTGGAACTCAAACCTGCCTGCAAGGCCTCCTGTAGCTCACTCACTCAACGGCTGCGTAATAGTCCAACGGGTACTTCATTTTTTTGTTTTATTTTGTTTTGTTTTCTGGAACTGGAGATTGAACTCTGGGCCTACCACTGAGTTATATATATCCTCAGCCCCAAAGGGATTTTCAACAATGGTTTGGAGGAGGTTCCCCTATTACCCAGTGTACCTCCTTGCAATGAGATCCCAGCAGGGCAGTTACTGGAGTAGAGGAGCATGGGAACTTTTCTAAGATCTGACTTGTCTTCCAAGGGGCTGCTGCCTCTAGGAAGGGCTATGCATGTGAGCAAGGGCCCAGCCACACCAGCATCATCTGCCAATGATGTTCACAGGAGCACTCCTGTGGCTGGGCTTGGCACCTCAGGGAATGCCGCCTCAGGGAGAACCAGCAGGCACTGGAGGAGTTAAGGGGCACAGCGGGCTGGGCGGCCCTTCCCTAGCGGCTTCCTGCAGTACCGTCCAACTCCAGAAACCCCAGCAGTTGCCTTTTTAGGCCATAATCGAGCAGGAACCACCAGAAGCTAAATTAGGACTCTCAGGAAATGATGAAACTGAAAGCAAAGAGGTTGACCAAAAACCTTTTCTTTCAACCCAAAATGCAATTCTCTCTCAGCCTTCCCTTCTTCCTACTAAACACCCACGTGGATCCTCTCGGCCTCCTGATTTTTCCTAAATATCTTATCCTTGTTTGTGTTGATTCAGAAAACAAGCTCTGGCCCACTCCAGACAGCATCTACACTGCTGCACAGCGACCCATTCCTAGACACCAGGCCTGGTCTCAGTCGTCCAAGGACAAACTCCAAGCTGGGAGCCCTCAAGCTGTCCCACTCCTCATTCAGCCACCACCGCCAAGGCAGCCAATTCTCCCAACCCAGCCTGGAAACAACTTCCTAAAGTATGTAAGACATACATCATCAACATTCACTTTGCGGGCTAGGGAGAAAGGGCCAGACACCCTCAAATGGGTGTGGCCTCAGTGCCCAATGCAGTTTCCCCTTGAACTGCCTTCCTTTGTGAGTCACCAGGATATGGAAGGGTAACAAACTGAGAAGTGCTACGGTTTCTCACAGAAAGATGTCTCCTCAAAGCTATGATTCCAGCCCTCCATGCTGGCTTGCACTAGACTCTATACTGAGAATGGAAAGTGACATTGGAGTATGACCTTGGAAGAGGCTTTCAGCCTGGCCCTCCCAGAGTTGGAATAAATCAGTCAACAGTGGCCTGGATCTATCAAGATTCCAGTTCTGGCAGCCTCCACCCACATCCTATGATCTTGGTATGTAAGGCATGGACCCCAGAAAGGCTCATGGACTGAAGGCCTGGTCCCCAAGGCATGCAGAGGAGGGCCTTGGGAAATGACTGGAATGGGGGGTGGGGGTTCTGAGTTCAATGGATTCATAATTTGATGGCACTATCGGGAGGTGGCGGAAACTTTCAGAGCCAGGACCTAGTTAGAGGCAGTGAATCACTGAGGGTTTGTCCCTGGCAGACATAGCCTGTCTTGCATCCTTGCTGCCAGGAAAGACATAAACAGCTTTCCTTCCCACCTGCCCGCCACGATGCTCTGCCTCGGTCTAAGCCCAAAAGACGGACTGCAAGCAGACCACAGACTGAAACCTCTGAAACCATGAGCCAAACTAAACCTTTCTTTCAGACTTCTTCGTGTCTGGTACTGTCACACCAGCAAGCAGCTACTAACACAAACTAGAAGCTTAATCAGAGGTGCTTAAGCAGACCCTGTTTTTTATCCCCTGCCATCCGAGAGGGTGAGGAACACCTCCCTTTACTATCTACATACAACCACTGGTTTTCACAGATTATTCTGGTTTTTGTTTTGTTTTGCTTTTCAAGGTAGGTTCTCACTCTCAAGCCCAGGCTGACCTAGAATTTACTATGTAGTCTCACAATGGCCTTGAACTCACAGTGATCTTCCTACTTCTGCCTCCCAAGTGCTGGGATTAAAGGTGTGCACCACCAGCTATTTCATACACTTTTGAATTCCACGTGTTCCTTAAATGTACAGTGAGACAAGAGGACTGTCCAGTGGAACACATGAGGGAAGATCCAGGGTTGTGTCCAGCTCCAACACAGACTCAGTATAAGAGGCAAGGCACCAGGGCCCTGCAGGAGAAGCAGGAACTCTGGAAATGTGGGCGCTCGGGGGTAAGGGCCTTGGAGGCTGGGACACAGCTGAGTCCTGGCAGCTGGGTAGCAACACTGGTGGGGAAGAGGCAGGAAGTACTTCAGGTGAGCAAGAAAAGCAAAGCCAGCACAGAGCCACGGTTCAGACGCAGGCGCACAGGTGACACAGGGTCATCGGTTACAGTGGCATTTCTCATCCTCAGGACTGCACACACTGGGGCCAGACTGTGTTCTGTGAGCACCGGGCAGCATCCCTGCCTCCACCAACTAGATGTCAGTAGCACCTTGTCCCCCACAACACAGTGAGTTACTGTGGGGTGTAACTGCCTCCGGATGAGGCCACTGATTTAAGGCGTTCGTATGAGAAAATGTTGCACTTCAATTATAGACCCAGGTCTGGAAAATCCTCTCCCAGCTTTAGTGCCTGAGCCAGATCGCCTTCATTAAGTACAGGTCCAGCTGTCACAGAGCCCAGCGGCAGAACATGCTCACCTAAAATATGCAAGGCTCTATGGTTCAAGTCCCAGCATCACAAAAGGGAAAATGAGGGGGGAAAAAAAGACAAACTTCACAGCTTTCTACATAGAAAACAGGGTCACTTAATGTCACCTATCTACTAAGAGCCAGGCATGGTGGGACGTGCCTGCAATAGTAGCTCTGGGGGGGGTAAGGCAGAGAAATCAAGAGAGGCTGAGGGAAACCTAGACCCTCTTGGCAAGCCCTTGTCTCACAGAACAGTTCTCAGGAAGAGGTGGCAGAAAGAATGTGAAGAACGGGGAGGAAAGAGTGTTTTGGAATGCCATCTTCCAGATGTGCAGTGGGCTTTGCAGGCGTGACTCACAGCAACTGTCATTACCTGCACAATACTGGGCCTATCAACATACCGTCATGGGTGATAGTAAGGTCAGGGCTGGAGAGACTGCTTAGTGGTTAAGGCACTTGTCTGTGAAGCCTAAGGACCCAGGTTCGATTCCCTAGTACCACATAAGCCAGAAGTGCAAGGTGGTGCACATGTCTAGAGTTCATTTGTAGTGGCTCAAGGCCCTGATGCACCCATTCTCTCTCCAATGAACAAATATTCTTTTAAAAAAAAAAAAAGGATATCTGGGCTGGAAAGATGGCTTAGCAATAAAGGTGCTTGCCTACGAAGCTTACAGACCCATGTTCAACTCTCCAGATCCCATGTAAGCCAGACACACAAAGGTGACGCATGTGCAAGATAGTGTACACGTCTGGAGTTCTGTGTGCACGTCTGGCGTTCGACTGCAGTGGCTAGAGGCCCTGACATGCCAATTCATTCTTTCGCTCTATCTCAAGATAAATAAAAGTAGGTCTCAGCCAGGTGTGGTGGTGCACGGCTTTAATTCCAGCACTTGGCAGGGTGAGGTAGGTGGATCGCCATGAGTTCAAGGCCACCATGAGACTATATAGTGAGTTCCAGGTCAGCCTGGACTAGAGTGAGACCCAACCTTGAAAACCCACCCCCCAAAAAATACAGACAGAAAGAAAGAAAGAGAGAGAGAGAGAGAAATGAATGTCCCCGTAGTAACCAGTATTTCAAGGGAAATGATCGACATCTACATTCACCTGCTGGATCACACTAGGACCTAGTGGGGGGGGGGGGGAGCAGCTCAGCAGTGGAGTCCTGGTCTTGAGTTCACTCCCAGCACAAGTAAATAAATAAATATCCAAAATACCCAATTTAAAACAATCTGGGCAAAACAGGCTGGTGTGCCTCCCAGGCAAGACATGAAGCGCACTCAGAACCTCCAACAGGGCAGCCCAGCCTGTGTTCCACACGCAAAGGTCACTAGCATCAAGCTGTCCAGGTGGTAAAAGAGGACAGGCAGCCGCGGTCTGCGGAGGGTAGAGCTTGCAGCCAAGGCTAGGCCAGGGCTTCCCGCCCATGGACTTCCACCAAGTGCTACTTTGCAATACCGTTGGCCAAACACACTGGTCCCACAGAGCCAGTGGCTTCTTCCCCGGGGTACCCGCGTGAGTGTTTCTCACGCAGGCTCCCCTCCACGCACAATCTGTACAGAACCCAATACATCTCAAACCCCTTCCAATAAACCTCCACGTGCAGGGTCCACTAACACCACTCCACCTGCACTCCATCTAGGGACCAGGTACTGTTCACCTAGCCAGACAAGGCAGTCCCTGAAAACTCCTCCCCGTGGCTGAACCAGCCTCCACACTGTCACCAGTGCCGGGCTCGTCTCCTGCCTCCTCTCTCTGGCCTCTGCCAGACTCCTTTGAGTAAGTTGTCCTCCCTACCATAGGACTCCAGTACTGACGGGGCTTGAGAGATGGCTCAGTGGTGAAGGGACTTGCCTGCAAAGCCTAATGACCCAGATTCGATTGATTCCCCAGTATCCACGTTAAGTCAGATGTGTAGAGATGCATGCATCTAGAGTTCGTATGCAATGGCTAAAGGCCCTGGTATGCCCATTTTCTTTCTCTTTCTCTCTGCAAACAAATAAATATAAATAAAAGGGCTGGAGAGATAGATGGCTCAGCAGTTAAGTCACTTGCCTGTTAAGCCTAACAACCAGAGTGTGATTCCCCAGTACCCATGTAAAGCCAGATGCACAAAGTGGTACACGCATCTGGAGTCCATTTGCAGTGGCTGGCAGCCCTGGCATGCCCATTCTCTCTGTCTCTCTCTTCTCTCTCTCTACACTTGCAAATAAATAAATGAATAAAATACTTTAAAAAAAAATAAAAACAAGCTGGGCGTGGTGGTGCACACCTTTAATCCCAGCACTGGGGAGGCAGAGGTAGGAGGATCACCGTGAGCTCAAGGCCACCCAAAACTACATAGTGAATTCCAGGTCAGCCTGAGCTAGAGTGAGACCCTACCTTGAAAAACAAAAAGTAAATAAATAAATAAATAAATAAAAATAAAAAATAAAAACAGTCATGTGTGGTGGCACACGCCTTTTAATCTCAGCATTTGAGGGCTGAGTTAGGATGATAGCTGAGTTGGACGCCAGCCTGAGCCTACATAGTACGTTCCAGGTCAGCCTGGGCTAAAGCGAGACCCTACCTCGAAAAGCCAAACTAAATGAATAATAAAACTAAATGCTGCTACTTATGCTCCGTCCTGTCTTACAGCCACTACCGGCCAGTTCAAACAGGTCCAAGGGCACCACTGCTCCTCGGGCATCAAGCCGAATCATCTCAGCTCGGAGCATGCCACCTCCGCCATGCTCCCTGCTCTTCCTTTCTGAAAGCGTCTGGCCTTCCCAGATCCTCAAGGCCAGCTCCCTGCTGAGGTCCTAATCTTCACAGGACCCCAGGGCTGGCAGAGGCTGTGTCCTCAGCTCCCTACTGCAGCCAAAAGCTGGCCCACCTGATGTCCTTCTGGAATCTGGAGTTACATCTACCACAGTGACCAAACGTCCTGCAATTTCATTTGAAGACAGAGATCAGGTCTCAATATCAATCAATTGTAAATGTTTAGCACAACCCCTGGCCCTGAGCAAGTGCTTGCCTAATGTTTCACAAATAAATGAACAAATGAGTGACTGGATGAGAAGGCAAGAGATAAAGAAGAGTAACTGAGGAAAGTTTCTAAGCAAGAAAATCTTCTAGCTTCAAAGGGGTCAAAAGTAAAGAAAGGAGGAGAGCTAACAAGGAGTGAGGGGTGTGGGCAAACCTGTTAGAAAAACCAAGCTCTTTAGGGACTAATTTTCATATAATCAAAACAACAACAACAAAAAAAAGCATACTGAAACTGCCATCTGCAAAGATAGTAAAGATTACTTATTGGCCTCCAAGAAAATTTAAATAGGGTTGAACTTATCTGTTTTCTAGAACCTTCTGGCAGACCTACTACCAGACAAATATGCCAGACAGAACAGCGTCTGGCACAGCCTCTGCTGCCTTTGAGATGCCATGGGAAGGCCGTGGAGCACTTGGTTTGCACCCATCAAACAAGTGCCATGTCATGGAACTTGGAAAAAGCAAATCCCAAGATAATGTCTGGAATGCAACATGAGGAGATGGAATGGGCATGCTCTGGAGGCAAGCATACCTGGGTTTGAATTCCACAATCCCTCCTCCTTTGTTCACAACTTATGGGACCTGGAAGCTGTCTGCTCAGAAGGGCAGTTTCCACACGGAATAGGACAACCCCCATTCCTCTATCTGGTCCACCTCACCTGACTCCCACCCTTCACAGGAATGACCCCTGGGGCCTCTCAATCTTTTCTCTGTGGGATCTGCCTTTCCTCAAGAAGATGTGGTACAGTACCATGGCTCTCCCCTCCCCTCCCCTCCCCACCCCTCACGAGAGAGTCCGGGACACAAAAAGTTCCTGAGAGCCAGAGAGAAATAGACACCTGCATAAATTCCTCAAATTGGGATTGGCACTCAGGAATATCCTGCAGGAAAGACTTCTACAAGCTAGTCTGGGAAAAGCTGATCAGACAGGATGTACGTAAGGACCGTGCTACAAGAGCTGGGCTTGGCCCTGATGAACTGTTTGTTACCTAACGCTACACCCCAGCTGTCCCACCTGTGAGATGTCCCGCCTGTGGGCTGCTGTAAAGTTCAAACCACACAACAGAATGGCCTGCATAAACACCAGGGCTGCAAGCGCTATGCACCTGGAGGGTCCGCAAAGGGGATCAAGCAGTCACAGTGCCCAGCTTGTGAAGAGGTGGGGGGGGTCTCCTTCCTGCCTAGGGCCCAGAAGGCAGGAAGACCCAGAGGACCAGGAGGGCTATGAAGGGCCCCCACCCTCCTCCCTCAGGAATGTTGTTTGCTGACATAAGAAGCCAGGGCTTGTTTGCTTTAGCAGTATTCCAGCCCAAGCCCAGGCTGATGCTCAGCAGATAAGCAATCCAGACCAGAGAAAGGCCCAGAGGAATTTAGCACAAGAGCCCAGGGCCTGCCCCTGGGCCTTCCTTCCCCAAAGCTCAGGAAACACTGAGGCCCATGGCCTGTGGTCTTCAATGTACCCTCTACCCAGCAAAGCCTGGGTCGTCACAAAGGACACCAGCGCATCTCAAATGTTGTGCACAGTAAATATAAGTAATTTTTAAATGTTTATTTGAGTGGGAGAGGAGGGGGCAGAGGGAGAATGGGCACGCCAGGGCCTTCAGTGGCTGCAAAGGAACTCCAGAGACGTGCATCTGGCTCATACATCTGGCTTCCGTGGGTCCTGGGGACTGAACTTAGGTCCTTTGGCTTTGCAGGCAAGCACCTTAGCCGCTAAGCTATCTCCCCAGCCCAAATATAATTTTTGTCAATAAAAAGCAGTCCTTTGGTTTTTTTAAGGTACCACCAGAATTTGATGCATAGGTTCCATCCTCCTGTGTAACAGAGGGATAGGGTGGGGACTGCTCCACAAGGGGCTGCAGGTCCACTTGACCCAGGGCCTTATGGGCCATTTAGGAATGTGGACTTTATTCTCCAAACAGCGGGGGAGGGGGAGGTGACATCATCAGCTTTGTATTTTAGAGTTCACCCTCCCTGACCTCACCAAAGGGGGTGGTGGGAAGTTAGCAGTTGGAAAGTCCCTGGAACTTAGACAAGGAGGGCCCTTCCAAGCTAAGGGGGGAGCCCAACTCCCAGTCTAGGCAGAGTAGGAAGTGAAAGCAAGAAAAAGCAGGCACATGTCACCCTCTGGGGCCCCCACCCCCCAGTCAAGGCCTCCCAGGTGAGAAGCAGCCAGGCCCAGGGCTTGAGGTAGGCAGGTGTTTCCAGGACATCAGGCAGGACAGCGTGCCCAGAGCACACCAACTACACTAACTCCTAAATGAATGAATCTGGGCAGAAAGCGGAGGGCCCCTCACACCAGCATGGCATCCTGGCCTCCCAACCACCCTTCCACATTCTCCTCATCCCTCAATCTACCCACCTGAATCCAAGTCCCCAGAGTGCCCACGTCGTCCCCCTCCCCCACAAGCCACAGGCCCTTCCTCCCAGCTTCTCAGATTCTTCAAGCCCCAGGTGGCGACCCCACTCACCCAGCAGCCTTTCCCCACACCAAGTCCCGCTTTCCCTCCTCTCCCCAGGCCCAGCAGCGTCAGACTAGCCCCAGAGCCCCTGCTGCTCTGCTGATCTCCGCAGAGACCCTCCCAAAGAGCTCACAGCAGGACTGTCCCACCCCCACCCCCACCAGTCCCTCTTGCTGAAGAGTTAACTGAGCCCCAGGGTCTCCAATCAACAATGCAGTGAGAAGAATCTAAACGGTTCAAAATGCCCGAGTCAGGGAACCTGGCTGTCCAGAGTGAGTATTCCGATGGTAACCACTCCAAAGGCCTTCAGGGCCAAAGTCTTCAGGAGAAAGGAGAGGAGAGAAGAGGAAGGAGGGGAGGTGTGGGGTGGGGAAAGACAGGGTAAAGGGAAAAGGGGGCGTCAGCAACATTTTATAGCCTTGGCCCAAAGCTGAGGCCCCGCAGGCAGCAGACAGCCTGGGGCTGGGGCTACAGATAAGTCATCTGCGGCCCCTGGCTTTGCTTTTAATTGGTTCAATATTTGCACAGTGAGGTCACACGGGAGCCTCACCTGCTTGTAATGAGCTTCCACTCAGTCGCCCAGGAGAAGCTGCAAGAGAAGCCAGTGGTTCTGGGCAGGAGTGGCACCCCGCCAAGCAGAGAGGGCCAGACGGTCCCTCCCCTCGCCCCCAGGTTTGACAAGATTGACAGGAGCACCTCTGGGCTGGTGTCCTGGGCACACAGGCACCCATCACCGGTGCCCTCCCGCCGACAGCCTCTCCCAGAGCTTGCCAGCGGCAGCCCACACGCGCGGGGGCAGCCGGAGCCCATCAGACTCCTGAGCTAGCTCCCTCCCTCGGGGTCTGCTGATAGCAGGGCTTTTCTCTCCTCAAGCTTGTGAGCAGGGGTGCAGAAACCCAACACAGAAAAATAAGCATACTCAGAAGATTTAATTACATGGCCACCATCTCCCGGGAAGGCGCAGAAGGCTGTTTCCTGAGTCATGGCTGCGGAGCAGTGTGCGCGCCATCGGAAACCAGCCCAGCCCAAGGCACGCTCAGCCTGGAGCCCACCAGAACTCCAGCAGCACATACTCTTTTTTTTATTTTTTTATTTTATTTTTAATTTTTTGAATTTTTTTCGGGGGGTGGGTCAAGGTAGGGCCTCACTCTAGCTCAGGCTGGCCTGGAATTCACTCTGTAGTCTCAGGGTGGGCTTGAACTCATGGCAATCCTCCTACCTGTGCCTCCCGAGTGCTGGGATCAAAGGCGTGCACCACCACACCAGGCGAGCAGCACAGACTCTTAGTGAGGGTTATATAAACAAATTCATACTTCTTTTAGTTTTAATTTATTATTTTTGTCAGTGATGAACAATTAAACCAGAGCCTTAAGCATGCTAGGCAAATAAATAGTTTACCACTAGACTATACCTTAGGTCTCTAATGCTTTTTTAAAAACTGAATTAAGGGCTGGAGAAATGGCTTAATGGTTAAACTGCTTGCTTGCCTGCAAAGCCTAAGGACCCAGGTTTGATTCCCCAGTACCCATATTAGCCAGATGCAAAGTGGTGCATGCATCTGGAGTTTATTTGCAGTGGCCAGAAGCCCTGTTGTGCCCATTCTCTACCTGCCACCACTACCACGCCCCACCGCTCAAATAAATAAATAACTTAATTAAAAAGCCACTTAGCCGGGCATGGTGGTGCACACCTTCAATCCTAGCACCTAGGAGGCAGAGGTAGGAGGATCGCCATGAGTTCGAGGCCACCCTGAGACAACACAGTGAACTCCAGGTCAGCCTGGACTAGAGCAAGACCCTCAAAAAAACAAAAAAGAAAAGAAAAGCCACTTCCCCAAAGCAGCCTACCTGTCTCTATCCCTGCAGAACAGAAAGTTCTAGTCAGCACTGGGTCCTCACTGCCCACCATCAGTAGATGCTGGGTAGGCCTGACCTCAAGTGGCCTACAAGAGGAGGAGAGCATTTTCCCAAAGGTCCAAACTCCAGGGACCAAGTATAACAAAATCTCTGCCATTAAGTGACTAATGTTAAGCCCAGTAACCCCGTATCTATTGTCCAGATCGCCACGTTGACTACATGTGGGCTAACTTCTCCCTTCAGCAGGCCAGACAGCATCGGGTGACATAAGCTCCGGGTCACTTTACGGCACCCAGAATCAATGTCGCTGTCGTCTTCCCCCTCCACCTTACTGCCAGCTCTATCTGATTCACACTGATCTTTGTTTCTAAGACACACAAGACCGTGACAACAATCTTCCCGGACAGATGCAGTGGCCATCCTTGGAAAGACAAGAAGGTCCATCCCTGGAAAGGAGAGCAACCTTCCAAAGGGGGTTATTAACTCCTGATCTCCATGCAACATGTCTTAAGAGGAGCCAGGCTCGAGACTCTGGCAGGCTAAGTAAGCCTAGTCCTCCATCATCTCAAAGGACACTCACTTCGCCAGGTTGACCTGACCATATCACCCCAGGCACCCCAGGATGGCTTTGAGGATGGCGCAGTAGGTTGGGTGTGGACAGTCTGGCTGCTGGGCCAGTCCCACCCTCTTCTCTGTCAAGCCTAACTCAAAGAACCATAATATAAGAGAGTACAAGGCCAAGAGAACAGGACTCAGTGGTCCCCTGGATGGGCAGGCTCTCCCCCACCCCCCCAGCCCCAGCCATGGCCCCTTCTCTCAAGATGTCTGTGTCACAGCTGAGCTCAGAGTGAGTCAGTCACAGATGCTGCCCACTTCAGGGGCTTGAAGTCACATCCTGCCTAACCCAACTCAACATGATTTAGTCTACCCCAGGAATGCAGCTCTTTCCCACAAGTTTGTCAGAAACTCTACTCAGAATTTGACCATGTAATGGGCTCATTTACAAGCTGGGCTCCTGTAGCTTCAGCTCAGCTCAGACCTGCAGGAGGGAACCCCAACGTCATGACTATGAGAGGCCTCCAGAGAATCTTATCTTGGGGGCTCCCATTTCTTTTCTTTTTAAAAATATTTTTAATACTTTATTTGATAGAGACAGAGAAAAAGAGTGGGGGGGGGGTGGCTGAGAAAGAATATGTTTGCCAGAGCCTCTAGCCACTGCAACCAAGCTCCAGACACATGTGCCACCTTTTGCATCTGGCTTACATGGGTACTAGGGAATCAAACCTGAGTCCTTAGGCTTTACAGGCAAGTGCCTTAACCACTAAGCTATCACTCCAGACCCCAATTTCTTTTTTGGAAACACATACACACACACACACACGTAAAACTTTGTATCACAAATACAATCATTAGTCAATTTCATAAAATAATGTACAAATGCCATTGTAGTATATTTTATTTCACTTCTAAAAATGCTAGTTACCAACAACAACAACAAAAAAAAAAAAAACTTGTTACCACCTACTAAAGTCATTTCACAACCCACCCCGAGTCTCAATTAACAGTCTGAAAAATACCCACCAGACTTGGACTTCACTGGGCATTAGAGACTCAAACCTGTCTAGCCACTTGCGAAGTCACACCTTGAGTTAAGCCATGCAGAACTCAAGTCTAAAGCCAACAGAGAGAGATCTCTGTGGGGAGCCAACCTGGAACAGGTAAGAGGGCAACTACAGCTACCCACCCAATAACCTTGGCCCAGCCAGACACATGTATCTCACAGCATTCACATGGTTTCATCTAGCCAACCTTGACCAAGCCAAAGCAGGAATCATGGGGCCCCTCAAGCCTCAACAACAGACACGGAAGCTCATGAAGGCAAAATAGCATGCCTAAAGGCAGGCGTGGTGGTACATACCTTTAAGTCCAGCACTTGGGAGGCAGAGGAAAGGAGGACTGCCATGAGTTCAAGGTCACGCTGAAACTACATAGTGAATTCCAGGTCAGCCCGGGCTAGAGTGAAACCCTACCTCAAAAGACAGACAAACAAACAAAATGGCATGCCTAGACATGGGGACTTCTGAAACATCCTTCAAGAACGAGGAAGGTAGCCAGGCGAGGGGCAAGGTGGCGCTGCAAGTTCAAGGCCACCCTGAAACTACATAGTGAATTCCAGGTCAGCTTGAGCTAGAGTGAGACCCTACCTCAGAAAAAAGAAACAAAAGAACCAGGAAGGCAGCCAGGTTGGGGAAGAGGTGTGTAACTATGATCCAGGAATGTGGGAGGCTGAAGCAAGAGGACTGTAAATTGAAGGCCAGAGCAAAATCTTGTCTAATTAAAAATAAAAAATAAAAATAAATAAAATAGGGCTGGGAAAAAAAAACTAGGGCTGCAGAGATGGCTTAGAGGTTAAGGCGTATGCCTGCAAAGCCTAAGGACCCAGGTTCAATTCTCCAGGTCCCACATAAGCCACATGCACATGGTGGCACATGTGTCTAGAGTTCATTTGCAGTGGCTGGAGGCCTTGGCATGCCCATTCTCTCTCACTCTCCTCCCCCCCACCGTCAATAAATAAACAAATAGAAATGTTTTTAAAAAATAAAGAAGCTGGGCACGGTGGCTCACGCCTTTAATCCCAGCACTCAGGAGGCAGAGGTAGAAGGTTCACTGTGAGTTCCAGGCGACTCTGAGACTACACAGTGAATTGGAGGTCAGCCTGGGCCACAAGACCCTACCTAGAAAAAACCAAATGAATAAATATGAATCAGGAAGAAGCCCAAGACCTCTCAGGACAGAAAGAAGAGTCCAGAGTTACAGCATATTGCATGTCTCCAATCCAGCCCCAAGCTGAGGAAGACGCCCACAAAGGACCAGGGTAAAGGTCACTGTGGACCAGGGAGCACCTGGGAGCGCTTCCCACAGACACACATTCTCGAACAGGAAGCAGAGGTTGTGGGGTCTCTGGGCCAGTGGTCAAAGAACCCTTTCAAAATGTTCTGAAGTGCCAGGTGTGGTGGCGCACGCCTTTAATCCCAGCACTTGGGAGGCAGAGGTAGGAGGATCGCTGTGAGTTTGAGGCCACCCTGAGACTCCATAGTGAATTCCAGGTCAGCCTGGGCTAGAGTGAGACCCTACTTTGAAAAACCAAAAAAAAAAAAAAAATGTTCTGAAGGGCTGGAGAGATGGCTCTGTGGCTAAAGGCACTTGCTTGCAAGCCTGACAGTCCAGGTTCAATTCTCATAAAGCCAGATGCACAAAGTGATGCATGCTTCAGGAATTCATTTGCAGGGGCAGGAGGCCCCGATGTGCCCATACACACTCACTCTCACACACTCCCTCTGTCTCTCTCTCAAATAAATAAATACAAATTTTAGAAATAAATAAAATAAGATGTGCTGAAGGCTATCAACTCTTTGCCTATCATTCCAGGAGCTCAAAGACCCTGGAGAGCAGTCCACAGACTATAAGAGCCTCCTGGCTTCCAGCGGCTTACTCCCCATGCTCCAGGAAGTAGTAACCAAAACCTGAAGGGCTCATGACCCTCCTCCTAGTCCACCTTTCCATCCCTTGGTTCTATTCGCAGCTGAGTTGCACAAAGCCATCCTAAGCACAGAAGGAATTGAGAGAGGAGAGAGACACCAAACTCTCTAGAGGAGGTCAGGGCTGCATCCCAGGAAGATGATTCAAGAAGCAGCCATAGACTTAGGCCCAAGGCCACTTCCTTTTGAGAAAATAGTAACATGGAAGTCGGGCGTGGTGGTACACGCCTTTAATCCCAGCACTTGGGAGGCAGGAGGAGGAGTGAGTTCAAGGCCACTCTTGAGACTACATAGTGATTTCCAGGTCAGCCTGGGCTACAGCAAGACCCTACCTCATAAAACAACCAACCACCAAAAAACAGTACCTAAGGTGGGCGCACAGCACTTCTGAAGGCAGGCCAATCCCAGCTGTCCTTGAGCCCGCTGGCAGAAATTTCCTCCTCATGTCCTTAACCAGAAATCTGACTGCTGCTTACTTCACCACCTGTCAAGAATGACTCCTTTGCAGCCAAGGGTGATGGTGCACGCCTTTAATCCCAGCACTCAGGAGGCAGAGATAGGAGGATTGCTGTGAGTTCAAGGGCACCCTGAGACTACATAATAAATTCCAGGTCAGCCTGGGCTACATACAGTGAAATCCTACCTCAAAAGAACAAAAAAAAAAGAAAGAAAGAAAGAAAGAAAGAAAGAAAGAAAGAAAGAAAGAAAGAAAGAAAGAAAAAGAAAAAAAATTCTCCTTTGCCTGAGTTCCAAAGGGACCAAGGCTGTATGAAAGAAAAGCAGGGACCCTTCCCTAGGGACATTCAAGGTCACACCATTCTTCCTTGAGCCAAATCCTATACCCGGAGCCCCATAAACACACAGAAAGCCATGGGCACACCAAGACCTATATACATACAGATAGGTATATAAAGACCTGCATGTATACAAATGTGTACACACACACACACACACACACACACACAAGCACGCAGAGATGTGCTTACTTGTGCACACACAGACCTGTGCTCACAGATGCTCACACATGCACTTCCGAGGATGCTGGGGGTCAGAGCAACCTGGCGGTGAACCCTGCATTTGTAAGGGAATGTAGGGAGGTTATCTAATCATTCTGAATCTCTCCTTCTTCATCTGTAAAATGGGAATTACAAAGCCCACATCAAAGGACTGTGTGGCCAAGTAAATAAGAGCCACTAGACTTTGTTCTGAGCACTGTTTGATGAAGCCCCGAATGGGGGCCTGACTTGCTGTAGCGCCTGTGCCGACGGCACGCTCACTCCCCTCACTCCCGGCTCCACAGTCCTCTCCTAACCACTGCCTTCCCCGCCTCTGAGGATGCCTTAAAGCAGCAGGCACGTGGAGCACCCAGCCAGGGTCCCAGATGACAGCTGTGATGTGATCAGGAAGGAGAAAGAACACAAGTGACCCTGGTCTCCCGGTCCAAAGCAGAACTGGTCCCCTGGACTGACACTAACCCCGCCTACATGGTAGACTTCTCTTGCCAACCCCTTTGAACTTGATTCCTGTAAGATCAAGAGTGTTGGAGGGGAGGGGAGTTATCTCCCCACTGCTGCCTCTCCAGAATTTCTCAGGCCACACAGAATATCCAGGAATTTAATGAGCCTGGAGTTGTCGTGACTTCCAACTAACCACAACCAATCCGGAATGTCCCTGGTCAGTAGGGGCAGCCCGGAAGAGCCTTTGAGTCCTTTGAGTCCGGCCCCAGCACCCAGCTCTCAGGTCTGCAAGAGGATCACATTCTTCACATTCTTGTCTGAAAGCCACAAGAAAGGGGGGTTGGCGGTGCTGGGGGGAGGGGCCCCCACTCTTTCAACCTACAGATAACTACTAGAGCCTGGGACTTGCTTTCCCTATAGCAGCCCCAGCCTCTTCAAGGTACAAGACACAGCAGAGTCTGCTCACACGACAGTGTCCTCATGCCCTCGCATGCAGGGTACAGAGCTCCTAGATGGTGGGAGGCCTCGGTCAATCTTCAGGTCTCCCTCTGCATGAGGTTGGGCATTCTAGCCAGAGAAGGCAACAGCTCCCTACCTGCAGACAGACTGTGACGGGAGACAGGCCCCACACTGATGGGGCCGGGGAATGCCGCAAGTTCTGCAGGAACAAAGATGGATAATGAGGTATTTTTCCTCAGCACTTGGTACCATACATCCACCTCCTCCTCCTCACCCAGCAGAGACAGGAAACAGCACAGGGCGGAAGGCCTGGCAGTGGGCAGAAGGCAGGCTGAAAACAGCATTGTAGTGGGCTAGTGGAGGCGGCGGGCTAGATGGGGGTGAGGCTGCAAAAGCCCAGCCTCGCCGAAGAAACCAGGATGAAAACAACCCCCCCCCAACTCCCTGTCTATCTTCACCTGCTGATACCCACCTGCTGACCACTTCTGCCCCAGCTGCCTACCTTCACCTGCTGGGTACCTGAAGGGTTCATACGGAACCCCTGGTATAAGCAGCTAGCAAGGAACTGGGACTCAGGAGCCACTGTGGCAGGTATGCACAAAAGCATGCAAGTGAACAGGACCCCAACATCACTATTACCGTAGTCAGTGGTCTGAATAGCATGAGAAGGTAGGAGAAGCAGGGAGAACAGGTTCAGAAAACAAGTACTCTGGAAACTAGCACCTGAGAGAGGATCGTAGCTCTCCAGCATGCTACCCCGGCTTGGTCCTTGGAGCCTCAACGTTCCCTGCTACAAAGTGAGAATCGTGTCAGCAGCCTCCTGGGACTGTGAGGCTTCAATTCTGGTAACACGAACACAACTGCAAGCTTTATAGAGTGATGGGGGAAAATAAGACTACCAAAAAAAAAAAAAAATTTTTAAGAAAAAAGCAGCACAACCAGTTGCTATGCTGAGTAAACCACATGTAAATAAAATTCTCACAATACACAATAAAGCTGTGGGCTTAAGAGAAGGCTCAGTGGTCAAAGGCACTTCCTTGCAAAGCCTGACAAGCCGGGTCCAATTCTACAGTACCCACATAAAACCAGATGCACAAAGTGGCATCTGCAGCAGCAGGAGGCCCTAGTACAGCCCCTCTATGAAATAAGTATTTCAAATAATAAAGACGAGCTCCTCTGGGCACTAAACCGTCTGTGCTGTTTTTCCCTTTTCCTCACTCCACAGGTGAAGAAACTGAGGCACAAAGTCTAGCTAACTTGACTAAGGTCAGCGAGCTAGCAAGTGGGAGAATGGGAGTTAGGGCAGAGGCTAGAGTAGTAGATGCGCACGCTTCAAGGTCGTCGAGTGAGGTGCTGATTTGCACGAGGTCTGTTCAACCCAGGCAGGTATGAATCTGTTCTCGTTTCCCCAGCGTACCACAGGCAAGGGTGAGGCAAGACCAGAATGAGATTTACTGCAGAAGGGCACTGGGCCTCTGCGCTAGTGTGTTAAGGTGGCAGGTGGCAGGTGAGTGGTATTTGAGCAAAGCCTTCAGCAAGGCAAGCTTTACCTGTCACCGCCTAACGTTGGCCACCTCCAAGGATTTTCAGCTTAACAGGCCTGCACCAATGTTCTACTCCTCACTGGTTTAAAAAACAAAAAGCACTGTTTATGAAAGGCTGGGCAGCCTGGGAGCTCAGAGCAGGCAGTCTGGTCACTCATGGGCTATAATCAAAAGCAGAAAGGGGAGGCAGAAGTGAGGCAGAGGCCGCTGGGGAAACGGGGGGGGTGGGGGTGGGGGGGGGAGAGGGCGGGGGGGGGGGGGAGGCAACGGTAGCAGGTCTGTCCAAATACTGCTAAGCATCCTCCGTACTTCAGCTGCAACATGGGTTAGCTGGGGGAAGATGAGATTGTTCTGTTTTGTTTGAGCTGGTGTCCTTCTAAAAAGAGATTAAACCAGGTGTAATGGCACAGAGGTAGAAGGATCACTGTGGGTTCGAGGCCATCCTGAGACTACATAGTGAATTCTAGGAAAGAAAAAAAAAAAAAGAAAAGAAAAAAGAGATTAAGACAGACATGGTGAGGGTGACCATGTGGGGACTCGAGGAAGCCAACCTGCCACCTTGGAGTCCCAACCCCCAGACGTGACAATAAACTGCAGGATGGCCATTCAGCCTGTGGAGCCTCCTTACAGCTGTGCCTACAGACTCACTTACTGCCTCCCCCCCTCCACTTCTGTTCTCCTGAAGAGTGACCAGCCAGTGAGCAGACAACTGTTGGCTGGCTCCTTTATTAAATGATGTTCTCCTTTATTAAATGATGTATCTCCAAAACTGAGCATGGTGACACATCTGTAATCTTAGCACTCAGAAGGAAAAGGCAAGATCAGAAATCCAAGGTCATCCTCAGCTACACAGCCAATTCAAAGCCGGCTTAAGTTATATGAGACCCTTAAACAAAATTTTGTCTCAAACAAAAAGTAATTAAAAACAACAAAAAAGCTGGGCATGGTGGCATACACCTTTAGTCTCAGCACTTGGAAGGCAGAGGTAGGAGGATCACCATGGGTTGAAGACCACCCTGAGACGCCATAGTGAATTCCAGGTTTGCCTAAGCTAGAATGAGACGCTACCTCAAAAAAGAAATTTTTTTAAGATATATCCCCAAAACCTAGAACAATCTCTAGTATACATACAGCCAGCATTCAATACATATCTAATGAACATACAAACCGGATGAGCTAGGCGTGGTGACTCACGGCCTTTAATCCCAGCACTCGGGAGGCAGAGGTAGGAAGATCACCGTGATCAAGGACACCCTGAGTCTACATAGTGAATTCCAGGTCAGCCTGAGCTAGAGTGAGACCCTACCTCGAAAAACCAAACACTGAAAAACAAAATGAAACAAAAACAGGATGAAATGGTATTTAAACTCAGCTCCTGCAACTGAACTCACCCCATTCTAATTCCTCCTTCCACTTTCTCGCTATTCCTTGTACTCATCTCTCCCACCTCCAAGATTACACAGAAAATAATTTAAAATAATAGAAATCTAGGGATAAGCTTTGGCCTGTGAGTACCAAACTGCAGTGTAAACAGGAAACAGATTAAAAAAAGACCCACAAAGAAACCCCCCCCCCTTAACCAGCAAGGAGCATGATAACCTAACCAAGTTCTGGAACCCTCCAGTTTACATATTATTCTCATTACTAACATCAAATCACTGGGTGAAAATGAAGTTAGGCTATGGCTTAGTTGTTACTGAGTGTGTTTGGGGGGGGGAGGGGGATACTGAAAATCACAACAAACCTGAGGCCCAAGAGGCCTGGGCCTGAGGCAACTTGGAGCCCCATGCCAGAGTGGGCGCAAGGAGGTCAGCAAGGCCGATGCCAGGTCCTGCGGCATGTATGAGGCCCGCCACAGCCCCTTCTTTCCCCCAGAGGGGCAGGTGGCAGCAAGCTTTTGGCTCCCTCCCAAGCTGCAAGCTGCCTCTCCCACCCTCTTAAGAGGAAGATTTAAGACCGTCTTGGGTTGCAGCAGAGGCGAGGGGGGAGGACAAGGATGGGGGGAGTACAGAGAGGAAAGAACAGGTCCGCAAGGAAGCCATTTCTCTGTAATCAAAGGACACATCAGGACAGGAGGCCTGTGGTTTAGCTTCCAGCCGCCGCTGCACCCAACCCACCTTCTCCCTGACGCCCAGCGAACACCTCCTCACTCACGACCAGTCATGGGGCTACTCAAAAGCAGCCACTGGGATTCTGAAGCTTCCTTTTTACAACAAAACCAAATTGTTGCAACTTATTGCTCCAACTCTTACATCTGAGAGAGGCTGAGCCCCAGTAGAGGCCCAGTCACCTGGCAGTGGCATTAGGGTGTCTCCAGGCTCCACCCCCATCACTTACCCTCCCAGCAAGGGCTGCCCTGTGGACTTTGGCACCCTCACCTCCTCCAGATGGGTTTTCTGGCCCAGGTCTTATAAACTGAAGAAATACACACAGGAAATGGGTAGGGCTGAGAGACAGCAGGTGGAAGACATTCCTCCAGAGTCTAGAAAGTTTTCCCAGCTCCTGGTCCCTAAGCTTCCTCACCACTAATGACTGACAAGGTAGCTTTACCAGTTTCCCATCCACCACTCTGTTAGGCACTCATGGCAGCTGCTCCATCTCATCAGCAAACAGGCCACCCCATGTCTCCAGCCCCGTGACACAGAGGAAAGTGGCATGAGTCCTCAGGGGCTCAGGCACCTGCACTGTCATCACCTCTGCTGAGTGATCACAATGCTTTTTAAGTGCTTTTTTTTAATATATATATTTTTTAAATTTTTTTTGTTCATTTTTATTTATTTATTTGAGAGTGACAGAGAAAGAGGCACATAGGGAGAGAGAGAGAGAATGGGCACACCAGGGCTTCCCGCCACTGCAAACAAACTCCAGACGCGTGCGCCCCCTTGTGCATCTGGCTAATGTGGGTCCTGGGGAATCGAGCCTCGAACCGGGGTCCTTCGGCTTCACAGGCAAGCGCTTAACCGCTAAGCCATCTCTCCAGCCCTTTAAGTGCTTCTTAAGAGTAAATAAAACCCATGGAACTTTCTGCAATGTAAATAATGATTCTTCCCCTCTGGTGGACTGTAACATGGCCATTAAAATAACCATTGTAAGGCTGGAGAGATGGCTTAGTAGTTAAGGCACTTGCCTACAAAGCCAAAGGACTCAGGTTCAATTCCCAAGACCCTCGTAAGGTAGATGCACAAGTTGGCGCATGTGTCTGGAGTTCGTATGCTGTGGCTAGAGGCCCTGGTGCACCCATTCTCTCTATCTGCCTTTCTCTCTCTCTCTCTCAAATAAATAAATGAAACACTTAAAAATAAATAGTTTAAAAGATGAAATACCCATGGTAGGAAACTTCGGACTATATTATATTATAGTGCTACAGTTACTTATACTGTATTATAGTATTATAGCCTCATTCTGTTCATGTCCTGCAAAGTGTGTGCGTGTATTGGAAGAGAACCCAGAAAAATGCAAACAGTGGACGGGGTGAGGGACAAAATTTGTTTCTTGCCAGCTTTATTATATTTTTATTATGAACAACCCAGACTCAATTTTTCTAACTTTGAAAAGGAAATTGAAGCCGGGCGTGGTAGCGCACACCTTTAATCCCAGCACTCGGGAGGCAGAGGTAGGAGGACCGCCGAGAGTTCGAGGCCACCCTGAGACTACATAGTGAATTCCAGGTCAGCCTGGGCCAGTGAGACCCTACCTAGGGGGGTGGGGGAGGGAGGGAATTGAGTCCAACTCAATGGCATCTCCTGATACTCCATGTAACAAATCTCATCTCAAGTCCTCTGATACTGAGTATCTGCCCACCTAACCAAAGGGATCCCAGCATCCAGCCAGAGGTTAACAACCAGGGCCTGGAACCCTGCAAGGGCAATGATGCAGGCCTCCATGGGCTGACTACCATGGGCTCTGAAGGGACTGCGTTCTACCAAGAGAGAGAAGACTTCTCACCAGCCCCAGGTGAGTCACAGGGTTAGTCACCTGGCCAACCTGAATCAGCCCTGAGTAAAGCTCTGCTGTAGCTCAAGTGACTGAGCAAGGTCCCAGCCTTGCTCTCTGGACATGCCGTGCCCTGTCCTGACTTTGCAATCCTCTCAGGTGCCACCTCCTGCAGGCAGCCCTGTGCAGCTCAAGACCTGCTCCCTAGTATGAGCTGCACACCATCTGCTCCTAGAAACAGGGGTGCTTCCCTGATTCCCTCACTTCAATATTCCCAGCCCCTGCCAGGCGTGGTGGCACACACCTTTAATCCCAGCACTTGAGAGGCAGAGGCAGGAGGATCACCATGAGATTGAGGCCACCCTGAGACTACAAAGTGAATTCCAGGTCAGCCTGAGCTAGATTTTATGCATTTTATATGTATACATGTATATATTATGTTTTTCTCCCTATTCTCGGCACCCAGTCTTAGAGGAAGTTCTGAGGAGTGGTTATTGCATGAGGGTCAACGGGTAGACAGGTGAAGGAAGGAATAAAAGGGTTTAGATCACAGACATCAAGAGCGCACTAACACCAGGCCTCACCAGCAGCAGTGAAGCCCCACACTGTCATGGCTCCTTTAATGAACTCCCGGCCACCAGGGAGGGGAAAAAGCACCCACAGTGAAGGGTGCCTGCAAGGCCACACTGGGGCTAGGGCTGTGCCCCGAGTTTGAATCTCAGCAAAGCAGCCTCATCAGCAAAATGTGATATGCTTCTGCCTCGTGGGAGTAAGTGGAGAACTCATTAGCAGGAGGCCCGGTGTATAGACGTGCTCCATGAAATTTAACTGTTACTCCAAGCAGAGCTGGGACTGGACCCAGACGTCCTGATGCCCTCTCCCTTCCTCGCCATCCTCCTCCACCCACACACCACCCTTCACCCCCAGGTAATTTCAGCCTGCAGGAACCAGGCTCAAGATGCTAAGAAGTCTCCAGCCGCTCAGATAGCATGGGCCAACCTCCACATGCTGCCCCCCCATCAGAGGAGGCCTCCTTCGTAACAGGGACTGGCTCTTGAGTCTCCATCTCCAGTGAAGCCCAGAGGGACTGGCACAGTGCAGAGAACACACCACCACCTGGCTCTGAAATAATACACTTACACACACAGCTGGACGTAGCTCGGTGGTAGTGTGTGTACTAAGCAAGCGTGGTAGACGGGGAATGACGCAGCCAGGCACCAGGCTGAGGGGAAGAGGTTGGAGAAAAGGGAACCTGCTTTTGACCTCCCAGTCCAGCGAGCTCTAGGATCCCTCCACTTCGGCCCAGTTAGATTAAGTCCCACTGGCCGGTTCTTCATGCTTATCAGACAGGAAGCTGCCTTCTCCAGCCCAGTGACTTCACGTAAAACATAGGAAACTCTGTGGCTTTTGAACGTGGACAACTCTAAAGAAAGATGCCTCTACTGTTTTGTAATTTTTCTTTTTTAAATGCTTTAACCAGCCTAGATCATACAATATTGTACGGGAGTAAGGGTATACGAGGCGCAGGTCTCCCAGCACTACCTACCTCAGCATTGATGCCCTGTTCCTGCCCACTGGGGCTTCCTTTGCATTACCTTAGTCAACACCACACCTTGTTAGCAAGGGGCAGCTTTGCTGGACAGATCTAAAATCCTTAAAACTTGAATATGTATTTCCTATCATCTTAGAATAAAAGGTGTTGACATATAATGGTATAAGGGAAAAGGAAAGCGATGAAGACTGGACCATTTAAGTGCAGTTATAGTCTTTAGATATCAGGCAGCCATTACAGATGGGGAAACTGAGGCAAGCAGGAAAAAAGGTCCATCCAATCCCAAAACCCTGCTCCCTCTACCAAAGGCTTTGTACTGAACATACTACACACTAACACAGGATGTTAAGTAAGTTAAAATTACTCCAAGTCCAGACTGACTAAAGGACACCAGTGAGTGTGGCTTTCTGAATAGTCACCCTACTACCTAGCTTACTTCACAGAAAACACTGACCTAAGCTGTGGGAACTTTCAGTACAAGGTTCCCAACCAACTGGAAGTTCAGAGAAACCCAAACACCTCCCCCATTCTGTAACCTAATCACTATCCCCACTCCTACCCCCCAAAAAAGGACAAGATGAAGGGAGTGAAGGAAGATTTCTGAGGGAAGATGAAAGGCGCGAACCTGCCCATGAAAATGAAGAAAGGAACCGTGCTGTTTACGAGCACTTTCTTACATTTGGAGAAAGGCCCCGGGGGTGAAGGAAGCCGGGAGCCAGCTTTCCCACCAACTCACAGTGAGAGCTGGGCAAAGCACTCCCTACATGAAGTAAAAAAATAAATAAAACAGAATAAAATAAATTCTTCATTATACCCCAGATCCCCTTAGCGGAGACATTCTACAAGTCTACTCAAAGTTTAAGTAGGTAGAGAGGGCTCTTGCTGCTATTGATGGCTCTTCTTTTAAGCAGGGCATCATTTTGAATTAGTTAAAAAAAAAAATGCAAGAAAAACCGAGTCAGTGATGTGGCTTGGGGGCAGAGTGCTTGCCTACAGTCATCAAGGATCGACTCCCTGTACGCACACAAAAAATTTCTTTAAAAAAAAAAGTAACAGAAAGAAAAGAAAATCTAAAGAGTCAAATTCCATAAATTACAAATATACTTTTGGGTCAGTGACAATATTGTAAAAGAAAGGAATTGCCAGGCATGGTGGCACACACCTTTAATCCCAGCACCTGGGAGGCAGAGTTAGGAGGATCGCCTTGAGTTCGAGGCCACCCTGAAACTACACAGTGAATTCCAGGTCAGCATGGGCTAGAATGAAACCCTACCTTGAAAAAGAAAAGAAAGGAATTAACCTAGAGCTATCCAGATATATTAAACATACAGAGTGGCGCCCATGGGGACAAGAGGGACCTCCCTGAGAGGCCTCCTTTCCCCTTTACAAAATACCACAAGGTCTCCTGAGAGGCCACAAGGAAGTGACCTGAGTGGGAAAGATCAGCGAACTTCATCTAACAGGCCTCAGCTGCAGCCCAACCTGTCTTGCAGGAAAGCCTCACCCTTCACCCATCTGTGGTGACTTACTTCCAAGAAGGCTCTGCAAGCTCCCTCACAGCTGCAGAAGGCTTCCTAGGCATTCACAAGTGGAATGCAGACAGCCACAGAAGGACTCATCCAAGGCCAGCCAGGAGCCGTCTTCAGCTCACTGCCCAAAGCTGAATCACCCTGGATTGAGGAACTACGTAGAAGGGGGCCTGGTTAACTTCAGCAAAGCCTTCCTCAGTTCCTTTTTAAAGAGAATCGCATCATACCTAAATGAGCAGCTCTCTGTGCACCAAAAAGGGTAGGTGGGGACAAGGGGACACCCAGGGCAGGTACATTCCACATGGGCTCCAGACTTCAACCACCTGTCGGTGTGGTGGCAGGCCTATTTTAGAGCCAGGCTCATTGCATAGGCTGGGGTGTGATTCATTCCTCACGCTGCCGTGCAAGGAGCAGGGCCTGCTAACCACCCCAACAGGCTCTTCCCCAAGCTTGACTGAGCAATGGGCATGTCCAGCAGTTTCTCCAGCGCTCAGACCATCCACTGCTAACAACCCCCTTCCTTGAGAAGGAGGTCAGGGTCTCCCAAGTCACAACACCACTTTAATCAGTCTCAAGACTGGTCCTTTCCACTGTGACTATACACCAAAAAAAAAAAAAAAAAACAGGCCACATGCCTGAGTTAACAACTGAGAAAGAACAGGAAGGACCATGCTGGTGAACACAAGTGAGCATGTTAAAAAATACGGGGCTGAGGTAGGAGGATCACCATCAGTTCAGGCCAGCCTGGGCTACAGAGTGAGTTCCAGGTCAGCCTGGGCTAGCGTGAAACCCTACCACCAAAAAAAAAAAAAAAAAAGCTGGGTGTGAGAAGTAGGAGGATTGCTGGGAGTTGAAGGCCACCCCAAGACTACATAGTGAATTCCAAGTCAGCCTAGGCTAAAGTGAGACCCCACCTTAAAAAAACAAAGCTGGGAAGGGGAACCTAAGTGAAGATCTAGAATGACTAGCCTACTCCTCTGGGGTGGTGGGCTCCCCAGAACAAACGACAACGTAACTGGGAGGCAGACAAGCTGTGGGAACCCTAGTCAAAGGGTTCCCTGAAGTATCTTCCAGAAGCCCACGCAGGCTTTCTATCCTCCCACAACAAAGAGCAGCAACCATCCACCATCTCTAAGGAAGAAAAGGAATGGGTCAGAGTGGACATTCATCTAAGGAATGACTCTACTGATGGGGACTCAGGAGGAAAAAGAAAATGGGACCCAAACTATTTTAAGCACAAAGAGCAAGCCAGTCCATCCTTAAGATCCTTCACCCTAAGCCAGTTACAGTAGCACATGCCTGAATCCTATACGTGTGATTCCAGAGGGCTAAGGCAGGAGGGTGGAAAGTTTGAGGCTAGCCTGAATCTACAAAAAGACCTACAAAAGACCCTGTCTGAAACAGAAAGTGGGGAGCACAAGCAGAGGAGACATCCCAGGTTTTGCACAAATGGATTATACATACTGTGTCTTTTTTTTTTTTTTCTCCCTATCAGCACATATAGATTAGCCTTGTTTCTTTAAGGGCTGCAAGGATTTCCGCCGTACAGCTGTACCATGATTAATGTGACCTTTCTAATGGGCAGCGCACTTGCTTCCGGTCTTCTGCTCTGACAAGGCTACAGTGACTATCCTCAGACATTTCCTTTTGTACATTCAAGTTTATCTGTGGGGTGAATTCCTAGAATGTGGTGGGAAGGACCTGCTCCCACAGATACTGCCAAACTACCTTTTAAACCAAGAGCTGTGCAACGCACACCCGATCAGTAAGGTCCCACGGGGCCTTAGAAGGGGGCACTGGGAGAATTGACTCAGCTTTTGGGCTTCCCAGGCGCTCTTGTGCATGGTCATGGGCGCATGAACTGCTACCACCAGGACTTGTAAGACACATGATGCTCTCTAACAAAACCAGAGCCAGAGCTGGAAGCAAGGTCTCCAGCTACCTAGTCCCATGCTCTTTCCACACCTCCCTGCCTAGCCCACAGGAAACCATGCTTTGGGGGAGAGGGGCGGACAGCCAGTCTGAGCACCTCTGCCCAGTCCAGGGTCCTGCAATGAGTTAGTCACTCAGTACACTCTCATGGCCAACTGTGCCCACAAGCATCAGCAGGGGAGCCTCAAAACCACCGTCTCAGCAGGGCGTGGCGGCACATGGCTTTAATCCCAGCAGAGGTAGGAAGATCTCTTGTGAGTTTGAAACGGCCTGGGACTAGAGTCAGTTTCAGATCAGCCTGGGCAAGAGTGGAACTCTACCTCAAAAATGCCAAAAAACAAAAAACAAAAAAAGGAGGGGGGAGCTGGAGAAATGGCTTAGCAGTTAAGGCACTTGCCTGCAAAGCCAGAGGACCTAGGTTCAACTCCCCAGGACCTCCATAAGCCAAAAGCACAAGGTGATGCATGTGTCCAGAGTTCAATTGCAGTGGCTGGAGGCCCTTGAGCGCCTATGCTCTCTCCCTCTCTCTGCCTCTTCTTTGCGCGCGCGCGCTCTCTCTCTCTCTCTCTCTCTCTCTCAAATAAATAAAAATAAAATCTTTTTAATACCAATAAAAAAGAGCCACTGTCTTCACTTTGGCCTCCCAGTGTAGCCCACAAGCACAGCATGGTAAAACAAGACTGATTGAACTCATCAAATAAATAACACATATGTACCAGGCCCTTTATATAGCTTGTTCCTTTTAGTTCTTGCATCTAACACTGCAGAGTAGGTCTGGTGATTCCCACATTACAGATGAGGAAAGCGAGGCTCAGGAAGGTTATGTAACAAAGCCAGTGAGGCAGGGTCAAGTACTTGAACTCTATCTCCCCCGAGCTCATGTTCCTTCCCTGACCCCGCTCTTCCCAGCTTTAAAAATGAGTCCCAGGGCTCCATGCAGTCGGCTTTCACCAGAGTATCTGCACCCAGGGTCTTGGCACACCAAGGGTTAAAAACTGAGAGGCAATGACTCTCTGGGGCTGTACAAAAGGAAAATGTACTTCCTGCCCTTGCGGGCAGAGATGCTGTCTTATGTTCAGTAAATTAGGACGTTTGTTTAATTAAGAGGACACACAGATTTTGTTATTCTAAATATTTTTGGAACATGGTGCTTGGGAGGAAGCTGTCAAGGGAAGGATTTTTTTTTCCCTCCCCCTCTACTTTAGGTTTTCCTTTCTCCCCCATGCAGGAGAAGGAAAACAACATCCAGCCCCTCCTCTTCTTTTGAAATAAAGATGTCAAGCGGGTAGGGGCTGTGGTAAGTACTTTATTGAAGGATTAGCAAAAAGAGGAAGTGAGAAAGCTCAGGCCAGTCAGGTTTTTTAGCAAAACCCTACCAGGCTACACAACCTGCATTTGTGTGTGTGTGTGTGTGTGTGTGTGTGTGTGTGTGTGGTGTGTGTGTGCGCGCGCTTTTCTTCTTTTAAAGAGCTAACAAATCTTTGTTTTTGTTTTGTTTTGTTTGGGTCAAGAACAGGCAAAAGGTAGGCCGTGATTAAAATTCACCCTTCATCCTACAAGAAAGAAGTTGTCCCGTCTCCAACCCAAAATATAAAAGCCAGAAAGCCAGCATCCCACCCCTCTCTATCCCCTCCTCTCCCTCGCCCTTCTCAGCTGCCCTTCCCCCAGGGCTGGATAACTCCCCAAACAGAACTTGCCAAGGCCAGCTCCAGGGGCACCAGGTTATGCCAGCCTGTGCACTGCTAGGACCTGTGAAGTGTGATAAAGCGGAGTCCTGTGGTGTCACCCCACAGCCATCTGTGGGCACACCGGCTCTCAAATTACATTGAGCAATCCCTCAACGCTTTTAATTACTCCCCAATTACCCATCAGATGACTCTCCACTTTCCTACGCCATGTGCTTGCTGCACTGAGCTCTTCTCCGGGCAGCTTCCCTCCTTGCCCTGGACAGCAAAAGGGCCCCTCAGCCTAAGAATTCCTCAAGTCCTTTGTCTGGGGCTTGTTGGGGACACACATCACAAGCTGCCTTTTGTATCGCAGTCATTCTGCCTCTGGTGCTCCCTGAAGCCCACAAACTTCCCCAGGGCAAAGGCCTCTTCCACGAGGCCTCTGAGATCTCACAGGGTAAGGTGGCTCCCTCTCCTAGTGTGACTCACAGTACCTTTCTGGGGTCCCTGTCATCTCTACCTCACATTAGAGTCATCTACAGATTTGTCAGTTCTCCCCAAGTGTCTGTGGGCAGGGGCCATGTCTTAATTCACACCCACCCATCCCCCCCCACACACACTCATACCACCTGGCAAAGTCCCTGGCACAGAGAAGCCAGTTAAATATTTGCTCAATTACACATCTGTGTGCCCTTCCCCCCATCCCCCCTATAGCAGCCTTCTATATAAACTGACTAGTATTAATGGAGTAATTGTCTAAACAGGCCTTTGAGCAGCCTCTCTCCTTACCAAAAAGGGACTTTAAGCCACCAGGTGAGTTTATGAGCTAGGACTTAAGACAGCAGAGTCAGTAATGGCTACATTGTTACATTGCCCAAAGAGCTTAGACACTTCCTTAGCAACAGTTACTCAACAGTTACTTTGAAATCCAGTTAAACCCAGAAAACAGCTCAATGAACCAAGTCGCGACTGGGCCTCTCCACGGCCCAGAGGAGGGAGCCATCTGTCTCCAAGACCTGGGACTTCCCTGGAACCTTCTCCCTACACCGCTGGGTGGGGCCACGGCCCTCACTCATGCCTCCAACTTTGGGACAGCAGGCAAACTTGTTCTTGAGGATACAGACTCGGCTTCGGTTTGAAAAATGCAGTGGCCTGGGAGGGATGGGGATGGGGATGAAAGGGAGGGGGTGCAATTCGGCCCTGGGCGTGGCTGCAGGGCAGGACCCGGTGAGGACCCTAGCGCAGATAAGTACAGGGGTCTACAAAACTCCGCTTCTGGTGCTAACAAAGATGCGACAGCCAGGCCTGGTACTACTGGCAGGGCCAGCTTCCCCCCACCCCCCACCCCGGGGCACTCGCCCGGGTGTGCCGGCCCAGGGTGCGGTGGAATCAGGTGCATGCCTGGGCGGCCCGACCACGGCCAGCTTTCCCGGGCCTGCCTCCCTCGGGCAGCAGGAGGCAAAGGCTGGATGGGCTGGAAGAAGGGGATGGGTCTTCCCTGACCCGTGACCCCGTCGCCGGCGCCCGGTCCCCCCTCTTGCCCCAGGCTCGCACCGCACCTCTCCCCGCCCCCTCCCGGTCCCGACCGAGGACGGCCGGGCGAACGAGGAAGTGGACAGCGGAGGGCGGAAACCGAGCCGGGCTCAATGTCTGCGGCCGGATCGTCCGATTCTGACTCAGGAGGACGTCCTGACAAACTGCCGAACGGTCTCCGCCTGCTCCGTTACCTCGGTTTGCAAAATGCATGAAAACTTACAAAGGAGCCGCCGGTCCCCGGACCCCCATCCCCGTCGAGGCAGACTCCGGGACACAGCGGCCTGCACGAAGGGGTTAAAAAGTTTGCCTAACTCAGCCCTGGGCAAGGCGAGGCCGAGTTGCCGGTGCCCGGTCCTGGGAATGTGCCCAGGGCTAAGTGGAGAGAATGGCATCCCCGGAAGCGTCTCGGGGACCCGCTGGAGAGGATGCGGTGGACCCCCCCCCCACGCCGCCGCCGCAGCCCCGGAGTCGCAGCCGGCCGCGCCGAGGCCAAGAACCACATTGCCGGATCCAGACGCGGAGCGTCCCGTATCGGGTCCGTCCGCTCGGGCGCCCGGAGCTGGGCTCTCTCCACCGGCTGAGGCTCGCTCACCTGAACCTGGATGTGCCCCGGGGAACAGGCGCTGCTTCTTCCCGGAAGGTTTGCTCGGGCGGCGGCGGGGTGGGGTTGGCCGAGACGGTGGCAGCGGCGGCGGCAGCAGCAGCAGGTCGCGCTCGTTCAGCCTTCGGTGGCCGGCCCAAGGAACCGCGGGGATGTGCGCGCCACACCGCACCCAACTCGGCAGCTCGCGGCCTTCCGCCCCGCCCGTCTCACAGCCGGCGCCGGCTCGGGGAGGGGCGTGGCTCTGAAGAGCGTCCGCCCCCCGATCCCTATTCCGGCCAATCCGGTACTAGTTCAGTCTTAATGGACATTCCTCTTACGCAATGGTAAACCTGGGGGCGGAGCCTCGGAGAACGGAGGGGTGGGGCTCACGGCCCCACCCTCCCCCACCTCCACCCACCCCACCTTCCCCCGCGCTTCCTAGGCGGGAGCCCCTCCTGGTGAGGGGCGGGGACAATGGGCAAGCCCAGGTTACAGGACGATGATTGACAGGGACCGCAGCCAATCAGCAGCACACGAATGCAGGCGCTGAGAGCTCGCCCCCCCCCCCAGCCGCGGGTGGTGGTGCTGCCTGGGCCTGGCCTCGGCCGGGCGGGAACCGACTGAGTAAGGTCTGACACTCCGCCCCGCGAGCTGTTTTCCCTTCGTCCTGTCCTACCAGCAGAACAGATATGGAGTACCATATAAGGGAAAAGTGGTATTTTACATAATTGTGATGGCTGTGGGGGCGGGCATGGCCCCAGCCCTGCATTCCGTGTGGGCGTCCCGAGTTCGAGGTTGGACCCTGTCTGTTTGGAGCCGGCGCGCGGCTGTCTTCCAGCCCCCCCCCCAACCTTGGCTCGGCGGGTCCTTCTATCCCAGCACTTCTCTAAACCGAGCTTTACCTCCGTCTCATTAACTTGCACACATCCTCTCATATTTGTCACTCAGGTTTTTTTTCTTTTTTTTTTTTTTTTTTTTTTTTGGTTGGGGTGAGGTTGAGACAGGAGAATAGCATTTAAGTTTTTTGGTTGGTTTTTTTTTTGGTAGGGTCTCACTGTGACCCAGGCTGACCTGGAATTCACTGTGTATTTACAGGGTGACCTCGAACTCACACGACAATCCTCCTACCTCTGCCTCCCAGATGCTGGGATTAAAGGCGTGCGCCGCCACGCCCGGCCAAAAAGAGGATTTTTTTTTTCATTAAACAATGTATTCTTAGGGTTGCAGAGATGGCTCAGCGGTTAAAGGCACTTGCTTGCAAAGCCTGTGGGCCCTAGTTGAATTCCCCCAGTATCCACATAAAGTCAGATGCACGAAGTAGAATGTGCCTTTGGAGTTGGTTTGTAGTGGCAAGAAGCCCTGGAACACACACACACACACACACACACACACACACGCACATGCACACACGCACACACACACACAGTAAATAAAATACAATTAACTGGGTTTGCATTTGCAGTAACCAGCTAGCTGTCCACACACTGTTTACTGCCCTGATTGTAGGCACCACACTCAACACATGCTTAACTCGTATACTTGAACTCATTTCCATGTTGCATCTGTTGGTCGTGTGTGTGTGTGTGTGTGTGTGTGTGTGTGTGTGTGTGTGTTTTCCTGTGAGGATTACACAGTACATCAATGAGCACTTTAGGAGGCAAATTCACATCATAAGTCTCCTTTTAGAATATTGTTGATATCATGATGAGAATGAACTTCCCAAATGAGCTTCAGAAATTAAATTTTAAAAAAATTCTAAAGGCAAAAGAAAGCTGGACACCACGATTTTGTAACCCACGTGACAAATATGTGCTATCAGTTATATGTAAAGCAAGTTAGAAAATGCTCATATACTCCAAAATAAAAAGGCCCCAAAACAACCAGGGGTGGTAGTGCATACCAGGATGCAGGAGGCTGAGGTAGGAGGAGTTCAAGGCCAGCCTGGACTAGCACAGGCTACCACCTCAAATAAACAAACAGTTCAAAAGTGTGAAATAGGGCTGGAGAGATGGCTTAGCGGTTAAGCGCTTGCCTGTGAAGCCTAAGGATCCCGGTTCAAGGCTCAATTCCCCAGGACCCATGTTAGCCAGATGCACAAGGGGTCGCACGCATCTCGGGTTCATTTGCAGTGGCTGGAAGCCCTGGTGTGCCCATTCTCTCTCTTTCTTTCTCTCCCTCCTCCTCTCTGTCTCTTTCAAAGAAATAAGTAAAAATTTAAAAAAATTAAAAGTGTGAAATAGATATAACCAATAATTATATAAAAATTGATCTCCAGGGCTGGAGAGATGGCTTAGCGGTTAAACACTTGCCTGTGAAGCCTAAGGACCCCGGTTCGAGGCTCGGTTCCCCAGGTCTCACGTTAGCCAGATGCACAAGGGGGCGCACGCATCTGGAGTTCGTTTGCAGAGGCTGGAAGCCCTGGCGTGCCCATTCTCTCTCCCTCAATCTGTCCTTCTCTCTGTGTCTGTCACTCTCAAATAAATAAATAAATAAAAATTTTAAAAAAAAATTGATCTTCAGGACTGGAGGGATGGCTTAGCAGTTAAAGTATTTGCCTGCAAAGCCCAAGGAGCCAGGTTCAATTCCCCAGGACCCACGTTAGCCAGATGCACAAGGGGGCGCACACATCTGGAGTTCGTTTGCAGTGACTAGAGGCCCTGGCGTGCCCATTCTCTCTCTCTCTCCCTCCCTCTTTCTCTGTCAAATAAATAAATAAATAAAAATATTAAATAAAAATTGATCTTTGGTTCGCTGGAAAAGTAGCAGTGGTAGAGCATTTGCATAGAATGTGCAAGGTTCTGGGAAAGGCGAAAGAAAGGGGAAAAAAAGTCTTCACTAAGAAAAAACAGACTGGGCCTGGGCATGGTGGCAAAAACTTTTAATCCCAACACCTGGGAAGAAGAGGTAGGAGGATCACCGTGAGTTGGAGGCCACCCTGAGACTCCATAGTGAATTCCAGGTCAGCCTGAGCTAGAGGGAGACCCTCAGAAGGAGGGCAAGAAGGAAGGGAAGGAGGGAGGGAGAAGAAAGGAAAGAAAGAAGGAAGGAAGAGAAGGAGGGAGGGAGGACAAAAAGAAAAGAAAAGGCAGCTTGCCGGGCGTGGTGGCGCACGCCTTTAATCCCAGCACTCGGGAGGCAGAGGTAGGAGGATCTCCGTGAGTTCAAGGCCACCCTGAGACTACAGAGTTAATTCCAGGTCAGCCTGGACCAGAGTGAGCCCCTACCTCGAAAAACCAAAAATTAAAAAAAATAAAAAAAAAAAGAAAAGGCAGCAGACTGGGCGTGAGGAGTAGCTCAATGGTAGAGAGCTTGCCAGTACATATGCAAAGGTGTTCTACATCCTTAGTTACTACTGAATACAAAGGAAAACTGTGAGGAAGGCTGGGCATGGTGGCACACACCATTAACTTAGCACTTCGGAGGCTGAGGCAAGAGGAATCACTGCAAATCTGAGCCCATCTGGGATACATAATGAGACTCTGTCTCAAACCTGTCCCTCCACGCACAAAAAACTAAAAAAGATAAAATAAAATGTGGTGAGATGCCAGTATTCTCCAGATGGCTTACTAAAATGAAAATTAAAATGCCAAGTGCTAGCAAGGCTGGGGAGTCAGCAGAACTCCTAAACTGTGTGCAGGAGTGTTCAGACAGTAACCGCTTTGAGAAAGTGTATGAGCTGCATGTGGTAGTGCACACCAATAATCCCAGCACTTGGGAGGGAGAAACAGGAGGATCACCATGAGTTCAAGGCCATCCTGAGAGACTACATAGTGAATTCCAGGTCAGCCTGAGCTAGAGTGAGACCCTACCTCGAAAACCCCAAAAATAAACATAAAATAATAATAATTTAAAAAAAAAAGAAGGGGAGGCTAACTGGGAGGCTCAGTGGGTAAAAGCATTTGCCATGAGTTTGAAGCTAGCCTGGAACTACAGAGTGAGTTCTAGGTCAGCCTGGGCTAGAGTGAGACCCTGTCTAGGTAAAAAAGATAGTTAAAGCCGGGCGTGGTGGTGCACGCCTTTAATCCCAGCACTCAGGAGGCAGAGGTAGGAGGATTGCCATGAGTTCAAGGCCACCCTGAGATGACAGATTTAATTCCATGTCAGCCTGGACCAGAGTGAGACTCTACCTTGAAAAACCAAAAAAAAAAAAGATAGTTAAAATTGTAAAATTTGCTGGGCGTGGTGACACATGCCTTTAATCCCAGTACTCAGGAGGCAGACGTAGGAGGATCACCATGAGCTTGAGGCCACCCTGAGACTACAGAGTGAATTCCAGGTCACCCTGAGCTAAAGCGAGACCCTACCTCGAAAAACAAAAAAAAAAAAAAAAAAAAAAAAGTCACCATGAAGTCCTCTGTTCTGTATGATAACGAAAACTAATAAAACTAATATAAAGTATAAAATATGTGTGTCATAAATTTACAATTTTTTCTTGATTTTTCGAGGTAGGGTCTATATAGTTAAATCTAGATTCTTCAAATGAAGATAAAGCATGCAATATTTGTCTTTCTTTTCCCCACTGCCCTTCCTTATTCCTCCCTGCCTCTCCATGAGACCTCTTCCTCCCCCAAATAGTTCCTCTTCTACTTTCAAGTCATGTATCTATTTTTTTGTTTGTTTGTTTATTTCGAGGTAGGGTCTCACTCTAACCCAGGCTGACCTAGAATTCACTATGGAGTCTCAGGGTAGCCTCGAACTCAAGGTGATCCTCCTACCTCTGCCTCCCAAGTACTGAGATGGCGTGTGTGCCACCACGCCCGGCTTTCAAGTCATCTATCTACATGTGAATAGCCACATTACTTGTTTTCAGACAAGGTCTCATTAGCTGAGGCAAACCTTGACCTCCTGATCCTCCTGCCTCCACCTCCTCAGTGCTGGGAATGGGTATGTACTGCCGTGCCTGGATATGAGTATATATTTTAAAACCTAGATTCCACATATGAAAGAAAACATGATATTTGGTCTTCTGGTCCAGCTATTTCACCTTCCATCTCTGCCCATTTCTCTGCAGATGACACCTGGTTTATTTCAACGCTTTACCCAAAGGCTGTTCCAGTTTACATTTCCACCAGGGTACACCAAAGCTCCAAGTTATCTGGGAGGAAGGGTGTTGAGACAAGGTCTCCCTTTGGAGCCCAGGCTGGCCTAGAATTGCTGGGCGATCCTCCTGCCTCCGCTTCCTGAGTGCTGGAATTATGGGCTTGCACCACCATAACTAGCTGGGTTCAATGCATGTGTATGTGATGTAGCATATTTGTGTTATATGCAAGTATGTATGCATGTGTGTGTGCTCCAAGCACATGCATGTGAAGGCCAGAGGAGAGTCTTAAGTGTCTTTCTGTGTAGCTCGTCCATGTGTTTTCATGAGACAGGATCTCTCACTGAACCTAGAACTGCTGCCATTTCCAGTCTGACTGGCTGACAGGTGATTCTCCAGTCTCCGCTCTCACAGGCTGGGGTAACAGGCATGTGTGGCCGGCCATGCCCAGCTGTTTATGAATCAAACTCGGGGTGAACCAGGCCCTCATGCTTGTGCAGCAAGCACTCGTACCCACTGAGCCATCTCCTCTTTGATCTTGTTTTATCGTGACCATTACAATGAGTGTGAGCGCTACCTCAATGGTGTCTTTTATATTTTATTTTATTTTGGGAGGGCGAGGTTCCAGGTAGGGTTTCACTGTACTCCAGGCTGACCTGGAATTCACTATGGAGTCTCAGGGTGGCTTCGAACTCACAGTGATCCTCCTACCTCTGCTTCCTGAGTGCTGGGATTAAAGGTGTGCGCCACCACGCCCTGCTTTTTTCTTTTTTTTTTTTTTAATTTATTTGACAGAGAAAAAGGGAGAGAGAGAATGAGTGCGCCAGGGCTTCTGGCCACTGCAGACGAATTCCAGACACATGTGCCCTCTTGTGTATCTGGCTAACTTGGGTCCTGGGGAATTGAACCTGTCCTTTGGTTTTGCAGGCAAACACCTTAACCACTAACCCATCCCTCCTGACTTTTTTAAATTTAATTAAATCAACTGAGAGAAGGAGAGAGAGAGAATGGGCATGCCAGGGCCTCTAGCCACTGTAAACAACCTCCAGAGGCATGCGCCACCATGTGCATCTGGCTTATGTGGGTTCTGGGGAATTAAACCTGGGACCTTAGGCTTCACAGGCAAGTGCCTTCACTACTAAGCCATCTCTCCAGTGCCCTATTTTGTTTGTTTGTTTGTTTTGTTTTAAGATGTGCTTGGTTTTATTAAAAGTATTTTTATTTACTTATTTGAAGTGGGAGAGAGAGAAAATGAGCATGCCAGGACTCTTGCCACTGCAAACAAACTCCTGACCTGGAAGTCACTGTGTAGTCTCAGGCTGGCCTTGAACTCACAGAGATCCTCCTACCTCTGACTCCCAAGCACTGGGATTAAAGGCGTACGCCATGCCTGGCTTCAAACTGTCAGTCTTTTGGTCAGTGAGCCCCAGTTTTCACCCCCACTCCAGGACTGGGATTAAAAAAACTGAGATTTGGACCCAGATATTCTTGTGCCACCAAACTCACAAGCTATCATCTTGCCACCTTGACTGGGAAGGTAGCCCTGTATGAGCCCCGGGCGTGCCTAGGAGCCTTCATGGTATCTTCCATACAGCTCAAACTCCCGGGTTGGTGTCGCAGGCCCCCCGTTAGCGTCCATAGTCTCTGGGGAAGCCCTGCCTCTCCTTTCCCCCTGACCCCCATGGAGCCTTCTGTCCGAGTGTCAGCGGTTTACTGAACCCTGAACCCACCTATTCTACAACCTGGCCACTGTCACACCACTGTTTTCATACTTCCCCTGATGATCCCTCCACTGGACTCCCCCAAACCCCACTAGAAAGCTACCTCTCCTGCTTGACCTATGACCTGTTGGTGGCTCATCATCAAGACCCCTCCTTTGCTCTCCGGTGTCTGTCTGGGTCAGAATCCAGACTCTGCCCTGTAGTGACCCCTTGCACCTTGGTTTCCATTTGATGATCGTGCCTGCATGACTGGCTTGCTCCGAGCGCTGGAGGACTGACCAGACACATGTCAGGGGCCAGTGCAGCCAGCGCCAGTGTTCGCTGCCATCGAGATGCTGCATCTTCTTGTCTGGCCATGAGCAGTGGGCATAACCGCAGCCCAGGGACCATAAAGACGAAGGGCAGGGGAAGCTCACTGTAGGCACATTGGTGCAAGGCCCAGAGAGAGAAAATGCAGCCAGTGAGGTCGGGGGCCAGCCACATAGGGGTCTTAGCCTTATTCCTAACTTGATAGAAATGTAGTCCCAGGGCTAGGGGTAGGGGTAGAGAGATCAACAACAGTGTGCCAAGTTTAATTCCTATCTTTAAATAAACAAACCAACCATGAACTAAGAAGAAGAAAAAGGGCTGCAGAGATGGCTTAGTGGTTAAGGCGTTTACCTGCAAAGCCTAAGGACCCTCTTCCATTCTCCAAGTACCACGTAACCCAGATGCACAAAGGGGCGCATGCATATGGAGTTTGTTTGCAGTGGCTAGAGGTCCTGGCGCACCCATTCTCTCTCTCTCTCTCTCTCCTTCTCTCTGTCTCTAATAATAATAAAAAAAAAAAGGTGGGTGTGGTGGCACACACCGCCACCCTGAGACTACATAGTTAATTCTAGGTCAGTCTGGACCAGAGAGTGAGACCCTACCTCAAAAACTGCCACCCCCCCCAAAAAAAAAATAGGGCTGGAGAGATGGTTTAGGGCTAAGATGTTTGCCTGTAAAACCTAAGGACCCAAGTTTGATTCCCCAGTACACATGTAAGCCAGATGCACATCATGGCACATGGGTCTGAAATTGGTTTGCAGTGGCTAGAGGCCCCGTTCTCCCTCTCTCAGTGTCACTCTCTCTCTATCCCTCTATAAATAAATAACAATAAAAAATGTTAAAAAACAAAAAAAAAAAAAAGAGAGAAAAAGAAAAACTCCTATTATCAGGCCCTAACCCAGATCCACTGAACCCACATTGGTGGGCTGGCAAGCACCATGTGATCTACACCTAGTAAACTGAAAAGCAGCCAGCTGGGGTGTCCCACACCTGGAGTCTTTGGAAAGCAGAGGCAGGAGGATCTCTATAAGGTTGAGGCCAGCCTGGTCTACATAATGAGTTCCAGACCAGCCAGGGCACTATAGTGAGACCCTGTTTCAAAAGACAAAACAAAAACAAAATGAAAGTTTGAAAAGCACTGGGCTCAGGGGGAAGTTACCTGTGATCTTATCCTATCCCACGAGGCAGACTCCCTAAGGGCTGGGTGTAGCTCAGTGGTACATTACTTGCCTAGCATGCACAAAGTCCTGGGTTCCATCCACAGCAATGCACATACACACACACACACCATGCAAACTCTAAGCCAGGTATAGTCATACATGCTGTGATCCCAGCACTCTTGAGGCAGGAGGATGACAAGTTTGAGGCCAGCCTGGGCTACATGTGAGAACCTGTACCAAACTTCACATTCAGGAATGCCTAAGGCCTAGCATGGTTCACACCTTTAATCCCAGCACTTGGGAGGCAGAGGATGGAGGATCGCCATGACTTCGAGGCCACCCTGAGACTATATAGTGAATTCCAGATCAGCCTGGGCTACAGTGAGACCTTACCCCCCCAAAAAAAGGGGGTGCTAGAAAGATGGTTTAGTGGCTAAGGCACTTGCCTACAAAGCCTAAGGATCCAGGTTCGAATCTCTAGGTCCCATGTAAGCCAGATGCACAAGGTGATGTGTGTATCTTGAGTTCCTTTGCAGTCACTAGAAGGCCCTGGCATGCCCATTCTCTCTCTCTCTCTCTCTAACAAATGAATAAAAGTAAATATTTTATTAAAAAAAGAATCCCTAAGGAGAGATAATTAGAGCAATGGCTCAGGCAGAGTTTTGTGCACATGTCTTTTGTACCATTCATTATTCATTCAACAAGCAATCCCCAAATATCAGCTATGCACCTCCACTCCAAGGACCAGACCTCCTCCGTCCTCTGAAGGACACTCAGGGTCATTTCCCTAGCCTGCAGCCACAAACATAATCCCATGTAGTGCCCAGTCGACCACACTGTCAAACTGACTGGGCCCAGCCTGGTCTCCTGTCCTCCACACACCTGCCCTCGCCCTTGAGCCTTCCAGGGTGGGTGTCTTCTCTGGGTCCTCCCATTTGGCCCAGCACCCCCTTTTGTGCTCCCACACTACTCTGGGATCCCTTGGGTCATAGCACCCTCACCACACCAGCTTGCCCGCACCCAGATAAGGAGACCTTGAGTTTCCTGAGGGACACATCAGGGCTTTGTATGTGCTTGTATCCCTAGGACCCAACATGGAACATCACATGACCATCAGCAAGTGTTTCTACAGTGAGTGAACAAGTAAATAAGCTAAGGAAAATTAAAATAAGAATGCATGAAACCACTATACCAGTGCAGTGCCGGATAATACAATTATTCGATTGTGTATGCCCACACATGAGTGTTGGAAAACAAATTCACAGACCTGCTCCTGGAGTTTTGTGAACATATTTATTGGAATATATTTCATATCCCATGCATTTCACTCCTTTAAAGAGAACAATTCAGTCATTTTTTTTTTAGTCGATGTAGACTTGGGAAATCATTTCTACCACCTGAATCCAGACTTTTTTGTTTTTGTTTTTCGAGGCATGGTCTTGCAGTAGCTCAGGCTGACCTGGAATTCACTATGTAGTCTCAGGGTGGCCTCGAATGCTCAGCGATCCTCCTACCTTTGCCTCCTGAGCACTGGGATTAAAGGCCTGCGCCACCACACCTGGCTGAATATGAGGTTTCTTTAGAGTGATTAAAATATTCTGGAATCAGGGTCAGGTGCGGTGGTGCACACTTTTAATCCCTGCACTCAGGAGGCAAAGGTAGGAGGATCGCTGAGCGTTCGAGGCCACCCTGAGACTACATAGTGAATTCCAGGTCAGCCTGGGCTACAGTGAGACCCTACTTTGGAAAGCCAAAAAAAGAAAAAGAAAAAGAAACCTCATATTCATCAGCAGTTACTCCCCACTCCCCCAGCCTTCTCCCCCAGTGATAGATAAACATTGATCTACTTTCTCCATGGATGGATTTGCCTCTTCTAAGCATTCCATAGACATGACATCATATAATGTGTAGGCTTGGGCAGGGCCTGGCTACCTTCATCTCAATGTCTTGTGCTTGCATTCGTGTGGTGGAGACGTCAGTCTTTCATTGTTTCCTCTTGCTGAATGCTGTTCCCCTCCTGGGGATTAATCCCCTCCTGTTGTATTAATCCATTTGCCAAATCCAGTCATAACCAGCCTTCAGGAAGGTGAAGCGTGCAGGTTTTGCAACAGTGCCTCCACAAACCTCACTCCATCGTGCTTACTGCTTGAGGAGTGCTGTGTTTAGCTCCTTTTTGTTGATGAGTAAACTGAGGCCAGGGTGACCCGTTGAGACCTGTTGAAGATCACAGACTGTATTAATTGGCAGGCTCAGAATGCAACGCCCTTTCCTCTCTGCCCTTCTGCCTCCCTCCTCAAGCCAGTGTCAGTTTCATATCTCTTTCCCCGAACCCACCCTTGGTGGCATCCATATGTCCTGTAGTCACCAGGACTTGGACACAGCGGTCTGGGTGTGTGCTTGGGAGCAACTGGAGTCAAGCCTGAATCCAGTCTGGATGTACAAGCCAAAGGCCAGTCTCTTTCCAGTCTCGGTCCACACAGGCCCTCTGGAGCCCAGGTGTAGCCGAGAGAAGACCCCTTCCTCAGCCACTTCAGGAGTACTCAGCCCCACCACCCACCCTGCAGAAAAGGGGCCGCTCCCACCTGACCCAGTGCCACCCAACCCTTCCCATCACCACTTCCTCTGCCTGACCTGCCTTGCCACGCCCTTCCTCTGCAACCACAGAACGTTAAGTAAGTTCACCTCTTTTTTTTTTTTTTTTTTGGTTTTTCAAGGTAGGGTCTCACTCTGGCCCAGGCTGGAATTAACTATGAAGTCTCAAGGTGGCCTTGAACTCATGGTGATCCTCCTACCTCTGCCTCCCGAGTGCTGGGATTAAAGTGTGCGTGCGCCACCACTCTGGGCAGTTCACCTCTTTTATAGCAGTGCTCACAGCAGGGTACCATTGGCAGTTCTGGGTCTGCTCCCCCAAACTGGCAACTGCAGGCGGGAAGGTCTTGATCCCCTTACTCTCTCAGTAACTGGCACTGTGAAGGAGCTCAGTCAGTCGTGGTGGGATGAATGAATCTCCCTGTGCTTAGTAACAGTGTCAGCCATGGGTTTCCTGCCTCCATCAGCCACTGGTTCTGACAGCTGTCTTGAGAGGCGTGTCTGATCACCTCTCTACAGGAGAGCCCAGAGCCTCACAGACAGTGAGAGATTGGATCTCTTTGTTTCCCCATATACTGCCCTCCTCCTCCAAAGACAGTAAGGGTCTCCTCTAAATAGCAAGTGTCAACTTGGGGCTTTTGTTTTGTTTTGGGGATAGGGCTTCATGCAGCCTAGATTGGCCTCAAACTCACTATGTAGCCCAGGATGACTCTGAACTCTACGGTGTGATATCCTGTCTCAAAATTAAAATAAAATTAAATTTAAAATGATCGGGTCCTGAGGGCTCCACCCTCTCAAAGACTAAGGCCATTATCTGGGGAGCAGGTGAGTCACCTGGAGAGTGGGTGGTTCTGTAAGGGAGTCTGGCCTCCTCCGCTCTCTCGTGCCAACTGATGCCCTCCACGTTATGCCACAACAAGAAGGCCCTCAGGAGGTGCTGACACACTGATTTTGAAATTCCCAACTTCCGGGACTATGGGAGATATATATTTTTTAATTTTTAAAAATTATTTATTTATTTTTAGTTTTTCGAGGTACGTTCTCACTCTAGCCCAGGCTGACCTGGAATTTTCTTTCTTTATACATTTCCTAGCCTGTGGTATTCTGTTGTAGCTGCAGAAAACAGAGGAAAGTGCCATATGACCTAGAAGTTCTCAAAAGAGAGAAGACTTTAAACCCATACAAAAATTTGAATGCAACATGAATGTTCAGAGGAGCATTGTTTAGAATGGCCCCCAACGGACAACATGAATGTTCATGAACGGATGGCTGGATGGATCAAGATGGCACTTGCGCACACACCACGTGACAGTCAAAAGGAATAAAGCCAGGTGTGATGGTCCATGCCTGCAGTCCTGGAACTTGGGAGGGAGAGGCAGGAAAAGCAGGAGTTCAAGGTCATCCTTACTACATAGCAAGTTCAAGGGCAGCCTGGGCTACATGACACTCTGCTTTTTTGATTTTGTTTTGAAGCAGGGTCTCAGTCTAGTCCAGGCTGACCTGGAACTCACTCTGTAGTCCAGGCTGTCCTTGAACTCACAGTGATCCTTTTACTTTAGCCTCCCCAGTGCTGGGATTAAAGGCATTTTGCCACCATGCTGGCCTTTTTTTTTTTTTTTTTTTTTTTTTTTTTTTTTTTTTGTAAGGAGGAGCTGGGAATATAGCTTAATCAATAGAGTGCTTGCCCCGCCTAGCATACATGAAGTCCTGGGTTCAATCCCCAGCACTGCATAAACCAAGCACAGTAGATGTGCCTGTAATCCTAGAACTCAGGAAGCAGAGGCAGGAGGATGAGGAGGTCATTCTTAGCTACATAGCAAGTTTGCAACCAGCCTGGGCTACATGAGCCTCTCTCTCAATATACATAGACCTGGAAAGATGGCTTAGAGGTTAAGGCATTTGCCTGTGAAGCCTAAGGACCCAGGTTCAAGTCCCCGGTACTCACATAAAGCTAGATGCACAGTGATGCATGCATCTGGAGTTTGTTTGCAGCAGCTGGAGGACCTGGTGTGCCCATTCTCTCTCCCTCCCTCTCTCTCTCTCTCTCTCTCTCTCTTTCTCTACCTCGCTCCCTCTTTCTTTCTCACTCTCAAATAAATAAAAATAAATATTTATTAAAAAAGAACGAAGAATAAAGAAACTGTAAAGGTGGCAACATGGAGGAACTGTGAAAGAAGGATGCCACAAATCTAGTCAGGTGGTCCAGGCCTGTCACCTCAGCTACGTGGGAAGCTGGGGCAGGAGGAGTACAAGTCTGCGCTCATCCTGGAATACAGAGGGAGATGGAGACCAGCATGGGCCACTTAGTAAAACTCTATATCAAAATAAAAAGTAAAAGCCACACCAAGCATGGTGGCACACACCTTTAATCCCAGCACTCCGGAGGCAAAGGTAGGAGGATCGCTGAGAGTTCAAGGCCACCCTAAGACTACATAGTGATTTATAGGTCAGCCTGAGCTAGAGCGAGACTCTACCTTGAAAAACCAACAAAAAAAAAAGGGGGGGGGTGCTGCAGATATGGCGTAGCAGTTAAGGCGTTTGCCTACAAAACCAAAGGATCTTGGTTTGCTTTCCCAGGACCCATGTTAGCCATGGCGCATGCATCTGGAGTTTGCGGCAGCTGGAAGCCCTGGTGCTCCCATTCTCTCTCTGCCTCTTTCACTCTCTCAAATAAAAAGTAAAAATATATTTTTTTAAAAAAGCAAAAGCCGGGTATAGTGGTATATGTCTTTAATTCCAGCACCTAGGAGGCAGAGATAGGAGGATCACTGTGAGTTCAAGGCCACCCTGAGAATACAGAGTAAATACCAGGTCAACCTGGATTAGAGTGAGACCCTACCTCAAAACAAACAAACAAAATAATGATAATAATAATAAAAATAAAATAAAATAAAAAGCAAGCTGGGTGTGGTGGCACATGTCTTTAATCCTAGCACTTGAGGGAGGCAGAGGTAGGAGGATCGCCATGAGTTTGAGGCCACCTTGAGACTACATAGTGAATTTCAGGTCAACATGGGCTAGAATAAGACCATATCTTGAAAAACAAAAACAAAACAAAAAATAAAAAGAGAGCTACACATGTAATTCAGTGGTAGAGGGCTTGCCTAGCATGTGGGAGGTTCTAGGCTCAATCCTCAAGTATCGAATGAATAAATAAATAGGAAAGAAAGAAAGAAGGAAGGAAGGAACAAAGGAAGAAAGGTAGAGGAAGGGAAGAAAGAAGGGAGAGAAGAAGAGAAGAGAAGGGAAAAAGAAAGCAAAAATTAATCCTGGGACTGGAGAAGTGACTCCTGACTTTGGATCTACAGCACTCATGTAAAGGCCAGGTATGACAGAATTCACCCGTGAGATCCCAGAGCTCAGGACATGGAGCTAGAAGGATCCTTGGGGTTTGTTGGTCAGTTAATCTAACTGAATCAGTGAGCCCAGGTTCAGTGAGAAACCCTGTTTCAAAAAATAAGGTGAGGAGCTGGAGAGATGGCTTAGAGGTTAAGGTATTTGCCTGTGAAGCCTAAGAACCCAGGTTCGACCCCCCAGAACCTACGTAAAGCAGATACACAAGGTGGTGCATGCATCTGGACTTCGTTTGCAGTGGCTGGAGGCCCTGGCATGCCCATTCTTTCTCCCTCTCTCCCTCCCTCCCTCCCTCTCTCTCTCTTCCTCTTTCTCTCAAATAAATAAAATAAATACTTAAAAAAATAAGATGATGGCTGGAGAGATGGCTTAGCAGTTAAGGTGCTTGCCTGTGATGCCTAAGGACTCAGATTCGATTCCTCAGTACCCATATAAGCCAGATGTACAAGATGGCACATGTGTCTGGAGTTCATTTGCCATGGCTGGAGAACCTGGCATGCCCATTCTGCTTCTCTCTATCTGCCTCTTTCTCTGTCTCTCAAACACACACACACACACACACACACACACACACACACACACGCACACACACACATATATATATATATGCCAGGCATGATGGCCCATGCCTTTAATCCCAGCACTCAGGAGGCTAATGTGGGAAGCTCACCATGAGTTCAAGGCTAGCCTGGAATTAGAGTGAGTTCCAGGTCAGCCTAGGCTTGAGTGAGACCTTACCTCAAAAATAAAAACAGGGCTGGAGAAATGGCTTAGCAGTTAAGGTGTTTGCCTGTGAAGACAAAGGACCCAGGTTCGATTTCCCAGAACCCACTTAAGCCAGATGCACAAGGGGCACATGCATCTGGAGTTCATTTTCATTGGCTGGAGGCTCTGGCACGCCCATTGTCCTTCTCTCTCTCTCTCCTATCTACCTGTCCTATCTTTCTCTCTCTCTCTCTCTCTCTCTCTCTCTCTCTCTCTGATTGCAAATAAATAAATAGAAAAATAATAATAACAGAGCCAGGCATGGTAGCGCACGCCTTTAATCCCAGCACTGGGAAGGCAGAGGTAGGAGTATTGCCATGAGTTTGAGGCCACTCTGAGACTACATAGTGAATTCCTGGTTGGCCTAAGCTAGAGTGAAACCCTACCTCAAAAAACAAACAAACATAAAATAGAATAATAAATAATAAATATAAATAAATAAAAAACAACAGCAACAAATAAAATGTAAAATGACTTAAGAGGATGCTCAAGAACTGAGGAGACGGCTTAGCGGTTACAGTACATGCCTGCGAAGCCTAAGGATCCAGGTTCGATTCTCCAGGTCCCATGTACGCTAGATGCACATGGTGGCACGTGTGTCTGGAGTTCGTTTGCAGTGACTAGAGGCCCTGGCGCACCCCTTCTCTCTCTCTCTCTTTCTCTCTCTGCCTCTAATAAATAAATAAATAAAAACAAATCTTTAAAAACAAAAGAAAAGAGGATGCTCAGCGTTGACTTTTGGCTTCCACATGCACACATGTGCCCACACACATAAACACACATTCACACCACACGCACATACACATGCTTTCATTTCATGAAATGCCCATAAGAGGCAGAGCTATAGCCATGTGGTCCTAGTGGTTGCCAGGGCCGGGGAAGGCGGAGCAGGCAATGACTGCTGATGGGTCCGGAATCTCTTTGGGGTGATGAAAACGTTTTGGAATTAGATCATGGTGATACTTACACAACTCTGGGAATCTACTAAAAGCCACGGAATTATACCCTTTAAAGGGTGAACTTTATGGCATGTGAATTATATCTCAATAAAGCTGTGATAAAAAGAGAGAAAACAAATAAAGACGGAGTGACCTTTGCCTTTCGCCGCTCCAAAGAAACAGGTATTTGAAGGTGGGAACCAACAACCAGCCCACTCTTCCCACCCACAGGCTGTGACCCAGAGAGCGGCCTCTTCGCAGCATGACTGAGCACCTGCAGCCGTGCAAGGCATGTTTGCCTTGGTGTGGGAGTAGCCCTAGGACTGGTTTTGCTTTGAGGCTGGCTTCCAACATCTGGCCTCATACCACTTCCTGGTGGCGGAGGGCTTGCTGGGAGGACAGACTAGATCATGTGAAGCCCCATCCTGCAGGGGGAAGCCGGTGTCCCAAGGCCCTTCCATAGCCAAGGCCAGCCAGGTGGTGATGGAGTCAGGGCCCTCACGGGATCTGAGCAATCTGGAGTGGATGCAATTCAACCTCTACTGAAAAGCAGCTGGGGATCCTGGATCTGGTGTGCAAACACTTAGGTCAGAATCTTCACTCCAGCTGGGTAAAAATTAAACAAATTGCATGGGTAGAAAGCCTGGCCCACAAGGACGCAATGGTGTTTTATCATTGGGTTAAAAAAAAAAAAAAGAAAAAGTTGGGCCAGGTGTGGTGGCACACGAATGAGTTCCAGGTCAGCATGGGCTAGAGTGACCCTACCTCCAAAAACCATAAAAGAAAAAAAAAAGGGGGGGGTGTTGGGTGGACTGGGCCCCCAGCTACTCAGCTACTGTGTGATTTTAAGGTAATCACTTGATCACTCTGGACCTTAACATTTCTTCACATAACATTTCTTCACAGTGTGACTGAGGCATAGCCGTGCACAACTGTACTCTAGCAGTTGGACAGTGGAGGGTGGAGGAAGGAAGATCAGGAGTTCAAGCCTCAGTTACATAACCAGTTTGAAGCCAGTTTAGGGCTACATGAGACCTTATCTCAAAAAAAAAAAAAAAAAAAAAAAGGCCTGGGAGATAGTTCAGTGGTTAAAAAGCTAAAAAGCGCTTGCTACCTGATGGCCAGAGTTGGGATCCTCAGGACCCCACATAAAAGCTGCATGTAAGTAGTCCATGCTCTGTAATTCCATCGCACCTATGGCAATGCGAGTTGGAGTCAGGAGAATCCCAAGGCAGGCTGGCTAAGCCTGGTGTTCAGTGTGTTGGAAAACAAAAGATGGAAGAGCTGGGCGTGGTGGTGCACGCCTTTAATCCCAGCACTCGGGAGGCAGAGGTAGGAGGATTGCCATGAGTTCAAGGCCAGCCTGAGACTCCATGGTGAATTCCAGGTCAGCCTGGACTAGAGTGAATGAAGCCCTACCTCGGAAAACAAAACAAAACAAAACAAAACAAAAACCCAAGATGGAAGGTGAGGATGGACACTCTTGAAGTTGTCCTCTGACAGCCACATGCACGCCATGTAAGCATGTGTGCATACATACACCCCCCCCACACGCATAAGTGATCTCACACAATTGGTTTCATGATCAAGTAAGATGTGTGGAAAAACACCTTACAAACTTAGAGGCCTGTGTGTAGGGTTATCTTGGCTAAGAGGAAAGTGACTTGCAAGATTTGGGAGGTCAGAGGAGGCACTGAGAGATGCCTGGGCTCAAGAGGCAGTGGCACCGACCGGCCAGTAGGAAGGACGGACTGAGGAAGCACCACTCTTGCCTAAGAGAAGCGCCCCCACCTCGAAGTCTTTCCCCCACGGAAATGGATGCAAACACCCAGGGTGGTTGGGCAAGAGTGGGAGGCACCCATAAGCAAGGCACAGGGCTCGGACTATGTCTCCTTTTGAACAGGGGTGCAAAGTATCAAACTGTGGTGAGCAGGCATGCAGGGGTATGGCAGCCCAATGTCTGAATTTAAGGTGCCCCCACGGGCCTGAGATTCCTCTTCTGCCTACAGTCCCTCCCCAGTAGCTTCCCATGACTTTAGCAGGATAATAGCAGCTGACGTTTATAGAGAACACAGGAAATGCCAAGCATTTGTTGAGAACATTTCCATATAGAGTCGCCCCCGTCTCTTCAGGGTCTGCATCATGGATTCAACCACAGACTAAAAATAGCTGAAAAAAAAAAAAACAAACCCTGTCTGTATGAACATGTAGACTTTTCCCTTATTATTCTCTAAACAATGCAGTATGACAACTTTTTACATAGCATTGACATGGCCTGGGATATAATAAGTAATTTAACATGTGTGGTAGGGGTGAGGGGTGAAGCTCAGTTGGTAGAGTGCTTGCCTGGCATGCCTGGGGCTCCAGGTTTCATCCCCAGCATTGTGCAAATGGGGCACAGTGGGGCATGCCTGTAATCCCAGGACTCAGGATGGGGAGCAGAAGGACCAAGAGTTCAAGGTTATTCTTGGCTACATAATGAATTTGAGGTCCAGCCTGGGCTACATGAGACCCTGTCTCAAAAAAAAAAAGAGAAAAAGAAAATGTGGAAAAATTAAGAAGGGCTGAAGAGATGGCTTAGCGGTAAAGGCGCTTGCCTGCAAAGCCAAAGGATCCCTGTTCGATGCTCCAGGACCCACGTAAGCCAGATGCACAAGGGGGAGCACGCGTCTGGAGTTCATTTGGCTGGAGGCCCTCGTGCACCCATTCTCTCTCTCTCACTCTCTACCACTTTCTCTCTCAAACAAATAAATAAAAAAAATATATATATATATATATATTTTTTAATTTTTATTTATTTATTTATTTGAGAGTGACAGACACAGAGAGAAAGACAGATAGAGGGAGAGAGAGAGAATGGGCGCGCCAGGGCTTCCAGCCTCTGCAAACGAACTCCAGATGCGTGCGCCCCCTTGTGCATCTGGCTAACGTGGGACCTGGGGAACCGAGCCTCGAACCGGGGTCCTTAGGCTTCACAGGCAAGCGCTTAACCGCTAAGCCATCTCTCCAGCCCAAAAATATATTTTTTAAAAGCCAGATGCACAAGGTGGTGCATGTGTCTGGAGTTCGTTTACAGTGGCTGGAGGCCCTTGCGCACCCATTCTCTCCCTTTCTCTCTCTCTCTCTCTCTCAAATAAGTAAATAACAATTTAAAAAAAATGTTTTAAAAAAAGTAAAGACTGGAGATGTAGCTCAAGAGTAGATAAGTTTGAGGCCCTGAGTACAATCCCCAGTACTGCAAATAAATAGATGAAGTATGAGCCAGGCATGGTGGCACACACCTTTAATCCCAGCACTTGGGAGGCAGAGGTAGGAGGATCCCATGAGTTCGAGGCCACCTTGAGACTCCATAGTGAATTCCAGGCCAACCTGAGGTCCTGAGCTAGAGTGAGACCCTACTTAGAAGAAGAAGAAGGAGAAGGAGAAGGAGAAGGAGAAGGAGAAGAAGAAGGAGAAGAAAGAAGAAGAAAGAAGAAGAAGAAGAAAAGGAGGAAAGGAGAAAGAAGAAAGAAAAAGAAGAAAGAAGAAAGAGAGAAGGAGGAGGAGGAGGAGGAGGGGGGAGGAGGAGGAAGAGGAGGATGAGAATGGAAAAATGCATACAGGCTACATGCAAACACTGAAACTTACGTATCAAAGATTTTGTTATGTGGAGGGGTACTGGAACACATCTCCCAATTGTTGGCTCATGTAATCCTCGCAGTAGCCATGTGACCGAAATCACCTTCGAGTGGCCATGCTGCAAGGTGGATGTGACCACCTCACTTGGAGGGTAGGGACAAAGCAGGACTGAAGGTCACACCAACAAGGACAAGCGCAGGGCTTGGGCCCAGAATCAGGCTCTCTTTGCTGCCATCCTGAGCTGCCTGTCTAGAGAAGCCCAGATTGCTGGGTGTGGCTGCTAGTTACAGCTCAGTCACTGCGCAGAGAGGCCAAGCTGGCCATTCCTTTCTCACTCTCTCCTGGGTCAGTGACCAGCTGTCCAACTTGAGTCAATGTCCATTTCCTACGTGAGGACCGGACACGTGGCTGTTCCCTGTCACTGTCCTTTCAGGCAGGCACCCTTTTCTCTCAACTACCTAGTCAGGCAGACCACTCCTAAAGAGTGAATCTCTGAAAGGCTCCTGCGAAAATCTGGACGTTTGTCATATATGCACAATGCCTTCTGTGCATCTGCCTACATGAACGTACACACACACACACACACACACAGTTTTAATGTGCCCTATGGTTCACAGTATGGGCATAAAAGGTTTTACAATGAAATCTTCCCAAGTCTACCCTCCCTCCCCAGAGGGACTTTGCCCTCCCCGAGAACATAAGCACTTTACTATGCTTTCTGTCTTGCTCCAGCCGACACAGTTTACCACGAGGCCACTGGCCACGCGGGCAGAGCCGCCGGGTACTGTGCCCACTGCCCACGCCTAGGCCCCCGGGCCTCGGGCGCGCTCCACCCGCAGACAGGGCGGAGTTGCTTGAGAAAGCTCCCTACCACCCCGGGAGCCAATCGAGCGCGTGCATGCAAATTAACTCCGAGTCCCCGCCCCCTGGGGGTAACTAACCAATAGTTGCAGAGACTCAACAGGTTCCCACTTTTTTGAGGGAGCTGGCTGGGGGTCTGGCGCATCTCCGTCCAGGGAAAAGGACTTTAAACCTGCCCAGGAGCTGCAGAAACAAACAGATTGAGGAAGAAAAGCGACAACCCTGGAGTCGCAGAAACCTAGGCCGGGAAGGATGACTGGAGGACACAGCTTGACCTTGGGACTTGGCTTGCAGCCTCTCTCCGCCCTGGTTCTGCTCCCTGCAGAGCTGGCCCGGCTGCCAGGATGTCCCTTTTGTAGCCTCTGAAATCCTGTTCGCACCCCCCCACCCCCCCCGGGAACACCCTCCTAGCTCCTATGTAAGGATGGATGGGCTGGTCAAATGAAAATGCTAGAGAAGGGCTAGAGAGATGGCTTAGCGGTTAAGACACTTGGCTGTTGAACCTAAGGACCCGAGGTTCATATCCCAAGTAAGCCAGATGCACAAGCTGGTGCATACGTCTGGAGTTCATTTGCAGTGCTTGGAGTCCCTGGTGCACCCATTCTCTCCATCTGCCTCTTTCTCTCTCCAGTAAATAAATAAAATATTAAAAAGGAAAAGAAAATGCCATTGTACTTGGCAATGAAGAAATGACCTCTGGAGTTGGGGTGTAGCTCAGTGATAGCCTACCGTGGTCAATGCCCTGGGTTTGAGGAGTCCCAGCATTCTGTTGTTTTCAATTGTGTAGGGTAGGAAGATTTTTGGTTTTCGTTCATTATTTTTCTTTTTCTTTTTTTATTTATTTGACAGAGAGAGAAAGAGAGAGAGAGAGAGAGAGAGAGAGAGGGAGCGCACGCAAGCGAGCAAGCGCAAGAGAGAAAGGGGCTGGGGGCACTAGGGCCTCCAGCCATTGCAAACAAACTCCAGATGCATACGCCACCTTGTGCATCTGGCTTACGTGGGTCCATTGATTTTGCAGGCAAATGCCTGAACCACTAAGCCATCCCTCCAGCCTTGAATCTTGCTTTCTTCAATGAAGGAAGAATGATATGGGGCCAGGTGTGGTGGCGCATGCCTTTAATCCCAGCGCTTGGGAGGCAGAGGTAGGAGGATTGCTGAAAGAGTTCGAGGCCAGCCTGAGAATAGAGTGAATTCCAGGTCAGCCTGGGCTATAGTGAGACACTACCTCAAAATAAATAACAAACAAACAAACAAACAAACAAACAAACAAATGAAAAGAAGAATGATATGGGTTATTGTCAGGATTTAATAACATAGCTTCCAAAGCTCAGGGCCAGGCCACAGGCGGTAGCTTGGGCCAAGAACCAAGGGGCCTCCTGAATTTAGTTTCATGGTTTCATCATCTCTCTCTAGATGGCGCATGCCTAGCGGGGTGGTCATAAGTCTTAGATGACTCGTGACACATTTATAAACAGAAAAACATGATATCAATGTTAATTAGTGACACGGTGGCATAGTCAGGACACTGGAAAGGACATGATGTTGGCCCTGGCTTGGCCTGTTATTTGTTCTGTGACCTTGGACACTTTTTTTTTTTTTTAAATTTCAGTTGTGGACAAGTCAGCTCTCTGTCCCATGATGCATCGCCTTTGCAAGGCCCGCATGGGCATGGGCGTGGGCAAGGGGGCTTAGGGGAAATGCCCATTGTGTCCAGAGCACAATAGACTTTTATATGTTCCTAGAAACTCTTTAAATTGCCCTGGACTGTGTCCTTGTTATTCTCACCACTGGTGTTAAGAATCTACTTCACCTCCGAATTAAATGATGAGATAAAGGAAAACCTTGCTGGGCGTGGTGGCGCACGCCTTTAATCCCAGCACACAGGAGGCAGAGGTAGGAGGATCGCTGTGAGTTTGAGGGCACCCTGAGACTACGGAGTGAATTCCAGGTCAACCTGGGCTAGAGTGAGGCCCTACCTTGAGAAAAAAACAAAAAGATAAATAAATAAAATAAAGGAAAAGGAAAACCTGTGCCTGCTCCTTGAGTACCTGCTACGTGCAGGCACTTTCCCCAGAAGACTAGCAGGATATATTTTCTTTAGAAAGAAGAAGGAAAAAAAATTCATGATCATTGCATTATATTGAGGCTGGGAATACAGCTCAGTGGTAGAGCACCTGTTGGCATTCATGAGGCCCTGGTTTTGTTCCCCAGCACCACAAACAAATACACACCAAAATCCTAATATATATACTTAAAATTTTTGTTCATTTTTTATTTATTTGAGAGTGACAGAGAGAGAAAGAGGCAGATAGATAGATAGATAGAGAGAGAGAGAGAGAGAGAGAGAGAGAGAGCAAGAGAGAGAGAATGGGCACGCCAGAGCCTCCAGCTACTGCAAACAAACTCCAGACGTGTGTGCCCCTTGTGCATCTGTCTTATGTGGGTCCTGGGGAATGAACTGGGATCCTTTGGCTTTGCAGGCAAACGCCTTAACTGCTAAGGCATTTCTCCAACCCTGTTTTCTTTCTCTCCTTCCTCCTCCTCTTCTTTTTAATCTCCTTTTCTTTTCCAAAGTAGGGTCTTGCTGTAGTCCAAGCTGACCTGGAATTCACTATGTAGTTTCAGGCTGGTCTTGAAATCATGGCGATTTTCCTACCTCTGCTTCCTGAGCGCTGAAACGAAAAGTGGGTGTATCACACCCAGTTCTAGCAACTTTTTAAAAGTGTAAATACATTTAAGTACAATATAACAAATAAAAAACATATAATGAAACAAAGTGAGCTGGGCGTGGTGGCGCATGCCTTTAATCCCAGCAGTCGGGAGGCAGAGATAGGAGGATCACTGTGAGTTCGAGGCCAGCCCAGGCTAAATCAAGACGCAACTTCATAACACAAAACAAAACCAAACAACAACAACAAAAAAAAGGGAATTTTCCTCCTCATGAGTACTGTAAGGAGATCACAGGCGGAATATGATCATCTAACTTCTGCAAGTGCTGGAGTTTACTATGGAAAGCCGGAGTCATGTTTTATTCTCAAATCAACAGGGAAAGTGTCCAGACTCCATCAAAGGTCACCTCTGAACAGGGTGACATGCATTGGTGTAAACATTCTCAAAACTTGTGAAGTCACAGTCTATGGAAGGAAGTGAGCTCTAGGGTGGATTTCCCTGGGCATCAGAGGTACTCAGGGTGACTCATGCTCCCCTCTGGGATTGCCTGGCACCCCGGAAAGGACGAATGCCTCACAAAGGAGTAAGTACTCTCCCCTTACCCTAATGCCTTACATGGGCATCCTCTGTCCTGAGTCAGGCCGTCATTCACAGCCAGCCTTCTCCATTGATGCCAGGACACCTCCCGCCTCATACAAGCTTCCTGCTCCTCGTGCCCTGGAGCCCAGGGTGAGCCTGACAACTGTGCTCCACACAAGCCAAGGGAGAAAAGGAATACCAAGCTGCAGCTTTTCTCCTCTGTGCCCCGTCATAGCTTTCCTGTGTGTGGCAGTGCCCAACCAGGGTGGGCTATGTGTCACTAATGAAACAAGGGACAGAGGCTAAAGCGTGGGACATACTTGTTAACTGCCTTTCCTGGGAGCCACTTGTCCCTTCCTTCCTTCCTTCCTTCCTTCCTTCCTTCCTTCCTTCCTTCCTTCCTTCCTTCTCTCTCTCTCTCTCTCTCTCTCTCTCTCTCTCTCTCTCTCTCTCTCTTTCTTTCTTTCTTTCCTCCTTTCTTTCTTTCTTTATTTCAAGGTAGGGTCTCACTCTAGCCCAGGATGACCTGGAATTCACTATGTAGTCTCAGGGTGGCCTTGAACTCACTGAGATCCTCCTACCTCTGCCTCCCAAGTGCTGGGATTAAAGGCCCAGCTACATGTCTCTTTCTTATAGATCCTATTGGCCAGGAACCAAACAGATGCCTGTGTCCAGATCAATGGCACTTTTCTCTGTGTGAGCCACTAACCTCCCCTTTGGCTCCTCAATACTGAATTCCATCTTTGCAACAGGAAATAGCTGTGGGAAGAGATTGAGTAAAGGAAGGGTGGGGGAGGGTTAATCAAAATCAAAGATCACATGAATAAGTCATATGGAAACTTTTTTGGGCAATGGCACATCCAGAAGCCATAGATTGTTACTAGAAAATTTTCAGTGCCGGAGATGGGATACCTTTCAGTGAGTTGTTGGTCAGGGAGGTCCCTGATGCCCCCAAAACATTACAGGCCATTGCTGAGGCCCTTGGCTTCCCCCAGGAATAGATAGTAAGACCCTATTGCTGAAGACTCCACATACTTGGGCTGCAAGGCCACTGAGAAATCAAGCTGGAGCTAAGCTGATAACCTCCCTATAGACCAGCTGACAGAAAATTGGAAACTCTACACTGCATGCATTTCCATGGGAAAGAGAGAAGTCATCAGTGGAGATAAACAGTGAATACTGCAAGCCAGTAAGTTGGGCCAGCCAGGCCAAATGAGCCAATGGGTGCAATAGTGGCATATCTGTTATGGGGGAAGCCAACTGCTCTCTAATTGGACTAGAGGCCCACTCCGCAGGAGGGAATATATACATTATGCTGAAAACCTATGGCAGGGGAAGTTGTGAGCCCTAGAGGTGTAACGTCTGCTGCTGTCTGGCTAAATGCATATATTATGCTCACCAAAATGCCCCATAAACACTTTTCTTAATGTTCATACCCATATATTAATACTACTCTCACTTTTGGTTAGAGAAGCTTCTCTTTTCAGATAGCAGTGACCTTTGGAATGACTCAAAAGACACCATAGTGCTGAGAAGATGTGACAGAGGAGCAGTCAGCACTGAAACATCTCTATCATAGCTTCCAAGGCTCAGGATCCATTGCAGAAGAGGTGGCAGAAAGAATGTAAAAGCCAAAGGAAGGATACAAAGGAATGATCCTTACAGCGCACTCTTCCAGACACAAAATGGCCTGGATATCCATGACCTTGCAGTGCCTTGTACTACCTACACAAGACCAGTATAGTAGAAGGAAAAGATGATGACGTCAAAATAAAAGAGAGACTAATTGAGAGGAAGAAGAGGTATGATGGAGATTGGAGTTGCAAAGGGTAAAGTGTGTGTGGGGGGGAGGGAAATTATGGAAGTTGTCAATAATAAAAAAAAAAAAGTTAAGGGCTGAAGAGATGGCTTAGTGGTTAAAGCGTTTGCCTGCAGAGCCAAAGGATCCTGGTTTGACTCTCTAGGACCCACATAAGCCAGATGCACAATGTGGTACATACATCTGGCGTTCATTTGCAGTGGCTGGAGGCCTTGGCATGCCCATTTTCTTCCATTCTCTCTCTCTCTCTGCCTCTTTCTCTCAAATAAATAAATAGATATATACATTAAAAATTAAAAATTAAAAAAAATGAAATAGCTGGGGGCAGAGTACTGGGGTCCAGAGTCACCAATGGTCAGAAGACGAATGGTCATTTAGTTTTCCAGTTATGCCGAATATGGGATGCTGACGCTGAACTTCACGAGCTAGGGCCACCAGGAGCAAGGGGAGCCCAAGACAATGTTCTCGAGCAGCATCTTAGAGCCTTGGGGGTCTCCATTGATATCCTCCCCAGGAGCTGAGCTGGGAACCCACACGCAGTGAAGCAAGCCCACTTGCCTGGAGACACCTAGAAAGTGGAGGAACCCGCCTTAGGTGAGGGGCTTCACCTTCCAGGCAGGGTTCCTCACAGGGCTCTGTGCTGGCTGGTGTTGTGCCAGCATGTGCCAGGTCAGTGTGAGCCCTGGGCACACTTTGCTCTTGTGCCCTCGCTTCTGCTAGATACTGGTTGCTTGTGAAAACTGGAACGGCCGCATGGTAGAGTTGAGCAAACAGAAGCTGAGACAAAGGCACGGGCCAGGCAGCAAATGAAGGTCAGGTTCAAACTCAAGGAGCCTGGCTGTGAGCACTGACTAGAAGCCCACTTACTCCTGCCCTGTGCTAAGTCACATCAGGGCAGATGGGAGCCTGAGCTTCCTCTAATGATCCACGTGGCTGCTTAGAAACCAGTATCTGGGCAGGAGATGTGGCTCAGTGGGGCAGAGTGTTTGCCTAGCATGCAGGAAGCCCTGGGTTCCATCACCGGCACCGCATAAACCAAGTGCACATCTATAATCTGCAGCTGGGATTAGAGAAATGGTTTAGTTGTCAACACGCTTGCCGGCAAAGCAAAAGGACCCAGGTTCAATACCCTAGGACCAAAATAAGCCAGATGCACAAGGTAGCACATGCATCTGGAGTATGTTTGCAGTGGCTGGAGGCCCTGGCACACCCATTCTTTATCTGCCTGTTTCTCTCTCTCTGAAATAAATAAATAAAAATATAATCTGCAGCGGAAGCAGGGGCATTAGAAATTCAAGGTCACCCTCAGCTGCATAGCGAACTTGAGACCAGCTTGGAATATATGAGACCTTGTCTCACAAACAGATAAGCAAAAACCAAAGGCAATCTGTTGGTTTTGGGGGGAGTGGGTTGGGGGGGGTTTCCTGCTCTGATCACACCAGCTTTTCTGCAATGGCCTCTGCTTGATTCACTCAATGGAAGCCTTGGTGAGCAGGTCACAAAGCTGCTTCCGCTAAGAGGCAAGAAATATAGGTCTGAGAGTGAGCTCAGAACTTCTGGGCATGGGGTTTGCACATGAAAACATTGGAAGTAGACTCCAGGGCTGGAGAGATGGCTTAGTGATTAAGGAATTTGCCAGGAAAGCCAAAGGACCCAGGTTTGATTCCCCAGGACCCACGTAAACCAGATGCACAAGGTGGCGCATGTGTCTGGAGTTAGCTTACAGTGGCTTAAGGCCCTGGTGCTCCCATTCTCTCTTTCTCTCTCTCTTCTGCCTCTTTCTCTCTTGCTTTCTTAAATAAATACATATATTTTTTTTTAAAAAAAGCTGGGCTTGGTGGCTCATGCCTTTAATCATAGCACTTGGGAGGCAGAGATAGGAGTATCATCATGAATTCAAGACCACCCTGAGACTACAGAGTGAATTCCAGGTCAGCCTGAGCTAGAGTGAGACCCTACCTCAAAAAAAAAAAAAAGAAAAAAGACTCCAAAGAGATAGTGTATACCCACACTCACACTCACATGAGCCACAAGGTGGGAGGCAAGTAAGATTCACGGAAAAATGAATGAATGAACAAAATGTGGTCTTCATTTCATTTATTATTATTATTTTTGGCTTTGAAAATATAATTTAATCATAGATTTATGTTACCTGACTTATTTGTTTTATATTTTTGGTAAAATTTTAAATTACCGAAGAGAATAAATCCAATCAGTGTATATGAGAGACACAGGCTTTTGTCATGAATTACATACCAGCCTGAGTTGAGGATGCAGAAAGGCATGTAAGTGGGTTACAGCAGGTAGATAGGGATTGTTGTGAATCACAAGTCTCAGCCATTACAAAGATGTTCAACTTCAAATTTTCACTGTTCCAACTGTATTTTAAAACCGCTGTCTATGAAATATAGTAACATGCTTGAGTCTGTCCTGAGGCTAACACTTTGTTCCCTAAAGCCAAAGAAGGCAGTTGACACCAAGGACACTCAAAACTCATCAAAGCAGAAACTCAGAGGCTGCAGAGAGCTCAGCACTAAAACAGACTTATAACACATCCACCAAGGCTCACGGAACATGCAGAAGAGGGGATGGAATGCTTTTAAGAACCTTAGTATGGGAAAGGAGTACTCTGAGGCACTACCGCCTCCCACAGAGTCTATGGGTGTGAGGAAGAGGGAATATGAGTTGATAACATGTGCGAAATAAGACCAACACACAAGTTATTTGTACCATAAAGCTCATAATTAATTTAAAAATAAGATAATAATAAAAGAATCTTGCACAACAAAAAGTGCAATAATCTTTTTTTCTCAATTTTTATTAACATTTTCCATGATTATAAAAAATATCCCATGGTAATACCCTCCCTCCCCCCCCCACTTTCCCTTTTGACATTCCATTCTCCATCATATCCCCTCCCCATCTCAATCATTGTACTTATATATATACAATACCAGCCTATTAAGTGCCCTCCTCCCTTTCTTTATTATTATTTTTAAATTATTATTAATTTTTTTTTTGTCAAGGCAAGGTATCACTCTAGCCCAGGCTGACCTGGAACTCATTCTATAGCCCCAGGCTAGCCTCAAAGTCTCAGTAAACTTGTTATTAGCTAAGGATAATCTTGAACTCCTCCTCCTGCCTCTGCCACCCAAGAGCCAGAATTACAAGTATGTGCCACCATAATGCTCACACGGGCAACAACATGAATGAACTTTGAAGCCATTGTGCTAAGTGAAATAAGCCAGTCACAAAAAGACACATACAATGATTATTCCACTTAGAAGAGGTTCCTAGAACAGCCAAAACCTCCCCAGGACTCAAGAGGCGGAAGCAAGGGGATGGTTGTAACTTTGAGGACAGCCAGGGATACAGAGGAAGACCCTGCCTCAAAAACCAGGCCTTGTATGGTGGCGCATGCCTTTAACTCCCAGGAGGCAGAGGTAGGAGGATCGCCATAGGTTAGAGGCCACTCTGAGACTACATAGTGAATTTCGTGTCAGCCTGGGCTAGAGTGAGATCCTACCTCGAAAACCCAAAAAGAAATAAAATTTAAATAGTCAAAATCACAGAGACAGCCCATAGCATGGGGGTCCTGGGGTTGGGGAGCTGTTGTTTCATGCACACTGAGTTTCAGTTTCCGAAGCTGAAAAGATTTCTGGAGATGGCTGGTGTTGAAATTACTCAGCTCTGTTAAACAATGCTAATTTCACAGACCATCAAAACAATTAAAGATGGTGAAATGTTTGTTTTGAGACAAAGTCTTTCTGTTTAGTTCAAGCTGTTCTTGAAGTTGTGATCTTCTTGCCTCCACCTTCTGAGTGCCAGGAAGACCACTAATTAATTAAGTTTTTTGGCTTTTCCAGGTAGGGTCTTACTCTAGCTCAGGCTGATCTATGTAGTTTCAAGGTGGCCTCTAACTCATGGCGATCCTCCTACCTCTGCCTCCCGAGTGCTGTGATTAAAGGTGTGCTCCACTACACCAGTTTATTTATTATTTTATCTTTACTTTATTTATTTGAGGGAGGGAGGGAGAGAGAGAGAGAGAGAGTTAGAATGGGCACACCAGGGCCTCCAGCTACTGCAAATGAACTCCAGATGCATGCGCCACCTTGTGCATCTGGTTTATGTAGGTCTTGGGGAATCGAGCCTCAAAATGGGCTCCTTAGGCTTCACAGGCAAATGCTTAACCACTAAGCCATCTCTCCAGCCCTTATTTATTATTTTAATATGTGTTTGTTAGTGATGTGTATGTGTTCATGTATGTGTGAGTATGGGTACATACACACATCGCACAGCGTGCACGTGGATATTAAAAATGACTTTTTTTTCCCTTGGTTTTTCGAGGTAGGGTCTCACTTTAGCTCAAGCTGACCAGGAATTCACTATGTAGTCTCTGAGTGGCCTTGAACTCTCAGTGATCCTCCTACCTCTGCCTCCTGAGTGCTGGGGTTAAAGGTGTGCCCCACTATGCCTGGCTCTTTTAATGTTTTTTAAATTTTTACTTATTTATTTTCAAGCAGAGAGAGAGAGAGAGAGAGAATGGACGCACCAGGGCTTCCTTCAGTGGCTGCAAATGAACTCTAGATGCATGTGCCACTGTGCATCTGGCTCTACGTGGGTACTGGAGAATCAAACTTGGGTCATTTGCCTTTGCAGGCAAAGGCCTTAGCCGCTGAGCCATCTCTCCAGCCCGACCTTGAACTTCTTCTTCTTCTTCTTATTGACAAATTCCATAAATATAGAGAATAAACCATGATAATTCCCTTCCCCCATTTCCCCTTCACAATTCCACTCTCCATTGTATCCCCTCCCCTTCAATCAGTCTCTTTTATTTTGATGTCATCATCTTTTCCTCCTATGATGAGGGTCTTGTGTGTGCCAGGGACTGCAAGATCATGGATATCCAGGCCATTTGTGTCTGGAAGAGTGCGTTGTAAGGAGTCCTACCCTTCCTTTGGCTCTTACATTCTTCCCACCACCTCTTCCGCCATGGACCCTGAGCCTTGGAAGGTGTGATAGAGATGTTTCAGTGCTGAGCACTCCTCTGTCACTTCTCAGCACTATGGTGTCTTTTGAGTCATCCCAAGGTCACCACCATCTGAAAGGAGAAGCTTCTCTAACCAAAAGTGAGTGTAGCATTCATTATGGGTATGAACATTAAAAGAAGTGCTTACCAGGCAGCTTGGTGAGCACAGTACATACATTTAGCCAGACACCAGCAGGCGTTACACTCCTAGGGCTCATGACTTCCCCAATAATAAGTTTTCAGCCTTGGGCATATATTCCCTCCTGTGGAGCGGATGTCCAGTCCGAATGCCGCTATTGCACCCATTGGCTCATTTGGCCTGGCTGGCCCAACTTAAGGCTTGCAATGTCCACTGTTGTTGATTTCCACTTCTCCCGTTCCTATGGAGCTGCATGCAGTGTAGCTTTTTCCAGCTTTGTCAGCTGCCTACCTTGAACTTCTGATCCTCCTGCCTTTACCTTCCAAGTGTTGGGATTATATATGTGCACCACCAAGTCCAGTTTTACACCGTGCTGGGGACTGAACACAGAGCTTCATGTATGCTAGGCAAACACTCCACCAACTGAGCCACATCCTCAGCCACTTCATTCTTTTTGTTTGTTTGTTTGTTTGGTTTTGGTTTTGGAGGTAGGGTCTCACTCTAGCCTGGGCTGACATGGAATTCACTATGTAGTATAAGGGTGGCCTCGAACTCATGGCAATCCTCTACCTCTGCCTCCGAAGTACTGGGATTAAAGGCTTGCGCCACTATACCCGGCTAATGCTCTAACTTTTGATTACAGAAACTTCTCTTTTCAGATGGTAACTACTAAGGAGAGTCAAAACTCATCAAAATGCTGAAAAAGTGACAGAAGAGTGTTCAGCACTACATGGGGTATCTCTACCACACTCTTCAAATTCAAGGACTATAGAGAAGGGGTGGTGGAAAGAATTTAAGAGCCAAAGAATGGGGAGGAGGGCTTTGGAATGCTATCTTGCAGACATAAAGTGGCCCTGACATTCATGACCTCACAGTAGCCATGGTTACCTGCACAAGACCTGCATAATACGGGTCTAATCAATATGTTGTGGATGATGGAAGAGGTCAAGAATGCAAACTTAAAAGATGACATCAAGGGCTGGAGAGATAGCTTAGCTGTTAAGGCATTTGCCTGCAAAGCCAAACAACCTTAGTTCAATTCCCCAGGACCTATGTAAGCCAGATGCACAAGGTGGTATATGCATCTGGAGTTCATTTGCAGTGGCTGAAAGCCCTGGCATGCCCATTCTCTCTCTCTCTCTCTGCCTCTTTCCCTCTCTCAAATAAATAAATATAAATAAAATATTTTAAAATAGATAAATAAATAAAAAGTAAAAAAGGAGGGGCCGGGTGTGGCGGCACTCCGTAGGCCGTGGTTGGAGGATCACTGTGAGTTTGAGGCCAGCCTGAGACTCCACAGTGAATTCCAGATCAGCCTGGGCTAGAGTGAGACCCTACCTCAACTATCCCCCAAGGAAAAAAAACACAGTAGGAGTGGAGGCCAGATGTGGTGGTGTACGCCTTTAATCCCAGCACTCAGGAGGCAGAAGTAGGAGGATCGCCATGAGTTCGAGGCCACCCTGAGACTCCACAGTTAATTCCAGGTCAGCCTGAACTAGAGTGAGTCCCTACCTCCAAAAACAAAACAACAACAACAATGACAAAGCGGGAGTGAGGAGTGAACCAGCCAACCAGGACTTTCATCCCCGCACCCGTATGCCGCCGCCTGACTTCAGGCCAGCTATTGTTCCTCTGTGTGCAAGCATGTCCTGTCTGTCCTGCTCATCTCAGGGGAGGTCAGGACTGAGAGGCAGAATGGAAGTGACATCCTACATGTTTTCCCTTTCTTCTTCCGGGGTCACCGCCCTGGAAGTCCCTTCCCAGCCATTGTTGGTCTTGAAGGACCAGAGACCGCTGCCTCCAAGGACCGCGGCTGCTGGCCACGTGACCAGGATGGAAGTCCTCGACAAAAGGCCACCCGAGCCCCTCGTGCTGGCGGAAGAGCCTTTGCTCTCCATCCAGAGCCGCAGCTGGGAGTCAGGGAGATGCCCAGAGAGATAAATAAAGAGGGAGCAAAAAAATAAAACCAAAAGTGTGTTTACTCTGAGACGAGAACACACTGTCACACGCTGACCGCAGGGACTTGCTACAGAAGCCACATGCCTGGGGATGTTCCGGAATGTCATAAATTATAAGGGCAAGCAAAGACTCCTGGGGACCAGACCAGGCCTTGGAGATAGGACCAGGACTCTGCCTTAAGATACCCCTCCTGCCTGTGAAGCCTAAAGACCAGGGTTAGATTCCCCAGGACCCACATAAGCCAGATGCACAAGGGGGCACATGTGTCTGGAGTTCGTATATAGTGGCTAGAGGCCCTGGCATGCCCATTCTCTCTTTTTCTCTATCTGTCTCTTCCTCTCTCATAAGTAAATAAATAAAATATTAAAAAATACAAAAAGATACCCCTCCTGATGTTCTGGGAAGCTAATGATCAGGAACCCTTCCTTAACTCTCATACTGGGCCTCAGAAAGCCTGATGCTCCAGGATGCCCAAGGCCTCTATTCACTGGCTCTTCCTGCCTCTGCCCCCTGGCACACCTTTCATGTCCTCCTCAGTCTAACAGCAGCTCAGGCGCTTCTTCCCAGCCCAGCCCCGCCTTCCTGGCCATCGCTGTAGTTCTCTCATGCCCCGGAGCAATCTGCTTGTCTCCCCACGGAGTCATGAGCACTTAAGGTCAGTATCGTGTCTCGGTCAGCAATGTGGATTGGGAGCCAAGCTGTCCTGTTTGGATCCCAGTGTCCCAGCTGGATGACCTTGAGTGACATCACTTATCTTCTGGGCATCTGTCCCTCCCTCTGTCTCTGTAAGATGGGACAGTGATAACAGTCTCTGTCCTACAGAGACCCCTCTTGTCCCTCCATGGGTCTATCCCAGTCACGAGTTCTGGCACTGGGGATATAACCACAGTATGGTTTGGGGGTGGGGGGTCACTTGGTCAAGGGTGAGGCAGACCTGACCAGAAACTCCACTTATCCCCACAACCTTCAGGAGCCTCTACTCTGGCTGCCACATGATCCATGGGGACACTTGGGGTGTTTTAGAAACAGTGTTAATTCGGAAGCAGCAGAGTCTACAGTCCTTGGGCACGGGGTTGGGGGGGGGGCTGGGTCATAAGGTAGTGAGGCGCTAGTCCAGGAGAACCTGCGTCTTCACATTGAAGGCGTCCTGTCTGTCCACGGGGATGAGTGTACGCACTGGCGAGGGGCGAAGACTCAGTTTTAGTGATTCAGGTTAAACTCTGAAAAGAAAAAGAAAAGAGGTTACACTCTGTTTAAGCTCAAATTCTCCAACTGACACAGATCAAAGGAGAAGTTAGTATATTTCCCTGCTACAGTGTTTCTTTTTGGGGGGCGGGGCTGGGGGATTTGAGATAGGGTCTCACTCTAGCCCAGGCTGACCTGGAATTCACTATGTAGTCCCAGGGTGGCCTCGAATTCACGGCGATCCTCCTACCTCTGCCTCCCGAGTGCTGGGATTAAAGGTGTGCATGTTTCTTTTCTAAGGACATCATGACCAACTGAATAGCCAACAGAACACATCTCTGCCACTTTATATATATATTTTAACATCTTGTCTCTTTAAATTTTTAAAAATTTATGTGTGGGAACACTCTAGGGTCTCTTAGCATTACAAATAAATGCCTGTCTGGCTTTACTTGGGTGGCTATGGAATTAAACCTGGGTCCTTAGGCTTTGCAAGCAAGCACCTTAACTACTAAGTCATCTCTCTATCCCCCACTTTTTTTTTTGTTTGGTGTTTTTGAGGTAGGGTCTCACTCTAGCCCAGGCTGACCTGGGATTCACTGTGGAGTGTCAGGATGGCTTCGAACTCATGGTGATCCTCCTACCTCTGCCTCCCGAGTGCTGGGATTAAAGGTATGTGTCCCCGTGCCCGGCTTCCCCCACTTTTTAAAAAAACATCTTTTCTCTTTAATTAAAAAGAAAAATTTTGCGTGTGTTTGAGTGTGTGCGCGCACGTGCGCGTGCCAAGGGCATTGCAAATGAATGTCTGTCTGACTTTACATGGGTGGCTGGGGAATTGAACCTGGGCCAGTAGGCTTTGCAAGCAAGTGTGTCTCTCTGCCACTTTAAATGGATTTAAGTGAGTTGATCTATGAAATCCCACCCACTACACTATCAGCCCATAGACACGTCTGTCATGACCATTCCTCTTCCTGTCCCCAATGCTGACAGCAGGCGGGCGCTCAGTAGACAAGTACAGGATGGGTGAGGGAACAGTGCCTGACCCGGGGGCTGCTGGGGACCCCTTTGGGAACAAGTTGACTGCGTGACTCAGACAAGACTGAATGCTGGATAATCCAACACGGGCTGTCCATGTGGAAACAAGGCACTCGGGAAAGAACTCCCTGGAAAATAAAAATCCAGATGTGATAGGCTGGTTTGAGACCACTAAGCAAAGTCCAAAATGGAGCTTTCAGATTTCCCAACACAGAACAGAGGTATGACCAGAGCAGAGGTGGTGCCTCTCAGGTTATTTTATTTATTTATCTATTTATTTATTTTTGGTTTTTCAAGGTAGAGTCTCGCTCTAGTCTGGGCTGAGCTGGAATTCACTATGTATTCTCAGGGTGGCCTCAAACTCACAGTGGTCCTCCTACCTCTGCCTCCAGAGTACTGGGGATTAAAGGTGTGTGCCACCGTGCCCAGCCAGGTCTTGTTTTGAGCCAGGGTCTCTTTTCATTAATTATTTATTTGTAAGAAGAGAGAGAGAGTGAGAGAATGGGAATGGGTGCACCAGGGTCTCTTGCCACTGCAAATGAATTCCAGACGTATGTGCCACTTTGTGCATCATGCCAGAGTCTCTTGACTGAGTCTGGAGCTGGCAGGGCTCTGCTCCCCTTAGGGACTGGGGTGACAGGCAGGTGTGGCCACACCCAGCTACTTATGTGGCATCGGGAGATTCAAAGCCTGGCAGTCTCAGGCTCTCAGGCCCTCATACTTTCACAGGAAATGCACTGAGCCATTTTTTTCCAGCTCCTTTTGTTTTTTTGGAAGCAGGGTCTTACTCTATCTTAGGCTGACCTGGAACTCACAGTGATCCTCCCTTCTGATTGCTGGGATCAGAGACCTGAGCAACCATACTGTTTCCTTTTTCTTCCTTCCTTCTTTCCTTCCTTTTTTCCTTGGTTCTTTCTTTTTAATTATTTATCTGTGAGTATGTGTGTATGGGCACATCAGGTCTTCTTGCCACTGCAAATGAATGACCTCCTGACTTTATGTGGATTGCCAGAAGGCTTTGTATGCCTTTAACTGCTGAGCCATCTCCCCAGTCCCTGGCTTTTCTTATTTATTTATTTTGTTTTTTTAATCTTCTTAAATTTTTTATAAGCAGAGGGAGAGATAGAGATAGAGATAGATAGAGAGAGAGAGAGAGAGAGAGAGAGAGAGAAAGAAAGAAGGGGGTAGACCATTCCAGATACATGCACCACTGCATCTGGCTTTATATAGGTACTAGGGAATTGAACCTGGGTCCTTTGGCTTTGTAGGCAAGCACCTCAACCACTCAGCAATCTTCCCAGCCCTTACTTGTTTTGCCTTTTAAAAATATTTTATTTAGGGCTGGAGAGATGGCTTAGTGGTTAAGCGCTTGTCTGTGAAGCCTAAGGACCCCGGTTCGAGGCTCGATTCCCCAGGACCCACGTTAGCCAGATGCACAAGGGGGCGCATGCATCTGGAATTTGTCTGCAGTGGCTGGAGGCCCTGGCACACCCATTTTCTCTCTCTCTCTCTCTCTCTCTCTCTCTCTCTCTCTCTCTCTCTCTCTCTTTCTGACTCATTCTCTGTCTGTTGCTCTCAAATAAATAAATAAAAATAAACCAAAAAAATTAAAAAAATATTTTATTTAGTTATTTATGTGAGAGAGTGAGAAAAAGAAGCAGATAAAGAAAGAGTGGGCATTCCAGGAGCTCTAGCCACTGCAAATAAACTCCAGACGCATGTGTCACTTTGCGCATCTGGCTTTACCTGGGTACTGGGGAATCAAACTCTGATTCTTAGGCTTTGCAGGCAAGCATCTTAACCACTGAGCCATCTCTCCATCCCTTATTCTGTTTTTACTTTGAGGTAGGGCCTTACTCTAGCCCAAGCTGATCTGGCATGCACTCTGTAGTCCCATACTGGCCTTGAACTCACACTGATCCTCTTACCTCTGCCTCCGGAGTGCTGGGATTTAAGGTGTGCACCACCATGCCTGACTTTGATTTTCTTTCTTTTTTTTTTTTTTTTTACATTCCTTTCAGTGTTTACTCCTGTTGCAATATGTTCTCAATTGACAATCATCATGGCCAGAGGAGGCCTAAGAGACCGCTTGAATATGAGCCCCAAGGACCCACATAAACAGCTACATGTGGCCGTGTGTGCCTGTGCTCCCAGTCCCATAGGGGAGCAGAGACCTGATTATCTCTAGAGCTGAAAGAAAGAAAGAAAGAAAGAAAGAAAGAAAGAAAGAAAGAAAGAAAGAAAGAAAGAAAGAAAGGGAAAGAGAGAGAGAGAGAAAGAAAGAAAGAGAGAGAAAGAGGGAAAAAAGCCAGGCATGGTGGTGCACTCCTTTAATCCCAGGACTCAGGAGGCAAAGGTAGGAGGATTGGCATTCAAGGCTACCCTAAGACTACATAGTGAAATTCCAGGTCAGCCTGGGCAACAATGAGACCCTTCCTCCAAAAAAACAAAAACAAGGAAAAAAAAAAAAAAGCTCTGGGATTAGTAAAAGACTCCAGCTCAAATATGAATGAACAGGGGCTGGTAAGATGGCTTAGTGGTTAAAGCACTTACCTGTGAAGCCTAAGGACCCCAGTTCAATTCCCTGGGACCCACGTAAGACAGATGCACAAGGGAACACATGCATCTGGAGTTTGTTTACAGTGGCTAGAGATCCTGGCACGCCTATTCTCTCTTTCTGCCTCTCCCTCTCTCTCTCTGTCAAATAAATGAACAAAATATTTTTTAAAAAATGAACAGAAGGTCGCGGGTCGTGTGGGGGCCGCGGAGCACGCTGAGGTTGCAGTCCATCATGGCAGGGATGCCACAGAAGCAGAAGCATAAAGCATCTGACAACTGCATCCCCAGTCACAAAGTAGAAAGGGAGAAGCTGCAAACTAGAAACCTGTAAGGCAGAAGAGAAGCTTCTCTTTTAGATGGTAGTGACCACTGGGGTGACTCAAAAGGCACCATAGTACTGAGAAGACGTGATGGAGGAATTTTCAGCACTGAGACATCTTTATTACACCTTCCATGGCTCAGGGTCCATTGTAGAAGAAGTGGCAGAAAAAATTTAAGAGACGAAGGAAGAGGAGGACTGATTACAATGCAAATATCTATACATAAACTGGCCTTGAAATCCACAACCTCACAGTGCCTAGCACTACCTTCACAAGACCTTCAGAATAGGAGGAAAAGATGATGGTATCAACATTAAAGAGAGACTAATGAAGAGAAAGAGGGAATATGATCGAATGTGGATTTGTGAAGGGGAAAGTAGGGGGGGAGGGAATTGTCATGGTTTATTGTCTATAAGTATGGAAGCTGTTAATAAAATTTTGTAAAACCAAATAAACAATGGTTCCGGGTTTATGGCATGGACTATATATGCATTAGATGTTACTGTTACAAGTATTTTCTTTTAACTCAAAGAATGTTTGAACTGGAAGGATTTTGAAATATGAAGTATTATTCGTTCTTACATTAAAAGTTCTTTTAGTTAAATATTTAAAAAAATGAACAGAAGTGGGGCTAGAAAGTGGCTCAGCAGTTAAGGCGCTGGCCTGCAGAGCCTAACAACCTGGGTTCAATTCCCCAGTACCCACAGAAAGCCAGATGCACAAAGTGGTGTGTACGTCTGGGTTTGTCTGCAGTGGCTATAGCTGGAGTGCTCTGGCCACTATAGGCAAGTGCACCGCTCTGCAGGTGAGCACATGGGGTGATGCAAGGACACATGCATTTACACACACACACACACGCAAACAAAACAAAACAGAATCTTTAAAAAAAAAAAAAAAAGCAGGTTGGGCATGGTGGTGCACGTTTTTAATCCCAGACTTGGGAGGCTGAGGTAGGAGGATCACTGTGAGTTCGAGGCCACCCTGAGACTACATAGTTAATTCCAGGTCAGCCTAGGCCAGAGTGAGACCCTACCTCAAAAAAACAAAATGAAACAATTAAGACTCATAGAGGAGATTTTATTTCATATTCCTTCCCCTTTCCTGCAGCAACACCCTTAATCTCGGTTGAGGAAAAGTGTGTTGTTGGTGATGGGACCCAGGGCCTTGGGCATGCTGACCACGCATCCTACCCCAGGTAGTTCACTGTTTTAATCGCTTCTAGCCTCATGTCCATCTCCTCTGCTGGGTTGTAAGTCTGTAAAAGCATGACCCACAGAATGCCCCCAGAAGGGACGGCCTTGTTCCCAGAGACTAGCTCGCTGACCCCAAAGCGTGGATAATCCCACCCAGCCCTCTCTCCATCCTTCACATGGAGAATGAGCTGATCGTGTGGGCAGCTCTCTTGAGCTCCAGCTTGACTTCGGGGCAGAACGGGCTGTCAAGAATGAGCAAGCCCAGGAACCGCAGCTCCGCCGAAGACTCAAAGCCACAAGCCAAAGGAAATTCCCCAGCAACTCCCAGGAGCTGCTAGAGGGAATGTGAAGGGCTGAAGGTTCCCACAGAGCCAAATAAAAGCATTTGACTGCAGAGAGACTGGCTGTGTTTTTCTGGAGAAAGTACAGGCTCTGCTGGGACTGGGGCGCCTCTGGCAGGAGCACCAGGCAGAATCCCCCAGACAGTGAGTGTCCTCTGAGAGGGCACCATGCAGCAGCACTTGTGGCTGGACCACCCGGACTGTCCCCACGTGTATTATTACCATCAGGACTTTTAAATGTGGGCTTAGACGGAAGGCACATGCCTGTGAAACGGTCTAACCAAGTCTCTCGTAGGGCTTGGACAGAGCCATTGATTGTCAAGGGCTCTGCTGGAGCCCTCCATTTCCTCATCTGGTAATGATAATACTGTCTATCTTGTGGGACCTGAGCTCAAGTACAGACAATGCAAAGGAGTTGCCTAGCATGCCCCTCATCGCCCAGGCTGACCTGGAATTCACTAAGAGGTCTCAGAGTGGCCTCAAACTTGCAGCAATCCTCCTATCTCTGCTCCCCAGTGCTGGGATTAAAAGCGTGCGTTACTATGCCCCGCAGAAGGGCATCTCTAAGGTTCTGTCTTGGTGTTAATGGGAGTCAGGAGCACATGGGGCAGGGAGGCAACCTGTCTTTTATGGTCCGGAAAGACTGTCATCTGGCTCCTGGAGAACCCTTTTGTAAAGTGTTTGCCCACCTATCCTCATGTCCTCAGTCTGTCTGCTCTTACGGCGATCATATTTGGGCCCAGTCCCTGCCCACAAAGAGCCCTGAGGCTCGTGGGGGCGTGGACACTGGGCAGCGTGATGGGGCTGTGATTAGGAAAGGACCCACTCTCCAGGGAGCGAAGGAAGTCATGCACCCACGCCTTTGCTCTCTTCCTTACCTGCAATTCCATGTCAGCCTTGCTGTCCTCATCTGGAAAATGGAACTCAGAATTCTTCTCAGGTTCAGGTGAGGAAATGGATTGGTGGAAAAGAGCCTTCTTTTCTTTCTTTTTAATCTCTCTCTCTTTCTTTCTTTTTGGAAAAGAACTTTCTAGAACAGCAAGTATATCTAGGCAGATGGCCAGGACTGAATAAGGAAGAAACAGACTTCCTTTCAGGAGGATGCTAATGGCTTGAAGCTCTTTGTCCCAGGGCGGTTTGAACTCCTATGGTTTTCAGAAGCTTGAGGAATGCTGCTCTTTCACTCACATCCTCTGGGTGAGGAGCGGGATGGAGCCCTTTGGGAGGCAGGGGCAGCGCTGAAACATCATCCTGTTTCCTACACTGTCAGTGATGGGTGATGGGAAGTTTAGGAACAGAAGCTGATGGAGGAACAAGAGCCCATGTTCACAGGCTAGAGAGATGGTTTAGCAGTTAAGGCGCTTGCCTGTGAAGACTAAGGACCCATGTTTGACTCTCCGGAGCCCACATAAGCCAGATACACAAGGTGATGCAAGCACGCAAGGTCGCTAGTGTCCACAAGGTGGGGCACACGTCTGAGGTTTGATTGCAGTTGCTGAGGCCCTGGTGCCCCAGTTCTCTCTTGCTTGCTCTTGGTCTTGCTCTCCTCTCCCTCTCTGTCTCTCTCATAAAACAAATACAAACAAACAAAGAAAAAAACCTGTGGGCCTTTACTGATGAGCCACATGGTCATGTATAGCTGCAAGGGAGTTGGAGAAATTGTCTCTCTAGACAGCCATTTGCTTGGTCAAAGTTCTATGATGGAGCTGGAGGGATGGCTTAGCAGTTAAGGCACAGCCTGCAAAGCCAAAGGATCCTAGTTCGATTCCCCAGGACCCATGTTAGCCAGATGCACAAGGGGGCACACACGTCTGGAGTTTGTTTGCAGTGGTTGAAGGCCCTGGTTCCCTCTTCCCCCGTCTCTCTTTCTTTGTCAAATAAATAAAATATTTTTTAAAAAAGTTCTATGATGGTGCCAGGCGTGGTGATGCACACCTTTAATCCCTGCACTTGGGAGGAAGAGGTAGGAGGAGGATTGCCATGAGTTCAAGGCCACCCTGAGATTACATAATGAATTCTAGGTCAGCCTGAACTAGAGTGAGACCCTATGGCGAAAAAAAAAAAAAAAAGTTATATGATGGGGCTGGAGAGATGGCTTAGCAGTTAAGCCACTTGCCTTCAAAGCCATAGGACCCAGGTTCTATTCTCCAAGATCCACGTAAGCCAGATGCACAAGGTGGTGCATGTGTCTGCAGTTCGTTTGCAGCAGCTAGAGGCCCAGTGTGCCCACTCTCTTTCTCTTTATCTACCTCTTTCTCTCTCGCAAATAAATAAAACTAAATTTTAAAAAAAAGTTCTATGATGGGTTGGAGAGATGGCTCAATGGTTAAGATGCTTGCCTGCAAAGCCTACGGACCAAGGTTTGATTCCCCAGTATTCACATAAAACCAGATGCACAAGGTGGTGCATGTGTCTGGAGTTCATTTGCAGTAACTAGAGGCCCTGGCTTGCCTATTCTCTTGCACTCTCTCTTTCTCTCATAAATTTATATTAAAGTTCTATGAAAGCCAGGTGTGGTGCTGCATGCCTTTAATCCCAGCCCAAGGAAGGGAGAGGTAGGAGGATCACCATTTGTTCGAGGCTAGCCTGGGACTACATAGTGAGTTCCAGATCAACCTGGGCTAGAGCGAGACCGTACTTCGACAAACCAAAAACAAGAAAAGAGCTTGGGCTGGAGGTGGGGTAGAGGGCCTGTCTAGCATGCACAAAGCAAGCAAACAAACAACTTTGTGGTGACGGCTCCAAGATGCTATGCGTGAGATAAAACTGCATAGAGCTATACGCACACAGGCAAACACATGTTAGGTTGGTCAGACCTGTGGGTTTAGTAAGTCAGTTTCCTGGGGTTAACCCTCTTCCTGAGATTATGCAAGAAGTTAGCACTGGGGGAGGCTGGGAGGCTGTGGGGAAGGTGGGCTCTGGATCTCCCCAAGCTCTGTGCTTTGCGACTTCCTGTGTATCTTTAATTAAATCAAAACAAAAAGATTTTTTTAAAATGTCAGAGTCATACTTGCTCAACCATGGTTATTGCCGCTCTGTTCACAATAGCTGGGAAATGGAACCAGCCTAGAAGTCCCTCCACTGATGAATGGATAGTGAAGATGTGGTACATTTATTTACACAATGGAATCCTATTCAGCGGTAAAGGAAAATAGAATTATGAAATTTGCAGGGAAATGGATGGATCTGGAAAGGATTATACCAAGTGAGGTAACCCAGGCCCAGAAAGCCAAATGTTGCATGTTCTTTCTTATGTGGATCCTAGCTACAAATGTTTAGACTTATATGTGAGTTGGACTAAAAAATCAGTAGCAGAGGTCAGTAAACTAGAAAGGGGCTGTAAAGGAGGGAGGAAAGGGTAGGACTTAAGGAGATGGTATTCCATATATTTAAGTAGATGAACAGATTACTGGGGTGCAATGACCTAAGTGAGGTCATGGGAAGAGTTTGGATAAAAGAAGTGTAGGGGGAGGGTTAATCAAAATTCAAGATGTTATGAATAAACCATGTAGAAACCTACTATTTTGGATAAATGTGCACCCAGAAGCCATAGACTGTTACTAGAAAAATTTCAGTGTCAGGGTTGGGATACTTTCCAGTGAATTGTTGGCCAGGGAGGTCCCTGGTAACTCCAAAACATTACAGGCCATTGCCAAGGCTCTTGGTTTTCCACCAGAAATAGATGTCAAGACCCTATTGCTGCAGATTCCATATGTGTTGGCTGCAAGGTCACTGAGAAATCAAGCTGGAGCTAAGTTGAAAACCTCCTCCCTGTAGACCAGCTGATAGAAAGCTGGAAAAAGCTTCACTTCATGGATTTCCATGGGAAAGAGGGAAATCACCAGTGGAGATACTCAACAGTGGACACTGAAAGCCATAAGTTTGGCCATCTAGGCTAAATGAGCCAATAGATGCAACAGTGGCATGTCTGTTATGGGGAAAACCAATTGCTTTCTATTTGGGCTGGAGGCCCCCTCCATGGGACAGAATACATCCCTGATACTGAAACCTATGATTGGGGGGGAGGGGATCATGAGCCCTAGGGGTGTAATGTCTGCTGTTGTCTGGCTAAATGCATATATTATGCTCACCAAAGTGCCCAGTAAGCACTTCTCTTAATGTTCTTACCCATATATTAATGCTACTCTCACTTTTGGTTAGAGAACCTTCTCTTTTCACATGGCAGTGACCTTGGGATGACTGAAAAGGTACCATGGTACTAGGAAGAAGTGACACAGGAGTGCTCAACACTGAAACATCTCTATCACACCTTCCAAGGCTCAGGGTTCATTGCGGAAGAGGTGGCAGGGAGAATGTAAGAGCCAAAGGAAGGGTAGGACTCCTTACAAAGTGCTTCTCCAGACACAAAATGGCCTGGATATCCATGACCTCACAGTGCCTGACACTACCTACACAAGACCCTCACAACAGGAGGAAAAGATGATGACATCAGAATAAAAGAGAGACTAACTGAGAGGGGGAGGGGATACGATGGAGAGTGGAGCTGTGAAGGAAAAGAGGGAAGGGAATTACCATGATTTGTTGTTTGTTATTATGGAAGTTGTCCTCGAAAAAACAACAAAAAAGTTGTTTTTTGTTTTTGTTTTTTACGGTCTTGCGCTAATCCAGGCTGAGCTAGAATTCACCATGTAATCTCAGGGTGGTCTTGAACTCACAGCAATCCTACTTTTGCCTCCCGAGTGCTGGGATTAAAGGCGTGCGCCACCATGCCTGGCTTTTAATTTTTTATTGAGTTCAAGGCCACCCTGAGACTACATAGTGAATTCCAGGTCAGCCTGAACTAGTACAAGACCCTACCTCAAAAAAACAAAAAAGAAAGAAAAGAGTCTCATGTAGTCCAAGCTGGTCTTGAACTCAATATGTAGCTGAGGATGACCGTAAACTCCTGATCTTCCCAGTACCACCTTCCCAACGCAAGCATTACAGTTATGTACCATCACACTTGGCTCCTGGTTCTTTGTTTGTTTGTTTGTTTTGAGGTACAGCCTCACTCTAGCCCAGACTGACCTGGAATTCACTATGCAGTCTCAGGGTGGCCTTGAACTTACAGCAATCCTTCTAACTTCAGCTTCCCAAGTGCTAGGATTAAAGGTGTGTGCCACCACACCCAGCTTCCAAAAACCAATATATAGATAGATAGATAGATAGATAGATAGATAGATAGATAGATAGATAGATAGAGAGGCAAACCCTTGGTCCTCTCTGGGGTTCCATGAACCCATCCATGGGACATGGCACAGCTGATGTCACAGGGTTTCTACTGCTTCTGTTTAATAATGAAACCCTTTGTTAAATTTCACACCAACACTGGTTCTCTTCGTACTGTGGTGCTGTGCCCCACATGGACTTCTCTCTGCCAGTACCCGTGACTTTGCTGGGATCCCCCAAGCTCAGAGAGGCTGCTCTCTGGATGGGAGTCGGCAGTTGGAAGCTCAGTCCTCATAAGGCCCAGGTGGATACCTGGAGCCCCATGTCCTGCGTCCTCTGCTGCTTCTAGGGCTCCCCAGAGGATGGAGCCCCAGGAACCTGCAGTGGAGCTTGCTGCATGTCCACGCTTCACGTCTCTTCGGGGCCTGAGCTGACTATCTAATACACCACCTGTATTCAAATCCCCGTCTCCAGCTCTGCTTCCATTGAAACCAAGCCAAATCCCCCCCCCAGATGCAAAACAAAGGCCAGCCGTGGCCCCAGAAGCAGGAGGGTTGATGGCTCCTATATTCAGAGAATCTTCCAGGAATAGGGTTTGCCTATGGCTTGGAGCACACAGCTGGAAGAGAGCCTTCGGAACCCAGACGCCAGGCAGAGGGACACTCACACAACTCTGTCCCCTTCCTCCATGGAGACCAAGTCCACATTTTCCCCTTTCACCCAAAACCACATTCCTTTCTTCTCTGCAGAAAAAAAATGATTGCGGTCATTTTCTTATCAGGTGTGGGGGAAAGGGCTGGAAAAGACATCTCAGGTCCTTCCAGCTCCCAGGGCCCAAGTGACTCCCCCAGTGAGAGGAAGCCAGGCAAGAGAAGGACTCCAGTCAGTGTCTGAGACCCTGAGGCTCTGTCAGTGGCAATGGGGCATGGCAGCCTCAGAGGCAGCTCCACACTCTCCTGTCCCCTGTGGCAGCCAGAGAGCTTTTCAGAGAATTCTGGACTATGTCAAAAAGGATTTCAGGGGCTGGAGAGATGGCTTAGCAGTTAAGACATTTGCCTTCAAAGCCAAAGGACCCTGATTAGATTCCCCAGGACCGCATGCATCTGGAGTTTGTTTGCAGTCGTTGGAGGCTCTGGTGCACCCATTCTCTCTTCTCTCTCTCAAATAAAGAATTTCAGGGGCTGGAGAGATGGCGTAGCGGTTAAGCACTTGCCTGTGAAGCCTAAGGACCCCGGTTCGAGGCTTGCTTCCCCAGGTCCCACGTTAGCCAGATGCACAAGGGGGCGCATGCGTCTGGAGTTCGTTTGCAGAGGCTGGAAGCCCTGGCGCGCCCATTCTCTCTCTCTCCCTCTATCTGTCTTTCTCTCTGTGTCTGTCGCTCTCAAATAAATAAATAAAAAATTAAAAAAAAAAAAAAGAATTTCAGAATGAGGCAGCATGAAGCAGAATGGAAATTTCTTTTCTTTCTGCCTTTTCTCTCTTTCTTTTGTCCTGTTTTGTTATTTTTCAAGTAGGGTCTCACTGTATAATCCAGGCTGGCCTTGAACTCTTAGTGATTCTCCTACCTCTGCCTCTGCTATGCTGAGAATGAAGATGTGCACCAGCATGTCCAACCTGGAGCTTCTTTTTTTTTTTTTTTAATTTTTTTGTTCATTTTTATTTAGTTAGTTGAGAGTGACAGAGAAAGAGGGAAAGAAAGAGAGAATGGGCACACCAGGGCCTCCAGACACTGAAAACGAACTTCAGATGTGTGCGCCCCCTTGTGCATCTGGCTAACGTGGGTCCTGGGGAATCGAGCCTCGAACCAGGGTCCTTAGGCTTCACAGGCAAGCGCTTAACCACTAAAGCCATCTCTCCAGCCCGCAACCTGGAGCTTCTTAAGAAGAGGTGTTCCTCCCCTCTCAGGTAGGGTCTCACTCCAACCCAGGCTGACCTGGAACTCACTTTGTATCTCCAGACTGACTTCAAACTCACAGTGATCCTCCTCCCTCAGCCTCCCCAGTGCCGGGATTAAAGACATGCTTCACCAGGCCTGAATAAGAAGTTTTTAAAAAAGCTTTTTATTGGGTTGGAGGGATAGCTTAGCGGTTAAGGCATTTTCCTGCAAAGCCAAAGGACCCAGGTTCAATTCCCCAGGACCCACATCAGCCAGATGCACAAGGGGGTGCATGTGTCTGGAGTTCATTTGCAGTGGCTAGAGGCCCTGGTGTGCCCATTCTCTCTCTCCTCTCTCCCTTCCTCCCTCTCTCTCTCTCTCTCTCTCTCTCTGTGAAATAAATAAACAAAAGTAAAATATTTTAAAAATCTTTTTATTTATGTATTTGCAAGCAAGAGAGAGAGAGAGAGAGAGCGCCAGGACTTCTTGTCACTGCAAATGAACTCCAGATGTACCACTTTGTGCATTTGACTTTACTGAGGAATTGAACCCAGGCCCCCAGGCTTTATATACTTGAACTGCTGAGCCATCTCCTTCTCCCAAAAATAGATTTATTTTATTTTATTTTAAATATTTAATTAATTTATTTATTTGAGGGAGAGAGAGAGGCAGACAGGGAGAGAGAATGGGTGAGCCAGGGCCTCTAGCCACTGTAAATGAACTCCAGATGCATGTGATACTTTGTGCATTTGGCTTTATGTGGGTACTGAAGAACTGAACCTGGGTCCTTTTGCTTTACAGGGAAGTGCCTTAAACACTAAGCCATCTCTCTAGCCCTCCAAAAGAGATTTGTTTTTAAATTTAAATTTTATTTTATTTATTTGAGAGGCAGGAAGAGGCAGAGAAAGAACGAGTGCACCAGGGGCTTCAGCCCCTGCAAATGAATGACAGACAAATGTGCCACCATGTGCATCTGGCTTATGTGGGTTCTGGGGACTCAAACCTAGGTCCGTAAGCCTCAAAGGCAAACGCCTTAACTGCTAAGCCTTCCCTCCAGTCCAAGAGGAGATTTTTAACATACATTTTAACATGGGGGTTAATGTAAAGATTGGCACTCAGGGACAGGAGGAAACACACCTGTGTATCCAGCTTGGTGGCCCACACCTTTAATCCCAAAACTCTGAAAACTTAGGTAGGAGGATCACTGGGAGTTTGAGGCCAGCCTGAGACTAATTCCAGGTCAAAAAAAAACCAAACAAACAAACAAAAAAAACACTACATGGGCTTCTCAAGACAGAGTTTTGCTTGAAGATCTTAATGATAGCCAGCCATATATAGATTTTTGGTGGCTTCTCGATGCGAAGGGGCTTTTTTCCTGTCATTTTCAGTAAATGAGATCACAGGGAGATCCTGAGGGGCTCTGGACAGAACTACAATCTGAGAAGGTGAAACCAGGGCTCCCAAAGGTTGCACAAGGGGCTGGGGATAAGGCAGTTTGTTAACTGTATATGGAGTTTATAGTCTTGTCTGTGAGGTTCTCTGAAAATTGCAGGTTTACAGCTGGGAAAGGACAAGGCCATACTTAGTTATATATACTTAGGCCTTAAACATAATTCCTTGCTATTTTAACATTCTTATTTGAAATATCTGCATATAAAAGGAATATTGTCTTTCTCTTTTTAAATTTTTTATTCATTTTATTTTATTTTTGAGGTAGGGTCTTGTTCTAGCCCAGGCTGACCTGGAATTCCCTATGTAGTCTCAGGGTGGTCTCAAACTCACAGTGGTCCTCCTACTTCAGCCACCCAAGTGCTAGGATTAAAGGCGTGTTCCACCACACCTAGCCAAAGGAATATTGTCTCTATGCAGGTAGCATTCACAACAAATTTCATTAATTGTCCTGGGACTCTTGCCTGGAAGAGGCTTCAATTACACTCTAGATTCAATTACACTTCCTATATCCCCGGAATGTTCCCTGTCTTTCTGTTCTGACTCAGCTGTGAGGGTCAGGCTGCCTGGTCCTGGGGAGCCCTGGGAAGGGAGTCCAGCTGCAAATGCAGTGGACTTTGCCCAGGGTCCTTATCTTTGTGGACGTCTTCAGAATTTCCTTCTGAGTTTCTTCAAGACCATCCCACGCCAGGGTCAGAGGACAGGATATGCAAGGACTTCACAGACCACAAACTATAAACAACCATGCTCTTCGGCTTTGAGATTTTATTCCTGTCACTTCTTGAGGCCAGAACCCTGTCCTTACTCCAGCTGTGTCTGAGTCCACCCAGTAAGGGCCTGATGCACAGGAGAATGAATGAATGAGTGAGTGAATGAAGGAGGGTTTGGATACGTTATACCATCTACTGCAAGAAAGTATTGACAAGGGACTATAGCATACCACAGGCTGGGCTTGAGAAAATCACAAGCAACAAGACAGGGTTTTTACTCTTAAGAGCTGTTAATGGGCGGGGGAGATTGCTCAGTGGTCAAAGGCACTTGCTTAGAAAACCAGCCAGCCTGGCAACATGCATCTGGAGTTCCTTGGCAGTGGCAGGAGGCTCCGGCGAGCCCATTCTCTCTCTCCCTCTCCCTCCCTCTCTTTCTCTGATAGCAAATAAATAATAAAAATATTAAAAAAGAAGGTCATTGCTCAGGCCCTTGGTTTCCCACCAGGAATAGATAGTAAAACCATATTGTTGAAGATTCCACATACTTGGGCTGCAAGGCCACTGAAAAATCCTGCTGGAACTGAGGTGAAAACTCCTCCATGTAGACCAGCTGACAGAAAGCTGGAAGAAGCCATTCTGCCTGAAGTTCAATGGGAAAGAGAAAAATCACCAGTGAAGATACTCAACAGTGGACACTGCAAGCCTTATATTTGGCCAGCCAGGCCAAATGAGCCAACAGGTGCAATAGTGGCATGTCTGTCATGGTGGAAACCAACTGCCTTCTAATTGGACTGGAGGCCCGCTCCATGGGAGGGAATACAACCCTGATACCAAATAGTTAAAACAGGGGTAGTCATGAGCTTTAGGGGTGTAACGTCTGCTGCTGTCTGGCTAAATGTATATACTATGCTTATCAAACTGCCCAGTAAGCACTTCTCTTAATGTTCATACCCTTATATTAATGCTATTCTCACTTTTGGTAGAGAATCTTCTCTTTTCAGATGGCAGTGACCTTGGGATGACTCAGAAGGCACCATGGTGCTGGGAAGAAGTGACCGGAGTGCTCAGTAATATTTGTAATATTTCTATCACACCTTCCAAGGCTCAGAGTTTAATGTGGAGGAGGTGGTGGAATGTAAGAGCCAAAGGAAGGGTAGGACTTCTTACAATGTGCTCCCTCAAGACACAAAATGACCTGGATATCCATGACCTCACAGTGTCTGACACTACCTACACAAGACCATCTTAAGAGGAGGGAAAGGAGCCTAGCGTGGTGGCGCACGCCTTTAATCCCAGCACTCCCGAGGCAGAGGTAGGAGGATTGCCGTGAGTTCGAGGCCACCCTGAGACTCCCTAGTGAATTCCAGGTCAGCCTGGGCTAGACTGAGACCCTACCTCGAAAAGCAAAAAAAAAAAAAAAAAAAAAAAAAAGTAAAAAAAACACATAACATCAAAATAAAAGAGACTGGTTGAGATAGGGAGGGGATATGATGGAGAATGGAGATTCAAAGGGGAAAGTGGGGGGAGGGAGGATATTACCATAGGATCTTGTTTATAATCATGGAAGTTGTTAATAAAAATTTGAAAAAAATATTAAAAAGAAGGGGGAGGAGAAGAAGTAGAAGGAAGCTAGCTAAACACCAGCATTCATATTGCTATCTCTCTCTCTCTTTCTCTCTGCTTCCTGACTGTGGATTGAATGTGACCGGCTATCTTTAACTCCTGCTACTGTGACTTCTGGCCAGGAAATGTGAGCCAAACCATGGCCCTCCTTCCCTAACGCATTTTGTCCCAGCAATGAGAAAAGCAACTGATTCAGGTACTCTCTGAAGAGGGTGCTGAGCAGAGGGCCAAAAGGCCACTGTGGGCACCTTGTTGCTCCCCGGTGAGGAGTGAGTCCTGAGCAAATTGTTTCTGCGCCCAGTGCTTATTTCTTCACCCTTACATGGGAAGACAGGACGTGCCCACCCAGCCTCTGGGTTGTGTGAGGATCAAATCGCATTATCCCAGGAACTGTGGCGCGCACTGAGCTGTGGAAGGCCGTGGCCCTGGGTGGTCGGGGTGAGTGGGCAAGGTAATCCGCCACCAAGTACGGAATAAAGGCAGCCACGATGACCTGCTAGCGCCCCAGGAGGACAGGGGACAGACGCCTGAGCTGAGCGTGCTCACCCGGCCTGCCCAGGGTCTTCTTATGCCCTGGTCCTCACTTGCCATGGTGACCCCATGGCCTTATGCCTCTTGTTTTCTCTCAAGCACCTCATATTCCCTGCCCCTACCCTGCTTAAAAGCAGGCCTGGGACTGGAGAGATGCCTTAGCAGTTGAGGTGCTTGCCTGCGAAGCCTAAGAACTCATGTTTTGAATCTTCAGGTCCCACGTAGCCAAACACACAGTGACACAGCATGCAATGTCACACACGCGTCACAAGGGGGCGCACACATCTGGAGTTTGTTCACAGCAGCTGCACACCCATTCTCTCTCTCTCTCAAAAAAAAAAAAAAAAAGCAGGCCTGTAGTCCTAATACTGGCCTTGCACTGTCCTTCCTCACACTTCACCTGGCTTCATCTCTCTCATCAGTGATAGGTGCAATCACAGGTGTAAATGGGGGGTGACTGGCTTCTGCAGTGCCAGCTGTCACCTTCCCCGAGCTCGAGCTCACTGTTTAGGTGACCGTCAGCTGAGGCCACCACACAAATGCAACCCCATACCCCATGTCCACACACTCCCCTCACCATCCGCTCCGTAAGGGTGGAGTGTTAGAACCCGGGCTGGGCATTCTGGACAGAGGAGGAGGAATCAGGCCAGGCTTACTCTGGACAGCTTTGGAGCTACAGCCTAGACGCCCAGGGGAAACCCCCAGAAGTTTGCTAACAATCTAGAACGTCTGTAGCCTGAGGGGGTCAGATGCCAGTGCTCAGGGTGGCCCTGTGCAGTTCTGAGGGGGGCTGTCTCTAGGAGCTGGGAGCCTGGGAGGGGTGTCTGGTTATCACTTCATGCCCCTCTGGGCCTTCCCTGTGCTCATCATGAAGAGAGTCCATCCAATCCCTCTCAACCAGGAATGCCGAGCATTTCTTAACGCCACTAAGAAGGAAGGGGCGGAGGCCTCCTCTCCCAGGCTCCAGAAGGGTCCAAATTGTTTGCTAAAACCACAGCCCTGGACAGGTCCCAAGGCACCAAGGGGACTTGGGAGCTGGGCAGGGATTCTGGGTCTGATGACTGCTGGGGGGAAATCTTTAAGAGACAACTTATCCATTGGCATAGCTGGATACAGCTGAGGCGAGGAAAGAATTCTGTCTCCCTGGCCCTGGTGTGGGTGGACAGTCCTAGGGCCCAGGCCCCTTCTCTTCCAGCTCCTCTTACCTCCTCACCCCAGGGTTTCACTGGTCACAAGCTCCTTCAGGCACCTCTGTGGATGGCCCCGGGCTCTGATGGGTCACTCACTCACTGGCTATTTCCCGAGCACCAGGGGCTGGGCTGGCTAGGTGTATAGTCATCTGGGAAGACTGACTTCCATTAAGGGGCTTGGGCAGTGTTTTTGTCCTCCGCAGAGTCCCCAGAGCTAAGCCCAGTCTCAGGGCTGGTCATATGATGGCTTTTCCAGCAGCTCTGGGCCCACTCTCTTCCCCAGAGACCTCACCCAGGGTCCCAGGTTCTATCTAAGTCTTGCCCCTGCCCTTCCGGTCCTGAGTCCTGTGTTTGCTCAGCTGCCTGGGGGTAGAGAGCCTACACTTCAACACCGCTGGCCGATCGCCAAGGTCAGTAGGGCCCGCCTGCTATCCCTGGAGACATGCTTGCAACGCAGGCCCCGACCCAAGATCCCCAGACCTTCTGGACTATTCTTGGGCTGTCTTCCTTTTGCCCAGCATGACCATGCTCTGAGTGGCCTCGCAAATACAAACTACAGAGGACAACTGCCTGGGGGGCTGAGTGCCAGTCAGGCTTCGAGCCGGGTAAACAAGGCCACCAGGTCACACCGAGACAGAGAGGGGCAGGGTAGGATGGTGGTAGAGGAACAGACAGAGACCGAGGTGGACAGTGGATACAGTGCAAGGAGTTGTAGCATCTGATGGCACGCAGGGCCGGCTGGGGGAGTCCAGAGTGTGGAGGCTATGCTTCCAGGCTTGGGTGGAAGGTGCCGACCACCTCTGGAATTAACCCCCGCATTCAGATCCCGTGCTAACATCTGCAAAACCCCTCTGCTCTGTGAAGGTGATACATTCACAGGTTTCAGGGTCTTAGAGCCGTCACTGTGCCTGCTCCCAGGGGCTTTCTCGTCCATTCATTCATTCATTCCTTCATTTGTTTTCTTGTTTTCTTTTTTCTTTTGGTTTTTTGAGGTAGGGTCTCACTCTAGCCCAGGCTAACCTAGAATTCACTATGTAGTCTCAGGGTGGCCTTGAACTCAGAGATCCTCCTTACTTCTGCCTCCAGTGTGCTGGGATTAAAGGTATATGCCACCACGTCCAGCTTTCTCTTTTTCTTTCCCTTTCTTTCTTTCTTTCTTTCTTTCTTTCTTTCTTTCTTTCTTTCTTTCTTTCCCTCTCTCTCTCTCTCTTTCTTTCTTTTTCTCTTTCTTTCTTTCAAAAGAAAGAATGAGCTTGAGAAAGGGAGAGAGACAGAGAGAGAACATGCACCAAGGACCCCTTGCCACTGCAAACAAACTCCAGACACATTTACCACTTTGTGTATCTGGCTTTACATGGTTACTGGGGAATTGAACCCACTCCAACAGGCTTTGCAAGCAAGTACCCTTAACCAGTGAGCCATCTCTCTAGCCCCTGCTCATTAATTAATGCACAATTTGCCTGCCCAGCTGGGCTTGTGCTGAGGGCTGGGAAAGCAGAGGGAGCCATGATAGCCCTGTCCCTGCGGGATTCGGAATAGCCACAGAAATAGGACATTGTGATACAAATTACAGCGACCTAGGGAAGTTAGGGTCAGAGGACCTTAGTAACATGGAGGGGTAAAGAGCTAAGACGGTTTGGCTGTGTGGAGGAAAAAAAAAAAAAAACACTTAAAGCGCCTCCCGTAGGCCTGGGGCACCCAACCATGGGGAGCCTCTTCTCTCAGGGTCCTCCTCCCGCCTCTCATTGGCAGTGGGGAGGGAACGGGTGAGATGGAAAACAAACACTGGCATGGGGGGTGGAAAATTCACAAGGCGTCTTTAAGAAAACAAGGAGGGCCTGAAGGCGTTTTGGAGCGGGCCTCCACCTTGGCTCCTGGACCACCCCACTCCCAATCACCAGCCTCTGACAACTGGGCCTCAGTGGGTTTGAGAAGAGCTGGGTTCTGGCTAGACCAGACCGAGGGCCTTTGACCAGTTATTCACTGGGGAGAGATGCCCAGTCATGCTTTCCCTGCCCACGCCCATGGGCACACCAGAGGGGGCCCTGGGCCCTTCTCCAGCAGGATGGTAGTCCTGCTTCTCAAGATTCCCTCACCTTAGTTAGTTCCTGCTTTATTTTTTATTCTTATTTATTTATTTGAGAGCGACAGAAAGAGAAAGAGGCAGATAGATAGAGAATGGGCACGCCAGGGCCTCCCCAGCCTCTGCAAACGACCTTCAGATGCATGCACCACCTTGTGCATCTGGCTTATGTGGGGAATTGAGCCTCAAACCAGGGTCCTTAGGCTTCACAGGCAAGCGCTTAACCGCTAAGCCACCTCTCTAGCCCCCTTTTCTGCTTTTTGTTTTGCATGGGGTGTGTGGATCCATGCAGCCCCCCCCCCCCCCCCCCCCCCCCCCGCGTGAGCTTGCCTATGGTGGAGCGGAACATAAGGTGTCTCACTGCATCACTCTTCTGCCGCTTCTGTTGTGTTTGGTTGGTTCTGGTTTTTCGAGGTACGGTTTCGCTCTAGCCCAGGCTGACTTGGAATTCACTATGGAGTCTCAGGGTGGCCTTGAGCTCACAGCGATCCTCCTACCTCAGCCTCCTGAGTGCTGGGATTAAAGGCATGCGCCACCGCGCCTCTTCTACCTGTTCTTGCTTGAGCTGAGCTGAAGTCACTTAGTCACTTACTGATCCCAGCGCTTTTTTTTTTTTTTTTTTTTTTTTTGAGAGTTCTGGCCATTCTTGGGTCTCTGCTCCCCTCCTGGGCCAGGATTACAGATGCGCTTGGCCACCCAGCTGTTGTGTGAGCTGTGGGCGAGGCTCTCAGGCCTCCTCCTATCCTCACGCTTCCACAGGACATGCTCTTAACCACTGAGCCATCTCTCCAACCAACCGCCCCCCCCCCGAAAAAAAAAACAAAACATTTTATTTTATTTTATTTTTATTAGACAGAGAGAGAGAGAGAGAGAGAATGAATGGACATGTCAGGGCCTCTAGCCCCTGCAAATGAACTTCAGATGCATGTGTCACTTTGTGCATCCAGCTTTCCATGAGTACTGCGGAATCAAACTGGGGTCCTTTGGCTTTGCCAGTAAGTGCCTTAACCACTAAGCAATCTCTCCAGTCTTTCTTTTTTTTAAAAAAAATATTTATTTATTTTATTTATTTATTTGAGAGAGAGAGAGAAGAGAGAGAAGCATAGAGAGAGAGAGAGAGAGAGAGAGAGAGAGAGCAAGAGAATGGGCACACCAGGGCCTCCAGCCACTGCAAACGAACTCCAGATATATGTGCCACCTTGTGCATCTGGCTTACATGGGTCCTGGGGAATCAAAACTAGATCCTTTGGCTTTGCAGGCAAGAGCCTTAACCACTAAGCCATCTCCCCAGCCCCCCTTTCTTTTTTTCTTTTGAGACAGGGTTTCATTTTATAGTCCAGGCTGGCCTGGAACTCACTATATAGCCCAGGATAGGCTTGAACTCGTGGCCATCCTCCTGCCTCAGCCTCCCAAGTGTTGGAATTATACATGGGAGCCATGTCTGCACCCTCTGACATCTTGTTTAATTTGTGGTGCTGAAAGTGGAACCCAGCACCTTGCACACACTCAGCAAGTGCTCTACCCCTGAGCTCCATCCTCAGCTCCAAGGTCTTTCCAATTTAGCTTCTCCCCTCAACCTCTGTGTCTTTAACCTGCTACCATCCAGGCTGTCTGGAAAGAGCCAGGGCAATCTAGAAGAGCAGACTCTGGGTTCCACTCTGACTCCATCTGGAAAAGCTGAGCAACCTGGGGCATAGCTCATTTCTTCTCCTGTTCGAATAGTTTCCTTCCCCATCTCCTGAACGCTGTTACAAAACTGCTCATACTTTCTGCTTACAATTGGCCACAACTTCTGCCCCTGGTAGCGTCACCTGCATCAGCCTGACCCTCCTCAAGGTCCCCAGAAACTCAGAGGAAGGGGGGGTGACCCATGGTAGGAATAGCATAAATATTCCCTTTTCTTCCTCCAGCCAATACACATAGTCAGTCTATGGCCATGGCGCTCAAACCTAGTCAGATCGTTTCTCATTTTACTGCTGGATCAAGTGACACTCAGAGAGGTTGAATCATTGCCCAAGGTCACACAATATTGGATATGGTCTTTATTATTTTTTATTTCTTATTTTGGTTTTCCAAGGTAGGGTCTCACTCTAGCCCAGGCTGACCTAGAATTCACTATGTAGTCTTAGGGTGGCCTTGAACTCATGGGATCCTCCTACCTCTGCCTCCCGAGTGCTGGGACTAAAGGCGTGTGCCACCATGCCTGGTTCTTTCTTTCTTTGTTTTTGAAAAAAATATTTTTATTTATTTGGGAGAGGGAGAGATAGAGAAAGAATGAAAATTGGTATACCAGGGCCTCCTGCTGCTGCAAATGAACTCCAGACACATGTGCTGTCTTATGCATCTGGTTTTTCATGGGTACTAGGGGATTAAACCCCAGCCGACAAGCTTTGCAAGCAAGTAACTTTAACCTCTGAGCCACCTCTTCAGCCCATCTTTTTTTTTGCGTTTTCAAAGGATTTATTAAAGAGTGTTCTTAGGAAACAATCGCTTTTGATTTGTCATTTTAAAAAGCTAATTTAGCTGGGCATGGTGGCGCACGCCTTTAATTCCAGCACTCTGGGGACAGAGGTAGGAGAATTGCCGTGAGTTCGAAGCCACCCTGAGACTACATAGGGAATTCCAGGTCAGCCTGAGCTAGAGTGAGACCCTACCTTAGAAAAAAAACAAACAAACAACTAATTTGTTTATGCTGTATGTACAATAAAGGTAATGTAAGAGAGCAGAGTTACAGGCCACCTTCTGCTGCAGTTTTCTCTGTGGTAGAGCAGTATGGACTTTCTTGCGAGGTAAGAATAAATTAAAACGAGTCTCTTCTATGCCTCTCTTCCAAAGACGAGGAGTCACAAGGAGTGAAGAGCCATCCTCCTATTCATTCTGTGGTGTTGGGGCCCGTACTTTTACCATCACAGGCTACAGTTTTCACTTCATCCACCTTAATAAGTTCCATCATGGGCTGGAGAGATGGCTTAGCGGTTAAGCGCTTGCCTGTGAAGCCTAAGGACCCGGTTCGAGGCTCGGTTCCCCAGGTCCCATGTTAGCCAGACGCACAAGGGGGCACACGCGTCTGGAGTTCGTTTGCAGAGGCTGGAAACCCTGGCGCGCCCATTCTCTCTCTCTCCCTCTATCTGTCTTTCTCTCTGTGTCTGTCACTCTCAAATAAATAAATAAATAAATTAAAAAAAAAAGTTCCATCACTTCTCTGAGTTCAACATCATTCAATACGAAAGTCCATACATGATCGCAGAATCTGTATGTTCTTTTTGTTTTTGTTTTTTGTTTTCCGAGGTAGGGTCTCACTCTAGCCCATGCTGACCTGCAATTCACTATGGAGTCTCAGGGTGGCCTTGAACTCACGGCAATCCTCCTACCTCTGCCTCCCGCGTGCTGGGATGAAAGGCGTGCGCCACCACGGCCAGGCTCTGTACGTTCTTAGAGAGCCCCTGACATAGACTCTGTTCCTGACTGTCTGGGCCAGGGCTGCATTCACAGCCTTATCAGAACTTGAAGGGCAAGTTGAGGGGTGATCTGCTGAGACTGTGTGAGCTCAGCGAGGCTCTCTTGAAGGCTGTTCCCCAAAGTGGTATTTCTGTACAACTGATATGCCATGGCTTAGGAGGCAGGAATTGCTTTGTTCAGGCTGGCATTGATGTCCTGTGGGAGGCGCGTCCCTCCGTGGGGCGCTCACGCAAAGGCCCCTGAGAGCCCTGAGGGAGGCACCCACCTCGCCAAGCCTCTCACTCTGCCCCCACTGCCACAGAAACCCCAGCCCATCTTTAAAAAAAAAAAAATATATATATATATGTATATATATATATATACACACACACACACACACATATATGGTATATATATATTGGGAGAAAAAGAGGCAGACAGAGAATAGGTGTGCCAGGGCCTCTAGCCACTGCAAATGAACTCCAGGCATATGAGCCACCTTGTACATCTGGACTTTCGTGGGTATTGGGGAACTTAGCCTTTGGCTTTGTAGGTTAGTGCCTTAACCACTATGACATCTCTCCAGAACTCTTTCTTTCTTTTTTTTTTTTTTTTTGCTTTTTGAGGTAGGGTCTCACTGTAGCCCAGGCTGACCTGGAATTCACTATGTAGTCTCAGGCTGGCCTCAAACTCACAGTGATCCCCCTACCTTTGCCTCCCAAGTACTGGAAGTAAAGGTGTGCGCCACCACGCCTGGCCTTGATCCGGTTTTTCTACCTGACTTCTACTTGTTCTGAAATGTCTTAGTGTGGGCAAGCACAGGGGGCTCATTGGAAAGAAAGCCAAATTACCAGGTGATTGGCCAGAGGAGGGGACCGGGGTAGAGGTCCTATGGAAGGTCCAGTGAGGAGGGACCAGCAAGGCTTTAGTCTTCATCCTGTGAACCACAGGGACTGGAAGTGTTCCTGCTTTGGGTCCTCATAACACCAAAAGGGTCATGGCTTGTCACAAGTATTCAGTTTCCTCATCTGAGAAATGGGCATTTTGTCTCAGGGTAAGGGCTGGTAACCCTGGTGGAAAACTTTGAGACTTGGAGCTAAAATACATTTGGGTGTCTCAGCTCCACCGCTTCCTGGTTTGGGGCTTTTGGCAAATAAAGAGATGATTAACTCTTCTGAGCCCCTGGAGTCTAGCTCAACAGGGGAGTGAGACTGACCAGGTCATCTTTACAGGGCTCTGGGAGGCTCAGAAGGGATAAGCCTGGAGATCCCATGGCATAGTGGGAGCCCCTGCAGCGGAAGCTGCTGCTATGATTGCTGTTGCTCCTGTTACCCCCGAGGCCAGCCGTCCAGAGGGAAACCTGGCTCCAAGCAACCATGGCCAGCGGCTGCAGCCCTGCCTCCTGCACAGAGCTTGGAGCCCAGGGTCTTTGCACTGCCCGCAGCAGAGCAGGCTGCGCCCACTCCGGCCTGATCACTGGCTGTCTCGTCTCCAGGGTGTCCCTTCTCTCTGAGCCTCACAGGACTCTAAGGGCTTCTCGTTTACTTTCTCTTTTTCTTTTTACTTATATCTAATTTAATTTATTTTTTTGTTTTTTGAGGTAGGGTCTCACTGTAGCCGAGGCCGATCTTGAACTCACTACATAGTCTCAAGGTAATCCTTCTACCTCTGCCTCTCAAATTCTGGGATTAAAGGCATGTGCCACCACACTCAGCTTATTTTTTGAAATTATTTTTGAAATTTTATTTATCGGGATGGAGAGATGGCTTAGCAGTTAAAGCATATCCCTACAAAGCCAGAGAATCCCAGTTTGACTCTCCAGGACCCATGTAAGCCAGATGCACAAAGGGGCGCATACGTCTGGAGCTCTTCTACAGTGGCTGGAAGCCCTGGCATGCCCATTCCCTCTCTCTCCCTCCTTCCCTCCCTCCCTCTTTTTCTCTCTCAAACAAATAAATAAATAAAATATATTTTAAACTTTTTATTTATTTATTTGAGAGAGACAGAGAAAGAGAAGGAGATAGTGAGAATGGGTGCCTCTAGCCATTGCAAACAAACTCAACACATGCACCACTTTGTGCATCTGGCTTTATGTAGGTACTGGAGAATCGAACCTGGGTCCTTAGACTTTGCAGGCCAGCGCCTTAATTGCTGAGCCGTCTCTCCAACCCCCTTTCATTTCTTATCTCAGAATTTGAGGCCTGGAGGCCTGGAGCCCTTGTGCAAGGGTTCTCATAGAGTGCCACAGCGATGCTATCCATTTGACAGCAGGACCAGTCTGCTTTGGCTCTGGGGGCTGTCTCACGCACGCACGATCTAAATCAAAATAAAGCCAGTTGCTGGAGGTATAGTTCAATTGGCAGAGTGCTTGCCTAGCATGCGTAAGGCCTTAGGTTCCATCCCCAGTATGACAAACCTAACCTCTAACACTAACCTTAAAACCTTAGAGCCAGGTATGGTGACACACGCCTTTAATCCCAGCACTTGGGAGGCAGAGGTAGGAGGATTGCCTTGAGTTCGAGGCCACCCTGAGAATACGGAGTGAATTCCAGGTCAGTCTGGGCTAGAGTGAGACCCTACCTCAACAAACAATGAGGCTGAGAAGATGGCTTAGCGGTTAAGGCACTTGCCTGTGAAGCCTAAGGACTCAGGTTTGACTCTCCAGATTCCATGTTAGCCAGACACACAAGGGTAAGGCAAGGGCAAGGTTGCACATGCCCACTAAGTGGCACAAGTGTCTGCAGTTCAATTGCAGTGGCTGAGGCCCTGGCATGCCATTTCTCTCTCTCTCTCTCACTAATTAAGTAAATAATTTTTTAAAATTATTTATTTATTTATTTGAGAGCAACAGACACAGAGAGAAAGACCGATAGAGGGAGAGAGAGAGAATGGGCGCACCAGGGCTTCCAGCCTCTGCAAACGAACTCCGGACGTGTGCGCCCCCTTGTGCATCTGGCTAACGTGGGACCTGGGGAAGCGAGCCTCGAACCGGGGTCCTTAGGCTTCACAGGCAAGCACTTAACCGCTAAGCCATCTCTCCAGCCCAAGTAAATAACTTTTTTAAAGTCCATTAAGCGGGGGGGAGCTGGAGAGATGGCTTAGTGGTTAAGACATTTTCCTGCCAAGCCAAAGGATCCTTGTTCAACTCTCCAGGACCTATGTAAGCCAGATGCACAAGGGGGCACATGCATCTAGAGTTCGTTTGCAGCGGCTAGAGGCCCTGGCATGCCCTCTCTCTCTCTCTCTCTGCCTCTTTCTCTCTTTCAAATAAATAAATAACATATACATATTATATATATATATATATATATATATATATTTTTTTTTTTTTTTTTAAATCCATTAAGGGTTTTAAAAAAGTGAAAACAGCCTTTCATTGCCGGGTGTGGAGAGCACAGGACCCAGGACGGCTGTCAGGGCCAGCAGCTTCATGCGGTGCCCACACAGGCTGCACCTGGAGACGGACCTAGGCGTCCCCTTCATACCTTTTGAATTTTGAACCAAGTCAAAATAAATAAATAGAAACCTAATCAGGCAAGTTTGGCCTGACCCGACTCCCCATCCCTAACCTCCCACATTCTGGAAATACTCCAGGGTTTGTCTTGTCCTTATCGAAATTCCTGAAGGCCTTTGACTCCTGACTCAGCCTGTCTGCAGCCGACTGTGGCCAGCAGGGTTGGAGTGAGTCACAGCCACCCCCGGCAGCCAGCAGCTGTCTACCATGGGAGGCTTTCCTCTTCCTGCTGTGGCCGTTCATGGCCCCCTTACCCCTTAGACTGTCATTCAAGTGAATCCCACCCTCTTGAATTGGGCATGTCTGGCACCAGACTAGGAGTGATGAAAACAGCCATCTTGGCAGCTGAGAGAGAAAGAGAGGAGCAGTGGGGGATGTGCCTGAGTTTGTCAGTAGGAAGCACGGAAGGCTTCCTGGAGGAGGGAGCACTTGGCTGAGCAGGGAACAGCACTTCAGGCAGAGGGAACAGAGTGAGCAAAGGCCCAGAGTAAGGAAAGGAGACGAGCTGGGGAAAGTGTCCAAAGCAGAGCGGAAGGGCTCAAGGATGACTAGTGAGGTCCTGGATGTGGAGGAAGAGGGCTGAACAGAAACACAGAACAGAAAGCTCATGCTGGCTGGAGAGATGGCCTGGGAGGTTAAAGGCGCTTGCTTGAAAAGCCTGAAGACCTGGGCTTGCTTCCCCAATACCCACATGAAGCCATATGCACAAAATGGCACATGCATCGCAATGGTAAAAGGCCCTGGCATTCCTAGTCTCTCTCTCTCTCTCTCTTTCTCTCCTTGCAAGGAAAGAAAGAGAGGAAGGGAGGGAGAGAAGGAAGGAAGGAAGGAAGGAAGGAAGGAAGGAAGGAAGGAAGAAAGGGAGAAAGGAAGGAAGGAAGGAAGGAAGGAAGGAAATAAATAAAGAAAAGAGGGCCAGAGAGATGGCTTAGCAGTTTAGGTGCTTGCCTGCAAAGCCTAAGGACTCATGTTCAATTTCTCTCCAGGTCCCATGTAAGCCAGACACATCAAAGTGAGGCAAGCACAAGGCTACACATGTGCACTAGGTGGTGCAAGTGTCTGGAGTTCGATTGTAATGGCTGAGGCCCCGGCACACCAATTCTCTCTCTTTCTCTAAAAGAAAGAAAGAAAGAAAGAAAGAAAGAAAGAAAGAAAGAAAGAAAGAAGGAAGGAAGGAAGGAAGGAAGGAAGGAAGGAAGGAAGGAAGGAAGGAAGGAAGGAAAGAAGGAAAGAAGGAAAGAAAGAAAGAAGGAAAGAAGGAAAGAAAGGAAGAAAGAAAGAAGGAAGGAAGGAAGGAAAGAAAGAAAGAAAGAAAGAAAGAAAGAAAGAAAGAAAGAAAGAAAGAAAGAAAGAAGGAAAGCGAGCTGAGTGTGGTGGCGCACACCTCGAATCCCAGCACTTGGAGGCAGGGGTAGGAGGACTGATGAGAGTTTGAGGTCACCTGTGAGTACACAGTGGATTCCAGATCAGCCTGGGCTAGAGTGAGAAACTACCTTGAAAAAAACAAAAATCAGGGGCTGGAGAGATGGCTTAGTAGTTAAGCGCTTGCCTGTGAAGCCTAAGGACCCCGGTTCGAGGCTCGGTTCCCCAGGTCCCACGTTAGCCAGATGCACAAGGGGGCGCATGCGTCTGGAGTTCATTTGCAGTGGCTGGAGGCCCTGGCGCGCCCATTCTCTCTCTCGCTCTTTGCCTCTCTCTCTCTCTCTCTCTGTTGCTCTCAAATAAATAAAAATAGAAAAAAGCAAGAAAGAGAGGGAGGGAGGGAGGCTCATGCTGAGCATGAAGTGTCCTTGAAGTGTCACTTGCTGAGTCCTGGAGGCGGGGGCTCAGACAACACTGTCTGCCTACCTGAGAGAGGAGAGCAAGTGCACTCCTGAGTAAAACCTGGCCTCCAGGAACTCTCAGGACGGTGATGTGTGGAACCTGGTGTAAGTGCAGAGCTCCCGGTGGAGCAAGGAGAGGCAGGTACGGGGGCTGCCCTCCCCGTACTTAACAGTCATGCCGGGGACAAAAATAGTCCCCGCAGCCGGTCACAACTCTAGTGGATGGGCCTCAGAACCAAGTCCAGGGGATGGGACACAGCTTGACCTCTCACCCTGGTTTTACAAGGCAAGACTTCAGGCCCAGAGTGAGACAGAGGACTGTGCAGGTCACACAGCAATTCAAACAAACCGCCAACAAGCTCCCGGGTGGTTCAGATGCCGTGTGTGAGTCCTGGGATCACTTCTGTGTGTAAGGAGATCTCTGGGGGAAAAAAAAAAAACAAAAAAAAAAACCAAAAAACACAACTAGGAAGTGCAGGTTGTCACAGAGTCTGGAAGGGAAGCTGAGAATAATCTCGCTTTTTATGTGATTTCACTGCACTGCCCTCTATCACCATAGTTGGACAAAGGAGGCTGGGGGGTAGAAAAGACACGGCCAATAACCTCATCCACGAATGTTGAAGTTTCCCATGAACCTTAGCATCCGGTGCGCTCCTGTGCCCAGCACTATGCAAAGAGCTGTCCACAGACCATATAACACAATCTTCCCCGCAGGCCTAGGAAGTGAGTTACCAGTAGCCCTTATGCTAAGGAGCCCATGGGAGAGAGAAGAATGAACTCGGAAGACGCCCACATCCCAGGCCCTGGGGGCCCGTGCATGCAGCCTTGTGGGGCAAAGGGAGCGCAGAGCCGTGACTTAACCATCGACAGAGGAGAGACCTGATTACCCAGGTGGCTCCGTGGCAGTTACAAAGGAAAGAGGGAGATGGGATCAGAGTTGAACCCAAACCATTTATGTTGAAGAGAAGTCTCCCTTGGGGGAAGGTAAAGGGGAATTCTGCTGTTTTTTAAAGGCTGGGAGTGGGGGGAATGTCACCGGAAGAATGAGTGTTGTTGACCAGGCCCAGCAGTTTCCATATTTGGAGCAACTCCAGTTGATGAGAACTGGCTGCTTGGAGCTCGGTGAAGAGGTAACATCTGGAAGCTGAGCCTAAACTCTGGGTGATGTGAGCTGTGATCGATTGCCAATGCCTGCTTGGGCTAGCCATGGAAGAGGAACAGCAGTTTGATAATCTGGGTCAGATGAAGCCCCAGACTCTTAGCAATCTCTCATTGAGTGAGGAAGGGAGGGAAAGGGGGAAGAGGGAGGTGTAAGGAATGGAGAAGCAAAGCAGGAAAAGAGAAATGATGGAAGACAGGAACAATTGGGCTTTTTGTCATTATAAAAACATATTTTATTTTTAATTTATTTGTTTGAGAGAGAGAAAGAGGCAGAGGAAGAGGAGGGGTAGGACAGAGGGAGAATGGGTGCACCAGGGTCTCCAGCTGCTGGAAATGAACTCCAGATGCTTGTACCACCTTGTGCATCTGACTTTCAGGGGCCCTGGGGAATTGAACCTGGGTCCTTTGGCTTTGCAGGCAAGCACCTTAGCCACTAAATCATCTCTCCAGTCCCTTTGTTTATTTACTTATTTATTTTGAGGCAGCATCTCACTCTAGCCCAGGCAGACCTGGAATTCATTATGTAGTCTCAAGCTGGTCTTGAACTCATGGTGAGTGATCCTCTTACCTCTGCCTCCCAAGCACTGGGATTAAAGGCATGCATCAGGCTAAAAAAAATTATTATTTATAGAATGTAAGAGTCAAATGAAGGGTAGGACCCCTTACAACGTGCTCCCCCCCCCCACCGCAGACACAAAATGGCCTGGATATCCATGACCTCACAGTACCTGACACTACCTACACAAGACCATCATAATAGGAGGGAAAGATCATGACATGAAAATAGAGACTGATTGAGATGGGGCAGGCATATGATGGAGAGTGGAGTTTCAAAGGGGAAAGTGGGGGGAGAGAGGGTATTACCATGGGATATATATTTTTTTTAATTTTTATTAGCATTTTCCATGATTATAAAAAAATATCCCACGGAAATTCCTTCCGTCCCCCCCCCCACTTTCCCCTTTGAAATTCCATTCTCCATCATATTACCTCCCCATCTCAATCATTGTACTTACATATATACAATATCAACCTGTTAAGTAGATGGGATACTTTTTATAATCATGGAAGTTGTTAATAAAAAATTTGAAAAGAGAAAAAAATGTTAAATACAGAACTAAAATGGTTGCATCATACGTACACACTTGCGTTTGCTTAACCGTTCTTCAGTGTTGAACTGTTAGATTGTTTTATAATTTTTGCTGTTCTAAAAAAAAATATTTAGTTGGGCTGGAGAGATGGCCCAAGTGGTTGAAGGCACTTGCTCGCAAAGCCTGACAGCCGGATTTGATTCCCTAATACCCATGTAAAGCCAGATGCACAGTGGGGCCTGCATGCGGAGTTGTTTGCAGTGGCAAGAGGCCCCGATGCACCGATTCTCTCTCCCTCCTGCCCTCTCTCACTCTCACACACTCTCTCTCTCTCTCTGCTTACAAATAAATAACAAATGAAATGTAAATTATAAACAAAAATTTAAAAATATTTAGCTTCTCAAAAAATTAAGAATAGAATTATAGCATGAGGGCTGGAGGGATGGCTTAGCAGTTAAGGCTTTTGCCTGCAAACCCAAAGGACCCAGGTTCGATTCCCCAGGACCCATGTTAGCCAGATGCACAAGGGGGTACATGCATCTGGAGTTCGTTTGCAGTGGCTGGAAGCCCTGGCACGCCCATGCTCTTTCTCTATCAAATAAATAAAAATAAAATCCTTAAAAAATTATTATTTATTTTTATTTACTTAGGTGAGAGACAGACATAGAGGGAAAGAGAGAGAGGAGAGAATGGGCACATTAGGGCCTCCATCCACTGCAAACAAACTCTAGAAGCATGTGCCCCCTTGTGTTTCTGGTTATGTGGGTCCTGGGAAATCGAACTGGGGTCCTTCGGCTTTGCAGGCAAGTACCTTAATGACTAAGCTGTATCTCCAGCCTCTAAAAATATAATCTTGTCGGGCTGGAGAGATGGCTTAGCGGTTATGTGCTTGCCTGTGAAGCCTAAGGACCCCAGTTCAAGGCTCGATTCCCCAGGAACCACGTTAGCCAGATTCACAAGGGGGCGCATGCGTCTGGAGTTCGTTTGCAGGGGCTGGAGGCCCCGGTGCACCCATTCTCTCTCTCTCTGCCTCTTTCTCTCTGTCTGTTGCTCTAAAATAAATAAAATAACAACAAAAAAATTAAAAAATATATATATACAATTTTGTCATGTGTGTGTCCTTGCATGCGAGTGTGGCAGTCAGAGGACAATTTTCAGGTCAGTCTTTGCCTTCCACCTCATTTGAGGCAGTGTCTGGTTGTTCACCACTCTGTTCTCCAGCTTCCAGAAAAGTCTCCTGGCTCTTCCCTCCTCACAGGTGCACCACTGGGATTACAGAAACCTGCCACAGCGTCCAGTTTTTTTTTTTTTGTTTTGTTTTGTTTCAAGGCAGGGTTTCACTCTAGTCCAGGCTGACCTGGAATTCACTGTGTAGTCTCAGGGTGGCCTCGAACTCATGGCGATCCTCCAACCTCTGCCTCCCGAGTGCTGGGATTAAAGGTGTGCGCCACCACGCCTGCCTGCGTCCAGTTTTTTGTATGGGGTCTGAGGATTTGAATTTAGGTATCCAGAGATGTGTGGCTAGCATTCTATCCACTGATCCATCTCCTCAGCTCCTTATTTGTCCTTCATTACTTACTTTTTTTAGTTTTTTTGTTGTTGTTGTTTGTTTGTTTGTTTGTTTGTTTTTGGTGGCAAGGTTTCACTCTAGCCCAAGCTAACCTGGAATTCATTCTGTAGTCCATGATGGATTTGCCCTTTTTATTTTTTTATTTTTCTTTCGAGGTAAGGTTTCACTCTAGCCCAGGCTGACTTGGAATTAATTATATAGTCTCAGGGTGGCCTTGAACTCATGGTGATCCTCCTACCTCTGCCTTCTGAGTGCTGGAATTAAAGGCGTGTGACACCACACCTGGCTTGGATTTGCCCTTTAAAAATGTTATTTGTTTGAGAAAGAGAAAGAGGAACAGAGAGAGAGAGAGAAAGAGAATGGGCATGCCAGGGCCTCCAGCCACTGCAAACTCCATATACATGAACCACCTTGTGCATTTGGCTTACATGGGTACAAGGGAAATTGAACCTGGGTCCTTTGACTTTTCTGGCAAGCCTTTTAACAGATAAACCATCTCCACACCCTGGACTTGTCCTTTTTTATTTATTTTTATTTTTCGAGGTAGGGTCTGTAGCTCAGGCAGACCTGTAATTCACCGTGTAGTCTCAGGGTGGCCTCGAACTCATGACAATCCTCCTACCTCTGCCTCTTGAGTGCTGAGATTAAAGGCATGCACCACCACACCCGGCTTCTGTCCCTTTTTTGTTTTTGAGGTAGGGTCTCACTCTAGCCCAGGCTGACCTGGAATTCTCTCTGTAGTCTCAGGGTGGCCTCGAACTCATGGCGATCCTCCTACCTCTGCCTCCTGAGTGCTGGGATTAAAGGCGTGTGCCACCACGCCTGGCTTTTGTCTTTCTTTTTGTAAAAAAAAAAAAAAAATGTACGCATGTGTGTGTGTGTGTGTTCATGCATGTGCATATGCATATGTGGCGGCCAGAGGACAGCTCCCGGTGCCACTCCCAGGAGCACTGTCCATCTCCTTTGAGCCAGGGTCTCATTTGGTAGCTCCTGTTGGCACTGAAATTGTCAGCATCCTCTCTTGGCCTCCTGAGCGCCAGAATCTCGGGTACGAGACACTATACCCAGAACGAGACGCCCCTTACCACTGCAGGGCTCTCTGATCGAAGACCCAGGCTCTCCACCCCTGCTCCAAGAACCAGACACCCACATGGAGGGCAGAACCCCTCAAGGGTTCAGGGAGCCAGGAAGGCTCTGAGGGGGCAGCAGCCTCTGCCTGGACTTCAGGCCCTGTGTATCAGGTGTCGCCAGAAAGAAAGGGCCAGAAGCCACCATCCTAATCCTGAGGCCCCAGGGAAACAGCCAGTTCCTGGGAGAAAACATGTTCCCACAGGTTTAGCTTTCCTCCTGCTCTGTCTTCTACACTGTACAGGAGAGAGATGGGGCAGCGGGCTCCAGGACATGGGGCCCCACCTGCTTCTGCAGCCCACGTGGGGCAGGACTTCACGGAACGAGGTTGGCAGGGCTCAGCGGGGTGCTGGTCTCCCAGGCGGGGTGAGCACCCTGTGCATCTTCTTCCAGACAGTTCTCAGAGCCCCTTCCCTAACGGCCCCAGACACGGAGCTGCAGCAATGAAAGCAGAAGCCTGTTGCACTTGTAGCTAGGCCAGGGTCTCCGAGGCGTGGGGAGCTCCCTGAGACTTCACCCCACTGACATCCGGATGACTTCTTTCCCCTCTCTGAACCTCAGTTCCCACACTGATAAAATGAAGGAACTAGATTCTTTTTCTCTCTCTCTGTCTCCCCAAACCCTCCCCTTTTGTTTGCATTGACAAGAGGCCTTGGCATACCTATGCACACACACACAGTCTTTCTCTCAAAAACAAAAACAGAAAAAGGGCTGGAGAGATTGCTAAACTGTTAAGACACTTGCCTTCAGAGCCTAGCAACCTGAGTTTGATTTCCCCAGTGCCCACATGGAGCCAGATGCACAGGGTGGCACACATGTCTGGAGTTTGTTTGCAGTGTCTGGAGGCCCTGGCACACCTATTCTCTGTCTCTCTTCTCTCTCTGCTTGCAAATAAATAACTAAAAATATATTAATAGAGATAGAGTAATGGCTTAGTGGTTAAGGCACTTTGTCTGCAAAGCCAAAGGACCAAGGTTCAATTCCCCAGGGCCCACGTAAGCCAGAAGCACAAGGTAGTGCATGTGTTCATTTGCATGGAGTTCATTTGCAGTGGCTGGAGGCTCTGGCATGCCCATTCTCTACCTGCCTCTCTCTCTCTCTCCCCTTCTCTCTCTCAAACAAATAAAAAAATAAAATATTTTTAAAGTTTAAAAAATATATTAATAGTAATAATAATAATAATGATGTCTCATGTATCCCAGACTGTCCTCAACTTCACTATATAACTGAAGATGACCTTGAACTTCTGATTCTTTTCATCTTCTAAGCGCTGGGATTACAAGGCATGAGCCACCACAGTAAATTCTTTTGGTGTTGGGGATTGAACCCTGGGCTTCATGTATGCTAAGCAAACATTCTGTCAACCAAGCTATACCCACAGCCTCTCAAATTTTTGTTTTTGTTTTTTTTTTAATATTTTATGTTGGGCATGGTGGCACATATCTTTAATCCCAGCACACGGGAGGCAGAGGTAGGAGGATCGCTGTGAGTTCGAGGCCACCCTCAGACTTCATAGTGAATTCCAGGTCAGCCTGAGCTACAGTGAGACCCCACCTTGGAAAACAAAAACAAAACAAAATATATATATATTTTTTTATGTATTTGAGAGACAGAAAGAGAGAGAGAATGAATGTGTCAGGGCCTCCAGCCACTGCAAACAGACTCCAGACATGTGTGTTGCCTTGTGCATCTGGCTTTACTTGGGTACTGGGGAATCAAACCTAGGTCCTTTGGCTTTGAAGGCAAACGCCCTAACGGCTAAGCCATCTCTCCAGTCCTCAAGTTGGTTCTTTAACAAAACATCTCAGTATTTAATTGTGATGTTGATAGAACAAAAATATCAGAGTGCATCCTGGGCAGCAGGTGTCAAGTGTCTGATGAATCTCTTGTTTCAACTTTCCGTTCCGTGCCAGGTGGTGAGGGAGCGTATTTCTCACTGTGGTCACAGTTACAAACGCTGAGCAGCCACGGCCTTGCCTCAGGCATCGGCAGGAGAAAGGAAGCGAGCAGCCTACGAGGCCCTTCTCTCCTGGCAGCAGCCCTGCTCCCTCCTCATCCTCACGCCCGACTTCCTGCTCAGGTTCAGCTCCGCAGCTGCACACGCCCATGCCTGTTCCTTCCAAATCTCCTCCTCGCATTCCGAGTGCACCTGCCTTCTCCCAAAGTGGCCCTGGCCAAACGTGGCCATCAACCCTCCAACTCACGTGGGACAAGGCCAAGGCCCAGAGCTCACCAGCTCTGATCTAGAGATGGATAAAGAGAATGAGTCATGAGGATTGGGGATGTGGCTCAGTTGGTAGCATGCTTGCCTGGCATGAAGTCCCTGGTTCAATCCGTGGCACCGCACAAACCAAGGTGTGGTGGTGCCTGCCTGCAATCCTAGCATGTGGGCAGTGGAAGCGAGAGGGTGAGAAGTTCAGGTATTGTTGAGTTCAAGGCCAGGCTGGGCTACATGAGACCCTGTCGACAAGTAAAAATAATAAAAGAAAGAAAGAAGCTGGGTATAGTGACTCATGCCTGCAGTCCCAACACTCAGGAGACTGAGGTAGGAGGAATGCTGGGAGTTCGAGGACAGCCTGTGCTATAGAGTGGGTTCCAGGTCAGCCTAGGCTGGAGTGAAACCCTGCCTCAAAAGGAAGCTGGAGGGCTGGAGAGATGGCTTAGTGGTTAGTTAAGGCGCTTGCCTGAAAAGCCTAAAGATCCAGGTTCGATTCTCCAGGTCCCATGTAAGCCAGTTGCACAAGGTGGCACATGCATCTGGAGTTTGTTTACAGTGGCTAAATGCCCCAGTGTGTCCATTCTCTCTCTCTATATATATTTATCTCTAATAAATAAATAATTTTTTTTTTGTTTTCTTGAGGTAGGGTCTCACTCTAGCCCAGGCTGACCTGGAATTCACTATGGAGTCTCAGGGTGACCTCGAACTCATGGCAATCCTCCTACCGCTGCCTCCCAAGGGCTGGAATTAAAGGCGTGCACCACGACGCCAGCTTCCAGCTTTAAAAATATATATATTTATTTATTTAACCGGGCATGGTGGTGCACGCCTTTAATCCCAGCACTTCGGAGGCAGAGGTAGGAGGATGACCATGAGTTCAGGGCCACCTTGAGATAATTACACAGCGAATTCTAGGTGAACCTAGGCTAGAGCTAGACACTACCTCTAAAAAGCAAAAAAAAAAAAAAAAAAGCTGGGCATGGTGGGGCACACTCTTAATCCCAAGGTTTGGGGAGGCAGAGGTAGGAGGGAGGGTTTCTATGAGTTCCAGGCCAACATGGGACTACAAACTGAGACCCTACAAAAATAAGTAAATAAAATAAAATACAAAAAGAAAAAGGAAGCCCGGTGTGGTGGCGCACGCCTTTAATCCTAGCACTCGGGAGCCAGAGGTAGAAGGATCGCCATGAGTTCGAGGCCACCCTGAGACTACAGAGTTAATTCCTGGTCAGCCTGGGCCACAGTGAGACCCTACCTCATAAAACCAAACCAAAAAAGAAAAGAAAGAAAAAGGAGGAGGAGGAAGAGGAGAGGGCTAGGGAGATGGCTACACAGTTAACAGTGCTTGCTATGAAATCATGAGAGCCTGACAGGGCCTAATTCACCCTGAGTTCAACTCCCAAGCCTCCATGTCAACAGCTGGGCATGTAATCCCCATCCCGAAGGGACAGGAGACTGAAGAATCTTTGGGGTTTATGAAAACTGCAGCTCTGGCTTCAGAGAGAAAGAAACACCATCTACAGAAATACGCAGATGAACAAGAGGACACTTGAAGTTCCCTAGCCTCCACAGGTGTGTGCACACACACACGCAGAGCACACTACACATTGCTACACACACACAAAGAGAAGGAAGGATAGATAGATAAATAAGATACATAGATGAAAGCTGGGTGTGGTGGTGGCGTATGCCTTTAATCCCAGCACTCAGGAGGCAGAGGTAAGAGGATTGCTGTGAGTTTGAGGCCAGCCTGAGACTACATAGGGAATTATTCCAGGTCAGCCTAAATGAGACCATACCTTGAAAAAAACAAAACAAACAGGCAAACAAAAGATATATAGGGCTGGAGAGACGGCTTAGCAGTTAAGGTACTTGCCTGTGAAGCCAAAGGACCCACGTTCGATTCTGCAGGTCCCACATAAGCCAGATACACAAGGTGGCACGTGCATCTGGAGTTCCTTTGCAGTGGCTGGAGGTCCTGACACACCCATTCTCTCTCTGTCTCTAATAAATAAAGAAAGCTTTTAAAAAAAGATACATAGATGATAGATAGATAAGACAGATGGATGGATAGGTAGATAATAGATAGACAGATAGACAGTAGATAGATGACACAGGGAAAGGGCCAGGGAGAGAAAAGGCAAAGCTCTGGTCGTGGCCCAGGGCACTTTGTGTGAAGTTGCAGACTGAACCCAAGGCTTTGCGGAGGAGAAAAGAAAGGAGAAGAGAAGGAAGGAGAAAGGAGGGAGAAAGGAAAACAGAGGAGGAAGGTGGAGGGGAAGGAAGAGGAAGGAGAAGGAAGGGAGGTCAAAGGGCTGAGGAAGCTTGGGCGGAGCTGGCTCTGAGTGCTGTTCCCTCCCTGCCACAGCCGGGGGAGGTGTACAGCAAGCATGCCCTAGCAAGCTTGCCTCCTCAGACTCCTCCTCCTCCTCTTTTCTTCTTCCTTGCTATTTCGTCCTCCTGTCTTTGGAACTGGCCCAGCCCTCAGCTCAGATTTAACACGTTCATACATTTCAAAAGTGAAGCTGGAAGCCGAGCGTGGTGGCGCACGCCTTTAATCTCAGCACTCGGGAGGCGGAGGTTGGAGGATCGCCATGAGTTCGAGGCCACCCTGAAACTACATAGTGAATTCCAGGTCAGCCTGGGCTAGAGTGAAACCCTACCTCGAAAAACAACAAACAAAAACAAAAACAAACAACAACAAAAAAAGCAAAAGTGAAGCTGACTGTGGTGGCACAGGCCTGTCATTCCAGCACTTGGAAGGTGGAGGATAAATAGTGACTTCGAGACCAGGAGACCAGCCTAGGTAGCATGAGACCCTATCCCAAAAAGACAAGAAGGGAGGGAAAGACAGTGTCTATGTCTAAATCATAAAATAAAGCCTTGTTGAAACATACCTAGTCCACCCTCCATGGGAGGGAATACATCCCTGATACTGAAAACTTAAAACAGTGGTAGTCATGAGCCCAAGGGGTATAACATCGGCTGATGTCTGGATAAATGTATATACTATGCTTATCAAACTGCCCAGTAAGCACTTCTCTTAATATTCATACCCTTTACTAATGCTACTCTCACTTTGGGTAGAGAATCTTTTCTTTTCAGATGGCAGTGACCTTGGGATGACTCAGAAGGTATCATAGTGCTGGAAAGAAGTGACTGGAGTACTGAGTAACATCTCGATCACACCTTCCAAGGCTCAGGGTCTAATGCGGAAGAGGTGGCGGAAGGATAGGACTCCTTACAACGTGCTCCCTTCAGACACAAAATGGCCTGGATATCCATGACCTCACAGTGCCTGAGACTTCCTACACAAGACCATCATAAGAGGAGGAAAAGATCATGACATCAAAATAAAACAGAGACTGATTGAGAGGGGGAGGGGATATGATGGAGCATGGAATTTCAAAGGGCAAATCTATTTAATATTACTATCATGATGAATGAACCATTACGATCCCCACTTTATAAATGAATAAACTGAGACGCAGAGAAACTGCACAATTTACCCAACAGTTCGTCAAGCCAACTAGCCACAAGAGGCTCTCCAGGAGCGTATGCAAAATTAACTTTTCCATGGGTGAGTCAAGGTCCGGCTCTTTGCAGACACCCCGTGGGCAAGCTGATTTTGCTCATAATCCACCCCTGCTGGGATCGAGCAAGCCCATCCCACTCGCCCAGAGGGTCTCAGGCTCCTGAGCACCTGCAAGGGACCCTGCGCAGGTGACCGGGTCCTGGGGGGAGGGCGGAGCAGGTCAGGCCGCTCTTCCCCGCATGGAGGGGGTGTGGCCCGGGAAAGGTGCCCGGGCTGCGAGCGCACGCACGTGACCGCGGCCGCCCCGCCCACTCTGCCTCTCGCCTTATCCCGGCAGCGCGGGGCGGGGCCTGGGCGGACGCCCCGCCCCTACCTGCTGGCCCCGCCCACCGCTCCTCCTGGACCTTTCGCCCCAGCCAGTCCCGCCCGAGCTGAGCTCCACCTGCGGAAACCTGCGCCCTGCCTTCCGGCCCTGGCTCTGCTTGAGACTGTGAGCGCGCTTTCTCCGCCCTCCCGGGCCACTGGTCCTCCCTGGGTAGCTGGAAGAGGACAACATCGAGGGATGTCGCCTCCAAACCCAGAGGATCACTAACCCAGTCTGCCCCAAAGGGCACCTTGGTTCTTTTTTTTTTTTTTTTTTTAAATGAGAAACCCAAATTTGCTGTGTAGCCCTGGTTGGCCTCGAACTCATGGGATCCTCCTACTTCAGCCTTCCCAGTGTTGAGATCAGAGGCTTATGCCACCACGTCCAGCAAAGGGGAATCTTCTACTTTCTTGCCTGCCTGCCTTTATTTTATTTTATTTTTAAATTTATTATTATTATTATTATTATTTTGGTTTTTCAAGGTAGGGTCTTGCTATGTGACCCAGGCTATGTAGTCTCAGGATGGCCTCGAACTCACGGCGATCCATCTACCTGTGCCTCCTAAATGCTAGTATTAAAGGCGTGCACCACCATGCCAAGTGTGGGCTGGGGCAGTGGGGTGGAGGACCTTGTTGCCCCTCTTAAATGGTCTGTCATACACTCAGACATGCTTATCCTCCAGAAACTCTCCTTCTTCCTTTTTTTTTTTTTTTTTTGGTTTTTGAGGTAGGGTTTCACTCTGGCGCAAGCTGACCTGGAATTCACTATGTAGTCTCAGGGTGGCCTCGAACTCACAGCGATCCTCCTACCTCTGCCTCCCTAGTGCTGGAATTAAAGGTGTGCACCACTACGCCTGGGCCCCTTCCTGACTTCTGCATATTATTTAACTTTTCTGATCAAGTACAAGTTTTTTGTTGTTGTTTGGTAGGGCTTTGCTGTAGCCCAGGCTGATCTGGAATTCACTCTGTAGTCTCAGAGTGGTCTCGAATTCATGGCAATTCTCCTACCTTTGCCTCCCAAGTGCTGCAATTAAAGGCATGGACCACCAGGTCAGGCCCACATGAGGGTTTGTGTGTGTGTGTGTGTGTGTGTGTGTGTTTTCAAGGCAGGGTCTCACTTTAGCCTAAGCTGACCTGGAATTCAAACTCATGGCAATCCTCCTACCTCTGCCTCCCAAGTGCTGCAATTAAAGGCATGAGCCTCCACGCCCAGCTTCCACAAGAGGTTTTGACCTGCTCTGTCTGCACTGGCCTACTTTACCATTCCTTAGGCAAGTTGGTGGGTCTTCCTCAGCTCCCAGGAGGTCACATACTGATACCAAAGTTAGTGTGGACAACTGAGCCCCTCCTAGGCACAAGTGGTGCCCCAGCCTCAGCCTCCTGTCACTGGGCTTTCAGGTACACACTTCGACCCAGCTGATTAACCCACCTCCTTTTTTTCTCCCCCCCAAGGTAGGGTCTTACTGTAGCCCAGGCTGACCTGACCCAGAATTCACTGTGTAGTCTCAGGGTGGACACGAACTCACGCTAATCCTCCTACCTCTGCCTCCCAAGTGCTGGGATTAAAGGCTTGTGCCACCACACCAGGCGTTTTTTTTTTTTTTTAACTTTATTATTTATTTGCAAGGAGAGGGAAAGGGAGAGTGAGAATGAAAATGGGTCTCTTGCCACTGCAACAAACTCCAGACCACTTTGCATCGAAGCCAGGCACTCAAGTTTTGCAATTAAGTACCTTTAACTGCTGAGTCACCTCTCCAGCCCCCTCACAGGTTTTTCAGGAGGATGGAATGAGTTAATGTTTGTCCAATGTTAAGCCAGACATTGTGGTGCATGCCTGTGATCCCAGCACTTGGGAGGCTGAGGCAGAAGGATCAGGAGTTTGGGGGCATCCTTAAGTACATAGCAAATTTGAGGGCAGCCTGGACTATATGAGACCCTGTCTGCAAACAAATGACCCCTGAGATGATACTTGGTATATGGCAGCTGTGGAAAACTGGTGTTGGATGAACGCATCTTAGGCTGCTCAATGCTCTCATGCCCATACCTGTGCAGGGCTGCAGGAGGGCCAGGCTTTTCCTCTTCCTTCGTGCATTTCCAGTGCCTGGCCCAAAGCAGGCCCTGAATAAAGTTCTGGGTGAGTGAATGGATTTTAGGCAGTGGGGTTGAGGGACAGAAGAGAAGGTCCTGTGCTGGGATAGCCATCCACCCTCACATCTACATATTTTGACTTTCCCTCCACTCTTTTTTTTTTTTAAATTTTAACTCAAGTTTATTCCTTTTATCAGAAGTCCTGTACATTTTTTTCTTTTTATTGACAACTTCCATAATTGTAAACAATATTCCATTGTAATGTCCTCCCTCCCCCCACTTTCCCGTTTGAAACTCCACTGTCCATCATATCCCCTTCCCATCTCTATCAGTCTCTCTTTTATTTTGATGTCATGATCTTTTCTTCCTATTATAATGGTCTTGTGCAGGTAGTGTCAGGCACTGTGAGGTCATGGATATCCAGGCCATTTTGTGTCTGGAGGAGCATGTTGTAAGGAGTCCTACCCTTCCTTTGGCTCTTCCATTCTTTTTGCCACCTCTTCCGCGATGGACCCTGAGCCTTGGAAGGTGTGAAAGAGATATTACAGTGTTGAGCACTCCTCTGTCACTTCTTCCCAGCACCATGATGTTTTCTGAGTCATCCCAAGGTCACTGCCATCTGAAAAGAGAAGCTTCTCTAACCAAAAATGAGAGTAGCATTAATATATGGGTATGAACATTAAAAGAAGTGCTTACTGGGCAGTTTGGAGAGCATAGTATATACATTTATCCAGACATCAGCAGACGTTACACCCCTAGGGCTTATGACTTCCCCTGTTTTCAGTACCAGGGATGTGTTTCCTCCCATGGAGTGGCCTCCAGTCAAATTAGAGGGTGATTGTTTTCCACCATAACAGACATGCCACTATTGCACCCGTTGGCTCATTTGGCCTGGCTGGCCAAATATAAGGCTTGCAGTGTCCACTTCTGGGTATCTTCACTGGTGATTTCTCTCTTTCCCATTGAACTGCGTGCAACATAGCTTTTTCCAGCTTACCATCAGCTGGTCTACATGGAGGAGGTTTTCAGCTCAGCTCCAGCAGGATTTCTCAATGACCTTGCAGCCCAAATATGTCCCTCCACTCTTTCCCACAGGCTTCATAACAATCCACAGGGCAGAAGGTACACACTGGTTCCATCTTCCAGAGAAGCCTTGAGGCATCCAGTGGGGCAGTGACATCCACCGTTCCCAATGAGTGGCAAGAGTCAGCACCAGGGTGACCCATGTTCTTTCACATTGAAAGTCCTACGCCCTTGGGGCTGAAGAGATGGCTCAGCAGTTACAGTGCTTGCCTGCAAAGCCTAATGAGTCCCCAGTACCCACCTAAAGCCGGATGTACAAAGTGGTGTATGCCTCTGAAGTTCCTTTGCAGCAGATGGAGACTCATTCTCTCAGATGGTGTGCTCATTCTCTCTTGTCTCTCTTCTATATCTCTCTGCTTTCAAATAAATGAAAATATATTTTTAAAATATTTGTGAGGTGCTGAAGAGATAGCTTAGCGGTTAAGGCACTTGCCTATAAAGCCTAAGGATCCAGGTTCAATTTCCCAGGATCCACGTAAGCCAGATGCACAAGGAGGCGCATGTATTTGGAGTTCGTTTGCAGTGGCTGGAGGCCCTGGCAAGCCCACTCTATCTGCCTCTTTCTCTCTCTTAAATAAATAACTGAATAAATAAAATAAATGCTTGTGAGGGCTGGAAAGATGGCTTAGTGGGTCAGGGTACTTGCCTGTGAAACCTAAGAACGCATGTTTGAATCTCCAGGTCCCACATGAGCCAGATGCAAAGTGACTCAAGCGTGCAGTGTTGCACATGCGCCCTGAGGGAGTGTACCTATCTGGAGTTGGTTCACAACAGCTGAAAGGCCCTGGAACATCCATTCTCTCTCTCTGCATCTTTCTTGCTTTAAAAAATAAAATAATAGGGCTGGAGAGATGGCTTAGCGGTTAAGCACTTGCCTGTGAAGCCTAAGGACCCTGGTTTGAGGCTCGATTCCCCAGGACCCACGTTAGCCAGATGCACAAGGGGGCGCACGCGTCTGGAGTTCGTTTGCAGTGGCTGGAAGCCCTGGTGTGCCCATTCTCTCCCTCCCTCCCTCTCTCTCTCTCTCTCTCTGCCTCCTTCTCTCTGTCACTCCCAAATAAATAAATAAAAATGAACAAAAAAAATTATTAAAAAAATAAAATAATAAAAAATGCTTGTGAGCTGGGTGTGGTGGTGCATACCTTAAAAAAAAAAAGAAGAAGAAGAAAATTCTATACCATAGGAATCCTCTCTAGTCTCCTGCAAACTGGGATGACTCATTACCCTAGGTTTGGTTCCAAGCTCTAAGAACTGACAGCCACCTCCTCCCTGTTCCCCCAGGCCCATCACATTTTTAATTTTTTTAACTTTATTTTTGTTTATTTATTAGAGAGAGAGGGAGAGAGAGGCAGGAAGAGGGACAGAGAGAATGGACACACCAGGGCCTCCAGCCACTGCAAATGAACCCCAGATACATGCGCCCCCTAGTGCATCTGGCTTATGTGGGTCCTGGGGAATTGAACCAAGGTCCTTTGGCTTTGCAGGCAAGCACCTTAACCACTAAGCCATTTCTCCACCCCCCTTAAAATTTTAATTAATTTGTGTGTATATGCAAACACCGGATGCTTATGCCACTTTTTGCATTAGTTTATGTAGGTGACTTGGAAATGAACCCAGGATGGCAGGTTTTGCAAGCAAGCTTCTTTATGAGGCATCTTCCCAGCCCCATGGACCTATACCATTATTTGCACAAGTGTGTGTGTGTATGTGTGTGTGTATATACCAGGTTCTTTTGCTGCTGCAAATAAATCCCTATCTGGCTTTATATGGGTACTTGGACCTGGGCTGGTGGGCTGTGCAAACAAGTATCTTTAACTGCTGATCCATCTCCCCAGGCCCATAGGGACAGTAAAAAAATAAAGAAATAAAAATAAAGCAGAGTGGGGAGATGGCTTAATGGATAAACTGTCATGTAAGCGTGAGGACCTTAGTTGGGGTTCCCAGAACCCACATAAGGTAGACATGGGTAGCACATGTCTGTGATCCCCAGCCCTGGTACAGACACACAGAGGCAGAGACAGAATTCTTGGAAGCTTGCAGGCCAGTCAGCCTAGCACATGTGCAGCTTCTGACAGGAGACCCTACCAGAGTGGACGGACCGATACCAGAGGTTGTCCTTTGACCTCCACATGCATGCTGTGGTATGCATCTCACACACACACACACACACACACACACACGGGGCTAGGATGTAGCTCAGGCCTAGCACGCACAGGCCCTAGGTTCCATCCCCAGCACTACAAATAAATAAATAAGTAAATAAAAATAAAAAATCACACTCTAATGTGCCAGATATTCAGAGCACAAAGGGAGGGAGCTGGTACTTTATCAGGCCCTCTACCAGGCTTCAGTAATGGAGGCCAGATGCCACCCTCCAGGGCTCACAGTCTGATGCAGTAGAGGTGGGCACAATGCCCACAGTAGGTTTCACCGGCAAATGGAGAAAGGAGACATAAACTGGGGTTTCTCAGTCTCCTCCTGACTCTGCCACTCACCAGCTGACCTGTCCTCTCCCCTCGCTGGGGCTGGGCCTGCTTGATTCACGTTGAGTGGGGCTGGTCTCTGAGGGTCTGCAGGACGGTCACAATCACAATCAACCGGGACTGGGCGGAGTTCTGGGAAACACACTCTCTACAGAGGAGCCTGGAGGCTAAGCTTGCCCGAGTGGCTGCGGCAGCCAGGCCCACTGCACCAAGTCTGGGCCACCCAGTTGCTGCCTGCCTGGTTGAATCTTCCTGGGCCACTGTCCAGAAAGCTGGCCCTGGCAGGGAGGGCCGGGCCTGGCTCCACAGTCCCCTCTCCCTTTGCTGAGGACGACGTTCCGGCTCAGTGGTCCTGAAAGGGAGTAGACGGGTGACTGGACTCTTGAAAGTAAAAATGGCAGGATGATCTGCACGAGTTAGAATTCTTCTCTCTTACCTAGACCTATTTTTCCACAAGCAACCTGGGCCACCTCCTGGGAGGGAGGTCTTTGATTTAAACATTGTGGTTGGTCAAGTTCAGTCACCAGAACTTGGTTAGCCTCTTTCTGAAACTGTCCCTAGCCCTAACCAATCAGCTGTCCCTCTGGTTCACCTGAGCCAGAGGACCAGGCCGATCATCATAAAGTTAAAAAGCTCTGTGAGGGGAGGGCTGGCTCTTGGAGCTGCCCGACCACTGGGGAGTTTCCAGCTGTGGGTGAGTTTTCCCTCGTCCACACCTACAGCCAAAGTAAGGGATGGGGGCTGAGCTGAGGGGAGAGCCCTCTACCCTTTCTCTCCACGTGGGCTTGTTATCCTCTCCAGGCCCCCATATGGCAGGAGCACTTTGAACTTTTTTTCTTTTTTTTTTTGTGTGTGTGTGTGGGTTCTAGGTAGGGTCTTTCTGTAGCCCAGGCTGACCTGGAATCCACTATGTAGTCTCAGGGTGGCCTCGAACTCACAGCAATCCTCCTACCTTTGCTTCCCAAATGCTAGGATTAAAGGCAAGTGCCACCACACCCAGTTTTTTTTTTTTTCTTTTCTTTTATTTCCACAGTTTTCCCAGGCCCTCTGCATAGGATCTCCAGCCACATAGGTATCTTTACTTGGCTCTGTACTTTCTCAATAGATATAATAATTATCCTCCTCATTCTTTTTTACATATATTTTTTTATTTATTTGAGAGAGGGAGAGATGAGAGGGAATGGGTGTGCCAGGGCCTCCAGACACTGCAAAGGGACTCCAGAAGCATGCACTATTCTGTATATCTGGTTTACGTGGGTCCTGGGGAATTGAACCTGGGTTCTTTGGCTTTACAGGCAAATGCTTTAACCGCTAAGCCAACCCTCCAGCCCTCATTCTTTTTTTTTTTTTAGTCAATTCTTGATTAAAAGTTGACATGGGGGCTGGAGAGATGGCTTAGCGGTTAAGCGCTTGCCTGTGATGCCTAAGGACCCCGGTTCGAGGCTCGGTTCCCCAGGTCCCACGTTAGCCAGATGCACAAGGGGGTGCACGCGTCTGGAGTTCGTTTGCAGAGGCTGGAAGCCCTGGCGCGCCCATTCTCTCTCTCTCCCTCTATCTGTCTTTCTCTCTGTGTCTGTCGCTCTCAAATAAATAAATAAAAAATGAACAACAACAAAAAAAAGTTGACATGGACCCCCTAGGGTTTAGGGTTCAAGGACTTTCCTAAACCCCATTATTCCACTACAGTCCTGGCCAAGTGCTGAGCCAACATGATGGCCACTGGACAGCCAACTCCTTGTGTCCATTGTTTTTGAAGTCACTCCAGGCTGCATGGAGTTCCCAGGTGAGCAAGACAGTGTAGCATGGAACAGAGAGGTCTATGGACTATGGACAGGAGATGTGGCAGGGAAAGAGACCTGAGGGTGCATTCCCTTGCCCTTTGAGAGGCAGTGCCTCCAACCACTACAAATGAATTCTAGACACATGTGCCACCTAGTGCATCTGGCTTTACGTGGGCACTGGGGAATCGAACTATGGTCACTAGGCTTTGTAGGCAAGAACCTTCACCACTGAGCCACCTCTCCAGCCCAAGAGGCTGGAGCTTTTTATGGCAAAGGTAAAGGCAACAATGCGACAATGGAGGTGGGGTAAGCTGCCTCTGGAGGAGGACATTCCTGTCACTCAGGCCTCCCCTCCTCCAAAGTAAACCAGCAGGTGGGAGGTGCAGGTGGTGGCCAGCTCAGGTTTCATTGAGCTGGGGACAATCCATGTTCTGCGGACTTTAACAAGCTCCCTTTGCCTGGAAATACCCCGTCTATAAAACCCAAGAGCTCTGTGTCCAAACATGTTTGTTCCAACCTCGTTTGCAGTGGAAAAGCAATTAACTGAAAAATACCTAAATATCCCACATTGGAGCCAAGGTTAACAACGTGACCCTAGTTGAGTGGCTTCCGTCTGAGAAGGGAGGGCAATCTGAAGGGTGGCTGCGGGCAGCTGAGCAGCTGCTCTGGGCCTTGGCAAGGATATCCGGTTGGGGAGAGACCCCTGGTGTCAGGCAGTTGAGGTTAAATCCGCTCTGGCCCTTCCTAGCTGAGTGTCCTTGGTCCATAACCTGATGTCCTATGTGCCTCCATGTCCTTACCATAAATGTGACTGGTGACAGCACCAAGTTTCTGGCATTCAGGAGCAATTCCTGAGTTAATGCACCTGGAGAGGGGTTAGAAGAGCCTGGGTTAGGGCTGGAGAGATGGCTTAGCAGTTAAAGTGCTTGCCTGTGAAGCCCAGGGGACCCACAAAAGGCAAATGTACAAGGGGACACATGCGTCTGGAGTTCCTTTCCAGTGGCTGGAGGCCCTGGAGTGCCCATTCTCTCTCTCATAAATAAATAAGCAAGCAAGCAAGCCAGTCTGGGTTAAAATGGCCCAAGTTACAAAGGGTCCAGGTTGGAAGGGCTCAGGCCCTTCTGCAGATACGGCAACATGTATCAGGAGTAGAGCCACCCTCCACTTTATCCCCAACCAGTTCATCTGTGGAAGCCCTGAGCCCCAGTAACTCAGAACCTATTTGGATTTGCAGATAAACTCTTTGAAGAGGTAATTCTAATAAAAATGAGGCCACTAAAGAGGCTCTAAACTATTCTGACCATGTCTTTTTTTCGTTTTTTTGAGGTAGGGTCTCGTTCTAGTCCAGGCCGACCTGGAATGCACTATGTAGTCTCTGGGTGGACTTGAACTCATGGTGGTCCTCCTACCTCTGCCTCCCAAGTGCCGAGTGCTGGGATTAAAGGTGTGCGCCACCACAGCCGGCTGACCATGTCTTTTAAAAAAATATATTATTGGGCTGGAGAGATGGCTTAGCGGTTAAGCGCTTGCCTGTGAAGCCTAAGGACCCCGGTTCGAGGCTCGGTTCCCCAGGTCCCACGTTAGCCAGATGCACAAGGGGGCGCACGCGTCTGGAGTTCGTTTGCAGAGGCTGGACGCCCTGGCGCGCCCATTCTCTCTCTCTCCCTCTATCTGTCTTTCTCTCTGTGTCTGTCGCTCTCAAATAAATAAATAAAAAATTAAAAATATATATATTAAAAAATATATATTATTTTTTATTAACAACTTCCAACTTCTATGATTATAAACAATAGCCCGTGGTAATGCCGTCCCTCCCCCCATTCTCTCCTTTGAAACTCCATTCTCCATCATATCCCCTCCTCCTCTCAACCAGTCTCTCTTTTATTTTGATGTCATGATCTTTTTGTCCTATTATGATCTGACCATGTCTTTTTTTTTCTTTCTTTCTTTTTGGTTTTTCAAGGTAGGGTCTCACTCTGGTCCAGGCTGACCTGGAATTCACTATGGAGTCTCAGGCTGGCCTCGAATTCATGGCAATCCTCCTACCTCTGCCTCCCGAGGGCTGGGATTAAAGGCGTGCGCCACCACACCCGGCTCTGACCATGTCTTTATAAGAAAAAGAAATAGGGGCTGGAGAGATGGCTTACTGGTTAAGGCACTTGCCTACAAAGCCAAAGGGTCCAGGTTCAATTCCCCAGGATCCATATAAGCTAGATATTCAAGGGGCCACATGTGTGTGGAGTTTGTTTGCAGTGGCTGGATGCCCTGGAGTGCCCATTCTCTCTCCCTCTTTCGCTTTCTCAAATAAATACATAAAAATAAAATACTAAAAGAAAAGAAAGAAACGGGGCCTGGCAGGCATGTGGCGCTCACCTCTAGTCACAGCCCTCTGGAGGCAAAGGTCATATACTCCAGGCTCATCTGGACTACAGACGAGACCTTGGCTCAATAAAATAGGTCTGTGAATGCTGCTCAGTTGCCTAGCATGCATGAAGCCCTGGGTTTGATCCTCAGCCCCATATAAACCAGGTATGCTGGTTTACTCCTGTAGTCTCAGCACATGGAAGATGGAGGCAGGAGGATGAGAAGTCCAAAGTCATTTTCAACTGCACAAAACAGAACGGAACCAGGGGTGTTTGCTCATCCCGTAATCTTAGCACTCTGGAGACTGAAGCAGGAGGGTTGCCAAAAAAAAAAAAAAAAAAAAAAGGAAGGAGGGAAAGCCAGGCTTGGTGGCTCAGGCCTTTGAGCCCAGCACTAGGGAGGCAGAGGTGGGATCACTGAGAGTTCGAGGCCAGCCTGAGACTACATAGTGAATTCCAGATCAGCCTGGGCTAGTGTGAGACCTTACTGAAAAAAAAAAAAAAAAGGGGCAGGAGGGAAATGGGACACACTAGGAAACATTAGGGAAATAGATGTGTGTGTGTATTCACCACATAAAGTGAAGGGGCATGGGGAATGTAATCCCAGCTCTTGGGAGGGAGGTGGAGGCAGAAAGATCAGATCAGGAGTTCAAGGTTAGCCTAGGCCTAGGCTCCATAGCAAGTTTGAGGCCAGCCTGGGCTACATGAGACCTTGTTTCAAAAACAAAACAAAACAATAGCTGGGCGTGATGGCATTTGCCTTTAATCCCAACACTCAGGAGGCAGAGGTAGGAGGATCTCCATGAGTTCGAGGCCAGCCTGAGAGTATATAGTGAATTCCAGGTCAGCCAGGGCTACAGTAAGACCCTACTTCGAAGGAAAAACAAAAGAAAAAAAAAAACATATGAAAAGGCTGGGGAAATGGCTCAGTGACAAAAGGTTCTTACTTGCAAAGCCCGACAGCCTGGGTTCAATTCCTCAGTTACCTACATAAAGCCAGACAAGCATTCATTTACAGCAGCATGAGACCCTGCTGTGCGTGCACAAACACAAATAAATATTTTTAAAAAAATATTTTTTATTTAATTATTTGGGAAAGAGAAAGAAAGAGGCAGAGAAGAGACAGAGAGAGAGAATGGGTATGCCAGGGCCTCCAGCTGCTGCAAACGAACTCCAGACACATGTTCCGCCTTGTGCATCTGGCTTATGTGGGTCCTGGGGAATTGAACCTGTGTCCTTTGGCTTTGCAGGCAAGCACCTTAACCACTAAGCCATCTCTCCAGCCCACAAATAAATAAATAAATAAATAAATAATATATATATTTTGTTTTTTGTTTTTCGAGGTAGAGTCTCACTCTGGTCCAGGCTGACCTGGAATTTACTATGTAGTCTCAGGGTGGCCTCGAACTCTCAGCAATCCTCCTACCTCTGTCTCCTGAGTGCTGGGATTAAAGGTGTGCACCACCAATCCTGGCCAAATAAATGTATCTTTAAAAAGGGCTGGAGAGGTGGCTTAGCAATTAAGGCGCTTGCCTGTGAAGCCTAAGGATCCATGTTCAACTCTCCAGGCCCCCCAAAAACCAGACGCACAAAGTGATGCAAGCACTCAAGGCCACACATGTGTACAAGATGGCTCATGCATCTGGAGTTCAATTGCAGTGGCTGGAGACCCTGGTGTGCCAATTCTCTCTCTCATAAAAAAAAAAAATTAAGTAATGAAAGCTTTGTCTTAAAAAAAAGTGTGGGAGGCCGGGCGTGGTGGCGTATGCCTTTAATCACAGCACTCGGCCTGAGGTAGGAGGATCACTGTGAGTTCAAGGCCACCTTGAGACTACATAGTGAATTCCAGGTCAGCCTGAGCTAGAGTGAGAACCTACCTCGAAAAACCAACCAACGGGCTAGAGAGATGGCTTAGCGGTCAAGGCGCTTGCCTGCAGAGCCAAAGGACACAGGTCGACTCCTTAGGACCCACGTAAGCCAGATGCACAAGGGGGTGCACCCATTTGGAGTTCCTTTGCAGTGGCTGGAGGTCCTGGCATGCCCATTCTCTCTCTCTACCTGCCAATTTCTGTATTTCTCTCTCTCCAATAAATATATAAAATATTTTTTAAAAATGAAAGAAAAACCAACCAAGCAACAAACAAACAAAAAAAGTGTGGGAAGAGCTGGGCGTGGTGGGGCACGCTTTTAATCCCAGCACTTGGGAGGCGGAGGTAGGAGTATCACTGTGAGTTCCAGGCCACCCTGAGACTACATAGTGCTTTTTTTGCTTGTTTTTTTTTTTTTTTTTTTTTCAAGGTAGGGTCTCACTCTAGCCCAGGCTAACCTGGAATTCACTCTGTAGTCTCAGGGTGGCCTTAAACTCATGGCAATCCTTCTTCCTCTGCCTCCTGAGTGCTGGGAATAAAGGCATGTGCCACCATGCCCAGCCTATATAGTGAATTCTAGGACAGCCTGAGCTAGAGACCCTACCTCGAAAAATCAAATAAATAAATGAATAAAATATAAAAAATAAAAATAAAAATAAAGTGGGTCTTGGCCAAAGGGAATCCTCCTGCTTCTTCTTGGGTGAGGAGTTCCCATTCTTGGTGTAGGAAGAAGGGTCCTTTGAGTGTGCTAAGAGGAGGAAAGGCTTGGGTAAGAGATTGGTCTCGAACATGCCACACTACCTCCCCAGGCTTTGGTCTTCTTGTGTGTGCAATCGGAACAGACAATCTTGGCTTCAGGTGGGTGTGGGAGGAAGCATACTGCAGCACTTGGCAGTGTGGGCACCAAGGGAGGACCCCCCTCCCCCAGGAGGCTGCACAAGGCAGCTGGAGAGAGTGAGACAGTGGCTGGCCTCTAAGCAGTGACTAGCAGCTGAGCAGCAGCGGTTCTCCTACTGGATGCCACAGGAGGGCAGTCAGAAGTGGCTGGAGGCATGGCCTACTGAGGAGTCATGGTGAATCCCATTAGGCATTCTCCAGGGCTGAGGTCACCTCGAGCTCCCCAAGGCCATTGGAGCCCAGAGCAGGAGGGGGCGGTGGCAGTCAGGGTGGACCCGGGGCCCAGTGGAAGGCAGGTTACAGCAGTGGGAGCTGTGGTGGGAGAAGCCAGGCCCCTTATGCTTCTTGAGCGCCTACTGGGACCAAATGCTTGCACCTGCTGCAGGCTTGGCCCTCCCAGGACACCATCCAACGCTGACTTCTATGAGCCCCAATCTGCAGGGGTGCAACTGGGGCTCAGTGTGATGGAAACATTGCGTGACGGGGACTGAGGACTTAGGGGGAATCGGGCATTCTGTCTGGCTGATGGATACACACAGACTGGAATCAAACACAACTGAACACAGGCACTCAGGTCAAGGTACTCACACCGCCTGGACTTTAGCTTTCCTTATCTGGAAAATGGCAATAATAGCCTCTGCCTTTGGAAGCTATGAGAACTCTGTGAGGAAAAGGTAGCTAGAGCTAGCCATCACCCCCACCTCCATTTTCTTTCCCTTCTTTCTTTCTCTTTTTCTTTCTTCTTTTTTTTTTTTTTTTTTTGTTTGTTTTTCAAGGTAGGGTCTCACTCTAGCTCAGGCTGACCTGGAATTCACTATGTAGCCTTGAACTCACGGCGATCCTCCTGCCTGTCTCCCGAGTGCTGGGATTCAAGGCGTGCGTCACCACACCTGCCTTCTTTTTGTTGAGGTAGGGTCTCCCTGTAGTCCAGGCTTGCCTGGATTTCACTATGTAGTCTCAGGTTGGCCTCAAACTCAGAGTCATCCTCCTACCTCAGTTTTCTGAGTGCTGGGATCAAAGGCATGTGCCACCATGCCTGGCTCCATTTACTGATGCAGAAACTCAACCAGCAATGAGGAAGCAATTTGCACAAGGTCACACAGCTAGCCATTGACAATGGCAGGATTTGAACCCAGACCTGATTCTTCCAGCAACAGCGGAGTGGCCAGTGGTGGCCCTTGCCTTCCAAAGAGCTGTCCGGAGAGGTGAGGGAACAGCCCAACTTCCTGAACTGTCACAGATCTTCCTCTAGGGCCCAGGGGCTAGGTTTCAGGGTCATGCTTAATAGCTGGTGTTCCAGGAGGTGGGGAGGGAGCCAGGGCGGTATGCCTGAAAGCCTTGCTAGCTGCCCAGCATCCTGCCTGACATTGTTTTCTGGGCTCTGCCCTGTTGAGGGCCACACATTAGGGATTTCCGCAGCCTGACCAGAACTGCCTTCACTTTCTGGAAAAGCTTTGCCTGGTGCCCAGGATGGGGGTTGAGCTGGTTCCCAGCCAGGCAGGGACTTCAGGGAAGGGCAGTGGTGGCAGGAGCTGTCAACATCCTCTTGGCCTAGCAGGTCCTGAATCCAAAGCCTCTGTTCTTGGAGTCACAATGACCCTTGCACTCGCCTCTCCTGCTGCCAAGGGAGAAAGTGCCACACCTTATTGTTTTAGGGCTGGCAGAAGTCGGTGTGCTTGGATCCAATCCTGACCTTACACAAAGGCTCTGGTGCCCAGCAGGTCTCCCCTTCCTATGACTCAGGAGGCAGGCTGGGTGGCTCCTAAGGCCCTTCGCATACCCTGACACCCACTCGGGAATGATTCCACAGCCCCTTCTCTGAGCTCTTTGGAGTGTGAACTTCTTGCCAGCTTCCTTCCTGTGTTCTGTACATTACGAGGAACCCATAGGTAGGAGACTGGAGCTTAGCAATACAGCACGTGCCTAGCATACGAGGCCGTGGGTTCAATTCCCAGCACTGCAAGAAAAGCAACTGTGTGAGTGACCTGGCAACAGTCGTGCTACTGCTACTGATGACAAGGTGCTGCCTGTGGACCGGAGCCTCAGCCAGCTACCCACCGCAGTCCCTTCGTGCAGTCTCCTGGGACAGGAGGTCTCCTGCCTGCAGGGCAGGGCTGAGGACTACTTCCCAGCCCCAGCTTCCTGCCTCCAGGGCAGCCGCAGCCCACAGGGGGTATCTTGGAGCTCCTGGCCTTGGCCCTCTTCCAGGCTTCCTCATCTAGTGGCCAAAGGCCTTTATGAACACCAAGAAGGATAGTGCACTATGAAGGGTTGCTTTAAATTCCAGGCCAGCTTGGGCTTAGACCCTGTATCAAAATAAACCACCAGAACTTCTAGTAGCTGTTGGTCTCCACCTCTGGAGATGGACTGCCCACCACTGCTCCCTCGCCGTGGAGCTCCAAGGGGTTATCCAGAGGAAGCGACGGGGCTGCTGACAACCAGCGCATCCCTAACGAGGTCAGCACCCAGAAATAGACAAGATCACCCCGAGGGTTCTGTGCTCACAGCCAGTGACTCAGAGCCCACAGCCTCATGGGCAGAGGCTGCCAACCTGGGACAGCTGTGGCGAGAGCCCTGGGCTCACCTTGCCTGGTGAAGCACCTTTTAAGGAGGTGGAACGTGGGAGGCTGAGCCCCTGGCCCCAGGCCTTCGACCAGCTCCTCACACCCACCCACAGCGAGGTCAGACCCTCACCTGGGTGCGTATTTGGTAATCCCATTTTTTTCGATGTGACCTTAGGCAAGTCAATTTCTCTGAACTGGTTTCACTGATAATACGGAAATAATGCTTGCCTCACAAGAGTGGAATTAAATGAGGTAATGTGTGTGGAAAGTACTTGGTGAACAGTACCTTTTAAGGAGTGGCGGTGCGGTACAGTGAGAGGGCCGCCTCGGAGTTCTGGCCCAGCTCCTTGCCCACAGGGTGTCTGAAGTTACTCAACCCTGGCCGGGTTCCTGACCTGTAAAATAAGCCCACACGACCTCCCCAATTGGCTTGTGAGGTCAAGACCATGCACACACTTTGTGATGATGGCACGGGGTCAGCTGGTAGAGTGCTTGCCTAGTATGCAGAAGCTCTGGGTTCGATTCCCCAGTACTGCATAAACAGGCACAGCAGCACATGCTTGTAACCCCATCACTCAGGAGGTGAGGGAAGGTCAGATGTTCCAGGTCATCTTTGCCTACAATGCATGTTAAGAGACTGGCATGGGAATGGATAAAACCGTCTCAAAAAAAAAGACAGCTGGAGAGATGGTTTAGTGGTTAAGGGGCTTGCCTGAAAAGCCAAATGACTCAGGTTTGACGCCCCAGGACCCACGTAAGCCAGATGCACAAGGGGTTGCATGCATCTGGAGTTCATTTGCAGTGGCTGGAGGCCCTGGTGCACCCGTTCTCTCTCTCTACTTGACTATTTCTGTATCTCTCTCTCTCAAATAAAAACAAAGTATTTAAAAACAGATGCAGTGAGACAATGCCAGGCCACTCATGGGCTCCATGACAGTGGGTTTCACGTGGAGGGGAGGTGGAGGACCCTGTGGGTCTTGTCAGGGACTGGTGCCCAGAAGATACTGGACGAACATGGCGGCAAGGAGCTGCCTCTGAGCCCTTAGCTATGGCCGCTGCAGACATCACTGCTAGGCCGGCTTCTTTCTCCAGTCCCTGGACTTCCGGTCTCTCAGGCGCCATGGGCAGCAGCAGGCTTCCCATCAGGCCCTGGGTGAGCCTGGCTCAGGCAAGTCTAAGGAGCAGGGTGAAGTCCTGGAAACCCCACAGGCAGAAGCCATCGGCCAGGGAGTCGGGGCCCCAACACCAAGTGCTTGCATTCGCACGAGGCAGGTGCTCAAACAAGCCACCAAGTAAGAGTGGCAGCTCTGCCTCGGGAGGGAGATGGAGGCTGGTTCCTGGCAGGCTGGTCAGCCTGGCACACTTCTCCACAGCCAAGGGAGCCGGGACAGGAAACAGTATATGTGGGGTCTGGCTCCCAAGCCTAGGACTTCCAGTCAGAAGTGTCCATGGAGGACTGACGGCATCAGTGGTGAATCCAGGTCTCCCACACGACGGTATCTGGTAGAGAACCCCGTCTGCATGCCTGAGTCTGGTCCTCATCTGGATAATGGAACAACTCGCTCTGGCCTCAGGAGAGCATGGGGCGGTGTGCCATGACATCCCGAGTAGCAGCCATGGGGACAAGAGCACCGGTGACAGGAGGAGCAGGTCAGGGGACAGGGTGGAGGTGGGCCTGGGAAAGTCCCTCCTGAGTGCCCAGAGCCCACAGAACGGAAAGCCGGTGGCAGTGTAAACCTTGGCTTTATTGGTTTGACTTGTTCACAGATCTGCCTCCCGCCCTAAGAACCAAGGGCCTAACACAGGTTCTTCACAGCAGGAGGTAGAAGGGGCACATAAAGTTCTTCGTTACAGACCTACAAGAAATGAGAGAATTACAGATTACTCCTGCCTGTTTGGCTTCCCTTTCCTCCTTCTTCATAATCAGCAGCAGGACAGGAAAATGCCAAAGGCAGATGCGCCCGGCCGGGGGTTCAGGTGGAGGGGGACGTGGAGATGCAGGCCAGCTGGGGCTCCTCCAGCATGTTGCATGTTAGGGGAAGACAACAGGCTCTAGAGGCGGGCAGGAGACCACGTCCCCTGATTGGCAGCAGCACCACTCCTCTGCCAGCTCCCGTGTTCACAGGCCCGTCACCAGGCTCCCAGGGATCAGATGGAGGGGAGGTCTGGGGAGGGCCAGCAGAGGGCTGTGGGTTGTACTGGGCTCCTCTCCAGCCAGGCTCCCAGGCGGGCAAGGACGGCCAGTACTCCTCCCTGTCAGCCAATCAACTTCTTCAGGAAGGCCTCCAGCTGGTCCTCATCCTTGATACCCACAAACTTGTCCACCACATCCCCGTTCTTGATGGCCAGCACGGTTGGTACTGCTGAGACCTGGGTGAAGGGACGAGAGTCCAAGTCACTGAGAGGCGGGTGTATCTCAGCAGCCGTTCCCAAGCCTTTGTGCAGAAGACTGGGTACACTGGGATGGTGGCCACCCAAGACTATGGGTGGCCCCACAGGAAGGGAGCCCTTTCCTAGGTGCAGAGGTCCACTGGGCGTGAGGCCCACCCCCTGGAGATGCTTCTCCCGCTGCCAGCGCAGAGCACGATGCTCCTCCTTGAACCACAGGGCTGACTCACTGGCCCAGTGGTTTGGCTGCAATATGACAGGAGATGAAAACACCCCATGTGCTGCAGGCCGGGGCCAGGGGAAGCTGACGCCCAGCTATGCCACTCACCAGGCATGGCAGGCTGCTTCGTGAACCTGACAGCCCTCTCCCCTATACAAGGACTACCTTGAGCCTTTGAGGCGAGAATCAAAGGGTTGCACAGAAAGCTGACTGGTCAGGGGTGCAGGCTCTGGGACTGACTGACTCACCCAGTCCCCCCGCACCGGGTGAACTTGGCTACCATTTATTTCATCACTGCAAGCCTCAGCTCTCATCAGCAAACAGAGCACTAAGCACTTCTAGCGGAGGATGGAAAGGCCACATGCCACATTGTGAGTCAAGTCTCAACAAGGGCCTGGCCCTGTGCCTGCTGCACAGGGCCATGCTGGAAAAGCCTAACGCAGGGTCCCATGAGAAGTACTTCGGACGGCGGCCAGGGCCGATGTTCGCAGCCTCCTATGGCATGGCACGGGATGGGTGCAGCCATACATGATCCGAAGCTCATTTATTAGGCTGGAGGCAGATGGGAAGGCAGCATTCCTGCTCTGTGAGGCACTGGCCCAGGCGCCCCGGGACCCATATAGATTACACGAGATGTAGGTGAGGTCAGGCCCACCTGGCATGGTGCATTCCCTGCTGCTGGGCCCCTGCCTGGCATCTGAGAAAGCCTTATAAACAGAACAAGATAAACACAGACTTCCCTTACACACGTTAACTACAAAGTAGCGAGAGTCAATTTACAGAAACCCGCCAGCTCTGCCTTCAGCAGAGGGCTGGCAGAGGCCGGGTCACCTTGGGAGGTCAAGCTGAGCTTTGGTGTTCGGACCTGCACACGTGTCAGGAAAGAGAAGGCACAGCCAGACCTGGTACCCACCCAGCAGGTAGGACATAGCCCCTAATTTTCTGCACGGTTTTATTCTTTGGGTGGTCCTGGGATTTGAACGCAGGGCCCTGAGTACGCTAGTCAACCACTCTACTTCTGAGCTATGCCCCCAGCCCCTACTCCTGTCAGTACCTCTGGCTTTTTAAGGATGGTCCTGGGGCTGATGTGGGTGGCAGGTGACCGCTTCAGAGGGTGTATGTCAGCACGACGGACTGGGATGACTAAGAAAGTGCCCAATCATGGCCTCCCAGCTGGCTCCGGCCCTTATCAGACTCTGGCATGGGTGGAGGCATTAATAGCCAGAGGCCCAGCACAAGGCTCTCCCAGTCTCCAGGCCGTCCGGTGTTCTCCTGCGCCCTCTAGCGGCCTGTGAGGAAGCTGGAAACACAACTAAAGCATAAACCCAACCCTGCACTTTTTACCTTGGTGCTCAGTGAACTCCACCCTATCACATCCTGTTCCTTTAAAATGAAAACTTTGCCAGACTTGGTGGTGCATGCCTTTAATCCCAGCACTCAGGAGGCTAAGGTAGAAGGAACTCTGTGAGTTCAAGGCTGGCCTGACCTAGTGATAATAAATATAAAAATAATAAACACTTTAAGCTGAGAAAGGTGGCTCATGTCCTTGATCCCAGCACTTGAGACTAGGGTAGGATGATCATCATGACTTTGAAGCCAGCATGGGCTACAATGAGATCCTGTCTCAGAAAAAAAAGTAATAAAAAACGTTATGTAAAAACAAAAACAAAAAAACCACACATTATGCTATTGTTTAAGATGTGGCCTGTGGCTGGAGTGAGGCTTAATGCCAGCCTAGTGGGCCTGAAGCCCTGGGTTCTAGTCCTACCACCACAAAGACAAAGCAGGAGTGGCTGAGTTTCTTGCATATCCTCTAAGCAGGACTTTCCTTTCACTCACTGAAGTGGCTCAGAGTGGACAGTTTCCCTCTTGTGCAATTCTACCACAGGCTCCTGTGTGCCTCTGTGCATGCTGGGACAGGGGTGTGTAGAAGATACACTGGATGTGTGCTCATGACAACTGAGGCCTGGTTACTACTGATCAAGGCTTCCTGTGACGTCTTCAACACAGACACAAGACTCACATGCCCACTCTCACACGCGACTACCAGCCTGCAGGGAGCTGGATTTCCAGGACCCTGGGAAGGAGGCCAGGACTCTGCTGCTCCTAGGTCTCCCTCGGAATCAGGAGGCCTGGGGTCTGTGAACACTGTTGCCGGCGCTACCTCGCAAGCCCCCTGGATGGGCGCTCCCCTGGTAGTGACAGGAATGGGAACAGCAGAGCCAAGCAGGAACTTGGCTTCTTTCTTGGTTCTGGCAGATTCAAGGGAACTGAGGCTGGAGAGAGGCTGCGCTGCAAGACCCCCCACGCCGTGAAGCCAGTGCGGGAGTGTGAATACTGGTGAGGCTGTTTGCAAGGCCGCTGAGGTCAATGGCCCTGTCTGGTCTCCTCCTCTACCCCTGACCCACCTACTTGACATCTCTGCTGAGAGCTATCCAAGGACAGGCATAGCACAGCCATCACAGGAAGTTGATGATGAACACAAGAGAGACCAATGTCACGCAGGGGTGTTTTCAGTGGCAGGGATGGGAGGTGCAAGTTCCGGCGTTGTCTAGATCGCGTCATCTTATCTGTCGCTGTGCTGGGGATGGCACCCAGGTTCTCGTACATGCGCTCTGCCCCTGAGCCACACAGCAGACCCCAAGCAGCATCGCTTGAGCGATGAGCAGGCAGGCTCAAAGGCTGGGTGCGTGCTCCAAGATGACAGAGCAGGGTTTGCAGCGAGGCTGTCTCACCGCGTTGCCCACGACACCATGAGCTGCCTCTGCCCAAGGGTGAAGAGTCAGACAAGCATTGACCCTGGCAGGGAGAAGACAACTGAGGGAGTGCGCACTGACTCAGTGCCTCCTGTGAAAAGCGCTGGATGTCTTCTAGAAGCTCTTGGAGGCGGAGGGGGTGTGAGTCTAACCTTGCTTGTTTGTTGTTTGAGACAGGTCTCATGTAGCCCAGCCAGATGCACAAGGGGCGCACGCGCCTGGAGTTCATTTGTACTGGCTGGAGGCCCTGATGTTCCCATTCCCTCTCTGTCTCTTCTATCTCTCTCTGCTTGCAAATAAATAAAATTTATAATAAGATAATAACAACAATAATAATAATAAAAAAGAAAGGCTGGAGAAATAGCTTAGTGGTTAAGGTGTTTGCCTGTGAAGCCAAAGGATCCCCGTTCGATTCTCTAGGTCCCATGTAAGCCAGATGCACAAGGTGGTGCACGCATCTGGAGTTCATCTGCAGTGGCTGGAGGTCCTGGCGTGCCCATTCTCTCCCTCCCTCCCTGTCTTTAATAAGTAAATAAAAATAAATCTTTTAGGGCTGGAGAGATGGCTTAACGGTTAAGCGCTTGCCTGTGAAGCCTAAGGACCCCGGTTCGAGGCTCGGTTCCCCAGGTCCCACGTTAGCCAGATGCACAAGGGGGCGCACGCGTCTGGAGCTCGTTTGCAGAGGCTGGAAGCCCTGGCGCGCCCATTCTCTCCCTCCCCCTCTATCTGTCTTTCTCTCTGTGTCTGTCGCTCTCAAATAAATAAATTAAAAATTAAAAAAAAATACATCTTTTAAAAACAAATTAAAGTGTTCCTATGTCCCCCTCAGCAGTGCTGCCCAACTTTCTGGTTCCACACTACAACTACAGGGTGTGCTCCTTCATCCACAGTGCTGGGGACAAGTGTTTCCAGCTCCAGGACACATGCATAGCTTTTACTGGCCGAGTGTCTGTAATCCAAAAACTCTAATTCTTTCCTCCTACCTCTGCCTCCAAGTGCTGGGATTAAAGATGTGCACCACCACACCTGGGTCAAAAATTCTATTTCTGAAATGCTCCAAAATCTAAAACTTTTTTTTTTTTTTTTTTTGGTTGGTTGTTTGTTTGAAGTAGGGTCTCACTGTAGCCTAGGTTGACTTGGAATTCACTATGTAGTCTCAGGCTGGCCTCAAACTCACAGCAATCCTTCCACATCTGCCTCACAAGCACTGGGACTAAAGGTGTATACCACCAAGCCCAGCCTCTAAAGCTTACTATTATTATTTTGGTATTTCAAGGTAGGGTCTCACTCTAGTCCAGGCTGATCTGGAATTCACTATATAGTCTCAGGGTGGCCTTGAACTCATGGTGATCCTCCATCCTCTGCCTCCACGTGCTGGGATTAAAGGCGTACACCACCAAGCTCAGCCCTCTACAACTTTTTTTAAAAAATAGTATGTTTTTTAAATTTTATTTATGAGAAAGTGAGAGAGAGAGAGGGAGGGAGACAGAGAGAGAGAATGGGCATTCCAGAGCCTTCAGCTGCTGCAAACAAACTCCAGACACATGTGCCACCATACATATCTCGCTTATGTGGGTTCTGTAAAGTCGAACTTAGGTCCTTAAGTTTCACAGAAGTGCCTTAACTGCTTAGCCATCTCTCTAGCCCCCTTTAAAGCTTTTTTTTTTTTTTAGGTAGGGTTTCAATCTAGCCCAGGCTGACCTGGAATTCACTATGTTGTCTCAGGGTGGCCTCGAACTCATGGCGATCCTCCTACCTCTGCCTCCTGAGTGCTCGGGATTAAAGGTGTGCGCCACCATGCCCGGCTCTCTCCTCTAAAGCTTTTTGATCTGTGTCAAGACACTCAACCTACACCTAATACCAGTGCTAGTGAACTATGGCCGATTGGCCAAACCCAGCCTACTGTCTACTTTTGTAAACACTTACTGGAACATGCCACAGCCTCTCAGTTGAACTGTAGCTGTTTGTGGCCTCAAGTGCAGCTGTGCGGTTGCAGCACAGACCACTGTCCTACAGAGCCTCAAATATTCACTACCTGCTCAGTTAGATAAAAAGTGGGCTGGCTGATTTAAAGTTCTAGCATGTCTGCTCCGCGAAGGCAGGGACTCTGACAGAGTTGTGCATGGCCACAGCCTGTGCACCAGAGGCAAGGTGCCCAATGGCTGCACAAACACCCTGACGCACTCCTGCATGTCTCCTGTTGCTTTTGTTTCAAGGCAGGTTCTCAGCCAGTAGCCAGGCTGGCCTCAAACTTGTAGCCTCCTCTTGCCTTGGTCTCTGAAGTGCTGGCTTACAGTCATGAGAACCCCACCTGTCTCCCTCATGTCTTTGTGAATGTCGCTCTCAGACCCTCTTCCTTCCTCGCAGTGTGTCCTCCATGCTTGAGCTCAGAGGTCCCAACTGTGAAGCATTCCCTGGCCTGGCCACCTCCCTGCAGGAGGAGCCTGTCCCCTCCTTCAGGGCCTCTTCTCACCCTATACTCAAATCACCTGTGTAGCTGACACGCTTCCCAACAGACCAGGAGATGGTTGGAGTCAGGGATTCCCTCTTATCTGTGCCAGAATCCACGCATGCTCTTACGCACATGGTAGGCTCACAAGCAATTTCTGATTGCAAGTGCACAGAGAAGAAGAGAAGGTAGAAGAGAGAGAGGGTGAGAAAGAAGGAATACATCCAGCTGGAGAGATGGCTTACTGGTTAAGACATTTGCCTGCAAAAGCCAAGAGACCCCAGGTTTGATTCCCCAGGACCCACGTTAGCCAGATGCGCAAGGTGGCACATGCATCTGGAGTTTGTTTGCAATGGCTAGAGGCCCTGGTGAGCCCATTCTCTCTCTCTCCTTCCCCCTCTTTCTCTGTCAAATAAATAAGTAAATAAAAATTTAAAAAAGAAAATGTTGGGGCTGGAAAAAAAAAAAAATTTAAAAAAGAAAAGCCCAAGATGTCAGAGTGGGCCTCCGGAAAATGGATAAGCAGTACAGTGGGAAAAGGAGCGACTTCAGCAATGGGCTGACTTCAAGGAGCAAAATGGACAAGAAGCTTCCAGAGAGCCATGGACACAGGTGAGGGCAAACTCTTGGGAAGGAAAAAAAAAAAAGAAAAAAGAAAGGAACACATCAACATCCCAACATAAGAGAATGACCCATAGCCAGATGTGGTGTAATACAAACACTACAGAAATGGAGACAGGCAGATAAGGAATTCAAGGCCAGCTTGGGCTACATGAAACCCTGTCTCAGAAAATCAAAACAGGGGTTGGAGAGATGGCTTAGTGGCTAAGGTGCTTGCCTATGAAGCCTGAGGACCCAGGTTCAATTTCCCAGGACCCATGTTAGCCAGATGCACAAAGGGACGCGTGTGTCTGGAGTTTGTTTGCAGTGGCTGGAGGCCCTGGCATACCCATTTTTTTTTCTCTCTCTCTCCCCCCACCCCCTTTCTCTGTCAAATAAATAAGTAAATAAAAATAAATATAGCTGACAGAAAGCTGGAAGAAGCCATTCTACATGCAGTTCAATGGGAGAAAGATACACCACCAGGGAAGACACTCAAAAGTGGATACTGCAAGCCTTATTAATAGGCCACCCAGGCCAAATGAGCCAACAGGTGCACATCTGTCATGGTGGAAACCAACTGCCCTCCAATTGGACTGGAGGCCCCCTCCAAGGAAGGGAATGCATCCCTGATACTGAAAACTTAAAAAAGGGGTAGTCATGAGCGCTAGGGGTATAACATCTGCTGATATCTGCATAAATATATATTCTATGCTTATCAAACTGCCCAGTAAGCACTTCTCTTAATATTCATACCCTTATACTAATGCTACTCTCACTTTGGGTAGCGAATCTTCTATTTTCAGATGGCAGTGATCTTGGGACAACTCAGAAGGTATCATGGTGGTGGAAAGAAGTAACTAGAGTACCGAGTAACATCTCGATCACATCTTCCAAGGCTCAGGGTCTAATGCGGAAGAGGTGGAGGAAAGAATGTAAGAGCCAAAGGAAGGGTTGGACTCCTTACAACGTGCTCCCTCCAGACAAAAAATTGGCCTCAATATCCATGACCTCATAGTGCCTGACACTACCTACACAAGACTATCATAAGAGGAGGGAAGGATCATGGCATCCAAATAGAGGAGAGACTTATTGAGATGGGGAGTGGATGTGATGGAGAATGGAATTTCAAAGGGAAAAGGTTGGGGGAGGGAGGGTATTACCATGGGATATTTTTCATAATCATGGAAAATGTTTAATAAAATTGAGAAAAAAAAAATAAAAAAAAAATCAAAGTGGGGTAAGAGAGAAACCTCCATGGGTAAAAGGCTTACCTTGTAAGTATAAGAACCCAAGTTCTAGCCAGGCGTGGTGGCGCACGCCTTTATACCAGCACTCAGGAGGCAGAGGTAGGAGGATTGCCGAGAGTTCGAGGCCACCCTGAGACTACATAGTGAATTCCAGGTCAGCCTGAGCCAGAGTGAGACCCTACCTCGAAAAACCAAAAAAAAAAAAAAAAGAACCCAAGTTCCATGCCCAGTACTCAGAGGTCTGGAACTCACTGGCCAGCCAGTTTAGTCTAATTTGTGAGCTCCAGGGGCCAGTGAGAGACCTAACTCAAAAAGACGTGGGAGGGAATTACCATGGGATATATTTTATAATCATGGAAAATGTTAATAAAAATTAAAAAAAAAAAAAAAAGACGTGGACTGCAACCCTGATGATCACAAAGATGCTCTCAGACAAACCACTTACTGGCCACCTCACGACGTCCATGATGCCCTACCGCCCCACCCACCCTGGGTACCTTCTGGCAACCTCCAGGCAACCCATACCTCATACTCGATGGCAAGATCTGTATGGTCATCAATGTCCACCTTGGCCATCACCACCTTCCCATGCTGCTTGGCCACCATCTTCTCTAACCTTGGCCCCAGGATCTTGCAGGGCCCACACCACCTTGGAAGGTAAGAAAGTACACATTCAGTCCTGAAAGTACCCATGGCTCCATCTCCTTCTCCCAAGAGCCTTTGGGGAGATACTGAGTTCTACAGACTGAGAATCTTTCATTTATTTATTTTTTTTTATTTTTTAATTTTTATTAACATTTTCCATGATTATAAAATATATCCCATGGTAATTCCCTCCCTCCCCACCCCCACACTTTCCCATTTGAAATTCCATTCTCCATCATATTACCTCCCCATTACAATTATTGTAATTAAATATATACAATATCAACCTCTTTCATTTATTTATTTGACAGAGAAAGAGGGAGGGAGAGAGAGAGAGGGAGAATGGGCATGCCAGGGCCTCCAGCCACTCCAAACGAACTCCAAATGTGTGTGACTCCTCGTGCATCTGGCTAACGTGGATCCTGGGACCTTTGGCTTTGCAGGAAAACGCCTTAACCACTAAGCCATCCCTCCAGCTCTGAGAACCTTTTTTAAAAACTAAAAAAAAAGGATGGAGAGATGGCTTAGCAGTTAACGTGCTCACCTGCAAAGCCAAAGGGCTCTGGTTCGACTCTCCAGGACCCACGTAAACCAGATGCACAAGGCAGTGCATTGCATGTATCTGGAATTTGTTTGCGTTGGCTAGTGGCCCTGGCATGCCCATTCTCTCTTTCTTTCTCTCTCTCTCTCTCTCTCAAATTCTGTGGTCTCAGGCTGGCCTCAAACTCACAGTTCTCCTCCTACCTCTGCCTCCTGAGTGTTGGAATTAAAGGCATGTGCCACCATGCCAGGCTCTGAGAATCTTTTAAGGGTAGAAAAACCTATGGCCAGCAGTGTCTGCAGAAAGCCAGTCCCTGCACAGACAGCTTCCTAACTCTGTGCAGAGACCCCATAAGAGAAGGCATCTCCCAAAGAAACTGGGACCATCAAACTGGAAAGCTCATATAGATGACACAGTGGTAAGAAGTGCAGCTAGCTGGGCACTTTAACTCCAGCACTCAGGAGGCTGAGGTAGGAGGATCACTGAATTTGAGGCCAGCCTGAGGCTACATAGTAAATTCCAGGTCAGCCCTATCATGGCAGGTGGTGCATTCTCATAAATTCCCACAATCCCAAACTCAGGAAGGGAAGGTGGGAGGACCAGGAGCTGAAGGCCAGCCCAGGCTACATAGTTATGTTGGCTTAATTGCAAAAGCTGTCCCCAACAGACTAGTGTGTTTACATACTTAACCTCTAGTTGGTGTTGCTGCTCTGGAAGGTTGGGGAGCCTTTCGGAGGTGGAGGAGCCTTGCTGGAGAAAGTGTGCCACTGGGAGCAGGCCCTGAGGTTTTACGGTTGAGCTCTAGTTGCTGGTCTCTCTACTTCCTCCCTGCTGATGTAAAGATGTGACACGTTTCCTGCTCCTGCCAGACTTTCCCCAAATGGCGGTCTCTACCCTCTCAAACTATAAGCAAAATAAACTTTCTTTCCCTAAGTTGCTTCTGGTTGGATATTTTGTTGTAGGAATAAGGAAGTAAGGAAGAGGGAAACGCAGTCACAACAAAATGAAAGAGGCACAGCTGGGGTCACACTCCACAGCTGGCCAAAGCATCTCCTTCCACCCAAGGTTGTTTTCTGTTCCCTCAGCCCCTATCAGCTGCTCTCACTCCCTGACCACACTAGGATCTCTGTGTGAGGGAAGCTCTTCAGAGACAGGTGCTGCGCTGCCATCTCTATGTACAGAGATGTGCCTGGCCCCGAGTGAAATCTGAACCTGCATTCCATGTCCTTGAGGTATTAGCCCACTGACCTTGATTTTGGACATTTTTTTGCTATACAAGGAGGGCAAAATAATTCTGCCTTCCCAAAACCCCTGACTGACAACTCCTACTTTCTTCTCAGCCCTTCTAGGAGCTGGGTGTGCTGGGACACACCTAGAGGTGGAAGCAGTTGAATTGCAAGTCAAAGGCCAATCTGAGCTACACAGGGAGACCGTCTTAAAACATCTAACGTACCAAAAAATTATCTACTCAGGTATTTAAATCAGTCAGTAAAAAACCAAGTATGGCTTAGTGGTTAAGGCACTTGCCTGCAAAGCCAAAGGACCCAGGTCCAATTCCCTAGGACCCACGTATGCCAGATGCACAAGGTGGCCGGAGTTGATCTGCAGTGGCTGGAGGTCCTGGCATGCCCATTCTCTCTCTCGCTTTCTCTGTGTCTCTCTCTCTCAAATAAATAAAATTATTTTTTATAAAAACTCAGTCTGAAGCCAGGTGTGGTGGCACATGCCTTTAATCCCAGCACTTGGGTGGCAGAGGTAGGATAGCTTTAAGTTTGAGGCCAGCCTGTGACTACAGAATGAGTCTAGGTCAGTCTGGGTTACAGTGAGACCCTACATTGAACCCCCTCCCCCCAAAGAAAAACCCTAAACAAAACAAAATAAAACACCCAGACTACAAGACCTTACCTCCTATCACAACACTATCAAACAGTCTGTCCAAGGTGACCAGTTGAGTCAGAAAAAGAACCAGAAAAAAAAGCAAAAGAGCCTTGAGACTTGCTCAGAAAAATCTCATGATTTCTTGAATTATTTATTTATTTATTTATTTCAGACAGACAGACAGAGAAAGAGAGAGAGAGAATATGAGTGTGCCAGGGCCTCTAGCCACTGCAGATGAACTCCAGATACATGTACCACCTTGTGTATCTGGCTTATGTGGGACCTAGAGAATCAAGCCTGGGTCCTTTGGCTTTGCAGGCTAGTGCCTTAACCACTAGCTAAGCCATCTCTCCAGCCCCAAATCTCATAATTTCTATCTGATGATACTGTTTCCTCCCAGGACACCTAATTCTAAGTTATGTCTTGATTTTTGTTTGTTTTTCGAGGTAGAGTCTCACTCTGGCCCAGGCTGACCTGGAATTCACTATGTAGTCTCAGGGTGGCCTCAAACTCATGGTGATCCTACCTCTGCCTCCTGAGTTCTGGGATTAAAGGTGTGTGCCACCACGCCCGGCTTTATGTCTGGAGTTTTTAAATCAAGGGTCTAGCCAGGCCCAAAGGTCTGAAAATGGAAGAAGGGCAAACTAAAATACTAACACCCAGGCCATAGTTTTTTTTTTTTTCCTTCTTCTTCTTCTGGTTTTTCTATGTAGGGCTCTCTCTAGCCAAGGCTGACCTGGAATTCACTATGTACTCTCAGGATGGCCTCGAACTCAGTGATCCTCCCTGCTACTTAACCATCACTATGGTGGCACAGATAATTTTTTGTCAGCCTTTCCACAGTTTTAATAGGCGAGAGATTAAAATAAAACAAACTTATCTGTAAGGCTAGGAACTCATACACTGAAAGCCAGCTGACACTATGGTCATGTTTTGCATCTGGCTTTATATGGGCACTGGGGAAGTGAACCCAGGTTGTTAGGCATTGCAGGCAATCGCCTAAACTGCTGAGCTATCTCTCCAGCCCATTTTTGTTTGTTTGTTTTGAGGTAGGGACTCCCTCTAGGCCAGGCTGACCTGGAATTAGCTATGTTGTCTCAGGCTGGCCTCCAACTCACAGGGATCCTCCTACCTTGGCCTCCCAGAGCCCGGGAATTAAAGGTGCGCACCATCCTGCCAAGCTCATCCTTCTTAAAGATAGGGACTAGAGCTTACCAATCTTTCAATGAGTTTATGTATAAGTATTAAAGCTGGGTTTGGTGGCACACGCCTTTAATCCCAGCACTGAGGAGGCAGAGGTAGGAGGATCACTGAGTTCCAGGCCATCCAGAGACTGCATGTTATATGTCAGCCTGAGCTACAGAAAGCCCTACCTAGGAAAACCAAAAAACAAACAATAACAAAAAAGTATTGAACATGGCCCTGGGATATAGCAGGTGCTCAATAGATACTCATTCAGGAAAAACCCATTGTTCAATGACTCACTGCGCATGGAAATCCACAACAACTGGAGTCTCGCTGTTGACAACCCTGTCTTGGAAGTCAGGACCATCCTGGATGTTGAAGGTTGTTGAACAGACTCTGGTGGTGAATACCGTGCGGGCTGGGCTGGATGGTGTCAGGCCCCCAGGACTGCACTGTGGGGTCGGCAGGGTGGTGGAGGTGGGCGGAGTCCATCGACCTGGAGGGAGCTTCCTGGGGATGACTGAGGTCAGGAACCTCCTCAGGAGAAGTCGCTGAGCCATCTGTGATGGAAAGAGGCAAGAAGCACTGGGGCTCACTGCAGGAAGTCAACACTGGGAAGACAAAGGGATATGCGAGTAACAGAGGCAACCAGGTTATGCTGGGCTGGAAACAAAATGCCACGAAATAGTGTAATATCTAACTTCCTAAACGCCAGGCCAAGTAATCCCATGGCTTGGGATGCTGAGGTGGGAAGATCTTGAGTTCAAGACCAACCTTGGCTACATGGCAGCACCCTGTCTAAAAAAAAATGAATTGGCTGGGTATGGTGGCACACACCTTTAATCCCAGAACCCTGGACACTGAGATAGGACTGTGAATTTGAGGTCAGCTTGACACTACAAAGGGAATTCTAGGTCTGCCTGGGCTAGAGTGAAACCCTACCTCAAACAACAAAAGTAACAACAATAAAGGCTTCATTTTTTTGTTGTTGTTGTTTTGTTTTGCTTTGCTTTTCAAGCTGACCTGGAATTCACTCTGTAGTCTCAGGGTGGCCTCGAACTCACAGCGATCCTCCTCCCTCCGCCTCCAGAGTGCTGGAATTAAAGGCATAAGACACCACGCGGGCTCCATGCTTTTTTTTTTTTTTTTAAGTTTTAACAGGCCATAAAGAAAGGAAAAGGGGAGCTGTCAAAGGTCTAAGAGATAGGGGGACCGCAACTCTAGGAGGAACCAAGAGGCGAAGTGACAGGAGGAACCACGAAAGAAGGGGTAATTGTATGCAGGGAACCCAAAGGGGGGGACACACACGTGTAGGGGGGCGACGCGGGGAAAGCCGACACCATCAATCAGGGCGCCCGGGCCCGGGAGCCCCTCGAGCCACCCCCACGGGCTCCCTACCTCCCGGCGGCGCGAGCGGCGGGACGCACGGCCGGCGCTCCCCGCCCGTCAAGGGCACGCCTGTCGTCACTTCCGGTCGGGCGGGCGTCACTTCCGGGCCGCGCTCCCAGGACGACGCTTCCCTCTCGCGCTGCGTTTTCAAGGAGAATGGTTCGGTGCCGTTGGCCAATGGGGATGGCGGAAGGAGGCTCAGCTGAGAGAGCGGAACCGGAAGAGGTGGGCGGATCCATGGAGGGGGGACCGGAAGAGGGGACGGGACAAGGGAGAGAGGGGCGGGTGGGGGTGAGGCTCCGGCTAGACGGCCGGAGGGTAGAAGGGCGCAGGGCCCTAAGGGCTTCAGTTTCCTGTTGTCATGCATGCCCATACACATACCTACCCCCGTGCATGCGTTAAAATAAAGCAGCAGCCGGCGTGCTGGCGCATACCTTTAATCCCAGCACGCGGCAGGCAGAGGTAGAAGGATCCCGCAGAGATCTCCAGGCCTCCCAGACACTACCTAGTGAATTCCAGGTCATCCTGGGCCAGAGTGAGACCCTACCTTGAAAAACACAAAAATAAAATAGGGCTGCAAGGCCACTGAGAAATCCTGCTGGATCTCAGCTGATAACCTCCTCCCTGTAGACCAGCTGACAGAAAGATGGAAGAAGTCATTCTGCATGCAGTTCGATGGGAAAGAGAGAAATCACCAGTGAAAATATTCAACAGTGGACACTGCAAGCCTTATGTTTGGCCAGCGAGGCCAAATGAGCCAACAGGTGTAAAAGTGGCAAGTCTGTCATACTGGAAACCAACTGCCCTCTAATTGGACTGGAGGCCTGCTCCATGGGAGGGAATACATCCCTGATACTGAAAACTTAGAACAGGGGTAGTCATGAGCCCTAGGGGTGTAACATCTGCTGATGTCAGGATAAATGTATATACTATGCTTATCAAACTTCCCAGTAAGCCTTTCTCTTAATATTCATATCCTTATATTAATGCTACTCTCACTTTTGGTAGAGAATCTTCTCTTTTCAGATGGTAGTGGCTTTGGGATGACTCAGAAGGCATCATGGTGCTGGAAAGAAGTGCTCAGCACTGCAATATTTCTATTACACCTTCCAAGGCTCGGGGTCTATTGCAGAAGAGGTGGTGGAAAGCATGTAAGAGCCAAAGGAAGGGTAGGGCTCCTTACATCGTGCTCCCCCGCAGACACAAAATGACCTGGATATCCATGACCTTACAGTGCCTGACATTACCTACACAAGAGCATCATAATGGGAGGAAAAGATCATGACATCAAAATAAAAAGACTGATTGAGAGGGGGAGGGGATATGATGGAGAATGGAGTTTCAAAGGGGAAAGTGGGGGAAGAGAGGGCATTACCATGGGATATTGTTTATAATCATGGAAATTGTTAATTAAAAAAGTAAAAAAAATTTCAAAACATTTTATTATTATTTATTTATTTGACAGAGAAGGAGGGAGAGAGAGAGCAAATGGGTGCGCCAGGGCCTCCAGCCACTGCAAACAAACTCCAGATGCATGTGCCCCCTTACATGGGGGCCCCTAACATGGGTCCTGGAGAATTGAACCTGGGTCCTTTAGCTTTGCAGGCAAATGCTTTAACCGCTAAGCCATCCCTCCAGCTCCAAATAATACCTTTTTACATGTAGGAATATAGCTCAGTTTGTTACAGTGCCTGTCTAGTATGCCCAAGGTCTTGGATTTGATTCCCAGCACTGCATAAACCATGTATGGTGGCCCATACTTATAATCCCAGCACTTGGAAAGTACAGATAGGAGAATCAGGAGCTCAAGGCCAGCCTGGACTACTAATTGGGTTTGAGGCAAGAGACCCTGCCTCGGGCTGGACATGGTGGTGCATGCCTTTAATCCCAACACTACGGGGGTGGAGTTCGAGGCCACCCTGAGAGAATTCAGGGTCAGCCTGGGCTAGACGAGACCCTACCTCAAAAAAAAAAAAAAAAAAAAGACTGGGGAAACATTTCAATGAAAAAGCACTTGCCCATTATGTGTGAGGCCCTGAGTTCAGTCCCAGTAAAACAAACACACACACACACACACACACACACACACACACACATACATACACACACACACACACAGAGATCATGCAGACAGACATACAGCAACAGATGTCTCACAAAGCACTTACTAGTCACATATAGCACATGTGGATAGTTTTAACTCTATTCTGATTTTTTTTTTGGGGGGGGGATTCAAGCTCTAACCCAGGCTGTTCACTATGGAAGGCAGCTATGCTCACCACTAAACCACTAACACAACCTGGAATTCACTCTGTAGTCTCAGGATGGCCTCAAACTCACAGCGATCCTCCTACTTCTGCTTCCCAAGTGCTGGGACTAAAGGCGTGAGCCACTACGCCCGGCATTTTTTTTTTTTTCCTTAAACTGATCACAGCCCACTCCACTGACTTTATAAACCCACTGAAGACTTGTACCCCACAGTCTGAAAGCTTAGTCCTGTCTTTCTTCCCTTTGCTTTAACCTGCACCTGAGCCTGCCTGGTAACAGAGACAGACTCTGACAGGATCAGTCAGCCTAGGTTGGACATAGGAGCCACCAAATAGCTGAGGGGCTGGTTGGCAGCCTGCTGCGGGCTCGGCTTGCTGCTTATGTCTCCCTGAAGGAGGGAAGGGCATACCACCAGGCTTCAGGAACTGACACTGTGCCAGCAACCAGACTCTGCTCTTTCCACCACTTCACAGCCTTTGAGGAAGGCATCTTGTTCCTGTTTCTCAGATGAGAAGCTTGGGGTCAACAGAGGACAGGCAACGGTGGACAGGACAAGCAGGACGGGTTCTGTTTTTGAATTCAGAGCATGAATGAAACATGGAAATTGGCTCACTAGAAATTTCTCTGAAAACGCTGATGAGGATGGACGGATGGCTGGGAAGAAAAAGTGCTGGAGACACGATATGAAAAGGAGCAGGATGGGAACACCCCTGCCAGGTGGCATCTGGTGTTATCACAAACAGCTGTGGCGAGGGGGCTGACCTCGAGATCCAGGGAATCTGAGGATCCACCATGGGCTGTTGTCCTGGGTGAGGGTAGAGGCAGGAGAGGCTGTGACTTCCCAGACCTAACCTAGCCTTCTGCCTGCCAAGGAACAGGGGACTCTACTAAGTGGAAGGCTGACATGAAAGCGACTGGCCAGGGCAAGGGTGCTTGGTCCAAGGATTCCAACATCCTGTCCCGGGACCTGCCAACTGGATAGAGGACAAAGCACAGTGTGGCCCAGATGAGCGGGAAGGTCATTCCCACTAGCTAGACCTTTCCTCACATGGCAGAGGGCTGAGAACGGAACAATGGGGCCATGTAACGTGATGGGTGGGGAGTAAACCTGGAGTCCACAGATTTGACTTGGGTCACTGCTCTCTGCTGATGGGAACACACAGTCACTGAGCACCTTCCATAATGTATCAAGCCCTGAGGGCAGCAATTCAGTTGAACTCTGTGGGGCAGGCAGCAAGGAATGAGTAAAACAGTGGGGAGAGGGGTGGTTGACAGATGCACAGAGAAACAGAAGTGCGTGCCTATCCCCACTGAAGAGACAGGAAAGGGGACCCGACATGCTCTAGAACTATCTAATAGCATTTCCTCGAGTGGAGAGTACGAGAAAACCTTCCAACACAAGGGACATGAGCCATTTCAGCAAGCCAGGCCATTCCTACTAGTAGGACTGCAGGTTGAAATGAAAGTGGCTGACCGGGGCCTGCCAATTTACCTATTGCTTGATTTGGACAAGGCACATGACCCTTTCTGACTAGAACCCACTCCATGTGGTAAACTTCTATCGAATGTCCTCCATGGTCCAGGCGCTGCACCAGACATATGCAGATGAGTGCCAGCCACAAGCGCCCTACTCTCAGAAGGCACAGTGCGATATGATGAGTTACAAATTGGTAGCGAGAAGGAACTGATGCGGGTCAGAGAAGACATGAAGAGCAGTGTTCTACTACGTAGAGGAAAGAAAGCATACAGACGTGTAGAAGAGGAAACGGGCACCAATGTGTTCACAGAGGCATAAGAGGCCATGGATGGTGAGGAAAGGTCTAGCTAGTGGGAATGACCTGGTTTGCTGAAATGGCGCAAGTCCCTGCATTTGCAGAGTTAAGAACATCAGCCTGGGGCTGGAGAGATGGCTTAGCGGTTAAGGCGTTTGCCTGCAAAGCCAAAGGATCCCGGTTTGACTCTCCAGGCCCCACGTAAGCCAGATGCACAAGGGGTCGCACGCATCTGGAGTTTGTTTGCAGTGGCAAAAAACAAACAAACAAACAACAACAACAACAACAAAAAACAGCCTGGGACATGTGGGTGCTTAAGACTTCTGTTGCCGATGTCACTGGGAATGGAGGAAAGGCCTCAGGCCTGTGCAGGTTCACAGGTGACCACGCTTCCCCTGGGACCTCAAAGCGTCCCCAACAATGCCACAGAGAAAAGCTTGCAGGGCCTGGAAACATGACCAGCTGCCTCTTTCTCTCTGCCAAATAAATAAAAATAAAACAAATATTTTATTTATTTGGAGTGAGTGAGAGAGAGAATAGGTGTGCCAGGGCCTTCAGCCACTGCAAATGAACTCCAGAGGCATGTGCCACCTTGTGCATCTGCCTTATGTGGGTACTGGGGAATCAAACATGAGTCCTTAAGCTTCACTAGACCTTGTGCTTTAACCACTGTGCAATCTCTCCAACCCTCAAAAAAAAAATTTTTTTTTTTTTTTTTTGGTTTTTTGAGGTAGGGTCTTGCTGTAGCTCAGGCTGACCTGGAATTCACTATGTAGTTTCAGGGTGGCCTTGAACTCAGGGCAATCCTCCTACCTCTGCCTCCCAAGTGCTGTGATTAAAGGCATGTGCCACCACACCCAGCCTCCTCAAAAGTTTTTAATTTTATTTATTTATTTATTTATTTGAGAGCGACAGACACAGAGAGAAAGACAGGTAGAGGGAGAGAGAGAGAATGGGCGTGCCAGGGCTTCCAGCCTCTGCAAACGAACTCCAGACGCGTGCGCCCCCTTGTGCATCTGGCTAACCTGGGACCTGGGGAAGTGAGCCTCGAACTGGGGTCCTTAGGCTTCACAGGCAAGCGCTTAACCGCTAAGCCATCTCTCCAGCCCTCAAAAGTTTTTAAAAATACGTTTTATTTATTTGAGAGAGAAAGAGAGAGAGAATGGGCATGCCAGGGCCTCCAGCTCCACGAATGAACTCCAGATGTATCCCCCCCCCCCTGTGCATCTGGGTCCTGGGGAATTGAACTGAGGTCCTTTGGCATTGCAGGCAAATGCCTTAACTGCTAAGCCATCTCTCCAGCCCTAAAAAAAAAAAAAAAAAAAAAAAAAAAAAAAAAAAAAAAGACATAGTATTACTATGTAGCACAGGCTGGCTTTGAACTTGTCATCCTCCTGCCTCAGCTTCCTGAATACTGGGATCATGGGAATGCACCATCATGCTAGCTGTCACACTTGACCTTTAAATGTTTTTCTTTTTAATGTTTTTCTTACTATGGGTCAAGGTGAAAGGCTTGGAAGCTACTGATATATTGAAATGTTACCAAATGCCTGGCAGTGCTGGCGGCCTCCTGCAGGCATTGACTCATTGTGTCCCACAGCCCGCCAAGACTGGGGCTGTTGGAGCTTCCAGCAGGGGAGTCATGGAGACCAGGCCCAGGACATGCAGAGTAGGAGATGGCATCTTAAAGGTGCTGTAGTTAGAAGGATCTGCCATGGTTCTAGACTGCTGTCTCCCTTCCTAGCCTCCCAGGGGCCAGCCAGCCAGCACAAGTCACGGTTGGCCCAGCCCGGTTGGGTGCGGGTTTGCGGCGTGGTGTAAACAGAAGCGTCCACACGATGGCGATGTGGTTCTGGAAGCATCCTCTGGCTGACTCAGCCCAGACTTCAGGCTCCCTCATTCCTGCTGGACAGGGCTACAAGAGCAACCAGCTCCCCCAAATTATATATATAGAGAAATGGTTGGGGGACCCCCAAGGGGGTGTCCCTAGAGGACCTTTGTTTAGTTTCCAACCTGATGGCAATTCAGAGACACTTTAAACACCGATGCAACACAATCTGGAATGGTGACTTACGTTTCCCAGAGCCAAGGAATTGGCTTGGTTACTATTCATGTGTGCTGTGTTTCCAGCTTTTTGCACACAATGTTTCCTTGAGTGCTGTGGCTGTGATGTAGGTGGGCACACACTACCACCTCTCTCGCCCCTCAGTGTAGGCTGGAACAGCAGACCGATTCCAGCTCCTGCCGGCTGTGGGGCAAGGCCCCTTGTGTGTTACTGGGAGTCAGAGCTGGCCACTGGGGTTCTGCAGGGCAGGGTGGCCCCTGCAGCGGCGAGGGGCTGGAGAAGGAGCCAGGTCCTTCCTCTTCCCCCAGTCTTACTACGTCGATACTGGTCCTTCTCTGTCCTCCAAGAGGAGCAGCTGCGGGTGAGATGAGCTGTGGTGGCTGACAAACTCCTCCTCTGCCCCAAGGAGCAAGCCCAGAGAGGCCAGCAGCCTTTGGGACGTTGGTGCGCTTCTGCCTGCAGCATGCTGCACCAGTGCTGAGCTGGGGACCTTCGTCGTAACAAACAATGGCCAACACACTTGTGGGCCTTACTGCGGGCCGCTCACTGTTCTGGAACTTTGCCTATTTAAACTCTTGGTTATTTACTTATTTGTGTGTGTGTGTGTGTGTGTGTGTGTGTGTGTGTGTGTGTAATAGTCCTCTTGCCTCTGTCAAGTGCTCACCTCAATGCCATCACTCCCAGAGTAATTCATTTTATCCTCACAGTAAGTAACATATTGTAACTAATCCTATTTTACAGGTGAAGAAACTGAGGGCTGCGAAGGCTGGAGGCTAGGAACCAAGGCAGGTGGCAGAACTCAGACTCATCCCAGAAAGGTGTGCTAAACAGCTCAGCTGTACATGTCCTTAACTATCTAAAGTAAGAGCCAGCATGGCTGGATGGGTATGGTGGCCTATACCCCTAAACAAAGCACGTGGAAGACTGAGGCAGAAAGATTGCTTTGATTAAAGACCAGCCTGGCCTACACAGTGAAACCCTGTCTCAAAAAACAAACAAACAAAGGGGCTGGAGCCAGGTGTGATGGCACATGCCTTTAATCGCAGCACTCAGGAGGCAGAGGTAGGAGGATCGCTGTGAGTTGGAGGTCAGCCTGGGCTAGAGTGAGACCCTATCTTAAAAAATAAACAAAAACAAAAAAAAAAAAAAAGAAAGAAATTAAAAAAGAAAGGGGCTGGGTATAGCTCAGTTAGTAGAGTGTAGCCTGTACAAAGTCCTGGGTTTGGTCCCTAGCACAGCATAACCAGATGTGGCACATGTCTGTCATCCTGGCACTCAGGAGATGGAGGTGGGAGGATCAGAAGTTCAAGGTCATCTTTGGCCACATAGTGAGTTTGAGGCCCATTTGGGCTGTGTGAGACTCTATCTACAAAAAAAAAAAAAAAAAAAGTTTAGTAAAACTGAAAAGTTTTCTGGTTTGTGAGATGGAGCTGGCAATATATACTTAATACGCACATGAGCAAATGACTCAGAGATGTCAGGAACCTTACACAGGACACGCAGCCAGACAGACATAAAGGCAGATCTGTTTCCACATCTGGCAGCATGTCCTGTGTTCTTCCTGCTGGCCTGCAAGGATGGGGTGTGGTTAGTCTGAGACTCTTTAGTTTGCTGGAGTGTCACTGGCAGAAGGGACAATACAGGGAATAAAAGTGGCTTGTAGCTTCTTGAGTCTTGACTAAAAAATCCAAACTTCCCGGTGTGCTGGTGCACGCTTGTAATCCAAGCACTCTGAAGGCAGAGGTATGAGAATAGATATGAGTTCAAGGCCACCCTGAGACTACATAGTGAATTCCAGGTCAGCCTGGGCTAGAGACCCCACCTTGAAAAATAAAAACAAGGGCTGCAGAAATGGTTTAGCAGTTAAGGCATTTGTCTGTGAAGCCTAAGGACCCCAGTTAGATTCCCCAGGATCCGTGTAAGCCAGATGCATAAAGTAGCACATGCATCTGGGGTTCATTTGCAGTGGCTAGAGGCCCTGGCGTGCTCTTTCTTTCTATCTGCCTCTCCCCCCCCATCAAATAAATAAATAAAATATTAAAAAGAAAAAAAAATAGGCCAGAAAAAAACCAAAACCAAACAAACCAAAATTGAACTGTTCACAATATTAGCCTCCTGTTGGGAAGGATTAAGTGAGGCAATACAAAGACAGGATGGGTAATTGCTCCTAGATTCCAGTCCAGAGATGGATTGAGTCTCACTGAACAAGCCAGCTTACAGTTTGTGGTGTACCATGCATGCTTCAGCAAGTATAGCCTGTACAATGGGGGACCAAACATTCAGAGACATGAGTGTGTGGGGGAACATCTGATTGAAACCAGCATATATTCTTGCCCACTGAGTCATCTTCCAGGTTCTAGTGATTCCTTTTGCATTTTTCCTTTACTTTTATTTTAATTTATTTGAGACAGAAAGGGAGAGAGAGACAGAGAGACAGAGAGGGAGAGAGGGAGAGGGAGAGAGAGAGAGAGAGAGAAAGAGAGAGAGAGAGAGAGAATTGGTGCTCCAGGGCCTCTAGCCACTGCAAATGAACTCCAGATGCATGCACCACCTTGTGCATCTGACTTACGTTTGACGTGGAGAATTGAACTTGGGTCCTTAGGCTTCATAGGTGAATGCCTTAACTGCTAAGCCATCTCTCCAGCCCTTTCCTTTTTTTTTTTCTTCCCATGGTAGGGTCTCTTTCTGGTCCAGACTGACCTGGAATTAACTATGTAGTCTCAGGGTGGCCTCAAACTCATGGCGATCCACCTACCTCTGCCTCCTTAGTGCTGGGATTAAAGGCATGCACCACCACGGCCTGGCTTTTTCTTTGGTATTTTTGAAGTTGGCCTGGAACTCACTAGGGCCTCAGACTCATGGCAGTCCTCCTATCTCACTTTCCTTTGTGCCAGGATTATAGGTGTGAGCCACCACAGCTGGCTCCCTGTTGTATTTTTCAGTGGTGACTCCAGGGATTACACTCGACACCTCTAGCTTTCACAGTCAACCAGGAGTTAACAGTGCACATGCGAAATGTAAGATCCCTGGATCCGTTGCAGAAGAGGTGGTGGAAAGAATGGAAGAGACAACAGAAGGGTAGGACTGCTTACAGTGTAACCCTCCACACACAAAATGGCCTGAATATCCATGACCTCACAGTGCCTGGCACTACCTACACAAGATCCTCATAATAGGAGGAAAAGGTGGTGACATCAAAATGAAAGAGAGACTGATTGAGAGGGGGAAGGAACATGATGGTGAGTGGATTTGTGGGAGGGAATTACCTGGGGTTTACTGTCTATAATTATGGAAGTTGTCAATAAAGAGGTTAAAAAAAGAAAGATCTCTGCAACTGTGTTCATCAGACTCAGGCCTTTGCGGGAGAAGGGAGGAGAAAGACAGAGTGAGCTGGGCTTATGGCCTGCTTGAGGGAGGAAGGGTGAGGGGAAGTTCAGAGTGGCCTTCCAGCTTGCGTGTTCTCTCTGATTCCTTTGAGCCACCTTTGCTGGGAGTGGGTTCTGGGCTCCATTAGCTTCCCTGTGTGCATCTTGCTTAGAGTTCACTAGGATTCTGGAATCTAAATTTATGTCTCTTCTTCATTGTCACAAGATTAGCCAGATGGGGACTTCTGATAAGAAACTCATTGCTGTGCTGGAGAGATGACTTAGTGGTTAAGATGTTTGCCTGCAAAACCAAAGGATCCTGGTTCGATTCTCCAGGCCCCACATAAACCAGATGCACAAGGGGGCACATGCGTCTGGAATTCATTTGCAGTGGCTGGAAGCCTTGGCGCGCCCATTCTTTCCCTCTCTCTACCTCTTTCTCTCAAATTAAAAAGTAAAAAGTCATTGCTGCCTTTGGGGAAGATTCCACTGTTGTCACAAGATGTTTGCCCATCAGACCTGTTGCCTGTGGAATCCATGGTGACCACTGAGGGCAACTCTGAGCAGAGGAGACAGATGCAAAATGGAGGCAGAGATTCCAAGTCCTTATTCCACCCTGATAGATACCCACAGGCTCCAGTGAGGTCATTGCTTTTTAGCACTACCAACCTCTGAGTCTTTGGCATGGGTTCCTGTGCATGCACGTGACCTCAATGGTGGCCTCTACTTCTCCTGCACTCTCAGTTCTTTGCTTGTTTTCAGCTCTGGATGACCCAAAACTCACTATGTAGCCCAGCCTGGCCTTGAGCTTGCCTCCTGCAACTCCTCATCAAGCATCCCAGTGGGACCTACAAGGAAGCCAACTTTTCCACTGGGCCTTAAATGAGGTGGGAGAGGGTCAAGGGAAACTACTTGAGGAGTAGAATACCAATGCTGGGATTAAAGGCATGCACTACCATGATTTCTTTTCTTTTTCTTTTTTTTTTTTTTTGAGGTAAAGTCTTGCTTTAGCCCAGGCTGACCTGGAATTCACTATGTAGTCTCAGGGTGGCCTTGAACTCACAGCGATCCTCCTACCTCTGCCTCCTGAGTGCTGGGATTAAAGGCGTGCACTACCACATCTAGCTTTCTTTTCTTTGTTAAAATATATTTTATTTATTTGTTTATTAGAGAGAGAGAGAGAGAGAGAGAGAGAGTGAGAGAAAGAGAGAATGGGTGCACCAGGGCCTCCAGCCACTGCAAATGAACTCCAGATGCATGTGCCCCCTTGTGCATCTGGCTTACGTGGGATCTGGGGAATCAAACTGGGATAATTTAGCTTTGTGGGCAAGTGCCGTCACCGCTTAACCATCTCTCTAGCCCTTGATTAGTTTTAAATAATAGGCAGGCATGAATTTATTCTCATGAAGCAAATAGCCTATTTTTTTTAATTGGGTTGTTTGATGTCTTATTATTTAGTTTTTGTGAGTTTTATATAAATCCTGGATATTAATCCTCTGCCAGACGTATTGCTGGCAAAGATTTCTCCCATTTGGTAGTTGCCTCTTTGCTCTATTCACAGTGTCCTTGACCACACAGAAGCTCTGTAATTTCATGAGGTCCTAGTGGTTGATTAGTGATTTTCTTTCCTGAGCAACTGAGGTTACATTCAGCAAGTTGTTGCCTAAACCAGTATGTTAAAGTTTTCTCCTTACTTTTTCTTCTAGCAGTTTTAGAGTTTCAGGCCTGATGTTAAGGTTTTTGATCCATTTGGAGTTGAGTCTTGTGGATGGAGAGAAATAAGGATCTATTTTCCTTCTACAGATCCAGTTTTCTCAGCACCCATTGTTAAAGAAGATGTCTGTTCTCCAGTGCATGCTGGCATTTGAACTTATGATCCTCCCTCCTCAGTCTCCCAAGAGCTGGGATTACAAATATGCACCATGCCCAAGTCGAAAAAGAAACTTGGGCTGGAGACATGGCTCAGCAGTTAAGGTGCCTACCTGCAAAGCCTAGTGACCCAGGTTCGATTCCCTAGAACCCACATAAAGCCAGATGCACAACGTGGTGCATGGATCTGGAGTTTGTTTGCAGTGGTGCACCTATTCTATCTCTCTTCTCTTTGTGTCTGCATGCAAATAAAAATAAACAAACAACAACAACAAAAGAAACTTAAAAAATTGCTCATGAGATCGGGAGGCTGTGAGTTCGAGGCCACCCTGAGACTACATAGTGAATTCCAGGTCAGCCTGGGCTAGAATAAGACCCTACCTCAAACAAAACAAAACAAACAAACAAAACAGCAACAACAAAAAATATTGCTCATGAGTCTGAATATGGCACCGCGCTTGGTACTTTCAGCTCATCCCTGCTCCTTGTGATGGGCCCCGAGAGCTGGAGATCCTGCTTCCAGTAAGTGTGGTTCCCAGGGCTGCTATGGTGCTGGCTGACATTCATGGAATTTCTTTTTTTTTAATATTTGTTTTTATTTTTATTATTTATTTATTTGAGAGTGACAGAGCAAGAAAGAGGCAGAGAGAGAGAGAGAGAGAGAGAGAGAGAGAGAGAGAGAGAGAGAGAGAATGGGCACGCCAGGGCCTCCAGCCACTGCAATAGAACTCCAGATGCATGCGCCCCCTTGTGCATCTGGCTAACGTGGGTCCTGGTTAATTGAGCCTCGAACTAGGGTCCTTAGGCTTCACAAGCAATCGCTTAACTGCTAAGCCATCTCTCCAGCCCCTCCAGGGAGCTTCTTTATAGGAGGGTGCGGGGTAATGGTCATTCTTAAGGCAACTGGAAACTACTTCCTCCGTTTTCTTTTTCATTCAAGGGGAGGGCACGTGAACATCTCCGTAGCTGTCAGGAACATCTCTGACACGCTGCCTTCTAGCAGGGACTTCTGGTATCTCTTTTCCTGACAGCCTCATTTAGACCTTAGTGCAGTGAGTGTCAGAGGATGGCTTTGGTCATCTTTGCAGTTGCTTTATTTTGACAATGCCAGATTGGAGCACACGGGGTGGTGTGAGACACGTCACTGTCATCTTTCTGTATTGGTAGGACTTTTCTTATTTTATTTTGTGTGTGTTCATGTGTCAGCACTGGTGCCTGCTTCTAGAAAATGTTCCTGTCTCCACCTCCCATGCATATCACTGTCTGTGTGCCAGCATCACAGAAGCATGCCATAGCTTTCTATGTTGGGTCTGGAAACTGAACTTCGGTCCTCAAGCTTGAGCAGCCAACATTATCCACTGTGCCATCAGCCATCTCCTCAGCCCCTGGCAGAACTTTTCTGCATCTAATTATTTCCTGATGATTTGGATCCACTTGAGAGACTGCATCTCAGATAAAGCAGGTGGCAGACTCTGAGTGGGCTTGCAGGGAGCTCTAAGCTGGGGGTGTCTGCAGAGAAGCCCACAAACCAGCCTTAGCATGCAGATGGGAGGAAGGAGCAAGACAGAGAGCCTGTTGTTCCTTTCTTCCCTGCCTCGTGCATCTGTTGCTTGCTGTTTGTTCTTTCAGTGCTGATGAATCGGTCTTGAGATGCACTTGGCCTGAATCCGCGAAGCTTATCCTGTTTGCCCACCACCTTCACTTGGTAGCAGATTTACATTCTGTCTGGGATGCCAGATTGAATTAACAGCTTTTTTAAAGCCCGCAGTCTGACCAAAATCTTTCTGCAGTCAGCATTCTCCCCGCACTTTACAAATCAACGTCTGCAGTGAGATCACACAGCCTATGATTTTCAAGGGAAGAAGCCAGGCTAGTTCCAAAACTGATTGGCCACAGATGGAAGGCCCTGAGGCTGGAGCCTGCTGAGGGCTGATACCCCAACTCCAGGTCTCTCCCCTTCCCACCTAGAGTTGGTCACCCTACTTCTGTCAGGCTCTCCAGTTGTATTTTTTTTTTTCCCCGAGGTAAGGTCTCACTCTAGCCCAGGCTGACCTGGAATTCACTATGTAGTCTCAGGGTGGCCTCGAACTCACAGCAATCCTCCTACCTCTGCTTCCTGAGTGCTGGAATTAAAGGCGTGTGCCACCACGCCTGACTTTATTCTTTTTAAAAGAATAAATGATTTTAAAATTTTATTTGCTTCAGGCGTGGTGGCGCACACCTTGCCAGAGGTAGGAGAATCACTGAGTTCAGGGCCACCCTGAGACTACATAGTGAATTCCAGGTCAGCCTGGACTAGAGTGAGACCTTACCTCAAAAAACCAAAAAAAAGAATTTTTTTTTTTTACTTGTGCGTGCATGTGTGTGTGTGTAAGGGTGTGCCTTGCACAAAAGTTGCCTGTTGTCTTTTTTTTTTTTTTTTTGTCTTTTCGAGGTAGGGTCCCACTCTGGCCCAGGCTGACCTGCAATTCACTATGTAGTCTCTGGGTGGCCTAGAACTCAGCGATCCTCCTCCCTCTGCCTCCTGAGTGCTGGGATTAAAGGCATGTGCCTGGCCTGAGCACAGGTTTTTTTTTTGGATGTCTACTTTTTGACATAGGGTCTCTCTCATTGCTGTCTTGCCACTGCAAACACCAGCAGAGCTGGCCCTAGAACTCCTTCATCTCCCATTGTCACAGGCACGCTGTGAGCATGATACATGCACCATTTTGCATGCAGCTGTACACAGTGCTGGGGAATTGAATTTGGGTCAGCAGGCTTTGTAAGCAGACGCCTTTAACCGCTGAACCATTCCCCAGTCCCATTCATTCTCTTTGTGGGGCCACCCCATATGTAATCAGCATTTCTGTTGTTCCATGGGAACCACATGCATTCCTAGATCTGAGATTTATTGAAACTCAGTTGCCACAGAAAACTGGTGGAGAAGGTGGTGAGGAATGGGCTACCATTCATGAGCCACCATATGGGGTTGTCCAACTTTTTTGGGGGGGAGGGTTCGAGGTAGGGTTTCTCTCTCGTTTAGGCTGACCTGTAATTTTTGATGTAGTCTCAGGCTGGCCTTGAGCTCACAGCGATCCTCCTACCTCTGCCTCCCGAGAGCTGGAATTAAAGGCATGCGCCACCATGCCTGGCTCAACCTTTTGACAGTGTGACATGACTTTGTTATCTGTAAATATGCCGAGCCACATTTATAACTATCTTGGGATGCATGTGGCCTGTGGGCGACAGGTTGGACATGCCTGATTGGCCTGAGTGAGCTGCATTTCTCAAGGACCTCACCATGGTCTTGTGTCACTAGCCTCGGTTCCTTATCTGTGGACTGGGGAAGAGTCGTCTCTGCTGTACGGGGCTGTGGTGAGAACTAAATCCGCGCAGGTAGATTGCTTGAGCACACATTGGCTATCTGATCGTGTACAACGCCCCTCCCTCCATTTAGTGGCAGCCAATACTTGTCTCCAAGAGCTTTGGAGACCAGGAATCTGGAGGGTTTGGCTGGGCGGGTCTGGCCTGGGGCCTCTCATCAAGCCCCGAGGTATTGGCTGGGGTTACAGCCATCTGGTTTGCTTGGGGTGGAATCTGTGTTCAAGGTCTCAGGTGACTGCTGTCCAGTTTCAGTTCTGTACCACATGGGCCTTTCCTTTTTTTTCTTTCTGTGGAGGGGTTGCTGTGGAAACAAGGTTTCATGTACCTCAGGGCTGGCCTCAAACTCACCAGTCGCTAAGGCTGGTCTTGATCCTACTGCCTTCATCTCTCAAGTGCTGAGATTCTAGGCATTGCCATCACGCATGGCGCGCGCACGCGCGCGCACACACACACACACACACACACACACACACACTCTTCCATAGTATTGTTTTTGAACTCAGCGATCCTCCTACCTCTGCCTCCCAAGTGCTGGGATTAAAGGCGTGCACCACCACGCCCGGCAACTTCCACAGTATTCTTTTTTTTTTCACATTTTTTAAAATTAGTTTTCTATTCTGCAAGTATAGGCAATTTGGTACCATCATTAGGCTCATCCATGACCTACCCCCTCCCCATTGGCCCCTTCTTATTGAGGTATATGGGTCGTGCATTGTGGAGTTAGCCCACAGTTATTGGTACGATAAATGTCTCTACATATCATGACCCAACATGTGGCTCTGACATTTTTTCCGCCCCCTCTTCCGCAAAATTTCCCTGAGCCATGTTGGGTTCATTTTTGGTCTGCTTCAGTGATGAGGTGTTGGGGGCCTCTGGGGCTCTGGCTCTTTGATTTGGTAGGTGTTGATTTTTCTCCTTCCACAGTATTTTTATAGCCTAGTTTTGGAAATGACCTTCTAGTACTTCGGCTGTTTTCCCTGCTAGGAGTGACTCACTGGGCCCAGTCCACATTCAACAGGAAGGGCATTAGGCTCCTTCTCTTTGTTTGTGTGGGGGAAGCAGTGCTGTGGCTTAAATGTGGCTTGTCCCCCAAGGGCTCACGTGTTGGAAGTTTGTTCCCCAGGGTGAAGATGTTGGGAGACAATGTGGAACCTTTACAAAGTGGAGCCTCATGGGAAGTGAATGGATCACTGGGCCTTTTGGAGAGATCAAGGTTGTTCTTGCAGGAGCTCTCACAAGTGACTGGCCCTTCCTGCTCTCTGGATCCCTGTCTCCGTGTGATCTCTCCCTCTCATGCCACGATGTCCTCCACCGCACAATGCATTAAAGGGGCCAATCTCACAAGAGCCGAGCTCCAGGCTCTTGAGCCTTCCAAACTGCGAGCAAATTTGACTTTTGTTTATAAAGTTCTTGGCCTCAGGTGGTTTGTTATAACCATGGAGAATGGACTCAAATAGGGGAGAAGTTTCAAAGAATCTGAGGCAGTCTGCTTAAAACAGTCCTGGCTACATAGTGGGCACAAATCACTGGGTGTGATGATTAGCTCATAGTCAGGTTAACAGATCTTGGTAAGGTGGTTTCCATGCAGGGACACCACCGCTTTGATCAGGGAAAAGGAATTATAGGTTCTACAAAGCATCAGAGACTAGCCCTTAAGAGGCCCACCCCAAAATGATATTTTAAAAAATTATTTTTCAAGGTTGGATTTCACTGCAGCTCAAGCTGACCTGGAACTCACTCTGTAGTTCCAGGATGGCTTTGAACGCACAGTAAAACTTCTACCTCTTCCTACCAAGTGCTGGAATTAAAGGCTGTGCCACCACACCTCGCATTAATCTTTGGTTTTTCTACCATTTAGTGGGGAAGATCTTTCCACTGATGACTGCTTTGTTGGTTCAGTTAGTCCAAGACTCTCTGTGAGGAACACAGAGCTTACAACTGACTTCCTTTAGCCTGAGCAGTTTTTTTTTCTTTCCCTTTTTGAGACAGGGTCTTATGTAGCCCAGGCTAGCTTTGAACTATGTAGCTGAGGATGACCTTGAAATCTTGATCCCCTGTCTCTCCTTCCAGGGCTTGTGCCATGATGCATCTGTGCAGCTTTTTGTCCTCTGGCTTGATGCTAACTCTCTCCTCTAGTGGCTCCCTCTAAGGAAATGCCACCATGGGCACCATGTGGCCCAGTGCAGACATGCACATTCTTCTGCAAGGGTACCTACACTCACTTTCCTCCAGCAATCCTAAAATTTCAACAAGAGATTATATTTTTTAAAATAAATGTATTTGGCTGTTTTCCCTGCTAGGAGTGACTCACTGGGCCCAGTCCACATTCAACAGGAAGGGCATTAGGCTCCTTCTCTTTGGGTGTGTGTGGGGGAAGCAGTGCTGTGGCTTAAATGTGTTGGTTGGAGAGATGGCTTAGCGGTTAAGCGCTTGCCTGTGAAGCCTAAGGACCCTGGTTCAAGGCTTGATTCCCCAGGACCCACATTAGCCAGATGCACAAGAGGGTGCATGCATCTGGAGTTCGTTTGCAGTGGCTGGAAGCCCTGGTGTGCCCATTCTCTCTCTCTGTGTCTCTCTCCCTCTTTCTCTGTCAAATAAATAAATAAAAATAAAAATATTTAAAAAAAATGTATTTGGGCTGGAAAGATGGCTTAGCAGTTTAAGGCATTTGCCTGCAAAGCCAAAGGACCCAGGTTCAATTCCCCAGGACCCATGTAAGCCAGATACACAAGGGGGCACACATGAGTTCATTTGCAGTGGCTGCAGGCCCTGTGCGCCCTTTCTCTCTCTCCCTCAATCCCTCTTTCTCTGTCAAATAAATTAAAAAAAATATTTTATGGGCTGGAGAGATGGCTTAGCGGTTAAGTGCTTGCCTGTGAAGCCTAAGGACCCCAGTTCGAGGCTCGGTTCCCCAGGTCCCACGTTAGCCAGATGCACAAGGGGGTGCACGCGTCTGGAGTTCGTTTGCAGAGGCTGGAAGCCCTGGCGCGCCCATTCTCTCTCTCTCCCTCTATCTGTCTTTCTCTCTCTGTCTGTCGCTCTCAAATAAATTAATTAATTAAAAAATATTTTATTAGTGTATAATCACAAGTTTGATCAAAAGAAGAAAAGGATAAAAGAACCCCATTCCCACAGCCCAGGGGACCAGAGGCGACATCATGTGGTTTCCTATTTTTTATAGTTACAAGTAGTTCAAGACATTGTAATGCAATTTCACACCCTGATAATTTTTTAAAGATTTTATTCATTTGTGTGTGGGTGTAATGTTAGGGCCATCTTGCCCTTGCAAACGAACACCAGATACTTGAACCACTTCTGGGGTCTGGCTTATGTGGGTGGCTCTGGAATTGAACTCTGGGTCCAGCAGACTTTGTGAGCAAGTGCCTTTAACCAGTAGCCATTTTCCCAGCTCCCAGCACACCCTGGTTCTTTTAAGTTTGTGTGTATGTGCACTTCTTGGTCCTTCTCTACGTTATTGTGGTTTCATGCACTGGAGATTCACTTATGCACTCTTCATAGTTCTCCTTGACTTCCATCAATCTTTCACTGTAATTATTTTTGCCCATCCTATTTACCTTTGTTTTATTATTTTTTGGTGAGGTAGGGTCTCTTTCCAGTCCAGGCTGACCTGGAATTCACTCTGTAGTCTCGGGGTGGCCTTGAACTCATGGTGATCCTCCTACCTCTGCCTTGTAAGTGCTGAGATTAAAAGAGTGTGCCACCATGTCCGGCTTTTTTTTTTTTGAAGTAGGTTCTGTCTCTAGTCCAGGTTGACCTGGAATTCACTATGTAATCTGAGG